>NC_083681.1:21250000-22500000 GCF_033118175.1 Dama dama
TTACTTTAAATGAATATTATAAATCACATTCATATCTGTAAATAGAGACAAAAATGTCAAAGTAAACCTGGGTGTGAGACGAGGTATCTTACTTATAAAATTGATGAGTCAAAAGAGGTTTGGAGGCTAAATCTGGCTTTTGAAAACAACTCCTGCCAATTGCATTCAGTCCTAAGGAACTATGATTTTCCTATAGTCCTGCTAAAGGACACCAGCCATGTTTTCTAGTACAGAACCTTATCACTCACTGACTCTGACTGTATCAGGATGAGAGTTCATCTTGGGGTACCTCATCTATGGGCCGGCCGCAATCTGTAGCTGAGTGAATTGTTCCAGAATGATGAGTGGGGCAAGTCAGGTTCCTTCCAGGTACAAGGAATTAAGTGGAAGCTGACAGTCTGAAAAATTGACAGTAGAGGCAGAAACTGAAAATTAAGAATTGTCATAAAGTATTGGATACATGTATGTGAATGGCTGAAACTAACACAACATTGTTAATTGGCTATACTCCAATACAAAATAAAACATTTTAAAGAGAAGAACTGCCATAAAGTAGAGAGAGGTGGGATCTTCATAGTGGACCAGGTAAAGGTCAAAGTTCTAAAAAAACAAACAAAAAAAAATAGAAGCTAGAGGACAAGAAGGCAAATGGTAGAGAGGTGAGTAGAGAACAGACCTACAGAAAAAGAGATACTGAGAGAGAAGGAAAGAGAGAGGATCCCTGAGGGCATTTCTAAAGCCAAAAGCAGCCCAACTAAAAAGCATCTAGTCAGCCTCCTTACTGTATTTATAACTGGAAAACCAATGAGTTTAGTAATTTGCCCAAGGTTAACAGTGATGAGGAAAGGGCACTTGGCTGTTTTATCTTCCTTCAGTGCTTTTCTAACTCTTAGGATGTAGTAATCCAGTGGCAGAGGGGCGTAAACAACTCACAGGGTCCAAAGGCAAACCTAAAGCAGCCAATCTTCAGTGCAAAACTCTGTTTTAGATTTACCTAAGAATTGTGGCCAACATTGCAGCTGATTTCATAGTGTCTCCGTTTTAATACACAATGACATTTAAATTGACAATATAGGAAAGTGTGTCAAATTGGCTCCTACACTTGTATGCTCACGCTGCTTGTCCTCCCAATTTGAGAACTCTTCACCTTAGTCCAGGATTTTCTTCATTCCCAGAGCACATTCAGCATTTTCAGATGGACTCTTCGGAATGGTGAACTCCTTCCTCTGATCATGTAACAGATATTTGTTTGGAGCAGATCAGAGAAAGGAGCTTTGGGAGGACTCGTGCATTTGTATGTATCACTTGCACCTTGGAGTCCCTGAAGCTTCCAGCCTTTTGGAATCAACCTTCCCTTTAACAGTGTGTTTCAGCAGCATGGCCTGTCATTCCACATGTTGTGAAAAGGCCCGTGACCCTCACCCCAGCCGTATTTTCTGGGATTGCATGTGACACCTTTCTTCTCAGTGGATTGTTTCCACTGCATTTTCTAACTGCCTGAGTGAGGCAAACACTACTTGCACCCTCAAACAGGATGGCTGCGTCACTGCAAGTTGCAAAAAACAACTTCCACTTGAGTGTGAAACATCTTCTTAAATGGTCCTGAATCACCTCTGGACCTTGTTCACATCTTGCTGCTCACCCTTGCTCCCAGAGCCCTCATCCCTCTGCTGGGAAGCCGCCTGTGCAAACTTCAGAGGCAGAGTAGCTCAGATCTCTTTTGGTTCTGCCTTTCCTCTCAAGCCCATGTCCTGTGGACATCAGCTTGCATCACTGAATGTCCATTTATGCACATTTCCAAAAAGGAAAAAAAAAAAAATGGTCAACGTCAGCAAAGATCAGGGTGGGCCTCACTAAAAATGTGAGATCTCAGCAGAGACTCTAAGGGTGTGGGGCAGCTGGCCAAGAGGTTCTGTGGAGGAAGGGCATTGCTGGGAGGAAGCACAAGAGCCCTCCAGCAGGAGAGGGCCTGGTGTGCGCACAGAGCCGGTGAGCAGGAAGACAGCGGAAGGAGAGGGGATGGGCGAGGCCGGAGCCTGTCCCTGACTGTGTCACAGCTCAAAACTTGTGGCAAATTTTGACTTTTATTCTGAGTGAACTGGAGTTCTTTTAGGGCTTGGAGTCAAATAAGTGATATGATCTGACCTTGATTTTCAAAGGACTCTGCCCAAACAGGCTAGTAAGGTGTGTGGCAGGGGCTGCCAAGCAGAGGGATGGCAGAGCCCAAGCGAGAAAGGAGAGTAATTCTAGGCAGGGCAGCCTGGGGATGGGCATCAGAGGAGGGAGGCTGTGGGGTAAGGAGTTTCCACAACAAAGAACCAGCATGCCTTGGGAAAATGCCTGATTCCAAGGCTCAGGCAAGGAAGATATGAGTCTGGAGTGTCTGATGCCAAAAAAATAAGAAAATGTTCAAAGAATGATAGGAACATGGCAAAAGCATAGAGAAGCCACTGTGAAAGAGCTCCTACTAACCTAATTAAGGACAATATGAGCATCAGAATAAAAAATGATAATAACATGCAAAATAAAATAGCAAAATGATTTAAATATGCAAAATTAAAGTAAGTTAAAATTTTTAAAAATAGGAAACTATGAGTCCATAAAGATTAAAAAATTCATAAACTGTTTGAGGTAGAATGGGATATATACAAGTAATGTGCTGCAAATTACTTATCATTTACAAAGGAAGAAATGTAAGAAAGTGGAGAAAACTGGCAGACACTAAATGAGCAAATTGAACCTCATCAGGAATAGAAAACTTGAAACTCTACACCACCACCCCATGATAGGAAAACCCAACTCACTTCTGTCACGGTCCTGTCAAAGCAGCATAATTCAAATCTATTTATGAGGAAACATGAGACAAACTCGTATTGGGAAACATATTACAAAATAACTGGCCAGTTATCTTCAAAAATATCAACGTCTTGAAAGTCAGGGAAAGATTGAGGAACTGGTTTGTTTTGTTTTGTTTTGTTTTTTGAGGCAAAATCATTGTTTTATTTTTTTATTATTTTTTTTAAATTTTTTTCCATTTATTTATATTAGTTGGAGGCTAATTACTTTACAATACTGTAGTGGTTTTTGCCATACATTGATATGAATCAGCCATGGATTTACTGTTTTAAACTGAAGTTATTTAAAGAGAGATGATAACTAAGTACAACACAGGAAGCAGAGTCGGATCCCTTCATTAGATAAGTTATTAAATACTGGGACCGTATACCAATGAGCCTACAGTCAGGGCAGCAAAGGAGACACAGAGGTAAAGAACAGACCTCTGGAATTAGTGAGAGAAGGGGAGGGTGTGATGATTTGAGAGAATAGCTTTGAAATATATATATATACATTATCATATGTAAAATTGATAGTCAGTGGAGTTTGATATATGATACAGGGCATCCAAAGCCCATGCTCTGTGACACCCTGGAGGGTTGGAATAGGGAGGGAGGTTGGGAGGGGGGTTTCAGGATGGAGGGGACTCATGTATGCCTATGGCCAATTTATACTGATGTATGGCAAAAAACCATCACAATATTGTAATTATCCTCCAATGAAAATAAATAAATTTTTAAAAATATATTGGGACCACACTGGTGAAACTTGAATGTGGTCTGAGGATTCAGTAATAGATTAAAATGTATCATTGCTAATTTCCCGATTTTCAGTGGTTGTGTTGTTCTATGGAACAATGTCCTCATTATAGGAAATACATGCTAAGGTATTCAGGGGGAAGGGAGTGATGCATCAGATTAGCAATTATGTTCGCATGGCTCAGGAAATAGAAGTCCTTTGTACTGAATTTGCAACTTTTCTGTAATTTTGTGGAGCTTAGAGTTTTCATGGCAGTGAAACTACTCTGTATGATACTTGATTGGTAGATGTATCATGACTTATTTGTTCAAACTTGCAGAATGTAGAACACTTTTGGACACTGGGTGATTATGCTGTGTCAGTGTAGGTTCACCAATTGCAACAAATGTACCATTACGATGAGAGATGTTGATAATGGGGAAGGCGGTTAGTGTGTGGGTTGAGGGCTTAAATGGAAACTCTCTACACTTTCTGCTCAATTTTGTTGTGAACCTGAAACTGTTCTAAAAAAAGGTCTTTTAAAAAAGAGAGTGACTATTATTAATGTAAGAGAAATATTCTGTTTCTTTCATTTACCACATCAAAATTTTAGTTCTGATAAAATGGACATTATTCTGCAGAGAATATCTGTCTCCTAAAGATATACAGAGAAAAAGAGTTTGGTTATGCTGAATATAAAATTTGCTTTAAAATTAAATGCCTCATCCTTTAAAAATGTTCCTTATTTATAAGATAACCTGTGTCTTGTATTGGCCTAAACTCTCCTGGATTTTACCTTATTGTCCCAGATGACTGTCTTGGATTCTAACCCAGATCATGTTTCATGGACCCTGCCAAAAGCTACCTAATTCTAGGACACAAATGTCAATCTTGTGATTGGGAATCTGAAGTCAAAAATAGAGGGAAAGGAAGTGAATATTTTTATAGATTTTCACAATGTAGAAAATTGTAGGCATAATAGAAAATAGTGAATATGTCATCAATATTTCTTAAGAGCACATAGATTGAAAGAACAAATGGGTATTAATTTGTAAAGAGATTGAAATGCTCAGCTTATATTCAGTGCTTCTATTATTAAATTTTGGTCTTAGAGGTTGTACCCCTCTTGGTTCATTTAATTTCCTGTCTAAGATGACATTTTGCCTCCAATATTAACACAACGTGTAAATATCTTAAACATTTTAAACGTGTCTTTCCTATGTCCCCATTATTGTAAAGAACGTCATCGTTCCATTCATATGTCATGGTAGGTGTAGAGCCCCACATTTCCTGACAATGTAGCAAAGAGTTCAGCTTTGAGTTGAACTCCAGAGACTCTTGAGCCAAGGAGGACAAAGTCACAGCCTTAGCCAATAAAGTCCTTGTTCCCAAAGCAGTTCAGTCTGTGACTTAATTGAGTCCCAAGACATTAGTTAAAACGTAGGATTCTAGAATCTTTGAGGGAGAGGATGCTTGTTTTCAGAAAGAAGTCTTTTCACATTGATATATGGCAGAAACTAACACAAAACTGTTAAGCAATTATCCTTCAATTAAAAAAAATTTTTTTTTTTTAAGAAAAAGCTAAAGAAAAGAAATCTTAGGGCAGAGACAAGATGGTAGAGTAGAAGGATGTGAACTCACCTCTTCTTATGAAAATACCAAAATCACAACTAACTGCTGTGCATTTATTGACAAAAGAATAATGGAACCTGCCAAAAAAGATACCTTACATCCAAAGAAAGAAGAAACCTACAACCAAGAATACTCTGTCCCATAAGGCTCTCATTCAGATCTGACAGAGAAATCAAGTTTTACAGACAAACAAAAGCTAAGAGAATTCAGCACCACCAAAGCAGCTTTACAACAAATCCTAAAAGAATTTCTTGAGGCAGAAAAGAAAAGGCCAGAACTAGAATCAAGAAAATTATGAAAGGGAAAGCTCACCAGTGAGATCAAACATAGAATAAAGTTAGGAAATCACCCACACAAAAATATGCCATCAAAACCAGCAATCCTGAGAAGAGGAAAGTACAAATGCAGTATATTGGAAATGTATTTGAAATTAAAAGAACAGCAACTTGAAACAATCTTGTTTATGTATACACTGATATTTAAAAACCTCTTGGTAAGTACAAACAGAAAATTTACAAGAGATAAACAAAAAAAAAGAAAAAAGAATCCAAACACAACACTTAAGTTTGTCAGCAAATCACAAGAGAACAAAAGAGGAATGGAAGTAAAAAGACCTACAAAAGCAAATTCAAAACAATTAAAATGGCAGTAAGAACACACATATGGAAAATTATCTTAAACATGAATGCTCCGACCAAAAAACATAGACTGGCTGGCTGTATACAAAACAAGGATTAGATCCAAGAAGAAGTTATAACAATTGTGAACACATTCGCACCCAACATAGGAGCACCTCAAATGCTAACATCCATAAATAGAGAAATCAACAGTAACTCCAGAAGTGTGTTTTAACACCTGACTTACACCCATGGACAAATCATTCAGACAGAAAATCAGTAAAGGAATGCAGACCTTAAATGTTACATTAGACCAAAAGAAGTTCTAAGAGGGGAGTTTATATTAATAATATCTTACCTCAAAAAACAAGAAAAATCTTAATAAATAATCTAACCTTACATCTACAGCAACTAGAGAAAGAAAAACAAACAAAACCCAATATTAGTAGAAGGAAAGCAATAATAAAGATTAGAGTAGAAATAAAAGAAATAGAAATGAAGAAAGCAATAGAAAATATTAAGGAAACTAAAAGCTGGTTCTTTGTAAAGATAAACAAAAGTGATAAACCTTTAGCCAAACTCATCAAGAAAAAAAGGAAGACAGCTCAAATCAATAAAATGAAAAAGGAGAAGTTACAACTGACACCATAAAAATACAAAGGTCATAAGAGACTATTACAAGCAACTACATGCTACTAAAATGGAAACCTAGAAGAAATAGACAAATTCATAGAAAGATTCTTAAAAATCTCTGAAGACTGAACCAGGAAGAAAAGAAAATATGAACAGACAAATCACAAGTACTAAAGTTGAAATTGTGATTTAAAAATTCCCAGCAAGCAAAAGTCCAGGATCATAGTCTTCATAGATGAATTCTATCAAACATTTAGAGAAGAGTTAACATCTATCCTTCTGAAACTATTCAAAAAAAACAAAAAATGCAGAGGAAAGAACACTCCTAAACCCATTCTATGAAGCCACCATCACTCTGATACCAAAACCAAACAAAGATATCACACACACACACACACACAAAAATTACAGGTTAATATCACTGATGAACATCAGTCCAGTCATTCAGTCATATCCAACTCTTTGTGACTCCATGGAGCGCAGCACTCCAGGCCTCCCTGTCCATCACCAACTCCAAGTGTTTGCTCAAACTCATGTCCATCGAGTCAGTGATGTCATCCAACCATCTCATTCTCTGTCATCCCCCTCTCCTGCCTTCTATCTTTTCCAGCATCAAGGTTTTTTGCAACGAGTCGGTTCTTTGAATCAGGTGGCCAAAGTATTGGAGCTTCAGCTTCAGCATCAGTCCTTCCAATGGATATTCAGGATTGATTTCCTTTAGGATTTACTAGTTTGATTTCCTTGCTGTCCAAGGGACATAGGTACAAAAATTTTGAACATAGGTGCAAAACTTCTCAACAAATATTAGCAAAGCAAAGCCAACAATACATTAAAAAGATCATCCACCATTATCCAGTGGGATTAACCCCCAGATGGAAGGATTTTTCAATATACACAGATCAATCAATGTGATACACCACATCAACAAATTGAAGAATAAAAACCATATGATCATCTCAATAGTTGCAGGAAAAGCTTTTGAAAAATTCAACACCCCTTTATGATAAAAACTTCCCAGAAAGTGAATATAGAAGACCCCTATCTCAACATAATAAAGGCCATATATGACAAACATACAGCTAACATTATAACTCAAGACTTAAAAGCTGAAAGCATTTCCTCTAAGATCAGAAAGAACACAAGGATGTCCATTTTAGCCACTATTATTCAACATAGTCACAGAAGTCCTAACCATAGCAGAGAAGAAAAAGAAATAAAAGGAATCCAAAGTGGAAAATAAGTAAAATTATCACTGTTTGCAGACAACATAACATTATACATAGATAACACTAAAGATGCCAACAGAAAACTATTGAAGCTCATAATGATTTCAGTAAAGTTTCAGGATACAAAATTAATACACAGAAATCTCTTGCATTCCTATACACTAACAATGAAAGAACAGAAAGAGAAATTAAGGAAATAATCCCATTTACCACTGAAACAGAAAGAAAAAAATATCTAGGAATAAACTTACTTAAGGAGACAAAAGAAAACTATATACTCAGAAAGTTATAAGATACTGATGAAAGAAATCAAAGATGACACAAAAGATGGAGAAATACACCATGTTATTGGATTGGAAGAATCAATATTGTGAAAATGACCATACTACTAGAAGCAATCTACAAATTCAGTGTAATTCCTATCAAATTACCAATGGTATTCTTTACAGAATTAGAACAAAAAAAAATTGCTACTTAATAGAAACACAAAAGACTCTGAATAACCAAAGTAATCCTGAGAAAGAAACATGGAGCTGGAGGAATCAGCTCCCTGACTTCAAACTATACTATAAAGCTACAATAATCAAGATAGTGTGGGACTGGCACAAAAACAGATATAGATCAAGGGTACAGGATAGAAAACTCAGAGATAAATCCACAATCCTGTGATCACCTATGACAAAGGAAGCAAGAATATGCACTGGAGAAAAGACCACTTTTTCAATAAGTGGTTTGGGGAAATCTGGACAATTACATGTAAAAGAATGAAATTAGAACACCCCCTAATACCATACACAAAGTAAACTCAAAATGGATTAAAGATCTACATATAAGACTGGACAGTATAAAACTCAGAGGAAAACATATTTAAAAACACTCTCTGACATAAGCTACAGCAAGATCTTTTTTGAGCCACTTTCTATAACAATGAAAATAGAAGCAAAAGTAAAAAATGAGACTTAATTAAACTTAAAATCCTTTGCACCACAAAGGAAACCGCTCAATTCATATCAGTTCAGTTCAGTTCATCAGTCGTGTCTGACTCTATGCGACCCCACGGACTGCAGCACACCAGGCTTCCCTGTCCATCACCAACTCCCAAACTTACTCAAACTCATATCCATCAAGTCAGTGATGCCATCCAACCATCTCATCCTCTGTCATCCCCTTCTCCTCTTGCCTTCAATCTTTCCCAGCATCAGGGTCATTTCAAATGAGTCAGTTCTTTGCATCAGGTGGCCAAAGTATTGGAGTTTCAGCTTCAACATCAGTCCTTCCAATGAATATCCAGGACTAATTTCCTTTAGGATGGACTGGTTGGATCTTCTTGCAGTCCAAGGGACTCTCAAGAGTCTTCTCCAACAGCATAGTTCAAAAATATTGATTCTTCGGTGCTCAGCTTTTTAGTTCAATTCTCACATCCATACATGACTACTGGAAAAACCATAGCTTTGACTAGATGGACCTTTGTTGGCAAACTAATGTCTCTGGTTTTTAATAAGCTGTCTAGGCTGGTCATAGCTTTTCTTCCAAGGAGCAAGCGTCTTTTAATTTCATGGCTGCAGTCACCATCTGCAGTGATTTTGGAGCCCAGAAAAATAAAGTCTCTCACAGTTTCCACTGTTTCCTCATCTATTTGCCATGAAGTGATGGGACTGGATGCCCTGGTCTTGGTTTTCTGAATGTTGACTTTTAAGCCAACTTTTTCACTCTCGTCTCTCACTTTCATGAAGAGGTTCTTGAGTTCTTCTTCACTTTCTACCATAAGAGTGGTGTCATCTGCATATCTAAGGTTATTGATATTTCTCCCGGCAACCTTGATTCCAGCTTCTGCTTCATCCAGCCCAGCATTTCTCATGATGTACTCTGCATATAAGTTAAATAAGCAGGGTGACAATATACAGCCTTGACGTACTCCTTTCCCGATTTGGAACCAGTCCATTGTTCCAAGTCCAGTTCTAACTGTTGCTTCTTGACCCTGCATAGAGATTTCTCAGGAGGCAGGTAAGGTGGTCTCATATTCCCATCTCTTTTATGAATTTTCCACAGTTTCTTGTGATCCACAGAGTCAAAGGCTTTGGCGTAGTCAATAAAACAGAAGTAAATGTTTTTCTAGAACTCTCTTGCTTTTTTAATAATCCAACAGATGTTGGCAATTTGATCTCTGGTTCCTCTGCCTTCTAAATATTCAGCTTGAACATCTGGAACTTCACAGTTCACGTATTGTTGAAACCTGACTTGGAGAATTTTGAGCATTATTTTCTTAGTGTGTGAGATGCGTGCAATTGTGTTGTAGTTTGAACATACTTTGGCATTGCCTTTCTTTGGAATTGGAATGAAAACTGATTTTTCCAGTCCTGTGGCCCCTGCTGAGTTTTTCAAATTTGCTGGCATATTGAGTGAAGCACTTTCACAGCATCATCTTTTAGGATCTGAAATAGCACAAATGGAATCCTATCACCTCCACTAGCTTTGTGAGTAACGATGCTAAGGTCCACCTGACTTTGCTGGCTCTAGGTGAGTGATCACACCATCATGATTATCTGGGTCATGAAGATCTTTTTGGTATAGTTCTGTGTTTTCTTGCCACCTCTTCTTAATATCTTCTGCTTATGTTAGGTCCATACTACTTCTGTCCTTTATTATGCCCATTTTTGCATGAACTTTTCCCTTGGTATCTCTAATTTTCTTGAAGAGATCTCTAGTATTTCCTATTTTATTGTTTTCCTCTATTTCTTTGCATTGATCACTGAAGCAGGCTTTCTTATCTCTCCTTGCTGTTCTTTGGAACTCTGCATTCAGGTGGGTATATCTCTCCTTTTCTCCTTTGCCTTTAGCTTCTCTTCTTTTCTCAGCTATCTGTAAGGCCTCCTCAGACAACCATTTTGCCTTTTTTGCATTTCTTTTTCTTGGGGATGGTCTTGATCAGTGCCTCCTGTACAATGCCATGAATCTCCCTGCATAGTTCTTCAGGCACTCTGTCTATCAAATCTAACCCCTTGACTCTGTCACTTACACTGTATAATCATAAGGGATTTGATTTAGGTCATAACTGAATGGTCCAGTGGTTTTCCCTACTTTCTTCAATTTAAATCTGAATTTGGCAATAGGAATTTCATAGTCGGAGGCACAAGCTCCCAGTCTTGGTTTTGCTGACTGTATAGAGCTTCTCCATCTTTGGCTGCAAAGAATATAATCAATCTGACTTTGGTGTTAACCATCTGGTGATGTCCATGTGTAAAGTCTTCTCTTGTGTTGTTGGAAGAGGGTGTTTGCTATGACCAGTGCGTTCTCTCGGCAAAACTCTGTTAGTCTTTGCCCTGCTTTGTTTTGTACTCCAAAGCCAAACTTGCTTCTTACTCCAAGTATCTCTTGACTTTCTGCTTTTGCATTCCAGTCCACTATAATGAAAAGGACATCTTTTTTGGGTGTTAGTTCTAGAAGGTCTTGTAGGTCATCCTAGAATTGTTCAACTTCAGCTTCTTCAGCATTACTGGTTGGGGCATAGACTTGGTTTACTCTGATATTGAATGGTTTGCCTTGGAAATGAACTGCGATCATTCTGTCATTTTTGAGATTGCATTCAAGTACTGCATTTCAGACTTTTGTTGACTATGAAGGCTACTCCATTTCTTCTAAAGGATTCTTGCCTACCGTAGTACATATAATGGTCATCTGAGTTAAATTCACCCATTCCAGTCCATTTTAGTTCACTGATCCCTAAAATGGGAAACAATATTTGCAAATGAAGCAACAGACAAGGATTAATCTCCAAAATATACAAATAGCTCATGTGACTCAATATCAAGGAAACAAGCAATCCAATCTAAAAATGGGTGGAAGACATAAACAGACATCTCTCCAAAGAAGATATACACGTGTTCAAGAAGCACATGAAAAGATGCTCAAAATCACTAATTATTAGAGAAATGCAAATCGAAACTACAATGAGGTATCACTTCACGTTGGTCAGAAGAGCCATCATCAAAATATCTGCAAACAATAAATGCTGAAGAGGGTGTGGAGAAAAGGAAACCCTCTTGTACTGTTGGTGGGAATGTAAATTGATAAAGCCACTTTCAAGAATAGTAGTGGAAATTCCTTAAAAACCTAAACATAGAGTTACTATATGACCCAGAAATCCCACTACAGGGCAAACACCTGAGAAAATTATAATTCAGAAAGGACACATGTACCCCCAATGTTCATTGCAGCACTATTTACAATAGCCAGGATGTGTAAACAATCTAAATGTCCATCAACAGATGAATGGATAAAGAAGATGTGGTACATTACTCTGTCATGGAAAGGAATGAAAAAGGCCATTTGTAGAGACATGGATGGACCTGTCATACAGAGTGAAGTAAGTCATAAAGAAAAACAAATATCATATGTTGACATATATATGTGGAACCTAGAAAAATGGTACAGATGAACCTATTTCCAAGGTAGGAGTAGAACAGACATGATGGACATAGGCAGAAAGAGGGAAGGGGATGGTGGGATGAATTGGGAGACTGGGATTGACATATATAAACCACCATGTGTGAAATAGATAACTAGCAGGAAGCTGCTATAAAGCACAGGAAACTCAGCTCCATGTTCTGTGTTGACCTAGAGGGGTGGGTTGGGGGTGTGGTGAGAGGAAGGTCCATGAGAGAGGGGATAGAAGGGATACATGCACCCCAAGATTCACTGCAGTGCTGTTTACATCATCAACAGATGAATGGATAGAGAAGATGTGGTACATATACACAATGGAATGTTACTCAGCCATTAAAAAGAATGAAATAATGCCATTTGCAAAAACATGGATGGACCTGAAGATTATCATGCTAAGTGGAAAATATAATATTGCTTATATGTGGAATCTAAAAAAAAAATGACACAAATGAATTTGTTTACAAAACAGAAACAGACTCACAGAGTAAGTAAACAAAGGGGAAGGGTTACCAAAGGGGAAAGGTGGTGGAGAATGATAAATTGGGAGTTTGGGTTTGACATACACACACTATTTAAAATAGATAACCTACAAGGACCTGCATGGGAAACTCTGCTTGGTATTCTGTAACAACCTAAATGGAAAAGAATTTGAAAAAGAATAGATACATGTTTATGTATAACTGAATCACTTAGCTGTATGTGTAAAATTAGCACAACATTGTTTTTTTGTTTGTTTGTTTGTTTTTTATTTTTTTTTCCATTTATTTTTATTAGTTGGAGGCTAATTACTTTACAATATTGTAGTGGTTTTTGTCATACATTGACATGAATCAGCCATGGATTTACATGTATTCCCCATCCCGATCCCCCCTCCCACCTCCCTCTCCACCCAATCCCTCTAGGTCTCCCCAGTGCACCAGCCCCGAGCACTTGTCTCATGCATCCAACCTGCGCTGGTGATCTGTTTCACCATAGATAATATACATGTTTCGATGTTGTTCTCTCAAAACATCCCACCCTCGCCTTCTCCCACAGAGTTCAAAATTTTGTTCTGTACATCTGTGTCTCTTTTTCTGTTTTGCATATAGGGTTATTATTACCATCTTTCTAAATTCCATATATATGCGTTAGTATACTGTATTAGTCTTTATCTTTCTGGCTTACTTCACTCTGTATGATGGGCTCCAGTTTCATCCATCTCATTAGAACTGATTCAAATGAATTCTTCTTAATGGCTGAGTAATATTCCATGGTGTATATGTACCACAACTTCCTTATCCATTCGTCTGCTGTTGGGCATCTAGGTTGCTTCCATGTCCTGGCTATTATAAACAGTAGCACAACATTGTTAATCAACTATACTCCAAAATAAAATAATTTTAAGAAAAGAAAAAAAAAAAAACAGAAATCTTGGTAACTCTTCCTGACCTCAGCCTGTCCTCTGCTTCTTTATTTCTTCAGCATCTCCACTCTGGCCAGCCCCAACACCTCCCTGTTCCTTTGTGGCTGCTACAGTTTTCATACCCTACTTTGCCCACTCATTCTTTCTCCATTGGTTTGGAAGCAAATAAAGCAGAATCCAAGGTAAAATGCACTGACCCAACATAACGAGACATTTCATACTAATAAAGAGAATCATCCAAATTTTAAAATTCTTAGAAGAAAAGATAGGCAAAAAGCATGTACGTGAAACCAAAAGTACTGGCAACAAAAGAAAAAGATTGAACTTTATCAAAATTAAACATCTGCATGTATCAAAAGACATTATTGACAGCATGAGAAGGCAATTCTTACTCTAGAATGGTAGAATATTTACAAACTCTGTCTATTAAAGGGTTAATATCCAAAATATACAAAAAAAAACTTCTACAACTAAACAACAAAAACAAAAATAAATCTGATTTTTAAATGGGCAAAAGACTTGAATAAACTTTTCTCCAAATGTTACACAAATGACAATGACTTCATGAAAAGATGTTTGGCATTTCTAGTTTTCAGGGAACTGAAGTCAAAGTCACAGTGAAATACCACTTCATACCCACCAGGATGGCTATTATTTTTTTAAAAAATAGAAAATAAAGTATATTGGCAAAGCTACGTAGAATTTTCTTTATGATGTACACACACCAATTTAAGATGCTCAAATCTTGAGTTCAGTTCACTGAGTTTTGACAGTTCGGTTAACCCATTCAAGCACAACCCAAAGTAAAAATCTGCCTGCAAGGAACTGCAGAAGACAAAGGTTCGATCCCTGGATTGGAAAGGTCCCCGGGCAAAGGGAATGGCTAAACACTCCAGTATTCTTGCCTGGAGAACTCAATGGACAGAGAAGCCTGGCAGCCTACAGTCACAAAGAGTAGGTCACGACTGAGTGACTAACAAAGTAAAATCTAAGACTGTGGCCTCAGAAGATTCCCTCATATCCTTTTCCAGTCAATTCCTCTCCTCAGAGGCAATTGCTTTCTGACTATATCACTGTTGATTATCTTTGCCTGTTCTTAGACTCCATTTAAATGGAAATACCCTGTATATATTCTGTTGTGTCTGGGTTTTATCATTCAATATCATATCGTATCTGTGAGACTTACACACGTTGTTGATTGTGATGGTGGCTGTTCCTTTTTATTTCTGGGTAATATTCCACTATATAAATAAATCACAATTTGATTGTCCAATTTTTTGTAAATAGACATTCAAGATGGTTCCCAGTATTTGGCTACTATAACCAGAGTTTCCTTAAGTATTCTTATAAAGGGTTTTTTTTTGTTTTTTGGTTTTTTTTGGTGAAAATATGTTTTACTCCCCTTTGGTAAATACCTAGGAGCAGAATTACTGGTTCATAGATAAACATCTGATTGCCTTTATACCTAACTGCTGAAGTATTCTCCAAAGTACCACTTTATATACCCACCAACAATGCATGAAGGTTCTAGTTGCTCCTGATCCTATCCAATATTTGGTGGAGTCAGTCTTTTATTAATCCATTCTAATGTGGATGAGATGCCTTCCCACTGAGGTTTAGCATATCCCTAATGACATTGATCACTTTTTCATGGACTTATTCCTCATCCATGTATTTTCTTTCATTAAGTTATTGTTTAAATCTTTAACCTCTTTTAAATTTTTAATTGATTTGAGGGGAATTTTTAAATTTTGTATACAAATACATTCTCTCATATATTAATCCTGTAAATATATTTCCCCCTCATCTATGGTTTACCTATTTTTTGTAATGCTGACTTTGGAAGAATAAAAATTTAACATTTTGATGAAACCCAATTTATTTATATTTTAGTAACGCTTTTTCTGTCCCTTCCAAGAAATGTTGGCTTACTCTTAAGGTCACCAAGATATTTTCCGATGTTTTCTTCAAGAACTTTTGTATTAATTTTTGCACACAGAATGAGATGAAATCAAGATTCCATTTTTCCCATAAAAATATTCTATTGTTCCAGAAGCATTTGTTAAAAAGTCTTTTTAACCCATTGAATTGACTTTGTGCCTTGGTCAAAAATCAATTGAGAAAAAAAAAATCAATTGAGTACAGATATAAGGATCTATTTCTGAACTTTCTATTCTGTTCTTTCAATTTATTTGTCTATTCTTACACTCATACCACACTATCTTGATTATTGTAGCTTTACAGTAAATTTTAAAATAAGGAATAATTTTTCAATTTGGCTATTTAAGTTCCTTTGCATTTAGCTATAAATATTAGAATCATGTTGTTAGTTTCTATAAAAAATCTGATGTACATTTTAATAGAGATGGTATCAGATCTATTGCTCCCCAGGCATGTTAATGCAAGAGACTCAGTATGGGGGTTTGATCCCTGGATCAAGAAGTTCCACTGGAGTAGGAAATGGCAACCCATTCCTGTATTCTATTCTATTCAGTCACTAAGTCATGTACTGCTCTTTGCAACTCCATGGACTGCAGCATGCCAGGCTTCCCTGTCCTTCACCATCTCCCAGAATTTGCTCAAACTCTTGTCCATTGAGTCGGTGATGTCATCCAACCATCTCATCCTCTGTCGCCCCCTTCTCCTCTTGCCCTCAATCTTTCCCAGCATCAGGATCTTTTCCAATGAGTCGGCTCTTCCCATCAGGTGTCACATTAAAAAATTGCTTTATGATGTACACACACTAATCTTAAGATGTACGAATTTTGTGTTCATTTCATTGAGTTTTGACAATTGCATTTATACATTTAACCACCACAAAGTAAAGTCTAAGACAGTTGACCTCAGAAAATTCCTTCATATCTCTTTCCAGTCAATTCTGCTCCTCAGTTAATCCATATTCAATTTAATTCTGGACTGTGAGGCGAGCAGAAGTAACGCCATGGCAGGCAGCTTAGATTAGGAGTAGGCCTTCCTACTTCTCGGTGGTAAGATTATCAGGCCACCTGGATACAACCAATCAGCTTTCGCTTAACACTGACTGCTATTTGCCAATTAGGAACAGGGCGGAAACCCCCGGGGAAAGTCCCACGTGTGAAAGTTTTGAAAGATGTTTTTGTGTGTTTGACCAATGAAATTGCTTTGCAAACTTGTAACCAATCCGCTTAAACCAACTACCAACGGCGTGTGCTCACCCTATAAATTTGTGTAACAGCTTGGGCTCGGGGTTCTCTGACCCCGCACCACTGTGTTGGATGCGGCAGGAGCCCTGACTCGAGTCAGCAATAAACTTCCCTTTTTGCGAGTTGCATTGTCTTGGAGGCCTTCTCTCTTCCCACTCGGGGATTCGGACATCGGGCATAACAGACAAAACTTCAACAAGAATATCATGAATCTTTAGCTGATGTTAAGTTTCATATGCAAAGAACATATGAGTTAATAGCAAAGATTTTTAAAAAAATATTATGAGGAAAGCACTCTCCAAGATATTCCTTAAAATATTTTGAAGCTACAGTAATTAGATTAATATGATATGGATGTAAAAATACAGAGATAAATGAAACAGAATACAAAGTCCAGAAACACGCTTGTAAGTAAATAGGACTTCAGTATATTCCATAAAGGTGACATCACAGTCAGTTAGGAAATATACTCATTGAACAAATAATGTTAGAATATATGTCAATTTGGAAAAAATAAAACCAGCCTTTTACTTCAACTTACATATATACAAAACAATAATGGCAAATGTAATAGAGAACTAGAGGGAAAATATATAAAAATTATAATAAAAACAAAAAATAATTTTGAAATCTTAAAATTGATAAGGCTTTCTTGAACTCTGTGTGTGTGTGTGTGTGTGTGTTAGTTGCTTAGTCGTGTCTGACTCTTTGCAACCCCATAGACTGCAGCCCACCAGGCCCCTCCATCCATGGGATTCTCCAGGCAAGGGTATAGGAGCAGGTTGCCATTTCCTTCTCCTCTTGAACTGTAAAGCTCCAGAATTCAAAATGGGGAACATTGATGGATTTAATTAAATAAAACTAAAAATTTCTTAATGATGAGATTTGCCATAAAGTTAAAAGACAATACCAGTAGGAGATAGTAGAACGTAAAACAAATAGAGAATTAATATTCAGTCCACACTTTACCATCTGAGCCACCAGGGAAGCCCAAGAATACTGGGGTGGATAGCCTACCCCTTCTCCAGGGGATCTTCCTGACCCAGGAATCGAACCGGGGTCTCCGACATTACAGGAGCTACCAGCTGAGTTACCAGGGAAGCAATATTCAATCCACATATAAATCAAAGATTGTGAAAGATAATCAGTAGAAGAAATACAAATGGCCAATAAAAACCTATCAAAAGGTGTCTGACCTCACTAGTAATCAAGGGAATACATTTCAAATTAATATTTTTTAAAGATAATATATTTCCCCCATCAGATTAATTAGAATTTAAAAGATTTATAATACCTAGTATAAGCAAGGATATGGAAAAATAGTTACTGCTAGTAGATATATTGGCAAACTCTTTTGGGAAGGGAATTTGGCAGTACTTAATGAAATTTTAGATGCATATACATCTGATTCATCTATTTCATTCCTAGAAATTTAATTTATAAAAATTTTATTTAAAAATATGCATTAGGATCTCCATTTAGTATCATTCAAGACATTTAAAAATATAGCTACATGTTAAAAAAGAAATTAATAGCAAATACTGAGGTTAAATAAAGCATGAAACAGTCATACAGAATGTATTACTATTACTAGGATGAGGCAATCTAATTTCACATGCATAGTGCAATTTGTAAAGCAATGCATATATAACAAACCCACTTATGCATTTTAAATGATATATATGTATATCATTTAAATATTCAGAAAAAGACTTGAAGGGTACACTTCCAGAAGTTATAGAGGTTACTTCTGGGAAGAGAATTGTAACAAGTAAGAATAGACAGTTTCTTACATTTTATTCTGTGTATTTTCTATTGTTTGAGTCTTTTATTAAGTTATACCTCTTTTATTAGATTGGGCTATTTGAAATTTTGACCTACAAAAAAATAAACTTCATAAGACCCAGTTTAATAGAATAAGAATATTTGTGTATTGTCTTTGTAACTTAAACAAATGGATAAGAAAAGAAAAGAGAAAACTAGAATATGTATATACTCCCTCCCATACTGAGTTAAATAAGCAGCATCAGCCAAGACCCTAAGGATTTATGAGAAGCTGACCAGGAGGAGGGCCACCTTAGTCACTTCTCATTTAAAATAGCTGCTTACTCATCATATTGTCCCTCCTACTGTTTGTGCAGGAGTTGTATAACCTTTTCAGCTTTGGAGAGACAGGCCCTCTCGCCTCCTCCCTGACCCTGGGACCCTGCCTATTGAGTGTGACAGTGGTTCCAAAACAACGTATTCCTCTTTGAACACATCTTGACATTTTTATGTGCTAGAAATAAAAATTCCACATTTTACAAAGCATTGAGAAATGTGATAGTCACTATTTCTACATCTCCATTAGTAATTTTCTAAAATAACCCTGAGTTCAGTGGTGTGTTACTGTAAAAACAATGACCCAGACATCTTTTTCTTTTTCTTTTTTTGCATTACCGAAAACCCCATTAGCAATCTTACTTGAATAGACTGAGCCTTTTCCTGTAACCACTACAAACAATTTTAAATCAATCCATCTTTTTTTTTTTAATTGAACATAGAGCTGTTAACAGTTTCATTTGTTTTTTTTAAACCTTGCTTTTTGAATGATCGCTGCTCTGATTTACAGAGAATATATCATCTTAGTTAAGAAAAGAATCTCTCCTACTCTATTGAAAGATGACAGGTTTAATAACCCACTTTTTAAATTTTTCCCAAAGTCAATTTGAACAAGGTCTGTAGGTTAGATAATAATACTAGATTGATGTTAATTTTCTGACTTTAAAAATTGCTCTGTGGTTATATAAGAGCATGCTCTTGTTTTTAAGAAATACTCACTGAAGTATTTAGAGGTAAAGGAGTCAATATATCTCAACTTATTCTAAAACATATGAGAACAAATTATACACACGCTTACAGAGAGAACTATAAAATAAATAATGAAGCACACGTGGTATGATGTAAAAAATCCAGGTAACTATGGGTGAAAGGTAAACAGGAATTTTTGCACTATTTTACATATCTTTAAAGTCTGAAATTATTTTAGAATAAAGATTTTCTCATCTATATTTTCTCCCAAAGTGACCCACGGACTCACTAGTAATAACAATTTCTAATGCCCCTCAGTATCTGTGTGTGCCAGGCACTGGGTCAGGCCTTTACACTTCCAGTCCCTGGGAAGTAACACTGCTCTCCTCTTGCTCCTGAGCTTTTGAGGGCCTTGGCCAGGAGCTCAGCAGTATTCTCCAGGGCCTGTGGCTGGAGGCCCTGACCTATGGCTCTAGGGGCTGTTCTAAGCCTGCACGGCTCTCTTGAAGCCCACTTCCCCCATCATTCCCCTAACACCCTCCACCCCCTCAGCACACGAATTCATTTCTTTGTTCTTTTTTTTTTTATTATTATTTTATTATTTTTTTTTTCCAGTGGGTTTTGTCATACATTGATATGAATCAGCCATGGATTTACATGTATTCCCAATCCCGATCCCCCCTCCCACCTCCCTCTCCACCCGATTCCTCTGGGTCTTCCCAGTGCACCAGGCCAGAGCACTTGTCTCATGCATCCCACCTGGGCTGGTGATCTGTTTCACCATAGATAGTATACATGCTGTTCTTTTGAAATATCCCACCCTCACATTCTCCCACAGAGTTCAAAAGTCTGTTCTGTATTTCTGTGTCTCTTTTTCTGTTCTGCATATAGGGTTATCGTTATCACCTTTCTAAATTCCATATATATGTGTTAGTATGCTATAATGTTCTTTATCTTTCTGGCTTACTTCACTCTGTATAATGGGCTCCAGCTTCATCCATCTTATTAGGACTGGTTCAAATGAATTCTTTTTAATGGCTGAGTAATATTCCATGGTGTATATGTACCACAGCTTCCTTATCCATTCATCTGCTGATGGGCATCTAGGTTGCTTCCATGTCCTGGCTATTAAAAACAGTGCTGCGATGAACATTGGGGTGCACGTGTCTCTTTCAGATCTGGTTTCCTCAGTGTGTATGCCCAGAAGTGGGATTGCTGGGTCATATGGCAGTTCTATTTCCAGTTTTTTAAGAAATCTCCACACTGTTTTCCATAGCGGCTGTACTAGTTTACATTCCCACCAACAGTGTAAGAGGGTTCCCTTTTCTCCACACCCTCTCCAGCATTTATTGCTTGTAGACTTTTGGATAGCAGCCATCCTGACTGGTGTGTAATGGTACCTCATTGTGGTTTTGATTTGCATTTCTCTAATAATGAGTGATGTTGAGCATCTTTTCATGTGTTTGTTAGCCATCTGTATGTCTTCTTTGGAGAAATGTCTGTTTAGTTCTTTGGCCCATTTTTTGATTGGGTCATTTATTTTTCTGGAATTGAGCTGCAGGAGTTGCTTGTATATTTTTGAGATTAATCCTTTGTCTGTTGCTTTGTCTGCTATTATTTTCTCCCAATCTGAGGGCTGTCTTTTCACCTTACTTATAGTTTCCTTTGTAGTGCAAAAGCTTTTAAGTTTCATTAGGTCCCATTTGTTTAGTTTTGCTTTTATTTCCAATATTCTGGGAGGTGGGTCATATAGGATCTTGCTGTGATTTATGTCAGAGAGTGTTATTTCATTTCTCTTCTGTGTGTTCTGAACCTCTCAGCTGAGCCCCTCAGGCCACACAAGCACAGTAAAGTTACTCTCACCCTATTTCAAAAGTCCACCCTTAACTCAGTCTGCTTCTCTGGCTTTCAACCTCTGTCTTCGTTGAGGACCAGGTTTT
This sequence comes from Dama dama, assembly GCF_033118175.1. Classification (NCBI taxonomy): domain Eukaryota; kingdom Metazoa; phylum Chordata; class Mammalia; order Artiodactyla; family Cervidae; genus Dama; species Dama dama. The sequence continues at coordinate 21,271,439 of NC_083681.1, forward strand.
TTTTGTTTGTTTGTTTGTTTGTGTGTTTGTTTTTATGACCAGGCTTTTGAAAAGAATAACCCATATCTCCAATCCTCATTCAATTGAGGATTCAATTGAGGATCTCCAATCCACTTCATTCAAGACAGTAGAGAGAATCTATATCCTACACTGGGATTGATTTTTGTCGCTTTTTTGGTTATGGGTGTCTAATAAACAGGGAAATTTTTAATTAAGAAAAAGATAGTGATGGTGCCTTCAGGAAGGAAAAGGCAGACTTTCTCCTTGGTATGCAAAACACACAATGAATGGAACAAATAGTTCCTGGGTATCTCTGTACAAAGTTTTCTGTGAGGGATTTGTTGCTGGATGTTTAAGAATCTTGTTCATAATCTATTTCTGGTTGTAAACATAAATCTCATGACCAGAAACAAAATAAATGCTAAAGACAAAGATTCTTCAAGTAGTGGGACACTATCAAAGAAACCCCAGCTTTTTAGGTCAAATAAGATACTGGCAATCAAGGACAATGAACATAGTCTACTGTCAGCTGAATCTGAATCTTCTATTACCAAGAGAGTCAAGTAACATTCTCACTTAAAGAAGGCTTAACATCCAGGAGAGTGTTGGGCTTTGCTTGCTCCTTTTGGTTCAAACTATCCAGTAGATACCAATCTTGAGTTAAATGAGCCCCTCCCAGTTGCCTTCTCCCTGCAGGAGGGGGTTGTAGGACATTTCCTCACCCTTCCCTGAGGGCAAGGCTCCATTGTCTGCATCTGGACACTTAGCCCTGTGCAAAGACAACTTGGAGCCACAGAAACAGGGGGCATCATTCAGCATTGTTAACTGAAAGGATGAATGAAAGAACTGTATCTCTAGTACCCAGCACATAGATGAAATTTTAGGAATATTTCTTGAATGAGTAAGTAAACTCAACCCAATAGATAAAAGTCAGGGCAGAATTTCTGGCCTTGTGGTTATAATTCCAGTTTCCTCACTGCCCTCCCCCATCCCCAAGCTCACCCTTCTCTTGGAAATGTCTGAGGAATTAGATGAGGCTGAAGACCATCAACTGACTATGTTTTACCTAGGGTCTTTTCTGAGCTTAATGCAGGTAGAAGCAAATAACTCTCAGAGCCAGCTCAGTGGTGTGGATGGATGGGTAGCTCCGGGCCATGAGTCAACACTGCACAGTTTTTCTTAGTTTCTTTGTTTCGTTGATCCCTTCATTCAACAACTAGCTATTTAAAAATTTTTGTAGGGCTTCCCAGGTGGTCTAGTGGTTAAGAATCTGCCTGCTAACAAAGAAGACATGGATTGGATCCCTAGTCCAGGAAGATCTCACATGCCTCGGAGCAACTAAGCCCGTGCACCCCAACTACTGAAGCCCAGGCGGCTAGAGAAGCCATGGCAATGAGGAGCCCTCGCATCGCAACTAGAGAAAGCCAGCGAAAACCAACAAAAGACCCAGCACAGCCAAAAATGCATGCATGCTAAATCACTCCAGTCGTGTCTGACTCTGTGCGACCCCATGGACGGCAGCTCACCAGGCTCCTCTGTCCACAGGATTTTCCAGGCAAGAATACTGGAGTGGGTTGCCATTTCCTTCTCCAACAGCCAAAAATAAATAATCTTTAAAAAAATAAAAAATAAGGTAATAAAAATTTTTGTGAGCCAGTTTTCTAGTCACTTGAGGCAGAGCAATGGACAAGCCAACAGTGTTCTCTTATGGAGTCTACCAGTGGATATGCATTCCTGCCTCCATGAAGTTTACATACCAATCAATGAAAACCACAAAAGAACAAATACTGACATATTGGAAAGTAATAGATCCCGGGGGCTTACAGGTACTGAAACAGGAAAGGAGATGGAATGTGGACAGAACATGCAATAAGGTGGTCAAGATAGAACTCACTGAGAAAGTGATACTGGAGCCAAGTTTTATAGGAGGATAGGGAGCCGGATGTCCAGGGAAAAGCATTCTAGGAAGAAGAAAGCAAATGTAAAGAGTTGGGAACATTCTTGGCTTGTTCAAGAAACAGCAAAGAGCCTAATTTGACTGAAATAAAGCAAATAAGGAGGGGACATGAGATGAAGCAGGGGCAGAGGGAATTGTGTTGAGCCTCATTGGCCACTTTATAGATATTTCCCTTTCCTCTGAGATAGGAAGCCATCAGATGATTCCTAACAGAGAAATAATGTAGTGAGACTCAGGTTTCAGCAGGATTACCCTGGCTGCTGAGCTAAGAACAGGCTGTAGTGTGGCAGGGACACGCTGTGTTACCGTGGGGTTTTGTAAGCTGATGGGTGTTGTTCTAGTGAAAAGGCAAGAAACGATGCTCCAAGGACAAGAAGGGATAACTTCTGGGAAATGTACTTGAGTGGGAAAGAGAGCGGAGGTCTCGTATGCAAGCAGAGGAGCGCACTCACAGAGGTTCCATCAGTAGTCATGGGGGAACGCAGAGCTTATGGGCATAGATGAATGTAAGTGGGTAAATGTGATGGGGGAGCGTGTGTTATTTGTTTCACATTTCCCTCGATCTTTCACTGAAGTAGGAAGTAAGACCACCAACAGAGAATGAAGACAGAGTAGGCAGTATTACAAATTGAGGAGACAAGAATCGTCCATATATGAATGCATTTTTAAATAATTCCTCCAAAATCAAAAGATAATACACAGAATACTAAAATTTTGGCTATAGATGTAGTTTCAGGAAAAAAAAAAAAAGATCAGAAACTATTTTTATACACACAGCCTATGTAAAGCCATCTGAGTACAACAACATGTACAAACCAAGTGACATGATTTGGCACAATTACATGAAGCAATGAAAACTGTAAGTCAATTCCATAAATTCTATTGAGATTTGATTTGGGCAAACATCTCTTTAGGGCTTCCCAGGTGGTGCAGTGGTAAAGAATCTGCCTGCCAATTCAGGAGAGGCAAGAGACACAAGTTTGATCCCTGGAGTAGAAAATGGCAACCCACGCCAATATTGTTGCCTGGAAAATTCCATGGACAGAGGAGCCTGGCAGGCTACAGTCTATGGGGTTGCAAAGAGTCAGACACGACTGAGCAACTGAGCAGGCAAACACCCCTTTGTTACTGGAGGCCATTTAAATTTAGGTCACTGCATGAAGAGTGAAATACTGGAGTGTCAAACATGTGTCCAGTGTTGAGCAAGTGAGAAACACTGGTTAAGGAGCAGGACTGCGGATCTGTCTCACACTCTACACTGAATTCTAACCACCAGCTGCCTTTCTAACTGATTGCCATATTGTACCTCCCCCCAGAGGTGGGGATTGGAGAGGGAAATGGCAACCCACTCCAGTATTCGTGCCTGGAGAATCCTGTGGACAGAGGAGCCTGGTGGGCTGCTGCCCACAGGGGTCGCACAGAGTCGGACATGACTGAAGAAATTTAGCAGCAGCAGCCAGAGGTGGGGAACCTGAAATTCCCAGAATTTTTTTACCCTTCTCTCCTCAGCCCACAGGACCACTACCAAGAAACATACTTAGCGTACCCTCAGTGCCACTACTGCTGGATTTTACCAGCTAGATAAGACAGCCTCGTGGGGCATCATGCAAACAATTAAGGTGAAGTACAAGCCCAAACACATCTGTCTATTAAATTTGTTTTTTAACCTGGAACATTTTAAAGTATTAGGCACTTGCTGGCTGTCTTGGGAGACTGTCCTCCAGCTGAAACCTTGGCAACATCGTCCAGCAACCAAGGCTACTGGTTGGTACGCCAAGCTGGGCCATGTACAGCTATTTCTTAGGGCAGGGACCCAGTTGTCCCCCAACACACAGAGCATTTAACCAAGAGGACCTGTGGGCCTGGTGGGAACTGGCAGAGCAAGGGGCAGGCAGAGACCCCAGGTCCCTGCTCGGGGCCATCAGCAATCCAGGGACTTACCTTTTAAGTAAGCGGCCTCATTCTGGAAGCTTTGAAGGTTTGTCCTCATGTGGAGAGCTTAGACTTAGAATTTTTATATGTTTTGCATTTTTTGCTTTCATTTTTAACTTTTTTAATCTCTCAATCTCTTAGCTTAATTGCATTTTTTAACACATTGTGTGTGTTGCTTGAAGTTTTTAAGAAAAGTGTGTGCTTATTTTATATAAATTTATTTATATATAATATCTGGGGATATAAACAAAGACCAACCAAATGAGAAAAGCAAAGCCAATTTACTCAGAGCTTGCTATAACAAAGGGGTGAACTGCATCACTTCTGTTTGGCTCAGAGAGACTTAAAAGCAGACAGAGGAGTAGGAAATGCTCGATTAGCAAAATTAGAAGGCTTCAGGTGTGCCCTGACTGGAGGCTGTTGGCATGGGGATGCCGTGGCTGGGCCAGCTAGGACTGGGGCATCCTGTGTGGTTGGTTAGAGGTACACATTTTGCTTTCCCCCGTTGGCCCTCAGTTGGAAGCAGGGACAAAGGTCAGGGAAGTTGTCAGTTATTAATCACATTCTGGTCATTTTGGAGTGATTGTTATAGAAGTCATTGTTTAGCTTCCTGGATTATCACTAGAGATAGCAAGCTGACCGTCTGTAAGATTGATTTACATGGACTGTCGTCCTGGGCTCAAGGTAAGGGGCTTGGGTTCCTGGCAGGTTGCTGCAGGTTGTGAGCTAGAATTCTATTTGTGTATATGCTCTGGCCATTGTCTGTATATTCAGTCTCTCATACTTCACTATTGTTTAGTCACTAACTTGTGTCTGACTCTTTTGCGAACCCATGGACCATAGCCCTTCCAGCTCCTCTGTCCATGGGATTTCCCAGGCAGGAATACTGAAGTGGGTTGCCATTTCCTCCTCCAGGGCATCTTCCCAACCCAGAGATCAAACCCATGTCTCCTGCATTAACAGGTGGATTCTTTACTGCTGAGCCATTGTGGAAACCCATACCTTACTATCAGTTTAGTCACTCAGTCGTGTCTGACTCTTTGCAACCCCATGGACTGCAGCACGCCAGGCCTCCCTGTCCATCACCAACTCCCACAGCTTGCTCAAACTCATGTCCATTGAGTCAGTGATGCCATCCAATCATCTCATCCTCTGTCATCCCCTTCTCCTCCTGCCTTCAATCTTTCCCAGCATCAGGGTCTTTACGGATGAGTCAGTTCTTCGCATCAGGTGGCCAAAGTATTGGAGTTTCAGCTTCAACACCAGTCCTTCCAATCAATATTCAGGACTGATTTCCTTTAGGATGGACTGATTGGACCTCCTTGCAGTCCAAGGGACTCTCAAGAGTCCTCTTCAACATATTTCAAAAGCTTCAATTCTTCGGCGCTCAGCTTTCTTTATAGTCCAACTCACATCCATACATGACAACTGGAAAAACAGCCTCCACTAGATGGAACTTTGTTGGCAAAGTAATGTCTCTGCTTTTTAATATGCTGTCTAGGTTGGTTATAACTTTTCTTCCAAGGAGTAAGCATCTTTTTATTTCATGGCTGCAGTCACCATGACAGTGATTTTGGAGCCCCCAAAAATAAAGTCTGACACTGTTTCCATTGTTTCCCCATCTATTTGCCATGAAGTGATGGGACTGGATGCCATGATCTTAGTTTTCTAAATGTTGAGCTTTAAGCTAACTTTTTCACTCTCTTATTTCACTTTCATGAAGAGGCTCTTTAGTTCTTCTTCACTTTCTACCATAAAGGTAGTGTCATCTGCATATCTGAGGTTATTGATATTTCTCTCAGCAATCTTGATTCCAGCTTGTGCTTCTTCCAGCCCAAAGTTTCTCATGATGTACTCTGCATATAAGTTAAGTAGGCAGGGTGACAATATACAGCCTTGATGTACTCCTTTTCCTATTTGGAACCAGTCTGTTGTTCCATGTCCAGTTCTAACTGTTGCTTCCTGACCTGCATACAGATTTCTCAAGAGGCAGGTCAGGTGGTCTGGTATTCCCATCTCTTTCAGAATTTTCCACAGTTTATTGTGATTTATACTAATTAACAAGCATATTTTATATAATATACTTAAATTTTATATAAAATTACCAATTTAAATTTTATATAAAAATAAAGATATTTAACTGTGGAAAAGACAATAAAAAATCTTTAAATAAAGTAGGCAAATGAATGACATAAAGGAGAAAAATGCCTCCTCTTATTAACACTTACACTAATATGGTAGTGGTTCTCAAACCTGTTTATATACATCATCACACTATTTAAAAAAATAGGAGTTTATTAAACTAAAATGGGCAGGATGATCCTATTTGTATGGGAATCTTTTTTAATTGAAAGAACTCCTAAATCCTGTTTTCAGCTGCCCTACCTATATCCTACCGATAGATTGACAACCCCATCCTTCTACTACAGGTGTATGCTGAGGACTGTTAGGTAGCAAGAATGAACCTGGCTTGGTTAGCCAGGCAAAAGGGCAAGTGATTGCTGAACTGCCCCAAAAACACCATAATCAACCATGCTAATTATTTGCCCCAAGTCCTCTCATTGAGGAAGTTAAAATTGAAAAACACCCAACATGAGGAGAGTTAGGGCAAAAGAGTCAACAAACAAGTGAGCCAAACACTATAGCAGGGGTGAGGCTGGCTCCTTAAGTAAGCCGAGAATCACTAGAACTTGCCTTTTTTGGCAACTGGAAAGAGTCAAGCTAACACGTTATCACTCAAGAAATAAATATTTCAAAATTTTGAAAATATTTTATTAAAAAGTGTAAAATATCAAGGTGGGAGGTCCTATGCATAGTTTGTAAAGATATATTTATTGACAGTTTTTCACTGTGTGTGCATGCTAAGATTCTTCAGTTGTGTCCAACTCTGTCCAGCCTTAAGGACTGTAGCCTGCCAGGCTCCTCTGTCCATGAGATTCTCCAGACAAGAATACTGGAGTGGGTTGCCACGCTCTTCTTCAAGGGATCTTCCCAACCCAGGGATTGAATCTGTGTCTCTTGCATTCACAGATGGGTTCTTTGCCAGTAGTGCCGCATGGAAAGTGTTTTCAAAAAAGATACTGGAAGCACAGACAAAAATTAAAATCTGAACAGCCTATTTCTTCTAGCTTTATAATTCTGAAGGGACCTTGTGTGCCTCCGGCTCCTCAAGTTTCAAACACTCCAAGCTGTTCTCAAACTGAACCCAGTCACTGGTTTTATAATTCATCTGAATATATCTCTTAAATTGAAGTTGAGGGTGACTATGCTTTGTCACAGAGCAATTTAGTATCTACTCCCAGCACTGACTGGAGAAGGAAATGGCAGCCCACTCCAGTACTCTTGCCTGGAGAATCCCATGGACAGAGGAGCCTAGCAGGCTACAGTTCATGGGGTCGCATAAGTCAGATACGACTTAGTGACTAGATCATCACCCAATGCTGACTGTGTAACACTTTCATCTCACAAAGAAATCAGAAAAGAAAAATTTAACACTGGAGAGAATGCCTACTTGAGAATAAATTTCCATTGTTTTCCTTCTGTTTTCCCTGAAGTGAAAGTCACTCAGTTGTGTCCAACTCTTTGTGACCCCATGGACTATAAAGTCTATGGAATTCTCCAGGACAGAATACTGGAGTGGGTAGCCATTCCCTTCTCCAGAGGATCTTCCCAACCCAGGGATCGAACACAGGTCTCCCTCATTGCAGGTGGATTCTTTACCAGCTGAGCCACAGGGGAAGCCAAGGGGATGCTTACTCACCTCCTGGTACAGAAACGGGAAACTTGAAGATTCATCCCTAAAGAGGGCTGGGTAGACACTCAGTGCCTCCACCCTTAGGCCAGGGTGGGATTATAGGGATTAAAGTTAGGCAGCCTGGAAAGGAGGATGTTGGGATTTAGCGCAGCTACCTTTCCAAGGGGTACAAGGGTACTTAGATAGAGTGGTCACCTATAAAAAGGAGAACAGAGCCCCATTGGCTGTAAGAGAGGGTGAGAGGGACAAAAAGTGAGGTCACTGGGGATTAGGAGCAGGACGGGATGAAAGGGTTGTGTCACAGAGAAGAGCAGGCACCTCCATTACTACTGCTTGCAACTCTCAATTGCCCTTTCCTTCAGGCAGCTTGCCTCTGAGCCAAGCTGCATGAACTTAATATAGACACTGGCTATTTATGTTCACACAAAATGAGGATAGGCATAAGTGATCTCTTGAGAAGTCAGATGATAACCTCCAGTGGTTTGTGTTCTGGCCCCACTTCTTTTTAATTTTTACATTCATAGCTTAAAATTGCTTTAGATGGCCTGGAGGATATCCCCTCCCATGCATAATAAGAAGGCAAGTATCTCACTACGTGCTATTAATAAGGTTTTCTTATGAATAGGGGATGGATTCATAAACAACTGGTTCTTGAATCTATTGTCAGAAAGAGAGTCTTGGTATTAATTATGCAAAAACTAAAGCATATTGTCTTTGATAGGCTCCAAAATTAACCCCAAAGTTTAACATAAAATAACCATTTACCATAAATAAATTTGATTCATTACCTAGAGATAAATTTTGCTGTTAATTTATCTTAGAAAATATCCTAAGAAAGCAACTGAAAAGCTTTCAAACCTATCTCTTCCTTTTTATCAACTTTGCCGCTCTTCAGTGTTTCTTGATTGGACAGTCACAACCGAGTTCTGACAAGTGTCTCATCCTGACTACATTCAATGAACCCACTCTGCCCATACATATGTGTGAAAATATAAAAGTTCCACTACCTGACGGTCCCAGCTTCCATCTTTGGAATTTACTCAGGCACCTCCTGCTCCATGTATTCCCATCTGTTATCCTTCACTCTTGACTCTTCTGGGTCTCTGACTCTAACTTTAATGGTTTCCTTTGGACAATTCTACTCCAACTCAACCCCAGTATCTCTCTCAAACAGAATCCTGGTGTTCACTTCATATCACTCTCCACCTAGCAGTTGGGTAAGAGATACCTCTAACCCTCCCCACAACAGTCTTTCAGCGCCTATGCCAAATGAAATTGGAAACTTCCTAGTTTTAATTACTTTATCTATTCTCTAAACTGAAGCCAGATTCATCTCTCTAAAATTAAAATTCACCCCTGCTTAAAATTTTGCAATGGCTCCTGCAGCCTGACTTCAAGAGAAAGTCGAAACTCCTCATGGCAAACATGGTGGAAAAGGGTGTTGGTGATGTTGCCCCTAACGCCTTTTCCTGCCTCCTTACTCACAGTCCTTCCCCAACTACTTCTCTTCTTAACTAGTATGATATATTTGCATTTCCCGCAATGTACCATGATTTCCTTACCTCTTCTATCCCCTCTTTCTAGAATGCTTTTGTCTGGATTGTTTACCAAGTTAATTCTAACTCAGTCTTTAAATATATAGTCAGAAAACTTTGCTTCACTTCTCTGAGCAGAGTTTATCATATCATTATTGTACGTCCTACAGTGCTTTTTACTAATCTCTTTATTTATCACTGTAATCATTTGTTTTTAATATTTGTCTTCTCACTAACTATTTTTGAATCTCTAGTTCCTTGCATCATATCTGACCCATAATTATTGTTGAGTGAAGGAATAAATAAATTAATTAATGTTAAAGTAGATGCAAAACACATTCTTTAAACAAAATGTAACTCTACCTGACTTTGGTAATATCACTGATTCCTTAAGGTGGATGAGAAGAAAAAGAAACACATATTCTCTAGTTTGAACAGTATTTTGTGAGAGTTTCTCTAGGTCCCTGGTGATTCCTGCACATTCTCCAGGAACTCTGAAAAAGAAGAGGTGAAGGGAAGGGAATGAAAGAAATTTTAAAAGATAGCAGCTGATGGCTTTGCCAGGTTAAAAAAAAAAGTAAAACTTTTCTTTGGTAACATTTTCAAATATATGAGTTACTGACAAAAAAATATTAACCAACCAATATTGTACAAGCTAGGAGGTAAGGAAAATTTACACCCAGTGATGTAAGTCTGTAAGTGATGCTTTGAGCAAACATAGCAGGCAGGACATCAGCCAGGAAAAGATGACACTATAGAATTGCTATTATTAACTGAGTTATACAAGGTGTTCAAATTTTGCTGTTGTTGTCGTTCTCTATATTACTGAAGGAAAAAGAAGATATTTTTGTGTGAATAAATATCATAGAATATCAGAGAGAGAATAAATAGAACCCTGAGGTCTGTTTTCAACATACATAGCTGATTGTATATATTTTTGATAATTATAAATAAAGCATAAAAATGTTTTGGAATTATATAATATGAAATATATTATATATATCACATATAATTATATATAATACATAATATAGAATTGAATTTTAATTTTTTTTAATTCTGAAAAGTTGGATGAGGAGAAATAAGTTTATTCTTCCACCCTACGTGTCTCAGATGTTTTTGATTTTCTGATCTCTTTCCATGTGGGGGTAGAAATAATTATTCCAGAGTGCACTGGAAGAGCTTATATATTAATAGTAGGATGACAATATGACCTCTGTTCTTTTAATTTTCAAAGCACATATCGATCTTCACCAGCCCCAGATATGTACGGAGACCCCTGGACATATCGGGCTGCAGAGAAGATGCCTTCAGCATAATCTGCCTCCTACTTGGCTCTGATCAAGAGCCTCTCTGAGAGTGGTATGATTTAGCAATTGTCTTTCAGGAAGTGCAGTCCCTCTGTTCCTCTAGGTATTATGTTACTGCATCAAATCAAATCAAACCATCAGATGAGATGCTATCAACAAAACCTGTAAGAAATAGTCACCTTAAATCCTCTGTTTGATTTCCTATAAAATTAATGACCATCCCTAACAAAAAATTTCACGTGTAACATTTCTTAAGATAAAAAGAAAACAAAATAACAGGAGTAGGAAGGTCTTAGCTACTCTGAGAGAAATTGTGTATGATTCTTCCTTTTTAGCAAGGGAAGTCAAAATTTCAGCCCAGTAGCTGATTTCTGCAGGTCCTCTGAGCCCAGCTCACAGCAGCAGTTCTGCTAGCCATTAGCAGGTGTTACAGTCACTCCAGCACTTACTTGCTATCTCCTGAGTTTACAAGTTACTTTCTCCACTTGCTTTTCCTCTCTTTTCTTTAGGCTTAAGCCTTTTTTAGTGGCAAACTCTCTGTTTTACTGTTTTATTCATTCATTCAACAAAATGTATTGTGGTGCATTGAGAGCCCACTACGTGCCAAGTCTTGGCAATTGTGATTAAGACAGAACAGTGGGAGTTAGGAGGGAGGTTCCCGAAGGAGGAGATATAGATATACTTATTGCTGATTCACGCTGTTGTATGGCAGAAACCAACACAACACTGTAAAGCAATTATCCTCTAATTAAAAAAAAAAAAGACAGAAGCAGTCATGTAGTTTACAGTCTAAGCTAGGAATCAACTCATGCTATTATTTTTGGCTCTTTTACAAACTTACAATTTCTCCATCAAAAACTCCAGGTTCTTTGCAATTCTCTGAGCCCCTGTATAGATCTCTCTGAACCAGAGGACTCTGTAGACAGTACCAGACCCATGCCCATTAAGGACCTGAGCAGCAGGGTAATACAAATGTCCATTCTACCCCTGCACAGCTCCTGACCCCAAGTTCAAAACGGCCCTCGAGTGAGATGTAGTTTAATATAGGTGCAGATTCTACCAGAGGCTACTGACATAAGGATATTCTAATTCCCATGACATGATCCTTGTCTAACTCTTCTGCTTACTCTGTTCCTTGCACCCTAGGCTTAGTCAACACCAAACTACCTCGGTTCCCGTGAACGCATGACGTCTTTCAGTTCTCAAATCGGTGCAACTGTTCGCCGTCACCCTTCCTTTGCCAACTTGTCCATCTGACGCACTGCTCTCATTGTCATTCAGACCATTGCTTAAGGAACACCTCCTCACTTATGCCTGCTGGCCTCCCTCTTCCCTTTCTCTTTTCCTTTCCCAAAGTAATCACTCCATCTCCCATGCTAGAGAGTTACAAGGCAATAGTTTCTAGCTTAGTCTCTGAATTCAAATCAATCTGAGTTTCTCTCCTGTCTCTACCACCTGGCAACTCTGTGATCTTGGATGATTTATTTAACCTAAAGAGTGTCAGTTTCCTGATCTGCAAAAGGGGACAATAATAGTATCTATCTTATAGGGTTGTTAGAATTAAACAATATAAAGAATTAAAAGTACTTAGGTTCTGACACATAGTAATCATTGATCATATCATACTGGGTTGTAATTATTTATTTCAGTTTCATTCTACCCAGCAAGACTGGCAGCTTCTTAAGAGCAAGAATCTTGTCTCGTTCATCACAGGACCTGGAATAAAGTAAATGCACAATAAGTGGGGTTTTTTGTTGTTGTTGTTTAGTTGCTAAGTCGTGTCCTGACTCTTCTGTGAACTCATGGACTATAGCCCTCCAGGCTCCTCTGTTCATGGGACTTCCCAGGCAAAAATACTGGATTGGGTTGCCATTTCCTTCTCCAGGGGATCTTCCCGATCCAGGGATCAAACCTTCTTCTCCTACATTGGCAGATAGATTCTTTACCATTGAGCCATGAGGGAAGCCCAAGGGGGTTTTTAAACATATGTAAAATTCTTTGCAATTTAATGTAATTCAAAGGAAGGACTTTTAATTAATCCCTGCTGTACTAACTGCAATTAGAGAGCATCCTTCTCCCATGCCCTCTTTAAAAGTTCCTTCTCTTTTATGGCTTAACATCAGTTACTCAACAAACCTGTCTGCCTAGTGTCTACCACGTGCCAAGCAATGTGCTAGGCTGTGAGACTTTCTTAGTAAATATAAAACAGTCCCAAGAATCTAGAAAAGAGACAGACACGTAAGTCAGTTTACGTAATCAAGTCCTGTGGGAGTCACAGCGGAGTAACACAAAATGTCATAGAAAAATTTAAGGAGAAGCAATTTTGCAAATTTTGGAGTTAGAGAAATGAAACCTGGCTGAAATTCAGAGCACATGGGTTTGTGAAGTTCACCCACCAAGTTAACAGTTGAACAACCAGCCGCCCAGGGGCACTCCTGGTCCAGAGGCACCCTTCTCTAACTATTAATGACAGGGTCTAGGGTACTTTGGAGAGCAATACCCTAGGGTCTTGGGCATCCCTAGCTTTCTTGCAACATTACTCCTTGTTGCTGTTGTTCCATCACTAAGTTGTGCCCAACTCTTTGCGACCCCATGGACTGCAGACACCAGGCTTCCCTGTCCTTCACCATCTCCCAGAGCTTGCTCAAACTCATGTCCATTGCATATTCAATCTTTAGATGATGATATATGCAAATGTGACATGAAAAACATGAGATGCCTGGGCCAGTAGCATCTGGAGTCTCCGTGCCTCCTAGAAATCACAGAAATGTCTTTCTGTTTTAAACAACCACATGTCTCTTCTTGGAAGGATTCAGGTTTTTTCCAAAACACCTGTTAAAATTATACATGCAAAAATTATTTTACTATAGTCAGAACGATTTTTAATTCTTTTTGCCTGTTACCTTTGCTCTACATACAAAACATTCTGAGACAATCTCTAAGTTCTTTCATTAAATAAAACATTCCCTGGGATATGATTATCATCATTACCCCAATTAGCATAGCTTGACTTTTTAATTCTTAGTTTCCTGACTCAGTTATCACGCACAGTTTTCCTACACCTGTGGGTCTGTTTATATAGTCAAGTAATTTGAGGGGAGTGTAAATACACTGAAGAACAATAAAAGTCAACAGAATCCTTCCTCAGAGATTAAAGCAGCTTCTAGCTATGGCTTGAGGGACCTCATTCTGGAAGTTCCAATCTGTTTAGCAAGGGTCCCTTTCTTTGTCTGAACAGCCCACTGGGGCAGTTGTCTTTAATTCACATTTTCCTTTCCATATGACATACAACACTTTCCCACTCCTATTACCAACAGAATAAAACTCTAGATGTTGAATTTGAGTTAACTGGTAACGGTTAAGAGTTCTGGATGTCAGGCAGACTGGATTTTAATTCTGTCTCCAAATCATTAACTAGCTATGTGACTTTGGAAAAGTTACTTAACATCTCTGGATCTAGTTTTCTCATTTGAATAGAATTATCATAAAGATTAAATGAAATAACACTTATAAGTTATTAAAGTGTAGTTAAAAGTTTAACTACACTTTGTTCTCAGTACTTTATATGTATTCACTACTTTATCCCTTCCAAGGTGTCCATCCCATATCAGATGCTTAGGGATAAATATCATGTGACCACTTTACAGTGAGCTCTACTAGCCCACATCACCCCTACATGCCATATTTTGTACTTGCCAGTCACAAAATAAAAGCAGTTTTCTTGCCATGACCAGCCTTGACGTGCTATTAACCCTAGCATCCAGCCCTGACCCCTTCTGAAAAGGGCCTTCCGTGCGCTCAGCGTGGCTGCTTGGCTCAGATAGGCAGCCTGCCGCCCTTTGCACTAACTGCTAATGCATCACTGCATTTTAATCCAGCAGAGCTGGCTTTGCTGACAGTGAGGACGTGATGCAAAGCACAGCTCTTTAGTTTCCAAATGAATGAAAACAGCACCCTGAAAGAGAGGCTGGCCACAGCTTCTAGCTAGAAAACAATAATGACTCACAGGAAAGACAAAGAACTGAGTAAGCGCCAACGACAAACCACTCATTCCTTCAGCATCACTTGGGAAGATGTGATCTGTCTATGGAACAACCAAAAACACATGGACAAAATCTCTCAGGCTTCTGAGGATGGTTCAATTCCCATCTGGCTTATAAATTTCATAACTTCTAAATTAGCTACACTAGGAGTTGGGGGAAGATGTACAGGGACCATAGATATTAGAAATATTTACATGTGATATGCATCTGCATCATGACTGGCATTGCTAATCAATTGTGAAACGAATGTTAAATAGCTTTGATGAGAAAGCTTGTTATTTACAGTCTGGTGACAATACAGAAAATATTCCATTGGTGACAAAAGGAGACTGAATCTTCTGTCTGTATGTATACTCTGTCAGAGGTCTGGACAGAAATCTAAAAATACATAAAATATTTATATATTTTATAATATATAAAGTGTGATACTCCTTCCCTAATGTTTATGATGATGATTTCCAACATATAATGCTACCTAATCACGGACTATCTTAAGTAAGAAAATGTCTTATTAATCCATAACTTTTTCTTTTAACCTATTCATTATTTTTATGGGTGATTATTTAATATATTCATAACTCTTTTTGTGTAAAAACTAACACATCCTAATTTTTCATGCTAGTAAATGTTCAAAATTTTGAACTAAGCAAAGGTTTACATAATATCTCACAGTGGGAAAAATTACTTTGGTAAAAGGGTCTAATGAATTAGTTTTCACTTTCTTTGGTATTTCTCAGGAATTGTCAGCAAGAACTAGAAGCTAAAAGGAAATGTCTACAAGTCTGAGCATGGTATGCTAAAATATCTTGTACTATCTAAATCAAGAGGTTGTAACCAAAACAAAGAGTTCTTAGAAGACAACCTTGCTTACACTTTTAATGTTTTTGGCTCCCCCACATCTAAACCTCTTTGTTATACATGAGAAGGCTTATGAGACAGAACCCACCTCCCACTACAGAAGCTCCAGATACTTGCCCAGCCTCCCTCTCAACTAGGCTGCTGGCATATGATCTAGACTCCTCTGACTGGATGCAGCCACCTCCGATTTTGAAACTGGACCAAAGAAGGAGTAAGCTCAGAGTCCATTCTGACAAGACTGACAATAATTATAAGAGTAATAATAGCAGGGACAGAAGCTGCATTCATTTTCCAGAGCATGGTGACTCCAGACCACCTGCAGGGCCAGCATTAGGGCAAGTGTCTGAACCTGTGAACAGAGACAGTGATATTTTACTGGGAAATTTCTGCAATGTGATGGTGGACATGATGCCTGGTTCTATCACCTACAAGCTTGGTTTTCAAGCCCTTCTAGAGATGATATCAAATTGTTGCTGTTTAGTCAATCAGTCATGCCCAACTCTTTGCAACTTCAAGGACTGTAGCATGCCAGGTTCCCTGTCCTTCTCTATCTTCTGGAGTTTGCTCAAGTCCATGTCCATTGAGTTGGTGATGCCATCCAGTCATTTCACCCTCTGTCATCCCCTTCTCATCTTGCCTTCAATCTTTCCCAGAATCAGGGTCTTTTCCAATGAGTCCGTTTTTTTGCATCATCTGGCCAAAGTATTAGAGCTTCAGCTTCAGCATCAGTCCTTCCAGTGAATATTCAGGATTGATTTCCTTTTAGATTGACTCGTTTGATCTCTTCA
This sequence comes from Dama dama, assembly GCF_033118175.1. Taxonomy (NCBI): domain Eukaryota; kingdom Metazoa; phylum Chordata; class Mammalia; order Artiodactyla; family Cervidae; genus Dama; species Dama dama. The sequence goes on from NC_083681.1 coordinate 21,287,616, forward strand.
CAGTCCAAGGGACTCTTAAGAGTCATCTCCAGCACCACAGTTCAGAAGTATCAGTTCTTTGGTGCTCAGACTTCTCTATGGTCCAACTCTTGAGTTATGATATCGAATACCAAACATTTTAAAATAAATTTTATTGTGTAAGACCAGAATCCTGATTATTTTGTTTTATTTATTTTTAAATATTGAACTCATTACTCCACCTGTCCATGGTAGCTTGAGGTAGGTGGCAGTTTTCTTCTAGGTTAAAAGAGAAGGAAACATAGAAACCTAAGCACCACAAGGCAGCTGGCAGTCATTGCAAAAACATTTGCTCTTAGCGGGGAGTTCTCACTTTGAATTCCAGTATGCACTTTTCAGGTGGCAATGTCTGTGCACTAACATGTAATGTGAGTTAGCATTTAACTGTTCTCTCTTTCCTGTCCTATAGTCCTCACACCACATTATGGCTTCCAAACTGCTCTTTCTCCATCTCAAATGACCCCCTCAGGGTGCCTGACTGGAAGTAATTCCCATTCACAGTCACTGAGAACAGCTTTGAAATCTTAGGTCAACCTTTTGTTCCACGGGACCTTCCTTCATTTTATTCATTCTCTTTACACTATTTTGTCAGAGTTCCTTAGTACAATATTCTGCTTCTTTGAAGAGGAGCCTTAATTAGCTCTTCTACCCCGTTTCATCCTACTTCTTAGGAGATAAATTCATCGATGTCAGTCGTGCTTGCTGGGGTTACCCTATTATCTCTCATTAGCATTTAGGAATGTCTCTTCCCTATACCTCTGAAAGATGAGAAAATCTTTGGTGGGAATTGTATCTTTGCTCTATTCCCAAAGAGCAGTGCTACTTTACGTAGTATCTTAACAAAATTTTCAGTAAATAACTAATTAAAACCATCCGTCTTCCTGAACAAAAAGGTTATTTGGGACCTGCTGGTGAAGTTCACCTAGAGCTTTCCAAAGCAAGCATCTATGAAATTATGAGTATATCCACTGGATGAAGGAGCAGTTGGGCATTAGAGAAACTTACTAACTTGCTCGAAGTTAGTTGAAAACACTCAGTATATGTTAGCTCTAATTACAGGCACATTGAACCAGACAGAGCTGGTTCAAAGTGGAACTGATCGCTGGAACTCAAAACCCAGGCTTCAAACCGCCTACTTTTCCTCTGCCTAACTGTACCTGTCAGCTGTAAGTGTCACTCACGGTACCTGCCACACCCAGAATCCAGAGCCACTTCTAAGGGAAACTCTTCCCTCTTGAGTCCCTGCTGACAGGCAGCCCCCACCATGGTGGTCTGGTCACACCCTCTGTGGGCCCCACTAATTGAACAGGCTGGGCAGCTGACCAAAAGGAAGCAAATTCACAGACTGGCCAGCCGTCTATGAAGTGGCCTGATACAAAAAGTTTTGACTCAACAGACCTAATTGACTCAAATTTATTATAGACAATTGTACACATTATTCTAATTAACACATAGAATGGAACAATCTTGTTCAATTTTCTTTCCACCACTCTCATGTAAACATGCCCTAATGGAATACCACATGTTGGAAGTTCCCAATCTTTTAACCTCTGATAATTACTTTTCTTCTAGGTTCTGTGGCCTCAAACAACTTTGATCCTCTCTACTTTTTGGTCTGTCATTCAGCATTGGAGTGCTTTACAGAAATTATCTTATCTGAGATTCATAACAATCCCATAAGGTAAGCACTATCAGTATTTACATTTTACAGATGAAGAAAGCAAGACACAGAGAGATGGTGGTCATTTGGATCAGGGTGATGGGAGAGGAGAAAAGAGGGCAGATTAACAGATATATTTTGAAAGTGGACTAACAAGGGCTGGCTTCTAGATTCTATGTGGAAGTGAGGGAAGGGGAGAATCCAGGATGATGCTAAAGCCACAGGGTAAATTATGCAGGCATTTGTTCAGCCCACTTGTCATCTCTAACTGGACGTTCCAGAAGCCCTCCCAGAAGACAAAGTCAATGTGTCTAAAACTGAATTTTATCAATAATTTTTTCCATAAAAGACATGCTCCTCTTTTTAATATTTTCTTTTTCAGAGTGTCACCATCACTGTATTAAGTGGCAAGGACTTTACAGAAAGTACTAGGGCTTCCCTGGTGGCTCAGTGGTAGAGAATCTATTTGCCAACCCTGGAGATGCAGGAGATGTGGGTTTGATACATGCATTGGGAAGATCCCCTGGGGGAGGAAATGGCAACTCACTCCAGTATTCTTGCCTGGGAAATCCCATGGACAGAAGAGCCTGGTAGGCTACAGTCCATGGGGTTGCAAAAGAGTCAGACACGACTTAGTGACTAAACAACAACAACAACTTTACAGAAACAGACAGGAATAAGAGAAGCAGTTTAAACTCTAGTTTTAGATCCTACCATAGTGAAGATCTGTCTAGTGTTCAAATTGTTTTTTCCAACTTATTAATGTATTTACTAGACATTTAGCTCCCTCATTTGACCATATGGCTCTCAAGGGCAGAGACTGTGCCTGTAATTAGAGCTAACATATACTGAATGTTTTCAAAATGTCAGGGCTGTATTATCCCATGCAGTGAGTGGGAGCAGGGGTGGGTGGAAGGAGACGAGGGGTAGGCAGTGAACAGGGGAAACGGAAGGAACCCACAACTGCCTTCATCTTAGGGGCTCTCTAAGTCTGCTTTAGGAAGTAGGGTGCAACCAAACAGCTCAGCACACAGTAAATGCCCAGTAAACATTTGCTGACTGCATGAATGCTAAGGCAGACAGAATTATTTGAGATCTGCATCCTGGTGATCACAGCTGACTGAATGAGCCCCTAACATGGGCAAGTTTGGCACTTAATCATATTTAAATTAGTGTTTTCTCTACAGTTTTTTCAAAAGTATGTCTTACCTTTCTGAGAAAGTACTTGGTTTTTTTAAGTTATGGATTGTGTCTTTTATGATTCCAACTTCAATGATAGAACTCAAAAAATAAATCAGGAGAGGCAGTGGAATATAGATATGTAATGGAAGAAAAAGTTAAATGGTTGTTAGTTATATCTGGGTGATGGGATGAAAGATGACTTGTATCTTTGAAACCTTATGTTTTTATATGTCTTAAAAAACTTATTGTGGCTCAGTGGTAAAGAATCCACCTGCCAATGCAGGAGATGCATGTTTGATCCCTGGTCAGGAAGATCCCCTGTAGGAGGAAATGGCAACTCACTCCAGTATTCTTGCCTGGGTTATCCCATGGACAGAGGTGCCTGGAGGGCTACGTCCCTGGGGTTGCAAAAGAGTCGGACACAACTTAGTGACTAACCAACAACAAAACAACAAAAATTTTCTACCAAAAAAATGTACATTTTTTTATAATTTAAAGTGATACTATAAGGTTACTAGATATTAAAGCCAGTGAAATCTACCTCCATTAACCCTTGTTCAAGATCCATACAGCTGAAGTATTTGAGTTTTAATTTCACTATTGGTCAGCTAGATATATTTAAAAAAAAAAAGTCATGGAAAATGCCAGCTCCTGCTTCTGTACATAATGAATTGACCACCAAGACAATAAAAACAATTGTTTAGATCCAATCCTACCAACACTCTAAAACGTTCTTGCAAGCACACATTTTAGCAAAGTAAACACAGAAAGTAGCAGTAATCTATTTCATCAGGAAAGGGTCTGCTAGTAAACAAGTTGTCCTTGCCAAAGCTTGTCGAGCATTTAGCTGCCTCTTACAGTTACAAGCAGCTCAAGAGGCTTCAAACCTAAGGATTGAATTATATATGAGCCAAGGCCTGCCAGCCTTTCTACGCTTCTCTTCCCTTTCTCTGTGTTCTACTGTATTTTGACAAAGTTGTGTTTACAGAACCATTGGTATCCCAAGGCTCTCCTGATCAAAGAGCAATAAGATGTTTCAAAATTGCTCCTGTGTTTGTGTTGCCATATGACCTTTTCTTTGAGAGGAAGTATTAGCATTGAGACTCTGGCCCCAGATTGGTATCTTCTGTGAAAATGGATACTGATGAATGACACTCAAAATGGCCTTCTCTCCAAATGTGAGTTAAGTGTAGTTTGTTAGCCCCAGACTTGGGCCAGAGCAAAAGTCTTAGGCCAGGGAGCTTACTGCTGTGTATGTTACAGACCTCAGTTCTCATTAAAATATTTACTGAGAGAAAAAAATACATAAGTAAAAATCAAAAAATAAAGTGACAAGTTCCAGAATTTCTCTAAGCAAGATTGCAATTAAAAAGTAGGAACTGCCAAAGACAGAAAACGCTCACTTTTAAAAATAGATGCTTGTAAAAATGACCCAGAAGGCCTAAACCTTCTCAGTAAACCAGGGGTCTGTGTACAAAACTAAAAAAAACCAGAGGAAGTCATGTGATAACTGAAGAGCTAGAGAAACATTTGGGGGGGGGGGGGGGGGGAATACTGACTTTGTTTCAAATTAGGTAAATGTTTGAACCAAAGGAAGGGTCATGAGACAGAGAAACAGATAAATGGCTGTACTGTATCCAAAACCATTAAAAGCCATCAGATAGCTCCAGTCTTTAGTTCCTCTTTGCCATTAGGGTAGTATCATCTGCATATCTGAGGTTGTTGATATTTCTCCCATCATGTACAGATGTGAGAGGTGGCCCATAAAGAAGGCTGAGCACCAAAAAATTGTTGCTTTTGAACTGTGGTGCTTGAGAAGACTCTTGAGAGTCCCTTGGGCAGCAGGAAATCAAACCAGTCCATCCTAAAGGAAACCAACCCTGAATATTCATTGGAAGGACTGATGCGGATTGAAGCTCCAATAATTTGGCCACCTGATACAAAGAGCCAACTCATTAGAAAAGACTCTGATGCTGGGAAAGATTGAGGGCAGGAGGAGAAGGGTGAAGAGGACAGAGGATGAGATGGTTGGATGGCATCATCGACTCAATGGACATGAGTTTGAGCGAACTCTGGGAGACGGTGAAGGACAGGGAGGCCTGGCGTGCTGCAGTCCATGAGATCACAAAGAGTCAGACATGACTTATCGACTGAACGACAATAAGCTCCAATCTATTTATCTCTTCAGCCGAGATGATCTCCTGCCTCTGCCTGTGGCAATTGTTTATGAGAAGACTTGAGCCACCCGACTGGACTCCTCACTTCTGGCTCCTGGATGCTCTGGCTCCAGGGGATATTTATCCCCTGGACTGTCTACATTCAAACAAAAAAAGTAGACACTGTAAATGTCTCATTGCTTTTTACTCTAAGGTTAAACGGGAGTACCTGGAACCTCCTTGTTGTTGTAGTTCAGTTATTCAGTCATGTCTGACTCTTTGTGACCCCATGGACCATGCCAGGCATCCCTGTCCTTCACTCTCTCCTGGGGGTTGCTCAAACTCATGTCTGTTGAGTTGCTAACACCATCCAACCATCTTATCCTCTGTCCTCATCCCCCTTCTCCTCCTGCCCTCAATGTTTCCCAGCATCAGCTGTTTTCCAATGAGTCAGCTTTTCACATCAGATGGCCAAAGCACTGGAGTTTCAGCTTCAGCATCAGTCCTTCCAATGAATATTTAGGGTTGATTTCCTTTAGGATTGACTGGTTTGATCTCCTTGCTGTCCAAGGGACTCTCAAGAGTTTTCTCCAACACCACAGTTCAAAAGCATCAATTTTTCAGCACTCAGCCTTCTTTATGGTCCAACTCTCACTCCATACATGACTACTGGAAAAACCATAGCTTTGACTATGCAGACCTTTGTTGGCACTAGGGTGACTGTCTCTGTATCCCTCAGACCCCAGCATCAAGGCTCACTCACCCCTATCCTAGACTCTGAAGCCAATGTAGACTCTAAATCAAGGTGACTCCCACTTCAGCCACCCAACTCTCCAGTGGTACAGTGACGGCAGCAAGCTATTCTGCTTATAGTCCTGTTCTTTCTGTAAACTGCAGCCCTTAATTATGCAGCCATCTCTTCTATTTTATTGTTGTGCTATTTGTTTAGGGAAATTTCTTTGTTTTCATTTGTTTGCTGCTTGGTTATGTTTTGTTTCTCTCTCTCTTTTTTAAGCCAAGCCCCTACCTTGCTCCACTACTTCAGTAGTTGGTTCCTTGCCTTGTTCCTCCATGCTTAAGTATTCTAATTTCCCAATTGCTCTGAGATTTGAATTCTGCTTTACCTACTCTTTCAGATGTTGTTGTTATTAATCTCTAAGTTGTATCCAACTCTTTTGCAACCCCATGGACTGCAGCCCGACAGGCTCTTCTGTCCATGATATCCTCCAGGCAAGGATACTGGAGACTGTTGCCACTCCCTACTCCCTAGTGGGTAGGGATCTTTCCCACCCAGGGATTGAACCCACGTCTCCCTGCATTGGCAGGCAAATTCTTCACTGTTGAGCTACCAGGGAAGCCCCACTCTTTCAAATAACGAAGCCCTAAATTTGGTTCCCCTGGCCATATCTTTACTGCTTTCTAACAGATTACGGCCTAAATAAGCAGTCACAAGCTAGAGAGTCACTGAGTGTATGGTCCCCAGTTCCACCAGTCTAGAACCAACCCAAGTGCCTTCTACACATCAGGCACAGGAGAACTGAAGACACTGCAGCAAACAGAACGGACAGACTCCCTGCTTTTGTGGAGCTCACATTCTGATGTGGAGATACATAGTAAAATGAATAAGCAAATACAATGATGATGAGTCTCATGGGGCAAAAAAAAAAAAAAAAAACCAAAATGTGCTTCATCTGCCCAGGTCTACTGTTCATTTACAATACCTATTGCTTATAGGAATTTCTCCTGCATCTGTTGAGAAGAACTTCCCTTAGTTAAAGCAATTTCTATCAGAAATCTTCATAGAATCTGAGTTTGGAGCTTTTAACAATTACATTGTTTAAAAAAAAAAAGATCAGTGTTATTAACACTGTCTGGGAATCTTTTAGCAATTATGGGATCTCCCCTTCCACATGATCATAAGAATCTTCCCCTCTCCTGGGAAGCCCCAGACTCCACACGTGCAACTCACAGGACTCCCTCAACTTCCTCTTCTCTTTCTCTTCCTTTTCAACTACTTGGAAAAAATAATATCTGTTTATTTATAGAATCAAATAGAATGACGTGAATAGTAATGTGTGTGCTAAGTTGCTTCAGTCATGTCCAACTCTGTGAGACCCTATGGGCTGTAGCCCATCAGGCTCCTCTGTCCATGAGATTCTCCAGGCAAGAATACTGGGTTGCCATGCCCTCCTCCAGGGGATCTTCCCTGGGGTAGTATACATCACCAATAAATGTAAACTTAAATTTTTTTTTTTTCAAATAGCTAATTCAAGTACCCAATTCAAAATTCAAAAGCCATTGTTGAGTGTAGAGTAGAAATTGAATCTCTCTTCCTCCCTTTCTTCCAAATCATCCAGTTTCCTTGTCGAGGATAACACTTACTAGTTTCTTACATTTCCTCCCAGAGATGTTATATGCATATATAAGCAAACACAGAGATATTCTTTGTCTTTCACACAAATGATAGCATTCTATATACACTGGTTTTTACCTCACTGTTCCAATAAACAAAGGGTCTTGAAGTTTATTCCATTCACATAGGGCCACTTCACTCTCTTTCATAGCTGAATGGCACCCTAATATATGACAACATTACAACTTATTTGAATAGTTTCCTATTAATGTACATTTAAGTTGATCCTAATTTTTTTGACTCTGCAACTAATGCTGCAATCAGTAGTCTTGTGATTTAGCCTTTTAACATAAGACGTACTCTAACCTGGAAATTCCATAATTCTGTTTCCAACGCTTTCACTTTTGTACATTTGTAATTCTACATGCCTACTTCCTTCTAAAACAACAGATGCTTACAGAGGTGATGAGGATGTTTTTGGTATATTTGAAAATCCATGTTGAAATAGCAATTTAAAAACTTTGGGGCAGGATGAACTGCAATGACAGATGTGGTCCTTGTCGAGATGACAAAATGTCACCTTAGGAGTATTTCTTAAGTGTTTGTTTTTTCAAAAGTCCTGTGTTGGTCAAATACTGTGAAATGAGTGCAACCACACTGTCCAGCTCAGGTAGAATAATCACATAACTGTATGACACAAGCATATTGAAAATCTTGCTGTCTGACTTCTCACATGCTTGAAAACAAGAGTCATGCTGCTGATATTGAAACCCGTGGTAACTCATCAAAAGAAAGAAGTCGTGGGATTGGCCAACAGCCCATATCTCATACCCTCTAGTTTCCTTTCCCTAAGAACTCAGTATTAAAAAGCAACTCTAACCAGTCACTGTAGTACATAGAAAAGAAGTGTTTTATCCTTCTGTGTCCATCTTACACAGCTTGGGAAGTGGCCGTTTAGAGTAATAATACTAAGGAAACGTAACATATCATGGGTTGTTGGAATTAACCAGAACTTCTCTGAAAGACATAAAAGAAACTGTGAATGAAAATTCACAGTAGTCACCTGGATATATGAAGCTCTTCAATCAGAGGAAATCAAGTGCTGGACAAAATGCTGGAGAAGAAGACGCATCCAACGGTCTAGTGACATCACTTCAACTAAGGTAAGTGTTTTGGCATAACTGATAAAGCAGGAGATGTGAGAACAAAGAAAATAATTCTTATCCCCACGTGTAGGAGGGGATGTGAATATTCCTAAGGGCACCACTAGTAAAGCTCCAGACAGAACTAGAAGTAGTTTTCAGGGGTGTGTACCAGTTCTGAACCTGAAGGTGACCTATGGGCCATCACTTCTGAGGCTCCTAGAGGTCTTAGACAAGGTGACTAGGCATCTGGATGATGAGGCAGCCAAGTAAGGTGTGATGGGCTCCTGAAACTCAGTCTTTTAGGTTCGAATGTGAATCTCCGTGTGAGATAGTCTACCCGGGAGCTACATTTTAAAGAAGTCCTGCTGTTGCAACCATTCTTCCTCGCACCTTCTGCCTCCAACCTGTTCTTTCCAAAGTATTTGCTTTTAATCAGTGAGGCTGTCCCAAGTCTTTGCCTATTATGGATCCATAGCCTCTCAAATTCTTTAATTACATGCAATTCAAACTCACAATTCAAGGTCCAGGCTGCTTTTATAAAATACAAGTGGGCTATCCAGCACTGATAATTAGCAAATGTGCCATATTTGCCTAATGCCTATTTTTTAAGTTTAAACATCAGACATTCAAAATTTGATCCTCAGTTTCACCATTTGCAAACTGAACATTGTGGTCATGTTCAATGATCTCTTAAGTTTTCTTTCCTCAATCTGACATTCTCTGAAGCCATGAAATTTCTTTCCCATATATCTCATTTTCCTTTCAAGTAAATAGAACTTGGAGTAAACAGAAGAGGAATTCCCTAAAGTTTATTTATCTCAGAGCCACAGAAGGATTGAAATATTCTTTGAACTCTGGTTTGCTTAAGATGAACACCATGGTTGGTTACTGTTATAACTGTGACCATATAAAATGTTCATACTTATTCTCTCAGTAGCAAATAAAAGCCTCATTAACCCAACTTTTTGCCTTTTCTAGATAAAGCTATGAAATGCTTCCCCAAGCATATCCCCACTATTACCACAAACACATGCCTAAAACCAAACTCCTCTAAACATTTGCTCAAAACAGTAGTTCCTCTATCCCCAGACTTCCCTTTTTTCCAGTCAGAGATATTGCAGGTTTCATATTCAAACTCCTAAGTCATTTTGAACTTCTCCTTTTTCTTAGATTAGTCTCCATTAAGTGTATCCAGTCATTTACAAAGTCTCAGTGATTTTTGTCACCAAAACACCTAACTGGTTCCTTCATTCCCTCCCTCAGGATTTCTTCATTCCCATCTGTTCTCCCATCCTGACCTTCAAACTTGTTTCCCTGCGTCAATTCTTCCCTTTTCCAAACCATCCAATAACCAACACAATATCGATTTTACTAAATTAGAAATGTTCTCCATGTTACCTTCCATCCAAAACCCTTCACAGATTCCTCTGTGTATAAAGGTAACACAAGCTCAAACTCTCTGTCTCTCTCCCTATCTCTCTCTCTCTCTCCCTCTCTCTCATTTGTAAATCTCTGTGTAATTTTGTCCTACTTTTCTTTCCAGCTTTTTTTATCCCTATTTTTCAGATTTCCCTGGCATTCTATTTTTGCTTATGCTGTTTCACTCATATGCCTTTCCTTATCCTCTCTGCTTATCAAAGTATTATCCATCTTCATTATCCAGTTTAAATCTCCCCCTTTTGAAACCCTATCTTTTCATCCATTCCAGTCTTAAGTGATTCCTCTGCCTTCTGAACCTTCATTGCCTTTATTACCCATGACACATATTTAACACTTAAAAATTCTTTTGTCTTCTTTTAACTTTGAAGTTTTTATCTCCCAACTACATAGTAAGGTAACTAAGGGTAGTTGCTGTATCATTCACATAATGAGTCCTGAACTGTAGAGCTAAACTGCCTGTGTTTTAATCTTTGTACTGTTATTTACTGACCTTAACCTTGGGCTCGGTTTTCTCATTTGTGAAGTGGAAACAGTGATAGTTATTCCCTCATAGGGGTTTTGTGGGTGCTATGTGAATGAATATATGCAAAGTGCTCAGAATAGTGCCTGGAACATACTGAACATTCACTAAATGTTGTCTATTTTAACACTTATTTCTATCTCTCACCTCCAAAGTACCTAATATAGTACACAGTCATGCTAAATCAATATTGAGTGGAATTCAGTTGAGTCAATTGAGGGAAGTAAGATAGACTATGTGGGTGGTATTATTGTGGAGTAGGGGAACTTCCTGGCATCACTAAAATCATGTCACAGATGCCGTCACTTACTGTTGTCAGCAAGCCAGCCTCTTTCTAAGTCCCTGCCACTCCCTAATACTGCTCAAGAGACTTCTGAGGGTTTGGCTCAGAAAACATGGAATGCTTTCCCGAGCATCCCTCCCTCACTGCCAATTCAAACTGACCTGGCTGCAGAGAGCAGGTTGCCAAACTTCTGAACGCGGTACTAAAAATGTAGACCACAGAATTCACATATGCCCCCAAAGAAGCCTACTGGTCTACTGTTTCAGTTACTAGGCCCCAAGACTTGGCCTACTGTAGCGGAAAGCAGACTCAGTGAGATGCTCACCTTTCATCTTGCAGTGTCACTGTGTCATGAACACCAGCCAGCAGGGATACTCTCAGCTGGGACCCCGTATCATCCATAGCTAAAGAGTAACAGATACTGGTCAAAGAGGTGGAGGCATCTGTGCTACGCAACTGAGCCATAAAGACAGCTTTTTTTTTTTAAAAAACAGAGAAACTGGAAAGTGTGAACCCCAGTAAGCATCACAGATATCACTACCATTAAGCAGCCCAATCAGCTTCAGCAGAACCCAGGCTTAAAGAAAGCATGCCCCTACTGAAAACAATTCAGAGAGGCAAGAAATAATTTTGTTAAAAGGTGAATAGTGTGATCAAAAGTGTGATTCAAGGTCCCCTGAAACAAATACGTGCTTTTGATGAAGACGGACCTGGCTCCCTCCTATGCAAAGAGGGTCATTTCGAGAAATTTTTCTTATCTGTCTTCTGTAGGAAAAGGGGGATTATAACACCTAGCTCAGGTGGCTGTGGTAACACTTCAATGAGATAAGGCACTTAAAGCAGCTGGCTGGTCTGTGACCCCTGCGAGGGGCACAATCCAGGCACGGCCCTTTCCTTCTCCCTCTAAAAGTACATGCCTCCTGCCCAAGGCTGGGAGTGAGGCGTCAGGAGACAACTGCACAGGCAGGTGAGTGAGCCGATTTGAACACTGCGGAAACGCTGGCCTAGGCTGTGCTGGATGGTGGACATTCCGCAGAAGTAGAAAGGCCCGATGCGCTCAGAGCTTTCACACTCGCAGCTCCCACCTCTGCTGTCTCCTCCCAACCTCCGGAAAGAGATCGGGATTCAACCTGGCTTTCGCCTCCATTTTGACATGTTGCCACTTCCAACAGGGCCAGTTTCCTTACTGCAAGAAGTCCTTCCCCTGGGTGAAATTCCAACAGCTTCATTTGTTTATTAATAAATTCCCGTGTTGGTCTTTGCTACTGCCGGGTGTGGTTTCCCCCCCCCCCCCCCCCCCCTCATTACGGAATACTGATAATAAGCAAACAAGCACCGGGAAAGGAAGACAGCGATTCCCTTGGCCGCCCAGGGAATGATCCGTGTTATTGCCGGGTGGAGGAGGCGTACCCGAGCCGAGGGGCGCCCGCCCGGCCCGGGCAGGGGGGAGCGGGGCGGGGAGGTCGGGACCCCCGGGCCGGGCGCGAGGCGAGGCGGCGCGGGAACCTCGGGCGGCCGCAGGGCCCCGGCCGAGCCCGACAGGTTCCAGCAGCTCCCCTCACCCCTCTCCACGCCTCCCGGGTTTTCCCCTGGGCTGGGGTTTCCTGTTTCAGTTCTCGGTGATCTCCAGCAGCAGGTGCTGGTTTGCCAAGCTCGGCTCCCGACGAAACGAAGGAGAAGGAAAAAGAGGAAAGGGGAGGAGGAAGCGGCGACGCAGCGGCTGCGGCTGCGGGCGGGCGGGCGAGGGGCGAAGCGGCCGCGGGAGAGACTGGCTCGCCTTCCTCGCAGAGCGGCGGCGCGGGCGGCGGGCCGAGCCGGGGCCCCGGCGGGTGGCCGGCGGGCGAGCGGGCGGCAATGGGGCAGCCTCCCGCTCGCCCGGCGCCCTAGCGGCGGCCTGGGGCTGAAGGAGAGGCGGCCGCCCGCCAGCGGGACCTGGGGCGGCCCCGGCTTCCCGGGCATGTGGTGATGGCCGCTGAGGAGAGGCTGCAAGTAGGTTGAGCAACAGAGCCGGGCGCGCGCGCGTGGCGGGTGGGGTGCGCGTGGGGTCGGCCGGGGAAGGGGCGCAGGGGCCGCGGGCGGGCGAGGCGCCGAGCGGGCAGGGCCGAGGTGGCTGCTGTCGCTGCGGGCCCCGCCGCCGCCGCCGCCGCGCGCGTCTCCCTCGCCGGGTCGGCCCTGCAGGGTAGCGGCCCCCAGGTTTGTCCCTCGGGAAGGGGGTGGAGGGGCGGACCGCACCGACCGTGGCCCTTCTGGGGGAGCCGGGCGATAGGAGGGCTGCGGGCCGGGAGGCCGCGCCCGAGCGTTGGGCGGAGGGGCCGGGACCCGGGGCGGCCTCGCCGGCTCAGCTCCAGGCCCCGGGAGGCCCGGGTCCCGGGAGGTCGAGTCCCTGCGCCCCGGCCGTTCCCGGGGCTCGGGCGGGGTCGAGCGGAAAGCCCGGCGCATCCTCCCCCCGGGGGTAGAGCCGGCCTCACCGGGGATGTAGGCGAGATGAGGCCGGTCACCCCGGCCCCGAGGCCTAGGGCTCGGGTCCACTCCCGGCCGAACATGGAGGCGGGCCCGGGCGCCCCGGATGGACACGGACCCGCAGCCCGTCTGCTGCAGCTCGGACCCAGAGCACCTGTGGGGTGAGGCGGCATCCGAACGCTCTGACCCAGCCCCAGCCATTCGATTTTTATTATCCGTCGGTCCAGCCAAACTGCCGCCCCCAGGCGGGCCGTGGCGAAATCCCCAGGGCTGTCCTCCCATCCCGACTGCACCCCTAACTCAATCTCCAGACGAATTCTCATTTTCGCCCTGCGCTCATTCAGCTGGGCCGGTTCCCACGTTAAACTCCCTACAAAGAGGTGTTACGGATATAACTCGGAGAAATGAATCCTGCTTTTCTTCCCTTAACTTCCTCGTCCTTACCCCCTTGAGGTCCTTAAAAACAACCTAAAGCTTCCAAGGACTGATTCCTCTAACTGGGTATCTTGTCGTTTGGGTAACCGTTAACAATCCTGGTTTGTGATGGATAAAGGGATGAAATACTAATCCAGATTTAGGGAAAGTTTTCCTATTGGTTGCAAGATTGTGTTGGAATATCCCCATGCCCATGAGACGCTTATTGATTCAGGTTTATTTTTTTTTTTTAATCGTCTTAGAATAGTTGCAGAGATACTTAGGGCTCAGTATATTTAGAAATTTGAGGAAGTTCATCAGTTCTCTTATTTCCTCATTTACTTTTTCTAATGCATATTATAAACGGAAAAACAGTGATATGCCTCATACAAGTTTTTGGACTTTATTAAAATCACAAGGAATATAATATGTTATATATTTTTTAAAGTCAATATATTTAGGGTATGAGGCTATGACTTTCATTTACTTAATCACATATGCAATTTTAGTAGCACTTTCTCAATTTTGGTGTTATCTGTTGTTTGGATATAAGGATAGCTTCACCAAGTATTTGTAAAATTGTCTTACTGTTGATAACCCCAGGAAGATTATTTCAGACTTGCCTCTCTATTTACCTGTTTTCTTCCAGTTTGGCATTCCGATTTTAAATTACCTTAATCTGTCTACTTGAAGGTACCCTAAAAATTAAAATGATCTAATAACTCACTGTGTATCTATAATTTCAAATGTTTGAGTATTTTATTTAGTTTAAAAATACATTTTACTTTCAAAGTAAGTTACATTTTTACCTCCGGCATCACACAAGTGCTTAAACACTATATGTAAAGTAAAATGAACTTTTAAACAAAACAACAAAAAAGAGGCCACTTTTTTTAAACTGCTTTTAAAAACGAAAGTCTAATGAAATTAGTTTATTATAATGGAAAATATTAAAAGATAGGAAACAGAAACTTGGAATGTTTGTATGCTGATGGGAGTTTTTATTAGTCATTTCCTTTTATTACATTTTTGTTTTAATTACTGGACTAATAAAAGTATCCTATTTTATGTTACTGGCTTCTCTGAAGCTGTTTTCATGGATTACATCTGCCAAATTGGACCCCAGGTGTTCAGTGGATATCACGACTGAGCAACTGTATTTTGGATCTGATGGCATAAAGATAATTTTCAGGTCTGTGATGAGATATCAGTTCTCTAACTTTGCTTTGGCTTTTATAGCTAACATAATAATAGCTATTGAAGAGTCGGACACGACTGGGTAGCTGAACAATTGTGCACAGATAGGCCAATGTCATGCTTATTCTTTGTGTTTATTATTTTCATTCTGCAGATGAGGAAACTGAGACTGAAAGTTTAAATAACTTGCCCAAAGTCACACATCTATCTAGTAAATTGCAGAAGGGAGTTTGAACCCCTCAGTCTGACTTTGAAAGTCATCCCTTACCTACTGGGCAGTTCTGCCTTCCTGTGATACTGTTTTTTAGTTTGTTCTTTAAAATGTGTGTCATTGTGTGTTTGTATGTTGATAAGTATAGTTTGAAAATTTAAAGATGCATGATAATTCCTATGCCCAGTGAACTAGCATCAGGTAAAACCCATAAGCAGATGTCTGAACATTCAAAGCATTCTGCCTTTAAGATAAATGATCAAATCTCTAAAGGTGGATAGGGAATAAAAATCCCAAGTTCTTCCTGCTTGCCTGGAATATTCTTCCTGTAGTCCCTCTCACCTTTTGCCTGGTTCACAGCTCATTACTCAGGCCTCAGCTTAGATCTCACCTGGTTATTGCAGGTTAAGATTGATAATAGTAGGTGACACTGTGTGAAGCACTGTTCTAAGTGCTGTACGTACTTTAATGCATCTGATACTCACTGCACTCCTATGAAGAAGTGTTTTGGTACTTTTTTTTTTTCTGGTGGGGAAACCAAACTAACTTGTGTTTAAATAACTCACTAGAGGTCTCACAGTTAATAATGGCAGAGCAAGTGTTCCAACCAGTTGGAATATTTGGTTCAAGTTGGCTAAGAACCAAATATTAAGGTCTCTTTAACTTAATACATGTTAATAAATATATCTATTATTGTGAGATTTAAACTATATAATGGAATCATCTCAGATTTGGTTCTAAAAAGGTGTATCTTTTTCTTATATAGTTGGAATTAACACTGTTTATAGAGCTTGGTGTTCCATCTTTCCATCCCCATTTAACATGCACTAAGGATTTTCTCATGAGCTTAAAAATATTTCAAACATTTTCTTCCTAAGAACATATTTTACTTAATCATTCTCCTATTTCAATATTTGTTACTCCCTATATTTTAATGGGCATCCCAGGTAGCACAGTGGTAAAGAATCCACATGCCAGTCCAGGAGACACAAGAGACTCAGGTTCAATCCCTCATTCAGGACAATTCCCTGGAGTAGGAAATGGAAACCCATTCTAGTATTCTTGCCTGGAAAATTCCATGGAGAGAGGAGCCTAGCAGGCTACAATTCATAGGGTTGCAAAGAGTCAGACAGTACTGAGCAACTGAACACACACACAATATTTTAATATCATACTTGAGTTGAACATCATAATAAAATTTTTTTCTGCATCTGTGTTCTTAGGATGAATTCGTAGAAGTAATGATCAAAGAGAATAAGCTTTAAGGTCTTTGATGATGAAAAAGTTTTCCAGAAAAGCTGATTGATATGTACACTCAGCAGCAAAGAGAGAGCTGATTTCATTCCATATTTGAATGCACTATTAACTTTAAAATCTTGACAGTTTTCTAGATGAGCGTTAGCACAATTTTAAGCTCATTTTTGTTCTACTTATATTTTAAGATATTAAAGTAGAGCAGGTTGATTAAGAAAAAAGCAGAGAAAAGTAAAACCACCTGAAATCTTATCCATAAATAGCTTCTGTATATATTTTGATGAACACTCTGCTACTTTTTTATTGCTGTATTTATATGTTACAGAATTTTTACTTGGTTTTTTCTTTTTTTTTACTTGGGTTTTAAATTGAAAACACAAGCATTTTCTAATCCCCCATCTTTAGGCAAAATTATTTATTTACTCTCCTGTGTTTTCAAAATACTGTGAATCCATCTATAGCACTTGCATATTTGGTGATAGTTAGCTGTTTCATTTTTATTCCTTTTTTACTTTCTGTGCCTGTGCTCTTCATCTATAAAACAAACAAACAAAAAAATACTAGCTAAAACCTAGATTTGTTGTAAGGATTAACAGTAATACAAAATGTTTATAACCATACCTTATACTGTGTCTGGGATCTTCTTTATCTTGTTTGTGGTCTTTAGGCTCCTCAAGGGCAAGGACTCTGGGCTATTGTTTCATCCCAAGTCTTCTACAGTGTTTGGTACCTCGTAGATACTTCATGAATATTAAAGGCCACAGACTATGCTCTTTAAATGGATCTGCTGAGATGTGGTAGGATGAACAAAAGCCAGGAAATGGTTAAGAGAAGCTCATAGTAATCAGTGCAGAGCAAATAACACAATTGGTATACCCAACATTTTAAAATTAACTTAAAATGTATAATGTCATTTCTTGAGTGGCTGTATACATTTGTCCTATAAAAAATATAATGAACCTTATCTACCCCACTTAGCTGGGGGAGGTTATTATAAAAGTGAATTTCTAAAAGTTAGTCTTAAGATCTTCCAAGAGCAAAACATTTTAACTTTTAAATAGAAAAATTTATACCCATGAATTATATTTTTCTACCTTCAAGTCATATAGCCTTTAAGTTCACTTACTGTAAAACATAATAATAGCCAATATTTATTGGGCACTAATTTATGCCAGGTACAGTATTAAGCACTTACATTATCTAATTTAGTTTTACATCAGTTGTATAAAGTTTATACTGTTGTTTTGCCTATCTTCCAGGTGATGGAACAGAAGTTATCAAGATTTCTGATTTATCCTAACAAGACAGCAATGCTTGTTTAGCTTTATTATTATTATTATAGATGATGATGACAGCAGAATTCAATGATTTCTGTTGATTTATAGCAGTGATTTTTGGTCTTCTCTCCTTGCTGTTAGCTGTTCCTTGCTGACATTTTCACATCCTGTAGTTTGAAGCAGATGACTGATACGGACTGTGAAGCTGAATGACAGCAGCTAATATTATGGCTAAAATAAAAGTATTTTAGGCAACAATTAAAGGCCTGTAGGACTCTCAGATTGCCTCGGTTGAAGAATTGAGAGACTTTACTTTCAAAGAGAGCAGTTGGGCCCTCTGATGTCAGCTAGTGCGTGCAAGCTAACTGGCCTCAGCCGAGTTCAACTCTGCACCCCTATGGACTGCAGCCCGCCAGGCTCCTCTGTCTATGGGATTCTCCAGGCAAGAATAATGGAGTGGGTGGCCATGCCCTCTTTCAGGAGATCTTCCCCACCCAGGGATCAAACCCGCTGTCTCCTGCGGCTTCTGCATTGCAGGCAGATTCTTTACCACTGAGCCAGTGGGGAAGCCAACATCAGCTAGACCTGGGTTTAAATTCTAGCTCTGTCGTTTACTGGCTGTGACCCTAGATATAACTCAATTTCTCTTTTATTTCTTGTTCAGTACTTTGCAAGTTGTTTTTACTAATTCAAGTTAATGAGTGTAAAAGTGCCCAGAACATAGAAGACACTTAATGTTATTATAAAATGATTTAGCAGTATTCACTGAATTGATTAGACAGAGATTTTGTTTTGTTTTTCTGTCTACTTATTCACTGACTCTTGTGTTCTGAGTAATTGGGATTACCAGATTAAAAAGTATTTGTAAAATCAAATTTACTGCTTTTAATATGTCATTTACATTTTGGATATTTCAAAGTGAAAGTCGCTCAGTCATGTCCAACTCTTTGGGACCCTGGAATTCTCTAGGCCAGAAAACTGGAGTGGGTAACCTTTCCCTTCTCCAGGGGATCTCCCTAACCCAGGGATCGAACCCAGGTCTCCCACATTGCGGGCAGATACTTTACCAACTGAGCCAAAAGGGAAATGCAAGAATACTGGAGTGGGTAACCTCTCCTTTCTCCAGGGGATCTTCCTGACCCAGGAACTGAACTGGGATCACCTGCATTGCAGGCAGATTCTTTACCAACTGAGCTGTCGGGGAAGCCCTAGATTTTTCAAAGGGCTCTCTAGTTTGTTCCCTCCTGTCTTTTAGGGTGAAGCTAAAATTGGTTTCTGTTCTTTGTTCTTGGTCATCTCTACTCATTTCCCATTCAAAATTATGTGGGCTTAATTTTACCCTTATTCTGTAACTTTGGTCATTTTTAAATCTTGGCTTTTACTTTATAATTTGTTGTTTTGTATACTTACAGGGAGCAGGTTTCCCATGTAATTAAGGCTGCCTTCTCACTGTTGACTTCAATGTTTTTTATCTTTAAGTCATCATTTTTCTTGAATTGCTCCCACTGAGTTGGCAATTTTATGTATCAGATACTTCTTGGAATTTTGCTGTCATTTTAAATGATTAGTATAGATCTAAAATGCTGGAAATGTTTAATAAATTATCTATTTTGATAAAGTAGGTATTTCTATTTTTGCTATGATAGAAAAGTGCCTTAAGTAACATAAACTTTTTGAGTCATAAAGTGTGTTAAAATTAGCAGTATCATGCATAGGGAAAAAATGGTTTCAAATAGAGATGTTTTCTAAAGGGCATTTCTGTTATTTTGACCACTTCATTTTATCTTTTAAAACTAAATTTTGAGTTAAAGTTAAGTATTTTTTTTAACTGCAAGATATTTGCTTTACAATATTGTGCTGTTTTTGCCATACATCAACAGGAATCAACCACAGGTATATATATGTCCCCTCCCTCTTGAACCTCCCTCCCATATCTCATCCCCTCTCACCCCTCTAGGTTGTCACAGAGCACTGGGCTGAGCTCCCTGAATCAGATAGCAACTTCTCACTTGAGTTAAATATTTTAACACATTTATTTTATCACATTTTTTAAATAGAGAAAAAGTTAAAAAAAAAAAAAAAGTGATCCATAATTCTCCCCTAGTGATAACTTAAAGTTTTGGTAATTTTTTTTAACTCTCCTAGTAACTATAAACACATCCTTTAAAAAATTTGTATGCATATGTAGTTTTGTTTCTTACTGTTCATTCAATATACTATGTTTTCCTGTATCATTAAATATCCTTTTAAAGATTATTTTTGTATGTGAATATTGCGATTATTATTTTGAATGCCAAGTGGCATTCAGCATGTTCAAGTAGGACTATAATTTAATCAAGCTTATATTATTAAGTATTTAGAGTATGACCATTTTTTTAATTGTCATAATGAACAATGATAAATGTCCATGTATGTAGATCTTTGTACACACTTATGAATGTATTTGATAGAAATTCATAGATGTGATCATGCAAATTGCCCTCTGGAAAATTTGCACCAGTTTATATTCTTTTTAGAAATCCACGTGTGCTGCTGTCAGTACCCGCCACTGTTTCCTTGCACGACCTGTCTTTGTTAATTTGATAGACAAGAATGACATAATAGTGCTAAGAAACTCCTTCAGTAGAGTCAGAAAGATTGAATTTGAATTCCTGTCCTGACATTTGTGTATTCTTGGGCAAATTTCTTATATTTTCCTAAGCCTCAGTTTTTTGTGTGAAATTGTGATGATAGTACCTATTATCATGGTAATATCATATAATATCATGGTTGTGGATATTAACCAATAATGTATAAGCCCTTGAGAGATGTTAGCAATCATTATTTATTATGAATGAAATTTTGCCTTACTATATTTTACACTTGATATGCCTATATATTATACCTTGTAGTGGTGATATAAAGGAAAGTTATTCAATTTTAAATAACCTAGTTATCCTGTGTTCAGTCATGTCCGACTCTGTGATTCCATGGACTGTAGTCCACAAGGCTCCTCTGTTCATGGGATTTTCCAGGCAAGGATAGTGGAGTGTGTTGCCATTTCCTTCTCTGGGAGATCTTCCCGACTCAGGGATCAAACCTGCATCTCCTGCATTGGGAGGTGGATTCTTTACTACCCAGCCACCTGGGAATCCCGTACTGAACTCTTATGTACTGTTAGTTATATTGTAGGACTTACTTCCGGTACTTTTTCAGTTGAGTTTCTTGGTTTTCAGGGTCTATTATAGTTACCCCAAAATAATACCAATTTTTTTAAAACTTCAGCTTTTTTTCTTGTCTTGTTGCATTGGTTGACATCATAGAACAGTATTGACTAGTAATAGGTATTTGAGCTTATTTCTGATTTTAATGGGTCTTTTTCTATTATTTAACTTTTTAAATGCCAATGGCTGTTGTTTCCTGACATAGGTATCCCCTGCTTACATACATATATTCCTGTAAATATCTATAAATGTTAAATATAAGAAGCTTGAAAATAGATTTATATATTATGGGAAGATTCCCTTAAATTACTAAATTCCTAAGTATCTTTTTAGGCACATCTTCAAAATGTATTTTCAGCATTTGACTCATGTTATTTTCTTTTTAAATTAAGCATGGAGTCAGTCATTTTAAGTAAGGTTTAAATGTTAGTAAGGCTGAATTTTACTGCTTTCAGCCCACTTAATGATTCCATCCTTATCTCAGACTTTGAGACCCACTTTACTTTTCAGCATTGTCCACTATTACATGATATTTATAAAATATGATTTAAAGTAAATGAAACAGATTTGTCCCTTGGAATAAAACCCTTTCTTCAAATAAAGTCTTAGAGTCAGAGGCCCAGTGCCCTCATTACTCGGCCTCTGAGGCAGCTTTCAGAACACTTTAAAAACAACTGCCCCTCAAAAAAGATTCAGATAATTTACAGATCACAGAAATGACACTGCTACTGAAACTGAAGTATTCAGAGGCCAGCAGGAAACCAAACCAATATAATAAGGTTTATATTAAATAATTTTGTATCAAGGTCCTAATTTAGCTTGATTTCAAAGATAAGTATAGCAACATATACTATAGGAAAATATGGTATTCACAAATCTATCTAGTATCTAGTGTCTGTCTATTGTTAGATTACTAAAATTTGGATCCTGAACACTCTTTTTTCTACAGTTTTCCATCCATCCAATACTATATTTTTAAATACCGTCTACGTGCTGCTGCTGCTGCTGCTGTAGCTTTAGTCGTGTCCGACTCTGTGCGACCCCACAGACAGCAGCCCACCAGGCTCCCCCGTCGCTGGGATTCTCCAGGCAAGAACACTGGGGTGGGTTGCCATTTCCTTCTCCAATGCATGAAAGTGAAAGTGAAAGTCAAGTCGCTCAGTCGTGTCTGACTCTTCGAGACCCCATGGAGTACAGCCTACCAGGCTCCTCCATCCATGGGATTTTCCAGGCAAGAGCACTGGAGTGGGTCACCATTGCCGTCTCCATCTACATGCTAAGGACTACCAAATATTTATCTCCAATCCCGACTTCTCTCTGTTACCCAGCTATCTTGGGACAGCTCTACTTGGATAGCAATTAGTATCTGAAACAAAATTATCTAAAACAGAATTTTTGTCCTTCCAAATCTGTCTTCTTTCCAAGTCTTCCCCACTTTTGTAAGAGTTAATACCAACTTTGAGCAGTCAGATGCTCAAACCAAAAATCTAAAGGTTCTTGGTTCTTCATGTCTCTTTCATTTTCCACATCCATCCAATTCAAGTCTTTAATCATTACTTGTTTAAATGAATTGAATGAATTAATTAAATGTTGAATTAATAATGAATTGAATTGAATTAATAATGTTCAATATTAGAAAATCTATTACCATAGAGTAAAATCTACTGGCTAATGTGTATTATTATAATATGAATATACTATATAACTTATCTTTCTTACATGTAGGACTTTTGGATAAAGTATAAGTAAGATTATACATATATTTGGTTAGTTTTGTCCATCTTTGTTAGGTTTGTCGGCATAATTATGCTATTCTCATAAGCCAGTTGGGATGTTTTTCATGTTCTTAGGTGCCCTAGAAAATCTCAGTAACAGAGGAGTTTGCTAGAACATACCCATAGAACCTATAGGTATAGTATTCTTTGTGAGAAATGGAATGGAGGGCATAAACTTTAAGTTTTTATTTCTTCCATGGTTATTCACATTTAAAACCTTTTCTTAAATTGGCTTCAATTATAGATTCTTGTTTATTGGCATAAAGATATAGGGAAAGAATGCTTTCCATTTCATTGAACATTATGTTTTTACTGTTATATATTTGTAGAGTTCCTCAACCTCTTGGTCACGTTTTTAGGAATTTATTCACTTATTAGTTTATTCACTCATATTTAGAACCAGCTTTCCATTATATTAACCATTTCTACAATTTTTTGCTTTCTAATTTACTTATTTATGCTTTTATTTTATTCTTCTGTCTGCCTTTATTTTTGGTTTGTTTGCTCATTTTGACCTTTTTAATTTAAATGTTTAATTGCTTTCTTTTTTTTAAATACATTTCCACCATTAATTTTTTCATCGAGTATCTGTTTGACCACATCTCACAGGTTATAACCCTATTGTCATCCATTTTTAATGTCCATAATTTTATTTTTTTTTAGCCACCAGGTTATCTGGTAGAGAGATTTAATGTATATGAAACCATTTACTTCAGATTGGGACTTGAACCCATATGCCAGGACTTGAACCTAGCAAAACCCAGTTTGGGACTCAAAGCTGGCCAAAATCCTGCCTGGGACTCTAACCCAGACGAAGTCCACACTCTTCCACCAGAGATCTCAGACCTGGTTTTAGGACCTAATGAAGCTCAGTTTCTTGATGTCTCATTGCAGAAAGAATTCAGTGAGAGACAAAGTAACAGATAAGAAGTGGCTTTATTCAGAGAGGAACACATTCCCCAGAGTGTGGGCCTTCACAGAGTGCAAGTGCTGCTTTGAAATGTGGTGTGGTTTGCTTTATGGGCTGGGTAATTTCATAGGCTAATGAGTGGGAGGATTATGACAGCCCTTTTGGGGAAGGGGCTGAGATTTCCAGGATTGGGCCATCGCCCACGTTTGGTTTTTGATGGTCAGCCTTGGAACTGGCATGGCGCCTCTGGGTGTGTTGTTTAGCTCGCTCATGTGTTACAATGAGTGTATACTGAGGATTAAGGTCAAGTCAAGTTGACTTGTCTGCCATCTGGATCCATTTAATTCTAATCAGTTTATGTTGTGTCCTCTGGCTATGTCATTCTTTTAAAGGTTGTGCCCTGCCACCTTCCCTTCTGTTTCGTATAGATACCAAGTTTTTATGGTTTTTATCATTTAAGGCCAGTGGATAAACCAAGTAAATCTAATGCTTTGGATTGTTAGGGCTTCGTGTCATCAATGTGTAAGGATAGGATGGTGTAACTTCCAAAATAAGCTAAGTCCCCAGTTTATTTTAAAAATATTTGTGTTCCATAAACGGGGCATATCTGCCTGCAGATCTCTGCACCTCTTGATACTCATGTATCCCTTCTGTGTGTGTTCTAGGACTTCCTGAGGTTGGAAGTTGAACCAGCAGCTCTGTATTTCTATGCTCTTTACTAGTTTAAAGTATTTCAGGGTGCACCTTCCAGGTACTGCCCACTCTTATCCCCCAAATTGTAAAGCTTTGGAAATAAAAACTAGTTCTTTCCTGACCTGTTTCTGGATGGGATGAATAGATTGGCCAAGAGAAATTGCAGAATTATAGAAAGTACTCCACATTCTTTAAAATGGACAGTAGAGACAATTCTGGTTATCCCTTTAAGTAAGAAAAACAAAATGCCTTAAATTGCTGCCCTTTTATTTCCCATTAACTTATTTTTTCAGCATTCTTCCAAGCCTTTTGATTACATTGAAGAGACCTCTTTAGAGGTCCTAAGGTCTTTAATCTCTCCCTTTGAATAAGAACGTCTATAGGGAATCAGAGGCATCTAATGTTTGAAGTCAATCCTGATCCAAAAATTAAAAAGATTTTCTGTACTAAGAGAGTAGGTTCAGAATATAGTTACTATAAGTGTGACTCTGAAAAAAAACATCAGGAGTTAGTTGGCTTATAAGAAAAAAAAAACTTCACAAAATTAATTTTGTGAATTTGGTTGATGTAGAAAATTTTACTACTGGCCTAGGGGGCTGGGAAGCACATGCCAGGTTGGCAGATGCAACTTAGCTTCTAGACCATCGCACGCTGGGGTGGCACCTGAGTGAAGATCTGGCAGGTGGAGAAAGCACTCGGAATTCCTGAGTGCCAGCCAGAAAGCTCAGTGTGAATTTGGCAAGAGTGCTACCAGGTGCCGAGCCTTGGGCCTGAGCATTCCTCAGAATAACAGGTAGATCATAAATGTTTATTTCCCACATTGATAGCAAATGAGTACTTAAGTTAATAGACCGAGTACTTATTTGATGATAAACACCTAGGATAAGCTAATTCAGTTCAACATGGATTTATATTTGGTCAAATCCTGAAATAATTTTCCTGTCAATGTGTACTTAGCGTCTTCTGCAATTTTTTATGTTAGCTCTTAAAACATAATCAGAATTAGAAGATAAAATAATCAGTTACTTAGTTTAGAAATACTAGGTCTAGGGACTTCCCTGGCGGTGCAGTGGTTAAGAATCTGCACTTCCACTATAGGGGGTGTGGGTTTGATTCTCGGTCTGGGAACTAAGATCTTGCATGGTGTGTAGCATGGCCAAAAAAAAAAAAAGTACTGAATCTAGAGACGGATAGTTTAATCGCTAGATCTTTGCTTCCTAGTAAGGTAGCCTTTTGCTTACCACGCCCAATGGCTTGAGAATCTCTTCCAGGAGTGAGTGGTGTGGTGAACGGGCTCTATGCTCCCTGCACCCCCGTCTCCCAGGCAGGTGCGTGTGCACGCACACACAGCACCCACGACACACACAGGCACAGAGCAGGAAGGGCGCGCCAACAAAGAAGGGGTCCGAGACTGTGTTGTTGTTGTATTTAACAGTCTGTCATCAGTCTTCTCATCTAAAGAGTCACTTTGTTTAACAAGCTGTCCTCAGCGTAGCCATTGGACCCCTTCCTCAAGAATCTTTCACACTTAGATGCTTAATGATTTCTGTAATCACATAAGCATCACACTACCCTCACAGATCTTTCTTCTCGAGTTTTGATTTTCGTGGGGAGACTGGATGGAGCAACTAGGACAGGAGTATTTAGACTGCCGCACGGCAGCATCGAGTCTCTAGGTATCTTGAGAGCTGAGAAAGAAGATGGAAGATGCATTAAATAAAGGAGGCAGAAGAGCAAGCGGAGCGCACCTCCTGCCCCGAACACTGGCGGGGCCCATCCTCACCTTGCGCTCCTTTCCCGGGCAGTCCTGGCCCTCTGGGGCTGGTGGGGCTGGGAAAGGACTGCAAGGTTGAGGGTGGTAGTCTGGCTAATTTTGACTGAGAATTACAGGGTAAAGGAAAACCAAGACTTGCCTCATGGAACCAACTCTTCTTTCTCGTATGTGAATATGTGCTCAATTGCTCAGTTGTGTCCAGCTCTTTGGGACCCCATAGCCCGTCAGGCTCCTCTGTCCGTGGGATTTTCATGCAGGAACACTGGAGTGGGTTGCCATTTCCTCCTCCAGGGGATCTTCCCAACCCGGGGATTGAACCCGAGTCTATTGCATCTCCCGTATTGGTAAGCGGATTCTTTACCACTAGCACTACCTGTTTTCCCAATTTATTGCTATTCCTTCTTTTTTTTCCTCTTAAGTTATTGTCCTTTTATTTATTACTAGTCTTTAATTCATACATAGGTGGGCATGCCTTTTTTTCCTCTCCTGCCCCATTGAATCCATTCTCCTGGTTTAAAGTTCTTAAAAGAAAAAAAAAACAAAAACTTCTATCTCTCTCCCCACCAAAATATCTTTCTATATCTTACTCTTTTCCTGCAAAACTTTAAAAGAATAAGATGCTGTCATCTCTTCTTCAGATCACACTTACTCCTTAACTGGGAGTTTTTAGCCTGTGTTCTGTGGTTCCATTGATAGAAATTGGGCATTCTCTGATTTGAATGGGAAAAAAATTTAATATTTATATTCATATCCTCTAATTAAAGTTTACTGTTTCTCTCAATTATTAATGTAAGCAACAAGTCCAATTTTAATAACAGCAAATGTTTCCCTATTAGCCATAAAAATCAAATGTTCCCCTGTGGTGTTACAGTTGAAATAAATACTCTTAACTATCACTTTTAACTACTTTTGAATCATGAGAGTTATTAGATCTGCTGCTATAGCTTGTTATTTTAATGTATTAATAAAAGGCATATATTTTACTGTATCACATTTTTAAGTATTTTGATGACTATTTTAATATAATTGATTTTTTGTATCACAGTCTGTTTTTATATTACCCATTTAAAACATTACTTTGAAAAGTGGTGTTTAGTCTTCATTAGACTGATAAAGGATCTGTGATGTAAAAACTTGGTTAGGAGCAGCTGCCTCTTAACCCCACCTGTCTTCATATCTCCAAAACAGCTCCCTTGGTGGCTGCTCATCACCTTTAGCCAATGTCCTCAGTCACTCTGCAGTGTATTTGTATCATTTGATGCCATCAGTTATTTTTTGTTACTCTCTCCGGTTTAGTCTTTAATATCAAATCCTTAGCGGACCCATTGGCTCATCTTAGAAAATATCTCATAATACCTTCCTAACATCTGTTTTGAGTTTCTTGCCCCTCAAAACTAATTACAGCTGGAATTACCATCCTAAAATATAGTTAGAAACACGTCATTCACATTCTCGGAAACTTTCAGTGGTTCCCCATTCTTTCTGTTTTTATTTCAAGTTTTATTTTATATTAGTGTATAGTTGATTTAATTAGCTTTCTAAAATGTGGATAGAACTACACCATTCCCTTTTTCAAAACCCTTCAGTAATTTCCAGGTAACAAAGTTGAGACATTAGTATGGCATTCAAGTCTTTGCATGGACTATCTACCTCTTGACTTTCTAGCCTCTTCTTCAGCAGCAATAAATGCACATTTATTCTGTTTATTTTATTATCTTTCATGTCTCTGGGCCTTTGATCCTGTTTTCTCTAGGGAAAAAATCATTCTTTCCATTCCTTACTCCATTCCGCATCTTGCCCTACCACAGACACATACACAATAGTATATATAGGAATGTGTCGTCCTTGTCATTCTGTTCTTAGCTTATACATCCACCTCTCAGAACTTTCTCAAATCTGAGCCAATGTCTTTGTCTCTTGTATTCCATGATATCGGGCTTTCTTGATGCTTCAGTGGTAAAGAATCCTCCTGCCAGTGTAGGAGACTCAGGTTCAATCCCTGGGTCGGGAAGATCCCCTGGAGAAGGAAATGGCACCCCACTCCAGTATTCTTGCCTGGAAAATCCCGTGGACAAAGGAACCTGGTGAGCTTCAGTGTAGGGGTCACAAAAGAGTCGGACATGACTCAGCAACCAAACAACAACAACTCCATGATATATCACTATTAATAGCATTAATTTTGATATGACCTATATTGCATAGTTATTCATCTATTTGGTTTCTTTAATATATTTATATTCCTTAGTGTGGCAGCTGTATTCATGTTTGTACCCTTTCTCATCTTCACTCAATATCTCTCATAGTAGATAATATCATAGATAAACATATTATCTAACATAGTAGATAATAAACATAAACATTTCTTGAGTGAATACATGAATTCATTGAATACTGACTTAACCTGATTGATTTAGTTTGATTAGGTGAGCATGGCCCAGGCTGCTATTGTTCTGCCTTTCACCAGAGTATTATAAAAAGTATTAGTTGTGCACATTTAAAAATAGAGTTTGGTCAACTAGCTAACATCTGCAAAAATGCCATATAAGAACTAAGTTACTTCATATCTAATGATAATACTATCAACAAAATAGATTCCTAAGTCATAGGATTTTTTTTCATAAAAGATTTGTTAAATAACAATAAGGGAGAAAATTATCATGGCTTTAATTTTTTATAGTAACTTACAGATCTTAAGAGAAAGCTAATTCTGAAAAGTATACTAATTTATTACTTTATTAAATGTTAATGAAATTATGAGAGAGGTGGAGGCAGTGGCTGATCATTGTCTACAGCCATTTATTTTAAAATAATTTTCCACAACCCACCATCTACATTGCTAAACTGAAAGAAATGTTTTCTCATTTTCTATAAGAAAACTTGTTTCCTTTCAGGTGCTTATTATACTTTCTTCTAATTTTATTTCCATTTTCTTCCACGTCTCTTCATTTCTACCCACCATCAAAATCAATGTATTTCTTGTAAATTACTGATTGCCAGTCTTTTTTAAAAAAAACAGGAAATAGATGTCTTTATTTCTGCCTTGTTTTCCCTCATCCCAGCCATTAAAAAAATTTTTATTATTCATTTTTTACTGCACTGGGTCTTTGTTGCTGCACACGGGCTTTCTCGAGTTGTGGCGAATGGCGGCTACTCTCTAGTTGCAATGAGTGGGCTTCTCACTGCAGTGGCTTCTCTTGTTGCAGAGCATGGGCTCTAGGTGTGTGGGCTTCGGTAATTCTGGCGCATGGGTTTAGTTGCCCCAAGACATGTGGAATCTTCCCAGACCAGGGATTGAACCCATGTTCCCTGCACTGGCAAGTGGATTCTTTACCACTGGACCACCAAGGAGGTCTCTCAGCCATTTTTATACTCATATTCCTTAGTAAGCTTTTTACCATTACCTTCTTTTTTTGGAATATTTTTTTCTTCCAGTTTTATCAAGATATAATTGTTGTAGCACTGTATACATTTAAGGTTTACAGCAGAGATGTGACTTACATACATCATGAGATGATTATTACAATAAGTTTAGTAAACATCTATCATCTCATATAGATACAAAATTAAAGAAATAGAAAAAGTATTCTTCCTTGTGATGAGAACTCTTAGGATTTACTCTAAACTTTTATATATAATGTACAGCAGTGTTATTTATATTTATAATGTTGTACATTGCATCCCTAGTACTTTTTTATCTTATAACTGGAAGTTTGTACCTTTTTACTGCCTTCCCCTACCCCTGCCCCTAATAACCACAAATCTGATCTGTCTTTTTCTATTTTTTTGTTTGTTTGTTTGCTTTGAAGTATAATTGACCTACAACACAATGTTAGTTCCTGTTACACATCGTTGTGATTTGGAATTTCTATACTTCTCAAAATAATCACCAAGATAAGTCTAGTTATGATGTGCCACCATATATATTCGTATTTATTGATACCATTGTCTTCTAATTATCCTTATTAGCCAAAGTATTCCATGACACTTAAATCTTGAATTGCTTTTCTTCTAAAAAAGAAAAACTTTTTTCAAAAACGTTTTTGGCTTTTCCAAACTAAATGTTATTCCCCTTTCCCTCTGAGAAACATTGTTCTAAATTATTCTATTAATTTAACAAAATTCATATTGTGAGATCATGAACAAAGGCAGAACTTTAGAATTATGTTAATGAAAACATAAAATAATGAAAATCATGTTTTCTGTGTTTTGTACTGAAGTTTCACTTTCAGGATAAACTTTTAAGATAAGAATTAATATTTACTATGTGCCAAGCACTATTTTTCAATCCCTGGATCAGGAAGATCCCCTGGAGAAGGGCATGGCGACTCATTCCAGTTGTTGTCATTCTTGCCTGGAAAATCCCATGGACAGAGGAGCCTGGTAGAGCCATGCACAGAGTTGGACGTGACCGAAGTGACTTAGCACGTACGCACACATGCACGCACGCAAGCCCTATTCTCAGTTATATATTTATTACAACTCTGTGCTCTTGGTGGTGTTATTATCCCTGTTTTATGGATGAGGAGACGGAGACACGGAGCAGTTGTGTCATTTGTCCAGGATATTTGGTTACTTCTGGGAGAGGGTGTGTTATGGTGTCAGTTCTTATGGCCATTACGTTAGAAGATCTCTCTCTTGCTCATCCTGTTTTCTGTCCCAGAACTTATAGTAAGGTGTCAGGTACAGGTTTCAGAATACCAGTAAATTAGATGTTAGAAATAGTGGTGCATATAGAGGAACACATGGCCCAGTCTAGTCTAGTTCCCTTTGGTACGTGGGGCAATTACTTTGTCACTGAGAAGGAGTTCGGGTAGAATACCGTATCCCTTTTCTAACATTAGTAAAATCGTGGTACCCAAATGTGGCAAAGCAAGTAAGTAAAAAAGAAAAAAACTAACAAGCCAGTCTTATGATTATTGATGTAAAAATTCATAGGGAAGTATCAACACATATAATCCTCCAAAATGTTTTGATATTAGTAAATCTGTTAATTTAGTTCACAATATTAGTAACTCAAAGATGATTATGATCATCTTAATATAACATTAATGCAATCCACATTTTTAATTTTTTTCCTAAACCTTTCATGTAGAAGGAAAGCATACTTCTATAAAGAACTTTCTAAAGGCTACATATCGTGTGATATGTAAATGTATAGCTCTATATACATATAATTACATATAGGTAACACTTACTGAGTGCTTGCTTTGTGCCTGGCACTGTTCCAGTGTTAAGTGTTTTGTATGTATTAACTCATTAAATCTCAAAACAACTATTTATTTACAGCTGAAGCATGAGGAGGTAAATATGCCCAACATGATATAAAAGTATGTTTTGTATATATGTGTATGTACAACCTAACCAGCCATCAGTGTGATGTGCTGTGTGCTAAGTATAATGCTTGATAGTAAAACACTAAAGACATTCCCATTAATATCAGTTCAGTTCAGTTCAGTCGCTCAGTCGTGTCTGACTCTTTGCAACCCTATTAACCATAGCACGCCAGGCCTCCCTGTCCATCACCACTTCTCAGAGTTTACCCAAACTCATGTCCACTGGGTCGGTGATGCCACCCAACCATCTCATCCTCTTAATATCAGGAACAACACAAAATAATCACTGTTAACATTACAATGTAATTAGACAAAAATATGGGGCAACAGATATAAAAATTGGTAAGAAAGAGGCAGTCCGATGATTTTACATTATTATATATTCCTTGGAAAACCCAAGAGCCTCAGTGAAGCACTAATAGAAACTTTGAGTTCCCTGAGATACCTCATTCACTAAAGTTTCATATATGAGAATAAAATAATTATTTTTTTAGACACCAACAATAACTAGGTAGAAAATATGAGGGAGAGGAAAAAAACACCATTCATAGCAAGAACAAAAGCAAAATATTTTAAGACAAGTTTAAAAAGAAATGTATAAGCCCCCTACAAAGAAATCTAGGGAACTATATTGAGAGAGGAAATTTCAATAAATTATTCCTGATTAAACAATATAATCTTTCATGCTTTTTAAGCAAGTATTACTGCAATACACTCTCCATCAAACTCCCAGTAGCTTTTTGGTTGAAACTTGTCAAAGCAGTTCTTAAGTATCTGGAAGCACATACATGCACAAGATTCTCCTATGATTCAAATGGTGTGTGAAGTTTTGAGAAGCATTGGCCTTCAAAGCTCTTCCTGATGCGGCTTCCCTGGACCTGCCTTCCTGACCTCACTTTCTGACTCCTCCTGTTGCTCATCTGCCACCAGTCACAGAGGCCACCTTGCTGTCCTGTGAACATGCTTTCATCTCAGAGCTTTGTACTTAGCCCTGCCTCCACCTATTACACCTTCCTTCCACCTCATTTCGGTATCTGCACAGATACCACCTTATCAGAGAAGCCTTCCCTGATTAAAAGTTTCTCTGTAGTATCTATCATTTGCATCCTCCCCCTCTGTGAACTTGGTGAGAGAAGGGACTGGCTTTGTTCCTGCCGTATCCCCAGGAACTGGCACCTAAGAGGTGCCTATTTGCCGAATGACACTGGCATTAAAAATTACGGGTACGGTCACTAAGAATTCTGAGGAGAGAGTGAAATTACAGTCAATCTTGTTTTTCCTTGAACAGTCTGTCCTTGAACATCACAGGCAGTAGGGACACCACCCACCGTCTGTGCAGTCAGAAATTCTTCTATAACTTCAGTCGGCCCTCAGGATCCAGGGTTCCACACCCCCAGATCAGCCATCCCAGAATCACATAGTCTTGTGGATGCATGCATTTCAAACCCAGTGTTGTTCCAGGGTCAACTGTAGTTATGTTCTATGAAGTTACTACAAATACTGAACCATTGCTCCTGAGGAAATAGAAGATTAGGTTCCTGCAAGCCTCCTGTCAGAACATTTTCATGGACCAATCAATCCATAACCTTACTGTACATGTTTGAAAAAGTGAAAGCGAAGTCACTCAGTCATGTCCGACTCTTTGCAGCCCATGGACTGTAGCCTGCACCAGGCTTCTCCATCCATGGAATTTTCCAGGCAAGAGTACTGGAGTGGGTTGTCATTTCCTTCTCCAGGGGATCTTCCCAACCCAGGGATCAAACCCAGGTCTCCTGCATTGCAGGCAGACGCTTTACTGTCTCAGCCACCAGGGAAGCTAAACACTGTTTAGAGACACTTGATTAAGTATACACTGTTGATTCATTAACATTGAACTCGCAACCTATAATGGCTCTGTAACTTGTACCTGAACAAAGCTTACCTAACATGCGTATTTCTTCACAAGACACATCGTATCTTTCTTGCACTTAGCACTACAGCTCTAGACTTGGGGCCCATTTAAACAGCAAATTCACCAACAGAAAGCACAAAAATGTGAAAGTCATAGAGCTAACTAGTCCTTTTTAGGACACTTGTTTCAACATGAGGGATTTGCTCAGCCTCAGCTGGAATGTGTGCTTCTGGCAACTCAGATTTTTCGCCTCTCTGCACACGCACATGGCTGTGGAATGACTGTGAAGCGCTGCAGAGATTGATTTGGGGGTAAATAGATGTCCGTGAGTAGGCAAGTTTGCAAGTACAGAATCTGCAAACAATGAGGACCAACTATACATCATTCTTTCAGTAAGTATTTACTGTGTTTCCACTAGGTGCCATGCCCCCAGACACTCAGACATTTATCAAGTCCCAACCGTATGCCAGGCCCTGTGCAATACTCAGATAATCCAAATATGAGTTTAACAGTGTTCTGGGAAAGGTGTCAAGGCAGAGTTGGGAACCTTCAATACTAATAGGTGAGATTTTAACCTGTGAAGCTATGGAGAAAGGTATTTTAGGAGAAATCTTTAAGTCAGTGTTCTTAAACTTGGAGGTACGTTAGAATCACCGGGCCTATGGCCATGCTTCACCGAGACCAAAAAAAAGAAACATCTCTCGGGATGAAGCTCATGCCAGTATATTTTAAATCTGCTCAGATGATTCCAGTGTGCAACCAAATTGAAAGAGCTACTGCTTTAAATCCTCGTGTTTGGCTGGAGTGCAGGTTATGTGAAGGGAAGTAAAGAACAAATAAATCTGGTAAAGAGATTTTTGGCCCAGTTATTGAAATGCTGTAATTTAGCACATATTTATTAAGCACCTGTAGGCACTCTGCTAGTGCTGGAGATACGGCAGAAAACGAAATACAAGAATCTTTGGTCTCTTAGAGTTTATGGTTGAATTGTTTTGGCAGCTGTTCAGGATGATTCATAGTCTAGATTTAACTTATAGTATTTGGTGATTTGCGTTTAGAAGGAATCTTGTCCTAAATGCTCAGAATTCTAAATTTAATGTAAATTACTATATCATCTTCTGATATGAATAGAACCCTATAAAGAAAAAATTGTGTTATGAACTTCTGTGCTAATCTTAGTGAGCATTT
Source organism: Dama dama (assembly GCF_033118175.1). Lineage (NCBI taxonomy): Eukaryota > Metazoa > Chordata > Mammalia > Artiodactyla > Cervidae > Dama > Dama dama. The sequence continues at coordinate 21,321,953 of NC_083681.1, forward strand.
TCTAACGTAACCTCTCAAGAGTTTTTCAGTTTCTTGCACACTAGGACAATTAGCTAAAACCAGCAGTACCATTGGAAATACTAACTCAAGCAGTTCATTTCTCATCTTATAGGAATTAGTGTATAAGAAACGACTGTCTTGATTATTAGAAAGAATTTATATTTAGATCAAACTTACAATTAGCAAAGAACTTTAATTGGGTCGTAGTTGGTTTGCAACTCCTTTTATGTTATTTGCTGTAAGCTACGTTTTATTTTTTCCTGAGTTCCTTTATATTTAATGTACTATTACACTATCTTCTAGATCATTAACAAGAACAGAGACCCCTAGTGATAGAGTCCTCTTTTAATTCTGACTGATATGGTTATTCCTTATAGTCTGAGTCTGTCAATTTCACTTTTAAACTTTTGGTCAAGCAGTTTTGAATTAGTTTGCTAAATAGTTACTTACCACCTAAAAAAGAAAAGACCTGTGCCAAGCTTAGCTTGTATACATACTCTGAGCTGAAATGAATGTGCACCAGTGACCACGTGTGGGTGGGAAGTGGGAGGTGCCTGCTGTGGGGTCAGGAGAGACTAGGCCTTGAGAGGGATGTTGTAAATGCTACTATCATTACTGTCAGAGATAAGGTGCCACATACACCACCCAGTTGTGTTATAATGCAGAGAATATGTCTTATATAAACATTATACAAAATTATACAGTTTGCGTCAGCTTTTCCTCAGTTTCAGTGGTACTTAATACAACTGTGTGTTTTGTTAACATGGATGATATCATGTGCTTCACACTTCTTTTAAAATCATACAGGTCCTTTTTCCCTCAGGAGTTTTCTCTCTCCTCCTCCCCACCCAGCTGCCTTAGCAACCTAGTACATCATTTTGGGTTCATTTGTGTTCCCTGAGCTCTACTAAAACCTCTCATTCCTTGAGTATTTGCAAGTTCTATAAGAATTGAAGATCACCTTTTAAAAAAACTTGCTTGTTGACTTGAATTTTTAAAAAATGTGACGTGGAGGTTGCGGGGCTTAGGAGAGAGAATTGCCTGGCCAGCCAGCGGTGAGGACACGTGCTGTTACTGCTGTGGGCCCAAGTTTGACCTCTGGTCCGGGAACTTCAATCCCACAAGTCAAGCCGCACAGCCAAAAACAAAAAAACTAAATGGGAAGCTAGTCATCAGGAAATATTTGAAGTCTTAGGATATGGGCTATATTGTCACTTAAAGTGACTATAAAAAAGTTTTTTTGTTTTTAGATCACTGAGAAGAAATACTACTTTGTGGATTTATTATTTATTTATTTGTCTCTGAACCATAAAGAGAATCAAGAGTTATCTTCTCTTAGTGATAGGGCGCTGAGGTATTCTTATAGTGAAACCCTAAGAATTTTGACTTGGGGAAGCATTATCTTTCTTTGTTACAGAATTGTTTATTTTTTAACTTTATCCCTTCATAGTATTTTTAAAGTGATCTGTTCAGAGTTAATTTATGTAAGTCTTTTCATCACCTTTTTTTTTCCCCTTAGTAGCTCTTTATAACAAAACATTATTGAATATTGTTTTTTTCCTGTCTTAGTTCTGAACCAACTGAGAAATAGACAAAGGAGCCAGGCAGATGGACATAAAAGCAGCATCTCTTGTTGATGAAGCTATTGCAGAGCATGACTTAGGAGCAGAGCATAAAGGGCTTAGTAACATTGAACCCGCCAAATTAGAAAGATTTAATCACTCAATCTCAGGCAGCACTGGAGAGCAAAGCAACTCTGTGCCGTCTGCACCAGGGCAGGCCCCAAGAGCAGTGTGCAGAGGGAGGGGCGCTTGGCTGACACAGACCCCCTTCCCCAGGTGAGGGGTAGGAGGCGAGTGTAACTCCAAGGGATGCCTCTCTACTCAGGAAGGTGGAGCCAGAGAAGGAGACCAAGAAGGGGCTTCTCGTGCCTGCCAGGCCTGAGCCTATTACTCAGTTGCACAGCTGCCCTGAATATTGCAAGCAGCCCTCATGGCAGAGCCAGGGCTGTAGAAACCCTGCAGATCACCGCGGGCTCTTTGATAAGCTCCCCCTGTTCACCAGGAGAAATAAAAGCTAGCAGGGAGCATGTTGTTCATGTGAATGCCCGCATTCAGATTTGCAGGAGCTCGTTTCTTTACTGGCCCTACTTTTCAGTCAGATGTCTTCTAGAGAGCAACACATTGCTGGGTACCATGTACGTTTTTTTTTCTGTATGGATTATGGAAGATTAAATGGATCTGCCCTCAAGGAGCTTACAGCCTGGTTCATAAGTAAATGCTATATCGTGCAGTACAGACTACTCATGTTATAGAAATTCAGTAAAAAACCGGACTGGTCCAAGAAGATTTTATGGAAAAGTAAGCCTTGAGCTGAAATTAGAATAACAAAGATGATCTGGGTAAGTGAGGCTATGCAAGAGAACACGTGTGAAGGAGCCGTTGTTTCAGCGTCTGTGACTTCACCTTGATTGAAGTGGGAAATAAGATGACAGGGCTCAGAGGAGCCCCCACTGGAAGGGGAATCTTGAGAACACCTCAGAGGACAAGAGATGTGATCTTCTGCTGAGATTTTTTTTTTTAAACCTAAGAGTGGTGTCAGTGAAAATTACTTTGGCAGGGATGTACTTAGGGAGTATTGAAGGGAGGAGATAAATTAAGAAACAAAAGTAATCTAAGCCTAAGGAAATGAAATATAGTAAGGGTCTCTCATGTGCATCTGACTTACTACATATATAATAACTCTCATAGGTTAGAGAGTAGTCCCTGATTGATTTTGCTCCATTCTTTTACACCAGGGACAGAAGTTAGGTTTTTGGTTAGTTGCTTCTTGTTGTTTAAGCAGATTGGTAAGAGTTTTTGTTAAATTTAATCTTTCAAACCTCTGGGGGCAATTGGGAAGATTTGAATTAATAATCTTATTTCGATGGTGGTGTTGTGAGGATCAAAAGAGATTGTAGATTGAAGGAGAACAAATCCATAGTAGGAGAAAGGTACCAGGAAGCCCGTTTGGATCACCCCTGACAAAGAGAATTGATGCCAACACCAGCGTGACAACCCACGTGTTTCACATTCATACCTCAGCAAACAGTTGAATTTTCAAATGTTAGAAAAGCCTCTGACACTGACAGATTTTAGTGTTATTGCTGAAGCCACGGTCAGTCACTGCACCCTGTGCTCAGTAGGTATTGCAGTGATCCGGGCAGCCTAGTACAGCTGTTCGCATTTTCTCTGCAACTGGGAGTGGACTGGGGCCCTGTGACTCAAAAAGGCAGGGGAGGGCCTCTTTTCACCTACAGATGTTTTAATGTGCTTATCAAGTTATCCAATACTAGCAACCAACATAGTCTAAATACCACAGCAGGATCTGATTAGCTTTTTCAGATCACTGCCTTTATTTGCTGTTTGCAAAAAAGCTTAATCCAGTGCTAGGGATCAGGCTTCCCGCTGAGCTTGTGGGTAGTTTTCTCTCATTCTTTGTGTTCACACTGGCAGGAATTAGTGAGAAGATCCCTCCTCCTCCTGAATTAAAGCTATAAAGTAGTAACTATAGTAGCAATGGGGAAAAAAGAGAAGAAAGAAAGTCCAAGGGAAAGAGGGACTGTCTGTTCATACTGAGGAGTGTCTTTTTTATATACAAAAGGGAAAAGGGTTCAACGTAAATTCATAAATATTGACCTCACTATCTCTAGTCAGTACATAGCTGACTGTAGAGTTTCATTTGGTTTTAGTCGTTAACAACTTTGCATGAATATATGTTATATTTTTTATCTTCATCTTGTTTAATCAAATTCAGTTTTACCAAAAGTCTATTTACTAACCATACTCATGGCCTTGATTTATCTTTCTTACCTTTTATTCATGAGATTTTTTTTTTAAAAGTACCACCACATCACCAAAAAAAGATAAAATTCTAACTTTTTTGATTCCTGTGATGTTCATATGCTTACCCAAGACATAAAATTTGAACTCTATGAAATTCACTTCATAATTTGCAATAAACATTAGAAATGCTTTATATTGATCTCTAGTGGCTGTATGAAATTAGGCCATGGGTGTAACGGTTGCAAAAACATTGCTGTAATGGTAGAAATGGTAGAAAATGGTAGAAATGGTAGAAAAAGAATAGTTCTTCCTTTAGAAATTAGTTTGATACTTAGAATCTAATCATTACATTTAGTTTAAAAATATTTCCAAAAATTTAAAAATTTTCTAACATTTTTGGAATGACGTACTTCCATGGAATATTAAGTTCTTTTTGAGGAAAAATGTCTATAGACAAACAATGACCTACAAACACCATACTTCATATTTTAGTTTTCTTTCTGGAAATACCAATAATTTTTAGGCTTTTAGTAGGCATACGGAATGTTTTTGGTGAGGTAACTGAAAAATTTTAACCGTATAGAGTATTTTTTCCTCTTATTTTGTAAATAGAAAGCATCTATCTGACTTACATTTGACTGAGCACAGTAAAGACAAGCCCAAGAGTCCCAGCCAATATTAACTTTTTTCTAAGTTTTCTCAGCTGGTCTTGTGAGTAGTGTCTATATTTGTGTGTGAAAAGAGAGATTGATTTAGATTGTTTGAGATTGTTTGGGGTGCTTTGGCCAAATTTTATACCTGTAGAGTGCTTGATTATATAATGGGAAAGCCTAACCTCTGCTTAAATGAGCTTATATCAGAAGATTGTATTTTAAGAGGAGCTTTCTGCCTTCACTCTTCTTATTTGCACTGGAATAAAAGAGGGTGTGTGTGTGTTTGTGTGTGTGTGTTCTGCGTCACATAAGCAAGTAGTAGGACAGCTCTAGATATTGTTTAGTAGGGAAATATTCTCACAACACCTGATGGTGTTTAAATTTTGATGAATTTTCATAATCAGAGACCACTCAAGATATAATTTATGCAGCTCTCAAAAGCAGATAGTCCATAACATTATAAAAAGAGTCTGGCTATCTTTGAAATAAATCAGGATAACAAACTTCCTCACTGACAGGGATGATTTTTGTATACTTGGTCCCCTTTAGAAATATTACAGTGTTTCTTCTTTGTAAATAACTTCTTTGTAACTTGTTCCTGAACTGAAATTTATACATCTTACAAATTTTATGAAATACAAATACAACACATAACATCATATTGTGTATTAAAACATAATGAAAGATTTTTCTTTAATTACATGATTAGTTTCGATAACAAAATAAGTTTACACTATTTGACATAAAGTGGGTCATTTTGGTGGTTTTAGATTGAAATTAAATAGTTTTGTCTAAGTATTCAGCTTAGATGACTCGCTTGGCACAAAGTTGGACCATACTTGCTTTATCTTACTACACTGTACTTCTAATGAACTTTTAAAAATCAGTTCTGTCTATAAGCTCTTAAACCTTTTTCTTTTGCAATCTTACTTTCATCATGTTTGCTTTATTGTCTTGCAACAAATCAACCAATACTTACAAATATTTTATATTCCCTAGTATTTCCAGGGAAGTAGTTCTACTCTAACCTCTGTCTCATTTCCGCTGTAAATCATTCTTAAAGAAAAGGGGTTACTGCAGTAGTTAATTACTACTTTGACACACCTCATTTTCTTTTTTTCTCAGAACCAAAAAACGAAAAGACTAGAGGATAGCCTCAACTTTTAGGAAACAGGCAACTTTTACTACTTTAAAATATAATTGTTTTCTTTGTTTTGTTTAAAAACAAGGAGGAAAAGCTGAAGCCTGCCCAAGCCAGGTGTCTGTTGTTGGCAGCCTGCTCCCTAATGACTGCTCTCCAAGAGCAGCTGCCTGCTAGTCAGCTTTGTATGGCCTATTGTTGCCACACACCCCCTCGTTAATACACAGGCTGCCCGGGGCAGACCCAAGAATGACATCAACTTGCTTATCTTAGAAACCTGCGGACCTGACGCAGGGTGCTGAGGTTGGCTTGCATCTGCCTGGCCGACTGATTGTGAGCTTTCTGGTCTGCGATTGGCTGTTACTCCACTCGGTAATAGGTTAAGCAAAGACATTGCCATTCCATCTGTTCACTCATTCATTGTTCTTCTTGCCTGCCTGGAAGTCTGCAGCTAAAACTGTGTTAAGGAGTTACTCCTGAAGCTGCTACAGAAGCCAATGTCTTTGTATTTTCCTGTGAACGTGAGTATATGGGCTGCTTAATGCCTTGGAAGTTAAACTTTGCTAAATATTCAGAATATTACTTTGAACTCTGTTAAGGACAGAATGCACCACAGATGAAAGGCTACAAATTGTTACATAGTGCCAAAATACCAGAAAATTTAATTCTTTCGGTAAAACATATCTGTGAAGCAGACTTTTTACATTTTTATATTCTGCAGTTATATAAATGATTACTTACAGTTTCATAAACATTTGCAAGACAGTAGGCATGTAAGTAAGCATTTGTACTTAAAGATAAGTTAAAATGTTATGGTATTTTGATAAACAGTGAATTTAGATTTTATCTTCTTGTCACATTCCTAGTTTCCTTAAGGTGTCACTGTTAGACCTAGATGCTTCAAAATGATAGTAAGATTTGATAGATTTTTCCATTGTCTTAAAAATCTAGCTTGGGGAGATGGATTACTATTAGATGTTTCATCTTGTTTCAGTTATGATGATTAAGCATTCATTTGCTTTGTCAGCAGTTTCAGGACTCGTGTATAGTTTCATGAGTTTCTTCCCACCTTTTTAATTTTTTTTTTTTTTTTGCTTGCATTAGTTTTAGATATGAGATTGAATATGTCACTTAGAGAACTGTTGCTTTCAAGAGATCTGTAATGGGGAAGGGAGGAGACAAAGACTTTCATCTATCAGTTGGGAGGGAAAGAAAGAGCATAAAGGGTTAAAAGGAGGTCTTCACTTCTCCCACATGCCCTATTGTGTGAGCATATGCGTAAGTCTATTGAAAGTTTTCGGAAGATGGGCAGGCCACCAGTTGCTGGCCTCCTGCAGTCCCAGTAGACATCTGTTGCCCCAGAGCATTAACCAATCTGTTCAAAGGGACATCCTTCTTTTGTTAGCTAGAGGGATGCAGACAACAGCACTCACTGAAATACAATGGGAATTAAATACACAGAGGCTACAGCAGTAGGTATTTATTACATATTCATTATTTTATTTTCATTGTTCTCCTACTATTACCATTTCGATAACAATCAGATCCTACTAGATGGCATTGTAACTCGATGTTACAAACAATTTGATTTAACAAGTTTATGGTCTAATATTCCTGATTAATATGATGCTCTTTAGAATATAAAAAAAAAATTTACTGGATTTGAGATAAAGGCTTATCTAAGTTATCTAATGAGAACTTTAAGGAAAGCTCACTAAATGGGGGAATCTTTGTGTATGCAGCAGATTTTTAGTAAATAGCCGTTGTATCATAAATCTGCTTTCAGCTAGTATAAAACTTTTTGGCAATTAAAATAATTATTTATACTTTATCATCAACAAAATTTGCGTGACATTTTAGTTCTTTTTTCAACATATAATATTATTTTATTAACTTACTAGGCCTTCAGCAAGAAACATTGTTCATTTCCAATACAATATTTGAAGGAAATCTAAAGCTCTGTAAGTGCAGAAATCTGTTTTTAGACCATTAAATGTTTCCTCAGTACCTTTTGTGTTCATGAATATAGTATATAAAGTCCAGTTATAATGGGTCTCTGGTATAGAGCCTAAAAGTTAAGCTGTATTCTTGGAGTTTTTTGATAACTGTGGGAATATAAACACTGACCTACTTTGTGTATGAGACTGCCTAGGCTGCTTCTTCATGAAATGAGGGAAAGGATTGGGGGCAGGAGGAGAAGGGGACAACAGAGGATGAGATGGTTGGATGGCATCACCGACTCAATGGACATGGGTTTGGGTGGACTCTGGGAGTTGGTGATGGACAGGGAGGCCTGGCGTGCTGCAATTCATGGGTCGCAAAGAGCCAGACATGACTGAACTGAACTGACTGACTCTTGTTAATAGATGATTAAATATGATTTATATGCGTTTGCATTTCAGTAACTGGCAAAACTTAAAAAGTTCATGGTTTAAAAATTAAGGAGAAAAATGTTTTCTTCCTTGCATGTAATAGTAAATTTTGTGATGTTTTTGGAGTCTTTGCTAATCATTTTCAAAATTATATTGGTCATTTTTAAGGCACTGAACAAAAATTAAGATCATATACCATTCTTTGTTCTAAGATGTCTTATAAAAAAAAAATTCCTTGTAAAGTTTTGCACATTGCATTACATTAAGAAGTACCACAGTCTATGAAACTATTTTTGTTGGCTTTTAAATTTTAAGAATAGCATTTAATTTTTTCTTGACTGGATTTCAAAATATTGCCAATTTTTCTTAGTGCCATATTCATTCAGGGCAATCTTTTACTAATTACAAGTGAATAAGAAAGCATTTTAGAGATTAAAGTTTTAAAAACCAAATCTTTACCATTTGGGTCAATAAAAATAAGTTATTTCAAATTTATATTATGTAATGGAGAAAGATATATGCATCTTATAGGTCTGGTAATTAAACTTATTTGTCATTATATGTACTATTTCATATTTAGCCTGTTGATTTATAGGAACTAAAAATTATTTAACTGCTTGCTTAGTACAAGATGACATTGGATAACTTTCTTTGAGGTAACCAATGAAATCTGGAAGATGAAGAGAGACCTGTCAGTGTGAAAAAAAGTTCAGCCAGAATATTTTAAAAGAAAAGTTATTTTGCCTAACAAAATTAGGTGTAAATTTTTTGAAGTAATGTAAATCAAGCTTACACTTATACCTAATATTAAAAATCACGTTAGCTTACTTGGAAACATTTTAGTTTCATAGTATATATAAATTATGTGAATTATCACAACCTAAAGGTGTGGTATTCACTCAGTACAAGTGAGTTTTATCTAGCTTAATATTATAAGAAGAAAACAACTGATAATACCATTTTATCCCTATGTAATCATTATAGTCCTATAATAAAATTACACAGCAGAGCAGATTTACATAGTGTTACCAATACTTTTAGTATGAGACTGAAAGTGATAACAGAAAAGATTTAAGTACATTTTTAGGCTGGTTAATTTTCAGTTTAAAAACTTTTTAATATCTGGTTTTACTTCTGTGACAAATGTGAAAATTCTTTAAACATAATATTTCATTCTAATGTTCCCCACTGACTGTATTTTCCATAAAGTGTTCATTTTGTTTAAAATGGTCCAAAAGAAAAACATTACAGCTCAATATTAAAATAATATTTCCTAGTTCAATTCAGGGATTTGGTCGGTGAATCATTATCTTGAAGAATTATCTCGCAACAGCACTTATGCAAAATCCAAACTTTAGGGGAGATCAAAAATGTTGCCCATTAAATACACTTCCTGCAGTCAGAGCAGATTGTGAGGTTTACAGAACAATGATGTCGGAGCTTCCAGATTGGTTTGGCAGCTGCATTGTTCTCAGAGGGTAAACCAGACGCACTTAAGTCCCAGTCTCTTTTATAGGCTTTTGTTCATACCAAATTATTCTTTCACTGTGCTAGCATTCATGATGGCACGTTAAAAGAGTGCCGCTTAGCAACCAGCTCTGGTTGCCAGGCAGCCCAGCTTCCAATAGGTTTTCCTTGTTTAAGATACTTTCGGTGGAAGCTCTACCAAGGCCACAATACAGATTTTTCTTTTTAACTGTATCCCTTTATTAGAATGCTGTTGTGATTTGTTGCTTGCATTATGGTGTCAGTATATTACAGTAGTTAATAAATCACTGACTATAAAGATTTGCTTTCAAAATCCCTTCCTTTAATTCTAATAATTGGGCTCATGCACATCCATATTAATAGAAAAAAATTGAAATGGATACAGCTTCATAATAGAGCAGATGTATATAGAGGTCTCCCAAGGAAAATTTCTTTTTTTATCATTTGTGCAATCAGAAGCAAAAAGAGGGTGATGTTTCTTTAAAAACTAATGAATGCCATATTAGAACAATGATGTTAAAGTTATCTGTCTTCTCAAGGGATAAGACCTGAAGAAACTCCCGTGGAAATGTGTAGGAGTTCTACACTGGAGGGATTTTAAGTGTACTGTTATCAAGCTAAAGATTCCATGGTCTCTTCTCTAGTATTTACCATAGGTAATATAATTTATTTCATTATGTAGAAATACTACACTCTGTAATAAGTTCACCAAATGCATTCAAATGTGCAGCTTCTTAGAAAATCACTTAGCATTTTCTCTTAGCATTTATATAATAGCTTCTTTCTACTGTAAATAAGATGTTGAGGAACTGTAGAATAAAATGTTTTTCCAATTTTCTTTTTTAGGTTATTTAAATAGGTGTTTTATGACAGTCTCAAATTCAGCTGCCATTGGCTTACTAATGTTAATCATGGATAGAACACTGAAATTGCCTTAATAAGTAAACTGCTGATGTGCATATAGTCCCTACAATGAAGCACAAGAGAAAATAATTTTATTTTGCTAACCTGTTCCTGGTAGAGAAATAATGATTAATCTCAACTGATTCTAAAGAAACTAGTAAAATGGCAAAAGCATTTTAAACATAAAAGCATTCCTGCATGGGGAAAGCAAAAGAAAAGATGACTTTAACCAAATGCAGATAGCAGTTAGGTAATTATCTAATGTGATACAGAAGTATTTTCTGCCATAAAATTCAAGAAATTAAGATAACATTTATTCAATTTTATTTTGAATAAACTCTATTCACTTATTCAATGTACTTAATTATCTGCTGCTAATGAAATATATTCCTATTATAACTATGCTAGAATGAGAGCTTTTCCCCCTGGAATGAAAGAGACTAGTCTTTGGCACTTAATAAGGGTAGCACAGTGTTGAGAGTTGTATTCTGTTACTGTGTTCAGGATTTGCAAAATTAAGATTATTAGGGCAAAACTATTCATCTCTTAAGTGGAATATAATTCACTTTTTTTTTTTTTTTTTTTACTATTTTTCTTTTTTTTTTTCATTTATTTTTATTAGTTGGAGGCTAATTACTTTACAATATTGTAGTGGTTTTTGCCATACATTGACATGAATCAGCCATGGATTTACATGTTTCACTTTGTAATTATTTCATTCCTTGTTGGCTCTTGTAGAATCTATGCTCTTTCACTACAGTACCTAAATTATTTTTGAAAGTCTTTAGATTAATCCAAATTAACAACTTTTAAATTATAGTAAGTTAATGTTTTCCTTTTCACATGGCTTTCTCTTTAAAAGAATGTTTGCAAATTTTTATGGATTCTTTTAGAAAAAATGTATATAACCTGTCATAGCACATCTAAAACATGCTTTTTTTTTTTTTAAATAATATTCTGTGTGTCACTGTAGAAACAGGCCTTTCTAACTCTGGGAAAATCTCTTCCATCTCGATTGAGAAACAGCATGATACTGTGGGGAAAGCATGGGTTTGGAAACCAGACAAAACTGGGTAAAAAAAATCCAGTTCCTCTACTTATTTACTTTGCTGCCTTGTAGGGAATACTTAGCCTTTCTAATTCCTAACGTCATTGTCTGAAAAAGACATGATACTATCTTGGAAAGGTGTTATGAGTGATGAGAGGATGCAGATAAAACAAAGTTGATATCCAGTAGTTTGATACTCTCTCCCAACTTCTTTATTGAACCAGAAATGAACCAGTAAATATGAAATTCTAAATATTCTACATTTTTCTCTAGGAATACGGGGTGCTTTGCATTCAAGAATACAGAAAAAACAGCAAAGTGGAGTCAAGTACACATAACAGCTTCATGGGCTTGAAGGATCATCTGGGGCATGACCCAGGCCACCTTTATGTGGAGAGCACTGACCCACATTTAAGTACATCTGTACCTTGGTCAATGGTAGAAAAACCAACAATGGATAAAGTTAATTCCGGGAAGGAAGAAAAAGAGGTGTCTGAAGAGAATGCGAGCTCTGGTGACTCTGAAGAAAGCACAAATTCTGATAATGAGTCAGAACAATTGAGTAGCATCTCAGTAGAGCCATGCTTATTAACCAAGACTCACAGACAGCTATGTAGGTCTCCCTGTTTAGAGCCTCACATACTCAAATGCAGTGAAATTTTGCAAGACTTTAAACCTGAAGAGTCCCAGCCATCCAAGGAAATGAAAAAACCCCCTGATGTGGTGCGAGAATACCAAACAAAACTGGAGTTTGCACTGAAGTTAGGTTATTCTGAAGAACAGGTTCAACTTGTGCTAAACAAACTTGGTACTGATGCTTTAATCAATGATATTCTGGGAGAACTTGTCAAACTTGGAAATAAAAGTGAGGCTGAACAAACAGTTAGTACACTTAACGTTATAATGCGGGAAACGTCTTCCCTGGAATCTCAGCGGTCTGAATCTCCGATGCAAGAGATTATAACAGATGATGGGGAAAATCTGAGACCGATAGTTATCGATGGCAGCAATGTGGCAATGAGGTAAGTGGGGAAATCTTCACTCATTATTACTAAACAATCTTTAAGACATACTTCTAATTTTGTGACCATTTCTCTTAATGTCAAAGTTGTTCTTCATCCCAGCATTAGCTTCCATATTTCTAATCATGTCTTTCTTAGTTCTCGCTCTTCCTTCCAAAGTGGTCAGCCATTCTCACCTCATTTGTCCCTAAATAAAAGACCTCCTTTTCCCCAGATATGTTTTCCCCCACTCATCTGGCTAACTTTACTATGGTATAAAAATTAACACATATCCCAGTATAAAGTTAAATATTAGTTTTAATTGAAGAACTTGAGTATGATTATATTGAACAGTTTTGGAACCTAGAGGGATAAATGGCCTATTTCTATACAAAGTCAAATAACCATAGGATAAAATCCCAGTTCTTTGAGAAGATTTTTTTTTTTAATTTGGGAACAAAGCCATAATTTCAGGTGCTTGTTTTTTGTTGTTGTTGTTATTGTTCCACTTAAGAAATGTAATTCAAAAATAATTTTTTAGGATTTTGATGGCTTACAATGTAAAGTGAGTGTAAATTCAATTTGTATATAGTTAACTGCCCACGATGTACAGAATACTGTGGGGATATAAAGATATATAAAGGTATCAGTTCTTCTTTCAGAAAGCTTAACATTTCATATATTGTTTCTCAAAGTGATCTGAGCATAACTACCAAAGAATCATTGGGGGAACTTGTGCTAACTTGTGTACATTCTAGAGCAGCGCTGTTCAATGGCACAATAAAAAATTAAACAAGGGAAATTAATATGAAAAACATTTTAGCTAGGCTAATATAGATAAAATATTATTATTTCAATGTATGTCCAATAAAAAAATTGTTAGAAATATTTTGGCATTCTTTCATATTAAGTATTAAAATTGGGTATCTTACACTTATAGCACATCTCAGTTCAGATTAACCATACTACAAATGCTTAATTTTTAGCCTGTGTCTACATATTAGACAGTGTAGTTCTAGAAACTACCAAGTCCACACATAGACCTACCAAGTCTAGATCAAGGTATAGCCCAGCCATCTCCTTTTCTAACAAATACCCCCACTGATAATGGTGCCTACTGAAATTTGAGAACCACTGTTTTTTAGGTGTTAGCAAGTATTTCTGCATAGGGTATGAGAAGGACTAACTTGTAATCCTCAAAATAATACTGCTTCCACTTGATGGAAAGGTTATCTTTCATTTATAAGCAAATTTGCCGCAGGTAAAATGTAATTCATCTCCAAATATGTCTGACTTCAGAGTCTATACATTTTTCATCATCTAATGAAAGGTAAAAAGCAAGTTAAAAATGTTCAAGTCAGATTTTCCAAAAAACCTCAAATACCAAGCTAGAGAGTTTAAACTTGGCTCTGAGCCACAGGTAACTGACAATTTTTGAGGAGGGAAATGTCAAGAGTAGAGCTGTGCCTTAAACTGATAATCTGGCCATGATATTTATAGTGGATTATAGGAGGCAGGCGATCAAGTTGGATGCAAACAACATTTTCTAATGGAGTAAAAAGGGCCTTAAGTATCATAAAGGTATGATGTGTACATACAACTTTGAGAAGTCCTTCAGCAAAGTAATCTCTGTTGTTTAATCTTTCCCACACTTCGCCATGAAATGATTTTTTTTTCTTTTTTTTTGGAGCTCTTTTTATTTTTTTTTTTTAACTGTTTAACAAGTACCTCAGCAGAGTGATAATGAGTAAAGCCGAAACACCATGGAAGCGCCAAGCAAGCAAGTAATGAAGGAAGGCAGCCTAGAGAAACACTTGCCGCCATAGTCACATGCAGCTAAAAGCAGCAGAGCGGGTTTTAACAAAATACATTTTCCAGGGCTCAACTCTGACTCAGAAGTGTATGATAGAGCTCAAATAACTCTACACTATTTTTTAAGTGCCCAGGTATTTCTGATGCTTAGTCAGTGTTGAGAACCATTCATCATGAAAAGTATGGATAGCAATAGGTCGGGAGGTGGAAAAAACTGATGATCCAGGGAAAGAGTAGTTTAGAAAATACCAGTCTAAGTAGTGCTAGTAAAACCAAGACACACACAAATGCCATCAAAGAAGAGGCTTTAAGGAGAAAATATCCTGTGGGTAGAACTGAAAACAGATCAAGGACATGACAGCCAGGAAGTCATTGTCTTCAAGAGCCATGTGGTACTGAAGATAGAAACCCAGTTACAGTATGTCAAGAAACGAAGGAATAGAGCTACACTGTTATTCTAGCAAGGTGACAGAGGAAGGGAAGGAAGAGGAGGAGTTGGGAAATGACTTTTTAGTTTTACATAAAATGAAACTCTATCAGCTGAGGGGCTTGGGAGAAAGTTCACAACAGCAATCATATGAGAGTTCACTTTGTGAAGCAGAGTTCTCTGAAGGAGGAGACAAGAAACACGCAAGTGGAGAATTTGGCATTGGAGGTAAAGGCACTTTGGGGTTGTCAGCAGAACAACCTGGAGGGGAGAAACAGCATCAAAGCCCATAGAAGTGAATTCTTTTTAAATGGATGTCCTTTAGATAAATGATGTCACAGTTGAATCAACTCACATGATTGAAATCTAGTTCCCAGTGGCAATTGAAAAGTACTTTGATAACTGAAAATCTGCATAAAACTCTAAATTTTATGTATCCCAGATGATGAGATACAAAAATAAATGGCATAAAGGAGGCATTTCAAACAATCTATTATATATAATTATTGAAAACACACTTGTACCCCCGCGCTATTTGGGCCTCATTCTGTTCCTTTTACTATAAAGATGGAACAATGCAGATTCAGTTCTCACCTCCATCATATATTTTCTTCCATCACATAAACTGAGATGCTTCATTTCAGGAGAGAACAACTTGACAGGAAATTTTTATTATAGCAGCATTATACTGTAAGTCACAATGAAATGTTGTGCCATGCCCATAACTTTGAAAGTGCCAGAACTTATGGAAATTTACAGTAAACTTTTACATTCTGCCACTTATGAGATCTGCATAAAGTTAAAAAGTCATTTAGAAATGCATATCTACTTCAGATTCAAAATCTTAATTTTAACAAAAATGCAGAGAGATTTTACCCATTTTCTGTTGTATAAAATATAACAAACATGCTTTTACTTTTTAACCTAACATCCTACTCATGGTACTTTAGCAAACCTGTTATATAATAAATTTACACACACAATAAATTATAGTAGGTAAATGTGAGGGTAAGTTAAGAATACAGTATTACTTTATTTCCTTTCTGATTTCTCAAGCAGATATATTCCATATGTAAGATGAATATATTTTAATTTCATTTAAATGCTAGTAATAGAACTGATATAAATGACTCTTTAGATGTAAATTAAAAGTAGGAAAGAAAGGCACTTTATTAAAATTACCAAAATGGGCTTTTAAAAAAGTTCTCTACACACTATCTTTGTGATTCTGAGTAACTTGTTTAAACTGTCCAATCTCAGTTTTCAGGATTCTAAAAAGGGGGGAACTCTTATCTTGCAGGCTTCTTATTAGAATTAAAGATAATCAGTACCGAGTGCCTGGCATGTAATAGGTGCTCAGTAAATTACATTTATTATCATTAAAAAGATTATCATTAAAAAGCTAGATTCTGCATTTTAATCCAGAATATAGTAACTAATGTAATGAAAACTTACTTGTTTCAGTTTTTTTATTCAACGTTTCAGTTCAGTTCAGTCACTTAGTCGTGTCTGACTCTTTGCAGCCCCATGGACTGCAGCACGCCAGGCCTCCCTGTCCATCACCAACTCCCGGGGCTTGCTCAAACTCAGATCCATCAAGTCTCGATGATGCCATGCAACCATCTCATCCTCTGTCGTCCCCTTCTCCTCCCACCTTCAATCTTTCCCAGCATCAGCATCTTTTCTAATGAGTCAGTTCTTCACATCAGATGGCCAAAGTATTGGAGCTTCAGCTTCAGCATCAGTCCTTCCAATGAATATTCAGGACTGATCTCCTTTAGAGTTGACTGGTTGAATCTCCTTGCAGTCCAAGGGACTCTCAAGAGTCTTTTCCAACACCAGAGAATTATGTTGAATTATGTGTTAATTCAGTGTTTAACCCATAGCAATTTAGCAGTTCATCTTGTTCTTATGAACCTATAGGTATATTTTAATTCTTCATATTTATATCATCAGTTTTCTTCAATGATTTCTATTTGTTTCATAAAGGAGGCTCAGGCTCTTAGATCTGGGTGAACCCAAAACTGCCTGGGAATGAGTCCTATAACTGCAATATACAGCATGGTTCCCAGAATTGCAGGGATCCTGTGTTGCTTTGCAGGAAGCATACTTCTTTCAACTTATTAATATCCTCTTAAAAATGTGCCACACTGATAGAAGTTCTGGGTAAGTTTCTTAAATAAGCAATTCACCCAAAATTGACAAATATTCAAAAATAGAAGAGAGTAAACTAATAAGTTTAGCAAAAGCCCTAAACTTTTGTACCAAAGTACTTGATTTCTGAAATATAAAATAGAATGAAATTAATACTCAGTGAAGCTGGACTAACTAGCAATTACTGACAAAAAGGTGCAGTTAATTCTTCAAAAGCTAAAAAAAAAAAACAAAAAACCCTCTCAATAATTTTGCAAATTGGTCATTCAGCAAATAGGCCTCTTTCCATAGTAGGGCAGATACTTGGTAAGTATACCATGAAGTGTATCAGTTCAGTTCAGTTGCTCAGTCGTGGCCAACTCTTTGCAACCCCATGGACTGCAGCACGCCAGGCCTCCCTATCCATCACCAACTCTTGGAGCTTACTCAAATTCATGTCCATCAAGTTGGTGATGCCATCCAACCATCTCATCCTCTGTCATCCCCTTCTCCTCCTACCTTCAATCTTTCCCAGCATCAGGGTCTTTTCAAATGAGTGAAGTTATACTCTAGATACAGACACAAAAATAAAGCATAAGCAATATTTATCATACTTCTAAAATGAAATTCTAAATGATACTGTGATTTTTATTTCCTCCAAGTAGCTTTACCATTCTTCAAATTCTGATTCTGTTAAGCCTGTGGTAGTTCAGCAGTGGAGTATAGAATTATTGTCTATCCACATGTATCAGATAGTTTAAATTTGTTTTTCCTTAAATGAGTCCAGTGTTTTTATTTGCCTGTGGTTTTAGGTTCAGATGACATTTCCTGCCATTAACAAAGTACCATCTTGGGAACCATCAGGGAAGGGAGTGTAAGTTGGATGTCAGTGCTCTTAGATTCCTAAAAGTTTTTGATTTCTTCAGTATGCTTTCATGACCTAGTCACTGGACTTCATTAAAACTGTATCTCCATATTCTCCTTTCAGTTCAGTTCAGTTCAGTCACGCAGTCGTGTCCGACTCTTTGCGACCCCATGAATCGCAGCACGCCAGGCCTCCCTGTCCATCACCAATCCTGGAATCTACCCAAACCCATCAAGTCGGTTGATGCCATCCAGCCATCTCATCCTCTGTCATCCCCTTCTCCTCCTGCCCCCAATCCCTCCCAGCATCAGGGTCTTTTCCAATGAGTCAACTCTTTGCATGAAGTGGCCAAAGTACTGGTGTTTCAGCTTCAGCATCAGTCCTTCCAAAGAACACCCAGGACTGATCTCCTTGCAGTCCAAGGGACTCTCAAGAGTCTTCTCCAGCACCATAGTTCAAAAGCATCAATTTTTCAGCACTCAGCTTTCTTCACAGTCCTTGCTTCTACCAAATATATAAAATAAGAGTGGTGAACAAGAAAAAAACCCAGAGCCTCGTTACTACCTCTATGCCATGTGCAGCACAGATTCTCCCGTTTCATGGAATAGAAGCTAGGTGCCGCCGCCTTCTCCATTTGATATGAACAAACTGTTGAAACTCCTCCTCACTGCTACTCCCCTATCATTGCAAGTCTCTCTTGGTCAGTAAATCCAGGCTTTTGGTTTTAGCTCAAATCTCCTAACTGATGGGCAGGCCTTGTTGCTGCATGTTTGTGTAGAGTATTAGGAAGATATTTTCTTTGCTAAAAATCTTAGGAGGGCCATTTTTGACCAATAGGATCCCTTCCTGTATTGCCTCTATGTTTACATTTACCTTTAAGAAAGTTCACTCTGTAGAGAAATTAAGAGAAGGATTTGAGCACTAAGACTGCAGACAAGGACACCTATTGATTTTGAAAATACACACAGAAGTTAAATTGTGGACAACTTCTGGCAAAAGAACTAAGAATATTGCTTTTGTATCCCAATCTAATGGCAGAGAATACAGACATAAAACAACCATCTGCTTGATCCCTACCCATCGAAAAGACTTGTCTTAGAAACCAGCTGGTGTGGCATATATCTGAATCTTACCTGGGGTGTAGAACAGCACTCCAGGTGAGTCACTGAAGTCATTTTCTTAAAGTCTGGACAGATACAGAGTCAGACTATGAACAGAAAAATGTCCAAGTTGTGTTAACTTTTCTTTATATCAAGAATAGTGGACTAAGCTTACATATTTATAAAATACAAGCAGAATTTAGCAGTGTTTATAAATAGGATTTATTTATAGATTAATCTTTCTAAAGGCACAAAGGCTTTTATGTATCTAATCTGACTTGTGAAAGCTATATGGACTTGAGAACTCTTTTCAGTGTGAATTTGAATATTGAAGTCTATCTAGTCTAGGCTCCATAATTTGCCTTCAGTTGTTGGGTGGGTTTGCCATCCTATTGCCTATTTACCATTTTAGGACAGCCCATTTTAGTATAGCCTTGTTTACCGTTTTAGTATACAGGGCTATACTAAATCCTCCTGGACACCTAATCCAAGTTTTTGGCTTAGATTACAGATGTGAGACTGCAACTTGCCAGGGTTCAGTCAAAGTTGATTTTGGTTCTCAACAAAACGTCTCAAAATTATGTTCAGTGGACCTGCATAGTCCAATGTGGTGACTACTGGCTACATGTGGCTGTTGAGCTTTTGAAATGTGCCTAATCCAAATTGAGATAGTCTGTAAATGTAAAATACATACCAGATTTTGAAAACCTAGTACAAAAATATGTGAAATATATCAACAATTTTCACGCTGAATATGTATAAAAATGATAATTTTTGAAGCATTGAGTTAAATGAAATACATTACTAAAATTAATTTCACCTACTTTTTACTTTTTAAAAGGTAATTTTAAATTATATTTGTGGTTCACATCATACTTCTATTGGACAGCTTCTCAGTGAAATGTTTTTTAAGTCTCAACTTAGTAAGGGCTTAACATCAATTAAAGGACAGCTTAATTTCCCTCTGGATGACTGTCAGCGTCATAGGTTCTGTTTAAGGCTAGTTGGCAGTGTCCCATTTCTCTTATTGTTTTAAAGAAAATCCTAGGTACTGCAAAAAGAATCAGAGAATCAGAACTCGTTTTTTCTGTTGTTTGATTATATCAGGGTGGAGTCCGACAAAGACAGATACTAGTTCTATTCCACCGCATCTCTTTATAAGCCTAAGTGTGTCTTCCGTGTGTCATCAGTCAGTAATTTTAATAGATGGTCAGTAAATGGTCAGTAAACTTTCCTGTTATCTCATATGTGCTTATTTAAACCTTAACCTAGGAAATAGCAATGTTAATAATCCCATTACATATGAATAAAGTTATTGGTAATTATAAATCACCTAACTAGTGATTATAAGAAATGGGGACAGTCACCCAATTATAATAGGAAAAAGTGTTTCAGGTTTTACATTTCTGCATCTACTTTACAGACACGTTCTCTTCATCTTTAGACTAATGACCCACTTGGATCTAGATTAGCTAGATGTGCTTCTTATTATTAATTCTGTCTTCAAATTGTGAACCTTATAAAGTGAGGAAATCTTTCTACTTCCCTTTTTCCTAATCCTTTCCCATTCTCAAAACTTTTGGTCACATGCCCCGTGTCCACCAACTGGAGGGTAAGAGTAAACTATTTCATGTTAAGATTTCCATTGTCATTTTGGTGTTGAAATTTTCATTGTCCTAAATCAGTGATTTTGTCAGACTTTTATTTTCCTTTAAAGCAGTACAATCCTGCAAATCTTAAAAGGAAGCCCACTATTTAAAACGAACAAAGGTAGAAGAGGGTGCTGTGTTTCCCACTTAAAAATTCCCTTCATTGCTCCCTACAAAGGCCTCTGAGCCACACTGTGGGATTTCTATTTAGGACACAACTTGATAAACTTGATCAAGCTATCTGCAACAAGGGAGCATAGATTTCTAGTTAGGACACAACTTGATCAACTTTGATCAAGTTATTTGCAACAAGGGAGCATTTTCTGGGTGTATTGCCTCCTGACCACTAGGTTTAGGTTCAAAGTGATCTTTGTGTAGTGGGAGGGAGATCAGAGAATAGAAGTTGAATAGCTACAAGAGTGACAAAATCGGCATAAATCACTCTTTGAGCCTTGAATATAAAAGTTCTAGATGCCCATGAGTCAGCATATGGAATTATAGATTTTTAAATACAATATGAAATTTAATTAGACTACAGTGATAGGAAAGAACATATTCTCTTGTTTGCATATTGAAGATGATATCCAGCTGCACTCCTGTTTCCCTGTTTAAGGAAAATGGGATAAATGTGGGAGAATTTCTTCTTAACAATCGTTTAACACTGATAATGCATTAGTATTTGAAAGCATTGCTTAAAATTAAAATCTATTTTCACATATTCAACATGATTTGTGTGCAATGAGGCATAAAAATTGAAAAATTAGTCTTCAAATATTTGAAGAGCACCTAGGTATGTTAATAATTTAGTATTCAATAAATATTTATTATTATTATATTAATATATTAAGTTAACTATATCTAAACTTGAAGGACTTAGGACTTTCAGTACTAAAGATTCAAATATGGTTTTCTAGTTTAAAAGGATACATTTTACTCATATTTTTCACTGTAAGTACTTCACTGACAAACTTGTATCCTTACCATTATATGTAGCTGATTCCCTGGTGGCTCAGACGGTAAAGCGTCTGCCCACGATACGGGAGACCCAGATTTGATCCCTGGGTCGGGAAGATCCCCCGGAAAAGAAAGTGGCAACCCACTCCAGTACGCTTGCCTAGAAAGTTCCATGGATGGAGGAGCCTGGTGGGCTACAGTCCGTGGGGTCACAAAGAGTCAGTCACGACTGAGCGACTTCACTCACTCACTCATAATGACCCATTAAGGTCACAAAGGTTTTATGATCATATTTGAATATTCCAATGGAGAGTGTAGCAAACTTATAGGTCAAGGTTTTGATTTAAATAAAAAATGATGTATAGAAGGTTATAAAAAACTGATGGATTATCTGTTAGGTTTTTTTTGGATTTTTTTTTTGAGTCCCCTGATTAGCTTGATCTCTTTTTTGTTTGTTTCCCTTGTGGCTCAGCTGGTAAAGAGTCCGCCTGCAATGCGGAAGACCTGGGTTTGATCCCTGGGTTGGGAAGATCCCCTGGAGAAGGGAAAGGCTACCCGCTCCAGTATTCTGGTGGAGAATCCCATGGACTGTGTAGTCCACCGGGTCGCAGAGAGTCGGACACGACTGAGCGCCTTTCACTTCACTTAGTGATCTCCACATATCAAACACATTGATCTAAAAAGGAAAATCACAATTTACTTTCAGCAGTGAGACTAAAGCTATTACAAATTGACTGGTTTCATTTTCATTCCAAAGCAGGCTTTTTTACCATTTTCTAAAACTTAGGCCCAAAGGATGTGAGGAAGTGAGGAACTGGTACTTGTTGAAGCCTTCTGTGTGCCCGCGCTCTGTCTAGTCAGTGCTCTCTGGACGTTACCTGGTGCGGTTCTCACAGTCCTGTAACGTAGGTGGGATTACCTCCATTTTAAATGTCAGAAAAGTGAGGTTCAGAACAAGTAACTTGCCAAGGTCACACAGAAATGTACTAAAGACAATACTTACATTCATGTCTAACTCCACATTTTGTTATTTTCACTGTGTTGACCTATTCGTGCAGAGCCATCTCTATTTAATAGTAATGCTACTACTAATACTAGCATGGTAATTAGTCGTGCTAATTTACTACGGCTTTCCTGGTGGCTCAGATGGTAAAGAATCTGCCTGCAGTGCAGGGGACCCAGGTTCAATCCCTGGGTCGGGAAGATCCCCGGAGGAGGAAATGGCAACCCACTCCAGTGTTCTTGTCTGGAAGATCCCATCCCATGGACAGAGGAGCCTGGTGGGCTGCAGTCCACGGGGCTGCAAAGTCAGACACGACTGAGCGACGAACACTTTCTTTTCTAATGCTTTCAATTTACTATTAGTAGTAGTACTAAACATGACCTTCTAGGCATGATTTTTACAATTAGATTTTAAATGAGTTAAGGAAAACCTTTTAAGGATGGCTTTCCTTTGATCATATACAAGTGTATAAGGGATACACATTACATAAATTTTAGAAAATAAGAAAATAAAAATCACCTATGATTTCCAAGGTTCTTTACAAGCATTATAAGTAACAAGTTATGTGTATGTGTGCTTAGACGCTGAGTTATGTCTGACTCTTTGCAACCCTATGGACTGTAGCCAGCCAAGCTCCTCTGTCCATGGGATTCTCCTGGCAAGAATACTGGAGTGGGTTGCCATTTCCTCCTTCAGGGTATCTTCCCAACCCAAAGATGGAAACCATATCTCTTACCATCTCCTGCATTGGCAGGCAGATGCTTTACCACTAGCGCCAGCTATGAAACCCATAAGTAACAAGTTAATTCAAAGCGAATACTCAAACTAAAGCAAAATCAAATTTGAAAAAATAACAGATAATTGGGAAAAGGCTGCTTATTTTTCTTTTTTAATGCATGAAAAGAATTATACAGAAGCAGTCCCCTCTAATAGTTACTTTCATTCCCTTATTAGGTTTCTCCATGTTTTTCAATTGCTCTTCATGTCTGCCATGGGAAGATAACAGTTATAATTCTAAAATTACCCTTCCTTATCCTGTGGTTAACCTAGTAATGATATGTGTATATATAACTTATCAGTATAATACATGAAATTATGTTTCCTAAATACAGCAGATGGAATGGTTCACCCATTTTCCCTCTCTTTTAGGTCCTGTATTGAGGCAAGCTACATTAAAATGTGTGGTTCCCTGAATTTTTCTCTGCATCACAAAATATACCTTTGTAACCTATTAACCATCACAGGTGACTAATTTAATGGCACATAGTAAGAAAGAGTACTTCAGTTCTCTAGTGGAAAGTATACAGGATATTTATATAAGATATAACAAATATCATATTAGTTTGAGTGTTTATGAAATTGCCCCTCTGTTGAAGACAGAAAAGTAGACTTGATGGGCTTTTCAAATTTGTTACATAGTATACGTGAATAAATTAAAGATAATCCCATTAGATATGAGATAAAGTGAACTTACAAAATAATGAAAAGTTATGATAGTGAAAATCGTATAAAGAATATGTTTGTTAAGATAATTTGTGTTCATTTCAGCTCCCCTTGGTTTCCAGTTTCTAGTTCACTAATAGGTACATATGTCTGAAACTCTGAGTGGGAGTCCCTGGATGCACACAATGAAGCTTCAATTAGCCAAGTCCCAGACCTTTGTAGCACTTTTCACAGCTTGGTCTAGAAATTAATTTCATCTTATTGTCTGGAATAAGCCCTACAATGAAGTACAGAAATCTGCTGGCGAAGTTGCAATGACTAATAAATGAGCAGTTTGTTTTCCTTGTGGAATATTAATTGCCCATGTACTAGAAAACCTCTCATTCAAAATTTGGGCCCATAGCCTGGCACACCCCTAGCACATATTTACTCTCAGTATCAATAAGCACATACTCACCATCTCCCAGGAGTTTGAGAAATCTACTTGGAGTACAGAATATGATAGCCTTTCATTTATCCAGGAGGTCTCTTCCCAACAGATGAACAGCATTTAGAGACAAGAGAAGCATTTCCTCCAACAGAAGACCTATTTGCTCAGGAACCTTAGGGAAAAACAAGAGGTGGAAGGTTGTCTAGGGATACCCACAACTTGGATGTTTTTCTGGATACAGGTGAAATGAGAGGGGTCAGTAGAAATTGCAGAATATGTGCATGGTTCCAGTTCTGTAAGAAAGGATAGGAAAAGACTAAGACAGGAAAAGAAACATATATAAGGTTTCTCCATGAGGCGCCTCCATTAGGTCAATTTTGCTCATTAATAGTTGGCACCACTTGCCAATTCTTTCCTGTCTGCTTTCAGCAGAGCAGTCCCCAGTGGAGGTGGGAAGGCGTCAGAGTTAGGCAGCATCCCTTATATCTCCCTCAGTTTCTGGCAGCATTCCTTTTCCCAGTGTCCAGCCTTCCTACGGTGGTAATATACTGACTTTTCATTGCCAAGTCTTGTCTTATTTGTTGGTAGACCCAGACATGTTTGCTCCCTGTGTGAATAACTCTCACTAGGCAGGTAGCACTGCATTCTTGAGTTTCTTTTTGTCTTCACCTTTCTCCATTTTCACCCCCAACTAGATTACTGTTGCCAGTACCTAAGTAACTCTCTATCCCCTGACATACAGATACCTTTTCTCTTATCTGTGCTTGAATTCCAGCAACAAAGCTTCCACAGAAGTGGAGAGGATTAGTGTCTATTCTGATTCACCCCTGAATCCATCCCCCTTAATTTAGAAAATGCCTCAGTGACCCACTGATGGAATCACTGGGACTCAGGTAGCAGCAGCACTGCGGCTTCTCCCACACCCCGTTTTGCAGAAAGACCTGGAAGCTTGCCATCAGCAGCGAGCATCTGAGGCTCCTGAGCCTCCTGAGTCGCTGGAGAAGGGACCCGCGGCCACAGCACTCCATCCGCCAATCATGCCTGTTTGGTCAGCCAAGTGTCCATCCTCACACACGTGCCTGTGAACTGAAACCACGCCGCAGAAAACCTTGGCACATGATTGCATATCTTTCCAGGGCACTGGAAGATAACTCTTAAGGTGGATATCAGCTGGAGAAAAGGGTTGTGGTGTCCTCACCAGATCTGATCCACCCAGCAGCACTAAATTCTAAAAAGCATTAGAGTCCAGAGCTCCTAAGGGGGAAGGCTGATTCTCTCCACATCTGACGAAAACTAAGTTGGCTTGTGTGGCCCTGTAGTTTCAGGCTCATGTTGCTGTTCTGCAGCCTGACTCCTTTTGTTTCCCCTTCCTTCCAAGTTATCAGGGCAACCATTTGCCAACCTGATGCCTTAATTCTAGGACAGTTTCTTATCCACCTTCTCAGACTCCTTGTTACTTTCTCTTGATCATTTCTGCCTCCCTGGCTACGTTTTGCATGTTGAATGCAGGCAGTCTTGGAGGTGGAACCCATACCAGAACATTCAAGTAAGCTATCCCCAGATCCTAAAGCCCTTGGGAATCATCTGTCCAAGAAGCCGTCATCTCCCTCTCCCAGGTCCCACATGAGCAAAGAAGACTGAGGCAGGTAGAAGGGAGCAACCGCAGAGAAGGGTCGAGAACCTGGAGAAAGAGAAAGGTGCTTTCCATTTCTTAATCCCTTCTTTCCGTTTTTAAATTCATTCTTACTGGCTGTCCAGTTCATTCTTTCATTTATTTCCTGAGATCCAGAGGTGCTGATAATCCTTTTATTTTAAGTGGGGTTTTTCTAAAAATCGGTGTAAATATACCAATTTGTCTGCTTCAAATGAGCCTTCCTCTGGCCACTGCAAAGCAAGATTTTTATAAACATGCCTATTCCAAACATGACAGAGTAAAATAAGCCCTTTAAGAAAGAGACCTACTGGCAGGCTCCTTTTATTTTTCTGCACTAAAGGCCAGGTTTAATCACACACAGCCTTCAAGCTGTATTACCCATTTTGCTCAACAGGAACTTAGAATTAGCAGTGACTTTGGCATTTTCCCTGGGAAACCAATCCCACTGAGCCAAAGAAGTCAAAAGGATACTTTATAGCAAACATCCAGGGTCTCCTTCCTAATCAAAAGTGGCCACAAATCCTCTGAGTCACCAACAGGACTTGCTTTCGGTGTAGCATCCTATTGCCAAACTGTTGAAATAACAAATAGAGGCCCATAGGACCATGCCAATTCATAAATAGAGAATTAGCTATTTTTACTACTAAGGAAAAAAACCCTAAATGCATGCACATATAGCCTGTAAGTGACTACAAAACCATGATGAATTTTCTCCTCTATTTATATGGCAGTAGAACTTCAGTTTGTAAACATCATCCTACTTTTTTAGTAAACACTCAACAGACAGTTAACTTGCACCGGTAGCTACACTGTGTTCACTCTGACATCCTGTTTTTCATAATTTTTTTTTAATCAAGATCACTCTGTTTTGATAATTCTTTATCAGAGCCTCCTTCAGTTGCCCCTTATATTATAACCAGCACACCCTTCAGCACGCCTCATGAGGTTAGGCCTAGCTCAGTCTCCCCCAGCCCCTCCCAGGCTGTGGCAGCCCCTCCTGCAGCTTGCTCATTTTCCTGTTCCTAGGGATGATTCTGGGCCTGGGCAAGCTGGCAGGGGCTTTCTGGTTAGCATTCATTGCTTTGTCCTGATCCGGAAGGGATTGGCTGGGGGGGGGGGGGGGAGTATTGGACACCCAGGGACCAACCCTACATGTCCCCACGCGCCTGTCCCTTTCCCCACCCCAACCATAGAACAGAAGGAAGACGTTAGCCTGCCCCCATGTGAGACCTCAGGCTGGCCAACGGCCGAGTGCTTTCAACCCGATTTCAAGGTACCACTGGCTGTGGAATTACTATGTTTGAGAGAAAACACGCTTTCAACTTGCTAATAAAGTACTGCCAAATTGCCCTCCTGAATAGTCATACCAGTTTATACTCCCACCTGTAATGTATGAGTTACTTCTGTCACACATCCGTGGCAACATCTGGTGTTTGCAAACTTTATCTCTCCCCATATGATGGGTGTGAAGTGGTGTCTCACTTTGGCTTTAATTTGCATTTCTTCACTGTTGAGCTTTTTTCATTTGTTTGTTGGTCATTTGGGTTTCCTCTCTTGTGAATTCACTGTTTATATCTATTGCCTTAAAAAAAATAAAAGGGGAGGATTACCCTTCTCAATGTACAGGAATACTTTATGTTATTCTGAGTACTAGTCTTTTTATCAATCCTATGTATTACAAATACCTTCTCCCAGTCTATGGCATTTTTATTTTGTTTATGGAATCTTTTTCATAAAGAAGTTTTATGTGTTCAAATGTATCATTCTTTTCCTTGGTAGTAAAAAGAATTCCTCTTTCTTGATATGAATGTCTCCTATAATTTCTTCTAAAAGTTTTACAGTATTTTCATATTTAAATCTTTGATCTATATACAATTTATTTTTATGTGTGGTATGAGGTAAAAGTGCAATTTTATTTTTTCCACATAAATAATTGATTGCCCTAGTACCATTTGTTAAATGATCCATATTTTTCATCTATCTGTAATGTCACTTTTATAATTTATACACATGTATGTATGTGTGCAAGAGAGAGATCGCTCTTAGGTTCACTTTTCTGTTCTTTATTTTCTGTTTTTTAATCTTTGCTAATATAACACTGATTGGATTTCTGTAGTTTTATGCAAAACTAGTGGGGAGGTTCCTCCTTTTTCATTCTTCAGGATTACTTAACTATCCTTGGCCTCTTGTTTTTTCAAATGAACTTTAGGATCAACTTCTCAAGTTTCACAAAAAACCCTTTGAGGATTTTTATTGGGATTTCAGTGTACTAACATTAATTTGAGAATTACCATCTTCATACATTGAGTCTTAACATCCATGAAAATGGGATATTGTTCCTTTCATTTAGGTCTTCTCTTATGCTCTTTAATACAGGTTTTCAATTTTCATTTTCTCTATAGAGCCCTTATAACATCTTTACATTTGTTTAGTTTTTGTTACTACTACAAATAGGGTCATTTCTAAAATTAAAATTTTAAATTGGTTTACAGTATAGAGCAATATTAATCTTTAATATCATTGTCAAAGAATATTGTATGATAGATTCTTAATGTCTGTTGAAATCTGTTCTGTGGCCTAGAGCACAGCCAATTTTATAACTCTTCGTGTGTTCTTGAAAAGATTTTCTCTTTAATTCTGTGCAAGGTTTTGCATTTGTCTAGTAGGTCAAGCTTGTAATTAATTATTCACTTGTCTGGATTCTTACTAAATGTATTCTGCTTTACTTGTCTCATAGTATGACTGTGAATTTGTTCATTTCTTCACATCATCCCATGATCTTTGTCATTACTTGTATGGAGATTGAGTTCACAATTATCATAGCTTCCTTGTGAATTGCTCCCTTTTTACTCTTATGTAATAACTTTTTTATTCCTAGTAATGTTTTGCCTTAAAATATATTTTTCCTGATATTAATAGAGTTTTGCCAGTTTTCTGTTGGTTTATGGTATGAATAACATAGCAGTTAAGGATGTGTTTAGCTGCAACTAGTTTCTTCTTAAACTAATGTTAGGGAGCTATTTATTCTCAAATAACCAAATCAGAGATAAATGTGGGTCCAGCAGCAGTTGATCAGTCCTACTGCCATTCAGAGTGTGGCAGTAGAATTCATCCTCTTGCTTGGTTCCCCCATGAGGGTCTGTAGGATGGGAGGCAGGGCTGTGGGTAGAGGGGATGGAGCGGATAATGGGAACAATCTTTGTTCTGAGTGTTGCATGTGGTATAATACCTGGGTTAGTATCTATAAAATCTATGTTCCATGTTTGTAAGTGGTTTGCTATTTATACACATTTTATGAAAGTTCTTTACTTACAAGATGGAATCTTTCTATAGTACAAGTGACGGTTGCCTTAACCAAACGAATTGACCTGACACAAAATACTTATGGTCCTCTCTTTAGCGCCAGAAGCAGTGAAACGCTCAAGCCTCAGGACACCAAGTGTCACAGTGCCTGGCAAAGCACCATGCACTCAAATCTCAAAGCAGTAATGCAAAGGAAATACATACTTGGCTCTCAGCAAGTTGAGTTTTGTATTGAGGAATAATTAGTATATATATCCTCACAAGAAAATGCCATCATTTTTTATAGTTTTCAGAAGACTGCTTAAATTTCAGTATTTTCTAGGAAACCTAACATCACTCTGTACCATTTGCTGGGGCATTGTCGAAGCCATCAGGTAGCCCTTCTTTCCTAGCAAATGTACTTCAAACTCCCCCTTCCTTTATCCCCTCCTCTGAAACTTTCAGTGCATCTGATTTCACCTCTAATCTTGTCCCAAACCACTATTAGGACAGGTCTGTGGAACACAAACAGTTCCTGTGGTTTGCATTATAGCCTCCGGCCCTTACAAAGCAAGTTAGCCTATTTCTGTTTTGTTCTTCAAATATGGTTAACCATATTTAGACAGTTTTAGTGCTTCCCAGAGAACCTCCAGAACAATATATTAATACACCGAATGTTTGATTTGTGTTAAAGGTTAACAGAGCATTTACTTACCTTATTCCATTCAGCCCTCCTTAGCCCAAGAATTAAAGAATTTCTGTCCCATAGATAAGAATGGAGCCTTCAGGGCTCAACCTATAATAAGAATGTAATTATTTCAGTGAAAGTGAGAGACTGTTTCTTTTAAAACACTACAATAGTGTTACTTTGAATTATTAGGTTAAAGTACACAAGCAGAGCCCAGTGCTAAGATAAATATTTATTGAATGACCACACTGTTAGTTGGACATTTTCTTTTAGACACTAAAACTGCTAATCCATTTTGAATGCCCTTTTGTCATTAATCCTTGTCCAACACAATATTGTTAAACAGAAACCAGGTGTCTTTTCACTGAAGGACATGGAAAGTGCTTCTTATATGACCTTAAGCATTGAATTTTTCATTTGAGTGCATGTGTGAATGTGTTTTATGTTAGTCACCTAATAAATTTTGTGCATTGCTTAATCATTGGATTGAAATATATGCATAAGAACTCTTGAGAAAGAAAAGTTTTTAGAAACTCTTAAGTATTCTGTTTTCACTGTTTTTACAGCTTTGTTTTCTGTGTGATTTCCTTTTTACATTTGACTGAAATTATTCTCACTGTGCTCAGGCCCGATTTTCCCTCTCCTATCAAAAACAGCTTTCTCTTTCTAACTAGTTTACAACTTCTCATTTGAAAACTCACTTTTCTTTATTCTCCACACAATAATCCTAATTTCCTTTTTGTTCCTTACAATTTTCCATTCCTTAGTTATTTCATTGTTTCTCTCAGCCATAAAACTCCATCTTAAACTTGAACTTCTTACAACTATTTTAATTATGTCATCATGTCTGTTTACAAATTTGAATTAATGGAGTCAAATTTAGGTTTTGTTGTGATTTTAAGTGTTCTAAAATAATATTTCAGCCATGGAAACAAAGAAGTCTTTTCCTGCCGAGGAATAAAATTAGCAGTGGATTGGTTTTTGGAAAGAGGCCACAAGGATGTCACCGTCTTTGTTCCTGCTTGGAGGAAAGAGCAGTCCCGGCCCGATGCACTTATTACAGGTGAGCCTGTGAGCTTCCGAGCACACCTGAGCCAGCGTCTCTGAATAATCCGTGTGTCTGCCATGATTTACTCAGTCCCTTGGGTGGGACATATTTTCTAGTTTAAAAACTTTCTGGTTATGTTAACTAAAGAGTAATTCTTGCTACTTAAACCATTTTTTTTTTAACTTTGCAACTTTTTAATTAAAATTTTATAAAAATTCTGACCTTTAGAGACATGCTAGGAGTCAGGAGGCCTAGATTCAAATTCCGGCTGTGCCGGGTACTGTCCATGGCGCTTGGAGCAGCACATTGACCCTTCTGGGCTCCAGGTTTCTCATCTGTGGTATGAAACTGGGCAATAACCAAAGACCCTGATGCTGGGAAAGACTGAAGGCAGGAAGAGAAGGGGACCACAGAGGATGAGATGGTTGGATGGCATCACCGACTCAATGGACATGAGTTTGAACTCCAGGAGATAGTGAAGGACAGGGAAGTCTGGGCATGCTGCAGTCCACGGGGTCACAAAGAGTCAGACACAACTTAGCGACTGAATAACAACAGTGAATACAGATCAGAAAAGATCCTTGGGTCATGCTGTCTGGTGTCAAGTAGAGGAAATGATTCAATCCCAATAAAATATCTGTATTTTGCATTATCTTGTAATTTTTAAATGTATGAGTTTCAGGCAGGGGTGTCCCCTGTAACTGTTAATTATTGTTGCTCAACATTTTGCTCAGGTCAGTGGTTCTCAAACAGCATTCAACCCTTCCTGCCCCTTTCTGCCCCTAACATTAACAAAACTGAGGAACCCGTGTAAAGGAAGCTACACTATTCAAATAAAAAACCAATGGAGTGACCACCCACCAT
Source organism: Dama dama (assembly GCF_033118175.1). Classification (NCBI taxonomy): domain Eukaryota; kingdom Metazoa; phylum Chordata; class Mammalia; order Artiodactyla; family Cervidae; genus Dama; species Dama dama. The sequence goes on from NC_083681.1 coordinate 21,353,735, forward strand.
GTACTCCAAGAGAAGGTTATTTTAAGACTTTATTTTTCTCTATAATTATTAAATTATCATTAAATTAGAATAAGGACCCATAGACAAGTTATGATGGAGCCCAGAGTCATGGAATCAGACCCTAGCCTATATAAACTGTAAAGTGGGAAGGGTGGGCATAATTCAGTCAGCAGTACCAAGACAATGGATAACTCTTTGGAAAAAATATGCATATTTAGATCCTTATCTTATACCATATAATAATAAATTACAGATGGTTGAAGAATTAATTGTCAAAAATCTCCATCAGAGATTATAAATAGTCTTTGAATGGCTGGGTAAGACCGTCCTAAATTTAAAAGTTTTAGAAGAAATTATGATGAGAAAGATAGGTTTAATTGGATCAAACATCTGTATTTGAGGAAATTTTCTTGAAAATAAGCAAGAAAAATAAAACAAAGAATCCACATCCATAACATAAAAAGAACTCTTACACATTGATAAAAACAGTATATTTGGAAGAATGCAAATGCCAAATAATAGGGGGGAAATGTTCAACCTCATTAGTAAATAAAGAAATGCAAATTTAAATGACTTTTTTTTTAACCCATCAAATTAGCAGAGATTAAAAACTTGATAATACTCAGTGCCTGGAGGGAGTTACTTGTACACTGCTATGGAAACATAGATGTTACAACCTTTCTGGAAAAGTTTGGTTTTAAAATGTTAATACTTTAATCTACTAGTCCCCCTTCTAGGAATAATGCCCCAGAAAATAAACAAAGGTATAGGGAAAAATTTTTGACCACAAAGACATCCAGTGCAATATTACTTACAATAGAAAAAAATGGAAATAAACCATACATTAATTAGAAAAATGGCTCAGTAAATAAATATATATCTATATGATAAAATATGTAGTATTAGAATATTTAGGCAGAATTTTTAATAATCTCAGGAAATGCTCTTTTACTTTAAGGCAGGTTTTGTTATTTTATGGGTGTGTGCACATATATGTACATACATAATACACACACATATAGAAGGAAAAAAAATACATGGAAAATGGTTAGAAGGAAATATGCCAAAATATTAACAGTAATTACCTCTGGGTCATGTCTTATGAAGTCTTATTTTCTCCCTGCTTCTTAGTACTTTTTCTTTCCCAGTTTTTGACAGGAAACTATAATGCATTAATAATCAGGGGGGAGATAAACTGAAAAAGAAAAAGCAATATTTAAACATGTAAATGAAAGCTTCTTGAGTGTGAAAGGAATATGAGATCCAAAAGAAGAGAAAATGGTAATACTCAGAGTGAAATGTGACTGAGTTTAATCTTTAAGATACTAGCACATCAGGTCTCTGGAACTCATCAGTATGCAGTTTACTTTGTAAAATGTGCACCACTATTGTCAGAGGTTGTTAGGTGTTTTCTCCTCCAGGTAACAATTCTCTTGACTAAAACCATCAACAAGATAATAACTGGTAAGTTGAACAGTCCAGTCTTTTTTCACTATACCAAAAAAAGGAAACTTGATAAGAAATATTTATGCCAAGCTGGATGACTTACAAGCTTAAATAAAGATTTCCAGGGGAAATATCGACAACTTCAAATATGCACATGATACCACCCTAATGGCAGAAAGCAGAGAGGAACTGAAGAGCCTCTTGATGAAGATGAAAGAAGAGAGTGAAAAAGCTGGCTTAAAATTCAACATTCAAAAAGTGAAGATCATGGCATCCAGTCCTATCACTTCATGGCAAATAGATGGGTAAAAAGTGGAAACAGCGACAGACTTTATTTTCTTGGGCCCCAAAGTCACTGTAGACGGTAACTGCAGCCATGACACTATGAGATGCTTGCTCCTTGGAAGAAAAGCTATGACAAACCTGGACAGTGTATTAAAAAGCAGAGACATCACTTTGCCAACAAAGGTCCATATAGTCAAAGCTATAGTTTTTCCAGTAGTCATGTACAGATGTGAGAGTTGGACCATAAAGAAGGCTGAGCGCTGAGGAATTGATGCTTTCAAATTGTGGTGCTAGAGAAGACTATTGAGAGTCCCTTAGACAGCAAGGAGATCAAATTAGTCAATCCTAATGGAAATCAACCCTGAATATTCATTGGAATGACTGATGCTGCAGCTCCAATACTTTGGCCACCTGTTGCAAAGAGCTGACTCATTGGAAAAGACCCTGATGCTAGGAAAGATTGAGGGAAGAGGGAGAAGGGGGAGACAAGAGGATGAGATAGTTGAATGGCATCACTGACTCAATGGACATGATTTTGAGCAAACTCTGGGAGAAAGTGAAGGAGAGGGAAGGCTGGCGTGCTGCAGTCCATGTGGTCACAAAGAATCAGACACAACTTAATGACTGAAACAACAGCAAGAAATATCATGAAGTTTTCAGATACAGATTCACTCTGACTCTTTAGCTAGGCTTCCACTGACTGAACAAATATTAAACAAGTGAGCACAAGAGTGTGTTATCAAGTGCTGTGCTAGGAACTAGAGATTCAGTTAACTTACCAGCTAGACTGAATTCATATTTATTTAAGTTAGGACTATTTAACATAATTAATTATCACTAATTATCTTCCTAATTAGTATCCTTTTAACCTTCTTAGCTGGTAAAGAAATTCAAATTAAGCAAGATGGTGATGACTGTTAGGCTATGTCTTACTCCTCTGGTCACTTCCAGGATGCAGGCATACCCTACATGAGTAAACACTCCCACAGATAAAGGGCCATGGATTATGCATGAACAGTGCATAAACTGGACAGTGAATAAACTGGAACGCCTCAGAATACACATCTTTAAGTAGCTTCCATATTCCTTTCACAGTCGTTTATTGAGTATTCTTATGCCGACTGCTGATGATGAGTTCACTGATAGATGTCGAGGGGTGTCTCAGTGTTTGTAGGGGGCACACACGGTAACTATCATATGGAAAATCCTGTGGCTGAAACTGGGCTTTTAATTTTTTTTGGTTTTCTGTCATTTTCAAAAGAGATGAATAATTACATGCATCTGTTAGTTGAAGGACACAGTGCTTATTGAGAGTTGTTAAACACTGTGCTGGGTGCTTTTACACATGATAACTCATTGACTCTTCACAGCCTATAAACTGCATTTGAGAACGTAAAGAGGCAGGCTTCGTAAGACTACAGTTGCCAGATAGAGAGTGGCAGAACCCGAGATTCATCCATGAGTTATGAACTCTTAACACTCAGACTTCTCCTTCTCTGCTGCTTTTCTAAACCAGAGTTCTGGTCCTGAACTCATCTTGCCTGGGACATCATGAAATCTACATGCCAAGCTGGCCCATGTCACTCTCCGTCCCCTACACTCTGCTCATACTTCCCTTGTGGCAATTACAAACCCGGCTTGCCCAGTCTATGTGCCTGTCCAACCCAATAAATGAGGCCTCCTTGAGGAGAGAATGTTCTTCATGTTGGATGTCATTGACACTCAGCATAGCACATACCATAGAATAGGCTTGTGGTGATTATCCACTGAAAAGAGAAATTTCTCAGATATCAGTAACTCCAGCTAGTAAGCACTGAGGAGAAGTGAGCCTTTAAAAAAAAATATTATGACGTCTGTCAGCTAATACCCAGCACTTTGTGCAAGAATTTACAATGGTGGGAAGTCCGGAGTGAAAGAGATAAATTAGGAAGAAGGCGTGGTGAGGAGACAGTTTTATCATTAATCAAAATATGAGCTCTGCTACCTTTAAAAAAACAAAAACAAACAATAAAACCCCAGAGCACTAACAAGTCAGTGGCGTTAGAAAGTGCTGAAAGAGTATGCCAACCAAAGACAAAATGAGCATTCCCTGCCTGTCCATTCTTAATCAATGGCTGTTTTCCCCACATAATCGCTTCTGATTTCTTCCTCAGTCCAGCCCCACCAGACGGCTGGCCTTTGTGAGCACCTATCTCAGCAGGAAGGGACACAGAACACAGAACGGCCTCGTCCAGAACAGCACTTGTGACTTCACTGCCTCCTTGCTCTTTGAAACTTCTGCATCTAAAGACCCTTCCCTTTGCTACCTTGACCTCTTTACTTCACACACTCCGCCACCATCTCATCCACTAGTTAGAAAAACAGCACTGCAAAATAAACACGGGGGAAAGAATCCGTTGCTCAGACGTGGACCCACCACAACTGCTTTGTAGGACAATGTCGTGCCAGGGATGTGTGAGAAGCTAGTTCACTGTGTACGGCTCGTGGCTTCAGCCATCAAAATCAAAGAAAAGCTTTATGTGATGAAAATCAGACTTTGCTCAGTCATGTTTCAGTTTTATGCTTTTTTTTTAAGTTTTAAACTTTCCATGTTTTTCAGGTTCACTTGTTTTGGCTTTTTTTAAACCTTTTTTTAATTGAAAATCCTGAAGGAAAACTGTTACTGGGAGCTACAAATTTGCTCTATCTACAAACTGTAAATCATAATCCCTAATTAAATGGGTGCATGCATCCAGTTCATGTTATAAAAACTGACTTTGTATGAAAGTTGTGAGATGTGTTTTGTATGTATTTATTACTAAAAATCCTACCCTGATTATTCTTGCAGATCAAGAAATCCTACGTAAATTAGAGAAGGAAAAAATCCTGGTGTTCACACCGTCGCGGCGAGTGCAGGGGAGGCGAGTGGTGTGCTATGATGACAGGTTCATCGTGAAACTGGCCTTTGAGTCGGATGGTATAATTGTGTCCAATGATAACTACAGGGATTTGGCAAATGAGAAACCAGAATGGAAAAAGTTCATAGATGAGCGATTATTAATGTACTCATTTGTCAATGACAAGTAAGTAAAACCACTTACAGTAACACTGCTTCCCTGCAAATCTGAGTATCCCTGGCAGCAGGCTACAGGCTTATCTTTTCGCCACTGACCAGACCTAAGACAGTTTCTTCCAACCACCGATGTCCCCACTCATCCTCCGTGGGAGTCAGGAAACGCAGAGTCCCGCCTCAGGAGGCCCTGTGTGAGATGCAGGCTGCCCTGGGTGACTGACATGCGGAGGCTGGCCACCTTCAGAGGATGCAAATGCGGAACACACTGACCACCAGGACACTGCCTTTCAAAATCTAGTTTAGAGTATCGAGAGCTTTTTAAAATATATTATTTTTTTTAAATATTGTAGCAATGATTCATGATTTATTCATGATTAAATTGATAATGGACACGTGACATGCACAAAGATGTCAGGTCAACTGGATTTACCAACATGTGGGAAAAGCTCACCAGTTGATAATCAAAAATGAAAATTAAATCTACAAAGAGTATATTTTTCACCCATTTAATTCACAAAATTTAAAAATATATTTTTGTATATGCCTTATGCTATTATCACTGGAGAAGGAAATGGCAACCCATTCCAGTACTCTTGCCTGGAAAATCCCATGGACTGAGGAGCCTGGTAGGCTACAGTCCATAGGGTTGCAAAGAGTTGGACACGACTGAGCGACTTCACTTCACTTCACTATGCTATTAAAGGCATAATGCAACTGATAAGTTTGGGTATGGTTTAGCAGAAGTCTTAAAAATACCCTTTCAAAACAATGGTCTCATTTTTTGGAATATATAATAAGGGAAAAAAGAAGATCAAAAATGTTCACTTCAGTATATTCATAATTGCAAGAATTCAAAGACCACTAAAGGTACAATACAGAAATCAGTAACATTGTGGTACATCTCCTAGTGGAATATTATTCAGCTATTCAGAAACATGGACAAATATTTATTAAAAAGCAAAGTATAAAATTGCATTTGTGCTTGTAAAGTGCTATGTGCATAGAGAAAAATAACTAAAATGCAACACATAATGGAAAATAATTGTATTAAGACTGTAGGATTGAGTGAGTTTGTCTTCCATTTTTAATCTTTTAATATTACCATATTGTATGTATAATAATAGTAAACATCATAGTTGCTCAATAGTATTACTCAGGCATGTTAACACTCCCTTAGGAGTTGACACATTATTCACATTTTGCAGGTAAACATGTGGTTTATTTCATGTTCAGTAACATAACAAGTAATAGAACTGCTCAGCCATAACCTCTTGACAGTATTCATGCCATGAATTCTTGCTTCCATTGGACAGTCGATCTAAAATAATAAGTTTATTTCCTTAAGATCTTTTCTATCTCAGCTAAGTAAACTTGTTATAGTGGGAAGAGAATGAATGTGGAGTTGGACAAATTGAATCTTGGTTATGCCATGTTAACTAAGATAAAAATACTTAATTCATCTGAGCCTAAGTTAGAAAAGTGTACTCACCTGTGAAATGGAACTAATTCTTCAAGGGATTATTGCTGGGATGAGATGCAGCGATGTGTGCAGGGCATCTGACGCATGCTAGGGGTCTGGGTCGTTTCAGTCTTCCTGATTCTCTCTTCCACCTCTCCCTTCTGCCCTTCAGCTGCTTCTCCTGGCTCCCACCTGCTTCATATTGCTTCGCAAGATTAATGTTCTTAAAGCCTGTCCTAAAATCCCATTGTGATCGTTTTCTTAAGTCCTTACAAAATTTCATGAGAAAAGGAAGAATTAATTAGAACATGCTAGGCCCAAAACTTGTTTGAATTAAAACAAATACAAGTTCAGCTTGAAACATTTTAATTTTGTTTTCTTTAAGAAAACTTTTTGTACTGATTTTTTTTTTATCCTATAAATGTGGAATCAAAATACTTGGATTAAAATTTCAAAATAAATAACTTAGGGTGAATATTCTTTACACTCTGTCTTTAGAACTAAATTGTCAACCTTCTACTTAGATTTAATTTTGTATTATGTCCATGACAGGTTCATGCCCCCGGATGACCCTCTTGGCAGACATGGCCCAAGCCTGGATAATTTTCTAAGGAAGAAACCTATTGTTCCTGAACACAAAAAGCAGCCTTGTCCGTATGGTAACTTTCTTTACAGTATCTAATAAATGCCTTTAAGTAGCTCAAATGGTAAAGAATCTGCCTGCAATGCAGGAGATCCAGGTTCAATCCCCAGGTCAGGAAGATCTCCCAGAGAAGGGAATGGCCACCCACTCCAGTATTCTTGCCTGGAAAATGCCACGGACAGGGGAGCCTAGTGGGTTACAGTCTATGGGGTCACAAAGAGTCGGACACACTGAGTGACTACACTTTCAGTTTTTTCACTTTAGAGCACAACATTAAATGTTTGTTATTAAAAATAAACATTTAAAATTTTGGATGGCATGTAGTATGTGGTTCTTTTGAATGTAATTAAATTTTTAAAAAATAATTCTTTTTACCTAGTTGGGTTCAGTGTATATGCATTTTCCCTGAATTAAAGCACTGTTCTAAAAACTCAGATAATTCTACGTGAAGTTAGTTTTCAGGTAGATAAAGACTTGAAGTTCTTCCATCTAGCTGCACATGAGATTAGAGTGGCTTTATCACATCACAGCAGCACATTTTGCTCTGCAAAACAGAATGTCCTACCTGACTGCAGAGTTGTATTGGAAGAGAAGAGGCAGGTAGGACTTGAGGACATGGAGGGAATTATTACTCAGTCAGCTGACTTTCTTATTCCTCTTGCTAGCACTGGCGTGGGAAGACTGAAAGGTGGCAATTCTCAGCAGCAGGGAGCAGAGTGGCCCTGAGCACAGCTCCCTTTCCTGTGCTTGCTTCTTTCTTAAGTTAAAAGTGCCACACGGAGTGTTTAGGATCTGGCGGAATGCTCCTTTGCCTAACTGATTTTACTCTTCATAGGAAAGAAGTGTACGTATGGACACAAGTGCAAATATTACCATCCGGAAAGGGGCAGTCAGCCTCAGCGGTCAGTGGCTGACGAGCTGCGTGCCATGTCCAGAAACACAGCAGTCAAAACTGCGAACGAAGGAGGACTGGTGAAAAGCAACAGCGTCCCCTGCAGCACTAAGGCCGACAGCACTTCTGACGTCAAGCGAGGCGCTCCAAAGAGGCAATCAGACCCAAGCATAAGGACTCAAGTCTACCAGGACCTAGAGGAAAAGCTTCCCACCAAAAACAAACTGGAAACCAGGTCTGTACCTTCGTTAGTTAGTATACCGGCTACTTCTACCGCCAAACCCCAAAGCACTACATCTTTAAGCAATGGCCTTCCATCTGGAGTTCACTTCCCACCTCAGGATCAAAGACCACAGGGGCAATATCCTCCGATGATGATGGCAACCAAAAATCATGGAACGCCAATGCCTTATGAACAGTATCCAAAATGTGACTCGCCCGTCGACATTGGATATTACTCCATGTTGAATGCATATTCAAATCTGAGCATCTCAGGCCCACGGAGCCCTGAAAGGCGTTTCTCCTTAGACACGGATTACAGGATCAGCTCTGTCGCCTCTGACTGCAGCAGCGAAGGGAGCCTGAGCTGCGGGAGCAGTGACTCGTACGTGGGGTACAACGACCGCCCCTACGTCAGCTCCCCCGACCCGCAGCTGGAAGAGAACCTCAAGTGTCCGCACATGCACCCTCACGGCCGCCTTAACTCCCAGCCCTTCCTGCAGAGTTTCCACGACCCCTTAACCAGAGTGCAGAGTTACAGTCACGAAGAACCAAAGTACCATCACAAGCCTCCGCTCCCGCACCTGGCCGTGCGCCTGCCGCACCCGGCCGTGGGCGCGCGGTCCAGCTGTCCCGGCGACTACCCGTCCCCGCCCGGCTCGGCGCACGCCAAGGCGCCGCACCTCGGGCGCTCCCTGGTGGCCACGAGGATAGACAGCATCTCCGACTCGCGGCTCTACGACGGCTCTCCGTCCAGGCCGCGGAAGCCCCACGCCCGCCAGGAAGGGCTGGGCGGCTGGGACCGGCAGAGCTACGGGCTGGACGCGTACGGCTACCGGCAGACCTACTCCCTGCCCGATAACCCCACGCAGCCGTGCTACGAGCAGTTCACCTTCCAGAGCCTCCCCGAGCAGCCCGAGCCCACGTGGCGCGTCCCGTACTGCGGCGCGCCGCCGCCGGACCCCCCCAGGTACCAGGACAGCCGAGAAAAGATCTTCGTCAACCTGTGCAACATCTTCCCGCCCGACCTGGTGAGACTTGTCATGAAGAGGAACCCTCACATGACAGACGCCCAGCAGCTGGCTGCAGCGATTCTAGTGGAGAAATCACAGCTGGGCTATTGAAAGATGATGCATCTTTGTGGTGTTTAGTAGTTTTTTTTTGTTCAGCTTAAACGCTGAGGGAGGTTTGCTACAATAGCACATGTGATCTCCTTCTCAGCAAGGAGGTTATATAGTATCCATTTATGTGAAATACTGTATCATGGAATCTGTATGTATAGCCCCACATAGTGGATAGTATCACGGGATTGCTTTACATTCAAACATTTTTTTTTAAACATTTCCTTTTTAAAGCTATATATCCTTGGCTGGAAATTTTTCCAGTTTGATTTATTAGATGTATCTGTGATCTTTGATATTAATCTTTGGTGCATCAGGGGTTTATATGCAGCACTTTTTATCCTTGTTTCATGTTTTATTAACTTGGTGTTTGTCTATCAATTGCAAGCAATTACAATACCTTCAGAATGTTGAACATTTGACTAGACCTAGCAAACTATTTTTTCAAGCCAAGCTTAATTGGAATCTTTTACAGCTTTTTAAGTTATTTTTATTTGGGGAAAGTGGGCTTCTTTGTGCTATAATCATTATTTATAGAAACAAAGATATACTACAGCACTGACTTTATATTTTAAACAAAATATAAGTTACCAGTTTATGTTGAAATGGGTAACAGTATATATTAGAATGATTTACAATATGGCACTTTTCATTGTTTTATTTTCGTTTGGATTTTTTGTGTTACGTAATTAGTTAATTTAATATGGTTGACTTAAAGGAAAGCAGATGCAATCAATGGAAAAAATCGTTTCCATTTTTTTTAATAAAAAAGGCAAAAGCCGTTAACTGTTACAGCATATAGAGCTTTGTTATCCAGCTATGATGTGCTTCTAGACAGTAGAAATGGAATTGAATTCCTAGACTTCCATTAACCTGTATTTTTTAATGTGTTTGTTTGTCTTTTTGTTTGGGGGCACAACAATACTGGATAAAATAACCCTTTTGCAGTACTTGCCTGTTTTTAATGAATCTAATTATTCTCAATGCAACTTTTATATTTAATATACTCTTTAGCTGTCCTGGCCTGAGGTGGTTTTATGTGTTGAGGATATGCAACATTTGTTGATACTGCACTATAGAAATGGTGATGGAGGAGTTGTAAATGGTAACTTAAAATTTTTGTAAGATACTGTATATTTTCCATTTTCCTGAAGGTAATTTTTTGGGGGGGCCTGTCATATTATTAAGGCCAGACTCTTGCCACAAATAGTGTAGTTTTAGATACAGACTGAAGTCTGTTCTCGTATTAGTAAGGGATATTTCTGGTTTCAAAGTCATGGGTTTTGCTGAGTGGATTCGTTTCTGTTGTTGGTTAGAAGAGAGATGTTGCAATCCATGGCAGACAGTTGTGTGACTGACGAGGACTTCACTGCTGCCTCCAGTTTTTGAATTTTGCTTAGTTTAACAGACTCATTCTGAGCTGTTTTTGGAGTCTGCCTAGATGCCATGGTTATCCTGATTATTCTACCTGCTACAGTTTGAAGTAAAGCCCTGAAAAACCAGAAAGTACCTTTTACTGTTGATACAAATTGTATCTTTTTAACTATAAGAACTATTTTGATTTGTAGATCTAGTTAAAACACAGATGTGTAACTCTGATTAGACTTTTGGGCAACATTTTATCCCTTATTTAAATACAAATTTTTAAAGTAAAATCGAAGTCTAGAATAGGGTAGAAGATAAAAGTAACAATTTAGGTAAATAAAAGTGTCTGTCTTATAGTTTTATATATTAAAATATATTAAATGAATTTATTGGCATTTTCTTTCTCCTAAAACTTATCTAGCGTGAACTTAAAATAAAGGTAAAATGCTGCCTGAAAATAACGTCCAAGCACCTTTGACTAGTACAACATTTTCACTACTCGTGTGACACCGTGTGTCACATGAAGTAGGATTTGGGTTACAGTAAATGCTTCTAAAAGGCATTGTGCATATTGACATATCCAATAATCTGAACCGTGTTCAGCAAACCTAATTCAGGAAAGTGGGGTTCACAGTCGCTGCTGCCGCCTGCGAGGTGAAGTGCCCCTCGCTGCGCCCGCAGAGGATACGGGCGCTGCCGCACACACCTGCTTGCAGCGTCCTCTGAGCGACCTGCTCACTTGTGAAATCGTTCTCCTGATTTTCTCGGTCACTCTCTGTAAACAAGTTTAATGTAGACGCTAACCCAGTGCCAAAAGTAGGGTTACAAACGTGGAGTACCTTTCATTTCAGTCTTCTTCTAAGCTTGCTTTTTTTTTTTTTAAGTACGAAATCATTTTTAAATTGTACATGTAGGTTTTGCTTCCATTTTCTTAATTTTTTGCATTTGAATTGTTTGAAGGTTTTGCCAAACTTTATTACTTTTCTTTAAATGAACTCTTAGGCGAAATGTATAGCACACCCTTTCATTTGACCTCCTGATGTCTGTAGCTAACCATCTGTCACTGCATCCTGGATTTTAGACTATGGCAAAACAGTGGAGCTTGCCGCTGCCTGTCCTGACGTGAATAGCTCTGAGCAGCCACCCTGAAATCCTTCAGTGTAATTGACTGCAAGCCAAGAAGGAGCAGTTTTCTTATGTCAAGAGGCAATCTGTACTCCTCTCCCTTTTTTGGAAGCACTGACGTTGCTTTCCAAGCTTAAGAATGAGATACAGCAATTTGGCTGACTTTAGATACAGCAATTTCTTAATTATCTAAAGCAATAAGTAAAAGGATCCATCATTAAATTAAATTCAGAGCTCATCTCAGAACTTCATTTTAGCCAAAACTTTCACTTTAATCATATCTTCAGACTGACTAACAAATAACCGGAGAGAGGTGTGTTAGTAAGTCGTGAAACTGCCAGTGGTGGTCAGCTGACAGAAGAGGGGGGATTCAGACCGGAATATTCTGCCCTGAGTAACTGACAGTTGACTGGACTTTACACAGTAACTAGCCGGTTTGTCATCTCTGTGTCTTAGTACAGAGGGAGTTGTATTCAACTGGCCAAATTCTGGCCCTTAGTATTTCCTCCTTTCTTGCATGCAATACCCAAGTTTTCAGCCTCCTTTATATGATCCCTGTATCCTGATAGAGTGTCATTGACCTAAACATTTGAAAGAAATGCACACCAGTATAAAATATTTGATACTGGTAGAAACTTGAACTTTGTGTTTTTATGAAAATTCATTTATGAGAATATGTAATATAACTAAAAAGAGTGTTTTATATATATACATACATGCATACACATTTGTTAAGAAGTATTAAAAATGGAAGAATGTTACGCTTTTGATGGCTAACTTTTCCTTAATTGAACTGTTTCTTTGAGTTATGGACGACCAAGTCTGGAGTCTGGATGACCAATGATAAGATGTGGAACCACTTGAATGGAAAGCAACTCTTTACTGGCTTTATTCCTGATATTTTTAAAGAATTATTTTAATAATTTTAATAGAATGTGTAATTTTAAAACACACAAAAAAACTTAAAGTAGTATTGCTTATACAGATAATTATTTAACATGTCTTTTATGGATGTATCTATATGTATATAGACAGTAATATATTTATGAAACAAATATACTTTATGTTGTAGTTGTTGTAATAGATGGGAGGATGGATGACTCTCATATGTCTGTGTGTGTTTTGAAAACTCTCGAGCTGTTTTTCCCCTGACTTAATGGCAATTACCCTAAGAGATATTTGCTTTTCATTATTCTTCTTGCTACTCAGCTTCCTTATTCAAGATAAATAGGATGTACAGTTTCCTGGCCATTCTTTTAGATGTGGCTCATCCATTTTATTATCACCCAGCTCCTGGAGAATTTCTGAGTGACCTAAAATCGAACAGATTATGGCTGGAGAGATCAGCTGTGTCCCAAATATGTTAAACACAGAATTCAGCTAGTGTGTTGAGTTTTCTTGTTACACACCGAGAAAGCAGTGTCAGTAATAGTAGAGAAATAATTGCATTATTTTATATTGGCATGGGAAACCCTGTAGGGTAAGGGTTGACAAACCTCTTCTGTAAAGGATAGGAGAGTAAATCATCCAGGCTTTGAGAATCATATGGTCTCTGTAAACCACGCCCCTCATCCCTTAAAGTGAAAGCAGCCACAGAAAATACATACCTGAATGGGTCTGGCTGTATGTCAGTAAAACTCACAGAAAGGGGCTACAGGCCCGATTTGGCCCAGGGGCCGTAGTTTGCTGATTTCTACCCTAAAGGGAGAAAAAAAGGCATATTAAGCAGCAAATCCTGACACACATTAAGAAATCATACTTACATTTCAGTTGGCATTCAAACAAAATCCACTATTGAGGACCTTAAAAAGATTTCTCAGATAGTCACATATTAAAAGCATCTTAATTCACTTATTTTTCTGCCTGGTCACACCCATTATTTAGTAGAGTTAATTTCTTGTGTTTAACCATCCAAAAAAAGCATTCTGTAGAAAGATGTTTTAATAAGTATTGGAATTTTTTCATGAACTTTGTACTGATAAATGGGAATCCTTACCTACCTTTTGGTTTTTTAAGGGCCTCATGGACCAAAAATTCTGTTGTATTTTGAAAATTAGCATATAATTAGCCATAAAATATTTTAAAGACTGCATTTATCAGTTACAATTTTTTGCAGGTTTTTTATTTCTAAAAAATGACAGATCAGCCCTTCTTTAAAAATGGTTTTAAAGAAGATCAATATGTTGTAAGTTTACATGCTGTAAACTTTATTCTGTAAAATTAAAAATTGTGACTAGTATAATTGTGAGTGCACGTGTGGTATTGTGACTCTCTATAAGAAACAAAATGTATACCTGCTTTCTCTATCCAAACCTTTAGTATAGATTTAAGACACCTTAGGACTATTCTCAGTGAATGATACTCTTAACAGGATCATGTATGGTTTTAAATTCATTGGAGTATACCACTGAGCGTGTTCATTCACAGTGCTTTGTAAATGATGTTAACATCATAAACGCACATCTGTCGGAACAGTAGTTTTGAATGTTGTCATCCACTTAAGTTGCTATATTTTCTTTTAAGATTGGAATATAACTCTAGTTTTAACGAGTGTTTACTGTTTTAAATGTTTTTTTTTTCTTCTTTTTCTTTAATGCCCTCTGTTAACCTGCTTTTTGCTTCTGTAACAATAATACTTTGTTATGTTGGGAGTGGCTTTTTCCCTAAAGCTCTTAGCCTTTCAGATTGAAAAACAGTTTAAGGTTTTGACCACTTGACAAATTTGGCAGTAAAAAAAAAGAAATTTTGTGCATGTTTCAATTCAGTTTTATAGATAGTGTAAAATTTCATTTTTTAACCCATATATCGAATTTGCCAATTTTCTGTCTAGATATTTCAGATGAATAACAAATTGTTCATTTAAAACATTTGACCCCATTCTTGAAGCAGCTTGTGCCTCAAGGGAAGATAACATTGAACAACAATGGTTTGTTTTTATAAAGAATACATTTTAAATATGAAGATTTTCTTCAGTTTGGGGAAATTAGAAACATCTCATCTAATACAGAATACCTATCAACATGCACACTTCCACAAACATGTGGACATGGCATTGCCAGTGAACCTAGTTACAGACTTTTATCTTTTCCTTCTAGGTTTTCTCCTCCCAAATCAGAGTCGTTTGCTGAGAGTAGAAATTCCAATTTGATCCTTCAAACTTATAAGAAAACAAGGCAAAGAATATGTTTAGAATAACAGTCTGATGAATTCATGTGATTCTGTTTATTCTATGTCTGTTCTATGTGTTTGTGTAATGGGATTTTTACAGCTCCAAAAAAAGCAGTATTTTAGACCTACCAGAAATCCATATCAAAACAGCTATGTGATTCTGCCACTGAGAAAAAAAATGTATTAAAAAATTCACTTTTCTTATGGTGGTTTGTTTTTGTTTCATGAAGAAACGGACATGCAGCAGCACAGAAGCCCTCTAAGTAAAAGCATCCTCCCCTCGCCCCATGGCCGGCCTGCCTGCCTTCAGTGGGTAGTGCAGACACGTCCTCTGTAGCATCAGCACACATTCAGTATCAGCGTGTGTTAGAGCTGTAATTAATTCATACGACAATCAGAATTAAATGCCAAAGACAACTAGTCCTACCTTATGGTTCTAATAATGTTCCATCATTGATTAACTTAGGCTGCTTGTGGCTTTGCCTTGAGGCTTCTTTATCACCTCTTGTGAATCTTTGTTGTAAAGGTCTTTCTGCATCTTTCCTTGCGTGAATCAAGTTTAGTATCTTACTAATGTTGCCCCCAATAGGTTCACTTCACTTCTTTTGTGACCACCTAGGATTTTTCATTTCAGATAAGGTCACAGTTCTGAAATGATCTCATGTTCTGTGTCAGTGAGAAACTGTTGTATTTCAGATAGGAGATTTCTTTTACCCCTCATTGCTTTTCAGACTTTTGCTTTCCTTGTTATTTTTTTCCCTAAAGGTATACTCCCCCCCCCCACCCCCACCCACTGCCTCAGCCCCACTTAAACTTTTTAAGTATCTTATGTATTTAGGTAACTTGTTTCAGCTTTGTCAGCAAAGTTGATTTTTCATGTTCAACTGTGGTTGGCAGAGAACTCAGCAAATCCACATTTGCAAATCTCCCATATTAGGTGGGCGAGTCTGAGCTGAGAGTCTCAGAGAGTGTTAGGCTACAATGTTGGCTAGGGGTAGTAGTTTATTTCTCCCCCACCTAGAACCTTTGTCTAAAGAGAAAGGATTCATAAACACTGATGAATCAAGTAACATTCAGGAAGAGGAGATTGTAAACAGAAACTGTAATGATGAACTTATTCAAAACAAAATACCTCTAGTTGGCCCTCTCAGTTAGGATATGTACTTAATATCACTTATGCCTCAGCTTCAGATGCTGTTTTTAAATTAATGATGTTCATTTGGTGTTTTAAGCCTTTTGATAAGCATTTTTTATCAGTCAGTGTTTTACAGGTTTTCTTTTAAGATCTTTAACCTTTCTTAAAAATGTATTTCCCTGTAAGTTAAGAGTACAGCCTTTGGAGGCACCATCTTGCCGCATACATCCTACAGGTAGAGACGGGCATGTTACAGAGGTAATAATGTCCCAAACCCTAGGCTTGTTTAGACTAAATGAGTTAAACCCTCTGAACACGTAGATCCATAGTGTACATTTAAGGACAGCTATTGTTAGGTGAATGCAAGGTACTTAAAAACAGTCGTTTCAGATGTTTTCATGAGAGCCTTCCTGTCTATATGTTATGTTGCAGAAGAGTTGGACTCTAGCCATTAGTGTAATGAATATTCCATGCCCATGTGCCTTTCAGAAGGGACACTTTCACCTTTAAAGAATTCTTGGTACCCCATGACCTTCTTATCCCTGTGACTGTCCTTTCTTGGCTTAAGGATTTTGTATAGTATTTTAATGAGGAAATTAATGGAATAACAAAAATAACAATAAAAGAGAAACCCTTCCGGAAGCTATAGTTCAGCAGACTGTGGGCTGAGGTCCGGTAAACCCAAACCTGAGGCTGGGCAGACCTGTCTGCCCCTCCCCCTGACCTGTAGGAAGGGGATATTGGCCCCTGACCATCAAAACCTACAAAGCCAGTCTGGACAGAGGAGCTGGTGCTTCGTGGTTTATAACTAACTGCTGCTCTTGAGGGCTTCCCTGGTGGCTCAGACAATAAAGAATCCGCCCGCAATGCAGGAGACCTGGTTTCAATCCCTGGGTTGGGAAGATGCCCTGGGGAAGGGAACAGGCAACCCATCCCAGTTGGAGAGAGAGGGCTGTGGGGAGACCACTCACATGTGAAGGTCTGGTACAGTAGATAAAGTATAATCACATGAAACAGGCATTATCCCTATTTTAGAAATAAGAAGACTAAAGCACTTGCTCAAAAGCAAACGTCTCTCTGCACGCTCCCAAACTCTATTTTCTTATCCATCTGCTGCAAGACAGTAATAGGAATGAACCCATGATCATCCTAGGTGTGCTATTTTATTAAAGTCTAGTTCTGAGGAATGCTACACCTGTGGCATTGTGTTGCCGCTGTACATTCTTAGACATGCTGACTTACCTGGGGACAGGGCAAGACCTGGAAAACTGCACCAGAACTTCACTAGACCCACACCGTCCACCCTGGTTCCTGTGGAGTCACGAAGAGCCTGTCTCTTGTGTGGGAGGGAAGTTTTCCCAGAGAGCTGCGGGTCGGGGGGCCTGTGAGGACGGCCCTGGCCCCGCTGCTAGGCCCAGGGCCCAGGCCACAGCCTCTCTGACGAGCAAAACGGTTCTGTGGTGGAGGGAGGTGGTTTTTACGGTCTGGACCCCCGTCTCCACTCCTTGGCGCTCTCTGTGGGCCTCGAGAGGAAAAGGCAGTACACTCATTTCCAAGGTTTCCGTCAGGCACAGAGTCGCCCTCAGGTGTCTTTTCCAAAGCCCCATTTAGCTTTCAGATTCCTGACGAGGCCTTCTGAGCACACAGCAGCTTCTGTGTGAGGCAGCTGCCATTGGCATTTCCCATGCTTTCTGCCATTTGCGTTTTCCATTTGCACAAATTCAGCATGAGATTAGAAATAGAAAAGTTAGCTTCGTTGTCGAACAAATTCCCAGGAGAGCCGGATGAGGGGCAGAATACGGTGCTGAAAGGTGAATAAAACGTTGCGATGGGCTTCCGGCCCACCCATCCCGCGGCCTCGGGGCGGCTCCGCCCTCGGGCCGCGGGCACCCGGACAGCGGGGTCCAGGCCGCGGGCCTCGTCACCGCCTCAGCCTTCAAAGCTCTCCTCTCCGCCTCCACTCTCTAAAGATGTAATCCTCATTCACTTGAATAGTTATTTCAAACAAGCCCGCGAAAAGATTAAGGGAGACGGCAAATACAATTCATGACTACACGAAACGCTATTGAGTAAACTCCAGAGGAGATGTATCGGTTCGCCGCGTCTGTTCCCAGATTAACTAACTCAGGACGAGGCGCCTCTCGCAGCTGTGAAGGCGGCGCAGGGTAAAATGCTGCAAAGTACGGGCCGGGAGGCGAGCGGAGGGAAGGGAAGGTCCCAGTCCACGCTCCGCGGCATGGGCTGAGCGGAGCGCGGGAGGTGGGGAGCGGCAGCAGGGCCCGAGGCGGCCCCGAGGAGGCCGCGGGCCCGGGGGCAGCTCGGCGACCAGGCCGCCAGGCCCAGGTTCCTCCCCGTCGGGGCGCAGAGCTTCGCACCTCGCAGCCTTTCTTCCTGCTTCCGAGTCTCCCCGCGGGGGAGCGTCCTCAGCTCTGCCCCTTCCCGCGCCCCAGCCGGAGTCCGTCAGGAGGCCGCGGGGAAGAAGGCAGCCACAAGCTTCCAGAGATCCCCCTCCATCTTTCTAACAGTTTACAGCCCTTTGAATCCGCTTCCCAGTTTGGGCGTGGGAAAGGCCAAGCGGTTAAAGCGGAGGTTTGGGGGAACCTCTGAATCCGGCCACAGGCCCTCGTTCTGTGGTTAAGCTGCACAGCCGCTCCAGGATCGACCAGCTCCAGTGGCCTGCGCTCGGGGAGGCGGGGCGGGGCGTGGCTCCGAGCTGGCGGCCCACCTTGCAGGCCTCTGGGTCCTTTGAAAAAGGTAGCCGTGTCCCCACACTGCCTTCCCCAGCCGTCTTTGCTGAATGGGAGGCACAAGCACAGTCTCCCCTCTCTGCGTGGGCTCTCAGTGCACCGCCTCCCCCTGCAACCGCCGCAGGCTCTGCCCGCACAACCTTCCCCTCTGATAGATCCGACATTTCGGGGGCTAACTGTATCATCCCAGGGGAAAAGAAATGGTTTTGAGAGGCACGGGCTCTTTCAGGTTGTAAAGCAAAACCTTGTCGTTCGCAGTAATACTCTGCCAAGGGCCTGGGGCAAAGCAGAGACCCAACAGCAAGGAGAGCTGGGTGGAGGGAACCGGCGGCCAAGGGAGTGGGGGGTCCAGCCTCTCCCTGGCCACGGGAACAGACAGCCGCTCAGTCCTGAGGGAGACCGTGTGATGCTGGGGTGGCGGGCACAGCAACAACTTTTTTTTTCTCCTTTTATCAAAGGAGAACCATACATGTCTTGGATTCTGTTTTTAAATCAGTACTTCAGGCTGCTTTATGGCTGGAATTGATTCCTCTCATGTTTTACTCAGAACAGAAATGAGCATAATCTACAACTGTTTGTTCCTGCCCAAGGCTGTGTGCTAGAAGAGGACATTGATCTGCGAGAATTACTCATACAGACCAAGAATGTTTTCTGGCCCCAGCTGAGTGAAGGGCACCCACAGCTGACTCAGACAGCCTTGAGAACATTTGGTTCTGGAGTTTGACAAAACCAGTAAACACAACTCCTCTCTGTTCAGTGCCCCCGGGGCCTGTAAGTGTGGTCCCCAGTCCTGGGCCCCACCCCTGACCCAAGAATCAGACACTCTTGGCGGGTGGGGTAGGGTGGGGGATATCTGTGGTTTCACAAACCCTCCAGATGATACTGATGCTCATCAAGTTGAAAGTAAAACCACTAAGTGAAACTGAGAATTAAAGCAAAATAGTAAGCAGGTGAAACTCACAAGATCACCTCCATCACTGATAAAGCTAGTGCTAGAGAATCTGGGCTTGTGCCTAAGGCAACTGGGCTCCCTATGTGTGTGTCGGTGGCTCAGTCATGTCCGACGCTTTGCGACCTCATGGACTATAGCCCGCCAGGCTCCTCTGTCTATGGAATTCTCCAGGCAAGAATACTGGAGTGGCGATCTTCTCCACCCCAGAATCCAGATGAATCCAGATTGAATCCAGGCCTCCTGCATTGCAGGCAGATTCTAATACTGAATCCCAAATTTGACAGACACCCGTCTCGTGGGGGAGCCCGGGCCTGCCTCATTGGAACTCGGGCATGGAGGAGCCAAGATGAGGTGTGCTTCCTGGGGACAGAGAACAGGAGTGGGGACACCACCTCTCTGCAAACTCACCACTCAGGCAACCTGTCCCACCTGCATGGAAAGGAAGGAGGGGGCCCGCGGAGGCCAAGGGGGCAGAGGCCATGCTGGAGACAGCTATGTCTGTGCTGGGCGAAGGTCGCGCTGCCCGCCGGTGCATTCCTAAGTGACTGGGAGTGATCGGCGTTGCTCCCTTTGGGTGCTATGCCCCTGACAGCTTGGCTTGACCAGGACTGAAGTCCAGCCGTTCACAAGGGCCTTGGCGCGCTTCACAGCATCACCCCCTCTGTTGGTGTGGGCAGTTCCTGAAGAAAAGGGGCTTGTGCTGAGGCTTCAACTCCCCACCCGTCAGTCCCAGGGCCCACTGTCGACCCCAGCCCCTCTGCCCCTGCAGAAGAGAGCTCACGACGAAGTCCGGCCAGTTTCCTCTCCCACAGGAAGTGGGAGCTGACTATGTTGTTTCCTCAGAAGGGGTTTGACAAAGGTGGTGCTCTAGCTTATTATCTTCATGCATTTCTTATAACCTGAAAATGAGTGAGCTTCAAACTCTCCTCAACTCCCAGCTGCGCACCTCTGCCTCCCCCATGATCAAAGGAGGCTAACTCCCTTCCTAACCCAAAGAACAGAAAGGGTCTTAGACATTTAGTCCAAATGTCTCATTTTCTGGCAGACACATCCGAGGCCCAGGGCACTGTAGGGACCCGTCCAGGGTCTTCACCATGACCCGTGCCTAGGTTTGACACCCACAGGCTGAAAATCTGCAACCCTCCCCATCTCCACGAACAAGCTTGTGAGCAGCTGGTTAGATGGCATTATCTATAATTGTGTTTATCTCTTATCGCACTGTATCAGAGGCGACTGATCATTCATCCTGTCTCTTTTCTGGTATTTCCCCCTGTATCAGCAGTCACAGCCAGATCGATCTCTGTGTGGCAGAATCTGTCTGATGGCAGCACGTGGGAATTCGCTGTGGGAGCAGCGGCCCGCGCTGTTGCCTCCTTCCCTGCTGGCCTGAAGCCTCGGGGTCTGTGATGGATCTATTAAAAGGTGAAAGTAAGGACATACCTGGCATGACTGTTTGGATTGTTACCTGATCAGTGGTTCAAAGGCCCCAACCAGGTGATTTCCTCAAGTGTTCTGTCTGCATTGTTTTAACACATAACAGCAGTCTCTCAAGTGCTGCCTGAGAACCCTGGCCACAGGATCCCAGCTTCGGGCTCCACCGCACCCCCAGGCCTTAAGGCCCAATGCTGCTACACCACCTGCCCCTTGTAATCAAGGAGCAGCCTGGGAAACCGCAGTGATAAGAAACCACACAAAGTATGTGGTTATCTTTCAAGTTATAAAAAATGCCTGATAAAGCAAAGACTTCAAATAAACCATGAGAACAGTCTGGGAACAGATATTTCTTGAAAGTTGACAAACGGCATAACAAAAAAGTTGTTTCCTATGTGTCCCCTTTGGAAGGGCACTGTTTCTGAAACAACCAGACTTACTTAGTGCCCTTGAAAAGCATCAGGGACAGATTCAATGTCATGCTGGCATATTTTGTGTGGTTTTTCTGAAAGTCTTTAAGAGGTGATTTTGGGCCTGGCCGGCGAGCACCTGTCATATAATTGAAGCACAATACATTCTTGAAGGATGTAAGAGTGGCTATTGAAAAAGCCGACTCCAGTTGCAACCTGTCACCCAATCCTCTGAGCTTCAGTCCTCAGACATTCAAGCCACCCGCAGTGTCGGGAATAGTGCCACCTAGTGAATTAATAATGTGGCTTCACGTCCCAGCTCTGCCACCACACCCCTCAGCCTTCTTTCTCAAACACTGGCCAACTCCAAGCTAACACTCTGTGAAATCAGAGAAGACAAGAAGCTGAGAAAGGGTAGGCAAGCCCGCTGGTCAGTAGGACAGTTCCTTGAGAATGTGGTAGTCACCGCCTACCGGCAGTGTGCAGAACCAAGCAGAAACTAGTGCCCCAGGCTGATGTTAGAATATATTTATTGCTACATTTATGTACAGTTATACAAACAGCCAGGAATGAAAGAGAGTGTTGCAACAATTGTTCCAGATTCCACAGATGTGTGCCAGGAAACAGAGCTGTATACCACTGAGTCTGCTCTTGGTTCAAAGCCAAAAATGTCACATACATTTTTTTTTTAATGGAAAGTTCTTGGAAATCCTCTCAGTTTATCCCTCCTTACAAGCTAGTCATGCAGAAAAAAGTGGGTTCTCAGAAGCCTATGCCTTCAGGCATCTGTTGTGAAGATGGAGCCTTGAAGACAGGATGCTGGCTTAGGACTTTCGGGTGCAGTGCAGAGCTCCCCTGTCCTGGCCCAGCTCTCTAAGCTCTGTCCTTAGGAAAGACAATCGAGAAGGGTGGGGAGAGAGACAGAATAGCAAGAAAAGGGAAGCCAACAGTCGACTGAGGTGTGGAAAGAACCATCAACAAGAGCCCTGACTGGGGGAACATTCGTCCCTCGGGCTCCAGCTGAGATTCTGGACTTTGGGGGAGAGAGACGTTCAAATCATCAGGCATGTCTTGGTATGACCTTATCCTAAAGCTCGCCATGTGTCAGATGCCAGGGACCTGCATGAAGACACAGAAAGTGAACAGGAAAATTAGGCAAGAGAGAAGAAAATGAAACTTTTATATATCACCATAATACGGGAGAAAAGGGCACCACCCTGAACACCTTTCCAGTGACACATGGCCAAGACTGAGTTTACTACTGAATTATGAAGGGGGATGGAATGCCACAAAGGAAACACAATGATGTACACACTGCAACCAAACAAAGGTGGTTCCCCAGACTCTACACTCTGACCCCAGTCTTGCTAGAATTACTTCCATTTCTCAGAAGGAATCTAACACGAAAGATCTTGCAGTGTTCAGATCCAGAATCCTGACGCAGATATGAGATCATGGTATAAACAAACTCCCCTTCACGTCACATTCTGATAAGCCTTTGTATGTGAATCACAAGAGAAGTAGCTGAGCAGCCCGTGAGACATGTGTGCCCAAAGGATCAGTCACTTTATTTTCACCAGTTCTGTCTTACCCACCTCGGGCCACTCCCCCTCCCCCACCACCAGGGGTCCAGGAAAGGTCATCAGATCAGGTCTAACACAGCCTCCTAAGCCAAAATCAGCCTAGCACCTCAGAGAAATGACAAGGCCTAAAGGTTGAGAACAAGAAGCCTGTGGGTCTGAATGCACCAGACAACCAGAGGCCTCTGGGGCTGATTCATGACTCAGATACAGCCTGTCACCCGAAGCTGTCGGTGTTCTATCCCTGAAGACACCTGCCAGCTATAGTTTGTTGGTCCATGGCTATCCATATCACCTCTAATTCCTCGCCATCATAATCCCTCAGGACCACTCAATCACAAGGAAGAGGGTGAGGATTCTGACAGAGAAACCCGCAGGACCAGAAACCTGTCAGAAGTCCCTGATTTTCCCTTGGGTCAATAACACTATAATCAGCTAAGGAGGGGCCCAGCTGTTCTTCTGAGGCGGACAACTGTGTGACTTTTCAAGCTGAAGGATGTGGTGATCGCCAACTCCCTTGATCTTTTAATAAATCTGTCTTTGGACAATTCAAAATGTCGGTCATTTGATCTGACTTTTTGTGTGAGTCATGCAGAAACTTTCTTTTCCTATGTCCGATGGCAATAGCAGAGTTAAACTCACTCAAAGGATTCCCTCTAAAAAGCAAAAATGTTGATGTGTGAAAATCAATGAGGAAAAACTGCAAAACATCAGGCAAATTTCATTTGGAAGGATTTTGTTGGTGGTGGTGTTCCGTCACTCAGTCGTGTCTCAGACTCTTTGCGACTCCATGGACTGCAGCATAGCAGGCTTCCTTGTCCTTCACCATCTCCTGGAGCTTGCTCAAACTCATGTCCATTGAGTCGGTGATGCCACCTAACCATCTCATCCTCTGTCGTCCCCTTCTCCTCCTGCCTTTAATCTTTCCCAGCATCACGGTCTTTTCTAATGAGTTGGCTTTTCGCATCAGGCGGTCAAAGTATTGAAGCTTCAGTTTTAGCATCAGTCCTTCCAATGAGTATTCAGGGTTGATTTTCTTTAGGATGGACTAGTTTGATCTCCTTACAGTCCAAGGCACCCTCAAGAGTCTTCTCCAACACCACAGTTCAAAAGCATCAATTCTTTGGCACTCAGCCTTCTTTATGGTCCAACTCTCACATCCATACATGACTACTGGAAAAACCATAGCTTTGACTAGACAGACCTTTGTCAGCAAAGTAATGTCTCTGCTTTTTAACATGCTGTCTAGGTCTGTCATAGCTTTTTTTCCCAAAAAGCAAGCGTTTTGTAATTTCATGGCTGTAATCACTATCCCCAGTGATTTTGGAACCCAAGAAAATAAAGTCTCTCACTGTTGCCATTGTTTCCCCATCTATTTGCCATGAAGTGATGAACCGGATGCCATGATCTTAGTTTTTTTAATGTTGAGTTTTTTTTTTTTTTTTTTTTTTTTTTTTTTTTAATGTTGAGTTTTAAGCGAGCTTTTTCACTCTCCTCTTTCACCTTCATTAAATGGAAGCTCTTTGGTTCCTCTTCACTTTCTACCGTAAGGGTGGTGTCACCTGCTTATCTGAGGTTATTGATATTTCTCCCGGCAATCTTGATTCTAGCTTGTGCTTCTTCCAGCCCAGGGTTTCTCATGATGTATTCTGCATAGAAGTTAAATAAGCAGGGTGACAATATACAGCCTTGACATACTCCTTTCCCAATTTTGAACCAGTCCAGTGTTCCATGTCCGGTTAACTGTTGCTTCTTGACCTGCATTCAGGTTTTGCAGGAGGCAAGTAAGGTGGTCTGGTATTCCCAACTCTTTAAGAATTTTCCAGTTTGTTGTGATCCACAGTCAAAGGCTTTAGCTTAGTCAATGAAGCAGAAGTAGATGTTTTTCTGGAATTCGTTTGCTTTTTCTATGATCCAATGAATGTTGTTAATTTGATCTCGGGTTCCTCTGCCTTTTCTAAATCCAGATTGAACATCTGGAAGTTCTCGGTTTACGTACTGTTGAAGCCTGGCTTGGAGAATTTGAGCATTACTTTGCTAGCATGTGATATGACTGCAATTGTGTGGTAGTTTGAATATTTTTTGGCATTGGCCTTCTTTGGGATTGGAATGAATACTGACCTTTTCCAGTCCTGTGGCCACTGCTGAGTTTTCCAAATTTGCTGGCACAATGAGTGCAGCACTTTCACAGCATCATCTTTCAGGATTTGAAATAGCTCAGCTGTATTTCCATCACCTCTGCTAGCTTTGTTTGTAGTAATGCTTCCTAAAGCCCACTTGAGTTTGCACTCCATGATTTTTGGCTCTAGGTGAGTGATCACACCATCGTGGTTATCCAGGTCATTAATATCTTTTTTGTATAGTTCTTCTGTGTATTCTTGCCACCTCTTCTTAATATCTTCTGCTTCTGTTAGGTCCACATAGCTTCTCTCCTTTATTGTGTCCATCTTTGCATGAAATAGTCCCTTGGTATCTCTAATTTTCTTAAAGAGATCTCTAGTCTTTCCCATTCCGTTGTTTTCCTCTATTTCTCTGCATTGTTCACTTAGGAACTGCACTGTTCACAGGAAGGCTTTCTTATCTCTCCTTGCCATTCTTTGGAACTCTGCATTCAAATGGGTATATCTTTCCTTTTCTCCTTTGCCTTTCACTTCTCTTATTTTTCAGCTGTGTGTAAGGCCTCCTCAGACAGCCATTTTGCCTTTTCACATTTCTTTTTCTTGGGGATGGTTTTGATCACTGCCTCTTGTACAGTGTTACGAACCTCTGTCCATAGTTCTTCAGGCACTCTCTATCAGATCTAATCCCTTGAATCTATTTGTCACTTCCACTGGATAACTGTAATGGGTTTGATTTAGGTCATACCTGAATGGCCTGGTGGTTTTCCCTACTTTCTTCAATTTAAGTCTGAATTTTGCAATAAGGAATTCATGATCTGAGCCACAGTCAGCTCTGTCTTGTTTTTGCTGACTGTATAGAGCTTCTCCATTCTTCTGCAAAGAATATAATCAATCTGATTTCATTATTGAACATCTGGTGATGTCCATGTGTAGAGTCATCTCTTGTGTTGTTGGAAGACGGTGTTTGCTATGAGCAGCGTGTTCTCTAGGAAAAACTCTTGTTAGCTTTTTCCTTGCTTCATTTTGTACTCCAAGGCCACACTTGCCTGTTATTCCAGGTATCTCTTGACTTCTTACTTTCCAAAATGGAAAAGAGTTACATAAATTCAGGCACTGAAAGAAATGGTTTAAAGATGAATAGCTAAGAACAGCATTATTTGTAGCAATCTATGGATTGTTCAGAACATGTTTTAACCAAGGATTTTAGCTCAAATATCAGGAATAAGATTAACTAGATTCTATGGAGTCACAAACAGCTACATGCCTTTCAAAACAAGCCCTTCAAGTGGATTTGAAAACAATGAAAATATTTTGGGGATGTCAGAGATTCGTGAATGACCTTAAACTCAATTCATAGCAATCCAGAAGTCAAGGTAATTAAAAAGAATGAAATAATGCCATTTGCAGCAACACGGATGGA
The DNA here is from genome assembly GCF_033118175.1 of Dama dama. NCBI lineage: Eukaryota > Metazoa > Chordata > Mammalia > Artiodactyla > Cervidae > Dama > Dama dama. The sequence continues at coordinate 21,380,305 of NC_083681.1, forward strand.
ACTAAAGATATTGTACCAAGCAAAATAGGTTAGAAAGACAAATACCATATGATGTCACTTACATCTGAAATCTAAATATGACACAAATCTATAAAACAGAAACAGACTCACAGACAGACAGAACAGACTTGCGATTGCCAGAGGGGAGTAAGAGTTGGGAAGTGAAGTACTAGGAGTTTGGGATTAGAAAACAAATAAATATCAAGGCCAAACAAGCAAATCATTTCCAAAAATTATCCAGGCTAAGTGAAAATATATCACCATGTGTTTAATGTCACATGAAAAGAATCTAAAAAATAACAGACAGTTATTCCACACCTTAAAGTATTGTCTCCAATGTATTCACACTGAGTTTTGTGTGTAGAATTTGGGGAGGTTTAAACAGCAAGTTGGGGGGACTCAAATGTACCATTCAAGATCTATAAGATAAACTGTACTGCTGTGGTTTTATTTAGAAATGGGATGAGTCGAAACATAACTTTGAAACAATTTCTTATGCTAATCACGTTGATCAATGATTTTCAAATATTTCCAAATTGTGATCAATGCACAGTACTAATCTGGTTTACGAACCAATTCTGGAATTCTTTAATATGTAGGTATGACACTTCATTTTTAAGTATATCTGAACATTTTTTCAAATAAGAAGGAAAAAAATCCTACCAGCAGCACACAAGTATCATATGTGTGAGCTGGCACAGTGATACTCTACATCAAGAAGGTTCTTTCACAAAGTAAGAGAACAGCCTAAGGTAGCATGTGTCATCACCTCACGAAGATTACAGCTAAAATCTCACTGTAGTAAACTCTATCTGATCTCAATGTTCTTGACTGGCAAAGAGCCAAAGAGAGGCAAACACCTGAGAAAGAATCTAGAGTGGGTGAGATTAGGAGCTACACAGGGAGGGCTGGATCTGGTTCAACTCTTTTGACTGGCATTTCACTAGACGAAAGGCTCGGGGCTGTGGATGCACAAATTCAGGTTTTATGGGGTCCTGCCAGCATTTCTGAAGTGGCGAGGGTGTGGCAGGTCTACTGGGAAGCTGTTACCAGTTGTACTTACCCAGTGAGAAAGCCTTCTTCCTAACCGTTACATTTGCTTTATACTGCTTTGGCAAGAACGCATCTGGAACAATGCATACAGTTTGGGTCCCCACCTTTTAAAAGAGACATAGAAAGGTTAGAAAGCATTTCAGCAAAAGAACACAGAAGGAAGCCAGCGCTATAGTACAGAAGCCAGAAGCACCCTTGTCCCCTGCATTCTGTAGAGCCGTCTAGGTAACCAAATTGCCAAAGCAATCTTTTTCCTAATCTTTAACCTCTAACTTTTCTTTTTCAATCACTTCTGAATCTCCACAATTATTACAATGTGAAAATAAGAATAACTTTCAATCTCCTTTTTAAAGAGATGCTAGAAAAAAAAAAAAATAAAGAGATGCTAAAATTCTCATAGTCGCAGCCATTCCGCACAAACTAGTCTTAGTCTTATGACCAGGGAGAATGGAAAATATTGTTTATCATATTTTCTGTGCTTGAGGGTTAAGCAATTGGAAACGCAGTTACTGATAACTCTATCTTATAGGCGGGTTATTTATCAAAAGAGCAGCTGTGGTGGGCTGTTTCCCATGGAAACCATGTTACGGATGACTAGTTTGGTTTCCAAGCAGTTTAAAGCATGAGCCTTTGTAGTAAAATACAGTAGAACTCTCAAACTTGGATAAAGGAACACAGAAACAATGAAACAAAGGAGTTTTACAATTTATTCTTTATAGTGAATTTTGATGTTAAATGGGCAGAATTAATTAGAGGGTGATTAAGTAGTATTTGAAATTTAAGAACACTTTACAGAAAATTTTAAGTATTTTCAAGGACTTTGAAGATTAGCAGAGCTGGCACTTTATTGTATGAAATGCCATGCTACAATGTACTGCTGTCTATTTTCCCCTAGTAACCAGCACTGTTCTCATCATTCCTAACCATGAGGCAGATTTACAGTACCCATAAAGTAACAAAATGGGAGAGAAGGAAAAGAGAATGATTTGCATGAGTATACCGAAAAAAAATTTTCCTAAGAGCAAGAAAAAGGAGGAATGGGGAGTAAAGTGAATAAATATTATGGTATAAGAAAAATAAAAATAAAAATAAATGAGGGGTTACAGTTATAACAGAGAAAACCATGCATGCAGTTGCCTAAAAGGTGAAGAGTACCAGAAATGTTGAAAGTTCGCCACCAGGTGGCGCCATAAAATTAAAAACCCTCTAAGAAAAACAGCAACTCTTGATGGGGATGGGAGCTGTGAGAGATACATACAAATCAGAGAGGCAGGACATTCACAATACAGGTGACTCTGTTCATGGAGTGCCAAGCCATAAGTTAGGATGTAAATCATACTAAGTTATCCCGAGAATGAAATTTGGTTTAACATTCTAAAAATCTACCAATTCAATATGCTAACAAAAAAGCACGCACACACATTATCTCAAAATACACAGAAATTGCATTTGACAAATTTTAAGTATTTTTTTTTTTTTTGGATTTATCACAATTTTATTACCAGTAGTTAGTGAAAGAAAAAAAAAAAAGCTTCGGGTTGTAAATTTTAAGTATATTTTTATTTAAGAAAAACTCTTGGCAAAATAGGCATATATATATAAAGAAGTGTCATTAACCTGATAAAGGTCATCTAGCAAAACAGCAAACATATGTCACGGCAAATGTAAGAAGGATCTTTTTAAATCAGAAATGAGGTGCATGCATGTTCTACATTGTACCAAAAGCTTTAGTCAAATCAAGCTGGTAGGTAAGCAAAAGAAGTTAAATGGATTGAGAAGACAGACTGAGAATGGTATTAACTGCAGAAGATGCCTATTTATGAAGCCCAAAAGGCTTCACAAATTATGAGAAATAGTAATAATTGAGCAAGATTCTTAAATATAAGATCAGCAAACAAAACTCAACTTCATTTTTATATACCAGCCACAAATAGTTTTAAAATGTAACTACTAAAAAGATAGTAAAAATAAGATGCTTAATAATAAGTCTAACAAAAGAAACAGATGATCTTAATGGAAAATTTAAAGTTTACTGAAAAGTATTAAGGAGACATAAATAAATGCAGAGATATTACATATTCATGACTAGGAATACTTAACTATTATACAGATGCAATTTTTTTCCAAATTAATCTATTAGTACGTTTCCACCAAAAGGTTTTTTCCCCCATAGTATTTAAACTAATTCTAAAATCTATGTAGAATAATAAGAAAGAGCCAAAACTAGTCAGAATTTTATTATCAAAACAAGGTGGAGAAACTAAAACAGGCAAAAAAAGTCATTTCAAAGGAGACATGAAAGGTCCATAAATTTAAGAAAAATTCTGAACTATATTAGTAATCAAGAAAATGCAAACTAAAAGCACATTTTAAACGTTTCAAACTGGCAAAAAGTTGAAAATCTGGTGATATCAAGTGTGCTCAAGTCAATGTGGATATATTCTTCCTTTGGATCACAAGTTGACGCTTACATAGAAAAGTTGAAGATGCCCCTGTAACTGATCAATTCCCCTCCCTAGGTGCAGATATTGTTGCTCACATTACTAGGAAATGTGTTCAAGAAGATTCCAGGCTATATTGTTTGTAAAATAAAAAATACTAGAAACAATTGGGCATCCTCAGGGGAGTGGAAAAATTGTAGCGCAGTCATGAGACAGACACCTTCAGAGCAGTGAAAATGAATGAACACAGTTATGTTCATCAAAACAGATGTGTGTGTGCAATCAAAATTAGGTAAAGTTCCTATGCATGCAAAAGAAGACATTACTTGTAGATACAAACAGTTAAAATCGAAGAAAAGGGTGATATGATAGGGGAGGAATACAGAATGCCAAAGTGACTGGCAATATACTGTTTTAAAACCTGATGCCTGAGTATTATATATATATATTTACTATGTATAGTAGTATTATACTATCAGTATAATACTATGTAAGAAAATATACTATATATAAATATTTCTTTGTTCATATTTCTCCTAGGCACATTCCTTTTCTTAAACCTGTTGAAAAGCACTCTCTTGTTTGTATACGTTTAAAACTTTCAGAAATCAATGGAAGAAAATACAATAATAGGGAGTTATAAATTTGGTTCCAATTATCTTTGGTCTTTTAATCATTAGAACTTGAAGATCTCAAACCCTCTAGGTAAAGAAGTCAACAGCTACTCTGAGGACACTGAGAAAAGCAGCAACTGTGTTATTCCCACAGGGTCGCACACCCTCATTCTAAATAAGTGATTCTCAAAGTATGGTCCCAGAACACTAGCATCAGCCTCCTGGTTAAAGATCCAAGTTCCTGGGCCCCACATAGACCTGCTGAATCAGAAACTTTGGGAGGGAGGAGCCCTGCAAATCGGCATTTTAACAAAGTCTGCAGCTGATTCTGATGTGCCCAGTTTGAGAATCCTTGCTGAAAATTTTTCAAATTTATAAGGAAAGCTCTTCATTATTACAAAATAAAACCCCTCTACCATGAAATAAACAATCTAGACAGCTGCGAAAGCCACATCACTGGCCCTTAGAAGAATGTAATGGTTTTTTAAATCCTTTAATACGGGGTCAGCAAACTATGGCTCAAGGACCGTCCAGCTCATCAATTTTTTTGTTGAGACCATGATTTAAAAGCCAAAAGAAGATGATTTCATAACACATAAAATTATAAGAAGGTTGGATTTCAGTGTCTGTGAATGAAGGTTTACTGGAAAGCAGCCAGGCTCCTTCACTCACATATACCTATGGCTGCTCTCCTGCCAGAACAGCGGGGCTGTGAGATGCAACAGAAACTATCTGGCACAAGAAGTTGAAAATATTTAAAAAAAAAAAAAAAAAAGAAAGAAAATATTTAACATCTGGACCTGAAAATATTTAATATCTTTACAGAAAGTTTAACTCCTACTTTTTTAGTAATTACAGTCTACTAACCTCAAAGCGAAATACAATTCTAGTGATTTTTCTCCGAAAAGTACAATTTCCCTTTTAATTCCACAGGCAAAAAATCTAATAGTTTGAAAAGAATTCTTAGGAAAGTTAAATCAGATCCATTTTTTATCGACAAGGTAAAGCAAATAACCCACACACGGCATCTGAAGAATGTTTTTAATTACGCTTTCTCTGTCTTCAAATATTCTAAGTGACCAAAAAAAACGGCTGGTGAATTTTAATGAAATATTCCATCACCTTTGGCTCTGGAAATTAGTTTAGAAATCTCCGCAGGCATTTCCTCAGGTGGCTCACTTAAAGTGTGAACTCGTCTCAAGGCTGCAGAGACTTGTTTCTCGGGCCTCACACTGCAGCCGCCCTCCTCCACGGCTCCTCTTTGGCTGAAACTCTCTAGGCAATCTGATCCTCAGTCTCTTGAAGTTTTTCTAGACCAAGTTCACTTGTTACTGAAGTCCTGCTCACCAAATTCCAGAAATATATTTTATTTAACATCTGTCAACTAGCTGAAATGGCCTGTTTCTAGCCATAACCACCTTTATCTCAAATTTTATTTTCCACCAGATTTCTAAGATCCCTTGAGCGCAGACCCATTTGATTTTGAGGGATTTAACACTCAATAAAAGGATGTTTTCTTACCCTCACAAGAACAAATCACGTATTTCAACTTAAAATCCTTAAGCCATACTCACCTTTTCTAGAAAACGAGAGCACTAAGCTCTTCACAGGTTGGCGTTACTAGCCCACATGAGAAGTGGAATAAGTCTGGTCTCCAATTTGATGGGGTTTGGTCTCCAGGTCAGTGTTACTCTGTATTCAGTATAATATTTAGAGCATTCTTCTTTAAGTTATGCAGACAGGAAAATCCTCCAAAGGACCGTCATGTGAAAATGTCTCGATTGGAAACTTAACCTTTTATAGTTTTAAAAAACAGCGGGAGGGCGACTTTCAATTCAAAGAAACCCAAACCCAAGGCACACTCTGCCATTACAGTGGCCTTTGGGCAAGCTTTGTGTTAGTCGCTCAATCTCGTCCGACTCTCTGGGACCCCATGGACTGTAGCCCGCCAGGCTCCCCTGTCCCTGTAATTCTCCAGGAATACTGGAGTGGGTTGCCATTCCCTTCTCCAGGGGATCTTCCCAACCCAGGGATCAAACCTGGGTTTCCTGTGGGTTCTTTACTGTCTGAGCCACCAGGGGAGCAGGTTACTGAAGTCTGAAATGGGATAGCACACCTACCTTCAAGGACGCCTGCAGCATTTATGGCATCCTTGTACAGATTAGAAAAGGGTGTCCCTCCCTCCAGGCACATGGTCCCAAGGTGCACACTTGTCTGGCACACACTAAATTTGCACGTCTGTCCCTCCACTTCTGCCCTGTGCTTCTGTGGGCTCCTTGCGATCTGGCTCCTTTCCAACTTCATCGCACAGATAACCTCCCTCAGGCTCACTTAGCTCTGGACATACTGCCCTCTTTCCTGTTCCTTGAACCAGTTGACGCCCTTTCTTGCCTCAAGTTCTTTGCACGTGCTTTTCTCCCCCCTTGTAATACTTTAAAGCAAAGCTTATAAAGCAGTGTGCAGTGGGCCACTTCTGGAGAACAGACGCATTGTTTGGCTTGCAAAATGTTTTCTAAATGTTTTGAAATAAATGACATGCAAACTTTGGGAGATTTCACATAACATTACATTTCTACTTAAATGTTTAAAGCATTATTCTTTGGACACTTTTTTAAAAAGGTGTTTGCAGGCTTATCCTGGAGAATCAGAAGGGACAGCAGCACTGAGGGTACTGCTTTGAGGAGCTGAGCCCTCTCTGGACAGGCGTGGATTCCCCATCAGGCCCAGTGTGCTCATCTGATCCTTCTGGGCATTTGCCTTTGCTGTCTTGATTTACTTTAAAAATCTTTTTTTTTATATGCCACTTCCTCTCAGAGACTTTTTCTGACATTCCTACCCTAATTATCATTTTTTTCCCAACTCACTCCCTTGTTCAAAATATTAATATAGATTTGTTGCTTTTTAAAGGTGAAAGATGGTTGAACATCGTCAATTTTACATGATTCAATCTAATACAATTTAAAACTTTTAAATTATTCTGCATGTTTCATGTTTTACCACAGAAAGTAAGTCCATTGATAAGGATCTAGTCTTTTTCACTATTATATTCCCAGTGATTAGTACATAGTACCTGGAAGGTACCAGGTGCTAAAATATTCGGGTGAATAAATGCAAGGGCTCCTCCACACAAGTTCCTTAGTAGCTCCAAAACATACATAAAAGCCATCTTAACCTGTCCTCAGGTCCCTAGAAGTAACCCAAGTGGACTTTCCTAACCCACAGCCCAAGGCAGCTCTACTGTCTAGCCCCTGCTCAACTCTAGAGCTGGCTTTAGTCTCAGACTTCATCAGCCTCTGCTTACATAGCTGATGTCCCTGGTTTTAGCATTGGAAATTACTCTTAAGGTACACTTTTTCCCTTAACCCATGTGTGAACCAGCCTTGAGAATACCACTGGACATCCACAGGCCATGGGGTCACAGTCGGACAGAAATTAGCGACTGAATAGGTAGTTCCAGCATACCCCTTGTCTAGAGGTTTTTGCACACATAATTCCTGCTATCTGGATGGCCCTCCTAGCTTTGCCTCTCACCCCCAACCACCGACTAACTCATCCTGAAAGACTTGGCTTAGGAATCATCTCCTCCAGCGAGCCTTCCACCAAGATTAGATGCCTTCCTTCTAAGCTCCCAAAATTCATCCACCCCATTCATTTAATAAAAATACACATAAACATATACATTGAAATATAAAAATATATGTATAGTACATTGGGTAGGGAGTGCTACATAGAAAAGCAGTTAAAAGACATAGGTAATACTGGGGCAAAGTGCAGTTTTAAATAAAGTGGTAAAGGGAAGGCCACACTGAGGTGACACTGAAGCAAAATCCTGGAAGTGGTGAGGAAGCGCATCGTAAAAATATCTGGGGAAAAGGCCATTCTGGACTGAGGTCAACAGCAGCACTGGCTAGCTTAGAGGGTAACAATGAAGCCAGCTGACCTCAACTCAGTGAGAACAGGGGAAATCAGCAGATGAGGTCTGAGAGTGACAAGCGATCGGATCTTGGGCTCTGAATGGCCACTGAGAGGGATATAGCTTTTACTGAGATGGAAAAGGTCTGGGGGTTATTTGGGCATAAGTGACAGGATCTGACTTACCTTTCTAAGGCTACTGTCTTCACAGACTGTAGAAGAGCAAGAGAGGACACCAGAAAACCCGTCAGAAGGCAACAACACTACAAGCAATCCGTCTGTGGGATGGGGTGACAGCTGTGGAGGGTGTATGAATGGTTATTTTTTTAATGTATTTTTGAATGTTGGGCCAACAGGTTGGTGATTGGATTGGGTGTGGATTGAGAGAGGAAAAGAAGAATCACATTACAGTCAAGGTTTGGGCCAGATCCATTGAAAGGAGGGTGGGAGAAGCAGAAGGCTGAGGCAGAAATGAGTGGGTGGGAGGAGGAGGAAGACCTCGAATTTAGTTTGCTGTAACAAGTTTGAGATGCCTATTAGATATCAAAGTGGAACTATCAGGTAAACAAACATGCACATCTGGAGTACAAGGGAGAGGGTTTTGGCTAGAGATTTGTTTTTAGCATACAGATGGTATCTCAAGCAACAACACTGGATGAGGTCACTAAGACAGCCAAGTACTGTAGACAGGGCACGCCTGGGCCCTGGTACACTACAACACTTAGAGGTTGAGGTTCCCTGAACCTCACTTACTCAAACACGCACATTATTTTCTAGCAGTAGACCACAAACTCTTCATGCTCAGGACAACCTATTTTATCTCTACAGACTTCAATAAGCATATGCCGAGCAATACCTTCTAAAGAGAATCACAAAGTCCTTAAAAGGCAAACAGAAGACAGAAAAAATAGAACCCATAGGACTGAGGGAGGTACAAATACTAATACAACACTGACAGATGAACAAAAAATATTATGAAAAACAAAAATGACATAATAAATGCCTATAATACGCCAGGCTGTAAACAAAATATTCCATGTGTATTATTACAGTCAATGCTCATAGTCAGTGGTACTCCCATTTACCAGATGGAGAAACTGAGGCCCAAAATGGCTGAGTGGCTTCTGAACGTCACCTATCTAGAAAGTGGCCAGGCCATAATACAAACCCTGACAAAATTCACTACACCGTGCTGCTTCAATCTATCTATCTCAGACACTCTTTAAGTGCCAAGCAGACTGCCTGTTTATCTAACCTGATCTGGACTGCTAACATCTGGATCTATGTATCTATTGTAAAAAACAAAACCGCTCCTGAAAAAGTCACAGAGAATCTGGGAAAGGATCCTGCACCCCTAGAAAGGAGATAACCATGGGCTATGAAGTCTATACGTTGACTTGACTGAGCATTTCTGAGCATGCCTGAAACCTACCCAAAAACAGAACTCAGCACCTGGAAGAGCAAGAGAAAGATGGCAACTACTACAGATTGAGGACCGAGACTTTATGATCCTCTCTGGTACATTAGCTTAGTATTTACTGTGACTCTAAGCGAGTAGGAAGAGAGGCAGTCTGCAAACCACTAACATCACTGTTTCTTCTAATTAACACGAAACATCATTTGCACGTTGAAACTAATCTAGGCTGTATCCCCCCAAAATATTTGGGGTCCAAGAAAATCACTTAACCAAAAGTCTATAGGTACAAGAGCAATATTTAACCTGAAAAGTAAAGTCTGAAATCAAAGGACATTCTCCTAAAGTCAGAAAGGAAGATCACATAAATAATAGGATGAATTAAGTTGATCTACCTCCTTAAAAACCAAAGAAAACTTTGATATTCTATGAAATACTTTTGCCTCTGCTTGGTGTCAAGGTCAAGTGCTTTGTATCATTGAGTGACAGTGAGTGTGAGTGAAGTCGCTCAGTCGTGTCCGACTCTTTGCGACCCCATGGACTGTAGCCCACCAGGCTTCTCAGTCCATGGAATTTTCCAGGCAAGAGTACTGGAGTGGGTTACCATCTCCTTCTCCAGTGGATCTTCCCAACCCAGGGATCGAACCCAGGTCTCCCGCACAGCAGGCAGACGCTTTACCGTCTGAACCAACAGGGAAGCTTTGTGTCATTAAGAGTTTGCAATTATCTGACCTTGCCATTTTTCATTTTAATAAAAGTAAGCAAATGAAAACTCTACACTGAGGAAATGGTGGCACTCAAAGCAAATTAAAAACCAAAAAGCTACCGAAGTACCTTTAGAAAATCCTACCCTACTGATTTGCTTTTTTCTTTAAATAACATTTTCTGATTACAAAATTTGAAGAAGTCAGAGGAGTTTTATATACTGGCAGATCTTTTACCCTTTGGCCCTCAATAGTGAAAAGACCATTACAGCCATCTCACCTTTTAAACCTGAAATACAGAAATCCAATTTATGAAGTGTCTACTTTTATTACAAAGGTGCTTCTATAAGCACATATTACTATTTACATTTTTTAAATGTAAAAAGTGCACTTACATCATTTGAGAAAACCAAAAAAACTTCCTGTATTTTAGGAATATCTAAATCTTATACAAACTTACCTCATTCACACTATGACACAGTATCTTAAACAGGATAAAATGCAAGCAGTATTTGTACAAGAATACATGGCAATACTGTTTATAAAGCAAAGTATTAGTAAAAATATAAATGTTCATAAGTTAAGGGGCATCCACATAATTAAATACTGTGGTATTTTTGTACTTCTATGTAATGTTTTAAAAAATACACCATTCAGTGAAAGAAGTGCAAACTATGTATACAGAATGCTATACCTTATGTAAACAACAAGAAGTATACAACATATGCAAGCTTCTGCATGTATAGGTAATTTCCAGGAGGCATGAGCTGGAAAAAGATACTGGGTTGGCAGAAAGTTCATTTGGGTTTTTCCATAACATCTCATGGAAAAATCTGAACTTTCTGGCCAACCCAACAGCTAACTTTGGGGAGAGCGGCAAGACTATAGGACAGAGGGAAGTAAGCTTAACTTTTCTGTATTACCTTATTTCTACCTACTGACTTCAGTTTCATGGTTACATATTTTTTTAAATTTTAATGATTTAACCAAGTTCTTAAAAAAATGAGACTTAGTCATAAAGTAGTTAAATATGACCTACAGCACCTTTAAAAAGGCAACTTCAACACGAGATAATAAAGACAATGAAAAATGGATGCCTTTAATAGCTATAACTTAATAGCTACTTTTCTAGTTTTTGAAAATTTCTTTATATATAGCTCAAAATTCTTTTAATAAAAAAGAGAGGGAATATGGCAATAATTATTTTAATGGTTAAAATAATCTCCAAAAAAAATAACCAAAAGAAAAAAAAATCCTTCAATACCTCCAGTTTTCTGAAGCTTAGCTGTGATACAAACTGTTGACATATATGGATATTTACAAAAATCAACACAAACAATTAACCACTGTCTGAGAAGGAAATTCTACCTGTACTGTTTGGGATAATGGATATCCTGATATTTACTTAAAGTAAAAAAATAATTTATAGTAAAAAAAATGGTAAACTTAGTGTAAAGCTAAACAAGTAATTAGCAAAAGGGCTATAAGAACACTTGAACATTATATTTCAATACTGGCTATTCTAACATAAAACCATTATTATTCAGTAAACTCTATTATAAGAAAACCAGATACATTGATATTTAAGAAAATGCAATTACTTAGTGGCAGAGAATCAAGTTAATAGGAAGCCTACTCAGTGATTAATTTGTAACTCTGATGCTCCCCAGTAGCTTGAATTTTACAAATGAAGGAAAATTTTCCCAGTCTCATTAATCAAGTCAATATCATGCTTCTTTGTATACTAATCATAATAACCTCTCATTTTAACTCCTGAACATTTTATCTCAATTTTTCTTCTGATTTTTCACTACTTTAATTTCTACACCTTAATTTGAGTTTGTGTCTCAAGTGCCTAACTACAATTTCCTTGACACATTCACAGGGTCAAATCTATGACTCATAACTCTACCAGGGCTTTGCAGAAATAGCAACTGCTCTGTAAATCACTGGAAGAATGACTGCCTCTGTGAATGCATATGCATGTATGTATTAATCTCATTACTTAATGGAAGAAAATCCATGCCTCCTAGTTTCCCATTCACCTTTCCTTTCATAATACCATTAAAAACTGAAAACCTCTTAAAATTTCTAATGCCTAAGAACTAACACATAATGGCTCAAAAATTGGTAGTGGAGAACATTTTCCTACTTCTGTACATCACATCAGTAATCTATAGAAGACATACTGGCTTCCAGTCTTCCTAATGCTTGAGAATATTCCCAAAACGTTAAATGTCAACAATCTGCGCTAAAAATGAAATTACTTTTCCACTGGATGTATCTTCTATACATTTTGATGAAAAGCCTTTGATATAGCCTATGGCCCCCCTCAATTCATTATATTCTTAAAACATCAAGTATACTGAAATATAATGTGGCCCAGCACATTAAACTGTAAATGATACACATGGTGAGATTCTGGGTTCTAATTCAGGTTTTATACTGTTTGGTACTGGTTTTTACACAATGAAGGTATTCTCAATGTATTTTAAGAATACAAATAAACTGCTAAATAAAAGTGATTTGTTTGATTTTGCCCCCATCAACAGAAGTATTTTTCAACTATTTTTTTTTAATTTTTAAATTTTTTAGAAAATTAATCAAAGTGAAAGTCCTAAGAAACTAAAATGTGTGATCATGTAGTACACTTGCAAATTATTAATGAAATTTAAAAGAAAGCAAACATATTCATCAGATTGATTTTTTTACATATATTTTGTCTTGATAGAAAGTACTCTTAAAACACAAATTAAAAAGCTGCAAACTTCTACATTTAATCTATATACCAACGATAAATCAACATATTTTAAAGTTAGTGGGGGGGAACCATCCATCTATAACTCAGATTACCAAAAGATCATACACTTAGATTCAAAATTTTATGGCCTAAAAATTGAGAAGTATATTAAAATTGTCTGGGGGAAATAAGCAAAAATAAGGGGAAAAAAACATATCATTTGGGCTTAAGCACATGAATCAAAAAAAAAAAAAGAAAGTTGATGAGCATAATCAAATGATTCTCAACTTTAAAAAACCTTCAGAAATTTCCAAATTAATTTGTTCAAAGTTGTCACAGTGAAAATTATGTATGTATATTGAGATAATCTTCATTGAGTTGTGTTTTGATATATATACTCCCTTCATCATTATCTGAAAGAACTTTTTCCCCGACCCCTTAAAACCTATTTGAAAAACCTTCAAGTTTCTTCCAGTCACTACATTATTAAGAGTCATCACCAAGCAGGAAGGATACTGATAGAACTGCTCTAAGCACACTTTGCAGTGTTTTTCAACTATAAACAATTCTTAATAATTTAAAAGTACACAGATATTAACATTTGGTCAATACATTCCAATGGAACAATGAGTCTGGAATCTAAACGTCTGTATCTGATCCCAGTGACATGCTCCAAAACAGACATTCTGATTCGGAACCATGAAACCGCTTATAAAACTAGAGCGTAATAGAGTACAACAACCTGTAATAAGAACTCAGAATCTAGTCTATTTGTTCTTGGGTGTTCTTAATTTCCAGCTCTCTTTTCGTCCCACTAAAGAACCCATTCTTAAAAGCTCATGGATAAAATGGAGGTCTTAACTGTCTTCAAAAGACGTTATTTGGAAAACAAGCAGAAGGAAAAACATTACCACATATAGCAAACATGAGAGCAAATTACATCTAAATGTTTCCTTGAAATACTCAGAAGGTAGTAATACCATTTCCATGACCACAGCCTTTCTGCAGGCTAATTACACTACAGCCCTTTCTAGTCCATTGTATAGAGCAGCATGAACTTCCTTTGGAGCAAAGTTCAGTTATTATTCCCTTCTGTAGCTGCATTCCCAAAGGCACCAGATGTCTTCAAATCAAACTAAACCACCTCAGCAGAGGATTAAAGCGCCGTTTAATTCCTGACTCAACCTTCCCTGGCTTTACCATCCTGAAGTCAGTACACAGGAAATTACGTTTTCTATTCCAGTTAAAACAGTCTACTTTCCAATCTCTCTAGACTTTGACCACTCTACGTAATCTCTCTTCTGTCTCATTAATAGTTCCTTCATGAAAATGTGTTTTTTCCTCTTAAAAAAAAACACAAGACTAAAGCACAGACAACAAAAGAAAAATAAACAAATTAAATTTCATCAAAATTAAAAATGCTTGTGCATCAAAGAACACTACTGATAGAATAAAAAGGCAACTCACAGAATGGGAAAATATCTGCACTGATATATCTGGTAATAGGCTAACATCCACAACATATGAAGAACTTCTACAATTCAACAAATATAAAATGGTAAAAACATGAATATACATTTCAGCAAACAAGATACAAATAGTCCATAAGCATAAGAAAAGATGTTCAACACCAGAGAGAAATGCATCATAAGGAAATTAAAATCAAAATCAAAATGAGACACCACTTCATCCACTTGGATTGCTATTAGCAAAAGCAACATGAAAGGGATTTCCCTGGCTGTCCAGTGGTTAGAACTCAGCACTTTCACTGCTGTGGCCTGGGATTCAATCCCTGGTTGGGAAACTAAGATTCTGCAAACAGAGTGGCCAAATAAAATAAAATAACAATTGCTGGTTGAGGATGTGGAGAAACTGGAACTCTTACGCATTGCCAGTGGGAATAGACAATAGTGCAGCTGCTGAGAAAGACAGTATTGGCAAGAAATGAAACACAGAATTACCACATGATTCAGCAATTACATTCCTGGGTATATACTCAAGAACTGAAAGCAGGAACTCAAACGGATATTTGTACACTAATGTACAAAGCAGCACTGTTCACAGTAGTCAAAATGCAGAAATAATCCAAATGTCCATTAACTAATGAATGGATAAGGGAAATGTGGTATATGTGTACGATGGAATATTACTTAGCCTTGAAAAAGAGTAAAACTTTGATATGTCTTACAATACAGATGAACCTTAAAAATATGCTAGGTGAAATAATTTAGATACAAAAAGATAAATACAGGAGTCAGTTCACGTATATGAGGTACCTAGAACTGTCAAATTAAGAAACACAGGAATTAGGATAATGATCACCAGACACCGGGAAAAGGGAGGAATGGGCAGTTAGTATTTAATGGGTACAGAGAGTCTGTTAGGGCTGATGAAAAGCTCTGGAGATGGGATAGCGGTGATGTGTGGTTACACAACAATGTGAATACCCTTAGTGTCACCAAACACTTGAAAATGGTTAAAATGGTAAATCTTATATTTTAATACAATAAAGTAATGAAGATTCAGCTGAATCTTCTACTAACCTTCTCAGTATTGAACACAGATTACTAATTACTATGTACTGACTGGTTGTCAATTGGGTATAAAATGAGTCTTTTTATAAAGTTAGAAAAACTTTTTAAATTGAGCACTTTATTTTTTTAGAGTATCTTTAAATATTGATCAGTGTTTAAAATTTGACCTATAAAATGAAAATTAAGTCATTTATCAGAGAACAACCATACTTAAACTGTACTGTATATTCTTATTCTCTACCAGTTGCTTATTTTCCTCTATTGCTCTTCTTTATGTTGCAGTAGTCTCCTTCATCACACAGTATATCTTTTTATCCAAATTAGCTAAAATTTCAAAGCAAATAATTACATAAATAGAATGATGGCATATAAAATTAAAATGCTACATCTGAATTACATACATTTTAGCGTATAAACAAAAGAAAAGAGAGGAAGGAGGTAGTGTTGCCCTATGAGTCTAAGACATTCATGCATTTTTAGGTCTGTAATATAAAAACATCTTTTTAAGTCACAAATGAGATATAATGGCATACATTATAATACAGTACTAGAAGGCTTTGATATAATAAATCCATATTTTATCAAAAGGAATTTCCCCAAGGATTATTACATAAATCTCAGAAATTCTGATCCCATGTTACCACTAAGAAAATGGACATTTGGCTACATAGACTTAATTAAAGATAAACACCACCAGTCAACTACTTTTAGAAGCAAACTCAATGACATGCATGATTATCAAAGCAAACCTAAATTTTAAAAATGTTCATTAAATAAAACTGAACAATTAAAACAGTAATAAACTACAAGAATGGAAGCAACTGACTAGATATAAGCATGGAGGAATCTGGGCATACAAATACCATGAATCAATAAAATGGTGTTGCCATCTTAAAAGAAATTAGTATTATAACAGATTATTGCAAATGATCCAAGAGATAAGATAAATATTTGAGGTTTCACACTTCAAGATAGTCCAAAACAATGTGTCACAGTCATTCTAATCATACTTCTATATCCTAGAATATAACAACATACTGAATAAAAGTGTATTGGCTAAATGTGTGTGTGTGCGAAGTTGCCTCAGTTCATCGCTAGATGAAGGGCATTTAAGAACCTGGAACTGTTTAGTAGCTAGGGAGCTCCATAGCCAAACATAAGCTTGAATTGAAAGACATGCCATAGGGTAATTATCCTAGTCATAATCTTTAACCCTGAAATTGTGTAAGAAAAAATAAAGAATATTTCAACTCCTAAGGCAGCATGAAAGTGAAAGTCACTCAGTTCTGTCTGACTCTTTGCAACCCCATGAACTATATAGTCCATGGAATTCTCCAGATCAGAATACTGGAGTGGGTAGCTATTCCCTTCTCCAGGGGATCTTCCCAACCCAGGTATCGAACGCAGGTCTCCCGCATTGCCAGCGGATTCTTTACCAGCTGAGCCACAAGGCAAGCCCAAGAATACTAAAGTGGGTAGCCTATCCCTTCTCCAGCAGATCTTCCTGACCCAGGGATCGAACTGGGGTCTCCTGAATTGCAGGCAGATTCCTTACCAACTGAGCTATCAGGGAATCCCCTAAAGCAGCATATGTAACCTCAAATCAGAAAACTTTTGTTATCACAGTTTAAGGGAGGTTGAAATATTGAGGCAGCAAAGCAAGAAGTCATCATCTTTCCAGAGGGAAAATGGCAGCTTTTAAAATCTCTTTAAGATGGAGACATTAACAAATAGGTCCACTAGGAAACAAGGGGAGTTAAAATTAATTGGAAAAGCCAGGGATGAGAAGGTGACAGGCTTTAATATATGGTAGGCCAATTTTTCCTTGCTAACAGTGTAATTACGTGAGGAGTCATATTGCCTTGATGGTTTATGAAGTTATGCTATCTGCTGGATCCACAGTGCTTTTAAAATGTAGTGGAGTATCTGTCATTCTACATGTTAAACACACTGGAATATTTAACAGATTATCTTCTAGTTAAAAAAAAAAAGAATAAAGTACAGAATAAGAACAGCTAAAGTTCTATTTATTTAGAACAAACAAACAAGAGAGAACTAGCAGTGTAGCTCCATATTTAATGTTTCCCGTTATGACAGACAGATATCTGAGCTCTGGTTTACTAATCAGTAAATTAATGCTAAAGGCAATAATCCCTATACTTTCAAGTTTTAGATTTCAAAAAGACTAATTACTTTCATTATGCATGCATACATAAAATGGGATGCTTTGGGACCTAAAAAATCTTTTTATCTTCAATTCTAAAATATCACCAATCAACAGGTTACAAGAGCTGAGACAGAAAGTAATGGTATTTTTAATCATAACATTGGAACTCTTTTCTAATGATAACCAGGAGTGAGTTCTAATCAGTCTACGATAACTTCCTAAGTGCTAATTCTAGTTCTAAGAGAAAAACTCTCAGTTAAAAAGCAAAATCCTGTAACACAAAATTCCCTTTTCTTTTCTAACAGGATCAGAATAAAGAGATCACTACCTGTTTTTGAGAGTAGAAATAATAAAGTGACAAATATTATTACAAACTGAGAAGACACCTGGCTTTTATTTTTCTTAGAATAGATTTATCACTTGTTTCTTTAGGAATAATCTTTATGATTTTTAAGAAGCACTTAGTATATAGCTCTTTAAAAAAATTAACATTTTAACAGTGAGATTAATCAATGACAATGAAATTATTTCTTCCTTAGGAAAACTAAACACTCACTATACAATAAGAGCAATGACTAGAAATCTTATATGATATTCTATCAGGAAGAGGGCTGATTTTTAACAATTTAATTTCTCCAGAAAATTAACAATCACTATTACTTCCATACCAAAAGAGATATATAATTTTGGGGAAAGAGTAAATGTATGAGGATTTTAAACTTTTTCCTATTCACTTCTCATTTTAAAAATATAATAATTTACAGATCTATTAGAGATTATAATTTTCAGGAAATATATATAAGAAATCCATGTTAAATAACAACAGTGAACTGTGAAGGCATGAGCTTTTGTCACTTTATTGTTAATCAATGAATGTTATCCAAAATTATAGATGTAATGTAACTTAATTGTACAACACAAAATTATGCTCATGGGAAAAGCCTGTTGGAATTTACCAAATACTCATTAATATATTTTTACATTGCTATATGAACATGTGCTTCTCAGCTGCTAATAATAAAAGTTATAATTGGTTTAATGAAAACCCATATTGCAAATAGTTGTTCCTGTTTAGAAAAATTCACACAGCTTTAAAAATGGATTAAATCCATTTTAATCCTAATCTACAAATAGATTATAAACAGCAAATATAACTGGTAATTTTTCAACACTGATATCAAACTGAA
Organism: Dama dama; assembly: GCF_033118175.1. NCBI lineage: Eukaryota > Metazoa > Chordata > Mammalia > Artiodactyla > Cervidae > Dama > Dama dama. The sequence goes on from NC_083681.1 coordinate 21,399,071, forward strand.
GTAGGAATGGTAGTGCACACAATTCAAAATGAAGCAAATTAATAAAAATCCAATAGAAATCCAAATTTTCACCTATTATGGCAACTGTTTAATGCTTTGAAGTGAACACATGCTTTAAACCATGAATAGCAGGGCTCACCATCTATTCCTCTCATGTGCTGCAAGAAGCATCCTCTTCCACAGTGTTTTGAAGGATGTGCACAACCACTGTACAACAGTCATTTCAAGGTTAACCAGTTATCTTTTGTCCTACTCAATCCAAAAAATATATTAAATGCAACCTTTCCTCTTCATAATGTCTGCCCAGATTAATCCTTTTAAAGTCAGCAAAATCAAAAAAGCACAAGAGATACTTTCAGACACAACTTAAATCTATTGTGCATGAAAAATGTCTAACAAAATGGCAATTTTAATAGCTAAATGTAAATTTGAACGCATAATACCAGATGGAAAGTAGCTGAACCACACAGAGAAAACAAGGCTTTCCTTATCTCCAAATCTAGGTGTTTTACAGTAAAGAAAATGTTAGAACATGTGAATATTCAACATCTTTTAAACTGGAAAGATTTCTTCGTAAAACATAAATGAAATTAATATAACCTAAAATTATAATTTCTAAAATACAATTAACTAACCAAATTTAAGTATCTTTAGAGACTGAAAAAAATAAGCACAATGATTTAGAAACCAAATATGCTAAAATGATTATGTAATAATTACATCAAGAATGAAGGTACAGACATTCGTCGTATGCTACAAGAGCAACCTCTCTCTCACACATTCACACACACATGTACACACTTCCTCAGATACACAACACCTTTCCAGAAGATAGTATACCAGTGAGAGCTTACAATTTTAATACAAATCAGAGTCCCACACTTCAGTTCAACAAAAAGGCAGTTAAAATTTAGCACTCTTAAGATATTCTGAAGGAAAAGAAATCTCAAAAATATTCCTTTATGATGGAAAGTATCTCTATGTATTATAAAACATATAGCTTACACATTTCACTATGTTTGAATGACCAGTCACTGCAGGTATAGTAGTGAGGTAGTATTACTGTCCCCTCCTTGGGACTGATGTTTTCATACACTGCCCTTCCAGAAAGGTCCAGGGTTTTTTTTTTAATGATGACAATCAATTACCAACAAATGCATAATTTCTTTTATTAAATATCTGTTTTTCTAAATCAATCTATGAAATCTTTCAGAGACAACTGTTATTTGCAGTAGTGTTTCATCAATAAACTTTCCTAGGGAACCACTTACTACCTGCTGTCTATACCTTTGTGCAATCAGTGGGCAAAGAAAACCAAAGGATGACAGGAGATGAAACACCAATCAATCCAGCTCTGTCAAAGAGGATTGTAATTTTAAAAAATCCAATAATATTTTAAATTGAGATTTAAAAAATTAACCACAAGCTGTACACTACACTATTAAACTCTCTAATCCTTTTCATGATTCATAGCCATCTTCTACACAATAATCAAAGACTTTTCACCTATGCTTATTTTAATCACTGCCAATGATTAAAACATGCAGTGCTATGGTTAGAGGGCATATTAAGGTATGAAAAGTACACACTGAGAAAACGTGAATGAGAGAGAATGTGGAAATACATGCAGCTAAAATACGGAAGGAGAAGGAAAGAGTGCTCTACCTAAACACTCATTAAGTCACCATCATCCTGTAAAATGAACAAAGTGCTTAAATCATACACACACATTTGTCAGACATGATAATAAGTGTTAATCTTCAACAGAAAAAAAAAAAGGAAAATGAAAAATGTGAAAAAGGAGGTGATGGAGCACTGTTCTTCATTCCCTGGCCCAAAAGAAAAAGAAAATCAAGCATGGTATCACACTGCCTTAATGTTGAAAAGCTCCCCTTAAATGTCTTTTAGCCACCACAGTCAAACTGGTGTAAGTGCTTTGGCAAGGTGGGATGCATTCCATCACATCCGCAAAGGCCTGCTTTTCTCTGTTGGTGGTTCAGCTTATGAAGAACATGTATGCAAAATAACAGCTCTCACATTGCTTCAAACTCATCAATACGTTGCTTTGTATTGCCTTGCCGAATCTGTCGCAGAGTCTTGTACTTATCACGGCCTGCTTTAACATTCTCAGCATGAAGAACATCATTTTGTGTTTTCTTGGTTTCATCTCTGGCTTGGGCTAATTCTGAACTTAATGCCTGTTTAAAAAATAAAGAGTATGACTACTATTATTTTCTTAGATTAAAAAAAAAATCTACAGAAAAGGTTTAAAGACAAAAATACATATATAACACATCTTTGACTTTGTACTACATTAAAATTTCCACTGTGAAATCTTTTTCTTTAAATTGTTTAAGTTTGTTGTACTTTTAGTAATGGTGAGAGGTAGTGCTTAGAGAGGAATACCCATGACCTTTCATTTCTATACTTTGCAACTATGATGATTTGTGTGTTATTTTAAATTTCCTTAACCTTATCATCTAATACTTGAAATGACTTAGAAGGGTTCAATGTAGCCATTATGGTTGGTATTACCATAAGATCTAAAATCTATACCACAAGAGAAACTTTCTCCAAAAGGATATTAGTACCACTATCACCTCATTTTCCTTATTAATATTTAAAGATTTCACAATTTAAAACTTAGAGAACTTATTTTAGTAAGTTCTCCAACGGGTATAATAATACTAAAATTTACTATTTTGACCTAATTATATACATTTAATAAGCTGATCTTTTGCCATTACAAAATCCGAACAAAAAATTTAGATTCTGTAATGTCTTACAGGTAGTCTATTAAATTATCATTGCTTTATATGTATACTGTTTAAAAACAAAATTTGTTTCTTAAACACAGTATTAACATTATGTTCTACTTTTTAACTATAATTAACTATAGTTAAAAGCTATAATTAAATAATAACTTACTAATTAAGATCTCTACACAAGGCTAACAAACATCTGGTAACAAGGACATACAAAGGAAAAAATAATATGCCTGTAGGCCAAGTACTTACAAACCAATCACAAGGCCAGCTAGAGCTAAAGGTTTCCAAAGATCAAGTATTCCTTTTTAGTAAGTTTGTCTTAACAAACGGGGGAAATGCAAACTATATTTAAATGTGCATACAAACTGCAAATTTAAATACCTGAAGTTGCTTTTTAACACGTTCATTTTTCTGTGTTTCTGTCACACGTTCCTCCTCACTTCTATGGTTCATTACCCCATCATTTGATAATTCAGCGCTAGCCTCGGCGTTATTCTCATCATGCTCGTCATGTTCATTTTCAGTTGGAGGAATGACTGGTGGTGGTGGAGGCGGAGGCGGGGCAGACATCACAGTCTTTAACTCTTCTTTGGTCTTTTCCAAGTCTTCCTGGGCTGCAAAAGCCTAAACATAAAAATAAGCTTATCAGCAACTTACTTTGAAAACCAGTAATTAAAAGTCATCCTTTCTTTCTGTATGTCAAGATAATAAAAACAAGCCCCACTGATAGAAGTTTATTTTCAGAATTAAAGACACCACTGTGCAAACCCTAATAAAACTATTAATTCTAGCAAGGATTATCAATTGCTGCTAAAATTGTTGTACAAATGATTGATGAGAATCGGATATAGATATAATGACAAAGAAATCCACATGTGATAGATTACATTTTAGCAATGATAAAATATAATCAGACATGGGAAGAATAAGACTGTTATTACTCTAATCCCAAAATCAGTTAAAATAACTAATGGGGGGCTAATCAGGTATTAAGTGTCCTCTGATATAATACAACAGGAAATATCAAACATCACCAATTATCTGAGTGATTATACCGTGCTTGGTTGCCTGGAAAAGTCCTGATGTAATTATTAACACTCCCTTTCACTCTCAAAAAGTGTTCCAGTTTGGATAATAAATTATATGAAAGTTTCATTTATGAGACATCATAGCCAGAAACTTCTAACTTGAATCCTTCAAGGTTTTAGATTTATCTTTTAGCTTACAAGAATAATGAAGGAAAAAAGAAAAGCTGAATGACACCATAAGGAAACTAGAAAAATACAGAAGGAGGGATAATCTGCGGATCCTTTTAATAAATCAGTATCACAAAAAGAAGAACCGTCCTACTAAAAGAGACAGAGCAAACAAACGCAAGGCAAAGTCCTACTTTGGACACTGGCTTGGCAAACTAGCTATAATAGACTTTTTGGGTCAATTCTGAATACTGTGTGCTCAGAAATATACCCACGCATATATGGTTAATTAACTTACAACAAAGCAGTCAAGAATATAGATTGGAGAACGGAAACTAGACAGCCACATGCAGAAGGATGAAACTGGACACCTATGGTACACACCACAGAGAAAAATCAACCCAACATGGATCAAAAGATTTGAACATAGGACCTGAAACCATAAAACTTCTCAAGAAAATATAGACAGTAAGTGCCTTGATATAGGTCTTTGTAGTAAATTTTTAGATTTGACACGAAAAGCTAAAGCAATACAAACAAAAACAAACAAGTGGGATGACTTTAAACCAAAAGGCTTTGCAAAGCAAAATATATATATATATGTACGTATATATATCAAGAATATGAAAAGGCATGATACAAAATGGGAGAAAATATATGTGAATGATAGGTCTGATAAGGTGTTAATACCCAAAATATGTGAAGAATTCATACAGCTCAACAGAAAGAAAAAAAAAAACCCTAATAGTATTTTCTAAAAACAAGCAAATGATATGAATAGACTTTTTTTATAAAGAAGATAGAGATGGCCAACAGGCCCATGGAAAGATATTCAACATCATTAATCATCAGGGAAATGCAAATCAAAACCACAATGAGATAACACATCATATCTGTAAGAATGGCTATTATCAAAAAGACAAGAAATAACAAGTGTTGGTAAGGACGTGGAAAAAAGGAACACTTGATCACCTTCACTGGGAATGTAAACTGGTGTAGCCACTGTGGAAAAGAGTATGAAGATCCCTTAAAAAATTTAAAAACAGACTACTATATATAATCCAGCTATTCTACTTCTCAGTATTTATCCACAGGAACAAAATGCTAACTCGAGAAGAAATATACATCCCCCCAATATGTTCACTGCAGCATTATTTACACAACAGCCAAGATATGGAAGAAACCTAAGTGCCCATCAGTAGATGAACAGATAAAGAAAAGGCAGTATATGTATATTGTATTGTTGTTCTTTCATCACTAAGTTGTGTCTGGCTCTTTGCAACCCCATGGACTGTAGCTTGTGAGACTCCTCTGTCTGTAGGAGTGTCCATGCAAGAATTACTGGAGTGGGTTGCCATTTCCTTCTCCAGGGGAAATTCCTGACCCAAGGACTGAACCCAGGTCTCCTGCATTGCGGGCAGACTGTTTATTGCTGAGCCACCAGGGAAGTCCCCATACAATGCAAGTATAAATATAAATACAATATGTTCAAATATTAAGATTTTGGATTTCCAAAATCTTAAGATACTGGATTTCCATCCAGTACACATATACAGTGGAATATTATTCAGCTATAAAAAAAGAAAATACTGCCATTTGCAACACAGATGGACCTTGAGGGTATTATGCCAAGTAATACAAGTCAGACAGAAAAAAAATCAAATTACCACATGATCTCACTTAAATGTGGAATCTAAAAAATCAAAAAACAAACAAAAAAACTGAGCTTATGGATACAGAGAACAGACCAATGGTTACCAGAAACAGAAGTGGAAGAGGAATGGGAAAAGGGAATTAAAAAGTACAAACTCCCATGTAAAAAATAAATGAGTCATGGGGATATAATATACAGTATTATATGGACTAATATGCACTATAGTTAAATATACTCTATATATTTCAAGGTTGCTAAGAAAGCAAATCTTAAAAGTTTATATTACAAGATGAAAATTTCTGTAGCTATATGATGATGGATGTTAACAAGACTTACCATGATGATCATTTCACAACAGATACAAATACCGAACCATATTATACACCTGAAAATACATTATATGTCAATTATATCTAAATGAAAAACTTTTGAATATAGTCTAAGATGAGATGAAAACTGACTAAAATGAAACAGTATGTACAGAATGAGCTCACTCTGGACATACAAATGTATTGTTGCTGTTCAGTCACCAAGTCATGTCCAACTCTTTGCAACTCCACGGGCTGCAGCACGCCAGGTTTCCCTGTCCCTCACTATCTCCCGGAGTTTGCCCAAGTTCATGTCCATTGCATTGGTGATACCATCCAACCATCTCATCCTCTGTCACCCTTTTCTCCTGCCTCCAATCTTTCCATGCATTCTGGGTCTTTTCCAATGAATTGGCTCTTCACATCAGGTGGCCAAAGTACTGGAGCTTCAGCTTCAGCATCAGTCCTTCCAGTGAATATTCAGGGTTGACTTCCTCTAAGATTGACTGGCTTGATATCCTTTCTGTCCAATGGACTCTCAAGAGTCTTCTCCAGCATGACAGCGCAAAAGCATCAGAGTTCAAAAGCATCAATTCTTCAGTGATAACCAATGTACATGTATACACATACATGCATTCAATATGTCAGCAAATTTGGAAAACTCAGCAGTGGCCACAGGACTGGAAAAGGTCAGTTTTCATTACAATCCCAAAGAAGGGCAATGCCAAAGAATGTACGAACTACCACACAACTGCACTCATTACACATGCTAGCAAAGTAATGCTCAAAATCCTTCAAGCGAGGCTTCAGTAGTACATGAACCAAGAACTTCCAGATGTACAAGCTGGGTTTCAAAAAGGCAGAGGGACTAGAGATCAAATTGCCAACATTAACTGGATCATGGAGAAAGCAAGAGAATTCCAGAAAAATATCTACTTCTGTTTCACTGACTACACTAAAGCCTTTGATTGTGTGGATCATAACAAACTGTGAAATATTCTTAGAGATGGGAATACCAGGATCACCTTACCTGTCTGAGAAACCTGTATGCAGGACAAGAAGCAACAGTTAGAACCAGACATGGAACAACAGATTGGTTCAAAATTGGGAAAGGAGTCTAAGGCCGTATACTGTCACCCTGCTTACTTTAGCTTGTATGCAGCGCATATCATGTGAAATGCCAGGCTGGATGAATCACAAGCTGGAATCAAGATTGCCAGAGAAATATCAACAACCTCAGATATGCAGATGACACCACTTTAATGGCAGAAAGTGAAGAGGAACTAAAGAGCCTCATAATGAGGGTGAAAGAGGAGAGTGAAAAAGCTGGCTTAAAACTCAACATTCAAAAAACTAAGATCATGGCATCCAGTTCCATCAGTTCATGGCAAATAGAAGGTGAAAAAGTGGACGCAGAGACAGATTTTATTTTCTTGGGCTCCAAAATCCCTGGGGATGGTGACTGCAGCCATGAAATTAAGATGCTTAGCTTCTTGGAAGGAGAGCTATGAGAAACCTAGACAGCGTATTAAAAAACAGAGATATCACTCCGCCAACAAAGGTCTGTGTAGTCACTTATGGTTTTTCCAGTAGTCATATACGGATGTGAGAGTTGAACCATAAAGAAGGTTGAGAGCTTTAGAACGGATGCTTTTGAATTGTGGTGCTGAAGAAGACTCTTCAAAGTCCAGCAAGGAGATCAAACCTGAATATTCACTGTTAAGGACTGATGCTGAAACTACAATATTCTGGGCACCTGATGGGAATAGCCAACTCACTGGAAAGACCATGATGCTGGGAAAGACCAAGGGCAGAAGGAGAAGGGGGCAGCACAGGATGAGAGGGTTAAATAGCATCACTGACTCAATGGACATGAACTGAAGCAAATTCCTGGAGACAGGGGAGCAGAGGAGCCTGGCATGCTGCAGTCAATGGCGTCACAAAGCATCGGGGCACAACTCGGTGACTGAATAACAGCAACACCCATGTGCACATAGGAGAAGATCCTGGAAGGATATGCACTGCGATGTTAAAGTACTGATCCTAGTTTGTGGGAATGTGGTTTTTCTTTTACGTGCATTTTCTAAATTCTATAATTCACAAGATGTGTTTCTGTGATACATTATTTTTATAAGTTTATGTGTCCCCGAAGTTCATAAATCATTCCTAAGAGGAATCTATACAATTCTAACAAAGGAAGTGTTAACAAATATGTTAACAATGCTTTCACTCTTGTGGAGTTCTATGTACATATATGGGCTTCCCATGTCGCCTGCCAATGCAGGAGATGCAAGTTTGATCCCTGAGTCTGGAAGATCCCCTAAAGAAGGAAACAGCAACCCACTCCAGTATTCTGGCCTGGGAAATCCCATGGACAGAGGAGCCTGGAGGGCTACCGTCCATGGGGTCACAGAAGAGTCAGACACGACTTAGCGACTAAACAACAACATGTACATATATACGTAACTCTCAATATAAAAAACTCCCCTATGAAATCCAAAGTGCTACAAAGAAAATTTAAGAGTGAAAGAAAACCATTTTAGCTAGTAAGTACATGTTGTTGTAGAAAAGTCACAGAACTATATACCTTTGAGTGTAAAAAATTATTATTATAGTTTCATTTAAAAGTTTAAAGTCTGAATTAATTCTCCTATCCTATATTCCCCACCCTTCCAAGTAAAGCCTAATTTCTCACTTTTTTGCCATTTCAGACAACAGTGGTTTCACATACTGGAACTAGAAATCTCAGTATCATTTGATTACATTCTTCTAATTCAACTTTATAGCCAATCACTTGGTTGCCACGCCCCTTTGAATCTGTCAAAAACTGTCCTTCAAAAATTCCTGTCCCTCTTTTGTCAATGTCACATCCTTAGTGAGTCATTAGCTCGTAAGCAATCCTGCCTACTATCCTAATCCATCCATCATTCTGATTGCTGTTTTGAAATCTTAGAGTCCAAAGTCTACAGATACTTCCCAACATCTTTCCTTTGAGCAGGGCGTTTACTTAAAGCCTTTCACAGCTTAATGACCTCTCAAACTTTCTAGCCTCGACTCTCAAAGTTCCTAAAATCAGATTTTTCCTATGCTCATTCAATTCCTACAATCTGGAATGACTACCTCCTCAGTTCCCATCTTTTCTACCCCCAAACTGAATGTCATTCAAGAGCCAGCTTAAACTTTTAAGGGTGGGTGTCCCCAACACCTGCCTCATTCCTACAGAATCTAACACTTCTGTGTTCCCAAAGTAGTTATTAGCTTTCCTCACTAGATTAATATTAAAATACAGTACGTACACATTCATACAGTGGTATCTCTTCCCCTCTAAATCATGACTGTATCTTAATCTCTATAAATTCAGCATATGCTGGGTACAAAATAAGTGTTCGGTAAATGATAGTGATGAACAAATGATTACTTTGTGTTGCCACTCAGTAGCTTCCTCTTCCTTTTTCTTCTTGGCTTCCTCGAGAAGTGCAATCTTGGCAGTGAATTCGGCAAGTTCTGCTGCCTAAAATAAATTAGACAATTACCAATATTAAGAAACATAACAGTTTCGATAATTTAAGTCAAAAAAACTTTAATATACATGAACTGTTTTTCCCTTTTTGGACACGTCATGTGGCTTTTCAGATTTTAGTTTCCCCACCAAAGACAGAACCCATGCCCCCTGCAGGGGAAGTGTAAAGTCCTAACCACTGGATTGCCAGGGAATTCCCACATGGACTCTTTTTATATGTTTCTCATAGAGCCTTCTGTTTAAAAAAAAAAAAAAAAAAAGGAACTATTTCTTTAAGATGATAAATATCTTATTTGTATTATAAGCTCATAAGGAAACAAAGTGAGCTTTTTTTATTATTCTATGTACACAAAGTTACTCCTGTTTTTATAGCAAGAACCTAGGAGCTACTTTTTAACTTTCATCAATAAAATATTTGCTAACAAGGAAAAAAAAATTGTTTACATAATGCTTTTTACAGCACTTTGTCAAATAATCTCATTTGACTCCTTAATTAGGTGACTTTACTCCATTTTTTCAAAGGGAGGGATCTGAGACTCAGAAAGACCCAAAGACATAGAGCAAGGAAATACCTAAACCAATATTTAAATCCCAATTCTTCTAGGTGTCATGCATACTCATCATTTGCAGGTCCACTAAATACACACAAAAAAATCCAACCATGACCCATCTTATAGTCAGCCTATGATCATCTTATAAAATTTAGAATATACATAACGGCAATTTGTCTAAAGCAAAACACACCAGTAGCTTATACAAAATCTAAGTGGATCAGTATCCTTTGTTAGCTACAGGCTCTATGTAGCTTTTATGGTTTTATTTCTAGGTTTCTTTTTAAAAGAAGAAATAAACATTTTAGGCTCATTTCCAAACTTTGTCATTAAGTTACTTGTATCTCTGGTTTGCTTTAAAGAAAGTATAATATGCCTTATTTTACAGAAGTTTTTTGTTTGTTTTTTTTCAGTTTCCATTATCTGAACTTGTTTTCTTATTTTACTAGTCCTCACTGGCAAACAAAATTTTTACTGCTGATTTTGGGTACAACACACTTCTGGCAGTGGCTACACAATATTGATCATTTATTTATTACAGTAAATAAATACTGAAACCTCCAAACTGTCTATTTTTACACTGGTACTACCTTTACGATGACAGGTATTCCTCTGTCTGAATACAGAAAACGGTTTTCATGTTTGTTATTCTACTTACTGCTTTTAAAATACATTCAAATAAAAAGATATTTGAATGTATTTTAGGAGTTCACGTTTCAGCTTCCCTGGTGGCTCAGCTGGTAAAGAATCTACCTGCAATGAAGGAGACCTGGGTTCAATCCTGGGGCTGGGAAGATTCCCTGGAGAAAGGAACGGCTACCAACTCCAGTATTCTGGCCTGGAGAATTCCATGGCCTGGATAGTCCACGAGGTCACAAAGAGTAGGACACGACTGAATGACTTTCACAAAGGTATGTCTTTGCAGTGAGTGCAGACATACCATAGTGAGGAGAGCTGAAAACACATTTAACCAACACCTTTGTGTTCAGAGGGCTTCCCAGGTGGCTTAGCGTTGGAGTCCACCTATGCAGGAGACACAGGGGATGCGCCAGTTTGATCCCTGGGTCGGGAAGATCCCCTGGAGGAGATAGCAACCCACTCCAGTATTCCTGCCTGGAGAATCCCATGGACAGAGGAGCCTGGCAGGTTATCGTCCAAAGGGTTGCAAAGAGCTGGACACGACTGAGCACTAAGCATGGAAGGATGCATTTGTGTTCAGAGAATATATAGTCTGAAACTGTGGGACTGATTTTATCCATGCTTTTGTCTCAGTTTTTCTTTTTCCCTAATAGAACCCAGGTTCCCTTACCAGCTGCTCCTGATTCTTCATCTGGTCGGCAGCCTGTTTCGCTAGAGCAGACTTGGCCTCTTCAGCAGCTCGACGCTCCTTTTCAAGCCTTTCTGCTTCTTCTTTTGCTCGTTTTCGTTCCTGGTCCAATTCTAGAGCTTTTCGAGTCTGTTCTTCCAATTCTGTCAAATATATGTATTCCCCAAAACAATGATTAATTCTAATTTTCTCATTATGAAAAGAAGCTGAAACAGTAGCAAGGAATATAATCTGTACAGTTTTTAAAAAACAGCACATCTTTACATGAACATACACCCGTATGTTAACTTGAAAAAGGCCTAATACATTTCAAAACTCTATTTACACTCCAAAAATGCAAAGAAGTGAAAATTCTTTATAACTCAAGTTATAACTCTAGAAACATATCCTTTATTTTTAAAAAATACTCTCTCCAAAAGAGAACCCTCCTACACTGTTTGTGGGAATGTAAAAACTGGTACAGCTACTATGGAGAACAGTATGGAAGTTCCTCAAAAAACCAAAAATACAACTATCATATGACCCAGAAATCCCACTCCTGGGCATATACCCAGAGAAAACCATAATTTAAAAATATATATGCACCCCAATGTTCGCTGCAGCACTATTTACAACAGCCAAGACATGGAAGAAACCTAAATGTCCACAGACAAAGGAATGGATAGAGAAGATGTGGTGCATATAGACAATGAAGTATTACTCAGCCATAAAAAGAACACAGTGATGCCATTTGCAGCAATATAGATGGACCAGAGATTGTCAGACTGAGTGAAGTAAGTCAAAGAAAAACATATCATATGATATTGCTTATATGTGGAATCTAAACAAAAGGGTACAAATGAACATATTTACAAAACAGAAGTCAAGTCACAGATGGAGAAAACAAACTTATGGTTACTAGGGGCTGGGGGCTGGGGGTGGTATTTGGACTGACATATACACACTACTATATGTAAAACAGATAATAAGAACTTGTGTGTATAGCACAGGGTACTCGATTCAATACTGTGTAACGGACCATATGTTAAGAGTCTTAAAAAAAAAAAGAGGGGATATATGTATAACTGACTCACTTTGCAGTACACCTAAAACTAACACAACATTGTATATCAATTACACTTCAATGAAAATGCAAAAAAACAAATACTCTCTCCACACTTTGAGAAGAGATATACTGCTCTTTTTAAAGTTTTTACTTCGTTCATGCTGGGTGCTCGTTGTGGCGTGTGGGCTTACTTGAGTTGCAGCACAGGAGCTCTACAGGACTTGGGCTCAGGAGTCGCGGTGCTCAGGCTCTCTAGTTGGGGCGTCCAGGTTCAGCTGCCTCGTGCCATGTGGGATCTTAGTTCCCTGACCAGGGATCGAACCCATGTCCCCTACACTGGAAGGCAGATTCTTTACCACTGGACCAACAAGGAAGTTCCCTCTCCAGAGTTTTGACCAAACAAGCTGCCGTCTATTTCAAAAATCTATAAAATACCACACTTTAAAACTTGTGGAAATTTTTACTTATCTAAACTAAGTATTAGATAAGTAAACCCAAGAAATTAAGACTGAAAACAATACTGACTCAAATAGAAATTTTGATGTGGATTTTATGAATTACTGAAAAATTTGAATTATTAGTACACATCCATTCCTCAAGCAGGAAGATAAGAAAATAGTATTTGGTGATGAATGAGATGAATTTTAATCCTTAAGTATACAGATCATAAAGTTAATTCTCTTATTCTAATGAGCTGAGTGAGAAAGGAAAATATTACTAGCATAAAGCCAAAAGAGTTTAAATCAGTTTGAAAGTACTAATTTTAAATATTAATTCTGACAACCTGTGTTAAGTAGCAAAGACATCTGCGACAGAAGACAAGAGAATGTCGTCTATGAAGGTGGGTGCAATGTCCTACAAAGGATTGACTCTCCCATTCTGTATACTTCAGAGAAGGGGAAAACCTAAAAATCTATATGTCAAAAGGTTTGAAATCTAACTGTCACGTACAAATCACCTTACTGTTCTTAAGTTTGCTGTTTTTGGTCAGAACTAAGTAAAGTAACTACAGTTACAACTTGGGAGGGTTTGAGAAGACTGGGAAGAAAAATGACTTTAAACTCTAGATAAAGTGAAAAATTCTATGTGGCTATTTGACTATAAAGATGAAATGTATGTAACAAAGGATGTTACTGAAGCTAAATTCTAAAAATAATTCATTTTACTATTTGTCTTCTAAAACTTAGACATCAGAGCTAGCTAACCCATCTAACTCTTCTTAGAATATTCTATCTGGTTTACTGACATATAAAATAAAACTCACAAAGTTCATGGCTTTATCCTTCTTCTAAAAAAGCAACCAACTAATAAGAAAAGTTTACAAATGAAAACAAAGCTTTCTCTCATAATAAAAATTCTTTCTGTACTATGATACAATAAAGAAAAATAAGTCTGAGTTACAAAGTTAAATTTCAAAATAAAGATTTCCCAGTATTCTTCATTTTCTATCAGTTTTTTTTTTTTTTTTTTTGTAGTATTAATTTGAGGAACAGTACATAAAGCAATGATTGCTTTGTGGTATATTAAGAAATATGTACATAAGTCTAATTTTTTAAACGTTGAGAAATACACTGAAAACTTCAAATCTACTCTAGCCTCTTCCAGAAAGTAAGATTTTGTGCCATACATCTCACAAAGATCCTCCTGCTTTCCCTTCCAGTGAACTATAATTTGTAAACTATGACTCACTGACCAAACCCAACCCAATATCTTTTTTTTGTAAATAAAGTTTTACTGGAGCTCACACCCTCATTCATTTAGGTATTATATATGACTGCTTTCATGCTGCAGTGGCAGAGCTGAAAGCTGTAACAGATCATGTGGCCTGCAGAGCCTAAAATATTTACTATCAAACCCTTTACAGGAGTTTGTGAAACCATGAATTACTGTATTTCAGGAGTTCCCTGGCAGTCCAAAGACTAGGACGTGGTGCTTTCACCGCCTTGGGCCTGGGTTCAAGCCCTGGTGGAGGGAACCAAGATCCCGCTAGCCATGTAGCACAGCCAAAAAAAAGAAGAGAGTATTTCTATGAAACAAACATCCCTCCAGACGTTGGATCAAGTCAGAAGCGCTTGAGAAGGATTAGATAAGCAAGGTGAATAACATAATGTTTTTATCCATCTGGGTCATAAAAATCTAGAACTTACAATTTTTGAGGATTTGTCAAGTGGTAAAGTCAAGGAATCTGGCTTCTTTTAGAATCTCAGCTCTTTCAGGATGAAGGGGAAAAGCTTCCAGAATAGATTGCTTCTCTCACTAACAGCACACAACATACTGATGTAGATGGTTATGGAAGCTAAATTAGGAGTAGACCAGGAAAGTTATTCTAAGTTCAAGCTAATAAAATTTGTGAAAGCTTCTCCTTCTCAATGAGGTGTGAATACAAGTACCACTTGATTTTGACAAGTCTAAGACTTTACAAGCCAAATGATCTCTAATGTTACTCCCAAGGGCAAAGATTGGAAACTATAAAATGGGAACAGTTATAAGTAAAAAATATATTAATAAAAAAAAATCTCAGAACAATTATAGATTTTTTCTCTTCCTCTTTCCAGTCTAGGGCAATAGTTCATTTTTACACTGGAGGAAGAACTAATAGATATTATAAAACAAAAGCAAATAAAAGTCCTATTATTAAAATTCTTAGAAATCACAGAAAAAGAATATGATCATAAATTACCTGATGAAAAAGCAACTTTAAAGTATCTGTACTACATCTAAGCAATGAAGTATTGTGTTATTGTAAAAAAGGAAGATACCTTTGAATACGTATGGACTTTCAAGACTATGTTAATTGAAAACAGCAAGGTGCAATTAGTTTAAGAAGTGTAGAGAAAAGCATATCTTGGTGTGTATATCATGTACTTGCTTATTTTTATATACAAAAAATGGTATATAATAGTCCTAGCAGAGCGGAATAAAGGCAGAGCCTACAATATTCTATCAAGCTAAGAAAACAGAGATCTAGACTCTGGAGCTGCCAAAGCATCCAAGACTTGAAAGGACAAGATCCTGAAAAGAAATAAATAGAAAAGTCTCAAAATCTGTGCGTTATTTCCCCTCAGGATATTTGCCAACTCCTAAAATGTACACAAATGAGCTCAGATGCTACAGAAACAAGCAAAAAGTAGCTGTCAGAGCGCAAAGAGCTCATCCGAGAAATTAACAACCTCTTGTAGTTTGGGAATCAAAGGCTGGATTCGAGGCCCTTTAAGATGATAGAACTGTCCCAGTAAATACTCAAGTCTCTCAGATGATGCCCCCCAAGTGGCTACAGACGCAATAAGGGAAAACCAGAAAGAGACCAACCTTAGCAAAGCCTGAAACCCAGCACAACTCCGTCAAGGTGATCTGCACATATTCTGCCTGTCAAAATAAAAATCCTCTCTAAAAAATTAAATCCTCTCTAAAAGAAAATGTAAGCCTTTCCTGGTGGCTCAGATGGTAAAGAATTTGCCAGCAGTGCAGGAAACCCAGGTTCAATCCCTGGATTGAGAAGATCCTCTGGAGGAGGGAATGGCAACCCACTCCAATATTCTTGCCTGGAGAATCCCATGGAGGAGCCTGATGGGCTATGGTCCATGGGGTTGCAAAGAGTCAGACACAACTGAGTTACACTCGCCCCCCACCCCCACCAGCCCTGAAGGAAAATAACACCATCTAAAGTCTCTATAGCCTAACAAAAATAAATGAAAAATAAAATAAAATAAAGTCTCTATAGCTCTTTTATATACAGTGTCGTGCATCTAATCAAAACTACCAGGCATACCAGATAGGACCAAATGAGGCCCTTTAAAATCCCCTCTTCCACCCCAAAAAGGGAAAACAGACTACAGAACAGGTCCATAAATTAGCCAGACACTGGAGTTAACAAGCAAGGTTATTAAAAGAACTATGACTGATACTGCTCATTTAGGAGAACTGGAAAAAAAGCAAAGCATGAGGAAAGAATCAAAAGCCAGACGAACACTGGCAATAATGCAGAAATGGATTTTCAGAAGTCCAAAAAACCCTCTGCAAAGACACCAAGGGCTAGAGTCCCATTTGTAACTATAAAAATTCAATTTATCAATCTTTTTCTTATGGCTATGAACACAGTCTTTCCTTTACTACCTTCTAGAAACTCCACACCACCTTTACCCTTAAGCTCACCATCTACAATCACTTCACAAAGACAACCAGCTAAACGCTTAGCTCTTTGACAGAGACTAAACACACTGCTAATTTTATTTTAGCAAAACAGTGAGCCACACACTAGAATCATGCATTAAAGGAGAAAAAAGAAGCTGAACTTCCTCTCCTGGATTTTCCATTTCCAGAGTATCTTCTCCAGGAGCTCTCTATTCAAAAAAGTATTGTGAATAACTAGAATATGAAGTCACAAAAGACTGGAGGAAAGGAATAGTTATATAGCAAACAAAGAGAAAACTTCCAATCTAGGAATGAACCAGGAAGTGCCATCACCTCACAATACTGTGGGAGAGGGTTTACTCTGTGAAACAGCAGCATATTCAGATTTAAACAGAAGAGCCTAGTCTTAGCAGATATTAAACTCTTCTTTAGACATTAGATGTCTTCTTATAAACTAAATGGCTCTCTACTAAGTTTTTCAAGTAATTAATATGTTCCATTTCTCAACTTCAGTATTTTACAAGTATATAACATATAACCATTAACAACTAATACCATAAAAGATTAAAGATAAAACATAATAGCCAGGACATGGAAGCAACCTAGATGCCCATCCGCAGATGAATGGATAAGGAAGCTGTGGTACATATACACCATGGAATATTACTCAGCCATTAAAAAAAAAAAGAATTCCTTTGAATCAGTTCTAATGAGATGGATGAAACTGGAGCCCATTATACAGAGTGAAGTAAGCCTGAAAGATAAAGAACATTACAGTATACTAACACATATATATGGAATTTAGAAAGATGGTAATAATAACCCTATATGCAAAACAGAAAAAGAGACACAGATGTACAGAACAGACTTTTGGACTCTGTGGGAGAAGGCGAGGGTGGGATGTTTCGAGAGATCAGCATCAAAACATGTATATTATCAAGGGTGAAACAGATCACCAGCCCAGGTTGGATGCAGTGCCTGGTGCACTGGAAAACCCAGAAGGATCGGGTAGAGAGGGAGGTGGGAGGGGGGATCGGGATGGGGAATACATGTAAAACCATGGCTGATTCATGTCAATGTATGACAAAAACCACTACAATATTGTAAAGTAATTAGCCTCCAACTAATAAAAATTAATGAAAAAAAAAAGAAATGTACCCAATTGGGAATAAAAAAAATTTTACTTAAATTGTACTTTATATTATTTTACAAAAGAATTGAATAAAATCAGTATTAAAGTAAAAAAAATAAATAAAGTAACACGGCAGCCCAGAGTTACCTTGTCTTTGAAAGATGCTTCCCACCATTTTATTGTATACTTATGACATATTTATGAGACACATCAGTTAAAAAATCTTTTCAGATACAACTAGTAAATTAACTCTGTGGCACTGGCAATACAACAGGCAAACTAGTAGGTGGAACAAAGTCTAGAAATAGACTCATACATACAGACTTCTGGATTTGTGACAAAGGTAATGCTATGTATGGTGCAAAGTCTTAGCAATAAATGGATCTGGGTCAGTAAGAAATACATATGGGTAAAAAATAAACCTTGATCCTTACAAAAGTCACATATATGGACTATGGACCAAAATGTGAAAGGTAAAACAAAGTTTCTAGAAGGTAATAAAGAATAATACATTCATAATCATAAGGAAAAAGAGTGATAAATGGAGCTTAAAGTTGGCTATCTTTTCATTAAAAGACACCAACCATTAAGAGAGTAAAAAGGTAAACCATGGAGAGATTTTTTTTAAAAATACATGTAAAGGTTTCCTTTACATGGTCAATAGGATCAACAGATCAATAGGAAAAAGAAGAAAATCCAATATTTTTTTTGAATGGGCAAAACAAGTGAAAAGGCACTTCAGAGAGAGCTGTAAGAATTTGCTAAGGTGCTCAAAGTCATCAGTCATCAAGGAAATGCATTGTAATAACTGTATTCACAGAATGGCTAAACAAACAAAAAAGAAATCCCGACAATAATGAGTGGTAGATGTAATGATGTAGATGTAGAGCACTGGGAGGAATGAAAATTGATACAACCACTTTAGGGAAACTGATGGCAATATCTACAATAGCTCTGTACAGCTGTGATCCTGCAATTCCACTCACAACTCCAGGTGTGTACATTCAACAAGTTAGTATATAAGTACACCAACTACTATTTTCAAGAATGCTCATAGCAGCCTGATTTTATAATAGCTCCAAACAGGAAATATCCCCAATGTCTATCACCAGGAGAATGGGTAAACATGTAAATACGTGCAGTAGAATATTATACAATTATGTAAAAAAAAAATAAAATAAAATACAGCTATCTGCATAAGTCTGAGCAAAAAGAAGCCAAAAATAAGTACACATGAATTTCTATGTAGTTCAAACACAGGCAAGATGATTCTAAGGGATCATGACAAAAACACAAGTAACAAAAGCCCCCAAAAAATAATAAATTGGACTTCATCCAAATTTAAAATCAAGGAATACCACCAACAAAGTGAAAAGATCACCCACAGAACAGGAGAAAATATTTGCATGTTATATATGTGATATATGATACAAGATTTATACACAAATTTTTAAAAAGTCTTATACCAGTGCACCAGCCCTGAGCACCCTGTATCATGCATCGAACCTGGACTGGCGATTCGTTTCACATATGATAATTTACATGATTCAATGCCATTCTCCCAAATCATCCCGCCCTCGCCCTCTCCCACAGAGTCCCAAAGACTGTTCAATACATCTGTCTCTCTTGCTGTCTCGCACACAGGGTTATCGTTACCATCTTTCTAAATTCCATATATATGCGTTAGTTAGTATACTGTATTGGTGTTTTTCTTTCTGGCTTACTTCACTCTGTATAATAGGCTCCAGTTTCATCCACCTCATTAGAACGGATTCAAATGTATCCTTTTTAACGGCTGAGTAATATTCCATTGTGTGTATGTACCACTGCTATATTATGACCCAAGGGATGGGATGGGGAGGGAGGTGGGAGGGGGGTTCAGGATGGGGAACACATGAACACCCACAGTGGATTCAAGTCAATGTATGGCAAAATCAACACAATGTTGTAAAGTAAAATAAATAAACTAATTAATTTTTTTAAAAAAAAGGTCTTATACCTCAACAACAAAAAGACTTGACTGAAAAATGTGGAGAAAATTTGAAAATACATTTCTCCAAAGAGATACAAAGGGCCAATAAGGATATGGAAAGATGCTCAACATCATTAGCCATTCAGTTCAGTTCAGTTCAGTCACTCAGTCGTGTCCGACTCCCTGCAACCCCATGAATCGCAGCATGCCAGGCCTCCCTGTCCATCACCAACTACTGGACTTTACTCAAACTCATGTCCATCAAGTCGGTGATGCCATCCAGCCATCTCATCCTCCTGCCCCCAATCCCTCTCATTAGCCATCAGGAAAACGCAAGTCAAAACCACAATGAGACACCACTTCATTGCCATTTATAATGACTATAATCCGAAAGACAAACACTGTCAAGTGCTGGTGAGGATGTGGAGAAAACATGTCTTGCTGGTAGGAATGGAAATGGCAAACAGTTGTTTCAGAAATCAGATGGGCAGATCCTCAAAAAGTTAAACATATGGCCCAGCAATTCCACTCTCAGGCTTACAGCAAAAAGAAGTGAACACGTATGAATACACAGTAACTTGTAACACAAATGTTCACAGCAGCATATTCAGAATAGTCAAAGGGTAGCAACAACCCCAAAGTTCAACAACTGATGAAAAAGTAAAATGTGGCATCATATGCATAAAATATTATTTAGCAATAAAGTCCCTCAAAGATGCTAAGACAGGATGAAACTTGCAAACATTATGTTCAGCACAAGTCACAACAGACCATGTTTTGCATGACTGCATTTATGTGAAATGCCCACAACAGGAAGTCTATAGAGATAAAAAATTAGTAACTGCCCAGGTATAGGGGGTGGGGAAGCAGGGAGAACTGGGAATAAATGGGAGTGACTGCTAACAGGTATGGGACTTCTTTTAGGGGTGTTGAAACTGTTCCAAAATCTTGGTGACAGCTGCGTAACTCTTGTGAATAATACCAAAATCTATCACATCATACACTTCAAATGGTTGTGTGGTATTTAGATTGTATCTCAACACAGCTAGAAAAAAAATAAGACTAAACTATATGATGATATAAATCGGAAAGATATCTCACATTTGGGATGAAAAACTGGGAAGAGACACAGAGGGGGTTCCCTGAGGGCAGGTAATGTTCTCTATCTTGTTTTGGGTAGTTACAAAAATAAATTCATTTTATAAAAATTTACTGAGCCTTACATCTAATAAGAGGTATGCACATTACTATACTTATGAAAAAATTTCAACAAAAAATTTTTACTATAACTACATTTCAAAAAACCTCAGTAAACAAAATTAGATTATTTACTTCCATTTTAGAAGTTAGGAACCTAAGGAAATCTAGAAGTTAAAAGTGACTTGCTTATGGTCATACTGTAAATTAATATCTGAATTAAAGCTTGACTTCTATTTGTAAACAATGCATACATAAACCCCCTCCTACTCAGAATTATTACTTTTATCACTTAGCCTGCTTATCTCCTTCACAGTACTTAGACCTGTATAAAACGGTTTTTATTATCTGTTACATTCATTACTCTGTCTTTCCTCAATAGTAAGCTACATGACTGTAGGGATCCTACATGTTCAATACTACATCCCCAAGAGCTAGGAAGCGGCCTAGAACAGCACTGGTGCTTAACAAGTTGTCATTGCTGTTCAGTGGCTCCGTCGTGTCCAACTCTTTGTGACCCCATGAACTGTACCCCTCCAGGCTTCTCTGTCCATCACCGACTCCTGGAGCTTGCTCAACTCATGTCCATTGAGTCAGTGATGTCAGCCAACCATCTCTCTGTCGTCCCCTGCTCCTCCTGCCGTCAATCTCTCCCAGCATCAGGGTCTTCTCTAGGAGTTGGCTCTTTGCATCAGGTGGCCAAGTATTGGAGCATCAGCTTCACCATCAGTCCTTCCAATGAACACCCAGGGCTGATTTCCTTTAGGATGGACTGGCTGGATCTCAGTGTAGTCCTTGAGAAGGACTCTCAAGAGTCTTCTCCAACATCATAGTTCAAAAGCATCAATTCTTTGGCACTCAGCCTTCTTTAGTGTCCAACTCTCACATCCATATATGTGGATGTGGAAAAACCACAGCTTTGACTAGACTCTTTGTCTGCAAAGTAATGTCTGTTTTTTTAATATGCTGTCTAGGTTGGTCAAAACTTTTCTTCCAAGGAGCAAGTATCTTTTAATTTCACGGCTGCAGTCACCATCTGCAGTGACTTTGGAGCCCAAAAATAAAAGAGTCTGTCACTATTTCCATTGTTTCCCCATCTATTTGACATGAAGTGATGGGACCAGATGCCATGATCTTTGTTTTTTGAACACTGAGCTTTCAGCCAGCTTTTTCACTCTCCTCTTTCACCTTCATCAAGAGACTCTAGTTCCACTTCGCTGTGTGCCATAAGGGTGGTGTCATCTGCATATCTGAGGTTATTGATATTTCTCCCTGCAATCTTGATTCCAGCTTGTGCTCCATCCAGCCCAGCATTTCACATGATGTACTCTGCACAGAAGTTAAATAAGCAGGGTGACGATATACAGCCCTGATGTACTCCTTTCCCAATTTGGAACTAGTCCATGGTTCTATGGTTGGTTCTAACTGTTGCTTCTTGATCTGTATCATAGGCTTCTCAGAAGGCAGGTAAGGTGGTCTGGTATTCCCATCTCTTGAAGTATTTTCCACAGTTTATCGTGATCCACACAGTCAAAGGCTTTAGTGTAGTCAATGAAGTAGATGCTTTTCTGGAATTCTCTTGCTTTTTCAATGATCCAATGGATGTTGGCAATTTGATCTCTGGTTCCTCTGCCTTTTCTAAATCTAGCTCAAACACCAGGAAGTCCTCAGTTCACATACTGTTGAAGCCTAGCTTGAAGAATTTTGAGCCTTACTTTGCTAGCATGTGAAATGAGTGGTGCAATTGTGTGGTAGTATGAACATTCTTTGGCACTGCCTTTCTTTTGCAATGGAATGAAAACTGATCTTTTCCAGTCCTGTGGCCACTGCTGAGTTTTCCAAATTTGCTGGCCTATTGAGTGCAGCACTTTCACAGCATCATCTTTTAGGATCTGAAATAGCTCAGCTGGAATCCCATCACCTTGACTAGCTTTGTTCATAGTGATGCTTCTTAAGGCCCACTTGACTTTGCACTCTGGCTCCAGGTGACTGATGGCACCATCATGGTTGTATGGGTCATTATGACCACAAGTGTCCAGAATGAAATTACTCTACCCCTAACTCTTTCCTGTGCTTTGTTTTTGTGAAGGTGGAAATTCATTTTGATATTTGGTATATTTTTAGAACAGAAACTAAATTCAAGTTTGACTGTCTTATATCTCAAATACAGTCACCAATGTATCTGAAAAATAGTTAAAAGAATGACAAAGGAAGCTAAGTAATTTAATAATAATGAATATGGCAATGCAAACTGTTAGCATGGTTCTGTTTAATTATTTGTGACAGTTCAAATTTCAAATAATACCATCAATATCAATTTTTTAAGAAAATGACAATAATGAAATATGTTTCTTTTCAAACAAAAATTACTGGTTTATACTAAACATTATGATTTAGAAATGGTTAGAGCTACTTATCATTTGAATGAGAATTTAGCATAAATTACAAGACAACTGATGGAGAGTTTTAGACAGCCTGGAAAAGCTTTATTATTAGGAGAAAAAAAAAAACAAGCAAAACTGGATGTCCTTCACCTTAGGATGACTCATTTGAAACTGTCTTGACAAGGATGCTCTATATTTTTTCTTGCATTCTATCTTCCTTATATTCTTTAGTGCTCACTTATTTAAGTACTTGTCTGTATGTAAATCAGTAATATTTTTATCACACATCTAAATAAATGAGATTGAAAGATTTAGTAAATAGCTATTCTCTCAGGAAAGGTATTATAAATGAAAAGCTGCTATCCTTCAGTCTTCTCTTTAAAATCAAAGCAGTATCATAAATTTCTTTAAATTTTCCTTTTATAAAAAACACTTTAGTACATTCTAGCTTTTTTTTTTTCAAGATTCTTCCTCTAATATAAATATTGCTTATACTCTTCACATACCACTTAGCATATGTTATCTAACTTTAACAAAATTTGTATGTATCCATCTCACTTCTGTCAAGCACACAGGCTTCACTACCATGAACGCTGCCTATCTGTCTGTCTACAATCCTGCACACAGTTGGCACATCCTGAATATCTGCTTTAACTGATGAAAAACCACCTAGAGTGGTAGTGTGTGTGAAACTCGTGCAGTCGTGTCCAGCTCTCTGTGACCCGATGGACTTCCTCAGGCCACAATACTGGAGTGGGTAGCCATTCCCTTCTCCAGGGGATCTTCCCAACCCAGAGACGGAAGCCAGGTCTCCCAGATTGCAGGAGGATTCTTTACCAGCTGAGCCAACAGGGAAGCCCAGAGTGGTACAAGCAGCATCAAGTCGGAATTCAGGAAACAAGTTTTACCCTTGGGCTATGAACTGCAAACAAGTCTCTTTACTATCTCGGGATTTCAAACTAAACCGTCGCTAGGTCTCCTACAGCTCTGAGAAGTAAGGTTCCTCATGAGTCAGAGAAAACCCAGGGCTTTTTAAAATCTATTTCTTCTCTTAGAAATATTATTTCCAATCATCTTACAATTGGGATCATCAATTTGTGCATTTATAACAATCTTTGTGACTTCCTCCTCCAGCTACCCATCTGGCAAATTATTCTACCCATTGCTCAAGAGCATCGCCCCACCACCAGCAAGGAGCAAAAATAAACCTTAAATAAGACTAACAGCAATTTTCAACAGAACTGAATGTCTGATTCTACTGGTCATCAGGAAAGCAGGTACTAATTCTTAAGAAGGAGAAGAACATTTTATTTTGCTCAGTATCTTGTCTATTCTAGTACGTCAAGGCTGTATATTGTCACCCTGCTTATTTAACTTATATGCAGAGTATATCATGAGAAACGCCAGGCTGGAAGAAGCACAAGCTGGAATCAAGGTTGTTGGGAGAAATATCAATAACCTCAGATATGCAGATGATACCACCCTTATGACAGAAAGTGAAGAAGAACTAGAGAGTCTCTTAATGAAAAGTGAAAGAGGAGAATGAAAAAGTTGGCTTAAGGCTCAACATTCAGAAAACTAAGATCAAGGCATCCGGTCCCATCATTTCATGGCAAATAGATGGGGAAATAGTGGGAACAGTGGCCGACTTTATTTTGGGGGCTCCAAAATCACTGCAGATGGTGACTGCAGCCATGAAATTTAAAGACGCTTACTCCTTGGAAGGAAAGTTATGACCAACCTAGACAGCATATTAAAAAGCAGAGATAATACTTTTTCAACAAAGGTCCATCTAGCCAAGGCTATGGTTTTTCCAGTAGTCATGTATGGGTGTGAGAGTTGGACTATAAAGAAAGCTGAGCGCAGAAGAATTGATGCTTTTGAACTGTGGTGTTGGAGAAGACTCTTGAGAGTCCCTTGGACTACAAGGAGATCCAACCAGTCCATCCTAAGGGAGATCAGTCTTGGGAGTTCATTGGAAGGACTGATGTTGAAGCTGAAACTCCAATACTCTAGCCACCTGATACAAGGAGCTGACTTATTTGAAAAGACCGTGATGCTGGGAAAAATTGAAGGCAGGAGGAGAAGGGGACGACAGAGGATGAGATGGTTGGATGGCATCACCAACTCAATGGAGGTAAGTTTGAGTAAACTCCGGGAGTTGGTGATGGACAGGGAGGCCTGGCGTGCTGCGGTTCACGGGGTTGCAAAGAATCAGACATGACTGAGCGACTGAACTGCCTGAAGAGTTACTTTATATAAACCACACTTGCTAAATATAAATGTAGCCTTTCTAAATATACATTGTAGTTGGGACTTCCCAGGTGGTCCAGTGGTTAAGAGTCTGAATTGCAACTCAGGGAATGCCAGTTCAATCCCTGGTCGGGGACTAAGATCCCACATGCCATGTAATACAACTAGAGAGTCTATGCACCACAGAAAAAGGATTCCACATAACACAGTGAAGATCCTGCATCATCACAGCTAAGACCTGCCACAGCCAAATAATAATGATATTAAAATAATAAAGCATTAATATAGTGTAACATTTTGGTTACCTACTGTCTAGGAAGTAAGTGCTTCCAAATGTGTTATCAAAAACAAACAAAACATGGTTATGTGTTGTGTATTTTTTAATATACTGAACCTAGAGACTGAGTTCTAGAAGAGTTTAAACAGTCAGAATAGCTTAAAATGCCTTAAATTACCTAAATGCCTTAAGTACTTAAATATCCATAAAGAGATTTTGTTTAAATGCCAGAAAGCATTGAAAATGTATTTTTGTGTATGTAACCCTGGATAGTCCAAAGGAAAAAATTAACACATACAGTCATTTATAATGTATAATAAAAGTACATATAAAACTATTTGAGGGCTTAAGTAAATGAAAAACAAATATATAAGGGTTGTATACATGAATGTACCTTAAAAAGGTTAATGATTTAATTCCACTAAGTATTAAATTGGCAATTAAATGGAATTAGGTCTATATAAGAAATGGAAGTAACCCAGATGTTCATCAACAGATAAATGGATAAACAAGCTGTGGTACATAAAAACAAAAGAATATCAGTCATCCATAAAAAGGAACAAATTTGAACCAGTTGTAGTGATGTGGATGAGCCTAAAGTCTGTTATACAGAATTAATCAAGTCAGAAAGAGGAAACCAAACATGGCATAATAATTTGCACTGTATGTAGAATCTAGAACAGTACAGATGAACCTATTTGCAGGGAAGGAATGGAGACAACGGATGTAGAGAATGGACTTGTGGACACACTGGGGGAAAGAGAGGGTGGGACAGATAGAGAAAGTAGCATCAGCATATATACACCATCATGAATCAAATAAATAGTTTGTGGAAGGCTGCGAGATAAGACAGGGAGCTCAGCCTGGCGCTCTGTGATGACCTGGAGGGGTGGGGTGATGGGAAGGGAGGGAGGCTAAAGACAGAGGGGACACATGTACAATTATGGCTGATTCATGTAGTTGTACGGCACTGTAAAGCAATTTTCCTCCAATTAAAAAATTAAAAAAAAAAAAAAAAGATTTAATAGTATTAAGAAATACTATATGATCTGATGACAGAGCAACAATTTTGAATCCAATATCAAAAAGAAACTTTTACCTTTCTGGGCTTTCATTGTCTGTTCTTCAATTTGTCTCAGACGTTCCATTAGCTCTTCCTTTTCACGTTCTATTCTTTCCTTTTCCTTTTCTGCTATTTCTCTTTTCTTCTTTTCATTCTCTAATTGAGCCCTTAAAAGGAATTACATTGTATTGTTACAAATTAATATATGAAAATATATACATGAAACCTAAGTAGTAACTGTGAATCAACTAAGAAGAAATGACAGCATATCAATATTTTAAGTATCATTAAATTTAGATGTATTAAAAAATCATATAGTTAAGAATATAGGACTACAACACTGTTACATATACACACACTGGATTAAAATATATCTTTTATTGTGAAGTCACAAAAACTAATGTCAGCGACCGTTTAAAATGAACTCGACGATAAATTATATGTGAGCACAAAACCAGGGTAGCTGCACAGTTGCATACCCAAGAACATGCCTTCGTTAGATTAGCAAGAACCACCCACTGGCAGAAACAGCAAAGGTTTGCAGGGAGTGCACAAGACTGTCTCACTTTAAACAGCAAATTAACACGGAAGGGCAAAAAATTTCAACCATTAACAATTAATACAAGTTTAATTTCTAAGGTAGTATCAACTTAAACTTGGGTACAAGATGACAACTCAGTTTTATCTCCTTTGACAAATCTCTTAAAATGATAATATGCATCTAATGCTATCTAAAAAGATCCTCCTCAGAGTTTGGTGGGAATGGGTGCTTTTGTCATTTAGATGCATCTGCCATGGGCCTAAATATAGCCAAATTCATTTATCAAACACCTACCAAGGGCTTACTGTGGATAAGACTCTATGGTGAGGGCCAGAAATACAATGATGAATAAGATTTAATTATCAGATATTGTATAATGGCAATAATTTTCTCTTTTTAGTTAAAAAAAACATCAATTATGCTTTCATCTAAAACTTATCTAAATATACCTAAATATTTATAAAAGACATAGCTGCCATTTGATGTCAATTCTGAATTTCAAGCCCAAACCATGTAGTTTCTCAACTTGCAATCTCTGATAAGCTTATCAACAAAGTTTTATTACCTATTTCTTCCTGCAGCTCCTAGTACCTATCTGCTTACAATACGAAGAGAGACTCCAGCTCTGGGGCAAACAGGGAGAGTTATAATAAATCAGCAAGAAAAGTAGGCCTATGCATTAAGTTTAAGGGTGGCCATATCTTCCCAACTGGTTTTAATGGATCCTCACAGCATTTAATAATCTATGGCCTATGGTTCATTCATGAGAGGGGAACTCCCCCTTGTTCTAGACTTTCCTACAAGGTACTTTCTCTACAGCCAGAAGAAAGATTGAATAACTAAGCGCCCCTCTTCCCCCAAGACTTGGACTCACTTTTAGCACATTCACCTTTCATCCTATCTCAATCAACAGAGTATATACAGGTAAACAGACGCACTGCTCTGGGAGTCAGGGGTTACACAGGTTTAGGAAAGTCTGAGCATCCCAATTTCCTTGAGAAAAACAAGGGCATAGGGGGCCCCACAGATACTGCTGCTCTTCCTGTATTCTTTAGAAAGCTGAAAAAGCAGGCTTGTCTGTGACATCAAGAGCACAGTACTTCTCAAGTAATTGCTAGTATGGTCAAGAGCTACTTTTTTTTTCCCCACTCTTTTTTTTTTTTCCATTTACTTTTATTAGTTGGAGGCTAATTACTTTACAATATTGTAGTGGTTTTTGCCATACACTGACATGAATCAGCCATGGATTTACATGTATTCCCCATCCCGATCCCCCCTCCCGCCTCCCTCCCCATCCAGTCCCTCTGGGTCTTCCCAGTGCACCAGGCCCGAGCATTTGTCTCATGCATCCAACCTGGGCTGGTGATCTGTTTCACCCTAGATAATATACATGTTTTGATGCTGTTCTCTCGAAACATCCCACCCTCGCCTTTTCCCACAGAGTCCAAAAGTCTGTTCTGTACATCTGTGTCTCTTTTTCTGTTTTGCATATAGGGTTATCATTACCATCTTTCTAAATTCCATATATATTCGTTAGCTACTTTTTCCATGCCAGGCTGCCTGCTACTCTAAGATGTTGAATAGGCTGCCCACATCACTCCTCAGTCCCTGCTGAGTCAAATCCATCGCTGCCAGAGTCTCCAAGACAGTTAGCATCCGCCCTGAGACACTGAGGCCCTGAGACATTTCATGAATATTTACATCTCACCAGATCTCAAGACCAAAGGCTACAATAATATTCTACAAACTCAGAACCTTTCCAGTCCTGCTCTGGAACATAGATGGCCCCTCCTGGAGGTAGGCACTGGTGCTGTTTACCTTTTCCCTATTAATGTTTCATTTGTTCTTCCTCAAGGATGGAGGTAAAGGAGACATGGAAGCTAGGAAAAAAGACTGAAGATAACAACAAGCAAGTTGGGGGGGGGGGGGGGGGCGGAATTTTAGTCTTTATACTGAAAAATGAAATACATGTATAGCCAATATTTAACTTGATTATGATATTTAAAGTGTTTTGTAAAGTTTACTATGCTGCACTCTTACAAGGCTTGTATTTCTCATCTCACAAGAATTCTCACCTGCCTACAGCCATCACCAACTAACACCCGTTCAATTAATACAAATGACTCTGGCTCTCCACGTTTCGTAGTGATACCCAGTTTCTTTTTGTAGGGAAAACCACTAGGCCATTCAGGTATGACCTAAACAAATCCCTTATGATTACATAGTGCAAGTGACAAATAGATTCAAGGGATTAGATCTGAGAGACAGAATGCCTGAAGAACTATAGACAGAGGTTCGTAACGCTGTATAGGGGGGTGGTCATCAAAACTATCTGCAAGAAAAAGAAATACAAAAGGCAAAATGGTTGTCTGAGGCGGCCTTACAAGTACCTGAGAAAAGAAGAGAAGTGAAAGGCAAAGGAGAAAAGGAAAGAGATACCCATCTGAATGCAGAGTTCCAAAAAATATCAAGGAGAGATAAGAGAGACTTGCTAAGTAATCAATGCAAAGAAACAGAAGAAAACAATAGAATGAGAAAGACTAGAGAGATCTTTTCAAGAAAATTAGATATATGAAGGGAACATTTCATGCAAAGATGGGCACAATAAAGGACAGAAACAGTGTGAACCTAACCGAAGCAGAAGATGTTAAGAAGAGGTGGCAAGAATACACAGAAGAACTACACAAAAAAGATCTTCACAACCCAGATAACTACGACGGAGTTATCATTCACCTAGAGCCAGAATTCCCCTGGAGTGTGAAGTCAAGTGGGCCTTAGGAAGCATCACTATGACCAAAGCTAGTGGAGGTGATAGAATTCCAGTTGAGCCTTTTCAAATCCTAAAAAATAATGCTGTTAAAGTGCTGCACTAAGTATGCCAGCAAATTTGGAAAACTCAGCAGTCACAGGACTGAAAAAGGTCAGTCTTCATTCCAATCCAAAAGAGAGGCAGTGTCAAAGAATGTTCAAACTACGACACAATTGCACTCATTTCACACACTAGCAAAGTAATGCTCAAAATTCTTCAAGCTAGGCTTCAACACTATGTGAACTGAGAACTTTCAGATGTTGAAGCTGGATTTAGAAAAGGCAGAGGAACCAGATATCAAATTGCCAACATTAGTTGAATCATAGAAAAAGCAAGAGAATTCCAGAAAAACATCTATTTACAGTTCATTGACTACACTAAAGCCTTTGACTGTGTGGATCACAACAAACTGTGGAAAGTTCTTAAAGAGACAGAAATACCAGACCACCTTACCTGCCTCCTGAGAAACCTGTATGCGGGTCAAGATTCCTTACCACTGAGCCACCTGAGAAGCTCCATATTAGAATATATTGCTTTTTAAAGAGTAATCAGATGGCACCAATTACATTTTTCTTAAAATGAAGACTAAAAAGCAACCTATATTCAACTTCTATTCAAACTATGTACTAGTAATATTAAAAATTCTTTATTGCTACTACTTAATTAGGTATTAGGTACTCTGCTAAATGTTTCTATACTGATATTATTATTTCTCACAAAAACTCTTGAAAGGACTATTATTTTCACAGTAAGGTAAGAGAATAGTGGGTAAGAAGTTACTTGTTCAACAAGTACTAGAACTCAAATCCAGATTTATCTAATTCCAAAGCCTGTATTCTTTGGTATGACATCAGCTCAGTCCCAGTCATACAGGCAGTCAGCTGTGACACAGACTATCCCACAGCTAACCTACAAGTGGTATGTAGGTATCTGACTCTAAATCGTAAACTCAATTTGATTTGGATGCAAGTAACTTAAGAACACAGACTACAAGGACCAATAACCTATGGAAAAGAACATCATTTTCACTATTAAAGAAAAGTTATGAGAGTTATGCAGGAGGATATAGCTACATATGCCAAGTATTGCAGGGAAAGAGGCGTCCTGCTGCCTCTTCCCAACTACTGTTCCTGCCCAAGAGACTCCAGCAGCACACCTCTGGGCACTCCCCCAAGTATGTCTGCTGGCTCCTCTGTCATTGGGGTTGACCAAAATTGTTTCCACACACATAGTTGTCACTTCTCTCTCCCTGACCTATAAAGCAGGGAATAAACAAAGACTTGGCATGCCACTTCTGAAAGACCATCAATCCCCATGTGGCTGGACTAACATAAAACAACCTTCAGGTGTTCAAATGAAATAAAGAGTCAATGAATTCCTACTGTATAGAAAGCAGGCACTACATACTCACTAATCAAAGGTTGCAGCCTTTCATGGAATCCAATAAGGAATCACGGGGTTGTTAACTGTGTTAAAAGATCCAGCATCACTCAACGGCCGGCAGCACCTCAGTGCAGGACACGTCACCCAAACAACGAACAAGACAAAATCATAAACCCAACCAATCAGCAGACAGGATTACCAGACACCCCAAAATATACCACCTCACACAGCCAAGCCCATCAGAAGGAAAAAAACCCTCACCTCCTTTCACCAGAACACAAAGCCTACACAAACCACTGGACAAATCTTACCCACTGAGGGCAGAAACCAAAAGGGAGAAGGAATACAACCTGAAAGCCTGGGAAAAGGCGGCCTCAAACACAGTAAGTTAGAATAAAAATGAAGACAGAGAAATACTGCACAAATGAAGGAACAAGACAGAAACTCACAAGAGCAAATAAATGAAGAGGAAATAGGCAAACCATCTGAAAAAGAATTCAGAGTAATGATAACAGAGATGACCCAAAAACTCAAAAACAGAATGAACAAAACGCAAGGATCAATTAACACATTTAACAGGGACCTAGAAGAAATAAAGAACAAACAGAGACATACAACACATAATGAAATTTAAAATATGCTGTGTTAGTAGCTCAGTCATGTCTGATTCTTTGTGACCCCATGGACTGTGGCCCGCCAAACTCTTCTGTCCATGGAATTCTGTAGGCATGAATACTGAAGTGGGTTATTATTCCCTTCTCCAGGGGATCTTCCCAACCCAGGGATTGAACCCAGATCTCTCCCACATTGCAGGCAAGCTCTTTACCACCTGAGCCACTAGGGAAGCAAAAATACTCTAGAAGCAATCAATACCAGAATAACTGAGGCAGAAGAATAGAATGGTGGAAATAACTTCTGAAGAGCAGACTAAAGGAAAAAGAATGAAAAGAATTGAGGATAGTCTCAGAAACTTCTCAGGCAATATCAAACACACCAACATTTGGATTATAGGTGTCCCAGTACTAGAAAAGAAAAAGAAAGGGTCTGAGAAAATATTTGAAGGTACTATATCTGAAAATTTCCCCAACATGTGAAAGAAAACAATGAAGTCCAAGAAGCGCAAAGTCCCATATAGTATACACCCAAGGAGATACACACTGAGACACGTACTAGTCAAACTAATAAAGATTAAACACAAAGAAAGACTATTTATTAAAAGCAGCAAGGGAAAAGCAACAAGCAACATACAAGGGAAACTCCATTCAATTAACGATCTTTCAGGAGGAAACTTGTAGGCCAGAAGAGAATGGCAGGATATATTTAAAGTACTAAAAGGGAAAAATCTACAACCAAGATTACTCTACCTGGCAAGAATCTCATTCATATTTGACGGAAAAATTAACACCTTTCAGAGAAGCAAAAGTTAAGAGAATTTAGCACAAAACCAGCATTACAGACAAAGTTAAAGTGACGTCCACGGGAAGGAAACAAAGACAAGGAAAAGACCCACGAAAAGAAGCCCAAAGCAATAAAGAAAATTCCAACAGGAACATACATATCAATAATTACCTTAAATGTAAATGGAGTAAATGCTCCAACCAAAAGACACAGACTGACTAACTGGATACAAAAACATGACCCATACATATGCTATCTACAAGAGACCCACTTTAGACCCAGAGACACACAGAGACTGAAAGTGAAAAGATGGAAAAAGACATTCCATGCAAAGTGGAAATCAAAAGAAAGTCAGAGTAGCAATCCTGTCAGACAAAAGAGACCTTAAAAAATATATGAGAGATAAGGAAACACACTACATAATGATCAATCCAAGAAGACGTAACAATGGCAAACATTTATGCACCCAACATAGGAGCCCCTCAATACGTAAGGCAAACAAAAGCAGACATAAAAGGAGAAACTGACAGTAACATCACAGTATGGATTTTAATACCCCATTTACACCAATAAACAGTTCATCAAAACAGAAAATTAAAGAAACACAAGCCTTAAATGCCACATTAGGCCATATGGACCTAGTTGATATCTTCAGGACATTCAATCCAAATGCAAAGGAATACGATTTCCTCTCAAGTGCAGATGGAACATTTTCCAGGATAGACCACATCTCAGGTCACAAATCAATTCTCAGTAAATTAAAAAAAAAAAAAGGAAATCATATCAAGCATCTTTTCTGACCTTAAGAATATGAGACTAGATATCAATTACAGGGGGAAAAAAAAAAACAACTGTAAAACACACATACATGGAGACTAAACAATACATGTCTTAAAAATGAACAGGTTACTGAAGAAGATGAGAAATCAACCGTTCCTAGAAACAAGTGACAACGAAAACACAACAACCAAAAACCTATGGGATGCTAAGAGGGAAGTTTATAGCAATACAGTCCTATCTCAAGAAACAAAAACATCAACTAAGCAACTAACTTTACACCCAAAACAACTGAAAAAGGAGAATAAAACCCCAAAATGAGTAGAAGGAAAGAAATCATCAAGATCAGAGCAGAAATAAATGAAAAAGAAATTAAGGAAATAATAGTAAAGAGTAATAAAACTAAAAGCTGATTCTTCAAGGAGACAAACAAAACAGACACACCATTAGCCAGACTCAAGAAAAAAGGGAGAAAAATCAACAAAATTAGAAATGAAAAAGGACAGGTTACAACAGACAATGCAGAAATACAAAGAATCATAAAAGACTATTATAAGAAACTATATGCCAATAAAATGAACAACCTGGAAGAAACGGACAGATTCTTAGAAAAGTTCAATCGTCCAAGACTGAACCAGGAAAAAACAGAAACTATGAACAAGGCAATTATAAGCACTAAAATCAAAACTGATCAAAAATCTCCTACAAACAAAAGTTCAGGGCCAGATGGCTTCACAGGTGAAATCTATTAAACATTTGGAGACGAGCTAGTGCCTATCCTTCTGAAACTTTTTCAAAAAATTGCAGAGGAAAGAATACTTCCAAACTCATTTTACGAGGCCACCATCACCCTGATACCAAAATCAGAAAAAGACATCACCAAAAAGAAAATTACAGGCCAATATCACTGATGAACAGAGACAGAGAAATCCTCAAGAAAATTCTAGCAAACAGAATTCAACAACACATTAAAAAGATCACACATGCTGTTTTCTTTTCTCCGCCATCCTATGTGTGGTTGAGTTTGCTTCTCAACGATGTCTTCTCACAAGACTTTCAGGGTCAAGCAATTCCTGGCCAAAACAAAAGCAGAATCGTCCCATTCCTCAATGGATTCGAATGAAAAGTAGTAAGATCAGGGACAATTCCAAGAGAAGACATTGGAGAAAAACCAAGCTGGGTCTATAAGAAGTGTCACATATAAAGTGGAATACATGCTGTGTGTTAAGACTATCTGCCTATTAACCAGCCAAATCACAGTCGGAACATCACAACTGTCTAAACTTATGAGAGAGATGGAATGCTTGGCTCCTATGTTTCTTGTTTCCTCGCTAGCAGTCTATGAGGCTCAGTAATGAATATGTGAAACTTATTTGGGGAAAAAGAAAAAAAGATCACACACCATGACCCCAGGGATGCAAGGACTCTTCAATATATGCAAATCTATCAATGTGATATATACCATATTAACAAACTGAGAGATAAAAACCGTAAGATCATCTTAACAGATGGAGAAAAAGCTTTTGAAAAAAATTCAGTACCCATTTATGATAAAACTCTTAAAAAAATAAGCATAGAAGGAACCTACCTCAACATAATAAAGGCCAAAAATGATAAACCCACAGCAAACATTATCCTCAACGGTGAAAACCTGAAAGCATCCCCTCTAATATCAGAAACAAGACAAGAGTGCCCATTCTCGCCTCTATTATTCAACATAATTTTGGAATTCCTAGCTATGACAATCAGAGTTAAAGAAAACAAAAAGAATCCAGACTGGAAAGAAGTATTGAAACTCTCACTGCAGATGACATGATACTATACATAGAAAACCCTAAAAATACCATCAAAATGACTAAACCAGCAAATGCAATCTACAGATTCAATGTGAACCCTATCAAATCACCAACGGCATTTTTCACACAACTAGAACCAAAAAAAACCTCACAATTTGTATGGAAACACAAAAGACCCCAAACAGCCAAAGCAATTTCAAGAAAAAAAAATGGAGCTGGAGGAATTAACGTTCCCAACTTCAGTGTATACTACAAAGCTACAATCATCAAGGAAGTATGGTACTGGCACAAAAACAGAAATATACACCAGTGAAACAAGACAGAAAGGCCAGCGATAAACCCTTATCTTTGACACAGGAGCAAGAATACACTGAGGCAAAGAAAGTCTCTCCAGTAAGTGGTGCTAGGAAAACTGGACAGCTACATGTGAAAGAATGAAACCAGAACACTTCCTAACATGATAGACAAAGATTAGCTCAAACTGGACTAAAGACCTAAATGTAAGACCAGAAACTGTAAAACTCTTAAGAGGAAAACATAGGCTGAACACTTTATTATATAAATCACAGGAAGATCCTCTGAGTCTCCTCCTAGAATAACAAAGGAAAACAAAAATGAACAAGTAAGACCTAATTAAACTTAAAAGCTTTTGCACAGCAAAAGAAACTATAAACAAGGTGAAAAGACAACCTTCAGAATGGGAGAAAATAATAGCAAATGAAACAACTGACAAAGGATTAATTTCCAAAATATATAAACAGCTTATGCAACTCAATAATAGGAAAGCAAATAACTAAGTCGTTGGACTTAGTGGGCAAAAGACCTAAACAGACATTTCTCTAAAGAAGACATACAGCTAGCTAATAAACACACCAAAAGATGCTCAAGATCACTCATTATTAGAGAAATGCAAATCAAAACTACAATATCACCTTACACCCATCAGAATGACCATCATCAAAAAAATCTTCAAACGATAAGAGCTGAAGAAGGTGTGGAGAAAAGGGACGTGACATGTTGGTGCACTGTTAGGTGAATGTAAACTGATGCAGCCACTATGGGAAGTAGTAAGGAGATTCCCTAAAAATCTAGGGCTAAAACTACCATGTGACCCAACAATCCCACCATATAGGCATATACCCTGAGAAAACCGTAACTGAAAAAGACACATGTACCCTGGTGTACACTGCAGCACTATTTATAATAGCTAAGACATGGAAGCAACCTAGATGTCTATGAATGGATAAAGAAGCTGTGGTACATGTACACAATGGAATATTACTCAGCCATAAAAAGGGATGCATTTGAGTCAGTGCTAATGAGGTGAATAAATCTAAAGCCTATTACACAGAGTGAAGTAAGTCAGAAGAGAAGAACAAATATCCTATATTAAGGCATATATGGAACCTAGAAAGATGGACTGATGAACCTACTTGCCTGGTAGCAATGGAGATGCAAACACAGACAGACTTATGGACACAGCGGGTGGAAGCAGGAGAGGGTGAGATGAATATAAGAAGATGAATGAGATGAATGTAAGAGGGTGAGATGAATATAAGAAGGAGAGGGTGGGATGAATAGAGAGAAGCACAGAACAGAAACATACATATTAACATATGCAAAACAGCCAGCCAGTGGGGGAGTTTGCTGTATAACTCAGGGAGCTCACACTGGGCCAGCTGCAAGCTAGAGGGCTGGGACGGAGTGGGAGGCGGGAAGGAGGTCCAAGAGGGAGGGAACATATGTATACCTATGGCTGATCCATGTTGATGTATAGCAGAAACCAACACAACATTATAATTATCCTTCAATTGAAAGTAAATCAAGAACTACAATGTAATCCTAAGCCAAGTGAGAGCAGTAAAAAATGACAGAGCTCAAAGTAACATTTCAACTTAGCATCTTTAATGATGGGGTCAGGAATTACAGGACAGTTTCATGTCTGTTTAAAACATATTTTATGAAGCAGTTAACTTCTCTTGAAAAATCTGTATGCAGGTCAGGAAGCAACAGTTAGAACTGGACATGGAACAACAGACTGATTCCAAATAGGGAAAGGGGTACATCAATGTTGTATATTGTCACCCTGCTTATTTAACTTAAATGCAGAGTACATCATGAGAAACACTGGGCTGGATGAAGCACAAGCTGGAATCAAGATTGACAGGAGAAATAAATAACCTCAGATATGCAGATGACACCACCCTTATGGCAGAAAAACTAAAGAGCCTCTTGATGAAAGTGAAAGAGGAGAGTGAAAAAGTTGGCTTAAAACTAAACATTCAGAAAACTAAGATCATGGCATCTGGTCCCATCACTTCATGGCAAAATAGATGGCGAAAAAGTGTCAGACTTTATTTTTGGGGGCTCCAAAATCACTGCAGATGGTGACTGCAACCATGAAATTAAAAGACACTTGCTCCTTGGAATAAAAGCTATGATCAACCTAGATAGCATATTAAAAAGCAGAGACATTACTTTGTCAACAAAGGTCCGTATAGTCAAGGCTATGGTTTTTCCAGTAGTCAACTAAGAATATGAGAGTTGGACTATAAAGAAAGCTGAGTGCCAACGAATTGATGCTTTTAAACTGTGGTGTTGGAAAAGACTCTTCAGAGTCCTTTGGACTGCAAGGAAATCCAACCAGTCCATCCTAAAGGAAATCAGTCCTGAATATTCATCGGAAGGGCTGATGCTGAAGCTGAAACTCCAATACTTTGGCCACCTGATGTGAAGAACTGACTCATTTGAAAAGACCCTGATGCTGGGGAAGACTGAAGGCATGAGGAGAAGTGGATAACAAGAGGACGAGACGGTTGGATGACATCACCGACTCGATGGACATGAGTTTGAGTAAACTCCGGAAGTTGGTAATGGACAGGGAGGCCTGGCATGCTGCAGTCCCAGGTGTTGCAGAGAGTCCGAATGACTGAGCGACTGAACTAAACTGACCTGACTTCTCAAAGGCAGACAACTTGACTGAAACAATGTGAATTAATAAAATATCTGAATTACACAAAACATTTAAGAAAAAAAAAATGTATCTAATACAATGATTAAAAATATAGGTATCAAAACTACTTCTGGCAGAGGGTTGATTTAATTACTGGATTCAAATCACGTTATTTCCAACACAATATATGTTCTGTTAGGGGTCCTCAATTTTGTTTTCTCTAGACTTACTCTATTCTTAAGATTATTGTGTTATTCTACAATGATTTCCTCAACAGATGTTAACTTTAATTTGGTCTCTAAATTTTTTCAAATAAAGCATAAAGTCTAAATTAATATAGAATCAGATTTGGGCATTATGACTGCTAGAGCCAGTAATGTGGTTCCAAGGTAAACAAGGATTTTATTCAGTATTTTTATGTTTCAGAAGTCTTAATTTAATATATTTAACATCTTTTTCGAAAGTCTAAGTGAACCCTGGTTAAAAAGATCAGTGTCACTGGCAGGGAGTGCTAGTGTTATTAAACTTGAATAGTGACTGTTCACTTCACGTCACTGACATTGCTTCCAATCAAAATATTCAGCATAATCCTACCCTGAAAAATGAAGACACACAAGTCACAAGCAAAACAAACTTGAAAATTTCATACTATGTCCACACCAAAGTCTGTCAGTAAAAAGCAAGCACAATTCAAGAAAAGCACATCTGTGAAGTCTCAAAAAGCTATTTTCTCAGAAATATCAAAAAGATTTCTAACTTGAAAATTATACATACTCACTTTAAAAGAGGATAGTGATAACTCATGCTGTCATTCAATTTTAATAACATTTTCTATAACACCTTATGGAAAAACCTGGACAAACTTTTTGGCCAACCGTATCATGGTATTAAATGAATATAATGTAAAAATGTAAATTTAGAGTATTTTATAGAAACTGATGAGGATTCTTAAATTTTAGATAACC
This sequence comes from Dama dama, assembly GCF_033118175.1. Lineage (NCBI taxonomy): Eukaryota > Metazoa > Chordata > Mammalia > Artiodactyla > Cervidae > Dama > Dama dama. Next base: position 21,438,471 of record NC_083681.1, read on the forward strand.
TTCTGCTATCAATTAAAAATGAAAGGCTAGGGACTTGCCTGGTGGTCCAGTGGTTAAGAATCCACCTTCCAAAGCAGAGGATGCAGGTTTGACACTTGGTTGGGGAACTGGGGTTCCACGTACCTTGGGAAAGCCAGGCCCACATGATGCAACTAAGAAGCCCATGCACCCCAACTACTGAGCCCGTGTGCTCTAGAGCCCATGTTCCACAACAAAAGAAGAGACGTGCCCATGTGCTGCAATGAAGACCCAGTACAGTCAAAGGTTAAGAAAAAGAAAGGCCATAAACTCCGTACCTTTCCAACTGCTTCTGATGTTTCTCTTCTCTAGCCTGGGCCTTCATCTGCTGTACTTCAATAGTGTCAGGCTTCCTTCTTCGCATGTAGAGCTCATGGTTTCCCATGCATAAGGCCAAAATCCGCTTATTGATTCTCAAACGAGGTGCATAAAAAACAAAATCCTAAACATAAAGGAGCCTGAATTTAAAATCTTCATGAAGGATAGTCCTTCCCACAATAATCTCTACAAAATTTTAACCTCTCCTATGAATTCTAATGTCATACTCCATATAGTTTAGAAATCACAGAATTTCTTCACTCCTTATGCCATACTTTCACAAAACTGGTTCCCTCACCCTTTCATTCCCTACTGGTTTTGTGGAGAAGCTAACATTCTTATCCTATCAATGTATTAAATGACATTTATTCTTTTTTCTTCTCCAAAGAAACTATGAACATCAATTCCTTCAACCTCAGAGGAGGATTTTTTGTTTGTTTTCCCTTTGCCATTAATCTCAAAATTGGATCTTTGTTCAACTCTGTTAAACTTTTTAACCTAGAAATTTTCTCCATATCTTTGGGTTTTCAATAACTGAGCTAAAATACTAGAGTATACCTGACACTAGAGCAATAAAAAAAACTATTTAAATATAAAGATTTCTTACGTTCAAGTTTTTGAGTTACAAAAATCCGAAGTTCATTATGTAATACTCTCTAAGCAAGTTAATTTAGAGAAGGGTTACCTCCACTAATTCTAGCCACCAACATGCTTTTTTTAAATAGGAATGGTGATTGTTTCCAACCATCTCCTAATAAAAACTGCACACCCTATAGTTAAATCTCAGTTAAAATAAAACTGTGAAAAGGGTTACTTCTCAGAAGCAATTCAATAAATAGACAATGTCGTTCTTCAAGTGCTAGCATAGCAAAGTGGCAGAAATTTAAAGAGTTAATACATAAACTAAAGGAATTTTACTTACAGGTGCCTTTTTGTCAATCGGCTTTATAACAAATTTTTTGTCATTAAATGAAATATTTCTGATTTCACTCCAGGGAAAACCAATTTTAGGTGTTAACCTTAAAGAATAAAAGCATGCTTTAAGATGAATATATTCTCATTATAAAAAGAAACTGACACGTTAAGTCCAAAGTCCCCACTGTCCACAATCCCCAATCCCAATCCTTCCAATCTTGAGCTCACCCCTCTTTCACATTCCCCATCTTTATTTGAAGTCACACCTCTAACAGGTACTCTAACGGAAACTCTTTCAAAATTTTTAAAGGAAGAAAAGATTTCATCCACAAGATTTACTCTTCAGGTCATTTTTGCTTTTCATTCAAAACTTTCAAAATTTTCTCTTCTGAATCACATACCATTTTAATTTGCTTTGTAATATATGAAAAGATATGAGAGTAAAATCAGTAAAACACTCTCTTTTGGAATTATTGTATTTGCTTAGGAATGTATACTTTATTAGATACCTACAAATAATGAAAATAAAGTTCTGAGACCAGAATAAAAAGAAACATCTTGGAAAAAAGCATTACTGGCATAGACTTAGATGCTCATGTGACATGGTAAACAAAAGAAAGGTGTAAAATAATTGCGGTTATCATTACTTAAAAGTTCTCTAAGAGCCTGACATATTATACATTCTGGGTTGATTCCAAAATAAAATGTCACTGTTCACATTCTACTTTATTGATGTCTAAAAATATTCAAAATAATTCTTATAAATGTTCAAACAGAAAGTGTTACAAAATACAGTAAATTACGACTTCACTTCACTCACTTCATACTTTATCACTGGAGAAGGAAATGGCAACCCACTCCAGTATTCTTGCCTGGAGAACCCCATGGACAGAGGACCCTGGCGGGCCATGGTCCATGGGGTCGCAGAGAGTCGGACACGACTGAAGTGACTGAGCACGCATACACCTATAATTCATTGTCTCACTGTTGCTGTTTATGCATGTTAATTTCAATTTCAACCTATAGGCCAGGAAAACATTTAAGCAATCACTTTTCATCTATGAGAGAACAAATTTTAAGTTACCAGACATAACTCACAAGACATCAGGAAGCACACTTCAAAGAGAAGTGAAATCACTCTATTTGGTAAATATACTTCTTGAGAAGTAGAACTCTGAAACTACAAGATGTTGAGAAAACAGGTATGTTATCTGAGAACCTATCCGACATTAATTAATCTTTTAATTTGGGGACAAGGGAGAAGCAGTTAAGAGTTATCAATCCCTAAGAGAACTTTACACATAAGATTAAAGCCATACAGACTGCTGAATAAAGACTAGTTCACTATCCACCTAATTTACTTACTTGTCATCACGTTCATAAATATTCAGACCCAAAGCATCAACACCTAGCCACAATTCAGTTCCTTTCTTATTTTTTATTTCAAAATAGTTGACTCCATACATTTCTAGATCCTGTGCAATCTTCAAGTACTCCATCATAGAATCCTCCCTGTTGAAATAAAGCTAATTTTAACATATATAAAAATAAGATCAAACAAATTACAAAACATTTAGGATTAAAGTTTAGTGCTTTACATGTATTCATATAAGTCTAATAATCTTTGAGGGATACTCTGATATAATAAAAAGTGTTATGAAAAAAACCCTTAATTTGAGGAAAAACACTTAAGAAAATAACCACTCAATACCTTAGCATTCCTCTATGTTCTTCATGCCAATTCTGTATTCTTTCTTCCCACTGTTCTTTTGTCAGTTTGTGTTGCTCCAAAACACTGTAAGGAAAAAAAAAATCTATAAAAATACCCCTTAGATTCAAAATCAACATGCTTTTAAAAAGTCTAGAATTGTTCAGTACCTTAACTGTGGTAGTCATACAAAGCTATACACATGATAAAACTGCACCAATACATACATACATACACACAAATGACTACAGTAACACTGATGAAACTTGATGGGGTCAGTGGATGGCATCAACACCAACATCCTAGTTGTGATATTGTACTAAAGTCATGCAAGATGTTACCATCAGGGAAGGCTTGGGGAAGACCTCACTACCATATTTTATTACAACTGTGTGTGAACCTACAATTAACTCAAAATATAAAGACTCTATGACCCTAAAATTATTTTACATTAAGTTTTAGAAATAGTTACATGGATAGTTTATGGGAATTCAAATGTTTGCAATGAATAAAATATTGTACCAATAACAGGGAAAGTAACTTTCTCATGAATAATAAGACTTGAGAGGAACAAATCAAAAACAGAACTCTTCTTTGCCTCTATGTATTTACTTGCTTTTATGCTAAATTTAATTTTTATGTTTTCTACAGGTATACTTTTATTTAAGTTTACAAGTGAAAAAGCATTTTTTTCACCATCCCCCAAGCTTTAAGTAACTTACTAGTTTCTTTTGTATCATTGAAGTGTTTCTTCTACAAATGTAAGCAAACATGAACAAACATTCTTATTTTCAACACTTAAATCGAACACTTCTTTACAGCACTTAAATTTGCACATTTTTCTTGTCTTAATACTCTCTTGCCATCTGCCCTCTGTGCTCATCAAGAGGCAAGCCTTGAGGGTAATGTAATGCAATGTAATGCAATGCAATGCAGCCAACTGCAGAAATGACAATGTTAAGGAAATCTGAATGTACAGGTTAATTAAATTGAATGCCACTAAGATTTATGTTCTGGCTTTTTATATTAAGCATCTCAAATCTCCCTCGTTTCCATTTTACATAATGTACTTGCATTATTAATCTGCATGACTGGTTTGCAGGTATCTAAAAATTCCCACTTTGGAAAAGAATATGGAAAAGAATAGACATACATTATGTATAACTGAACCACTTTGCTGTACACTGAAAGTAACACACTGTAAATCAAATATAATATCCCAATATAAAATAAAAATTAAACTAAAAAAAAAGAGAACTTCCCTCACTGTCCAGTGGTTAAGAATCCACCTGTCAACGCAGGGGACGCAGGTTTGATTCTTGTGACGAGAAGATCCACATGCTGTGGGGCAACTAAGCTGGTGGGCCACAACTACTGAGCCCTAGTGGAGGTCGCTGTGGGCTATTTGAGACCTTGGAAGCCGGGTAGAGTCCCCAGGGTTCCCTGTCCCCAGTGCAGGATGCGGAGGCACTAGCCAGGGGCCATTTGTCCGGATTCCATAAGTGCCTGCTTCACCTGGGGGCCTCCGCGCACACTGCCAGCCTGGCCGCCGGCCACCAGCACCCAGCTCTCCCCTGCGCTGCACGGTTCTCTGCGCCCCAGGCCGCCCTGGCCGGAACTCGTCGGCTAAGGCCCTGAGCACCACGCCTCCCGCTGGACTCTGCCACCCCAGTGCCCGGTCCAGCGCTCACCACCGTGCCTGGTGCCCTAGGGCCTCCCCAGCCCAGCCCATACTGTGCGGGGGCTGGACCCCTGCCCCCAGAGCCGGGCATTCCGGGGCGCGGGTCCCCTCACCAGACTGCCACCCCCGCCTCAGGCCTCCAAGACGAAACAGAGCCCCAGGGCCCCGCCATGAGCTTTCTGGAGACCTTGGCCCTGAGCTTTGGGGGTAGGAGGGGGCTGGGGAGATTCTAGCCCAAGGGCAGCAGAGGCACCCAGGATCGGGTGAGAAGGTGCTGGGGAGGGCACTGGTAGCATGTGGGTGAGATGTGGTCTATAAATTAGAGCATCTATATTTCCCTGGCTTCTGTCCTTCTCCCTGCCCTCCTTGCTCTAGGATTGTACCTTCTCTGCTCTCAGCCCAGCCCCAGCCCCTTCCAGAGTCCCTAGTTCATGGAATAAAGTCAAAGTGAAGTTGCTCAGTCGTGTCTGACTCTCTGCAATCCCGTGGACTGTAGCCCACCAGGCTCCACCGTCAATGGGATTCTCCAGGCAAGAATACTGGAGTGGGTTGCTATTTCCTTCTCCATGGAATAAAATGATTAAATCTCACCCCTGCCAAAAAAACTGACTGCAACTACTGAGTCCATGTGCCCTAGAGCCCGTCCTCTCCAACAAGAGAAGCCACTTCAACAAGAAACCCACGCACAACTAGAGAGTAGCCCCCACTTGCCACAACTACAGAAAGCCTGTGTACAGTAAGGAAGACTCAGCACAGCCAAAAATAAAAAAGTTGAAAAAATTTTAAAAAGAAAAAAAAAAAATTACTGAGAGGTGGGTGGGGAAGCTAAATCTTCTGTCCAGAAAAAAAGGAGTCTTTTCTTCATGATAAGGCTAATCTGTTTCACCTTGGCTTTAAGTCTATTTGGGCCTTTAAACGACTTGTGAGTGTGTGTGCGTGCACACAAGCTAAGTCACGTCCCACTGTGCGATCCCATGACTGTAGCCCCCCAGGCTCCCCTGTCCATGGGATTTCCCAGGCAAGAAAACAGAAGCGGGTTGCCATTTCCTTCTCCAAGGGATCTTCCTGACCCAGGGGTGGAATCGGCGTCTCTTGTGTCTTCTGCATCGGCAGGTGAATATTCTTTACCACTGTGCCTCCTGGAAATCCCTTTAAATGACTTTTTCCTCTATTTTCTCAGGAAATATTTTCTCACTCCATCATTTACCATCCCTGCCTATCTATATTACCAGACACACACACATCTCAAGAGATATTTTTGGTTCATTTTCAGATCACCTCAACAAAGCAAGTTACACAAAATTTTCAGTTCTCTAGTGCATACAGAGGTTATGGTTATACTACACTCTATTAAGTGTGCAGCAGCATTCTGTCCATAGAAACAATGTACATACTAAAATTTAAAAGTGCTTTATTGTTGAAAAAAAAAGTAACCACCATGTGAGCCTTCAAAATGTCATAATCATTTTGCTAGTGGAGGGTTTGAAATATTGCAGGAAGCCCCAACCTGATAGAGATACATGAAGTGAGCTAAAGCTGCTGGAAAAAAAATAGTGCTAACAGACTTGCTTGATGCTGGCTGCCACAAACCTTCAATTTGTAAAAAAGAAAACATAGTACCTACAGTGCACAGTAAAACAACGCACAGAAAAAGGAGGTATGATAGTATACTCATTTGCGTGAAGCACACAACACTCACATCCATGTTGCTCGCCAATTATGCCCAGTGCCAACAGAGAAGAGGCAAAAATGTGTAGAGTGAATAAAGGAATTAATTATTTTCCATCTTTTAAGGAACACTTTAAACCTATGCTCCCCTCCTCTTAGTTTTTTTTTCTTTATCACAGCCAAATTCCTTTCAGGAACTGTTTGTATTTACTGTCCTTTATTTCTATACCTCACATCACTGCCCCCAGTCTACCACAATCTGGGTTCAACCCCCAACGCTCTACTAAAACTGCTCTTACACTGGAGATGTCAGTAGGTTCAAAACTGACATCTTCATTCTCTGAAATGGGTTCCTTCTCACCTTGCAAAGCTATTGCAAACCACCCAGATACCCAAGTCAGAAACCTGGTACAGAAAAACATGCATATCTAGCTCTTTTCAAGAGAGAGGGATAGTATCTGTGGGGCTAACTATTCCTATCAGCAAACTGCTAACCTCTACTGTGGGAGACCAGATTGCTTATCTGGGTTTTTCAGTACAAGGATTATAAACATCCATCAAAATCATTAAATTTATGTGTTTGATTTAGGTTCACCAAGTAACATGATTACTAATTTTCCCCCAGGCACTTAAGTGATAAAAGTTTGTTATATACTATACATGGAATCTGGCTTCCCTCCTAGTTCAGTTGGTAAAAATCCACCTAAAATGCAGGAGATCCCAGTTTGATTCCTGGGTCAGGAAGATCCGCTGCAGAAGGGATAAGCTACCCACTCCAGCATTCTGGCCTGGAGAATTACATGGACAGTCCATGGGGTCGCAAAGAGTCGGACACGACTGAGCAACTTTCACTTTCATACATGGAATAAAATCAATGACTGAAAGTATCTCCTCCATTCTAAACTAAAAACTTAGTATTCTGACATTATGGATTTCTTTTAAACTTAGATAACTTGAATGAATCCTCCTGAGACTAACAACCTGAAGGACACCTGACTGGACCTTCAAAGTTAAAAACCAAATCTTGAGCAGCAGGTGCTACCTTTCTTCTTCCTAAATAGATTGGGTTTCTCTAGGTCTCACAGACTAGAGAACAAACTTATGGTTGCTGGGAGGAAGGGATAATTAGGGAGTTTGGGATGGACATGTATACACTGCTATATTTAAAATGGATAACCAACAAGAACCTACTATACAGCACATGGAACTCTGCTCAGTGTAACGTGGCAGCCTGGATAGGAGAGGAGTTTGGGAGAGAATGGATGTATGTATATATATGGCTGAGTCCCTTCTTTGTTCACCTGAAACTACCACTATGCTGTTAACCAGCTATATTCCAATACAAAAATAGAAAGTTTAAAAAAAATAATTTTAAAATTTAAAAGAAAAAAAAACTCATCTGAAATGCAATTCTACTACACTGGTAATCAATTACTCCATTCAATGCTTACAAAATCTGAGACACTGAATTTTGGGTTGGACCAATAGTTATGAACAGACTAACAAGTATCTCACACTCCTGTTTCTTTCAGTGAATAATATATAATATATACTATTAAAACTATTATTGTTATAAAATTAAAGAGCAGAAGAGTACATAACATTTAATGATCAATTACTAAATCTACTGTACTTAATGGTACCTATAAAGCACACAGCAACAGAATATAATTTACTAACCAAAATTAATTGTTAATGCTACAACCAAAGGAACTTAATAATAAAAATAGACCTAAAGTAGTTTTGATTTCTTCATATTTAGTACCTACAAAAAAGAAATTACACTTAAGAGCTTAAATGAGGAAGTGATAGAGAACTTAAATTTTAGGTTAATAATATGCAGTTCTGCCTTTAAATAGAAATTTTAAATTCAGGAATCTGTGCAAATAGTAATAATTTCTCTGGATTCTAGAGAGAAGTCCCTATGTACATTCTAACATCAGGGTCATGTATACCACTACCATTAAGAACTGAAATGTTCAAAAGTAATATTTGATGTAATTTCTAGATTTTATAAATACTACTACCAACTAACAGTTGTATCACACTTTACAATTAGGACTGTAAAGCACACAGTTCATGAACTGTAGTCATAAACATAGGCTGACAGAGCAGAACTGTTACCCTCATTGTGCAGAGTGAGACACTAGGGCCACACAATTGGCAGAGGGTAGAATCGGCATTTAAAACCAAGGCCTGCTAATGATGCTTTCCTGCAGCATGCTCCCTTGAAATAACTGTCATATTGAAACCGAGTCTCCCGAAAGCAAGTTCTCCTACTGAGTATTTATTAACCTCTACATGCAAAGCTTCTTTGCCTTTCCTTGCCCCCTCTGACTTCAGTCCTGTGCTAACTGAACACTTAATCAGCCAACAGCCAGATGACTAAAGCTGCTGTTGTCAGTAACACTATTAACTGCTACTATACTAAAACTGCTATTATAGGTATCATCAGTAATGTACAAACTCAGGTTATTTAGCAGACCCCCCCAGTCACGGGCCACCCAGCCAGAGAATCTTAAACCACAGACTTCTGACTCCCAAGCTGTCATGAAACCATGATTAATTCTAGCCCCTTTGTTCTTTCCCTTTAGTAAGCACCTAACTCAAAGATCAGGTGGGAGTGGATCTGAGACTCGTCTCTCACTCCCTTGTTTGGTACCCTGCAATAAATGCTGTACTTTCCTTCACCACAAACAGGTGTCAGTCGATTGGCTTTCCTGCGTCTGGGGAACAGACCCGAGTTCCGAACAGGCAGTAGTATGCTGCAGATGGGAACAGAGCACTAGACTAAGAGTCCAATAACCAAGCTTAAAAAGTCTTTTGGAAAGTTAGAAATTTAATTTTAATTCTATGGAGGAAATGTGGCCTGGAACTTACTATTTTCAAAAACATTTATTAAGCAACGGTCTACCTGCATGAGAATTTTTACTAATAAGTAGTAAGTCATGCCTCCTCAAGCCCAAATTATGACTGCCTCCACTTACTGCTTATCTGTGAGAATGAGGAGAGACAAAATGTTTAAGTAATTACAGAGTATATAAATCTATGTAGCTTCTGGGTCATAACTTTTTAAAGTATATCCTAACCCAACTGGCAACTTAAAAATCTAAAAACAACAACAACAACAAAAAACACAACCATTTACAAACTTCTAAAATATGATTTTTCAGAGACTATAGCGTAAAAGCATGCTTCACTTACCGCTGGGGGAGGAGTCTATCATTAGCCAGGTAGCCTGGTTTATGAATCTCTTTATTATAATCTCCATACTTGGCTTGGACAGCATAAGAAGCCAAAAGAACTGCAGTTTCTGGTGGACAATATATCTCATCATTTAATATAGCTTCCTTAACTTGCAAGAAGAAAAGTCTCTGGGTTATTTCTTGAATTAATTCCTCAGAAACATCTTCAGGAAAGAATTTAGCTCTAAATTTGAATTGCAAAGGATTCTCTTTTTTAACATCTTGCTGTGTCACCTGTAATAGTAATTTCAAATATATTCAATAAAAATCTTAGGTTCACAATAACTGACCATAGTCACATAATATTCTCTTTTGGTACAAAATAGGATATAAAACATAAGATTCTAAATCTATTAAGTAAGATTTTAAACCTGTAATAAATGTGAGAAAAAGATTCTATGCTTATGAATGTGACTGATAACTCACAGATCCTAATAAATAACCTAATTGAAATTTCTCCAGAGCAACTTATCCTGAAGATGTTTAAATTAAGATCAAAGTACTAAGCAATACCTTATAGTATTTCCTACTGCTGAGTTGTCAAATAGGAAAAAAATGAACATTTCTGTTTTTGAAGATGCTATGGTGATGGTACCTTAGTAAATTAAAAGACATGACTCCTCTAATGATTCACAGAGATAACTATAAAAGAGGTTTAAAATCAGTCAGACTCTGAGTTTTTCTCGCTCAGTCTGATTTAACATGATCAAGATTAACTTCAAAGCAACTTAATTATTAGCTAGATATGTTATCATACACAGTTTACCTTTTTATTTAGTTTAAGCCATGTAGAATAGCCCTTGCTGTCCATGTACTGCAGCCCAAAAAACCAGACTTCACGCAAACCAACTGTTTTCACCACCTTAAAAAAAAAAGTTCAGTTCAACACTCACATTGTCACCAGAAGGCACTATACTTCAAAGGAAGAACAAAACCACATGGAAATTATAGTGAAGATCTTTCCTAAATTTAACATACTAATTAAAGGAATACTCCTAAAAATTTAAGTCCAGGTTTTGTTTATTAAATTCCATAATGTCATTTCAACCTTATCTGATCCACTCTTCCATGTGCCTTTTCCTTCTCATCTGCCAACATGACCCTAACAGATAAAAAGAAGAATCTGGGCAAAAGACACAGAGCTGTCCTAATCCCACTTTCCTATTTCAGTTTACCCTTCCCCCAACCCAAATTATACTATCAAGTAGTATAATTGATAGTATACAATTATATAGTATACAATTGATAGTATACAAACAAACAGTATCATTTTGGTACGAAGACTCTCTGAGGACCTGTAAATGCCATGCCTCAGGCTATCCAGCTGCTGCTTTCACCTTCATTCCTACGTCCCTTCACTCAGCCTCATATATTCTATGTTCCACTCTCACTGAGCAAGAAACCATTCTTGGAACATGCCATAAATTTTACCCTTCTATACCTTTGCTCATGCTTCTTCCCCTTCCTAGAATGTTTCTTCTGTACTTTTATTTTTCTTTGCTTTTCTTCTATATCTTTACCACCTGTTAAATAATGTATTCTTCAAGGCCCAACTCCAGAGAAGGCAATGGCAACCCACTCCAGTCTTCTTGCCTGGAGAATCCCATCGACGGAGGAGCCTGATGGGCTGCAGGCCATGGGGTCGCTAAGAGTTGGGCACGACTGAGCGACTTCACTTTCACTTTTCACTTTCACACATTGGAGAAGGAAATGGCAACCTACTCCAGTGTTCTTGCCTGGAGAATCCCAGGGACGGGGGAGCCTGCTGGGCTGCCGTCTATGGGGTCGCACAGTCGGACATGACTGAAGCGACTTAGCAGCAGCAGCAGCAGCAAGGCCCAGCTCAACTAACATGCTTCTGTGAATGAAGCTTTCCTATCATCTAGACAAAATTAATCACTTGGTCCTTAGTAACTCCACAGTATTTATACTGCTGCTTAAACTTATTTTATCATAATTAATTATTATTAGTAGAGTGTCTATTTACCCTCCTTGGCTGTTTAAAACTAAGGAAAAGATTACTGCCTTATTCATCTTAATATCCATGTCATTTCCAAGAATGACTAGCCTGTAGTAGGTACCCAAGAGTACTACAGAGTAACTAAAGTGGTAAGCTAGGATTATTAACTCACACTCAGGATTAGGCCAACAAAAGCATATTTTTAAATCTATATTTAAAATGAGGGAGGTGAGAGTTTATTAGGACTTTAAAAGCTTTACAAAAAGATTCAATATTAGTTCTTAAGTAGTAAACATTCTTGGTTTAAAATAAATAATAATAAAAAATATTTCTTCTAAAATAAAAATCTAAAAACATGCCAGGCTTTTGGTTTCAAGATGGTAAATGGAACCCTTCGGTTTACTTTCCCTCTTGAAAAAATTTCACTGAAATGACACATACAAAAATTAAAAATAAGAAAAAAAATTTAGCTGTGGGAAAAAAAAAAATTTAGCTGTGTCATGAAAGGTTACCACATTAAAAAAGAGAGAGAGAGAAATCTCTGAATGATATGGTATATAAATACCCACAGTGATAGCAAAAGCTGATCAATGCCAAACAACCAAAACTTGAACGTGGACAAAGGAGACCCCAGAAAATTTAACTTTGGCAAAAGATAGGCTGTCCCAACAGAGCCACAGAAAATATTTCAGCTCAGAGTAGCAGAAACAAGAAATGTCAAGAGCAGTACCAAAGCAGCAAGCCTTAGTTTTGTCTCCAGGCTTTCTGTGAGTCACAATGCTGCTAAGTAAAAAAGGGATCTGCCAGTGGGGCACAAGGGACAGCCTCTTAACTTCAGACTGTCACAACACACACCAGAAAAGTAAGAGACCACAGCTGTGAAATTCCTTAACAGGCTCCATCTTTCCCTATTTCTGAAAGTCTTCTAGCAAACTTTATTTTTATTTATTTTTTTTTTCTAGCAAACTTTAAATCATGCATCCACAAGTAAAAACATATTGTAACTACAATATATGCATATTTATCTATGTTATACATATGCTATCACATTAATACATCAGAAAGCCTATCCTAAAAAATTAAAAGATAAAAATACAAACATTTTTACTATTTTTTTCTTGCATTGTAACAGATGACGCTGAGTACTATTCTAATCCCATAGGGGTAGTACTATTCTAACCCCATAGGCATAAACTGGAAGAGGCAGCCAGTGAAGAAAAAGTCAGCAGGTAGCAAACCAAAGGATCTCACAAACTCAACCAGAGCCCCTCCACAAGGCAGATGGGGGGTTCAAGCTGACATCCTAATCAGAAGTGAGGTTTTCCTATAGGTAGATTCATCTGAGAGAACTCCTGCCCCTTGGTCTGCTGGTCTGACTCTGAACCTACTGACCTTGACCTGACAGCTAGCTCACCCACATACTCAACTTCACCCTAGGTAACACCAGATTTGGATCTGGAATTTGGGCTCAAGTTGCCAAGATACAGAACAGGGACTACAAGAATTAACTGCTGAGACAGGCTGGAACAGACAGCAACACTCTTTAACTTAGATTTATAATATGAAATGTGTGTGTTTGCGTATCAACCACTGTTCTACATAGTTTACACTTCTGAAGTCTCAATTAATTCTGACAAAAACCTTGTGAAGGAATAATGTTACCATCATCGTAACTGTACAAATGAGAAAAATGAGACAAAGAAAGTAATTTGTATGAAGTCAAACAGCGACATCTGGGACTCTACCTCTAGCAGTGTGGTTCCAGAGCCCACATTTTTCAACTAGTACACATTACTGCATCATAAAATATGTAGTTTCCTTTTCCCTGGTATCTAAACTAAAGCAATTCTGCTTAGGAAAAAAACATTTTATTTCTCACTAACCAATACCAAAAAGGCCCATGTGCTAATTTGTTTTTGACTAACACAAAACATTTTGCTCACTATAAATAACATTTCAATTTGCTATGAGTACAGTAAATGCTAACTCTATCCACATTTTTATTTAAGTAAGATAGCTTATGTACTTACAAACACGAGACCTAGAAGAATCAACAGAAGTATTAGTTCACAAAAGTAAAATACCTATAACATAAATTGCATGCAATTGCTTACAATGATGCCTTAAAAAATTGCTCACTCACAACAAAAAAATTCTTTCATCTCCAAAAAGATTTTATCTGGGCATTCAAGCTCATTAATTATCTAATTAGTAGATTAAGTTTATTAGCTAGTCAAGGGAAGAAACAACTTCCCAGGAGTTTTAAATTTTTATTTCATCATATTTGGGATCAGTAGGTAATTAGTATGTTATTTATTGCTGTAATACCAGGAACTGTCCCATTTCCTAAGGTCAATAGTTAGCATGACCACAGACTACTGCTCCCCTGATCATAAGTTCATGTAAAAGTTCTTGTAAAAGTTCATGTAAAAGCTACCTCCTCCTTTCTGCAATCAATTCGCTTCTTAAACACTTGACCCCTAGTCACCAATCTCTTTCCTCCTTTTCTCAATAAAACTTGACTACTTAAATCATTATATACAGCTTTACCTGGGGAGCCTCAATAAAAGTACTAATAGTTTAGAATAGGTCCCAGACAATCAAACAGAATCTCTAGAGGTGGTTTCCAGACACTGCTTTATCTTTCTCTTTAAAACTCCCCAGGGTGGCTCAAGTGCACACTCAAGAGTGATAAAAAGGACAAAATCAGTAGTTCAAGTTCTTTAATATGACATCCATGTTCTAACTCCAGGCTAGCATATTAAGAGCCTAGGACATCAAACTGCTATCACGGCCCTATTTATAGCTTATGCCTTTGCTCCTGCCATCTCCTTGAAACCCAAGTTCCCCTGCCGAGTTTATGATTAATCTCTCTATCCAACTTTACTCCCTTTCTTGTCCCCTCTGACCTTAATCCTGTGCTAACTGAACACTAATCAACCAGAGTCAGATGGCCAAAACTGCTGCCATTGTTGATAATACCAATAATGTAGTAAAACTGCTCTTGTATCATCATACATCATCATTAACACACAGGTTACTTCTCCAGGGCAAGATAAGCCAAGAGACCCTCGGATAACGAAACCAGAGACATCCTAACCAAACCAAAACTACAATTAAGAAATGTCACAGAAATATCACATAATGATTAACCTCAGCTTCTTTGTTCTTTCCCTTCTATAAAAAAGCCTCTAACTCAAAGACCAAGTTGGAGTGCATCTGAGACTTGTCTCCCACTCCCTTGCTTGGGGCCTTGCAATAAGCGCTTATTCCATGCAAACTCTCACTGCTGAGTCTGACTTTCTGTACACTGGACACACAAGCCCATTGCTCATTTACCCCCTCTGTCTAGGATCTCCACCTATTCCACTCATGGACTATGGAGAATATCATTGAATTCCTTTTAGTCCTCATTACAATGATTTTCATATCAGATGTTTAATAAATACCTAATAATTATTTTTTTAAAGTCCCATCTCTCAAATCTAGGAATAAGAAAGACCATCCCTACAGTTGTTCAAGACATCTGAACAAGTACTGTGAAAAATTCCAAATGCTACATTGTAGCATTTTAAGTAAAGGTATAGAAAAACACAGAAAGAAGTATGCAATAGCATGCACACTATGGTGTCAAAATTGCATACTTCATGTAGTGAATGATACCTGGTCAAAAAGCTGTTTGCCAGTTGTGTTGGGCTGAATGGCAAATTCCAGCTCAGCATCCATCGTTGTTACTCTTACATTGATCTGCAATAAAAACAAAAGGTATAATCAGTAGAAAAAAGAAAATACTTAAGTATAATGTCAGGCATGAGAAAATATTTAAGCAATTAAAAAACAACTCAATGCAGCTAATATTTTCTTTACTGATACTTTATTTATATTTTTGATTTATTGAATACTTAACATACAAGAGGTGCCAGGCCTGGTGCTTTTCACATACTTATTTAGTTTCTACAACAATAGCAGGAGATATGTGCATTTCCACAGAAGTGTTCATTTATATAAAAAAACTCTTTGTCACTTGCCCAAGAACACACAGATACTAAAAAACAGGGCAGGTATTTAACTGAGGTACAACTCCAAATTCTTTGAATGTCATTCACTATTCCATATTTCTTTCAACACAAAAATCAAATATTTAGTTTTATTTATACTGCAAACGTATTCTTTATAAAAAGCATTCATCTATTGCCTTTTACTTGCTAGACTTTTTCAAATTCTAATTTTTATATGTAAATACCTTCCTAGGTTAATATCTGACCACAAATGTAACATGCTTAACCAAAGTAATTTTTATTCCAGAACAGCATCTTCACCTAGAATCCACCGTGACATGGTAAAAACCTATCTTTTAACTCACACTAGAACTCTAAATCAGACTTATTTCCCCTTATCTTTAACTCATTCTAAAAACCACATGTACCTCTACACATGTACTTTTATCTGAAATACTTTCTCCAATCAAAGATATCTTATAGAGCTCCTTCTTTATAATAATTTAGGAAATATTAATACACATAAAATATATGCAACATATATAGACAATGAAGTATAATAAAATAAACAATGGTAATATAATAATAAATACATATTTGGCCTTTATCCTGGTTCCCAGCAGAGGTCCTAAAATCCTTGAAATTCCCTGAGTAATAGATGTGAGAGGATTTTCTGTTATTCATAACAAGCTCCTTTCAACCATACCAGAGTTTATGCTAATGGGTGACTCTAGATGGGCCCTAATAGCTTTAGAATGGGGGCCAGTACCCAGAGAAACCAATCATGCCATTAGAGGACTGAACCTTTCAGCCACCCATCCCAACTACCCAGGAGGGTGAACGGTGAGGAAAGAGAGCTGATCTCCAAGGTCCAATGATTTAATCAATCATGCCTATGAACTGGAGCTCCATAAAACCCTAAACAAAGGGGTTCAGAATGCACCCACTTGCTGACAGGGTGGTGCATCGCAAACTCCACAAAGACAGAAACAAGCTACTCAGGACTCTTCTGGACCTCGTCCTCTAAATCCGTACTCTTTATAGTTTCCTTTACATTAACCAGTCAGTAACAGCAGTAAAGTGTTTCCCAGAGTTCTGTGAGCTGTTAAAGCATATTACAGAACCTGAAGAGGAGACTGTAGGAATCTCCAAACCTTAGCCAAGTTAGCCAGAAGAGAGAGTCACATGCATTAGCTTCAGCAGTCTAGTGGTCTGGGCCCTTAATCTCTGGGGTTTGCGTTAACTCTGGGTAGCTGTGTCAGAATATACTAAACTGCAGGACACACAGCTGGTGTCCACATAGAACCCGGGAACTGATTGGTATGGAAAACCCACACATCCAGTATCAGAACATTTTGAATTACGAAAGTGTTTTCCTTTACCCATAAATCTACCATTCAACTTAAAAACTAGAAATGACAAAGCAGTGTCACCAGTGTATTTCTCCTTTGTGAATTTCTGGGACCCCAATCTCTACAGGTAAGCACTAACCTAAATTTTCTGTTTGTGATCCTCTTAGTGTTTTTTAAAACAATTGTGCTATCACAAATGTAGGTATCTATGGTAAAATATTATTTAGTTTTTGATTTTTAACTGTTTTGTTATTGTTCAGTTGCTAAGTCATATCTGACTCTTGCAACCCCATAGACTGTATGTAGTCTGCCTGGCTTCTCTGTCCATGGGATTTTCCAGGTAAGAATACTGGAGCAGGCTGTCAGTTCCTTCTCCAGGGGATCTTTCTAAAATTGTACAGTACCTGCTAATAAAGTCTTCCTTGATGTGGACAACGATTACAATATGTATTTACTTTATGAAAATACATCAGCAGCACACATATTCTTTTGCATATGTATATTCTAATTCAATAAAAAGTTTAAACAAAAATTTTGCTAAACTATAATTTGCCTTTTCAGTTATATTTCTAAGACTCATTGATGTTTTTGTTAGTAGTTGCAATTCATTCATCTTTATGCGACTAGAGAGTAATTCATTTATCATTTTCCTATCAATTGACATTGAATTGTTTCCAATTTTTTGGTTATTAAGAACAAAACTGCTGTGAACGTTCTTGTACACATCTCCTAGTACAAGTGTCTGAGTTTCTCTAGAAGTATAACTTGGAAGAACCCCTGGGTGACAAACTACACACCTTCAACTTTACAACGTATGTTGAATTGTCTTCTAACACAACAGCATCAATTTACACTCCCACCAACAGTGAATAAGAATTTCTGCTGCTCTGTATTTTCACTAGTAGTTATCAGATTTGCTAATGTTTAACAACCTAGTAGGTATAAACTGATATCTCAATATGTTATTAATATGCAGATTCTTGATTCCTAATGAAGTTGGGAACATTTTCTTATGTGTATATGCAGAATTATAAGACAGCCCTCATGACTTCCCCAACCCCTACAGTTTACTCCCATGATTACATTAACTCTACATGATAAAAGGGATCTTGAAGATGTACTTAAGGTTACTAATCAGTTGATCTTAAGATAGGAAAATTATTGTGGGTGAATCTGAATTAATCTCACCAACTCTGCAACTCCATGGACTGTAGCCCACCAAGCTTCTCTGAACAGTAAATTACCTTTAACTAAAAAGACAATAATAATGCCCTAGGTTAGAATTTCTCCAATTTCATAGTCTCAGGATCTCCTCATGCTCTTCCCAAAAGCTTTTATCTGAGTTCTCTATCAATATTCACATTAGAAATTAAAACTGAGAAAATTTTAAGATATTAATTTTAAATATAACAAGAATAAACCTATCAGATGTTAACATAAAAAACATCAAGTAGGCTTTTCGGAAAAGCCTACTTATAAGTCTGTATAAAAAAGGCCCAGAAGGCTAACTTCAGAGCTATTTCATTTGATTCTAGGAGTAATTCCATTGCTGTTCAGTCACTAAATTGTGTCAGACTCTGAGCAACACCATGGGTTGCATCATGCCAGGATTCCCTGTCCTGCACTATCTCCTGGAGTTTGCTCATCACAATTAAGTTGGTAAGGCCATCCATCCATCTCATCCCTTTGTCACCCGCTTCTGCCCTGAATCTCTCCCAGGATCAGGGTCTTTTCCAACGAGTCAGTTCCTTGCATCCGGTGGCTGAAGTACTGGAGCTTTAGCATCAGGTCTTCCAGTGAACACTCAGGGTTGATTTCCTTTAGGATTGACTGGTTTGACCCCCCTGCTGTCAAAGGGATTCTCAAGAGAGTCTTCTCCAGCACCACAATTCAGAAGCATCAATTCTTCAGTACTTGGCGTCTTTCAGGTCCAACTCTCACATCTGTACATAACTACTGGAAAAAGCACAGCTTTTGACTAGATGGACTCTTGTCGGCAAAGTGATATCCTTGATTTTTAACATATTATCTAGATTTGTCATAGCTACCCATTCCAATATTCTGGCCTGGAGAATTCCATGGACTAAGTCCATGGGGTCGCAGACAGCTGGACATAAATGAGTGACTTTCACTCCTTCCAAGGAGCAAGCATCTTTTAATTTCATGGCTGCAGTCACCATTTGCAGTGATTTTGGAGCCCAAGAAAATAAAATCTGTCAATATTTCCAATTTTCTCCCATCTATTTGGCATGAAGAGATGGGACCGGATGCCATGATCTTAGTTTTTTGAATGTTGAGTTTTAAGCCAACTTCTTCACTCTCCTCTTTCACTTTCATCAAGAGGCTCGTTAGTTCTTTTTCACTGTCTACCATAAGGGTGGTGTGTCATCCAGCCCAGTGTTTCTCATGATGTACTCTGCATATAAGTTAAATAAGCAGGGTGACAATATAAAAACTTGATGTACTCCTTTTCCTATTTGGAACCAGTCTGTTGTTCCATGTCCAGTTCTAACTGTTGTTTCTTGAGCTGCGTACGGATTCTCAAGAGACAAGGTCAGGTGGTCTGGTATTTCCATCTCTTTCAGAATTTTCCACAGTTTGTTGTGGTCCACCCAGTCAAAGGCTTTGGCATAGTCAATAAAGCAGAAGTAGATATTTTTCTGGAACTCTCTTGCTCTTTCGATGATCCAACGAATGTTGGCAATTTGATCTCCAGTTCCTCTGCTTTTTCTAAATCCAGCTTGAACATCTGAAGTTCACGGTTCACATATTGCTGAAGCCTGGCTAGGAGAATTTTGAGCATTACGTTGCTAGTGTGAGAAATGAGTGCAATTGTGCAGTAGTTTGAGCATTCTTTGGCATTGCCTTTCTTTGATATTGGAATGAAAACTGACCTTTTTCAATTCTGTGGCCACTGCTAAGTTTTCCAAATTTGCTGGCATATTGAGTACTGCACTTTCACAGAATCATCTTTTAGGATTTGAAATAGCTCAACTAGAATTCCATCAACTCCACTAGCTTTATTTGTAGTGATGTTTCCTAAGGCCCACTTGACTTCACATTCCAGGATGTCTGGATCTAGGTGAGTGATCACACCATCATGATTATCTGGGTCATGAATATCTTTTTTGTATAGTTCTTCTGTATATTCTCACCACCTCTTCTTAGTATCTTCTGCTTCTGTTAGGTCCATACCATTTCTGTCCTTTATTGAGCCCATTTTTGCATGAAACGTTCCCTTGATATCTCTAATTGTCTTGAAGAGCTCTCTAGTCTTTCCCATTCTATTCTTTTTTTTTTTTTTTTAAGATTTATATTTTTTTTTCTTTTTTTTTTTATTATTTATTTTTTTTTTTTCCAGTGGGTTTTGTCATACATTGATATGAATCAGCCATGGATTTACATGTATTCCCAATCCCGATCCCCCCTCCCACCTCCCTCTCCACCCGATTCCTCTGGGTCTTCCCAGTGCACCAGGCCGGACCATTCTATTCTTTCCCTCTATTTCTTTGCACTGATCACTGAGGAAGGCTTTCTTATCTCTTCTTGCTATTCTTTGGAACTCTGCATTCAAATGGGAATATCTTTCCTTTTCTCCTTTGCCTTTCGCTTCTCTTCTATTCACAGCTATTTGTTAAGGCCTCCTCAGACAACCATTTTGCCTTTCTGCATTTCTTTTCCTTGTCGATGGTCTTGATCCTCCTGTACTGTTTTCTAAAGTAGCTGTGAATTTCACATTCCTACCAGAAATAAGAGTTCCAGTTGATGCACATCCTTACAGACATGGTCTTTACAGTCTAATTTTAGCCCCTCTAGTAAGGATAAAGTGGCTTCTCACTGTAGTTTTATTTTTCCCTGAGGATCTTTTCAAGTGTTTATTGGCTATTAATATATCTTCTTTTGTGAAGTATCTGCTCAAAGTTTTGGCCCACTTTTTAAAAACTGGGTTGTCTTATTAGAGTTCTAAAAGAACACCACACTACAGTTATTTTCTCCCATTCTGCCTTGCCTTTTCACTTTCTTTCTGCTGTTTTTCAAATAGCAGTTTTTAATTTTGATCATTTTTTTTAAATGCTTCAAACTTTCTGTGTATTATCAAAGAATCTTTGCCTGCCTCACGACTGTAGAAATGTTTTCTATTTTCTTCTAAAAGTTTTATAGTTTGGGGCTTTTAATTTATGCTTATGATCCATTTAGAATTAGATGTGTGTAAATTGTGATATAATGGTCAACATTCATATTCTTCTGTATGGATAACTCTTTGCTACAGCATCATTTCTTGAAAAGAATTTAATTTCCCCATTGAATTGTGTGACATCTTGTTAAAAATATTTAGTAAGAATGTATGTGTAGGTACATTTTTGTTCCACTGATCCTATTATCTAATTTCTCAATACCACACTGTCTTATTTTTGTCTCTTGAAAATAAATGTTGAAATCCAGAAGTGTTAACTGTTCCACCCTTGTTTTTCTTCCAAATCGCTTTAAATATTTCACATAAGTTTTGGTAGTTCCATAAACATTTTATAATCAGCTGTTCAATTTTATCCAAAGGGATGCAACTGCTGGGATTCAACTGATTGGAATTACATTCAACCTACCAATACATTTGGGGAGAACTGGTCTAATAGTATTCTCTAGAAATATCTATGACCAATGTATATTTTTCTATATCCTTTGTTCTTTTTAATTTCTTAAAGGTTTTCAGTGTAGATATTTTTAAACAGTTTCTGAAAACTTATTCCTAAATATTTTATGTTTTTGATGCTGTTACAAATGGAATTTTTTAGATTTTTTTTAATTTTGCTGCTTGTATATAAAACTGATTTTTAAAAAACATAAAACCTTATGTCCAACAATCTTGCTAAATTGTTATTAGTTCCAATAGCTGTTTTGTAAATTCCAGGTTATTTACATAATCATCTGCAGACAGAAAAAAACGTAACCCTTGCTTTCTATTGATTATGCCTTTTATCTTTTTATTCTTCTCGCCCTCCAACAATGCACCTTTTACCTGCTCAATCTTGAAAAGTAATTCAAAAGTGACATTCATGCCAGAAAATTCAAAAAACTAAAAAACAATCATTTTCTTAAAAAAAAAAAAAAACAAAACATACAAAAAAACTGGCCAAAAAGTTCATTAAAAAAAAGAAAAAAAATTTTTTCGTTAGATGAAGAAAGGAACACTGATTCTAGGATAAAAAGATAAACCTCAGTCACAAATTATATAATAATAAAACAAAAATTATATGTACGCCCTTAAATCAAAAACCTAAGACTATATATATGGGCTTCCCTGGCTCAGGCAGTAAAGAATGTGCCTGCGATGCAAGAGACCTGGGTTTGATCCCTGGGTCTGGAAATAGCTACCCACTCTAGTATTCTTGCCTGGAGAATCCCATGGACAGAGAAGCCCGGCCGGTTATAGTCCTTGGAGTCGTAAAGAGCCAGACACGACTGAGTGACCAACACTTCTCATTTTCACAACTGTATGTAACGTCAGCACTGTTACCACTAGTACCAAAGCTAGAATTATGAGAGAATTAATTCTGCATGAATCCTTCTGACCTCTCATCATGTTCTCCTGTGTAACAATCAGTAACTTTCTACTGAGCACTGAATGTGTATGTACTAGGATCTTCTAATCCCCACCAGACTCTCACATACTAATTACATCTCCATTTTACATGTGAGGAAATTAAGACCAGGAGGGACTGAATCTAACAAAGATCAGTCAGATTAAGTGGCAGGGTGAGGATAAGAACTAAGTCTGACCCCACAACCTATGGTAATCTTAATACATACAAGATACTTAAACCTTTATCACTGGCCCATATAACATGTTACTTTAGCCACATAAATTTAAAACAAACAGTAATATCAGTGTCTTTTCCCCCACCAAAACTCTACCATAATATTTTGCCTTGTTCCAAAAAGAACTTGATGCCATTGATACTTTATTAAGTAAGCGGTGTCTGGTCAACCACTTGTAAAAGAATGAAACTAGAACACTTTCTAACACCATACACAAAAATAAACTCAAAATGGATTAAAGATCTAAATGTAAGACCAGAAACTATAAAACTCCTAGAGGAGAACATAGGCAAAACACTCTCCGACATAAACCACAGCAAGATCCTCTATGACCCACCTCCCAGAATATTGGAAATAAAAGCAAAACTAAACAAATGGGACCTAATGAAACTTAAAAGCTTTTGCACTACAAAGGAAACTATAAGTAAGGTGAAAAGACAGCCCTCAGATTGGGAGAAAATAATAGCAAATGAAGAAACGGACAAAGGATTAATCTCAAAAATATACAAGCAACTCCTGCAGCTCAATTCCAGAAAAATAAATGACCCAATCAAAAAATGGGCCAAAGAACTAAACAGACATTTCTCCAAAGAAGACATACAGATGGCTAACAAACACATGAAAAGATGCTCAACATCACTCATTATTAGAGAAATGCAAATCAAAACCACAATGAGGTACCATTACACACCAGTCAGGATGGCTGCTATCCAAAAGTCTACAAGCAATAAATGCTGGAGAGGGTGTGGAGAAAAGGGAACCCTCTTACACTGTTGGTGGGAATGCAAACTAGTACAGCCACTATGGAAAACAGTGTGGAGATTTCTTAAAAAACTGGAAATAGAACTGCCATATGACCCAGCAATCCCACTTCTGGGCATACACACTGAGGAAACCAGATCTGAAAGAGACACGTGCACCCCAATGTTCATCGCAGCACTGTTTATAATAGCCAGGACATGGAAGCAACCTAGATGCCCATCAGCAGATGAATGGATAAGGAAGCTGTGGTACATATACACCATGGAATATTACTCAGCCATTAAAAAGAATTCATTTGAACCAGTCCTAATGAGATGGATGAAGCTGGAGCCCCTTATACAGAGTGAAGTAAGCCAGAAAGATAAAGAACATTACAGCATACTAGCACATATATATGGAATTTAGAAAGATGGTAACGATAACCCTATATGCAAAACAGAAAAAGAGACACAGAAATACAGAACAGACTTTTGAACTCTGTGGGAGAATGTGAGGGTGGGATATTTCAAAAGAACAGCATGTATACTATCTATGGTGAAACAGATCACCAGCCCAGGTGGGATGCATGAGACAAGTGCTCCAGCCTGGTGCACTGGGAGGACTCGGGGGAATCGGGTGGAGAGGGAGGTGGGAGCGGCGATCGGGATGGGGAATACGTGTAAATCCATGGCTGATTCATATCAATGTATGACAAAACCCACTGAAATGTTGTGAAGTGATTGGCCTCCAACTAATTAAAAAAAAAAAAAAAGTAAGCGGTGTCAAAGTAATAAAATACACCTACTGGTTTCGGCATTTTTCTTCTCTTTTTGTCCCTCTTCGAAAATTCTTCAGTTTTATGAATTCTCTTTTATGTCTGTTAAAGAAAAGAAAGCATAATTGATCTATTTTTTATATAATAATGTTTTTAACAATATAATTAGTACAGATTAAATAAAATTTTAAAATCACATTTTAAAATGTTAACAATTAATGCGGAGTTCTCATTTTATTCTGATTTTCAATGTCTTCTATTATTTCTCATGCTTTAAAAATACTTACATTGGTGATTTAAAATAGCACACATCTCAAACAACATACTATATAAAAATATAAAAGCATCCTGATTATCAACTAAAAATTTATTTAATTTCAGATAACACATAGTAAAAGGAAAGATTACTAAGAGCCCAAATTCTCTCTTTCCGAGTCAAGTTCTCCCCTGTGCCCAGACTGGAAGAGAGAGGGATAGCAGAGAACTGATTCAGAGTCTAAAGAAATCAACTCCAGAACACTTTTCAACCCTTCTTCTACACTGACAAAGACAAAAAAGGAAATACTGATTAATGTAAACTACACAAAGATAAACTTTTAAAGAAAATTATTTTTCCTGCTTGAAAATTTAAAAGTCCAAATAGAGACACATATGTTAACAGTAACTTTCCCACCTAAGGTGGATATAAACAGCCTTAGTCTGCACACTAGCAACCGGCATGCTACTCTCCAGCAAGAGAATGGCCTTCCCTGAAGTACAGAACTATCCTTAAAACCAACGTTAAATTATACCTTCACCCACTAAGACAACAGAACTAAATCTTAATCCAGGGAAAACATGCTATTTTAGGGTAAATTTCTTTACAAACACCTAACAAAATTGGGTTTTCCCCCTATAAAACTACCAAAAGATCTAAAATTCTTAACCATTTAACTGTCCAGGAAAAAAAATGATTATCATTCCAATTTGAAAACCTATTGTAAGAAGTATCTAATTACCTGAAAATCACTATATACAAGTAATATCTGTCAAGAACTTTTATTCATTACACTATGAACTACTGATAAACATACAATTAATTTTGAATTTAAAAAATGTATTATCAACTCCCTTTTAAGACACTACTTTAATAAAAACGAAAATTCTTCATATTAAAATAAAAACAAAGGATCAAAATAGTCATTTCTCTAAATTTTAGCTGATCACATGTTAATAAACCTCCCTACAGAGGGAACTTCATCATGAGAAATTTCTCACCTAATACAATGGGGTACGAAATTCAGTGAGAAGCATGAAGTATCTCATCTCTCTCTTACTGCTTAACTCTTAACTAGGAAATGATAGATACTCTGTTATCTACGATCACCCACTTTCATTAAATAATTTTACTGTACTTCAGTCCTAGCTTCCACTTCTAAATCCTCTTTTTAATCTCTACTATCAGATCATCTCAGGTCTTAAAACAGCCTCACAACCAACTTTTTACACCATTTATAACCTATTAACTCCTAAATCTGTATCTCTAGTCTTGCTTAGTTAACTTGGCTTTTTAATTTCTTAAAGGTTTTCAGTGTAGAGATTCTAAACAGTTTCTGGAAACTTATTCCTAAATATTTTATGTTTTTGATGCTGTTACAAATGGAATTTTTACATTTTTTGAATTTTGCTGCTTGTATATAAAACTGATTTTTAAAAAACATAAAACCTTACGTCCAACAATCTTGCTAAATTCTTAGTTCTAATAGCTGTTTTGTAAATTCCAGGTTATTTACATAATCATGTCATCTGCAAATAGAAAAAAACGTAATCCTTGCTTTCTATTGATTATACCTTTATCTTTTTATTCTTCTCTCCCTCCAACAATGCACCTTTTACCTGCTCAATCTTGAAAAGTAATTCAAAAGTGACAGTCATGCCAGAAAATTCAAAAAAACAATGATTTTCTTCACAAAAAAAAACTGACGAAAAAGTTCATTAAAAAAAGAAAAAAAAAATGTTAGATGAAGAAAGGAACACTGATCCTAGGATAAAAAGATAAACCTCAGTCACAAATTATATAATAATAAAACAAAAAATTATTATATGTACGCCCTTAAATCAAAAACCTAAGACTATATATGGGCTTCCCTGGCTCAGGCAGTAAAGAATCTGCCTGAGATGCAAGAGACCTGGGTTTGATATCTTATATTTAAAACTCTACTATTTTTCTGTACCACTTTCATTATTGTTTAAGTGCTTCAGTGTCCAATTATAATTTCTACTCACTACTAGGTTTTAAATTTTCAAATAGAATGGTTAGAGACCTGGGGGCAGAGTGCTGTCTTTTTATTATTTACTTCTACGTTCATTATATACTACAGTCAAAGAATTCATTTCCATTATGTCTAGTGCTTGGTCAGCTTAGTTTCTTTTTTGATTGTTCTGGACATAAATGAAAATAATGTATGTTTGCATTTGATGAGTTAGAGCAAGCCGGATCAAGTATTTAATGTTCTGTTTCCAGTCTCTCTCCTTTCAGTTTAGTCTGTAAGCTAAGTCACTCCAGTCGTGTCCGACTGTGTGCCCCCTGCGGACTGCAGCATGCCGGCTGTCCATGGGATTCTCCAGGAATCCAACCTGCGTCTCTCAAGTCTCCTGCAACCCACTCCAGCATTCTTGCCTGGAGAATCCCACGGACAGAGGAGCCTGGTGGGCTATAGTCCATGGGTTCTCAAAGAGTCAGACACGACTGAGCAACCTAGCAAACAAGTAATGCTATGTTATTAGGTGAGTAAAGGTTTAGAACTATTGTATCTTTGTAATAAATACTTCCTTTTTTCATTCAGTAATAATTCAATAGCATATAAAATTCTAAATCAACTGTTATTCTCTCAGTATTTGGAAAATACTAGTTTTCTCATGGCCTCTATTACTGACAAAAAGTCTGCTGTCAATTTAATCTATTCCAGGTATGCTTTTTCTCTCTGCTTTTCTTTAAGATTGTATGTGTGAGCACATTCTTCAGATTTACTTCTATTTCTCTTGCTGAGGATTTGGTAAGCTTTCTTATTCTGAAGACTCATGCTTTTCTCAAACTGTGGAAAATTATTAGCCACTGTCTCTCCCAGTCAGCAATTCTTTAATTAGATACATAATGACTGTCCTGTTTTCTAATCCATGCCTACATATTCATATTTTTCATCTCTTTACCTTTCTGTGTAACACTCCTCCAGTCACTAATTCTCTGCAGGTGTTCTTAATGTTTTATCTGTCCACTATATTAAATTTTAAGTGATTATATAAACTTCTAAAAATTCACTTTTAGTCTCTTAAAAATTTTTTTAATGCTATACTATTTTATAATTTGCTTGGAATCCTTTTATCCCTACAAAATCCCTTATATCCCTATAAATTTTGTTTCCAGTTCATTATGACTTGTTTCTTTATGGAGTTTATAATTTTGGTCAGAAAGCTCACGTCCCTAACCCACTCCTCAGTGTGGCATTTCTGTAAGCCCTGAGCTGTCTATGTAACCTTACAGAGGTTATTTCAGGTTTGCTCCTACCAGAGTACAGTACCAGAAATTTTAATTGCCCTAGATCAATCTTTTCTTCAAGAAAATTAAGAGATACTAAGGGAACATTTCATGCAAAGATGGGCACAACAAAGGACAGAAACGGCATGGACCTAACAGATGCAGAAGGGATTAAGACGACGTGGCAAGAATACAAAGAACTATACAAAAAAAGATCTTAATGACCCAGATAACCACAGTGGAGTGGTCACTTAGCTAGAGCCAGATATCCTGGAGGGTGAAGTGGGCCTTAGGAAGCAGCATGAATAACAAAGCTAGTGGAGGTGATGCAATTCCAGTTGAGCTATTTCAAATCCTAAAAGATGATGCTGTTAAAGTGCTGCACTCATCATGCCAGCCAATTTGGAAAACTCAGCAGTGACCACAGGACTGGAAAAAGTCAATTTTCATTCCAATCCCAAAGAATTTCAAACTACCATACAACTGAGCCCATTTCACATGCTAGCAAGGTAATGCTCAAAATCCATCAAGCTAGGCTTCAACAGTCCATGAACCAAGAACTTTCAGATGTATAAGCTGGATTTAGAAAAGGCAGAGGAACCAGAGAAAAGGCAGAGAAAACAGAGATCCATTTGCCAATATCTGTTGAATCATAGAAAAAGCAAGGGAATTCCAGAAAAACATCTACTTCTGCTTCACTGACTACACTAAAGCCTCTGACTGTATGGATCACAACTAACTGTGGAAAATTCTTAAAGAGATGGGAATACCAGACCACCTTACCTGCCTCCTGAGAAACTTATATTCAGGACACGTAGCAACAGTTAGAACCAGAAATGCAACAATGGACTGGTTCAAAACTGGGAAAGGAGTAAGTCAAGGCTGTATATTGTCACCCTGCTTATTTAACTTCTATGCAGAGTACATCATGCAACATACTGGGCTGGATGACTCACAAGCTGGAATCAAGACTGCCGGAAAAAATATCAGCAACTTCAGATATGCGATGATATCACTCTAATGACAGGAAGTGAAGAGGAACTCAAGGAATTCCTGATGAGGGTAAAAGAGGAGAGTGAAAAAGCAGGCTTAAAATTCAACATTCAAAAAACTAAGATCACGGGCATCTGGTCCCATCACTTCATGGCAAATAGGATGGGAAAACATGGAAACAGTGACAGATTTTATTTTCCTGGGCTCCAAAATCACTGTGGATGGTGACTGCAGCCATGAAATTAAAAGACGTTTGCTCCTTGGAAGAAAAGCTATGACAAACCTAGTGAAAGTCACTCAGTCGTGTCTGACTCTTTGCAACCCCCTTGGAATCCTTCAGGCCAGAATACTGGAGTGGGTAGCCATTCCCTTCTCCAGGGAATGTTCCCAACCCAGGGATCGAACCCAGATCTCCCACACTGCAGGAGGATTCCTTACCAGCTGAGCCACAAAGGAAGCCCCATGAAAAACCTAGATAGCATAATAAAAAGCAGAAACATCCATTTTCACTTTTGAAATTTTTTATATAAATTGCATGGCTCAAGGCTATGTAACAATATTGCATTTTATGACAAATATTTGTTTCTGTTAAACTGAATATACAATTATTGTTCCCTAAGCAACCAACTTTTTCTTATAACTACAATTTCACGTTAACAAAACAGACGGTGAAAAGACAACTTTGATTGTGTAGATCTAGTTACAATGATAAAAAAAAAAAAAAATCCATACAAAAAAAAAGCAGAGACATCACTTTGCTGACAAAAGTCCATATAGTCAAAGCTATGGTTTTTCCAGTAGTCATGTACGGATGTGAGAGGTGGACCATTAAAAAGGCTGAGTGCCAAAGAATTAATGCTTTCGAATTATGGTGCTGGAAAAGACTCCTAAGAATCCCTTGGACTGCAAGATCAAACCAGTCAATCCTAAAGGAAATCAATCCTGAATATACATTGGAAGAGGCTGATGCTGAAACACTCCGAAACTCTGGCCAGCTGATACAAAGAGCCCACTCACTGGAAAAGACCCTGATGCTGGGAAAGACTGAGGGCAGGAGGATAAGGCGGCAACAAAGGATGAGATGGTTGGATGGCATCACCGAATGAATGGATATGAGTCTGAGCAAACTCAATTCACTGGGTCCCGAAGAGTCAGACAGTACTTAGAAAATGAACAACTGATCAATTTTTACCCTCTTGATTTAGCACTCTATTACCATATCAGACCGCATGGCCACACCCTAGAGAAGTTAGCAGATACTCAAGAGAGCTTGCTCCTGTCCTGATCATTGTTGTTTGCTAAACCAGATGGCTGCTGAGCCCTGCCTGTGCCAGGTCTCACTGGTAAAGAAGAACAAAGGGGAGAAGTGAGCATTACTTGCATGCCAGACTATAAACTAAGTTAAAGCACTCAAATTACAGCAAGAGTATTCATCAAACATAGGGTCAGCGAGGCAGGTAAATAAACATCATGTACATGAGGTTTTGCAGAATTTCTTAAAGTTACGTATTGATCAAATACTGGAATTAAAAAAGGTAAATAAAAAATGTAATTTTTGTATTTAATAAAAAAAGTTAAAGGTAAATAATTAAGCTTCCTTTTCCCTAAAGAAATAATTTATCCAAGTTTGTCATAGTAGAGTTACTTTTAATTACACTCTTTAGAAAAGCACTTTTCAAGCAAAATAACCCTACTGAAGTTTTAGGTTTAGTATGAACACTCTGGTGACATAAAAGAACAAATATATCACAGGCTAACATATACAAAACCAGGTTTACACACATGCTAAGTAAGCTTTCAAAATCTCCAACAAGCCTAACTGATCTGTACGAACTATGGAAAGTGACTAGCCTAACAAAAAGCCTCTGCAAATAAGGATATAGTTGACTTCTAAAGTTTCTAAAATAATATTTTCAGACCAGTGTTCTCTCTTGAAAATCAAGTAGCATGATAAACTGACTCCATATTTCTGGAAAATAAGTTGTCAATATATAACAAAAGCAACAAAGCTTCTCTGAACAGGAAATCTACTTTGGAGTACACTCCAGATAAATAAATATACAAAACAAAGAAAACAGTACTAAGATATTCTCAGCAGTACAACGATATTATAACAGCCAATGATTAAAATCAAAGTCACAATTAAAGTAACGTTGAAATTACATGATAAAGATGGACAAACTGTGTCAACATTTACATAAGGATAAGTAAAAATGCAGAATACATAGCCACCTATTGTAACTAACTAAAAAAACAGGTATCCTTACAAAGGATTTTGGATATAGAGAACTGAGCATTTAATACTAACCAGAGTCTTATTTTTCACTGTTACTAATTTTAAAAATCAAATAAGAATTTAAAAAATATATTTGACTGCATACCAGTTTATTCCTATCATGGTATACATAAGAATTCTACCTTAAATTTTTTAGGATGAAGCTGTGTATAAATATAGTTAAATCCTAAGATTTTAGCCAATTTAGGGATCATTAAAAAATATTTATCATAATATTATTCAACCTCAATAGTACATTTCCAGTCCTCCTATGATTATATGAGCACATTTTTTTCCCCTTGAAAATGGCACCTGTTAGTAGCAGA
Organism: Dama dama; assembly: GCF_033118175.1. Lineage (NCBI taxonomy): Eukaryota > Metazoa > Chordata > Mammalia > Artiodactyla > Cervidae > Dama > Dama dama. The sequence continues at coordinate 21,469,772 of NC_083681.1, forward strand.
CTGAACAATTTAATAAAATGTTACATGAAAAGCCAAGGTAACTAGATACATGTCCTCAGTTTAAACCTCTAACTGGTTCATCTTGAAAACTGTGTTTCACTGCCTTCCTTTCTTCTCTAGAAAAATGATAACATATAATCACTTAACCACTGTATATCAAAGATATATAATAAAAAACAAACTCTTCTCCCCTTACCCTCATAATAAATAATTATTGAAAAAAAATTTACTCCTCCTTCCCTGCTCTTTCTAAACTTCTTACTGGTCTCACCCAATCTCTTTTCCACACAGGCTCCCACAGAAGCAATGAAGCGGTCATGGCAAACAGTATTAAGAGATGCCGCCAACATACACATCTCATTTCCAGAAAATGCATGAACATGTACTCAAACACAGTGCCACATTTCAGAGACAAAACATTCACATAAAACTTTCTCTTCTTCGGTCCTGAGGGTTACTCTAAACAGCCTCTTTTCTTCCGTACAATGAAAAAAACAGCCTCACACTTAACACCTCGAGCTCTACTAATCCATGGCACAACAGCGGACTCTCCCCACCTGTCAGGTGGTAAAACAGGTGTTAAGTCTGTCCATATTGGGCCTACAATGACGCTTCAATAATTTATACGAGGATGCCTAATTTTTCTTAAGATATTCTTTTCCCCAAGCATAACTATACTTTTTTTTTCTGTCTTTTGAGACCTCATCTCTGAATATAAATGTGGTCTCTCCACAGACCATAAAATTACAAAAGGATTCCTCTGTCACCTTACTGGGAGATTGAGAAGCAGTATAACAAAGTACAAACTGAATTAATAAGGTAATTCTGCCAGTCAAATTAATGCAATAATGGCATTTACCAAAAAAAGTTCTTAATCACTTTTTCCCCCCAACATGGGACCTCTGGTAAAGTCTATGAACTCCTTCCTAGAAAAGTATCTTTTAGATACATAAAATACACAGTATCACATAAAAAGCCAATTATATTGAACTATAACTATCAAAATATAAAGCGCACAAATTTATGACACAGTAATATATGTGCTTTGTTAATCTTTAAATAAATATCTACCAGTGTATCTAATAATTAAACTTTAAGTAATGATGGGTATTAAACATCATTCTGAGACCTGCGACAATAATGCATCATGAAAATATCTACAATTTCTATTGGAAACAGTCTCTGCTACTGCTGCCCACATTCATAATGGAAGAAAACATGTAAAGATGTTAAGTTTTCTCTCTATTCAAGTTTACAGACCTACAGTATTAAAACCTCAAATATACAAAGAACTGTTTATTAAATTTTTTAGCTCTGTTAAGTACTGAATCTAATAACAGTAATAATGTACTTTACCTACATAATGCCATGACTTTCTGAGAGAAGCAGAGGACAAGAATTCTAGCTCCAAAAAGAAATAAGGCCAAAAGCAAGGACAAAGGTAGTAAATGGAATTATCTGCAGAAAGTTCACTCTTCAGCCACTTTACCTACATTATCTAATCTTCCTAATAACTGCCCTTTCTCCTTCTGACCAAGGTAAGAATCACAATCCCTTGTTCTTCTAACTAAGCGAATAAAGATTCCAATCAGTCACTTCCCAAGGTAATAAGGCCAGTCGACAAGGTCAGAAGTCCTTTGTCCAAGCCCTGTACTCTTTTGGCTGTCCTATCCTGCCTTCCTCTGACATCATTCTAGAGAAGCTCATCCCAATGACCAGGGCATTTCAAGAAGTTAAAGCTCTTTCCTCTATTGTTTTCAGGTCAAAAAGACTACTTCTAAAAATGCTGTAAGTGCACATTAATATTGATATAATTACCTTTGTAAACTAATTTTCTGTAAGGAAGACAGGCAGTTCTAAATAAGGTATAAAGTACTTGCTTACGTAGGAAGTGATTTCTGTTCAAGGAAATAAAATACTCAACATTTTGAGCAATATACACATTACTGGAAATGCAAAGCAAATTTCTAGAACCTAAAACAAACATAAAGCAGAAAGCTAAGTTTTACACTGAATTTAAGTTCTTTTCTAAATGAATCTTTTAAACTTAAAAAAGAGAAAATATTATATTTGTATTGTTTCCTAGGAGGGCAGAAAAACAACATAGTACCATTTGCAAAAACTAATTTTAAATGTTAAAAGGTAAGAAAGCTAAATCCAGTCCAATTTCTTCACTTTACACTTAAGGAAACATCAAAAATTCATATAATAAATGTTTAAAAATGGGAAAACAAAGACAGGTTCGTGTAAGTTTCCTAGGTACAGGAAAGAAACGTCTTAAACTGACCTGAGGAATCCTCTCCACATGTTTTGAAACACCAGCTATTAGAGTAACTTAATTTTCAAAGCAGAATAAAGTCTGTATGTTTCTGAAATATCTTTAAAATTAGACAGTACTTTGTCATGCAGTCAGTAAGGTTACATGGCAGTCCTAGTGAGTTTCTAACTTTTGAGATATTCGATCTCCCTTCTGAGAAACTGGAATGGTGTCTGGCTCACAGTAGGGCCGCAGATGTTATTAAATTAAGTACATAATATTCACTGGAACTTTTCTGTTGATTATTATCAAGGTCAATTATTTTCCTCTCAGATGAGTGAACTAGTAAGCAAAAGGCTACAAGAAACAGCAACCATGAATGCTGGGGGAAAAATAAAAACCCCTAACTAGGTCTTCCAAATTCAGGCCTTTATCATCCCACTTAAGACTCTTTCAATAATCTCATTCGACAATCAAATTTAAAGGCCAGTTAATTTGACACATCTAATAATATCTATAATTGTCATATAGACTTCCCTGGTGGCTCAGATAGTAAAGCATCTACCTACAATGCAGGAGACCCGGGTTCAATCCCTGGGTTGGGAAGATCTTCTGGAGAAGGAAATGACAACCCACTCCAGTATTCTTGTCTGGAAAATCCCATGGATGGAGGAACCTGGTAGGCTACAGTCCATGGGGTCACAGAGAGTCAGACATGACTGAGCGACTTCACTTTCACTTTTTCTAATTGTCATGCTGCTTAGTAATTAGATATAAATGGTAAGCACTTTAGGTATACAGTCATCTCTTGGTACCCACAGGGAATTGGTTCCAGGACCCTCCTGCAGACACCAAAATCTAAAAATGTTCAAGCCCCTTATACAAAATACATGTACATGTACATCTTTATACATATATGGGCTTCCCAGATGGCACTAGTGGTAAAGAACCCACCTGCCAATGTAGGAGACATAACAGACTCGGGTTCAATCCCTGAGTTGGGAAGATCCCCTGGAGGAGGGCAAGGCAACCCATTCCAGTATTCTTGCCTGGAGAATTCTATGGACAGAGGAGCCTGGCAGGCTACAATCCATAGGGTCACAAAGAGTTGGACACAACTGAAGAGACTTTAAATTAAAATTTAAATTAAAAAATTAAATAAAAATGAAATTAAAAGAAGCTTGCTCCTTGTAAGAAAAGTTAAGACCAACCTAGAGAGCATATTAAAAAGCAGAGACATTTCTTTGCCAACATAGGTCCATCTAGTCAAAGCTATGGTTTTTCCAGCAGTCATGTATGGATGTGAGATTGGACTATAAAGAAAGCTGAGTGCTGAAGAATTGATGCTTTTGAACTGTGGTGTTGGAGAAGACTCTTGAGAATCCCTTGGACTGCAAGGAAAGCCAACCAGTCCATCCTAAAGGAAATCAGTCCTGATTATTCACTGGAAGGACTGATGCTGAAGCTGAAACTCCAATACTTTGGCCACCTTTTGCGAAGAACTGACTCACTGGAAAAGACCCTGATGTGGGGAAAGATTGAAGGCAGGAGAAGGGGACAACAGAGGATGAGATGGTTGGATGGCATCACCAACCCAACGGACATAAGTTTGAGTAAACTCTGGGAGCTGGTGATGGACAGGGAGGCCTGGCATGCTGCAGTCCATGGGGTCGCAGAGACGGACATAACTGAGTGAATGAACTGAACTGAAGAGACTTCGCATGCACACATATACATGTAAACTATACCTGCATATAACCTATACACATCCACCCACATACTTTAAATTATCTCTACATTACTTATAATACCTAATACAATGTAAATACTATGTGTAAATAACTGTAAATACAACGTTAAGTGCGATGTAAATCATTGTAAATACAATGTAAATGCTATGTAAATACTTGCCAGCATGTAGCAAATTCAAGTTTTACTTTTTGGAACTTTCAGAATTCTTCCCCACCCCCATGGAATATTTTCAGTCAAGGTTCGGAAAACGCACAGATTTGGAGTGCCAACTTTGCTCAATAACCAAGCTAGAATTTTATAGTTTCCTTCAGTCTAGAATCTAGAAACAGCTTAAATATCAAGACTGCTAAGGATGGCTAATGAAAGTTTAGTCCATCCCACACTCTCGATAAAAGTCAAGGCGTGACTGGATTCAATTAACCGGGGCTGAGATCTCCTAAGTCCCCATTCTCCCTTTTAATGGTCCCTCTATTACACTCGTGCCCACATCATTCTGAGTACTACCAGGACTTCTGATTACAAAAAATTTCTCTGGTTATAAAAAGGTTATTAGCTAATTTAAAGAAACACAAGGTTTTTTTTAGTACAAAACAAAAAGAATTCACATCACAAAAAATTGTGCTTACAATGCTGTTACACTGAATATGAACTACAGTTTATATACACAAAGAGCATTTAAATACACTTCATGGTATATAAAATGGCACGAATATATTCCCATTCAAGTATGATGGTTTCATTATCTTACTTAACAAGTGCAAAGAGTATCTGGCATGTGATTATAAGCGTCCAAATGTATGAATCATACCTAAAAGCAGGAGTCAGCAAACTTTTCTGCAAAGGGCCAGGTTGAGTAAACCTTTTAGGTTTGGTGGCCCACAAAGCCTCTGTTGCAACTACTCTCTGTTGTAGCACAATAGCAACCACAGACAACAGGTAAACCAATGAGCTATCATGTGTTGAAATAAAATTTTATTTACAAAAACAGGTAGTGGGCTGAATTTGGTCTACAAAGTAGCTTGTTGATCTCTTCTTAATAGTAAAGAGGATGTCATTTTGCAATAAATCAACTTTACTAGAATTAAAACTTTATTTTCAAATATAAGTAAATTATGCAGAAAGGCAGAAAAGAAACAATGTTTCTAGATCATTCTGTTCATATTAGATCACCTGATTGTAAAAGAAAGTCCAATGACCTTACTGATATATATAACTAGCCTCTATAAAATGTACTTTAGAATTCTGCTGAAAGGTAACTGATATTGCAATAGGAGAAAAAATTAAAATTCTATGAATGTGCAAGATTTTCTATACATATTGGCTATTCAAAAATACAAAACAAAGAAACACACCTATACAGGGACTTCCCTGGTAGTCCAGCAGTTAAGAGTCCACCTTCCAAAGGAGGAGAAGGAACTAGGATCCCACATGCCACAGGGCAACTAGGCCCGCAGGTCACAATTACAGAGCTCACTTGCTCTGGAGCCCATGCGCTTCAATCAGGAGCCCCTGCTCACCAAGGAAAGACCCCTCATGCAGCACAAAGACACCATGTGCTGCAACTAAGGCCCAATGCACTCAAAAATGAATAATATTAAAGAAAAAAAAAAAAACCTATACAAATACTAACCTGAAAAAAACCCTCTAAGAAGATAAAGACTGGATTCACTATGAAAAGGAAAGAAGAAATAAACAAGTGAATCATATGAACCACATTTTCTTTGCAAACAGTTTCCAGGTAAAAACCTGTATCTATCATCAGGACATTTCACTATCCAAAATCATAAACCCTTTTTTAAAGGATATTTTCCAGTGTCAGTTATATACCATACCCTAGGAAGAAAACAAAGTGAGTTCACCTTGAATCATGAAAAAAATTTACACAGGTACGTAAACACTTCTTATAGGAAATTCCATTCTGATTTCACATGATGAAAATCCAAGAAATATTAAGTACTGAATGCTCAACATGGTAATAAACAAACATCTTCATTGTTTGTTACAAAATAAGCTTACTTTTAAAGACTTTAAAATTGCAAATAAGGGATATATATAAAGTATATATTTACCCTTCCATAAATATTGGCATTTTCTATTTACTAGGAATGGCTAAGAGCAATTACCTCTGAAAAACAAGACTGGGGGTGTTCTGGGAAGTTGGGGAGAACTTTTAACATCTTTCTGGTTTTTTTTTAACTTTGTCATAAAATTTATTAATTTTATAATCATGTAAAGTGGTTTAAAATACGTGCAATGTAAATGAATATTGAAAAATATACCAAGAACTAATATAAACAGTGAAGCAGGATTCCTCTGAAAGAGGCTAGAAATTGAGGAAATCTCTGAGGTCAGACTGGCCACCTACCACTCAACAGATGAGCATATACTTGCTGCAGAAGTTAGGGAAGTTCCCTGAAGGGCTTCTGACACCATGAGGTTTAAAATCACCTTTTAAGAGTGGAATTTACAGCAATCCAATCCAGTTCCACTGACTCCAGTAAGCCAAGGATAGTTACCAGGGTCCTGAGAAGAGCTACTGGTCTGTAGGATGTCCAAGCCATCCAAGAAAGGGTGACTTTCTTGACTTCCCAGATTGACACCAATCGCATACTATTATATTAACTATTCTTTATCAAGTATGTTCACCAACATAACCATCCTCACAGTCTTAACAGGACACACTTTTTTAGGCTTTGGTCTTTGGGAAATATTGATTAAAATTTGTCATTTTGAAATGGTGTATGTTAAGTTGAATTAAGTTAAAAATAAATGAAAAAACTTGACTCCCATCCTAACTGAAGATTTCAGACTCCACTGTACTAGAAAATTACATTAGATTATATTAGAAAATTCAGATCTGAAATTAAGATAAAATACACAAAGACTTTCATTTCAACCGCCTGCCAAAGAGAAAAATGAATAATAAAATCCAATTCTGCTCCTGGGAATAGAGAAAGCAAAAAATCAAGAAATAACCCTTGTTCTCTGAGACTACTGAGTGTTAGCAAAAGAGAGAAAGAACAGCAATCTGTCATTTCTCACCACCACAGAAAAAAGATATCAATTTAATTTCCAGTTAATGCAAATGTCCAAAACAAAGGACAGACTAAACATACTTTCCCCATGCTGAAATTAATTTCAGTTCTGAGCCTCTCCTACGCTCTGCCATGCTTGGGAATACAGTAGTGAACAAAACGATGTATAATCCACAAGGGCAAGAATTCAACATTCCTAAAAGCCACAAATTTTGTTTCATTTAAACAGACTGTAAAGAATTTCAATGTGTATCTATTCATCCCTCACTAAAAAAAAAAAATTGTTTAATACCATTATGTATCTTTAAAAAGTAATTAAGCAAAAGAAACAAAGTGCAATTCATTTTACAGATGAATTACAATCCACTAACTTCAAAAGAAATGTTTTACGTTTTTTACCACATTTGAGGGGATTATTAGTCTTTGGAAGATAAGGCACACGTGAAAATAATGTAATACTGAAAAAAATTTTAATGCAACCCTGCATATTAGTCTCTCTTCTTAACTCTAATAATGCTGTTATGGCAAATGGATTAAGCCATTATTTATCCAGCAAATGAACGGGGCAATTGTTCATTCAGAGCTCCATCCGACAAATAAAAGAGTATTTAGTGCTCTAAAAAAAATGTATGCTCAGTAAACAATAGATTGTAATGCCTATTTTCGAGCGCTCGTTTATCAAACAAATGCTTACTATGTTAGGTATCTACATTTACACCATGCTTGTCTATTGCCACAGAACTCCTTAAAATTTCGACAAAAATCTCAAGTAGATTTTAAAACATATCGTTGATAGAAGCTGACTTTCAACACATTTCCAACCTCGCTAATAACCCACTCCTTAATGGTATTTTAAAAAAAGAAAAAAACGCTCAATACACGGTGTGAATAAAGAACCATGCTTACATCTGGAGAGGATGTGATGTGCTCTATTTAAACTAAAATAATATAGTGCTTCCCCGACCGCCCCTTTCAAAGTTAGCCTGAGAATTACGTTTACAATTACGTTTACAACCCTTTAAAGGAAGAGGGGACTGCAATGTACTCAACTTGTCTACTGGGATCTAAGATACAAAATCGGAGAAAGTTACGGGGCTCGGGGGGCGCCTGCAACTTCAGCAGCAGCAGGTACGGCCGGGGCCGGAGGCGCCAGGGCCGCCGCGCGGGTGCGGGCGGCCGGGGGGCAGCTCGCGCCCCGAGCCCGTCACGCAACCTCCCTCTGTCGCCACGGCGGAACTCACGCTCTCTAGTAATTCAACACCTCTACTCTCAAATCGGAGACCGGGGAGAAGTGGGAATAATTCCTTCCCTACCACAGCAAAAAAAAAAAAAAAAAAATGTCATTTTTCCTAAGCTTAAATCTGAATTCTCAAGACTGCCTAGAAAGGACGAGCCAGGCCGAGCCCGGGGCGGCGCCCGAGCGGCGGGAGCCCGACCGAGCCCGGGGCCGACGCTGAGGGCGGACCCGCGCCCGGGGGGAGCAGCTCGCGGCGGCGTGTTCAGGCCGCGGCCGAGAGGCTGGCCAAGCCTCGCGGCGTCCGCGACCCCGGGAGCGGCCTGGCCGGCCGGACCGCTAGCACGAGCGGCGCCCGGGCCTGGCGGCGAGGCCACCGGGCAGCACGGGGCGCCGGACTTCTCGCCGCCACCTCAGCGGCTGCGGCGGAGCCCGGGAGCGGCAGTGGGGGAAGGGAGCGCGCCGGCGGCTTACCTCAGGAGCGGGCGGCTCCTTCCCGCCGCGAGAGTGGCCGGGGCGCTGCGCGGCGGCGGCGGCGGCGGCGGGCGTCGCGGCTGCGGCAGAGGGAGAGAGACAGAGAGAGGCGGCGGTGGAGCGAGCGCCGGGACGCCGGAGAGGAGAGGCACCGCCGCCACCGCAGACAGCTCCGCAATATGGCTGCCCGGCGGCTCCTCGAGGGAGAGGCGGGGCCGCCCCGCGCCCCGCGCCCCCCGCCTCCCCCTGCCGGCCGGCCGGCCTCGCGCCGCGGCCCGAGCGCCAACGCCGCTGCGGCGGCCGCCGCCTGGCCGCCCGCGCCCCGCCCCGGCCCCGCCCCGCCCAGCCCCTCGGGCTCGCGGCCACTCGCCGGCCGGGGCGTCGCCCGGGGGAGGGAGGGTCTCCGTCCGGGGCGGGGACGCGCGAGGACCCGGCCGCGGCTCCGCAGTCCCGAGGGAACGGGGCCGAGCACGGGGGCGGGCGAGTCCTTCCGTGCGGGGCACTGGGCTAGAGTGAAGCCCGATGCCCGGGGAAGCGGAACCGCCCAAACCCAGAGCTGGGAGTGGGCCTGCCGCCTCCCCGCGAGCGGTGGAAACTTGAAACTCCCGCTGGTGCCAGAAAATTCACTGAGGGCGTTTCCATCGCCCCCAAGGAGGAATTCTTTCCCAGGGAATACACAACCGAGTGGAGCGCGTTACTTGGCTGTTGAAAGCTTGAAAATCCTGGACCGGGAGAGAGAAAAAGGCCTGCCTTAGAAGGATTTATATATGCAATGAAGAACTTTATTTTGGCAGTTTACCCAACCAGAAAAACTTGCTTTTTCGGGGATAATTTTTAGGCCCCACCCAATCGAGAATGCAAATTTTTATCCAGGCAAGGAAGAAGGCAGTAAAAGAAAAATGATGGAAGTGGGACCGCAAAGAGCAGCCAAACCTAGATTATCTTTGACTTTGTTAAAGTTAGGCATTTGATCATGGTCTGACTAGCCCAGTCGTTTTAGTGGTCGGGACTAGACAGACTTATGGTCGATGTTCTGTCATCTACTCCCATTCCTCTTGTATTTTCTGGGATTCAAAGAGCAAAACTTGCTCTGCGTATGGAAATAGCAAGTGCACAAAATCAGATTAGCCTAGTTTGCCCTGTTTTATATAATTTACTTTTTATTAACAAAGTTTGAAAGTGAAAAAGTTGCTCAGTCGTGTCCGACTCTTTGCGACCCCATGGACTGCAGCCCGCCAGGCTCCTCTGTCCATGGAATTCTCCAAGCAAGAATACTGGAGGGTAACAATTCCCTCCTCCAGGGGATCTTCCTGATCCCAGGATGGAACCAAGGTCTCCTGCATTGCCGGCAGATTCTTAAGGGTCTGAGCCACCACTGAAGCCCATTCAAATACAACCTCACTAGTGTACTCAACTTTTCTAGAACAAATAATTTGTATCCTTTTTGCTTTACTGTTTGTCTTCCCTGAGACTATAGCTTTTTCCTGAAACTCTCCTCTGATCAGTTTCATTAGCAGCTTCAGCGTATTTCCACCATTGCCCTTTGAGACCACTTGGAACAATTAAAAGTCCCTAGAGTTAATTCTAAGGCCTTTAGAGTGCAGAGTCCTCGAAGATGGGAACCAGGTGTGGGCCTTTTTTTAACTATAGGATTACGCCCTGACCTTCTCCCTGAGGTGGAACAATTAAAAGTACCAAGAGTTAATTCTAAGGCCTTTAGAGTGCAGAGTCCTCGAAGATGGGAACCAGGTGTGGGCCTTTTTTTAACTGTAGGATTACTCCCTGACCTTCTCCCTGGGGTGGAACAATTATCCGGGTGATTTTTCAGACTTCTACAACAAGCTGCATGCATAGTCAAACTATTGTGTAAATTCCTAGATAGTACACTAATCAAACATACTTTTGCAACAGAAAATGAAGCATTCATTATCATTTGTCACATGACAGGCACTGGTGTGAAATGCTTTATAAAACTGTCTTTTTAAAATAATTACAGCAACCCTGAGTTTGAGGTAAATATTATTGACGTTTTTAAAAACCGATAAATAGAGAGCCTCAAAGGAGTTAAGTAATTTGCTTACTGTAACACAGCTAGGAAGTTGCGGAATCTGACCAAACCCAGTATCATTTGATTCCAAAGCCTTGATTTTATCCTATACCCTTCAACAGCAAACAGAGGAGAAATTGTAACACTTCAGTCAGCTATCATATTAGTAACTATTTAAATGAAGGATAATATTCAATGCTGGTGAGATTAAAAAGGTGCTGACAGACATCTTGAGTGGAGTGTAAACAGAAACAACCTATTTAGAAAAAATTTGGCACTGTGATTCAACCTATAAAAATGGTCATACCCTTGTAACCCATAATCTCATATCTGGGATTCTTGCTGAATGAAATAATCTGTAATAGAGCAAAAGTTTTATTCATAAACTGTGTGTCACAATTTACAAGATGCAAAAATAAAAATTGTGGAAATTAAATGTCTTAAAGGTAGCTATAAATACTTTGTAGCATTGTAGGTAACAACTTAAAATATATAGCATTAAGTGGTAAAAAAAAAAAAAAAAACCCTACAAATTATGAAACTAATCATGCAGTATGATCACATCTATGTTTTTCTTTTTTAAAAAAAAAAAGACACCTATGAGGTGTTAGAAAAAAAGAAAAATTGAAACACAGAGTTGTCTCAGGATAGTGTTTCTATGAGCATCTCTTCCCTCTGCCCCTTATTCTAGTCTTCATTATATTCTGTACTACTTTTGCAGTGAAAAAAAAATTTTTTTTAAACTTAATTGAAAATTTTCTTTATCGGTTTAATTCCAACATGGCAGATTTTAAGTGTTAAAAAGAAAACTCACACTTGTGAAAAACCAAAAAAAAAGCCCTGATATTATCAATAGTTGTAAAAAGAACTTTTATATATAGCACATAGTATATATATAAAAAAGAAACGAAAAGCTAATGGAGTAGCCCTCATAGTCAACAAAAGAGTCCAAAATGCAGTACTTGGGCTCAGTGTCAAAAACAACAGAATAATCTCTGTTCGTTTCCAAGACAAACCATGCAATATGACAATAATCCAAGTCTATGCCCCAACCACTAATATCAAAAAGCTGAAGTTGAACTGTTCCGTGAAGACCTACAAGACCTTCTAAAACTAACACAAGAAAAGATGTACTTTTCATCAAAGAGGACTGGAATGCAAAAGTAGGAAGTCAAGAGATATCTGGAATAACAGGCAAGTTTGACCTTGGAGTACAAAATGAAGCAGGGCAAAGGCTAACAGAGGTTTGCCAAGAGAACTCACTGGTCATAGCAAACACCCTCTTCCAACAACACAAAAGACAACTCTACATATGGACATCACCAGATGGTCAACAGTGAAATCAGATTGATTATATTCTTTGCAGCCGAAGATGGAGAAGCTGTGTACAGTCTGCAAAAACAAGCCCGGGAGCTAACTGTGGTTCAGATCATGCAGTCCTTATTGCAAAATTCAGACTTAAATTGAAGAAAGTAGGGAAAACCACTAGGCCATTCAAGTATGACCTAAATCAAATCCCTTACGATTATACAGTGAAAGTGACAAATAGATTCAAGGGATTAGATCTGATCAAGTGCCTGAAGAACTATGGATGGAGGTTCGTAATGTTGTTCGGGAGGCTTTTTCAAAACCACCCTGAAGAAAAAGAAACACAAAAAGGCAAAATGGTTGTCTGGGGAGGCCTTACAAATAGCTGAGAAAGGAGAAGCAAAAGGCAAAGAGGAAAAGAAAAGATATATCCATCTGAGTGCAGACTTCCAAAGACTAGTAAGGAGAGATAGAAAGCCTTCCTAAATGATCAATGCAAAGAAATAGAGGGAAAGAATAGAATGGGAAATACTAGAGATCTCTTCAAGAAATTTAGAGATAGCAAGGGAACATTTCATGCAAAGATGGGCACAATAAAAGACAGAAACAGTATGGCGCTAACAGAAGCAAAAGCTATTAAGAAGAGGTGGCAAGAATACACAGAAGAACTATACAAAAAAAGATCTTCATGACCCAGATAACCATGATGGTGTGATCACTCACCTAGAGGCAGACATCCTGGAATGTGAAGTCAAGTGGGCCTTAGGAACCATCACTATGAACAAAGCTAGTGAAGCTGAGCTATTTCAAATCCTAAAAGATGATGCTGTGAAAATGCTGCCCTTAATATGCCTGCAAATTTGGAAAACTCAGGAGTAGCCACAGGACTGGAAAAGGTCAGTTTTCATTCCAATCCCAAAGAAAGGCAAGGCCAAGCAGTGTTCGAACTAGTACACAATTACATTCATCTCACACGCTGGTGAAGTAATGCTCAAAATTCTCCAAGGGAGGCTTCAACTGTATGTGAACCGAGAACTTCAGATGTTCAAGTTGGATTTAGAAAACAAAGTGAACCAGAGATCCAAGTGCCAACATCTGTTAGGTCATAGAAAAAGCAAGAGAATTCCAGAAAATCATCTACTTCTGCTTCCTTGACTACACTAAAGTCTTTGACTCTGGATCACAACAAACTGGAAAATTCTTTAGGAGTTGGGAATACCAGACCACCTTACCTGCCTCCTGAGAAATCTGTATGCAGGTCAAGAAGCAACAGTTAGAACCAGACACGGAACAATGGAACAACAGACTGGTTCCAGATTGGGAAAGGAGTACGTCAAGGCTGTCTATTGTCACCCTGCTTATGTAACTTCTATGCAGAGTACATTATGCGAAATGCTGGACCAGGTTGCTGGAGAGAAATATCAATAACCTCAGATATCCAGATGACACCACCCTTATGGCCAAATGTGAAGTGGAACTAAAGAGCCTCTTGGTGATAGTCAAAGAGGAGAGTGAAAGAGCTGATTTCAAACTGAACATTCAATAGACAAAGATCATGGCATCGAGTCTCATCACTTCATGGCAAATAGGTGAGGAAACAATGGAAACGAAAACAGACTTTATTTTCTTGGGCTCCAAAATCACTGCAGATGGTGACTACAGCCATGAAATTAAAAGACACTTGCTCCTTGGAAGGAAAGTTATGACCAACCTAGACAGCATATTAAAAAGCAGAAACATTACTTTGCCAACAAAGCTTCATATAGTCAAAATTATTGTTTTTCCAGTAATCACGTATGGATGTGAGAGTGGGATTATAAAGAAAGCTGAGTGCCAAAGAATTGATGCTTTTGAACTGAGGTGTTGGAGAAGACCCTTGAGGGTCCCCTTGAACTGCAAGGAGATCAAATCAGTCAATTCTAAAGGAAATCAGTCCTGAATATTCATTGGAAGAACTGATACTGAAGTTGAAGCTCCAATACTTTGGCCACCTGTTATGAAGACCTGACTGTTAAAAAAGACCCTTATGCTGGGAAAGATTGAAGGCAGGAGGAGAAGGGCACAACAGAGGATGAGATGGGTGGATGGCATCGCAGACTTGATGTACATGAGTTTGAGCAAGCTCTGGGACTTGGTAATGGACAGAGAGGCCTGGATTGGTGCAGTCCATGGGGTCTCAAAGAGTTGGACACTACTGAACTAAACTGAACTTAACAATATTAGAATTAAGTTTATCTGAAGCATCATAACAAACTAAAACATTTTTTCCATCAAAAATTTTTATTCGCAATTTTAAAAAGCTTCAGCAAAGTCACTATTTTTAAAACATATACCTAGAAAAAAACCGAATGGGAGTCTTCTGTTGTAACTGTGGTATTTCCTACCATTCACACTATCTTATACATTCAAGTACATATTCACAATGTGTTCACCAATATAATAGACCTCAGTAAAAACAGGCAAGGTAAATAAAACTATCTTATCATTTCTTTGTATGTCTAGTAAGCCATACAAATTTAACTGCTGATATAAGCTATAAAATTTCGGTACAGTCGATAGAGGGTTGATGTCCAATGTACCTAAACTAAGAGTCAAGAAACCACAGGTATTTTCATATCTTTACTCTCTCTTTATCTGAGATTAAATTACATAAGTACACACTTCATAATGTCCTCAGAGATATGAGCAGGTAGTCTTCAACAATGACAAGGTAAAAGTTATTGCTTAATCCTCTCTGGTTAGGTAGTAAAGCCAATTTAATTCATGAAAAACAACAATAACATTTCAGAGGTAAGTAATAAATGAAGTGGAAAGGGTTCAAGTGAGGAAATCTATAGCCTTGGCTTTATTCCCAGTTCTAACCAACAAGTTGCTAGGTAACCCTGAAAGATCAAATGGACTAGACTGTAATTTACCTGCAAACAATGTTAAAAGAGGGAGAACATTGCATACGCCTTTTGGGCATGTCCCAGAGATTGTTTTAAGACATTGCAGTTTTTCAGAACTAGAAGAGGAGTTCAAAGAGCACTAATTCCCTCCCTGGTATTACTGTGAGATGGCCATCCATCCCATCAACAGTGGCTTCCTGCTGCTAACTGTGTGAGACTCTAGGAACATCTTTTTTCTTTTTCTTTAAATAGACTCAGCTTTCTCATCTACTAAACAAGGGAGCTGGATTAGATGGACCATCTGTAAGTTTTCAAGTTTTAAAATTCTTCATCTTTGACTCTGATTCACATATAAAATATTTGACTCTCAGGTGACACAGTGGTAAAGAATCTGCCTGCCTATGCAGGAGATCAGGAGACTCGGGTTCTATCCCTGGGTTGGGAAGTTCCCCTGGGGGAGGAAATGACAACCCACTCCAGTATTCCTGCCTGAAAATTCCCATGGTTTACAGTCTGTAGGGTTGCAAGAAGACAAACACAGATGAACATGCATGCATGTATACATAACAAAGTGTAATTTCTAGAATTAACTATTTTACAACATAAAGCATTTACTTAGGGGATCACTTAACATTATATTTCATAATTTTTGACTCAAATATCCATTAGTTTATGGTCTGTTACACCTTTGTGCATGGTTAGATTTTCCTTGCTACACTAAGTCGTGTCTGACTCTCTGAGACTCCATGAACTACAGCACAACAGACTTCCCTGTCCTTCACTCTCTCCCTGAGTTTGCTCAAACTCATGTCCATTAAGTCAGTGATACCATCCAACCATCTTGTCCTCTGTTGTCCGCTTCTCTTACTGACTTCAGTCTTTCCCAGCATCAGAGTATTTTCTAATGAGTCAGTTCTTCACATTAGGTAGCCAAAGTATTCGAGTTTCAGCTGCAACATCAGTCCTTCCAATGAATATTCAGGGTTGGTATCCTTTAGGACTGACTGGTTTGATCTCCTTGCTGTCAAAGTACCTCTCAAAAGTCTTCTCCAGCACCACAGTTTGAAAGCATCAATTCTTTGGAGCTCAGCCTTCTTTATTGTCCAACTCTCACATCCATATATGACCCCTGGGGGGAAAAACGATAACTTTGTACAAACTTTTGTCTGCAGAATGATGTCTCTGCTTTTAATATGCTGTCTAGGTTTGTCATAGCTTCTCATCCAAGGAGAACCTCTTTTAATTTCATGGTTGCAGTCACCATCTACAGTGATTTTGGAGCCCAAGAAAATAAAGTCTGTCACTGCTTCCATTGTTTTCACATCTATTTGCCATGAAGTGAAGGGACCAAATGGCATGATCTTCTTTTTTTTCTTTAATTTTTTTTTATAATCTTCATTTTTTGAATGTCCAGTTTTAAGCCAGCTTTTTCACTTTTCTCTTACACCTCAAGATGTTCTTTAGTTCCTTTTCACTTTATGCCATTAAAATTGTATCATCTGCATATCTGAGGTTGTTGATATCTCTCCCGGCAATCTTAATTCCAGCTTGTGCTTCATCCTGCCTGGCATTTCCCATGATGTACTTAAGCATTCTTGCCTTGAGAACCCCATGAACAGTGCATGCTTAGTCGCTCAGTCGTATCTGACTTTTTGCAACCCCATGGACTGTAGCTGACCTGGCTCCTCTGTCCAAGGGGATGCTCCAGGCAAGAATACTGGAGTGGGTTGCCACACCTTCCTCCAGGGGATCATCCCAACCCAGGGATCAAACCCAGGCCTCCTGCATTACAAGCAGAATCTTTACCATCTGAGCCACCACGGTATGAAAAGGCAAAAAGATATGACACTGAAACATGAACTCCCCAGGTCCATAGGTGTCCATATGCTACTGGAGAAGGGGGAGAAATAGCTCCAGAAGGAATGAAGAGGCTGAGCCAAAGCGAAACAATGCTCAGTTGTGGATGTGTTGGGTGGAGAAACTGAATTCAGATGCTGTAAAGAACAATATTGCATAGGAACCTGGAATGTTAGGTCCATGAATCAAGGTAAATGGAAGTGGTCAAACAGGAGATGGCAAGAGTGAACATTGACAGTTTAGGAATCAATGAACTAAAATGGACTGGAATGGGTGAATTTAATTCAGATGATCATTATATCTACTACTGTGGGCAAGAATCCCTTAGAAGAAATGGAGTGAAAACGACAGAATGACCCCAGTTTGTTTCCAAGACAAACCATTAAAAATAACAGTAATCCAAGTTATGCCTAACCACTAATGCTGAAGAAGCTGACGTTGAACAGTTCTATGAGGACCTACAAGACTTTCTATAACTAACACCAAAAACAGATGTCCTTTTCATCATAGGGGACCGGGATGAAAAGTAGGAAGTCAAGAGGTATCTGGAGTAATAGGCAAGTTTCACCTTGGAGTATAAAATGAAGCAGGGCAAAGGCTAACAGAGTTTTGCCAAGAGGACTCACTGGTCATAGCAAACACCTTCTTCCAAGGACACAAGAGACGACTCTACACAGGAACATCAACAGATGGCCAATGCTGATATCAGATTGATTATATTCTTTGCAGCCAAAGACAGAGAAGCTCTATACAGTCAGCAAAAACAAGACTGGGAGCTGACTGTGGCTCAGATCATGAACTCCTTATTGCAAAATTCAGACTTAAATTGAAGAAACTAGGGAAAAACCATTAGGCCATTCAGGTATGACCTAAATCAAATCCCTTACGATTATTACAATGGGAGTGACAA
This sequence comes from Dama dama, assembly GCF_033118175.1. NCBI lineage: Eukaryota > Metazoa > Chordata > Mammalia > Artiodactyla > Cervidae > Dama > Dama dama. Next base: position 21,487,534 of record NC_083681.1, read on the forward strand.
ATAGATTCAAGGGATTCGATCTGATAGAGTGCCTGAAGAACTATGGATGGAGGTTCGTGACATTGTACTGGAGGCAGTGAACAATACCATTCTCAAGAAAAAGAAATGCAAAAAAGGCAAAAGGGTCATCTGAGGAGACCTTACATATAGCTGAGAAAAGAAGAGAAGTGAAAGGCAAAGGAAAAAAGCAAAGATATATCCATTTGAATTCAGAGTTCCAAAGACTAGCGAGGAGAGATAAGAATGCCTTCATAAGTGATCAATTGGAGAAGGAAATGGCAACCCACTCCAGTGTTCTTGCCTAGAGAATCCCAGGGACGGAGGAGCCTGGTGGGCTGCCGTCTATGGGGTTGCACAGAGTCGGACACGACTGATGTGACTTAGCAGCAGCAGCAACATCTTTTAGATCTCGGTCACAATCAAGCCTGTACTGACCACCCTACCACCCTGGTAAAATCTCCATGTAGTATTTAGTAGCAGGTGCATTGTTAACAGATAGATTTTTTTCAAAATTGATGTCTGTCCTCTTCTTTAGACTGTGCTATGCTGTGCTGTGCTTAGTCACTCAGTTGTGTCTAACTCTTTGAGACCCCATGGACCATTGCCTGCCAAGCTCCTTTGTCTAGGGGGATTCTCCAGGCAAGAATATTGGGGTGGGTTGCCATGACCTACTCCAGGAGATCTTCCCAACCCAGGTATCAAACCCAGGTCTCCTGCATTGCAGGCAGAGTCTTTACCATCTGATCCACCAAGGAAGGCCATGAATACTGGAGTGAGTAGCCTATCCCTTCTCCTTGGGATCTTCCCAACCCAGGAATCAAACTGGGGTCTCCTGCATTGCAGGCAAATTCTTTCCAGCTGAGCTACCAGGGAAGCCCCTCCTTTAGACTACAAGTCTATAAATGTAGATACAATGCCAATTTCTTTTTATTCTTGTGCTCTAGCACTTACCACAGTGTCCACAACATCATAAGGTGGCCAAGAAATATTTGTTGAAAGAATGAATGAAATTACCCATGAAGTTAGTGTGGGATTAAAATCTAGGTTTCCTGACTCTGAGTTTAATGTTATTTACCACCCATCTGCTGTTCTCAATTTGATGTACTCAACTCTAAGCATGATACAATGCATTTATTAAGTGGAAAGAAAATCAGTGACATTCCTCAAATATTGTTTTTGGCAACACTAGTGGTATACAATATCTAGGTACAGTTATTGTACTATGACAAAGCTGCCATGTAGACTTGTTTACTTTGTGACTTTGCCACTTGTTTCTGGAAATATAACTGTGATGGTTAATTTTATGTGTTAACTTGAAGCCTAGATAGCTGGTAAAAAATTATTTCTGGGTGTGTCTGTGACAGTGTTTCTGGAAGAGGTTGGCATTTGATTGAATAGACTAAAGTGAAGAGATCCACTCTCATCAAAGTTGGTGAATCATCCAATCCACTAGGGGTCCAAAGAGAACAAAAAAGTGAAAGAAGGGTGAATTTTCTCTCTATCTCACTTTCTTTTTAACTGGGAGATGCGTCTTCTCTTGCCCTTGGACATCAGAGCTCCTGGTTCTCAGGCCTTTAGACTCTGGACCTTTCACCAGCAGGCCCTTGGTCTCCAGGCCTTCAGGTTGAGTTACACTAGCTTTCCTGATTCTCCAGCTTGCAGGTGGCAGACCACGGGTCTTCTTTATCTCTGTTACTACATGTGAGCCAATTTCCATTTGAAAAAAATCTCTCATACATATCTCTGTATATCCTATTGGTTCTGTATCCTGAGAACACAGAGTGATACAACAATCATTACTCAAAATAACTAAAAAACAACTTGTCCTATAAATTGCTTTAGAGAATATGAGATTTAAGTTAGTAAATGAATGTAAGGATACTTTTTTACACAAGCAGCTGATATACAATATAAGGTAATGATTACAGAAAAATTGGAGGGACTGCCTGAATCAGAGTTGGTATTGCTGATAAATATCTAACTGCTACTGATAGCTACACGTGAAGAAAGGGGGCAAACTCTTGGCCCTCTGCAAATCCCCTGGAGTCCTTGATCTGGTCCAGTGATTAGTCTCTGGAGTTAGTGCCCCTGTTCCCTCCCTCAAGACTTCTACATACATTATAGTGACCTGATTCCAGAAGAGAGTGCCCAACGTGGAGCTGAAGCATTGAGTTAATGACCACTCAATGCTCTGGCTGACCCTCGGGTGGAGAGAAAATACAATGGCTTCCAGAGGGCAGGTATAGGGCCTTATGTAAGTTCTTCAGGGGAAACATGAAAGAATGACATTCCGAACTAGTGAAGGACCTTTCGGTTCAAAGTTATGGTGTAAACTAATTTGATATTTGAAAGACGCTCCCCTCCCCATCCCCATGGAAATAGTTTGGAAGGGGCTTCAATTCGGAGGCTGGTCTTCAGAAGTTTATTAAAATATAATGTACCTGGACCCACAGTACTGTGCAACCAACTGAGGTTTGTAATCATGTTTCCACTGGAATGTATGTTGGGGATTCAACTTGAGATGAAAAAATATGTCCCTTTTATGATTGATTGAAATTCATTCTTTTAATCTGTCACTCAACCACTGAACAAACATTTCTTGAGCATTGGCTATGCTGCAAGTTCTGTTCTAGGTGTTGGGAATCCAAGATTAATAAGACTACTTTTCCCCTAAGAAACTCAGTCTACTGGAAGGAGCAATGTTACAGCAGATAATTATAAAATTAATAATTTGAACAGTACTCTAGGTAATTTGAAAAGTATCTAGTGCTCTAAATACTTAGATAAGTACTGTAGGTAAGCTGTCTTCCCTGAGCTCCAGCTGATATATTTATTTCCTACTTAGCATCTGTGCTTGGTACTCACGAATATCTGAAATTCAACATGTCCAGAGCTGAATCCATCATCTTCTTCATTAAACTCTCTCTTCCCCCTGCTCTCTCTTCTCCTCTTCTTCCTTCTGTGTATGTTCACCCCAATTTGTGAAACCATCTTCAGATGAGCCATCCATCATAGAAACCTGAGAATAATCATGAATTCATTCAACCCCCACATTCCCTCAGTCATCAAGTCCTGCTAGTATCTCTTAAGAGAGTCTTCGAGCCCACGCTTCCTCCCTAACTCTGCTACCCACCACTTCCTTAGTCTAGGATGCTGTTAAGTCTCCCAACTAAAATCCCAGAACAGTGTTCTGTCTCTTTCATAGAATGATATTTCTTTTTTTTTTTAAGTTATTTTTAATAGGATTATTTGAGTAGTTAGATAGATTCTTTTTTTTTAATTTATTCATTTTTAAATTGAAGGATAATTGCTTTATAGAATGTTGTTGTTTTCTGTCAAATCTCAACACAAATCAGCCATAGGTATACATACACCCCCTCCCTTTTGAACCTCCCCCCATCTCCCTCTCCATCCCACTCCTCTAGGTTGATGCAGAGCACCTGTTTGAGTTTCCTGAGACAGACAGAAAATTCCCGTTGGCTATCTATTTTACATGTGGTAATGTAAGTTTCCATGTTACTCTTTCCCTACATCTCACCTTCTCCTCCCCTCTCCCCATGTCCATAAATCTATTCTCTATGTCTGTTTCTCCACTGCTGCCCTGAAAATAAATTCTTCAGTACCATTTTTTTAGATTCCATATATATGCATTGGTATATGATATTTATTTTTCTATTTCTGACTTACTTCACTCTGTGTAATAGGCTCTATGTTCATACACCTCACTAGAACTGACTCAAATGTGTTCCATTTAATGGCTGAGTAATATTCCATAGTGTATATGTACCACAACTTCTTTATCCATTCATCTGTTGATGGACATCTAGGTTGCTTCCATGTTCTAGCTGTAAATAGTGCTCCAATGAATAATGGGATACATGTATCTTTTTCAGATTTGGTTTCCTCAGGGTATATGCCTAGGAGTGGGATTGCTGGGTCATATGGTGACTTTATTCCTATTTTTTTAAGGAATCTCCATACCATCTTCCATAGTGCCTGTATTAATTTACATTCCCACCAACAGTGCAGAGTGTTCCTTTTCCTCCACACCCTCTTCAGCATTTATTGTTTGTAGACTTTTGATGATGGCCATTCTGACCCATGTGAGGTGATATCTCATTGTAGTTTTTGATTAGCATTTCTCTAATAATGAGAGATGTAGAGCATTTTTTCATGTGTTTGTTAGCCATCTGTATGTGTTCTTTAGAGAAATGTCTGTTTAGTTCTTTTTCCCACTTTTAGATTGGGTTGTTTGTTTTTCTGTCATTGAGTTGTATGAGCTGCTTGTATATTTTGGAAATTAATCCTTTGTCAGTTGTTTCATTTGCTGTTATTTTCTCCCTTTCTGAGGGTTGTCTTTTCACCTTGCTTATAGTTTCCTCTGCTATGCAAAAGCTTTTAAGTTTAATCAGGTCCCACTTGTTTACTTTTGTTTTTATTTCCATTACTCTAGGAGGTGGATCATAGAGGATCTTGCTTTGATTTATGTCATCAAGTGTTCTGCCTATGTTTTCCTCTAAGAGTTTTATACTTTCTGGTCATATATTTAGGTCTTTAATCCATTTTGAGTTTATCTTTGTGTATGGTGTTAGGAAGTGTTCTAATTTCATTCTTTTATATGTAGCTGTCCAGTTTTCCCAGCACCATTTATGGAAGAGGCCGTCTTTGCCCCACTGTATATTCTTGCCTCCTTTGTCAAAAATAAGGTACCCAATAGGTGCATGGGTTTATTTCTGGCCTGTCTATCTTGTTCCATTGGTCTATATTTCTGTTTTTTGTGCCAGGACCATACTGTCTTGATGACTTTAGTTTTGTAGTTTAACCTGAAGTCAGGAAGGTTGATTCCTCCAGCTCCATTCTTCTTTCTCAAGACTGCTTTGGCTATTTGAGGTCTTTGTGTTTCCATATGAATTGTGACTTTTTTTTCTAGTTCTGTGGAAAATGCCTTTGGAAATTTGATAGGGATTGCACTGAATTGATTCTTCCTACCTAGGAACATAGAATATCTCTCCATCTGTTTATGTTGTCTTTGATTTCTTTTATCAGTGTCTTATAATTTTCTGTATACAGTTATTTTGTCTCCTTAGGTAAGTTTATTCCTAGATATTTTATTCTTTTTGTTGCAATGGTGAGTGGGATTGATTCCTTGATTTCTCTTTCTGAATTTTCATTGTTAGCATATAGGAACGCAAGTGATTTCTGTGTATTGATTTTGTATCCTGTGACTGACTGCTAAATTCACTGATTAGCTCTAGTGATTTTCTGATACTATCTCTAGGGTTTTCTATGTACAGTATCATGTCATCTGCAAACAGTGACAGCTTTACTTCTTCTTTTCCGATCTGGATTTCTTTTATTTCTTTTTCTTCTCTGATTGCTATACTTAGGACTTCCAAAACTATGTTGAATAACAGTGCTTAGAGTGGACACCTTTGTCTTGTTCCTGATCTTAGGGGGAATGTTTACAGTTTTTCACCATTGAGAATAAGGTTTGCTGTAGGCTTATCATATACGACCTTTACTATGTTGAGGTAGGTTCCTTCTATGCCCATTTTTTAAGGAGTTTTAATCATAAATGGATGCTGAATTTTATCAAAGACTTTTTCTGCATCTGTTGGGATTATCAAATGGTTTTTATCTTTCAATTTGTTAATATGGTGTATCACATTGATTGATTTGCATATATTGAAGAATCCTTGCATATTCCCTGGAATAAACTTAACTTGATCGTGGTGTATGATCTTTCTAATGTGTTGTTGAATTCTGTTTGCTAAAATTTTTTGAAGATTTTTGCATATGTTCATCAGTGATATTGGCCTGTAGTTTTCATTTTTTTGTCTTGTCTTTGTTTGGTTTTGGTATCAGGGTGAAGATGGCCTCATAGAATGAATTTGGAAGTGTTCCTTCTGCATTTTTTGGAAGAGTTTTAGAAGGATAGGCATTAGCTTTTCTCTAAAGGTTTGATAGAATTCTCCTGTGAAGCCATCTGGTCCTGGGCTTTTGTTTTTTGGGAGATTTTAGATCACAGCTTCAATTTCAGTGGTTGTAATTGGGTTGTTCATAATTTCTATTTCTCCCTGGTTCAGTCTTAGAAGATTGAACTTTTCTAAGAATCTGTCCATTTCTTCTAGGTTATCCATTTTATCGCCATATAGTTCATAATAGTCTCTTATAATCCTTTGTATTTCTGAATTGTCTGTTGTAACCTCTTCTTTTTCCTTTCTAATTTTGTTGATTTGATTCTTCTCTCTTTTTTTCTTGATGAATCTGGCTAAAGGCTTGTCAATTTTGTTTATCTTCTCAAAGAAACAGCTTTTGGCTTTATTAACCTTTACTATTGTTTCTTTCATTTCTTTTTCATTTATTTCTGCTCAGATCTGTATGATTCCTTTCCTTCTACTAATTTTGTTTTTTTCTGTTCTTCTTTTTCCAGTTGTTTTAGGTGTGAAGTTAGGGTGTCTATCCGATGTTTTTCTTGTTTCTTGAGGTAGGATTGTATTGCTATAAACATTGCTGTTAGAACTGCTTTTGCTGCATCCCGTAGGTTTTGAGTTGTGTTTTCATTGTCATTTGCTTCTAGAAATGTTTTGATTTCCCTTTTGATTTTCTCAATAACCTGTTGGTAATTTAGAAATGTATTGTTTAATCTCCACACAGTTTTTTTCTTGTAATTGATATCTAGTCTCATAGCATTGTGGTTGGAAAAGATGCTTGATATAATTTCAATTTTCTTAAATTTACTGAGGTCTGATTTGTGACCCAAGATGTGGTCTATCCCGGAGAATGTTCCACGTGCACTTGAGAAGAAGGTGTATTCTTCTGCATTTAGATGGAATGTCCTGAAGATACCAGTGAGATCCATCTCATCTAATGTATCAGTTAAGGCTTATGTTTCCTTATTAATTTTCTGTTTTGATGATCTGTTCATTGGTGTGAATGGGGTGTTAAAGTCTCCTACTATTATTGCGTTACTGTCAATTTCTCCTTTTATATCTGTTAGTGTTTGTCTTATGTATTGAGGTGCACCTGTGTTGGGTGCATATATATTTACAATTGTTATGTCTTCCTCTTGGATTGATCCCTTGATCATTATGTAGTGTCCTTCCTCATCTCTTATAATATTCTTTACTTTAAGGTCTATTTTGTCTGATATAGAATGCTATTTCTTAGGTTTTCTAACTAGAGAGCTTAGCACAGGGCCTGACCCATAGTAAACACTATTGTAATTAATGCCATGTATTAATGCTGATGAGAAGTACTGACAGGCTAGATTTCTGAGGGAGGAGTGTTTCGTTTGTTTTAAGTTAGTCTGGACTGCCAACATTCTGGTAACTCAAAGGTGAGCAGGTCACTGGACATCTAGCTTACATAATCTAAATTTGTGAGAGGAAGTATAATGTAAGGATGGAAACATTGGCCTTTGGATCAAGTGCTGCTATGTAAGGCATATAAATGCTATTTGTTCTTGATGCTATTTGTTCTTCCTTTTTGTTCATTTTATCCACATAGAAAGCCAATTTTTTACTTGGCCAATTAAGATTAAGCTCAGCAGAAACTTACAGAAGCCCAAAATAATAATGACTTTGGAAAGACAGAAATTTCTCTCTTAAAAATGATATCCAGGATTCCTTAAAAAACTGGAAATAGAACTGCCATATGACCCAGCAATTCCACTCCTGGGCATACACACTGAGGAAACCAGATCTGAAAGAGACACGTGTACCCCAGTGTTTATCGCAGCACTGTTTGTAATAGCCAGGACATGAAAGCAACCTAGATGCCCATCAGCAGATGAATGGATAAGGAAGCTGTGGTACATATACACCATGGAATATTACTCAGCCATTAAAAATAATTCATTTGAATCAGTTCTAATGAGATGGATGAAACCGGAGCCCATTATGCAGAGTGAAATAAGCCAGAAAGATAAAGAACATTACAGCATACTAACACATATATATGGAATTTAGAAAGATGGTAATGATAACCCTATATGCAAAACAGAAAAAGAGACACAGATGTACAGAACAGACTTTTGGACTCTGTGGGAGACGGCAAGAGTGGGATGTTTCGAGAGAACAGCATCGAAACATGTATATTATCTAGGGTGAAACAGATCACCAGCCCAGGTTGGATGCCTGAGACAAGTGCTCGGGGCTGGTGCACTGGGAAGACCCAGAGGGATGGGATGGGGAGGGAGGCAGGAGGGGGGATCGGGACGGGGAATGTAAATCCACGGCTGATTCATGTCAATGTATGGCAAAAACCACTACAATATTGTAAAGTAATTAGCCTCCAACTAATAAAAATAAATGGAAAAAAAAATAGTGAAAGGACCCAAGAAATATGTGGATTTCCAGGGTTCTGTGGTGTCCACGGAGGAAGAATACATGTCAGGCAATCTTATCACAAATAGCACAAAAAGCCTGGGAACATGCATAAAAACTTCTGTTGTAAATGCATATATATGTATGGTTGAGTCCCTTCACTGTTCACTTGAAATTATCACAATGTTGTTAATTGGCTATACCCCAATATGAAATGCTTTTGGTGTTTAAAAAGACATAAAAATAAAATTTTTTAATTAAAAATAAATAAATAAAAATGATATCCAGGTAGGCACTCTAGAGCTGGTGTGGTACCTGCACAATCTTCAGGAGCATCAGCCCCAGCCCTGTGACCTTTATGTTCCACCATCTTTAATATGTGTCTTCCACCTCATGCCAAAAGGTGGCTGCCTCAGCTCCAGCCATCATATTTACGTTAAAACCAGGAGGAAAAAGTAAAGAAAAGGAGAAAGCCACTCCCATTATTTTAAAGGCACTTCCCAAAGTGTGTGTGTGTGTAATAATACATAATAACATGTATTATTAAAATGCAATATATTATTATAATAATAACATCAATCCTAAAGGAAATCAGTCCTGAACATTCATCGGAAGGACTGATGCTGAAGCTGAAACCAATAGTTTGGCCACCTGGTGACTCAATGGAAAAGACCCTGATGCTGGGAAAGATTGAAGGCAGGAGGAGAAGGGGACGACAGAAGTTGAGATGGTTGGATGGCATCAGCGACTCGATGGACATGAGTTTGAGCAAACTCCTGGAGTTGATGTTGGACAGGAAAGCCTGGCATGCTGCAGTCCATGGGTGCAGTCCATCGAGTTCACGGTACTCGACTTAGCTACTGAACTGAACTGATATACATAATTGTATTCATTGGTCAGAACTTAGTCAAACGACCAAGTGTAGCTGCAAGAGAATTTGGATACTATAGTGTTTACTCTGGGTAACCATGTCCTTAGCTTCAAATTAAAAATACCATCTTATATAAAAGAAGTAACAGTGGATATAATAAAAGTCTTAGTGTGGGTCCCCAGAAAGCAGAAGCTGAGGCAGAAGTAAATGTGCTCCTATTTACCATGTAGGAGAAAACCAGGAGAGAAGGAGTGAAAATAAGGTGAGTGAGTCAGGGAAGGAGGCAGAGCCAATGCCAGGGTCTTTATTGAAATGGCATCACTTGGTATCAAGCACAAGTAACCACTTGATTTTATACAGTGAGCCTCAAAGAGGAGTGTAAATGACTGTATCTCAGAGCATTCTGCCCAGTGAGAAAGGAGGAGAAATTCAACCACTGGTTCCTATCTCTGGTCAATTGAGGTTCATCCCATCAGGCATTAACTCCTTGCAATTCCAGCTGTTTGCTTTGAGTGCTATGTGAGTCCCATGGCGTCTCATCATCAGCATCCATAGAGAAGCTTCAGCAAGGGAGTCAGTAGGCATATGCATGGGAAAGAGGGGTGTCACCATCATATCACACGGTATCTGCATGAAGTCAGAGTCAGAACTGCAGCATCAGCTGGGCCCAAACAAGAGGCCAAAGCCCTGGAGACAGGTGAGGCTGACAGATCTCAAGGAACACCTGAGGCAACAAACATCCAGTGGTCTCTCTGCCACACCACTCTAAATTGGGGTCTACAAGTCAGTGAGTCACTGGTACTATATACCCCAAACTGAGATACTTATAAAACTGAATTAGTAACAACAGTTGCATTGAGCTGGAGGAGGAAATGGCAACCCACACCAGTATTCTTCCCTAGAGAATCCCGTGGACAGAGGAGCCTGCTGTCCATAGGGTAGCACAGAGTTGGACACGACTGAAGTGACTTAGCATGCATGCATGCATTGGAGAAGGCAATGGCAACCCACTCCAGTGTTCTCGCCTGGAGAATCCCAGGGACAGAGGAGCCTGGTGGGCTGCCATCTATGGGGTCGCACAGAGTCGGACACGACTGAAACGACTTCGCAGCAGCAGCAGCTGTTGCATTGAGCAACCACCTGCTCTAAGCCAGGTAGTCTGCAGAGTTTTGTATGTGCTATTTCTTTGAATTCTCACAACAGGTCCAGATGATGGGTATTATCCTTTTTTTTTTTTTTCTTCTTCTTTTTTTTTGCTCTTAATTTTCTATAGGAGGAAATGAACGGATGTATTAACATAGCTAGTAATCAGTGAGGCCAGGATATATACTCAGGAAATCACTCAGACTTGTTTGCACACTACTCTGAGGTAGGGCATAAATAATGTGAAAACTGCAAAATCAGGGTGGGATTAACAGAAGATATTTTCAGGAAAGGAAACCTCATAATCTTAAAAACCATGTCATTATCTGGTGGAAAAAAAAGCTAATGATTTTTCTTTTCCACTGTAGGATACACCCATTTATTCCTACCCAGAAACGAGCAGTGCCTTTGGTGGCAAAGTTCTCCTGCTAGTGATAAATCCTGAAGACATGTCTCCTTGTCAGGCCTGGCTCCTTATTCATCCTTTGCTCCCAGATGATCCAAGTCTGACCCTAGCTTTCTTCTGGCATCACCCCCCATTCCTCAGCCTGAGGTTTCTTCCCTCTTCCTCTGAAAACAATGTAATTGTTTATTTCCTCCCTTCCTTGTCCCTGTGCCAGAAAATGACTCAGAAGAGTGTTTCTGGGGAGTTTTACTGCTTTCAAAAGAAGAAAGGCATTTGGTGGGGGGAGTGGTTAAAATAGCATCTCAGAGAAATTTCAAACTTATAAGTCTTAAAACTTGGTAGCTATACGGCTCACTTGTTTTTTCTTAGAATGTAAACTAACTAGATCAGACTGTGTAAGAAGACTACCTTCTTCTCTCTGACCCATCATTTTGGTAAAAATTGGATCTAGACCATCCAATTCCTTGATCTCTTATCTACTCTTAGGACTGAAGCCTCTGAGACCTCCTTCCTTTGCTAAGGAAGGCATCACTTTTTCCACTCCACCAAATCTCTCTGTAAATCTGTATGGAAAAACAAAAACAAAACAGAAATACTGACGAGAGGAAGAAGTTGACAAGGGCTCAAGTGTGACTTATTTAAACTTCAAAGAAAACTCAGACTGCTCATCTTCACATTCATCTCTTTTCTTCTTCACACAGAAAACCATCTAGGGCTATTCTGAGCACAATATCAATCTTCTGTATTGTTGTTTTCTTCTCTATCTTTTTTTCTTGACTCCAAGATAACAATCGTTTGTTCATCCACAAACTTTTGTAAAGCACTGCAAAACACGATGAATTGTGCCAGGGAAAGATAATTACACCTATCATTTCAACACGACCCTTCATCATTTTGGCACTCTTTATAACATACTGCAATTTCTAATGAACATGCACATTATTTACTTTCAAATCACATTTTAGATAATTTATCTAAGCAGGTTCCTATAGACCTCATTCGTAGTATCTTTATTCATTTTTTGGCCCCAAATAGTGTAACTTTTTGTCTGCTTCTTTAACATTTTTCTTTCTGAATACCCCACCAAAAACTGACATTGAATCTATGGACCTCGGCTCATACTGGATTCTCTTGGGGTCCTGGCCCAGTAGCACCACAGACTGAGGTTATACCATTTTTTGAGTGCTGGACCAGCAAGGACAATCACTGGGGTGAAGGTCAGATTTGTCAAAGACCCAAAAGACTCAGCATTCTATAGAATACACAGAAGTGAAAAAGGCCTAGCACTTGATTTGTGTCTTAATTTTTTCCTGATTTAACAGGTAAAAAAACTGTGAAATTACAGTATATATATCTAGATCTAGGAAATACATCTTGATTGCAGACCCTAGGATGACTTTTCATGTTTTTAACTATTCATAGTCTATATTCATGTTCATAGTCTATAAAATTTATACTTGATATCTGTAGCTAAGTTATTGTCACTTCTTGCCAAATGACAATTTTCTGCTGGAAAATAATAAAACATAAAAGGAACATAAATTTATAATTTCACAAATTATGCCTTAAATTTTATTTGTTTGTATATCAGAATCAAAGAGCTGAAGAAAGAAGAGAAGCTAAAGGCAAATGAGAAAAGGAAAGATATACCCATTTGAATGCAGAGTTCCAAAGAATAGCAAGGAGAGATAAGAAAGAATTCCTCAGTGATCAACGCAAAGAAATAGAGGAAAATAATAGAATGGGAAAGACTAGAGATCTCTTCAAGACAATTAGAGACACCAAGGGAACATTTCATGGAAAGATGGGCACAATAAAGGACAGAAATGGCATGGACCTAACAGAAGCAGAAGATATTAAGAAGAGGAGGCGACAATACACGGAAGAACTGTACAAAAAAGATCTTAAAGGCCCAGATAATCATGATGGTGTAATCATTCAGCTAGAGCCAGACATCCTGGAATGTGAAGTCAAGTGGCCTTTAGGAAGCATCACTACAAACAAAGCTAGTGGAGGTGATGGAATTCCAGTTGAGCTATTTCAAATCCTAAAAGATGATGCTGTGAAAGTGCTGCACTCTTTATGCCAACAAATTTGGAAAACTCAGCAGTGGCCACAGGACTGGAAAAGGTCAGTTTTCATTCCAATCCCAAAGAAAGGCAATGCCAAAGAATTTTCAAACTACCACACAATTACACTCATCTCACACACTAGCAAAATAATGATCAAAATTCTCCAAGCCAGGCTTCAACAGTACATGAACTGTGAACTTCCAGATGTTCAAGTTGGATTTAGAAAAGGCAGAGGAACCAGAGATTATTGCCAACATTTGTTGGATCATCAAAAAAGCAAGAGAGTTCCAGAAAAACATCTGCTTAATTGACTACACCAAAGCCTTTGACTGTGTGGGTCGCAACAAACTGGAAAATTCTTCAAGAGATGGGAATATCAGACCACCTTACCTGCCCCCTGAGAAATCTGTATGCAGCTCAAGAAGCAACAGTTAGAACTGGATGTGGAACAGACTGGTTCCAAATCAAGACAGGAATACGTCAACGCTATATATTGTCACCCTGCTTATGTAACTTATATGCAGAGTACATCATATGAAATGCTGGGCTGGATGAAGCACAAGCTGGAATCAAGATTGCCGGGGGGAAATATCAATAACCTCAGATATGCAGATGACACCACCTTCACGGCAGATAGCGAAGAAGAGCTAAAGATTGTCTTGATGAAAGTGAAAGAGGAGAGTGAAAAAGTTGGCTTAAAGCTCAACATTCAGAAAACCAAGATCATGGCATCTGGTCCCATCACTTCATGGTGAATAGATGGGGAAACAATGGAAATGGTGACAGACTTTATTTTGGGGGGCTCCAAAATCACTGCAGATGGTGACTACAGCCATGAAATTAAAAGACGCTTGCTCCTTGGAAGAAAAGCTATGACCAAACTAGACAGCATACTAAAAGGCAGAGACATTACTTTGCCAGCAAAGGTCTGTATAGTCAAGCTATAGTTTTTCCAGCAGTCATGTATGGATGTGAGAGTTGGACCATAAAGAAAGTTGAGTGCCAAAGAATTGATGCTTTTGAGCTGTGGTGTTGGAGAAGACTCTTGAGAGTCCCTTGGACTGCAAGGAGATCCAACCAATCCATCCTAAAGGAGATCAGTCCTAAATATTCACTGGAAGGACTGATTCTGAAGCTGAAACTCCAATACTCTGGCCACCTGATGCGGAGAACTGACTCACTGGAAAAGACCCTGATGCTGGAAAAGATTGAAGGCAGGAGGAGAAGGGGACGACAGAGGATGAGATGGTTGGATGGCATCACCGACTCGATGGACATGAGTTTGAGTAAGCTCCAGGAGTTGGTGATGGCCAAGGAAGCCTGGTGTCCTGCAGTCCATGGGGTGGCAAAGAGTCGGACATGACTGAGCAACTGAACTGAACTGATATCAAAATCAGAAGCTTTATATATATACATATATATGTATATATATATTTATTACAATGTAGTACAATATTAATGAATTTGACACTACTGTGTCAAAATATAAATATAATGCTTTGGTTTTTACTTTTCTGCAAAGCCGACTTGTGTCTTTTGAATAGGATGTCATATCAAAATAATAATTTCCTTGAAGGAAATTCCTTTTCCTTACACAATGGGTAGGGAGGTATGGTGTTAAAATTTAAAAGCTCTATAATATTCAGTACTTTGGAGAATATTGTAAGATTGGCTCTTTCATATACTTTTACATAGTTCCAGTGGAATGTAACTTGGTACAATATTCCTGAAAAATAGTTTGGCACCATGGATTGGGAGACCTAAAAACATTCATACTATTTGATTAGTAATCCATTTCTAAGAATCCATATTAAAAAATAAGGACATGGTTTAATACACACACATACAAAGACATTCAACACAGCATTATATATGCTAGTGCAAACTTGAGAACAATGTAAATGTCCTTATGTCTTCATACAAGAAAAGTTAAATAAACTATGGCATATCCATACAATGAATAATGTAACATCATAATATTTATTATACAATAGAAAAATTGCATTTTGGAAAATTCAATGTAATATTAAATTAAAATAAAGATACAAAACATTACATACCACATAATCCCCAATTTAAAAACTATTATTTTTGTCTATGCATGAGAAATCTGAAAATAAAAATGCCAGCTGTTATTTCTGAGTGTTCAGAAATATATTTCATATTTTTTCTCTATTTTCTCTATTTTAAAAGTAACTTTTAATAGTAATGTATTATTAAACCACATTTAGACACTGAGATATAACTTTAGCTTAATAATCTAAGCACAACAAGTATACTCTAAGTATAAATTTTGAAATGTTGTGTCAAGCACATGTGCTTGGATCACTAACATTACATAAGTCACAGACAAAGGAGTAAAAAGAGCAATATTTAAAAAGCGTTTCCCTCCCAGCTTTATTGAGCTATACCTTCCATACAGTAAATTGCACTCATTTAAAATTTAAATTTGATGAGTTTTGACATTTTTGGTCTCACAATCCATCACCATCACCACCATCCAGGTAATGAATGCACACCATCTGCAAAAGTTTCATGTGTCCTTTTTTCATCCTTTCCTCCCTTTTCCCAACCCAGGCCCAGGCAACCGCTGGATCTGATTTTTGTTGTTACAGGTTAGCTTGCATTTCCTAGAAGTTTATATAAATGGAATCATTCAGAGTGTCTTTTTTCTTTTTGGTCATGTTTCTTTCACTTTAGAATAATTATTTTGAGATTTATTTAAGCTATTGCATGTATCAATGGTTTGTTGCTTTTCATTGTTGAATAGTATTTCATTGTATGGATGTGTTGTAATTTGTTTTTCAATTGTTGGTGAACATTTGAGTTATTTCCAGTTTGGAGCTATTACAGCTAAAGCTGCCATAAACATTTGTGTATAAGTCTTATGTGGAATATAGTTTTTTTCTCTTGAGTAAATACCCAGGAGTGGAATGGTTGGGTCAAATTATAGGTTTATGTATAACTTTTTAAGAAATTGCCAAACCGGTTTCAAAGTGGTGTACCACTTTATATTTCCACCCCCAATGTGTGAAAATTATACTTGCTCTATATTTTCACTAACACTTGATATAGTCAGTTTTTTTAATTTTTAAATTTTATGCTTTTTAGTGGTTGTATAGTGATATTGCATTATGATTTTAATTCGTATTTCTCTAATGATTCATGATGAGCTTTTTATGTGCTTGTCACCCATATATCTACTTTGCTAAAGTGTTTGTTCAGTTATTTTGCTTTTTTTTTTTTTTGATAGGTAAAGTAGTTTTCGGGCTTCCCTGGTGGCTCAGCAGTTAAGAAGCCACCTGCAATGCAGGAGCCACAGCAGATTCAAGTTCAATCCCTGGGTCTGGAAGATCCCGTGACGAAGGGTATGGCAACTCGCGCCAGTATTCTTGCCTGCGAAATGCCATGGACAGAGGAACCTGGCGGGCGACAGTCCACAGGGTCGCAAATCAGACACGACTGAAGTGACTTAGCACGCACGCACAACGCAAGGTAGTTGTATTTGAACAGTGCTTTCTGCAGACCTGGAACTTCTTTTCTTTTTTTTAAAGATTTATTTATTGAATTTTGGCTGCGCTGGGTCTTTGTTGCTGCAGGCAGGCTTTCTCTAGTTACGGCGAGCGGGACTACTCTTCTTTGCAGTGTGCGGGCTTCTCCCTGCCCTGGCTTCTCTTCTTGTGGAGCCTGGGCTCCAGGCACTGGGGCTTCAGTAGGTGTGGTGCGTGACCTCAGTAGTTTTGGCTGCTGGGTTCTAGAGTCCTGGTTCAATAGTCGCGCCCCACGAGCATAGTTGTGAAATCTTCCCGGAGCTGGAATTGAACCTGTGTCCCTTGCATTGTCGAGTGGATTCTTAACCAATGGACCACCAGGGGAGCCATATTTTGCCCATTTTTAACAAAGGTTGCCTTCTGATTGGTTTATAAGAGATATTTTAAAATTCTAAATAAAGTCCTTTGCATGATAAACGTTTGGCAAAGATTTTCTCCCACTTTGTGGCCTGCTGTTTCATTTTCAGTTGTTCAGTTCAGTTCAGTCGCTCAGTCTTGTCGGACTCTTTGCGACCCCATGGACTGCAGCATGCCAGGCCTCCCTGTCCATCATCAACTCCTGGAGTCTACCCAAACCCATGTCCACTGAGTCGGTGATGCCATCCAGCCATCTCATAGCAATGTCTAAAGAGCAAATGCTTTTTATTTTGATGAAATTTACTAATTTTTACTTCTTCATTTACTATTTTTTTCTTTTATCATTCATACTTTTTGTGTCATATTTAAGAACTCTTTAATAAACTAAACATCATTAAGATTTTCCTCTTAAGGTTTCTTCTAGATCTATTACAGTTTTAACTTTTATATTTAGGTCTATGATACATTCAGAGTTAATTTTTGCACATGATGTGAAAGTTTAGAAGTTCATTTGGGAGGTTATTTTTCTAGTACTATTTATTGAAAAGATTTTCCCTTTTTCATTAAATTGCCTTAGTACCTCTCTGGAAAACCAGTCAAATCTATTTATGGACTCTATCTATCATTACATTTAGATCATTACAATCTAAATATCTATTTTATGAGAATTCCTCACAACTTTTATTACTGTAGATTTATAGTAATTTTGGAACCAGGTAGTATATATCTGTGAACTTTATTCTTTGTTTTAAAAATTGTTCTAACTATTTCAGATGTGTTATGTTTTCTTAAAAATTTTAGAATCAGTTTTTGAATTACTATATAAAAATATAATTCTAATATTTTGATTGGAATTTCACTGAATCTATAGATCAACTTGGAAACAATCGATATTTTAAAAATACTGAGTCTTCCACTTTAGAAACATACTGCATGTCTGCATTAATTTTAGTCTCAAAAAAGTTTCATGGTTTTCGATGTATCGATCTTAACATGTATTGTGAAATTTATTCCTAAATATTTTTTGATGCTATTATAAATGGTATTGCTTTTGCAAATTTCAAGTTGAGATTGAATTTCAAGTTAAGATCTTCATTAGAATGTAGAAATATAATTGATTTTTATATTGGTCTTGTATTCTGCAACATTAAACTCAATAATTCTTTCTAGTAGCTTTTTTGTAATTCTGTAGGATTTCCTATAGGAGGTCGTGTTGTCTGCAAATAAAGACAGCTTTACTTCTTTCTTTCCTTTTATTTATTGTTTTTGGCTTATTGCACAGCCTAAGACCTTCAATACAATCTTGAAGAGGAGTAGCAAGAATAGATAATTTTTGCCTCACTCCCAATGTTAGGGGAAAGTCATTCAATCTTTACCGTGAAATATGATGTTAACTCTAGGTTTTTCATAGTTGCCCTTTATAAGATTGAGGGAGTTCCTTCCTATTCATACTTTGCTGAGAGTTTTGTTAATGGATGTTGGATTTTTAAACATTTTGAGCATTATTTGAAGTGTCAGCAATTATTTTAAATCTGTCTGCCTTTGAATCGCTGCCAAAATTCAGTGATTCCTGCTCTAGCCAGCTCTGAATACACAGCCTTCACTTGTTCCCACTGGGTCTGGCTTTGTTTATTTCCACATTGGGAAGTCTTCTGGGCCTGCACGTTAAGGCCAGAGGGTGTTATGGTCTACCTACACTAGGGAGGACCCAAGACATTGCCCCAAATTTTCCTATGACTTTCCTCTAGCCCAGGAGGTAGGCTTGCCAGATAAAAGGAGGATTCCCAGATACACTTGAACTCAAAAAAAAAAAAAAAAGATAATTTTTAGTGTAAATATGTCCCAGGCAGTATTTGGGACATACTTATGCTAAAAAATGTATTTGTTGTTTATCTGAAATTCAAATATAACAAGCTAAAATCCATGGCTGATTCATATCAATGTATGGCAAAACCCACTGAAATGTTGTGAAGTGATTGGCCTCCAACTAATAAAAAAAAATTAAAAAAAAAAAATTTGTACCAAATATAAGAGTGAGTAACATTTTAATATTATTTACAAAATTTGCAATGGCTTTATCAGTTCAGTTCAGTTCAGTCACTCACTCGTGTCCAACTCTTTGTGACCCCATGGACTGCAGCATGCCAGGCTTCCCTGTCCATCACCAACTCCCGGATCTTACTCAAAATCATGTCCATCAAAAAAAAAAAAAAAATCATGTCCATCAAGTCGGTGATGCCATCCAATCATCTCATCCTCTGTCATCCCCTTCTCCTCCTGCCCTCAATCTTTCCCAGCATCAGGGTCTTTTCCAATGAGTCAGTTCTTCGCATCAGGTGGCCAAAGTATTGGAGTTTCAGCTTCAGAATCAGTCCTTCCAATGAATACTCAGGACTCATTTCCTTTAGGATGGACTGGTTGGATCTCCTTGCAGTCCAAGGGACTCTCAAGAGTCTTCTCCAACACCACAGCTCAAAAGCATCAATTCTTTGGCACTCAACTTTCTTTATGGTCCAACTCTCACATCCATACATGACTAGCGGAAAACCCATAGCTTTGACCATATGGACCTTTGTCAGAAAAGTAATGTCTCTGCTTTTTAATATGCTGTCTAGGTTGGTCATAGCTTTTCTCCCAAGGAGCAAGCGTCTTTTAATTTCATGGCTGCAGTCACCATCCACAGTGATTTTGGAGACCCAAAAAATAAAGTCTGTCACCATTTCCATTGTTTCCCCATCTATTTGCCATGAAGTGATGGGACCAGACGCCATGATCTTAGTTTTCTGAATGTTGAGCTTTAAGCCAACTTTTTCACTCTCCTCTTTCACTTTCTTCAAGAGGCTCTTTAGTTCTTCTTCACTTTCTGACATAAGGGTGGTGTCTGCATATCTGAGGTTATTGATATTTCTCCCAGCAATCTTGATTCCAGCTTGTATTTCATTCAGTTCGGCATTTTGCATGATGTACTCTTCATATAAGTTGAATAAGCAGGGTGACAATATACAGCCTTGAAATACTCCTTTCCCAATTTGGAACCAGTCTGTTTTGCCATGTTCAGTTCTAACTGTTGCTTCTTGAGCTGCATACAGATTTCTCAGGGGGCAGGTAAGGTGGTCTGGTATTCCCATCTCTTTAAGAATTTTCCACAGTTTATTGTTAATGGATTTATAGTATATCCAATTTTTAAAATGAGGAATTTTCTCATTAATATTAAAAACCAAAATTTTGACTTCTTTATGGCAGCTTCAATAATAAATAGAACATTAAGTGACTTGAAGCTGAAGTTTTCTTTTCATAATCATCAATTTAAATTTTAGTTCCATATGTTGCAACAGTGAGGAAAGTTAATTATGCAGCAATTACTGCAATGTGCTGATAAACACAGATATTTGGTTTCAAAAACACACATGTGTCCCTAGAGTTACACACTGCAGGTGATGTGTGAGTAGCAGTGCTGTTTTTGCTTTGCTCTCCTCTTGACTGAGTGCAGACCTGGCTGCATTACAGGCAGTGTGACTCCCCTTATTTATTGCAATGGGGCATCACAAAGCACGTATTTTAAGGGATTTAGATCAGGTACATTTAGTCAGCCTTGATGGAAACTAACAAGAGAGGCTCTAACAAGAGTCTAGAGAGAAGCATTCAAAATAAAATTCCTCAAACACTCAGAATCAAAAAGCTGATACCAAAGTCCCATTGTTTCTTATCACAGGTGCATGGTGTACCATTTTATGAAAATATACAAAGATATTATCATAACTTCTAGACAGATTGACAGGAAATCCTCTTTTTAAAATAAGAAAGAAAAAAAAAATAAAATAAGAAAGAAAAGAGCCACACCAAGTTTAATATTCCTTGGAAAAATCCATCGGTTTGTATGATAAACACTAAAATAGACCTATTATACACCTGGCTAGATGCCAAGCCATTCTTCTGGGAATGGTGAGATCATGGACCTTCATTGTTCTCTGTGTTATCGTGGCCAGTTCCCGACAGACTGGTCCTCTGCAGTTATGACGGCTTCTGCCATTTATCAAAAGTCTGAGGCTTAGAATCTCTCTACTTGTCTGAAACAACAATTCATTTGTTTAATAAACATACATTTAATAGTATTTGCAAGGTTCACATGTGATTGGTAAACTGTAAACAGAGAAAATGTGTAAAACCATATTGCCTTAGGAAAAATTATAAAATCAGCTACATTTATCTTTGGTAGAGACATTTTTTTCCACTCTTTCATTTGACAATGGATCATTTTAGATCTCACTAAAATAAGACTTTTCTATTGTTTAAATTGTTTCTATTGTCTGTTTGGTAAAATGTAAGATAACAAACTCAGCACACAGAATTAGTGACAGTGTTACAAAATTATAAAACTTTAAAGCAAAAAGGGACCCAATTTCATTAAGTTCTTTTGTTGAAATTTCTTTTTACTATTTCAAGCACAAAATCCTACAGTTCTGCCCTTTTGAGAAATACAGGGTATGTTTTGTAAATTAGACTCTTGAACCTGCTAAAGTGCATTTTTACAAATCTCTAACTGTGCATTGGAAAAGACCCTGATGCTGGGAGGGATTGGGGGCAGGAGGAGAAGGGGACGACAGAGGATGAGATGGCTGGATGGCATCACTGACTCGATGGGCATGAGTTTGAGTAAACTCTGGGAGTTTGTGCTGGACAGGGAGGCCTGGCGTGCTGTGATTCATGGGGTCGCAAAAAGTCGGACATGACTGATCGACTGAACTGACCTGAACTGTGCATTTATAAAACAGTGATGACATCAGCTCAGATATTATTCTAGGTAAACTTATAAATGTGTTTACTTTTGGTTTGGGTGCATGAGTATATAACATGCTTTGTTGTTGTTATTTGGTCCTTAAGTCATGTCTGACTCTTTTCCGACCCCATGGACTGCAGCTCTCTAGAATCCTCCATCCATGGGATTTTCCAGGCAAGAATACTGGAGTGGGTTGCCATTTCCTTCTCCAAGGGATCTTTCCGACCTGGGATCAAACTTGAGTCTCCTGCATTGGCAGGCGGATTCTTTACCACTGAGCCACCTGGGAAGCCCTATGAGTATGTGACAGACTAGACTGCAATGGACAATGAAAATAGACAAAGACATAAAACTTGCATTCAGTTCCTAAATTCACTTTGGAAAGCTATTTTTGAAAAGCGAGCATCAGAAATAGAAGGTGAAAAGGGAAAAGTCGGGAATTCCCTGGTGATCCAGTGGTTAGGACTCTGAACTTCCACATAGCATGCATGAGTTCAATCCCGGGTCAGGGAACTAAGATCCTACATACTGTGTGGCATGGCTAAAAAAAAGTAAAAAAGGAAGTAGGATTGGAAAATATTTACATATTGGTTACAGAAAATGATAGTGGGTTTCTGTTAATGTCACATTTTCTTTGTTTAGCTCTTATAGACGAGATTAAGAAAAAAAATGTATAAATTATAACACAAAGGAGAAAAAGGTTTGTTTGTTTTTTAAACTAGAAATAAATTTTTTAAAAAGTCTTTCACATTCTGGGCAATTTCAGAATCATGAAAGCAGCTGTGTGTCCTGTAAGGGTGATAGGCACTCTCTGTCAGCAAGACAGGGTAAACTAGAAGGCAAGCTGGGGTTGCCTGACCTTTTCCTGGCTTCCTTGAAGTTTTTCAACATACCAAGAGATCACAACAATATTTGTCAGTGAGTTCCATTTCTCATCTCTGGGGTTAAGCCTTCATGCTCTGCTTGAGACCATGGCCTCCCAGATCTTGCTCTCTGGGGAGGAAGGAGGAAGAAGGGACAGGGCAGAAATGTGCTGGGATCAGGGGAGAGGGTTTAGTTTCATGATCATTTCTGACCTGAGCAGCTGTGGGGGTTTCCTTTAAACCTAGCCACTGTCCATGGATGGGTGCCCACAGGTAGGTCACCAAACCTTCCTATCCTGCTTTTCTCTTGTGTTAAGGTACTAACTTTATTGTAGTCACAACATCAGTTCAGTTCAGTTCAGTTGCTCAGTTGTGTCCGACTCGTTGCGACCCCATGGACTGTAGCACGCCAGGCTTCCCTGTCCATCACCAACACCCAGAGCTTAATCATACTCATGTCCATCGAGTCAGTGATGCCATCCAACCATCTCATCCTCTGTCGTCCCCTTCTCCTCCTGCCTTCAATCTTTCCCAGCATCAGGGTCTTTTCCAATGAGTCAGTTCTTACACTTATATCAAATCATCCTATTGTAGCTGACAACATTGTCAGTTAGAGCTCAATAAAGCTGGAAAAGATAAAATAAGGGCACTGAAAACTACTTATTTCAGAGGAAGTTCTAAGATAAGATGACAGGATTTCCCTGTGAGTGAAGTTAAATGCCTTTCTTTAGGATAATAAACATTCCACAATTCCATGGAGGCAATCCTTTATTTGTTCCTCTGGCCCTGACAATGAGAAGTCACAAAGCCTCTTTCACCTCTTACCCAGGGTCATTGTGCAAGCACAAGCTTCAAGGAAAAACATAAAGATAAGGCAAAAATCCCTAAGGAGGAGGTAAGAATCTACTGTTTAGGACTCTTCCACATCCTACTTTCTTACTTTTCTCTTTGCCTCTGATTCCCAGTCTCTGCTGCCTTTGCAGTATTTCATTTATCCTGATTCAGGTATGAGAGATCGGTTTTTCTCTGGGCTCAGCTGAGACTTTGTTGGAATTTGAGGGGGAAGAACTGAAGGAAAAGAAAGCCAGTGTGAGGGCAGAGAAATGGATAGGTTTACAAAACCCAGATTTTTTGGTATCCTAATCTCACCAAGGTTCAGCTACAGCCTGGTTAGATTGGCACGGTTTGTGGAGCTTACCCAGCTCCAGCTCTTTTTCCTGGCCTCGTCACTATCTGGCCTGATAGGGTGGAGGCTAGACTGAGCTCCTCGGATTTCTGGCCCCACGTTCCTTTGAAACAAATGATCTCTGGTGGAATCTGGGGAAGGATTTCTGGTTCCTCTGGCTTGCCTCTGTGTCTGTTCTCTGGGATCAGATCTCTGACTGTCAGTTCCGGCTTGGGCTCAACTGATTTTCTTTCATACAAATCCCAGAATTTTAGGCCCAGTTTTGTTTCTCTGTCTTTCTAAGTTAAATTCGGGGGGAGGAGGGGAATTCCCCCCCTCCCCCTGAATTGCAAAGATTCTGCCCCTAATCTTCATTTGGAATTAGCTCTAGCACTCCAGGTCATGTTTATGGCTCTGACCTTGGAAATCCTACTTTGGCTCTAATCCTGTCCTTTCTGCTTGGTTTGTCTCAAGTGGGAAGTTAGGACTGGGTTCACCTTTGGGTGTGATACACCACAATTTCTTCATTTTACACCAAGTCAGCATCTGGGCTTCTCTCATAAGGCTTAGGTGGCCACTGCCCTCTAGAGCTTTGTCTTCCTCAAACGGTGAGAAGCAGACCCTTTCTCTATTTCTGTTTGAAAATACACACCCTCTTTTGGACAATCCGATTTCTTATTTGAGGATGGCCTCCTGTTTTCAGCTCAGCTGCTAAGCAGATAAAATGATGTATTTTGAACCCAAACACTACAATTCAGCTACCATTTCCACCAATTTTTACCAAACTCTCAACTCATCACAGACCTGCCCGCTTCCTGCAAGCACACTTACTGGATCTGACTCTCTCTCTCACACACACACACACACACAGTCCTGCTCACCAGCAAGGAAAGAGAAGTTTTTCCTACATCTAAATTTCTTTTCTGCAAAGATGTAAAACCCTTGAATAAGCAGTTTGGGAGTCCTAGTTTTCACACCAAACTGAGCTTCTAGAGGCTGATTACACAGGGGTCAAGCACGCAGGCTCTGGAAGCAGGCCATGGGATTTGCATACTAGCTTTGATACTTAACTAGCTAGTCAACTATTGGCAAATTATTAATCCACTTTGTGCCTTAGTTTCCCATCTGGAATATGGAGAGAAATAATAGCAACTACTTCTATGGCTATTGTGACAGTTAATTAATACCTGTGAAGCACATAGAACAGGGCCTGGTACACTGTAAGTACTCAGTAAATCTTAGCCTGCATTATTACCACTGTACAGGTCTCTCTCTCTCTTTCTAAATATTTATTTGTCTGCATTGGGTTTTAGTTGCAGCACATGGGATCTTTTGCTGTGGTGCCTGGGCTTCTCTCTGGTTGGGGCAGGTGTGCTTAGATGCTCCACAGCATATGTGATCTTAGTTCCCCAGCCAGAGATGGGATCTGTGTCCCCTGCATTGGAGGGCAGATTCTTAACCACTGGACCACCAGTGAAGTCCCCCAGATCTCTCAAATAGATAAAGTTTTAAAAAGTAATGGCTGATGTAGTGGTTTTTAGCCATAGGACTGGAGCTAAAATTTAGAGATGAGTTAAGGATAACTTCAGTGTTCCAATGAGCAAAAATATGAGAGAGAATCCTTACTTGACATGCTGCGTAACCGTGTTTAAGTTTTAGGTACAGGAACCCTCCAACATTTCTGCTGCATTTTGTATTTGTGCTAGTATTCACCTGTCCAGCAAAGCACCCACCTAAGTTATTTCTGTTTATGACTAGTTCTCCAGTTCAAGCAGCTCACTGTGAATTTAGATTCCAGCTAACATGGTGCTGGCCTTGTCACCTGTTCAGTGTCAGGGGGCATGAGTGCTGCTGGACTATTTCATCACTCAGCACCCTGATTAAAATGTTGGTCTGACACCAGTAACCCTTCTCAGGGTTAGATTCCAATAATACCTGTTACAAGAGACCCAATAACCCTTCCTATGGGATAGATCAGGTGGTCTTAGCCTCTTCCAAAACAAATTCAAATACATCCTTCATCAAAGCTGAAACTCAGATGAGAAGGTTTACTTCCTTAGTATGAGTAGATGCTAATGCAATAGGATCAATAACAATGTTGAACATTTTCCGGTATAAATATACCAGCCAAAATGTGAAAGCACAGAATTGGCATAGTTTCTCATTATAATACTGACCATACACATGCAAACAAACATGGAGTCAGGTCTCCACATGGAAAAGAATGAACATGCACATAAGAATTTCTTAGGATCATTTACCCATCACTTACACTTTTCCCCTTCAGATCTACCATGCTCTTTCCTAGAGCATCAATACAGAACTTTCGGTTGTAAAGATGATAGTTTTTCTCCCTCCCAAACTTCCTTATCCATCTCTATTTTAAGGAACAGCATTAGATTAGACTTAAAGGACTTCTTTCTTTTTTTCTTTGTATTTTTCATTTTTTTTTCTTCCTTCTTTCCTTTTTATAAACCTATGGATTTTATGGTGAAAATATTTAGTCTTTCACCATTAAGTGTCATGTTAGCTATAGGTATTTTATAAATATTGTTCATCAAATTAAGTACATTCCATTTTAGTCCTAGTTTATTGGTGTTTCTTTCATGACAAGGTGTTGGATTTTGTCAACTGCTTTTTCAGTATCTACTGAAATGATTACATGAATATTATCCTTTATTCTATTAATATAAAATATTTCACTAATTGACTTTTTTAATGTTAAAGCAATTTTACTTGCCTGAGATACTCTATTTGGTTTGATGCATAATCTTTTCTATTCATTGCTGGATTCTGTTTACTGATGTTCTATTAAGAATTTTTATGCCTATGTTTATGAGAGATATTAGTCTGTAGTTTTCTTGTGATGTGGCTTTACTATTAGGATAAAGCTGGCTTTATAATATGGTTTGGGAAATGGTCCCTCCTCTGCTACTTTATGAAAGAATTCCTATATGACTAATGTTGTTTCTATTGTAATGTTTGATAGACTCCAACAGTAAAGTATTCTGGGTCTAGGATTTTCTCTGTGGAAAGTTCTTAATAAAATTTCATTTATTTGATAATTTTCATATTTTCTTTTTCTTTTTGAGACAGTTTTATTGTTATGAAGTTGTTTGTACTATTCCTTTTAATTTCTGTTGAGTTTCATTTTTGGTTTAGGTAATTTTCATCTTCTCTTTTCTTTGTCAGTCTAGCTGAAAGCTTATAGATTTTATGGATTGCTTTAAAAAGTCTACTTTTGGTTTTATTGTTTTTTCTATTGTATCCTTGTTATCTATTTCATTTATTTCTGCTCTGATCTTTATTATTTTCTTCTATATATTTACTATAGATCTGATTTGCTCTACTTTTTCTAGGGTCTTACAATAAAAACTTACATTATAGATTTTAGATCTTTCTTCCTCTTTAATAGAAGCATATAGTGCTATCTAAGCATTGCCTTAGCTGCATTCCATAAATTTTGACATGTTATGTTTTCATATTCAGTTCAGTGTATTTTCTGGTTTTATCTGTAATTTCTTCCTTGACTCACGGTTACTTAAAAGTGTGTTTCTTAATTTCCAAATGCTGGAGATTTTTCAAATTTTTTTCCTTTGTTGAATTACAATTTGATTCCATTGAAATCAGTGAACATAGTTTGTTTGATTTCAATCATTTTTAATTTATTGAAACTTGCCTTATATACCAGCATATGGTCACTACTAGAGATGGCTCCATGTCATTGAAAAAAGCATCTATTCTGCTATTTGAATAGAGAGTCCTTTATATATCAATTTGCTGGTGGTTCTGTTCATGTCATCTTTATCTTTACTAATTTTCTGTCTGCTTGCTTTATCAATTACTTTGAGAGAATTATTGAAATCTCTACAACTGTTTGTCTGTTCTTCCTTTCATTCTGCCAGTTTTTGCTTTATCTATTTTGTGGCTGTTTTTAGCTGTTACCCATTTACAATTGTTAAATATATGACATGTCCACTTGGTCTAAAGAAATCTTTTCTAAAGTATATACAGTCCATATGCCATATAGTTTCTGTTTGCATTATTACCCTTTTCCATCCTTCACTGTTTACTTTAGATTCTTTGAATCTAAACTGTGTCACAAAGATATCCATACCTAGACAAAGAAAGAGAATGTCTTATCCATTTTTTTCTTCTACTGTTTAAGATTTCCCCTTTGCCTAGGTACAGGTACCTTTGTCTTTTTCTTACTTAGGATTATTTGTGCTTCTTGAATCTATATATATTTGTTTTTCGTAAAATTTGAGTTTTTGGCCATTATTTCTACAAATATTTTTCAGAATCATTCAATCTGTCCTCTCTTTTTGGGTTCCTTTTATATGCTTGATGTTATCCAAAGGTCTTTGAGATTCTGTTCTTTTTTCCTGTTTTTTTTCTTTTTTTTTTACTCTGTAGTACAGATTGAACAGTTTCTATAGCTCTATTTTGAGCTCACTGATGCTTCCTTCTGACATCTGAGATCTGCTGTTGAGTCCATCTAATAATTAAAAAAAAAATGTAGTGTGGCATTTTTCAATTCTAGAATCTTATTTTTAAAAATAGTTTATATTTATATTGATAGCCTCAATTGCTGAGAGTGTATATTATATATACATATATAACATTGTCACAATATATTTTTAAAATTATTTGTACTTCTTTATAATAGTTGCTTTGGTCTTTTTTGTGATAAATCCAGCATTTGGGCTCCCTGTCAGTTTCCACTGATTACTTTTTTACTTTTCTGCTTCTTTGCATACCTTCTTCTTCTTCTTCTTTTTGGAAACTAGACATTTTAACTAATATGAGGATGTTGTAGTAACCATGGATTTTGAGAGTTTTTGTTCATTTGTATCTCTCCTGGACTTGAACTACACATTTTGTCTTTTCCACAGTATGCAGCTGGTAGTATGTCTGCTGACATTTTTATTGCAATTTTTATTTCCTTCAGCCTAACCTCCTAGGGTTTACTTTTGTACCTTCATGACTTAGTAGTCAGCCAGTGATTTGGACGGTGTTTGTTTTCAAACACTCTGAGCCCGAAAGGCTTCCACACTCTGCTGATCCATTTGTGTGGCGATTGGCGAGTGCATTCAGAGCTTAGCCAGTTGTCAAGTGTCCCTTGGCTTTTGCTTTCTACTGAGCTCTCTGTGTCTCCTTTGTGTGTGTGTATAGTTTCCCAGTTATCCAGGAATGAGGGAAGAACTTACTTAGCATGCATAAGATGAGCAATTCTTCAGTCCTGTCACATTCAGATACAGAAAGAGGTAAAAAATCATAGAAGCATAGAAATTGATGCCTCTTAAAGAAGCATGCTTGGGAGAGTAAAAGCTGGAAAATTACTAGTCAATAGAAATGAAAAGGGACCACCATGAGGTCAATTAATCAACTGTTTACAAAATGGTTTTTGTGCATCTCTTAGGACATAGTGGTTCTTATACATAAAGTTCAATTTTTTGTATATGGTATAAAACGCCCTTTAAGATCTGGCTCAATGTCTTCTTATCAGCCTCATTTTTCACTTCCCCTTATTTCCAGTTCTGCACACAGTCCCACCCATCGTTTCATATACCTCAATTACTTCCTTCTACGCCTCTCTAGTTGTTTGATCATTTAAGGCCCAGAGAAAATGTTATAAATTTTGTATACCATTTATGATTTCTGAAAGCCAAGTGTGCTCCTCCCTACGTGTTACAAGCAAGAGAGAAAGAAATGATGCTCAGTGAACGGATGAGGTTTTGGCTCGCTCTGGTACAGAGTGAGACTCAACTTACATCCTCATCTCCCTTCACACACCAAAATAAATATCCGATAGACTAAAGATGACATGTTTCTAAGTGAAATAGAAAAAAAAGGTAAGAGGGATTTTGGTTAAATATGATACACCGAACAAAAGAAAGGACTTCTTTCTTTTTTCCACAAAACTCACAGAAATCACCCAAGTGCCTACAGGGAAGAGGTAACAAGTGAAACTTTCTCTGCCTTTGAACTCCATAAAGATTTGAGCACGCAGTCTTCAGCAACCTTTGAAGCCAGGGGTTCAGGGTTGGGTTGAAAATAGAAGGGTTGTGTGAAAGGAGAAGTTAGCACACCCAGATGTCCTCCACTACTCTGTGACTCCTCCCTCACTTGTGCAGAAAACTAGAGCAAAATTCACACTGGAGAAGAGAGGCTCTGAATTCAAGAAAATGAGGCATCGATGAATGTGGGAGTGAGTCACCAACATATTGGAAAGGGCGGGTTGGGGGGGGTGTCTAATTAAAGTCTTAATAACAATTAGTCCTATGTGTATGCTGTGCTTAGTCGCTCAGTCGTGTCCAACTCTTTGTGACCTCATGGACTGTGGCCCCCCGGGTTCCTCTGTCCATAGGGATTCTCCAGGCAAGAACGCTGGAGTGGGACGCCATGGCCTCCTCAGCGGCTCTTCCCAACCCAGGGATAGAACCTGAGTCTCCTGCAGGTTCTTTACCGTCTGAGCCAGCAGGGAAGCCCAAGAACACTGGAGTGGTTGGCCTAATCCCTTCTCCAGGGGAACTTCCCGACCCAGGGATCAAACTGGGGTCCCCTGTGTTGCAGGTGGATTCTCTACCAGCTGAGCGACCAGGGAAGCCCAGTTGTGTTTCTATGAAACAGCTCTTCACCTATCTCTTCTGTCAATGGTGAGACACTGCTGCAGACCAGCTCTGGCCCAGACCCTCTGACAAGCTTGTACACTGTGGCCAGGCTGTGTCTTTCTGTGGTAGCCATGTTCTCTTTCAAGACGTCTCTGGTCTCTGCTCAATCCTTTGTTTATACGATTCTCATTCTTTCTTAGACTATAGACCACTGCTGCTGCTGCTGCTGCTAAGTCGCGTCAGTCATGTCCAACTCTGTGCGACCCCATAGACGGCAGCCCACCAGGCTCCACCATCACTGGGACACTCCAGGCAAGAGCACTGGGGTTGCCATGTCCTTCTCCAATGCATGAAAGTGAAAAGTGAAAGTGAAGTCACTCAGTCATGTCCAACTCTTTGAGACGCCATGGACTGCAGCCTACCAGGTTCCTCCGTCCATGGGATTTTCCAGGCAAGAGTACTGGAGTGGGTTGCCATTGCCTTCTCCTTGTACTTGCTACTTACGGATATTTGAGTCATCTCTAGCCTTGTTAATAGTTAACTACCTTTTATTACTTAGCAATTCTTTATTTTAAATTTCTCTTGCTCTAATTACTGGCACGGTTTCTGTCTCCCAGTTGAACTCTGACTGCTATTAGAATTCATATCTGAGGTGGTCCCAGGAGACAGACCCAAAAAGATGAATTTGGGGATTGGGTAATATGTTGAGCTTCTTGCCAATGGGAAATGGAATGAAGTAACTTATGATTAACGTCTCACCTATGGTTAATTAAATGCCAGTTGAACAAGTGTTGTTGGAGTCCTTGCAGCTATATTAGACTATCATAGACTATTCTGAGTACACTAGAAAGCTTATAGAAAGAAAATGATAATCTTAGGTTCTATAACTCTTAGTTAAAATCATGGTCTTAGAACCACAATACTGTGGCATCTTAAAAAGAATCTCAGTTCTTGTCACTACAGAGCTGATGTTGAAAATCAAACATAAAATTTAATATTGTAGGTTGCAGAATTATAGCATCAGTTAAATTCACAGCCTCACTAGGAATCTCATGTGAAAGAGTATTGACCAGGACATTATGATACCCTGCAACTTGAGATGAGAACATTTAGTTAGACTCAGATAAAGCTGAGAATCTAAGCCTCCCTTACCCACAGACATAGCTTTCTATCTTATGTCTGAGATTACCAGTCTTCCTGTGCTAATCTCACTTCAGATATACACCTTGAAGGTGGACATTCTTTCTCCTGAATACCCACCACAATCACTTCTTGTTTTCATTATACCTGTAACTGTGGTCAAGTCTCACCACATTTCAAAGGGCCAAAGCAATTACAGAAGATGACAACTTACACACCAAACTAATTGCAAGATATTATGAATATATCTCAGCAGAAACTGGGGAATGTATGTGGAAATGTATTCTAAAGGTGCTAGTCTAAAGAGGGAAGAATATAAAAATGGGCTAATTAAATTAATATGGGTGCGCTTACTGGAGGTTTCAGGTTTAAAGTATTAATTCATGCAGCTGTAGTTGCCTCTAGTAACCTACCTTTTGGATTTACTGAAACTTGGACTGATTCGCGGGCTGATGACCATGAGACTGAGATGTCTGAGTTTCCCTGCATTATGTGTTGAAGGGAACCCAAAGGTTTAGGGAGACAGGGAGCTTGGAGTGGACTTATTATGTGTGACCTGCACGCCTGCCATTAAACCACAGTGCCTTTTACAACTTGGCACATTTCCAGGGGTACCTGTCCCCCAGTTTGAACGCCCCTGGTGTAGAGATTATTTCAAGAGACTGACTCTGAAGGGAAGGAATAAAATAGTAACTGAAGAGGAACACAGAGTCAAGAGATTTTTTTTAAAAAGCCAACAGATATAAGTATTTTAAAGAGGCAAGCAGAGGAACAGGGAGAGAAGATGAAAATCCAGGCAGGAGATTATGTAAATACATCACAGCATATGTCTAAAACTGTGGCCCTGAGGATCATCTATGAACATGGCAAGGTCATATCTCCAGGAATTAATCTGGTGTTTTTTGGCTTCTCCCCTTCCTTTCCATACTCTCATTGGTATTGGATAGCCACGAGTTACCACTTAGCGAAGAGAAACAGAAGCTCCAGGAAGGAAGCTGTGGATGCTTTACCTTCTAGGCCTTACATGAGATTCTGGTTAGGGGAGACAGGGGAAAGAGTGCAAGAGGGAAACTAGGTTTGGAAAGATGAGGAAAGGAGAGTTTCAGCCTGTGAAAGCGGACTGGATACAGAACAGTATGTCACTCCCTCCTTCCCGGCGCTCCAACATCCTCCCAGTCCTCTTTGCCTGTGGTCCGCTTACCCTGTAGTGTTCTTATACACCAGAGAGCCTCCTCCTCTGGACACCATGTGATGTGGTAGAGGTGCTGTATCTCCTTCCCAACGTGGGATGAAAAGAACCAACGGAAAATTTCCTTATGCCCTGGGCTAGAGTGGGTATTGAGCCCTACTGTTTGTGTAGGTCATAGCTGTGTTTTGGACAGTGTTATGGTGGTTGTTGTACAGTTGCTAAGTTGTGTCCAACTCTTCACGACCCCATGAACTTCAGCACACCAGGCTTCCCTGTCCTTCACTATCTCCTGGAATTTGCTCAAACTTATGTCCATTGAGTTGGTGATGCCATCCAGCTATCTCATGTTGCCCTCAGTCTTTCCCAGCATCAGGGTCTTTTCCAATGAGTCAGCCCTACACATCAAGTGGACAAAGTATTGGGATAATCTTTCATACAGAAACAAGTAACTTGTTTTTTGAGCTCCTATCTGTAGGTTTTCAGTTTTTTGGTTGTTGTTATGGACTGAATATTTGTGTCTCCTCCACCATCAAATTCATATGTTGAAACCTTATCCCTTGATGTGATGGTATTAGAAGGTTGGGTTTTGGGAGGTAATTAGAATTAGATAAGGTCAAGAGTGTGCAGCCCTTGAGAATGGGATAAAAGTCATGAGAACTTACTTTCTCTCTTGGCTCTCTAATGTGAGAAGCAACCATCTAAAGTGAGAAGCAACCATCTGCAACCCAGAGGAGAGCTCTCTCCAAAACCATGCTAATATCCTGATCTTAGACTTCCAGTCTCCAGAACTGTGAGAACTAAATGTCTATTGCTTATTAGCCGCCCAGTCAATGATGTTCTATTAGCCTGAACGAACAGAGACATTTTCAGAAGCAGTGATTGTATAAGCCTGGTGACTGAGCTCAGGAGGTAAAACTTGGAACACCTAACTTAGGAGAATTATGACTTTGGTCTCATTGACACATAATCTTGTAATAGACTTACAAAATAACTTACAAAAATTTACGTAAATCTTGGAGGTGTATAAGAACTATTAATTAAGCATACAGATATTTTAACATATGCAAATATCTTTTTTGGTATGTATTACATTTAAAGTAAGACTGATGACCTATATAGAAACTCACAAAAGCAACAGAAAAACACACAAATAAATACATGCAAGTGTATGTGAATTTTTTTTTTAATTAAATTTCTTTATTTTTAATTGAAGGATAACAGTCTTACAGTATTGCATTGGTTTCTACCAAACATCAACATGAATCAGCCATGGGTTTACACGTGTCCCATTCCACCTGAACATCCCTCCCACCTTCCTTCCCACCATATCTCTAAACATATTTGAATTACATATTTGCAAATATCGTGCCATTTCAAACATGGTCTTCAAAGACCTATTCAGCTCAGTCATGTCCAACCCTTTGTGACGCCATGAACTGCAGCATGCCAGGCTGCCCGGTCCATCACCCACTCCCGGAGTCCATCAAGTTGGTGATGCCATCCAATCATCTCATCCTCTATAGTCCCCTTCTCATCCTGCCTTCAATCTTTCCCAGCATCAGGGTCTTTTCTAAGGAGTCAGTTCTTCGCATCAGGTGGCCAAAGTATTGGAGCTTTAGCTTCAGCATCAGTCCTTCCAATGAATATTCAGTACTGATTTCCTTTAGGATTGACTGGCTTGATATTCTTGCAGTCCAAGGGACTCTCAAGAGTCTTCTACAATACCATAGTTCAAAGGCATCAATTCTTCAGCATTCAACTTTCTTTATGGTCCACCTCTCACATCCAAACATGACTACTGGGTAAAACCATAGCTTTGACTATATGGACCTTTGTAGGCAAAGTAATGTCTCTGCTTTTTAATATGCTGTCTAAGTTTGCCATACCTTTTCTTCCAAGCAGCAAACATCTTTTAATTTCATGGCTGCAGTCATCATCTGCAGTGATTTTGAAGCCCAATAAAATAAAGTCTCTCACTGTTTTCCACTTTTTCCCCATCTATTCACCATGAAGTGATGGGACCAGATGCCATGATCTTTGGTTTTTGAATGTTGAGTTTTCAGCCAGCTTTTTCACTCTCCTCTTTCACCTTCATCAAAAGGCTGTTCGCTTTCTGCCATAGGAGTGGTGTCATCTGCATATCTGAGGTTATTGATATTTCTCCCAACAATCAAGTTTCCAGCTTGTGTTCCATCTATCCTGGCATTTTGCATGATATACAGTGCATAGAAGTTAAATAAGCAGGGTAACAATATACAGCCTTGACGAACTCCTTTCCCAATTTTGAACCAGTCCACTGTTCCATGTCTGGTTCTAACTGTTGCTTCTTGACCTGCATACAGGTTTCTCAGGAGGCAGGTAAGGTGGTCTGGTATTCCCATCTCTTTAAGAATTGTCCACAATTTTTTGTGATCCACAGAGTCAGTGGCTTTAGCATAGTCAGTGAAGCAGAAGTAGATGTTTTTCTGGAATTCCCTTGCTTTTCCTATGATCCAATGGATGCTGGCACTTTGATATCTGGTTTCTCTGCCTTTTCTAAATCCAGCTTGTTCATCTGAAATTTCTTGGTTCATGTACTGTTGAAGCCTAGCTTGAAGAATTTTGAGCATTACCTTGCTACTTAACTTAGTATGAAAATTTCTAGTTCTACACACGCTGTTTCAAATGGCATCCTTTCTTTCTTTTCATGGCTGAGTAGTACTCCATTGTATACATATACTACATCTCATTTAGCCATTCCTCCGTCGACTGACATTTAGATTGCTTCCTTCCTTGGCTATTGTAAACAGGGCTGCTATGAACATTGGGATGCCTGTATCTTTTTGAATTAAAGCTTTCTCTGGATGTATGCCCAGGAGTAGGATTGTTGTATCACATGGTAATTCTATTTTTAGTGTTTTAAGAAACCTCCATACTGTTCTCCATAGTGGCTGCACCAACTTACATTTTGACCAACAGTGTATGAGGATTCCCTTCAAGGTTTTTTTAATGATGGCCATTCGAACCAGTATGAGGCTATATTGTTGTTCAGTTGCCCAGTCATGTCTGACCGTTTGTGACCCCTCAGACTGCAGCATGCCAGGCCTCCCAGTCCCTCACCAACTCCTGAAGTTTGCCCAAGTTCGTGTCCATTGCATTGATGATACCATCCAGCCATTTCATCCTCTGATGTCCTCTTCTCCTTCGCCCTCTGTCTTTCCCAACATCAGAGACTTTTCCAATGAGTCAGCTCTTCGCATTAGATGACCAAAATACGGGAGCTTCAACTTCAGCATCAGTCCTTCCAGTGAGTATGCAGGGTTGATTTCCCTTAAGATTGACTGGTTTGATCTCCTTGCTGTCCAAGGGACTTTCAGGAGTCTTCTCCAGTACCATAGTTCAAAGCCATCAATTCTTTGGCATTCAGCCTTCTTTACAGTCCAGCTCTCACAACCGTATGTGACCACTGGGAAGACCACAGCCTTGACTATATGGACCATTGTCAGCATAGTAATGTCTCTGCTTTTCAATACACTCTCTAGGTTTGTCATAGCTTTCCTGCCAAGAAGCAAACGTTTTCTGATTTCATGGCTGCAGTCACCATTCACAATGATTTCAGAGCCCAAGAAGAGGAAACCTGTCACTGTTTCCACCTTTCCCCCATTTTCCATGAAGTAATGGGGCCAGATGCCATGATCATAGTTTTTTTATATTTAGTTTTAAGCTGGCTCTTCATCCTCATCAACAGGTCTTCAGTTCCTCTTTATTTTCTGCTATTAGAGTGGTATCATCCTCATATCTGAGGTTGTTGATGTTTCTCCTGCCTATCTTGATTCCAGCTTGTAACTCATAAGGTATAACCTCATATCTTTCTTTTTTTTTAATAAAAGGACAAAAAGATATGCGGTTATACCTTTTTGTAATTTTGATGTGCATTTCTCTCATAATTAGTAATGTTAAGTATCTTTTTATGGGTTTATTGGCATCTGTATTTCTTCTTTGAAGAAAAGTCTATTTAGATCTTTTGCCCATTTTATGTTAGGCTTTTGAGTTTTTTTTGTTATTGAGTTTTATAGGTTATTTGTATACTTTGGAAATTAAACCCTGGAAGTCAGTCACACTGCTGGCAAATATTTTCTTCTAAAAGAGTTTGAACTTTATAGAAATATTTGAATATAAATGTCACAGTTTTATATACAAGTGTGAAAACACAAATTAGTTTTCCTGAAGAGATAAAAATAGTCAACTACACATTAAGCCACTTAATACATGTTCATACTGAAAAGGAGTAACTGTGATATCAATTCTTATCTTCTACAAACCTTGACAAACAGCCTCTTGGATGACATAATAGTTTTTCTTACAATTTTAGGAAAATATTTTCACTAATTTTATTTTTATATTTTGGCTGTGCTGGGTCTTCCTTGCAGTTCACAAACTTTCTAGTTGCAGTGCACAGGCTTAATTGCCCTGAGACATGTGGGATCTTAGTTCCCCAATCAGGGATTGAACCTGAGTCCCCTGCATTGAAAGGTAAATTTTTAACCACTGGGCCACGAGGACCAGCACCTTCATTAACTTTAGGAAGAAATATTCTGCTCCATACTTGGGTCTGCACAAATAAATGAAAAGCTCTAGCATAAATGAAGACAAATATAAAATTTTTTTTTCCTTATTTTTAACTGCTTTACAAGACAACTGATTATCTAAAGGAAAAATCAGTTTTATCAGCATATTTTTGGTAGTGTATGTAAAATATAAGGCATGACAGCCATAGCACAAAGAATGGAAGGGTAGACTTGGAAATATACTGGTGTAGTAAAGCCCTTATGCAACATATGAAGCACTATAATATTTGAAGATAGACTGTGATGAATTAAAGATGCATATTTTAATTGTGAGGTAACTGCTAATATTTTTTAAAATGAGGTGCAAATAGTGAGTCAATGGTGGAGATAAAATGGAGTCATAAAAAACACTCAATCCAAATGAAAGGGAAAGAGATGGAACAAATTAAACATGATAAAATAAGATGATAGATTTTAATCCAATAGCATGAATAATTACATTAAAATCAAATAGTCTAAACATATCCATTAAATCATAAAAATTGATGCTTGAATAAAATGAAAGATTGAATACAAATAATACCCAAGAATATACTGTCTATAAGAAACTCATTTAAATATAAAGACATGTCAAAAAATTAAATCTAAGTGACTGAATGGACCATGTCATCCAAAATCATCAGAATACACATTCTTTTCAAGTGTATCTGGAATATTCTCCAGGATACATCATATACTAGTCCATAAAACATCTTAGTACATTTAAGAAGACTGAAATCCTATCAATCACCTTTTCTGACCACAGTGCTATGAAAGTAGAAATCAACCATGAGGAAACTGGAAAACCACAAATACATGGAGGCTAAACAACGTGCTACTAAAGAACCAATGAGTGACTGAAGAAATCAAAGAGGGAAAAAAATTTTCAAATGCCTGGAGACAAATGACAATGAAAACAGAATATTTCAAAATCTATGAATTTCAGCAAAAGGAGTTCTGAGAGGAAAGTTTATGGCAATACAAGCTTATCTCAGGAAACAAGAACAATTTCAAGAAACTTACACTTAAGAAACTAAAAAAAGAGGAACAAACAAAACCCAAAGTTAGTAGGAGAGAAATAACAAAGAGCAGAGCAGAAATAAATGAAGTAGAGACTAAAAACAAACAAACAAGCAAAAATTAGAAACGTTCAATGATACCAAGAGCTGGTTCTTTAAAAATATACACAAAATTGATAAATTTATAGCCAGACTTATCAAGAAAAAAAGGGAAAGGGTTTAAATCAATATAATTAGAAATGAAAAAGGAGAAGTTACAACCAATACTGCAGAAATGCAAAGGATCATAAGAGACTACTATGAACAACTCTATGCCAATAAAATGGACAACCTAGAAGAAACAGACAAATTCCTAGAAATAGACAATCTCCCAAGACTGGACCAAGAAGAAATAAAAAATATGAACAAACCAGTTACTAGTAATAAAACTGAATTAACAATAAACAAATTCCCAAAAAAGAGAAGTTCAAGACCAGATGAATTCTACCAAATAGTTAGAAAATAAATAACACCAATCCTTCTAAAACTATTCCAAAAAACTTCAGAGGATGAAATTCTTCCATATTCATTCTATGAGGCCAACATCATCCTGTAACAAAAACCAGACAAAGATTCACACACACACACAAAAGTATAGGCCAATATCACTGATGAACACTGTATATTCAAGATGAATTAAAGACAGTTGAAGATGTGAAACCATAAAACTTCTTGGAGAAAATATAGGCAGTATACTTTTTGACTTTAGTCTTAGCAATATATATATATATATATATATATTTTATATATCTCTTCAGGCAAGGGAAACAAAAGCAAAAATAAGTAAACAGGGCTACATCAAACTAAGAAATTTGCAAATCCCATCCCCATCCATAGTTACATTACACAAAAATATAAGAGCCTGAAAGTAAACAGAAGGCCTGGTCCTTACCCTACCTTACTGAGACTACACTTTTTCTGTCTGGTACTACATGTTTACATTTTCAGTTCCTCCTCCGTATTGCTTTATTGGGAAACTACTGTTTACCATGATCTCTATACGGACATGGGTTTGGGTGGACTCCGGGAGTTGGTGATGGACAGGGAGGCCTGGTGTGCTGCAGTCCATAGGGTCTCAAAGAGTCGGACACGACTGAGCGACTGAACTGAACTGAACTGAATGATCTCTATTGACCACAGACTCAGCTACAGCGGACCCTACCTATGCTCTCAGAACTTTAGTAATTGGTGACACAGGTGACACCCATCTGAGGTCCTACCCCCGTGAGCACTGGGTAGTAGCCATCCAAGGACATTTGTAGACTCTAACAGTTTCCCATCCTCCCCAGTCTTGTGCAGCTAGGGTATCACGCAAGCCCACACTGGAGAGCAGCATGCACTTGGTTGGACGGGATTAAGGGATTCTGAGGGCTAAGGCAAGTTAATGCTGTTTGTTACTGTCATTTTGATCTTACATACACCTGGACTGGAGTGAGAAAGCATGTTACACAATTAAATCTGATATATCAATAAAGTTGTGTTTGACAAATATAGTTCTTTGATACTTTTGAAAAGAAGATCCTTTGTCATAAATAAGACATATCTGGTAGTTGACAGTTCACTGAGACTAAAATCGCAGAAGTCAGAGAAATGAACAAATTCTCTATCTACTCCCAAGTTCAAATTCCGTAAATTGCAATTCTTTTTATGCTATTAAATTCCTTTTTCTACACATAGGCCCAGATCATTAAGAACTGTACCTATGTGTGTATATTTGTGAATTCACATGTATTCACCTGCAACAAACCCTTCTTTCTTGTTCCCTTTTCTCTTACCAACTAATTTATCAACTCAATAATGATTTATAGAACACCTGCTCTTTCCTTCTACATCTTTCTATCTCCTGCACTGCAAACCTTCAGGGAGTCATGATGGAAATTACAGGTGATAGTTTGGATTGAGAAAATATAACAGAAAACATATCCATTCTGAATTGA
Organism: Dama dama; assembly: GCF_033118175.1. NCBI lineage: Eukaryota > Metazoa > Chordata > Mammalia > Artiodactyla > Cervidae > Dama > Dama dama. The sequence continues at coordinate 21,527,590 of NC_083681.1, forward strand.
TACACAGAAACTTCTCTCCCCTCTCTCCCTCTGCCTCCTTCCCACTCTACATCTCAGGCTCTGGAAGCAGAGATCAGTAATAAGTTAGAAGGATTCATTACATGTCTAGCTCTACCAATATCATGCTGGGTACGTCACAAGACTTCTCTCTGTTTCATTGCTTTTTTACTAAGACAATACTGGTATTATTCCATTTTTTTTTTTCCTTCTCCTTTCATCTCTCTTGACTGACTACCCAACAGATCTGTTACACAGATAAATGAGATATTGCTGGTCGCATTTCTCTGGGAAAAAGCAAAACCAAACTATACGTGAAAAACATTTTTCTTCAATAGAGCTTTTATGCCTACCCAATGGGTCAGCTCAGAAGAAGGGATGTGCAACTGCCTTGAGCATAAGATATTAGAGAACTCTGTTATGCACATGGTGAGCTGCCTTTTTTGTTTATAGAAGTTAACCAGAATAGATCTTTGCTTCCTTCGCTGGCTTCCCTGACACCTCAGTCTGAGTTGTGTAACTATATACGATATCTTAACTACCTCTGTGATTTTCCTTTTTACTATCATCACATTCATTCATGTAACCTACATCTTAAGAGTATGTGCCAGATACTCATAGTTCCGGGCATTGGTATACAACAGTGAATTAGACAAAATTTCCTGTGCTCTTGAATCTCTTGGAGAGAAACACAATAAACACACACACACACACATGATGTCAGGGCGTAATAAAAGCTAAAAAGAAAATAAAGTAGGTCAAGATAATTGTGAGAAGGAGGTGGAGGGTTGTGCTGGTTTAGTAGTTTAGTCAGTCAGAGAAGTTCTTTCTGAAAATTTAACGTTTGAACAGAAACACGTATGAACTGAAATAGAGAGCCTTGTAATGTATAGGTAAACAATATTCTAGGCAGAAGGACACAAAAGCCAAGCCCTCAAAGTGGGAATGTGCAGAGCAAACCCAAGGAATAGCAAGAAGAGTAGAAGGGAAGGTAAAAGAAAGGCAGGCAAAGACCAGACCATAGACAGTCTGACATGTCACAGTAAGGATTCTACTCTAGGTGTAACAGGGAGCCATGGAAAGGAAATAAGCAAGGAAATGCCATGATGAGACTTTCAAAAGGTTCTCTCTAACTGCTGTGTATTGAACAAAAGAGTGGAATCAAAGGGATGAGTTGGGAGTCTATTAGAATAATCCAGATGATAGAAAATGGTGTCTTGAACTAAAATAGAAGTGATGAAGGTGGGTGGAGACAAGAAAATTGTGATATAAGTTGAAAATAAATCCAATGGGATTTTCCAGTCATTTACATGAGGAGTATGAAAGAAAGAAAAATTATGGCCAATTCCAAGATCTTTAACCTGGTGTTATAAATCAGGTTAACCTGATGAATAAATCAGGTTCCATCTAATAAAACAGTGAACAGGAGGAGAGAAGTAGCTTTGTGTAGAGTGGAGAATGCAATGCAGAGTTCAGGTCAAGACAGGTTTAATTTGAGATGCTATTAGATCTCTGAGAAGGGGCATTGGGTAGCAGATAGACATATATAATGTCAAATTTAGAAAAATGACTGGGCTGCAGATAAGAACTTACAAGTCACACCAAGAAATTGGACATCAGTTGAAGAAATGTTTAGAAAAGGAGGTTGTGAGCCACTATATCGAATGCTTTTGAGATGCTGAGTAAGATTGACTGAGACTTGACCATTGGATTTAGCCATATGAAGATCCTTGGTGATCTTGACCAGATGAATTCAGTTTATTATTAGGATCAAAATCCTCAGAGTTTGTTCACACATTAATCATATGAAGACCTGTTATTGCAATCTCCTAACTAGACTGTAAATGTCATGAAGGTTAGGATGATGTCTCTTTTAGTCACTGTTTTATCTCCACTGTTTGGACCAGTCCTGGAGTATAGTAAACGCTCCACAAATATCTGTGGAATATTTCATTCTGTTGAGGTTATGTCAAAGGAATTGATCATCAGGAATTTCCTTGAGGCTGTAGAGTGTTTGGGGACTTAGTGGTGATTATAATGAAATAGAAAGGGTAATTTATAAAGTCATTAAAGGACCATTTTTTTATTTTGATAAATACTGGGTTTCTAAGTTTAAAGTGGTCAATATATTTCAAGACTATACTGTAGACAAGGAATGCCCAATATTTGGTAACCTGAGATTTAAAAATATATGCATATTTTAACTATTATAAGGTGCATAAAGTAAACAATTAACTTTGAGAGAAGTCATGAAGGAGAAACAGAATTTCTCTTATGGTTATTTTCCCAAGAGAGGGAAGTAATCCATTTCACTGCTCAGAGAGCTGGGCCTGTATCTTTGAACACATTTTCTGTACATGCTCACTCAATTAGGCAACAGTATTGATTTTAGGACAGGTAAGATCTAAGATTATCCATTTGTTCACATTGACTCAGATTCTCTCTTTCCCTAAATTCCTGGAAACAAATTAAATACCATGAAAAACTCAGCAATTTTTTTCTCAGATCACTAGGGAACATTTGGAAAATTGCTGCTTTAGTGCATAAAATAGCTTCTACTGTTCCCAAAGCTTTAATGTGGTTGCTCTGAGTTTGTGCATTTAAAATTCTGGCTCAGTGAGTAACTACATAGAACAGAAAGCTGGATGTGAGTAGCCCCATGACCAGGGGAATCATAATTAAAATTAGGCCAAGCAGATACAAAAATGATTGAAATATTCTCAGGAGGAAACAGACATTTGGAGAGGTTACAAGACTCCTGTCATGTAAAATATACTTCTGACAATGATGGTGGGTAAAAATGGAAAAAAGTATTCTTGAGAAAAAAGGAAGGAAATGGAAATTTCCCAAAATTTCACATGCTATTAATATACAGTGTGTTTACCAAGACAGTTATCAGACCTAGGGAAATGTTAGGGAAAGGAAGAAGAACTCGATTAGTGAGTGATTGAAGTTTGTAACAAAAATGCAAACTGAAATACATCAATTGTACTGAATTCCTAGTCTCAGTTATCCCTGAAACTGAAAATCCACTACAGACTATGCTGTGTGTTTGTACAACTTATGCTTGAACAAAGAGAGTCACAGGATCAGAGCCAAAGGTAGAGAAAGTCTCACTGGTTATTACTATGATCTTTTTGTACCCACAGGCCTGGAATCTTTCCCCATGAAGTGTTGAATGTGAAAAATAGCAATATATTCTGGAGTACAGAATTAATACTGGCTCTTTCTAAGTGCTTGTGGGTATAAGCTTTAGTTATTTAGGGCAGAGTAAACCTAGAGGAATATTTGTTCCATGGAAAGTCTATGGAACCAGAGAGTAGCCCCTGCTCACCACAACTAGAGAAAGTCGGCGCACAGCAACAAAGATCTAGTGCAGCCAAAAATAATATAAATAAATGATATAAACACAGACTTACAATTGCATACGATATGAGATATGTAGAAAACCCTACAGACTTCACACAAAAACTACTAGAGCTGACAAATGAATTCATTAAGATGGCGAGATATAAGATTAACATACAGAAGTCAGCTGTTATTTCTTTACACTGAAAATGAAATACCAGAAAGGGAATGTAACAAAAAAACCATTATGCTAATAAAATCACATCCAAAAAATAAAATACTTAGGAATAAAAATCACTAAGGAAGTGAAAGACTTTTATGCAGAGAACTATAAATTATTAACAAAGGAAATTGAAGAAGATTTAAAAAATACAAAGAAAGTCTATGGCTGAGAGTCTATCCATTCTCAATCTGCCTCTAACACTGGTGATTCATTTGTTTGGTCCACATGCATTATTGAGCACCTACTCTGTGCCATTCACAGGGCCAAGCTCTGGGGTTTTAAAGGTGAATTTCATAAGCAGAGACAAACATGTAACCTATAATGACAAAGTATCAAGTACTGTTACATTGTAAGGAGGAAGTGCTCAGTCTTGTTGGGCCTATACCCATGAGGCTTCAGAGAAGACTGTTAGATGGCATTTCAGATGATAGGAGGTGAGCAGCGTGGAAGAAAGGGAAGGAAGGGGAAAAGCTGCGAGTGGATGGAGGTGGGATAGAGCCTGATGTATTGAGGGAAACAATAGCAAAGTATCAAAAGCAGAAAGAGAATTGGAGAGAGTCCCAAGGACCAGGAGGTAGGGGATGAGGGAGAGAGGAGATAGCAAGATGAAAAAGAGCAGATGGTATAAACTTCCTCTGCAGATCAATTCGTAAGCAAGAAGGTTTATCTTTCTCTAGGAAGCTTGAACAGACTTAGTGCCTAAAATGGGGATATATTGACACATTAAAGTTAGTCCTGGGATACATAACCTAAAATACTATCTAGAAAACACTGTCTAGAAAACACAAAACTGATTCTTTGCCCTCCACTTGTTCTTTAGCTGGTAGGGGTTTTTACTGATGCAGGTGACCCGAATTTTCATTTCCAAGGGATCTGAGTGCATAGTGGCTCTGCTTATGTAGTGTTACTAACATCTCCTGTACTGACTTTCAACATTGGTCATAGAGTATGCAGAGGTAAACCTAGGCATCCCCTCTGCCCCTATTATGCTCCAATAACTCTCTTTGCCTTTGTAGCCAGAGTTAATCACCCAGTCTACACTTAAACTTTCTTTTCTGTCTGTGTGCCAAGAAATAAAAAGGTAGGAGTTTCATTTTCCAGTTCAGTAGAATCTTTAATGTGTCTCCCTTGACTGAAGTCTTTTCTCCTTGGATTCTAAACGAAAAGGCCATTGCTCCTTCCAGGAAGGTGGGCAAGGAGATGTACTAGTGTAGTGTACTAGTGTCCGTATATCAGGGAAGAATCATCTGAAAACAAGTCATGAACACCCTCTTTAGTCAGCAAGTCACAGAAAGTCCCCACAAGGCCACATGTGTATGCCTGAGGAGGACTGATCTCCTCAGCGCCTAACGTCCAGGCAGTGTACTCTGTCACATGGAGACCACTCACAGTGGGGAATCAGACCCTCGGGGTGCAGGGCGGGGATCTGATGCTGAGACAGCAAGTATCAAGCTTTCAAGCCCTCTTTCATTTAAACATTATAAAATTATTCATCAAAAAGTTTTTAGTACTCTAAATCTTTATTCCATTTGGAAGTTCAAGGTAGGGATCCAACTTCATTCTTTTTCCAAATGATTAAACTGGCTGTCCAAATAACAAACATTTCTTTTCACCATTTTATTATATAATCAAATCTCCTTCATATCTGCTATTCAATAGTTTGTTTCATTCATTATCTGTCTATTCCTGTAGCAGAATATAGCAGCAAATGCTGTAGTTTAAATAACTGGCAAAGTCCTTCCAAACATTCTTCTGTTTAGGTTCTTCCTGGCTATTCTTGCAGACTTTTATTCTTCCAAATTTTAAAACTGTTTTTCCAAGTCCCCAAAGGATTCCATTAGAATTTTATTGGGCTGTAATAAACTTATAGGTTGGTTTTAGGAAAAATGGGCATCTTTACAATGTATATCTTTCAAGCCAAGAATATGACATGCCTTTTTTGTTTGTTTGTTTCATGCTGCGCAGCATGCAGGATTCTAGTTCTCCAACCAGGGATTATCCCATGCCCGTCTCAGTGGAAACACGGAATCCCAATCACTGGACCACCAGGGAAGTCCCCTGACATGCCTATTTATTTATGTAAGTTTTCTTTCTCAATGGACACTGATTCTTAGTGATATGAACTAGTTTCTTCTCAAAAGCCTAATTTTTTGTTGTTGTTACTAATCTTTCTGTGAGAAGCAAGTTCAACAAAATGAAATCATTTCATTGGGTTGGGTCACCAAGTACTCTTGACAGTTAGCATAAACACAAGGGTGTATTGTTGAAAATTGTGTTGTGAAGAGTAACAATTCAAGATTCCAGGCTGGGATTTTTTTTTGAACTGAGTATAGAGGGGTGGTCAGTTGAAAAAACTGCTTGGAAGATTCAAGACAACCAGAAACCACCAATGTATATTTTTGTTCTTTGCCTATGAAGGATTTCTTTTTTTAAAAAAAGATTGCTTCATTATTTCAGAGCAGAGATGGAAGCTATAATCTTTTCTTGGCCACATATTTGTGGCACACCTGAGAATTGTTTGCATAAATGCATTGGCTAGAAGCCATATCTACTGGTCCAAAACCTATTCTAAAACTCACAAGACAGTAAGGGAGAATGGTGTGTGCCAAGTTATTTAACAAAGCTTTCCAGAGAAGTCAACACGCCTGCTCTCTTTTTCCTTTGTGTTTTCAATGCCTAACATAATGTCTCATACATACTTGGTGTCTAATGATTTATTGAAGGAATAAATGGACTGTTCAGCAAGGATTTATCTGTGTGCTTTTTAAGATGAAAACTTGAAGAGTGTTATTGGTGGTTAACTGCCATCCTCTCTGCCTCCATGGCAGCTTCAACAGCCTCTGGATTGGTAGCTGAGACTGTCGTGACCTCCTGACTTTGCTCCCCTAACAATCTCTTCCAGGGCCTGCTTTTGGAGCTTGGTCAGCTCCTTCTAGTCCACCCTCCATTCCAGTGGTGGGTGTTCCCAAAACGCCAGCTTCTGTTTTCCTTTCCACCAGCCTTCTGTCGCCAAAGATCATTTGTGTCGCATACCCAGCCAAGTCCCCAGACACTGGACAACAACACTGACATTTTGCTGTTGACACTGAAATCAGAGAGTATCATGTTATAATTGGAGTGTTGGAATGACACTTAATGATGGGCTTTGCCTGGTCTCCTTTACAAAATGAGTAGGCTAGTGGGCTAGAATGACTCAATCATAGCCAGAATAAGGCAATGAAAATACTTTTTTTGCCCAGGGTTGCAGCAATGGTCTTGTGAATAAAAATGATGTTAAGTCAAACAGAATGTGGTGTGACAGAAAAGTATGTCCACTCAGGTAATCAAAGCCGGGAGTCTACGACTGGCATCAGGAGCTGGAATAGTGTGCCCAGGGATTTGAAACCAGAGGATATTGAAGGATACAGCCAAGATAGCTGCAGCCAAAAGCTGAGCTTTTACATACTCTCAGAGACACATGCCATGGGCAGCCTGAATTTAATGTCCTAGAATGAAGCAGATATAATGGAGAGTGAAAGTGAAAGTGAAGTCGTTCAGTCGTGTCCGACTCTTTGGGACCTGTGGACTGTAGCCTACCAGGCTCCTCCATCCATGGGGATTCTCCAGGCAAGAATACTGGAGTGGGTTACCATTTTCTTCTCCAGGGGATCTTCCCGGCCCAGGGATTGAACCCGGGTCTCCCGCGTTGGAGGCAGACGCTTTAACCTCTGAGCCACCAGGGAAGCCCAGATATAATGGAGAGTGTTAAAAAGGCTCTTGCATCTAAGTGAGAATTATTGAAAAGACTTGGAGAGTCACAAGGGGAACAGAGAGGCTAGGAACAGATTCTAAAGCCATTTCAGAGATGGAATTAATGGGAATAAATGGCTGTATAGCCAAAAGTTACGAATTCTAGAAGTGTTAGTTGGGATAGAGAGAAAGTGCAACTAGAAAAAGCTCAAATGATAGAATATGGTCCATAAAGATCAATAGGCATTGTAAACATTCAGAAAGCACAATGATTATTGCCATGGGTCCTTTTAAAACTGGATATTTAAAATGCATTATCATTTTGACAATTCTGTAAGAGTGACAGCCTTTAAAATTACTTCTATTTTAACTCTTCTGAGAGTGTGACTTACCCAGGTTTATATAGCAGCTTGGAGGCATATCTGTAAGAAGAATTGAGGCCTTTTAATTTCCATGTCCTGCTATTGGACTCCACTCACATCTGCAATTCAATCCTCACAGTCCCCACGTAACTTGGACTTACACACACACACACACACACACACACACACACACACACACACCCCTACAATCTCCTAAAGTTTGAGCTTGATTTCTGAGACTAAAAGTAATTTCTCTATTATCAACACTTCCGTATATAGATAGGTACATGAGATAAATGTGTGAATATTGTTAGATGTTTTTGGAACTAGGGAGGTGACCTCTTGGTTGTACCCTTTTCAGGAACTCTAGAGTGACAAGAACACTGATATCTACTTTCCTCTCCTTCTTCCTTCCAGTTTTTTCCCAGCAAATACTTATGGAGTTCTAATGAATGCAACTCATGCTGGGCTCTGAGAGACAGAAAAATAAAAAGACTGGGTCCCCTAAACTCTAGGATACGGGGAATCAAATCTGCATGAGCCCTCTCAGAGAAAAATCAGGGTTTCTTGAGGGGGACTGGAGTGCTGAGGAGCCTGCAATCAGATTCGGCTGTAAAAAGGAGAAGGGTTTTCCCAGTCCTGTCAGGAGCAAACTGAGATGGGGAAAGGATGAAGGGCATGTGCCTCCTCTTGGTACGCAAAATCAGGGTCACAGGACTACAACAGAGGGCTGTGTGACACAGACGGGTGGCCACCCCTCCCCAGCACACAGGGACTGTGAACTTGAGAGTCCAGCCGCTTTCTTTGGCAGGCCAGCAGAGAGGCAGCCATTTAGAGGCCTTATCATCTGAAATTAGCTGACAAAGCTGTCCTACTTAGGGAGAACTTTCTTTTAGTTGTAGAAAGAGCTGGAGCTTTTAGCAAAGCTAAATAGATTTCAGTTTTGTCTCTACCACTTACTAGGTGAGCTATCTTGAGTAAATAGTTTCTATGAGCCCTGCTCTCTCCATCTGTGAAAATCCCAAATGGTAATAAGTGAGTGATCCTGTTTATTGAATTCTGTGACATGTTTTAATTCTTACAACCACCCTATGATATAATTGTTATTAAAGGTCAACATTAGAAAAACTAAGATCATGGCATCTGGTCCCATCATTTCATGGCAAATAGATGGGGAAAAAGTGGAAGCAGTAATAGATTTTATTTTACTGGACTCCAAAATCACTGTGGATGGTGACTGCAGCCATGAAATTAAAAGACACTTGCTTCTTGGAAGGAAAGCTATGACAAACCTAGACAGCATATTAAAAAGCAGAGACATCACTTTGCCGACAAAGGTCTGTCCAGTCAAAGCTATGGTTTTTTCAGTAGTCATGTATGGATGTGAGGGTTGGACCATAAAGAAGGCTGAGCACTGAAGAATTGATGCTTTTGAACTGTGGTGCTGGAGAAGACTCTTGAGAGTCCCTTGGACAGCAAGGAGATCAAACCAGTCCATCCTAAAGGAAATCAATCCTGAATATTCACTGGAAAGACTGATGATAAAGCTCCAATACTTTGGCCACCTGATGCAAAGAGCCAACTCTTTGGAAAAGACCTGATGCTCAGAAAGATTGAAAGCAAAAGGAGAAGGGGGCAGCAGAGGATGAGATGCTTAGATAACATCACTAACTTAATGGACATGAATTTGAGCAAACTCTGGGAGATAGTGGAGGACAGAGGAGCTCGGCGTGCTGCAGTCCCTGAGATCACAAAGAAGCAGATATGACTTAGTGACTGAACAACAATAATGATTCTCATAATACATGTGAGAAAACTGAGACTTAGGGAGATTGAGTACATTTTCAAAAGTTATATATCTAGTCATTGGCAGGGCTGGAATTTGAATTTACGTTGTGACTTAAACCCTGTGTTCCTACCATTTACACTCTTCCACCTCTCTTCCAAAGACTTGTATGAAGACCTAAGTGAAACCAAGTTTCACTGAAATGTTGGTAATTTATTTTACTATTAAATGCCTAACTGTGCTGATACTTACAATCTTAGCTTTATTTAGAAAATAGATATGAGTCTATATAGTTATATTTTTCAAACATAATTACTTTTTTCATTAAAAAAACCTTTTTCTCAATTTTTATATTTTTATTGTTTGTTTTGTCACATAATTGCTTTTTTAGGAAAGAAAAATCTTTTGAACATTACAAAAATGGTTAGAAATAATTGGCATACTGTTGTCAGGTTAATTATACTTTGTCAGGTTAATATATACCTTTATTAACTGTTATTATCCAAAAATGGTCATTCTTTTCTTGATTTAGCAGTGACATGGGAAAGGATCGTGCGACTAGGAGTCTGGGAACCCATGTTCTAACCCAGGGTCTGAGTTCACTGTCCTGTGTTGGTCTTAGGCCAGTGAGCTCTTTGGGCTGCAATTGCTTCATGTTAAAACAAAGGTATTAGATGAAATGACTGGCAAAGTCCCTTGCAGCATTAACAAGCTATGATTCTTTGCAGTTTTAGAAGAGGACATAATTCAGAATATAATTTTAAATCAATTTCTGTTATAAGACTCTTGGTAATAATATATGAAGTACCTCTAAGCAAGTCAGAAAAAGAAACCAGATTAAAGAAATTTGGTTAGTTAACTTCTAAGTTCTTTCCAACTCTATCATCCAAATTATACTACATTGTAATCTCAGAGCACTTTGTAATATTTCAGACTTTCAAGTGATTTATCGTTTTTGATCCTCATAGGGACAATAGGAAGTAGTGAGGAGGTAGATTATATCCACACTCTACAAATGAAGGGACTGAAGATTAAGCGGTGGCCTCAGGTCACTGGGTTAGTCAGGGACAGAGCTGGGACAGAAAGGCTCTCTGACCCGAGCTCTGTCCACTTCACCACAGCATCCCTGACTGAATAAATATTAACTGTTAACGAAGCTTGCTTAATACCAACTGCATTTTATTCTAGTTTGACAGATGAGTAATCCTAAGTGATTTAATTCCTTTTTTTGACAGTCCAAAGTCTTTAGTTCATCAGTTTTGGGGTCATTTGTAGGGTCAACAAGGTTAGGACACACAGTATTTGCAACTTTCTCCAAATTTGAAATTAGAAAAGGTAGGGAGTGGGTTTTATTTGTTTTTCAACTTTAAAAAGTCAGATAAATAATATGCTAAACTCTCTTTGACCTCAGAACTTTTCTTAAAAACTGTGAGCCTTTGAGGATATTTGGCAACTATGACTAAGTAACATATACCTATATATATTAAATATTATTGCTGTGTTTGTGGAAAAGATTAACTTAGTATGTTTTCACTCTTAAAAAACATTAACATATTAGTATTGTTGAAGCAGTTTATTATTATTTTGTGGCAGTTTTACTCACACATAATAAGAAAAAGATTTATCAGTACAGAAGAGTGCAAAATGGATATGTGGATCACTAATAAGGACCTACTGTATACAGAGAACTCAACTTGATACTCTGTAATGACCTATATGGGAAAAGATTCTGAAAAAGAGTGGATACATGTAACTGATTCACTTTGCTATATAGCAGAAACCAACACAACATTGTAGATGAACTATAGTTCGATGAAAACTTTTTAAAAAAATGGATATGATCTCCATACCATTGCAGCCTAGGCCTGCTCTTCAGAAAGAGCAACATTAGCAGGTACTGTTATTAGATCACACCACAGTTACCATTATAATTTAAAATAGTGTGCTTATAGCTCCACTTCTCAATCTGTCAACTTTAGAAAGTATGTACTGACTCCCATATAGGAAAAATTCATCATTTCTTTTGTTTATACTTCCTTCTAACTTGTCTGTATCCCTTCATCACCCACTTTGTGTTAGTTATATTATTTATATTTTGAATGTTTCTAATGCTATATTTAAATTATTCTTTATAACTTTAAATAATGTACCTAAACTTCTACTTCTGTATTTACTAAGACAGACATTTTTGATTCCCAGTTATACAAGACCGTCCATCTTTCAATACACCTCTAATGTACAGGTACATGTATATATCTACATATAGATATATACATGTACATAGTCATATTTTAATATATTTATATTCTGCTCTGTAATTATAATTAAGTCCTATGAAAGTAAAAACGTTAACGCATGTAATGCATTCCTCTACAACTACCAGCTATTACTATCAACTGAGTTGTGTAGATGAATTCACATCAAGAAGGAAATGTGATCCTATTTAACTGAAAATTTGCAGCTTAAATGAGTTTCTTCTACACTTGAAGAACGAAGAGATCCTTCTACCTTCTTTCCTTTGCGCCTCTTCTTACTTTCTGTACTTCCTCTGGCTCATATTCAGATAGCATTGCTTCTTGTTTTCTTTCTTGGATTATACTTTGGTCTTTTGTTCGTTTGGATTTTTTTGTTCTTGTTTATTTATTTTAAAAATATTTATTTGGCAGCACCAGGATGTGGGATCTTTGATCTTTATTACAGCATGTGGGATCCTTAGTTATGGCATGTAAACTCTTAGCTGCAGCATGTGGTATCTATGACCATGAAAAGCGGTCAAACCTGGGCCCCCTGCATTGGGAGTACAGTCTTAGCCACTGGACCACCAGGGAAATCCTTTGGATTACAATTTGTTGGATTACTTCTTTACATTCTTGGTTTGTGTTTTGTAAGAAGTAAATTCTCTGATTTCCTGAACATCTAAAAATGGTCTTTCCTCAAGGGATTACATATCAGTTTGACACACATCTTTGAGTTGTTCTGCAAGAACTAAGACGCCCCCTCCCCCTGGGGGAAGATGATGACCATAAACTGATCACAAACATGTAGACCATAGACTGGTTGGAACCAGAAGGTTAATGATTAAGATCCCAGAAATATCACTGTTACCTCCCCACCAACAAATCAGAAAAATGTCCATGAGCTGATTGCATACTCTGTGACCCTCACCCCTAATGTTACCTTTAAAAATCCTTGCCTGGGTCTTCCCTGGTGACTCAATGGTAAAGAATCCACCTGCTAATGCAAGAGACACAGGTCTGATTCCTGGTCCAGGAAGATCCCACATGCTGTGAAGCAACTAAGCTGTTGCTGGGGCAAAACTCTGAGCCTGTGCTCTAGAGCCTGGGAGCCCCAGCTACTGAGCCAATGCACTGAAGCTACCGAAGCCTGCTCACCCTAGAGAAGGTGAGAACTAGAGAGCAGCCCCCACTCTCTGCCTTTACATGCTGTTCATGGGGTTCTCAAGGCAAGAATACTGAAGTGGTTTGTCATTCCCTTCTCCAGTGGACCACATTTTGTCAGAACTCTCCATCATGACCTGTCTGTCATGGGTGGCCCTACAAGGCGTGGCTCATAGTTTCATTGGGTTAGACAAGGCTGTGGTCCATGTGATCAGTTTGATCAGTTTTCTGTAATTGTGGTTTTCATTCTGTCTGCCCTCTGATGGATAAGGATAAGAGGCTTGTGGAAGTTTCCTGATGGGAGAGACTGACTGTGTGGGACACTGAGTCTTATTCTGATGGGCAGGGCTATGCTCAGTAAATCTTTAATCCAATTTTCTGTTGATGGGTGGGGCTATGTTCCCTCCCTATTGTTTGACCTGAGACCAAACTATGGAGGAGGTAATGAAGATAATGGTGATGGTGATGGAATTCCAGTTGAGCTATTTCAAATCCTAAAAGATGATGGTGTGAAAGTGCTGTGTTCAATATGCCAGCAAATTTGGAGAACTCAGTAGTGGCCACAGGACTGGAAAAAGTCAGTTTTCATTCCAATCCCAAAGAAAGGCAATGCCAAAGAATGTTCAAACTATCACACAATTGCACTTATCTCACACACACTAATAAAGTAATGCTCAAAACTCTCCAAGCCAGGCTTCAACAGTTACATGAATTGTGACCTTCCAGATGTTCAAGCTGGATTTAGATAAGGCAGAGGAACCAGAGACCAAATTGCCAAAATCCATTGGATCATAGAAAGAACAAGAGAGTTCCAGAAAAATGTCTACTTCTGCTTTATTGACTACGCCAAAGTCTTTCACCGTGTGGGTCACAACAAACTGTGGAAAATTTTTCAAGAGATGGGAATACCAGACCACCTTACCTGCCTCCTGAGAAATCTTTATGCAGGTCAAGAGGCAACAGTTAGAACTGGACATGGAATAACAGATTGGTTCCAAATCAGGAAAGGAGTACGTCAATGCTGTACATTGTCACCCTGCTTATTTAACTTATATGCAGAGTACATCAATGAAATGATGGGCTGGATGAAGTACAAAATGGAATCAAGATTGCTGGGGGAAATATCAATAACCTCAGATATGCAGATGACACCACCCTTATGGCAGAAAGTGAAGAAGAACTAAAGAGCCTCTTGATGAAAGTGAAAGAGGACAGCGAAAATGGCTTAAAACTCAACATTCATAAAACCGAGATCATGTCATCTGGTCCTATCACTTTATAGCAAATAGATGGGGAAACAATGGAAACAGTGACAGACTTTATTTTCTTGGGCTCCAAAGTCACTGCAGATGGTGACTTCAGCCATGAATTTATTTTTTTTTTCACTTATTTTTATTAGTTGGAGGCTAATTACTTCACAATATTGTGAATTTAAAAGATGTTTGCTCCTTGGAAGAAAAGCTATGACCAGCCTAGACAGCATATTAAAAAGCAGAGACATTACTTTGCCAACAAAGGTCCATCTAGTCAAAGTTGTGGTTTTTCCAGCAGTCATGTATGGATATGAGAGTTGGACTATAAAGAAAGCTGAGCACCAAAGAATTGATGCTTTGAACTGTGGTGTTGGAGAAGACTCTTGAGAGTCCCTTGGACTGCAAGGAGATCCAACCAGTCAATCCTAAAGGAAATCAGTCTTGAATATTCATTGGAAGGACTGATGCTGTAGCTGAAGCTCTAATACTTTGGCTACCTGATGCAAAGAACTGACTCATTTGAAAAGACCCTGATGCTGGGAAAGATTGAGGGCAGGAGAAGGGGATTACAGAGGATGAGATGGTTGGATGGCATCACCACCTTGATGGACATGAATTTGAGCAAGCTCCAGGTATTGGTGATAGCCAGGGAAGCCTGGCGTGCTGCAGTCCATGGGGTCACATTTGGACAAAACTGAGTGACTGAACTGAACTGAACCCACTCTCTGCAATTAGAGAAAAGCCCACCCAGCAACGAAGACTCAGCACAACCGAAAATAAATAAAGAAATTAAATTGTATTTTTAAAAAAAGCATTGTTAAAAATACTTGCCTGAAAGCCATTGGGGAGTTCTAGTCTTTTGAATACATGCTGCCCAGTCTCCTTGCTTGGCACTCTACAATAAGTGCTGTACTTTCCTTCACTACAATAAATAAGTAAATAAATTTTTTTTTTAGCCCTCTCATTTTACTGATAGTTTGGCCAGGTTTAGAATACTAAAATTCACTTCCCCCCGCTCAGCATTTTAGATACTTTTGCCAATAGAATGTAAGATCCATTGAAGCAGGATTTTGGTCTGTTTGATCCACTGATAAATCCCAAGGATCTAAAATAGTGTCTAGCACACAGTATACACTCAACATGTATTTGTCTTATTAATTGTCTTCTGTTACTAATATTGCTGAAAAGAGGTTGGATGACAGTTTGATAATCATTCCTTTTAATTTTTTCCCTTTTTTGGAAGCTTTTAGAGTTTCTTCCTGTTCCTGGAATTCTAAAATTTCCCTGGTAGCTCAGATGGTTAAGACTCTGTCTGCAATGTGGGAGACCCATGTTCAATCCCTGGGTCCCCTGGAGAAGGCAATGGCAACCCACTCCAGCATTCTTGCCTGGAGAATCCCATGGACAGAGGAGCCTGGCAGGCTACAGTCCAAAGTTTCCCAAAGAGTTGGACACAACTGAGCGACTAACACTTTTCTGCTCTTGAAGTTCTAAAATTTCACCAGGGTGTCTACATATGTGCTGTTTTACCTGCTCAGTAATTGGTGGACTTTGTCAACTTAAAAACTCTTAGCGTAAAGAAATTTATTTCATTATCTTCTTGATTATTTCTTTTTCTCCATAGTTCCTATACCTTTTAGAATCACATTTTATAAATATTAGATTTCCTAGCACTAACTTCCATATGTGTTCATTTTTTTCTCATGTTCTCTGTCTTTTTATTTCCTTTATCTTCCAGGTAACCAACTTGATCTTCTATTGTATCTATATTATTTAGCAATTCCATTGAAAATTTCATTTTTAGTTTCTATGAACTCTTTCAAGTTGGCTGATTATTATTTTATCACAAACTGTAATTGTCTTAAGAATGCAATAGGTTATAAATTTCACCGATTAACATTTTTATTGCTCTTATTGGAATTGTTTTAAATATTAATTTTCTTAATTGATTAATAGAGAATGTGATTGCGTGTATTAGGTTTTTTTTTTTTAAATTCTCTTTAACTGCTTGGATTATCTTTTTCCTCCAACCTCAGTTATCTAATTTATTTTCTAAGTCTTTCCCTTTTGCGTTGTTTTTTTTTTTTTCACAAGTTTGATGTTTCCTGTTGTCCATTTGTATGAATAAATTAAGAACGAAGCAAACACCTTAATTTAGCAGAGGGAGCTTGTGTGGGTTTCTTCCTCTTCAATTGTTTGGATTTGTTTTCCCAAGAAGCTCTTGAACAGATTGACTGACAGCTTTTATATTAGTAGGTGGGGTTTGTGGACAGGAAGGCTTCTCGGTAGCGTTTCCTGTGGGCAGAAAAACAAACTAGCAAGTGGGGGTGGGGGCAGTGGAGGGGGTGGGGAGGCGGGGGACGGAATTGAGGGGGTGGGGGGAGACAGAAGTTTTCAGGTGGAACGGGTGGAGATGCACTTTAAGAGTAATTTTGGCTATCCACTCCAATACTCTTGCCTGGAGAATTCCATGGACAGAGGAGCCTATGGGCTATAGTCCATGGGGTTGCAAAGTGTTGGACACGACTGACCGACTAACACACTTTAACATGCACTAAGTACAACAATCTCTGAGTTTATTGTAGAGATCCAGAATTTCTTATCTTTTTCACAGTAGGCCACAAAATCCTGACCCAAGAACCCCCCTCCTCAGCTGACGGCTTGCTTCCTAAAGGGCGGTGTGGCTGGCTTTTGGCCTGAGGGCAAAAGTCTCAGCTGCGGAGCTTTGTTTGCGGAGGTCAAAGGAAAGGGGCCTCGCTGCCCCCAGGCACTGAGTGTGGTTCTCCAGTGAGGCCACTTACCATTGCCCCACAGCTCAGCGGTGTTTAGCTTGCTGAGCGTGAGCTCCCTTCCAGGGCCTCCTTGGGGAAACGTGCATTTCTTGGGTCCTGGCCTGCAGTTTGCCACACAGTTTCTCTCAGTCCATCCATCTGCTTTCTGTCTTTCACAAAGTTCTCAAAACTTCCGGTCTGTTGATGATACTGTTTTTTGTTTCTTATTCCTGTTTTTATCTCATTCCCTTTAAAGACTTTTCCCGTCACTTTGATGGGACTACGGGAGGTAGTAGAAGTAAACGCATGTGCATAATCCACCATGTTGTGTGTGTATGTATGTGCGTATGGATTAACACATGTCTGAAAAGCAAATGTAGTAGTATATCCAGTTAATCCTTTGGGGGAAGATGGAGTCCTAGAAATGAACAGACTGTAATCTCTGAATTCCTTAGTTGAGTCAAGTGTTTTATCCAGTTAATGCTTATTTAAAAAAAAAAAAAAAAAAAAACTATGCTGAATAATGTGCCAGAAATTGCAGATATGAAGTCTGAAAATAAAAAATTTAAAGTGATATTTAGAATTATTTTACAAGATTATTTGTATCCCCAAGAGGAATATTTGGTCATTGTTGCTTTTCCAGCCCCCTTACTTCTGAATTTCGACTTGAGTACCCCAACTCCATAGTAAATTTGAGGGACTACTTGCTGGCATTATTTTAAGCACAATTTGGTAAGAATTGCTGTTCAACTCATATCCTCTGGCCTATGAATGTAATTTGGATTTTCTTGATTCAGATTTCTTTTCTTAGAAATTTCTTCTGTGTAAGGGCGAAATATTAAGACTAAGACAATCAAGAAAATTTTTATTGTAAAAAGCAGAATTACAACTCTGAAATAAGCAATATGCTTAACACTAATAAATCTGTCAAATCTGGGCTCTACCATGCACCAACCTTGCACCCTGGGCAAATGATTTAAACTAAGCCTCACTTTTTTGAACTTGAAAATGACCATAACAAAAAGCATTTACCTCAGAGGCTACCTCATAGGTTATGAGAATTAAGATAATGTACATAAATCCCTTAGTACAGTCCCTGACTCATTAGGTGTTAGCAATCATTATTAACATCTACAAATAATTCAAATCTATATTACAGAACAGTTCTGGAATAAACATCCAACTTCTGCTTAAGATATTCATAAAATATAGGAAATACTTCCTCATTCCATCTATAGGTATTTTTTGGCAATAAAATATAAATAACATAAAACTGACCATTTCAACCATTTTTAAGTGTGAAGTTCAGTGCTTTAAGTATATTCACATTATTGTGTAACCATCACCACCATCCATCTCTAGAACTCTCTTCATCTTGAAAAATAGAAACTCTGTACCCATTAAACAATAATTCCCTACATTTCCCTTCCCCCAGGTCCTTCTACATTCTGACTCTATATTCTGACTCTATGAATTTGACTACATTCTGACTCTATGAATGTGACTACTCTAGGCATCTCAAATAAGTGGATTTGTACAATATTTGTCCTCTTGTGATTGGCTTTCTTCATTCAGCATAATGTCCTCAAGGTTCAGTGTAGCATGTGTTAGAATTTCATTCCTTTGAAGACTGAATAATATTCCATTGTATGTATGCTCATTTTGCTTATCTGTTCATCTGTCAGTGGACATGGGTTGCTTTCACTTTTTGGTTATTGCGAGTAATGCTGCTATGAACATGGGTGTGCAAACATCTGATCAAATCCCAGCTGTCATTCCTTATGGGTATATACCCAGAAATGGAAGTGCTGGTCGCATGGCACCTGGCTTTTTCACTCTCACTCTTGTCTTTTGGTGTCCCACACCCGTTTGCATTCCTGTATTTGAGAGATGTAAAAGTCACACACCAGACATGTCTTCTTCTCTGTTTCATAGATAAACATGCTAATGTATCTCTTCAAAGAGGGGAGAAGGGGACCTTTTCCTCACTGGCACAGAGTCTGTGCACTGTCCCATTGGGATGACTCCCCTGGCCGATCCACTTACCTTCCCACAGACCATCAAAAACTCTGGGGACCAGGAGTCATGCTGTGGCCCCAGTTATTTGAGATGGGTGTACCCTTTCTGCTAGCCATCAGAAATAGCTCTACAAGGACTACCCCTCACCTACTCCAAGGACAAGGAATTGGTTAAGAGACCTTTTACTTTTCCCTGTAAACTCACTGCCATTTAACAGTGCTACAAATGGTCTTTGAATACTTGAAATGTGTCAGATGTGTGCAAGGCAACAGGGGTGCAAAAGTTTGCGAGGCTTGGCCTGTCAGTTTAGTGGGAGTTTATAGATATCTTCCCTACATTCCCTCAGAATAAATGATAACTAGACTATCTCATTCAAGGATGTTAAAAAATTGTCAAACAGTATTTTGATGTGCTTTGGCGGTGGTGGGTCTTGGTTGGGTAGGTGCTGTAACTGGACAATTTATGAGCCCTATGAGGAAAAGAATACAAAGTTATGAATTCAAAATAAGATACAATGGGGGCATCCCTGTTGGCTCAGAGGTAGAACAGTCTGCTTGCCAGTGCAGGAAACATGGGTTTGATCCCTGATCTGGGAAGATCCCACATGCCGCGGAGCAACTAAGCCCATGAGCCACACCTACTGAGCCTGTGCCCTAGAGCCTGGAAGCCGCAACTACTGAAGCCCACCCACCCTAGAGCCTGTGCCCTTCAAGGAGAGAAGCCACTGCAATGAGAAGCCCACTCGCTGCAGCTAGATAGTAGCCCCTGCTCGTGGCAACTAGAGAAAAGCCTGTGCAGCAATGAAGACCCAGCGCAGCCAAAATAAATAAAATTATGAAAATAAAGTCACAACCATGATACACATAAAAAAAATGAGACACAAGGTTATGGAAGGGATAAGAGCAAGTGAAGAGGGGTTACGCCAAAGCATGATTTTATTAACTTCACAGTAAATCTCTGGAGAAAGGCATGGCACCCACTCCAGTGTTCTTGTCTGAAGAATCCCATAGACAGAGGAGCCTGGTGGGCCACAGTCCATAGGGTTGTAGAGTTGGACACAACTGAAGCAGCTTAGCATGCACAGTAAATCTGATTATAGATTTGAAGAATATTGAAAGGCTCCTTTAGCCCTGAAATCTCTCCTTCAATAGTCCTTATGGTGGGCCTAAAGTTTCTGTCATTATTTTCATTCCACAGTTAAGAAATAAAGAGCTCAGTGATATTGGAAATGTTTGGGTGCCAGGTGACACTTAAGACCATCAGGCTTGAAGAATAAAACAAAAGCTTTTAAAAAAAATACCATGTTCATTGTAAAATATTTAGAAAGGCAAAGAGAAAAACAAATTCACCTATTAATTGCTTTACTATCCAGAAATAATCACTGCCAACATTTTGGGGAACAGCTTCCCAGTCTGTTTTATAGTTCCTCAACTTTATAACCTGTTTTTAGGTTTATTATTTTCATATTTTGCATTAACAATACTCAGGAACATCTCCAGACCATGCATGTCATTAATACGTACTTTAACATCTTAAGAAATTTTTTTCTTATGAAAAGGAAAAATAAGAAATCCAAACACTACAGTTGAACTGATCTTCGAGGTTGGACAGATGGATAGCATAAAAAAAATGCAGTTGCCGCCACCTAAAGGAAGATGTTAAAAAATAGAGAAATGACATTTTAAGACATGTATGATATATGGCGTCCCTGGTGGCTCAGGCAGTAAAGAATCTTCCTGCAACGTGGGAGACCTGGGTTTGATCCCTGGGTTGGGAAGATCCCTTGGAGGAGGACATGGCAACCCACTCCAATATTCTTGCCTGGAGAATCCCCATGGACAGAGGAGTCTGGAGGGCTACAGTCCATGAGTTCGCAGAGTCAGATACAACTGAATGGCTAAGCACAGCACAAAAGAAAATGCTAAAAATAGTGAAATGACATTTTGAGACATGTTTGATGTATTAAGTTGAGATATTAAGGGGGCTAATTTTTTTGTTTTGTTTTTCTTACCTTTGCCAGTTTGCTTTTTCCCTTCCTTTAAAAATTATTAAAAATTAAAAACATAATTTTATTAAAAAGTATTCATTTGAATAGATAACATATTGTCTGGCATAAAATTTTAAATAACAAAATGGTGTGTGGTGAAAAGTAGATCTCTTTCTATCCCTTCCTGTCTGATCACAGTTTCCTGCCATATAAACAGTCACAGTTAGCTGTTCTTTGTGTATCTTTCCAGAAATTTTACATATATAAGATTCAATGTTTGTGCATGGGAATATATTGATACATATATTTATTTTCCCCCCAAAGTGATGGTGTATTGGACCCACCCCTCTCCACTTTTTCACTATCTGGTTGTCCATGCCATCATTTATTGCTTGGCTTTTTTTAAAGCTTGTATTTTACTCCATTTAACCATAACCCGTTTAAGATAATGTTTAACAGCTAGTTATCCCTCAACTGACATTTAAGTTGTCTCTGTTTTGCTATTTCTTGTCAGTGATGTGATGAATTTCTTTGTACATGTGCAGAAAATATGTATAGATTAGAATCCTGCAAAAGAAATCATTGAGGCTTTTGATTTCTTATCCAGCTCTAACTCTCCCCACTTTAGTTTCTCCCCTTTCCCCAAAATAATTATGTTGCAATGCCTAGTTAAGTCGAGTCAGTGCTCATATGGCTATCAAATATTATTCACCACTGAACCAGATATTATATCATAACTATATCTTCTTATATAAACTGCTTTTCCTGGCATTAATAATTGCTAATCCCCCCTTACTTCTGATGAAATTGCTTAGTTTTCTACATGTCATCACTTTTTGTCCCCAGATAATCCAACAAATTTGGCAAACTCTTAGTAATAATTTTTCCCCAAATTCTCAAACACAGTAAATAATCTATCAGTTCTATTTTTCTGCTTAAATGTCTCCCCTTCACACTTGCACAGGCTTCTGTTCAAGTAGGAATGGCTGCTTGCCAGGTGTGATAAACATCCATCATGCTAGGACTCCCCCTTTGCCACTCTCCTGTATGCATCCTGATTATTTTTTTCTTCCCCCGGATTTCATGTCTTCCACTTTCTTGTTTACTCCACATTGTGCAGAATTATGTGCTTTGATAGCTTCCTCTTAGATGATGCATTGTGGGCATATCATTCAAAACTTGCATACCACCCTTACATTTTGTGACAGCTTGGCTAAATAGAAACTTTTCGTTTATAAGTTACTGAGGGTGTTGCCTTATTGTTTTCTAGCATCTTGAATTGCTCTTTTA
Organism: Dama dama; assembly: GCF_033118175.1. Taxonomy (NCBI): domain Eukaryota; kingdom Metazoa; phylum Chordata; class Mammalia; order Artiodactyla; family Cervidae; genus Dama; species Dama dama. The sequence continues at coordinate 21,549,753 of NC_083681.1, forward strand.
AAGTCTGATGCCAGTCAGATTGTTGATAGTACATGAAGTGACCAAGTTTTTCATCTGGGGAACTTTTAGAATCTTCTTTTTATGCCCAGTGTTCTGAAATTTTAGGAAAATGTGCCTTAGAGAGTGTGGCAGATGCTGCTATTAGGCCATCAGAAAGCATGCCTTCCTTTGTAGCATGGCAGGGTGGTGGGAAGCCAGTGTGGGCCCTGCGTGGTATCACCCAGCCCACCCACATCTAGGACGAACCTTGAGACCAGTTCTCTTCAACAGAAGGAGTGTGAGTAGAACTGATGGGTTTGTCATGTGGTGATAGGATCAGGGGAATGGACTGAGGTGTGGGAGGCCAGAAACAGGGGTGTACTGGGCCCTTGGCTGATCAGAATCAAGCAAGGGGTGCGGGAGTGACCCAGTGTGGTGTTCTTCATGACACCGGACGTCTTCCAGCTTCAGCCCCACTCTCTGCCCCCACCCCGCCTGGTGCTTGGTGACCCTCTGGGAGAAGTGACTCGTGTCTTGCTCACAGCCCTTTCTCCTGGTTCTGAGGGTTGCAGTTTTCTTACTTTGGATAAGTAAGTTGCCTCTCATTCATTTTTCTATTTTCCAAAAATCTACAGATATTCTTTTCTGCTGTTTTTCTTATCTTTGTGAGTTGTATCATTTTCCTTCTGTTCACTGTTATTTTGGTGACGTTTGGGTGGATCCAGAAGTGTATTTGTTTTCTAGGGTCACTATGCATCACTTCTTGGCCTTTTGGCTAAGATCAAGTATAGGGTCACTATGCAAATTACCACTAAATTGGTGACTTAAAAAAACAGAAATTTATTTTTCATTTCTGGAGGCCAGATATCTGAAATCAAGGTGTCAGCAGGGCCACATTCCTCTTGGAGGCTCCAGGGGATACTCTGTTCCCAGCTCCTTAGCTTTTGGTGGCTGCCAGCATTCCTTGGCTTGTGGCTGCATCACTCCAGTCGCTGCCCCTGGGATTGCATTGCCTTCCCCAGTGTCTGTGTAACACCTCTGCCTTCTCTCTCCTAAAAAGATGCTTGTTGCTGCATTTAGGGCCCACTCAGATAATCCAGAGTAATCGCCCTACCTCAAGGGCCTTAATCACATCTGCAAAGTCTTTGTCATTTGAGGTAACATTCATAGGTTCTGGGGATTAGGGCACAGACATATCTTTGGGAGTTTTTATTTATCCTACACAGAGAAAATAAAAGCATATGGTCAGTCTACTGTATTTGGGAATTCCTTCTAAGTCTTCTAGTACCTTTAGATTTTCTTTTATCTATTTTTAGCTGTGCTGGATCTTCATTGCTGTGCACAGGCAACTCTCTAGTTGGGGTACTCAGGCTTCTCGTTTCAGTGGCTTCTCTTGTTGTGGAGCACGAGCTCTAGGCAAGCAGGCTTTAGTAGTTGTGGTTGGTGGGCTCAGAAGTTGCAGCTTGTGGCCTCTAGAGAGCGGTCTCAGTAGTTGTGGTGTACAGGCTTAGTTGCTCCACGGCATGTGGGATCTTCCCAGACCAGGGATTGAACTCTGCATTGCAAGGGAGATTCTTAACCACTGGACCACCAGGGAAGCCTCTAAATTTTCTTTTAGACATTTATATCTCTGATCCAGTTGGAGTTTGTTGGAGAATGCAGCTTCTCTGATATCCCAAACACTAATTACTAAATATTTTTCTTTCTTCCTTAGGAAACAAGGGTGAATAGCTCTTAAGAGGGAAAAACATAAACATTCACATTTATTTTTCTACACTAAATACAAAAGTATTTAAAACAAAAATTAAAAACATAGATATAATTTTGGATTTTTGTCTTTACTCACTCTGGGTTGTGGAGTATGTGAGTGACACGCCCATCTGTGGGGGGAGAACAGAAAGCCCCTTCTCCAGTATCACTCATCTGACAGGAACACCCGAGTCTCACGCAGCAGGATGAAATATTACAGGCATTAGTATCACTCCTACAGACAGACAACAGTGGGAGAACCATGTGGGGTAGGGAGTGCTACCCTTCGCTTCCTTCTGGCTTTCTAGTCTCCTCGGAACAACATCCTTTGAGGCCTGTGATCCTGTCCCTGCAAAACATGTAGTGGGTGGTTGGAAGACAGGTCCCTGGACAGACTTCCCAGGAACCGCAGGCCTGGCCAAACCCCCACCTGAACCTGAACAAGAGCCAAATGCCCACATTTTCTCGTCATTTGTGACATATCCTGGGGCAAATAGCCAATTGCCTCCATGGCGGGAACCTCCTTTGCAGGCTACAAATAAGGATTTTTCTATTTCAGCCTTATTTTAGGAAAATTTAGAGTACATCAGGAAAAATTGTTTTCTTTTAAAGCACTTAATTTAGTTTCTTTCTGGACTTTGAGTGTATGAGTCACATTTTGCAACAGTGTCATGAGATGCAAATAGACTAACATTTTTTCTGAAAACACGCTTTTCAAGCTGGATCTTTTATTCCTACTTGCTAGTTTTAGTCTTAATAGTGAGGTTGGTTCAGTTCAGTCGCTCAGTCATGTCCGACTCTTTGCAACCCCATGGACTGCAGCATGCCAGGCCTCCCTGTCCATCACCAACTCCTGGAGCTTACTCAAACTCATGTCCACCGAGTCGCTGATGTCATCCAACAATCTTATCCTCTGTCGTCCCCTTCTCCTCTTGCCTTCAATCTTTCCCAGCATCAGGGTCTTTTCAAATGAGTCGGTTCTTCACATCAGGTGGCCAAAGTATTGGAGTTTCAGCTTCAGCATCAGTCCCTCCAATATACAGGACTGATTTCCTTTAGGATGGACTGGTTGGATCTCCTTGAAGTCCAAGGGACTCTCAAGAGTCTTCTCCAACATCACAGTTCAGAAGCATCAGTTCTTCGGTGCTCAGCTTTCTTTACAGTCCAACTCTCATATCCATACATGACTACTGGAAAAACCATAGCTTTGTCTAGACAGACCTTTGTTGGCAAAGTAATGTCTTTGCTTTTTAATATGCTGTCTAGGTTGGTCATTGCTTTTCTTCCAAGGAGCAAGCGTCTTTTAATTTCATGGTTGCAGTCACCAACTGCAGTGATTTTGGAGCCCCCAAAAATAAAGTCCTTCAACATATCCTGTGCACACAATGCCACACTCAGTGCCCCCAACCCTGCAGCAGGCCACCACCGACCCATGCCTCTGCTGGAGACTCCTGGAGAGTCACAGACAAATCTGGGTCAGTCTCTTGTGGGGCCACTGCTCCTTTCTCTTGCATCCTGGTGTGCATAAGGTTTTGTTTGTGGCCTCCAAGAGTCTGTTTCCCCAGTCCTGTGTAAGTTCTGGGGGCTCTGTGGTGGGGTAAATGGCAACCTCCTTCAAGAGAGCTTATGCCATACCCAGGTCTGCTGCACCCAGAGACCCTGGCCCTGTGTCAGGCCACTGCTGACCCGTACTTCGCTGCAGGAAACTCTCAAACACTCAAAGGCAGGTCTGGCTCAGTCTCTGTGGGGTCTCCTGGTGTGCACAAGGTTTTGTTTGAGCCCTCCAAGAATCTCTGGCAGGTATTGGGTTTGATTCTAAAGGCGATTTTGATTCTAAAGGCAATTTTGTGAACCAGCAGACCCAAGAGTTGTTTAAGGCAGAGGAAACCAGATCACTGGCTTAGAGATTGGGTTCTACTCTCTCTAAGAGGACATCAGGGTCAGGTTCCTCCTTGCTTTCTTACAGCCCTTGTCCTTCTATAACCTTGGCTATTGAGAATGGGCTCAGACTGAGCCTGTGACTTTCCATCCTCACTGATGTTCTTATCCAACTGAAATTCAATGGCTGATCATTATAATCATCTCCTTGAACACACTCCAAGCACCCTTTTCCATCTCATGGGACTCTACTCTCTTGGCCCACCCCAACCTTATTAAATCCAGGTGGCCCTGTCTTCCCCTATTGAGTGTAGCAGCAGAGCATGCAACCTCATGAACTGGGTTCGCTTTACATTCCTGGAGGCCCTTATGCAGCCCAGTAATCTCAAGAGTTTCCCTGGTCCTTCTTTCCCCCAACTGTCCTCACAGGTTGATGGAGAGGACAGAGCCCTCTCTCACCGGGTGGATAAGAGAGGGCCAGTCCCGTGAGTCCAAGCTCACTCAGCCCCAGCTTCCCTTCCTGAACTCTCTCTTCACTCACATTCCTCAGAGCATAGCTCCCATCTCTGGAGAACCGTATTCTTATTCAGTCACACCCACTAAATCTGTTCAAAGAATCAAGGAGGCAGGGGACTCTTGGTGGTTGACAAAGGCATGCAGGTACATAAGATGGGGTATCTATTTTTACTGATTGTCTGGTTAATCTTGGGTCCGTTATCAATGTCTGTCTCTGGGGTTTGCTCTCAGGATGATCTACGGGAGACCATCTTAAAAGTGGTAGAGTACTAAGTTCATCCATGAACTATAATTCATTATTTGTAATTCAATAAATTTTAGTAGCATCACAATGTTCAAATTTTGCAGAAACATTATGTTTCTGGTTGTTAATCAGTCTTAGTAATTTGGGTAACCAAAAGCCTTCTTTTTACACTTCTTTCTTTCTTTCTTTCTAGCACACATGTGTTTACCATAAACCCACAGTCTTATGACTTTAATTTTAATACAAAGATTAGCCTTATAATTTTAATATAACTATTAATCTTTTATATATAACCCAGAGTATGTCACAAATCAGCCTCCATCCCACCTCAGTTTCTAAAGTTCAAAGTTTTGCACACTTGAAAAAACAAACCCTTGGTGTCCAAATTAAAATCAGAATTGTTTTCTTTCCATGGTACATTGCTTTGTGTTGGTATATATACTCTGTACATTCATGGAGTTCGTTTCACCCTCCTTCACCTCCCCCAGCACCAACCGATTAGACAGAGCCCTGGCTGGATGCCTAGTGAGCTCTAAGGGTCTGGAATCCACAGTCGATTCCCAATTCCAATCCCTCTGTGTGATTTCACAATCTGCCAAAAACTGCTTCCTTTCTATTCTGGCTCCATCTATTGGACAAAAACGACCAATGCTTGCCCAATTTCCCCATTATGGTTTTGCTTGCAAATCTTCAAATTAAACAGAACTCTAATATATCTTACTTTAACATTACACTTAAATGTGACTCTGTGAAGCTCTATTATTCCTGGACAGAAGGAGTTTAAATAGTTTTTGATCGTACCTCCTGGACACATTTTCTTCTTTGGAGGAATGTTCCCATGTTCCTTAATAGTCAATAGTGGGTTAACGGGAGCTTATGGAAGCTAGAAATTTCTATTCATTTTCAGTGATTCTCAATTACTATTTTCAATATGCAAAGTTTCCCTTTATGGAAGATCTTCTGTTGATAATTGTTACTTCTATTAGAATCACAGGAACTGACCTGGGTCTTGGGTTCTAAGTGAACACATTGTTTACATGACTTTCCAATCCCTTTGCCGTCCTTATCTCAGGAAAATCTGGTCCACCAGGTTATCCACATATTTCTAGCACTTCGATTGGCTGTTTCACTGTACTTCTATTCTGAAGTCCAAGGATAAATATCTTTAGTTCATTAATTCTTTCAACTAATATTTATTGAATGCCTACTATGGACAGAACATTGATTTACCTAAAGTATGTGATATACTTGTTGGGAGTATGTTAAAGTTGCTACCCTCCTAGTTTGGATAAAAAGGAACCCTCTTACACTGTTGGTGAGAATGTAGATGGGGACAGCCACTAACTATGGAGAACAGCATGGAGGTTCCTTAAAATAGAAATTATTCCCAAAAATAGAGTTACCATATGATCCAGCAATCCCATTCCTGGGCATATATTTGGAGAAAACTTTAATTCAAAAAGATACATGCACCCCAATGTTCACAGCCTCACTATTTACATAGCTAAGACATTGAAGCAATCTAAGTGTCATCAATATATGAATGGATGAAGAACGTGACATGTTGGATCACAATGGATATATTACATATATTGGAATACTGTTGTTGTTGTTGAGTCGCTAAGTCGTGTCAGCCTGTGATTCCATGACTGCAGCATGCCAGGTTTCCCTGTCCTTGAAGTGAAATACTACTCAGCCATAAAAGGAATGAAATAATGCCATTTGCAGCAACACAAATGAACATGGAAATTATCATACTAAGTGAAATAAGTCAGGAAGAAAAAGACCATATTATATCACTCTATGTGAAATCTAAAAAAATGATATAAATGAACTTATTTACAAAACAGAAACAGACTCACAGACATAGAAAACAAATTTATGGTTACCAAAGAGGAACGTGGGTGGGGGAGGGATAAAGTAAGAGTTTGGGACTAGCAAATACAAACTGCTATGTATAAAATAAACAAACAACATGGTCCTACTCTATAGCACAGGGAACTATATTCCATATCTTGTAATAATCTATAATGGGAAAGAATCTGGAAAAGAATATAGGCATATATCTATATATTCATTTATATCACTTTTAGATTCCATATATATATGGACACACACACACACACACACACAGAGTTTCTGTGTTAGCATGCCAAAAACTAATACAACATTGTAAGTCAACTACACTTCAAGTAAAAAATTGTGTCCTTAAAGACAAGGGGAGGAAGCATTTGCAGAGGGAAAGAGTAATTGTTATGACAAATGCTGCTGATGAATCAAGAGGAAGACTGAAAGTTGGCCATGACATTTACCACGTGGAAATTGTTTATTATCTTGACTCAGGCAATCTCAGAGAAGTGATGACGCAGAAGTCTGACTTTAATGGTCAAAGAGAGAATGGAGGAGGGAAAAGGAACACAGAACACATGCAAATCTTTGGAGGAATTCTTTTAAAAGAGGGCACAAAGGAATAGAACAGTAGCTGAAGGGAGATGTGTTTTTAAACCAAGTCCACGGAGCCGTATTTTATATACAGTACAATAAAAAATAAATGCTTACATTTTAAGTATACTCTTCTTTGAGTTTTTGATAAACGTACATTAACCAGTTACTACTACTACAGGGAACATATGGGACATTTGCATCACCCCGGAAAGTTCCCTCACGACTCTTGCTATCAGGGCTTTCTCATCCTCAAACCCAGGCAACCACTGATCAGATTTCCAACACCTCTGGTTTTGCCAGTTCTAGACTTAATATCAGCTTCCCAGGTGGCACAGTGGTAAAGAACCTGCCTGCCAATGCAGGAGACAGAAGAGACTTGGGTTCGATACCTGGGTTGGGAAGATCCCCTGGAGGAGGGCATGGCAACCCACTGTGTCTTCTTGCTGGAAAATCCCATGGACAGAGGAACCTGGTGGGCCGCAGTCCACAGGGTCGCAAAGAGTTGGACATGAGTGAAGCGACTTAGCGTGCAGCGTGTGTTTGGCTTCTTTTTCTTCTCTCCCTGCTGTTGTGTGTATCATTCTTTTTTTTTAAACTTTTTAAAATTTTAAATTGGAGTAGAATTGCTTTACAATGTCATGTTGGTTTATGCTGCTCAGCATGAATCAGCTATAAGTATACATATGTCCCCTCCGGTGTAAGCCTCCCACGCCCCCCACCCCACCATCCCGACCCTTCAGGTTATCACAGAGCATCGAGCCGAGCTCCCTGTATTACCCAGCACTAGTTACCTATTTTACACATGCAAATGTATATAAGATCATTCCTTTGTAAATATGTACACGTTTACAAATTCTGCACAATATGCAGAATTCAGTAAAACATTTTAATATCATAAAAATGTGAAAAAATAATATCCAAGTGTATAACATAATGATTCTGTATTTGTATATACTGCAAAAGGATTACCACAATAAGTCTAGTTAACATCCATCACTACGCATCATCATAAATTTTTTGTTTGCTTCTATATATACTATACTTACATATCCATTATAACTACATATGGTGGCTCAGTCAGTAAAGAATCCACCTGCAGCCCAAGAGACTGCTTGCAATGAAGGAGATCAGGTTCAATCCCTGGACTAGGAAGATCTCCTGGAGAAGGAAATGGCAACCCACTCTAATGGCAGAAAGTGAAGAGGAACTAAAGAGACTCTTCACGAAGGTGAAAGAGGAGAGTGAAAAAGCTGGCTTCAACCTCAACATTCAAAAAACAAAGATCATGGCATCTGGTCCATCACTTCATGGCAAATAGATGGGGAAACAATGGAAACTGACAGACTTTATTTTCTTGGGCTCCAAATCACTGAAGATGGTGACTGCAGCTGTGAAATTAAAAGACGCTTGCCCCTTGGAAGAAAAGCTACGACAAACCTAGACAGCATATTAAAAAGCAGGCACATTGCTTTGCCAACAAAGGTCTGTACAGTCAAAGCTATGGTTTTTCCAGTAGTCATGTACGAATGTGAAAGTTGGAGCCCAAAGAAGGCTGAGCACCAAAGAACTGATGCTTTCGAACTGTGGTATGGAAGACTCTTGAGAGTCCCTTGGACTTCAAGGAGACCAAACCAGTGGATCCTAAAGGAAATCAATCCTGAATATTCATTGGGAGGACTGATGCTGAACCTGAAACTCTAATACTTTGGCCACCTGATGTGAAGAACTGACTCATTGGAAAAGACCCTGATGCTGGGAAAGACTGAAGGCAGGAGGAGAAGGGGACGGGAGGGAAGAAGATGGTTGGATGGCATTATTGACTCAATGGACAAGAGTTTGAGCAAACTCCAGGAAATGGTGAACGACAGGGAACACTGGCATGCTGCAGTCCATGGGGTTGCAAAGAGTTGGACATGACCGAGCAACTGAACAATAACTCCCTAGTCCACACCTTGTCTTTTTCTCTTAACAATGTACCTTGGAAATTACATTACAGCAGTACACACAAAGACCTTCCTTTATTTTTTCCAGCTGTATATTATTGAATTGTGGGACAATACCACAGTTTTATTTAACTGATTTCCTTATGAAGGACACTTGAAGGCCATTTTTAATATTTTGCTATTATAGACAATGCTACAAATAAATAAAACTATACACATATCATTTCATATTATATACATCTGTATCTGAAGGACAAATTCCTAGAAGTGGAATTCCTAGGTTCAAGAGTAAATGTATTTGTAACTTTTATAAATACTGACATGTGCTCAGTTGTGTCTGAGTCTTTGTGACCCCATGGACTGCAGCCCACTGGCCTCCTCTTCCCATGGGATTTTACAGGCAAGAAAATTGGAGTGGGTTGCCAGTTCCTCCTCCAGGGGATCTTCCTGACCCAGGGATCGAACCCATATCTCCTGCATTAGCAGGCGGGTTCTTTACCACTAGTGCCACCTGCTAAGCCTATATTGTTCTCCACAGAAGTCAGATCATTGTCCACATCAAGTAGGACTATATCAGAGTGCCTGCTTCCTCACAGCCCCACCAACATCATGCTGTCTAAAGAGTGGATTTTTAAGTAGTCTGACAGGAAAAATGGTATGCAGGGTGATTTTAATTTGCAGGAAGACATAGCTTTTAGAAAAGAGTTGGGAAGTTGAAATGCTGGTCAAAATTCAAGGTAAATTTTAAGAGAAATGGATTCTTCAAAGCAGAGCCCCCAAGTCTGAAGCTTTGCAACAGACTAACACATAACAAATGACTCTGGAACAAAACAAAAAATACTTTTCTGTAACTCAAGAGTTTTAGGCCGAGGAAGTTCAAGGAAATTTGGCAACTGCTGTGTAGTTGCTCAATCTTAATCCAGAAAGATCAAATGCTGCATTCCCGGAGACTGGCCTTGAGCTCTCCCACAGCCCTATTAACTGAATCCTATTTTTTGCTGAGTTCTAATATGGCCTGCATACAGTAACTCAAATTAATGACTGTATATTAATAACTCCAAAGGCAAAATAATACACACATAATGCCTTGAACAGATATCACAGAGCGAAACTGGTACAAACGATGCAGAACAGAACTGGAGGAAATCCATTTTGATGGTAAATCCTTCTCTCCCTCTCCCTCCCTTTTCTTTCTCTCTCTCTCTCTCTCTCTCTCACACACACACACACACAATCCCAGTGGAGGCAATTCTTTCAGAATCAATAAAACAGAGATGTATAGATTCTGTCTGTTTTTCCCCTAGACTCCAAGGGAGGAAAGGAATAAATGCCTTGGGGGGGGGTAGAATGTAATATACCCCTATCATATTATAGAATAGAATATACATTTCTGTTATGTTTGTATGTTAGAGAAACTACTGTACTGAAGGTCATCTAGTATCATTTCTTTTGGTAACACTGCACACCTCATTTAAACATAAATTTTGCCTCAACTTATTCGTCAAATAAAATAGTAATAATGCTGATAGCCACCTTATAGGATTTTTCATGAAGATTTAAAAAGTCAAACATGTAAAGCAGGTGCTGCACAGAGTAAGCACGCAATAAATATTAGCTATTATATTATCAGTGGTGCTGGTGGTAAAGAACCTGCTTGCCAGTGCAGGAGATAAAAGGGACATAGGTTCCATCCCTGAGCCAAGAAGATCCGCTGGAGGAGGGCATGGCAATCCACTCCGGTATTCTTGCCCAGAGAATACAATGGACATAGGGACCTGGCGGGCTACAGTCCATGGGGTCACAAAGAGCTGGACACGACTGAAGTGACTTAGCATGCACGCACTCTCCTCTTAATATTTGGAACCTGTAAAAGTGTTCATTTATATGTCAAATGAGTTTTTGCAGATGTTATTAGGGGTAGGAACCTTGAAAATGATTATCCTGTATCATCCAGATGAGTCCAAACTATTCATGAGTCCTTAAAAGCGAGAGGGTTTCCATGGTGGCTCAGATGGTAAAGAAACTGCCTGCGATGCAGGAAATCCTGCTTCGATCCCTGGGTGGGGAATATCCCCGGGAGAAGGGAACGGCTACCCACTCCAGTATTCTCATCTGGACAGTCCCAAGGACAGAGGAGCCTGGCAGGCCACAGTCTATGGGTTCGCAAAGAGTCAGACAGGACAGAGGGACTAACACCAAAAGCAAGAACCTGCTGTGGTCAGAGAGATGATGTTGAAAAAAGAGTCATGGAGATGTGATGTGAGGTCTCACTCAGCAGACCAGCTATAGTTGGCTCTGAGAAACAGAAATGAGCTAAGGGAATGAAGGTGGCCACTAAGGCCAGGAGAGGCAAGGAGGCAGATTGTCTCCTTGAGCACCCAGAAAGGAACGAAGCCCTGCCCACTCCTTGATTTTAGCCCGGTGAGTCCCAGTTTGGATCCATCCTATAGAACTGTGAGAAAATGAATTTGTTACAGCAACAAAAGAGAACTAATAAACTGTCTACTGAAAAAACTACAGTATGCCAGGACATGGAAGCAACCTAGATGCCCATCAGCAGATGAATGGATAAGGAAGCTATGGTACATATATACAATGGAATATTACTCAGCCATTAAAAAGAATTCATTTGAATCAGTTCTAATGAGATGGATGAAACTGGAGCCCATTATACAGAGTGGAGTAAGTCAGAAAGATAAAGACCAATACAGTATACTAATGCATATATATGGAATTTTAAAAGATGGTAACGATAACCCTATGTAAAACAGAAAAAGAGACACAGATGTACAGAACAGACTTTTGGACTCTGTGGGAGAAGGCGAGGGTGGGATGTTCTGAGAGAACAGCATTGAAACAAGTATACTATCAAGGGTGAAACAGATCACCAGTCCAGGTTTGATGCATGAGACAAGTGCTCAGGGCTGGTGCACTGGGAAAACCCAGAGGGATGGGATGGGAAGGGAGGTGGGAGGGGGGATCGGGATGGGGAACACATGTAAATCCATGGCTGATTCATGTCAATGTATGGCAAAAACCACTACAATACTGTAAAGTAATTAGCCTCCAAATAATAAAAATAAGTGGGAAAAAAATTTTTTTTTAATTAAAAAAAAAAGAAAAACTACAGTATGAGAGCTGTGAGTTTCAGTTTTATTTGGGGACTTACTAAGGACTAAAGCCCAGGAGATGCCCCTCAGAGAGCTCTGAGGAGCTGCTCCAGAGAAGGTGGGAGTGAGGAGGTCAGTAGATACGTGATTTTGGAGAAGGGTTACGTGCAGTCAAGCACACATCTTGGTAGAAGGTTACTGTAAGTCACGAGGCATGGGTCTCTCAGTTAATGATATTACTGCTTTTCTAAGTGTGGGAAGATGCAAGAATCTGGATTTATGAAATTTCCTCCTGAAAATAGCTAACTATCTGAGGGCCTGTTCTGCAGTTTTCCCAGAGCAAAGTGCCTCATCACTGGTCTTCACCCTGAATTCTCCCGGGTGTGCTGCAGGTCAGTGGGAGCAGTGGCTAATGACTGGATTCTTGTAGAGCTAGGTGGTGGGTGACATTCCTTAGTCGGCAACATCTAGGTAGCAATCTTTTGCAAGAATGTAGAACTTAACTCCATTTATTACATGTTTTGTGCTAAAAAAATTTAAATGAATTGTACCATGACTAAAAAAATAGCACCAAAACTACATATTCCACTGGCTTGAACCACAGATGGATTAGGCACACTATATGCTAGTTTGCTGTTCTACAACATTTGAGATGGCTTAGCCTGAACCTGAGGCTGCAAGAAGACTTTTGAGGAACAGGCAAGGGAGTCAAATCACTGGTATTTCAGGGCAATGCTGAATCCGTCTCTGTTGGAACATTTACATAAAGATGTATAAATGCACTGGGTGGTTTTGTCATGCCTGTGAAATTGGACCTTTTGGGAACTCTTTTGGCAAAAAATAATTTGGTCTACATTTCAGAAATTAAAAATATGGCATACACTATGTTTATAGCCTTGTAGAGCTGAAGGAATTTCAGACTATTTTGTCTGACAAAACTTAATGAAAATAAATCAACACTGTGCCATTCATCTTTTACAACAGCAATACTGTGAATGAAGGCTGCTGAGGTTTGTTACTGACTCTCAGTGTTGTGTGGTCCTGCAAACCAGGGATGCCAACAGTGAAACAAGGCATACACTGTGGGATCATTAACGCAACATAAATTCATTTGGAAAGCTTCTATCTTCTGATGTACTTATATTGTAGAACAAAGATATGTAAATAACACACTTTAACTTATTTCAACTACATTTAGCTATAGACACATCAGAGATTTTTTTAAAGATAAATAACAGGAAAATTTTTATGTCAATAAGTACCACAAATTAGGTAAAACACACCATTTGCTAGAAAATTATCACTTTCTAAACCAGCTTTTGAATAAATGGAAAACAAGAATAAACTTGTCAGTATGACAGATATATAAAGGGAGGCAATCAAACATCTATTCTGCTTTTCCCATACAGGCTCTACCTCAGAATATCTGAATAGAAGTTGAGGGCAGATCTCTCTTTGCAGAAGTAGCCTAGGTAATCAATGAAGAAGGATTGGCTGAATTAGATTACCTCATTTTGTATGCCCAAGTGAACTGTTCATCAGGACTGGCTAGGATCACAAAAAGAGACAACCAACTATTAACATTTGAGGGGCATATTTAAAAGTTTAGATGTCCCTAGAAAGTAAACTTGAAGAAATGGAACCTGAAACTGAGCATGCCACTTTGTCCAAGTTCCTATTGCACATAATGATTTAACTGCAAGCAATGACAGAGGGATTTATAGTGTTATAAGGTTCAGAAAACTAAGATCATGGCATCTGGTCCCATCACCTCATGGGAAATAGATGGGGAGACAGTGGAAACAGTGTCAGACTTTATTATTTTGGGCTCCAAAATCACTGCAGATTGTGACTGCAGCCATGAAATTAAAAGACGCTTGCTCCTTGGAAGGAAAGTTATGACCAACCTAGATAGCCTATTAAAAAGCAGAGACATTACTTTGCCAACAAAGGTCTGTCTGGTCAAGGCTATGGTTTTTCCAGTGGTCATGTATGGATGTGAGAGCTGGACTGTGAAGAAAGCTGAGCGCTGAAAAATTGATGTTTGTGAACTATGGTGTTGGAGAAGACTCTTGAGGGTCCCTTGGACTGCAAGGAGATCCAACCAGTCCATCCTAAAGGAGATCAGTCCTGGGTGTTCATTGGAAGGACTGATGCTGAAGCTGAAACTCCAATACTTTGGCCACCTCATGCAAAGAGTTGACTGTCTGGGAAAATACCCTGATGCTGGGAGGGATTGGGGGCAGCAGGAGAAGGGGACGACAGAGGTTGAGATGACTGGATGGCATCACCAACTCGATGGGCATGAGTTTGAGCAAACTCCGGGAGTTTGTGTTGGACAGGGAGGCCTGGTGTGCTGTGATTCATGGGGTCGCAAAGAGTCGGACACAACTGAGCAACTGAACTAACTAACTAACTAAGGTTCACAAAAGTTGTTTATGTCAGAGAATGGTTCTTGCAAGGGCTGAACTGAGTCCTGGAGGCTGGTTACACTTCAGCCAGGTACAGGCAGAAGAGACATAATTCAGGGGAGAAAAGCATGAGGCAGGATGGATGGGTGATGGAAAGAGCTTGAAGGACACTGTGGGTCCAGTTTCACAGTTTGTTTTATTCTACTAATAAATGATGACTGAGTGTCACTTCAAGGGTGATGGAAGAGCACATGATGATGGAATGTCATTCAAATATTTCATACAGAAAGTGAAAATAAAGGAAACCTCTTTTAAAATGGAGTCAGGGGACTTCCTTGGTGGTCCAGTGGTTAAGACTCTGTGCTCCCAATACAGGAGGCTTGGGTTCAATCCCTCCCTGGCCAGGGAACTAGATCCCACATGTCGCCACTAAGACTTGGTGCAGCCAAATACACACATATTTAAATAAATAAATAAATAAATAAATAAATAAAATGGATTTGGGAAGCCCTGATCTCACACATTATCACGAACTGCCCTTTGCAGACTCCATCAGGAAGAAGCTATCTCAGCTATCTTTCACTCTCTAACAGGAAGCAGCTTACTTTACATACCCAACAGTAGGCTGTTGCCCAGCAACAACCCCGCCAAGGAGAAACTACTACACTTTCAGTCAATGAAAAGCTGTTACCACCCTGATCTCTCATTTGTTGTTGTTCATTTGCTCAGCCCTGTCCAACTCTGCGACCCCATGGACTGCAGCATGCCAGGCTTCCCTGTCCTTCACCATCTTCCAGAGTTTGCTCCAACTCACGTCCATTGAGTTGGTGCTGCCATCCAACCATCTCATCCTCTGTCGTCCCTTTCTCCTCCTGCCTTCATCTTTCCCAACATCGGGGTCTTTTCCAATGAGTTGGTTCTTCCCATCAGGTGACCAAAGTATTGGACTCTCATTGGCCTCCAGTGAATTTCTGTTCACTCCTTCACATCATATACAAAAATAAATTCAAAATGGTTTAAATACCTAACTATAAGATATGATACCATAAGACTCCTAGAAGAGAATGTTGGCAAAACATTCTCTGATGTAAACTGTAGCAATCTTTTCATAGCTCAGTCTTGCAAGGCAGAGAAAATAATAGTAAAAATAAAATAGTAAAAATAAGCTCAGTTATGTCTGACTCTTTGTGACCACATGGATTGTAGCCTGCCAGGCACCTCTGTCCATGGGATTTTACAGACAAGAATACTGGCGTGGTTAGCCATTCCCTTCTCCAGGGGATCTTCCCGACCCATGGACTGAACTGGTGTCTCTTGTGTCTACTGTATTAGCAGGCAGAATCTTTACCACTAGTGCCACCAAACAAATGGGACCTAATAAACTGTAAAAGCTTTTGCTCAGCAAAAATACCCCATCAACAACATGAAAAGACAATCTATGGAATGGAGAGAATATTTGCAACAGATGCAACAGACAAGGGCTTAATTTCCAACAAACAGCTCTTATACTTCAATATAAAAAAAAAAAAACCAAACAATTCAAACAAAAAATGAGCAGATCTATAAACACTTTTCTCCAGGGAAGACATGTAGATGGCCAACAGGCATATGAAAAGATGATCAACAATGTTAACTATTAGAGAAATGCAAATCAAAACCACAACGAAATACCACTTCAATCCTGTCAGAATAGCTAATATGAAAAAGTCTACAAACAATAAATGCTGGAGAGGGTGTGGAGAACAGGGAACCTTCCTATAATGTTGAAGGGAATGTAAACTGGTGCAGCCATTATGGAAAACAGTATGGAGTTTCCTTAAAAAACTAAAAGAGAGCTATCATATGACCCAGAAATCCCACTCTTGAGTATATATCCAGAAAAGATGAAATTTCAAATTCAAAAACATACATGTTCATAGCACTATTTACAATAGCCAAGACATAACAATCCAAGTGCTCATCAAGACAAGTGGCTTAAGATGTGAGATAAGTATATAGAAATCGCTGGTGGGCATTTGAGGGCTAGAAGGGGAGGGGTTTCAGCCATCTCAAGTAAGGTTGTGCTGAGGTTCCCCCAATACTACATGCAGATGGTGCATCAACATGTACAGCATTCTATAGGTTCCTCGCGTTGCCAGCACTGAATCTCTGGTGCTTACCGGGTCCCATGGTCTGGCCGTGGAGCTGATGCTGGCCGTATATATTACTCAGCCACAAATAAGAATGAAATATTGTTATTTTAAAAAACATGGATGGACCTAGAGTTTATTATACTTAGTGAAGTAAGACAGAGAAAGACAAGAGTTATGTGATATCACTTATAGGTGGAATATAAAAGTAACACCAATGAATCTATATATAAAATAGAGACAGACTCACAGACATAAAAAACAATCTTATGGTTACCAAAGGGGAAATGGAAGGATAAATAGTATGGTATTAACAGATACAAACTACTATACATAAAATAGATAAGGAAAAAGGATTTATTGTGTAGTAATACATAAGGAAAAAGGATTTATTGTGTAGTAAAGGTAACTATATTCAGTATCTTGTAATAACATATGGTAAAAAATAATCTGAAAAAAAAAATGTAACTGAATCACTTTGGTGTATACCTGAAACATAACATTGTAAATCAAGGACACTTTAATTTTAAAAAATTGTGAAAGTCTATAACTTAGTTCTTAACAAAGATACTATTAAATGGCTGCTTTTGTACCAGGCACTATGCCAGGTGCTGAGAGTATGAAGATGAAGAAGACAGCCTTCCTACTTTTGATGCCTTCACTCTAGAGGAGGTATACAAAGTATTTGTGATAGAGCACATGTACCCTGAAGCTCAGAGTAGGTGCTTAATCAACGCTGAACTGGAAGTTTTATAACACTTTACAGTTTACAAAGCACTTTCATGAACATTATCCTATTTGAAACAATGGGGACCATAAAGTTTTCAAGAATAAACAAAGATCTCAGGCATTTAGCAGAGGGAGGGATGATCTTTTGCGATTAGTAGCTATGACTTCATGGGAAAGATAAAATATGAGATGAATGAAGGAATAGGCTACTCACTTCAGTAATCTTGAGCTTCTCTTGTGGCTCAGCTGGTAAGGAATCGGCCTACAATGCAGGAGACCTGGGTGTGATCTCTGGGTTGGGAAGATTCCCTTGGAGAAGGGATCAGCTACTCCCTCCAGTATTCTGGCCTGGAGAACTCCCTGGACTATATAGTCCATGGAGTCAGAAAGAGTCCGACAGGACTGAGAGACTTCCACTTTCACACTTTTAAAACACAGATGGATTTTGACAGGAGTGAAAGATGGGAGAGTGGGAGTTTTAGATAAATACATCAGCAAAAGCATGTCCTCAGTAATTTCATATTGCTTTTTAATCTTTGTTTATGAACGTATAAATTCTCTCTGGAATACTGCTGAATCTGCATGTCTGTAATTTTCGGAATCTACCCGTATTGCCCTTTGAAAATCTGCAAAACTTTTTTTTTTCCCATTTTTAATTTTCCTGCACATTATTCATGAATTCTGATGATTACTAATGGAGATTATAGTATTCATTTAATTACAGATACTTATTGAAACCCTGATACACTCAAGGCCATGGCCCTGGAAGCATGGGGACTACTAAAAGGAACTATGTATACAAACAACTACCCCACAAAGCAGAAATCTGTAAGTGCCTCAGCTGAGCTGAAGCTGGCTTTACAGGAGGGCTGAGAAGTTTTTGGAATGTTTGTTCATTTCCAGTTCTTTTCCTACAAGTAATTCATCTGACCTTGGAGATTTCACCTTAAAAAATGATTAACTTTTTAAAAACAACCTCCTCTCCCAGGCTACTCTTAGGGTTTAATGAGAACGGTTCAACTTGAAGGTCTTTATCGGAAGATTGAGGCAATTTAGGAGCTGGCAGACTGCGGGTCTCTCTGACCTCCGGTTCAATACTCACGGTACATTGTCTCCAGAGACGCTTTCCTCAGGCCTACACTTTCTTGTTCTGAATATTCTTTAAAGTATCTTTTATTGTGTTTAGCATATTTGCAAGAGCCACCTGACTTTAACCTTTAAAGAGTAGCCTTAGGCAGGAAGGCTCAGGAGGAGTTATGGCTCTTTGTGACGCACTATCCCATCCTTACCCCATCTTGCGGGTTAGTTTGTCTAACCCTCAGGATGGCCCTGAAGGATGGAACATCTTATCCACGTAAAAGTGTTCTGGGGATTCTGATCCTCTAAGAGAGTAATTTATCCAAGGTCTCAAGAGCTCAAAAGTGGTAGACCTTGGATTTGAACATCGCTATTTCTGACCTCAAAGCCCATGCCTTCCCCACAACGTATTAACCACGATGAAGTGTATTTTTAAATTCATCTTCCTGGTTTTGTAAAACTCTTTTAAAAGGCTGTCAGTTCGTCAAAGTTTCCTGTTCAGGCTCATGAATTTCAGCTGCTCAACGAGCATTTATTTGCCACTCAAAGTCTGGGAATATCACTTGCCTTCTCCGGTATCCTCGTTCATTCATTACTGTATTTATAACTTTAGAGTCACAGTTATTCTTCTTTGTATCTGCCTATTACCATGTTGAAATTTCCTACGGTCCTTTTTTTTTTTTAACTACTGTTGTAATTCTCTTTTATTCTATTTTTTGAACTCCAAGATGGCCATCTCCCACTTTTTTTAATAGGCAGGAGAAGGAGGGAGGTGCAGAAAAAAAAGAAGAGAGTGGTATAGTTAACTGGGGATTGTTTTATTGTATCTTTTCGTCAGACGTCCTGCTATCTTTTAAAATTTAATGTTCTCACTTGGGGACCCTAGACACCAACGAAGCAGCAAGATCAAGACAAAACCTGGTCAGTAGGTAAAACGAGGCGCGGAACCCCTCCCCTAAAGCCAGGGCCAGGGGGCGGGGCGGAGCGCAGCCAGGGGGCGGAGCGGAGCGCGGGTAGGGGGCGGGGCTGCGCTCAGGACGCGCGGGCCTTATAGTCTCCCGGAAGGCGCGCGGGGCCCGCGGTGGTGAACACAACAGGCCCTCGAGGGAACCCCGGCCCTGCGATCCCCCTGTGCCTCTCCTCTCCGCAGACCCGCGCGGCGTCAGCTCGCCCGTACTCGCTGAGCCTAACCCCGCGGCCGCTGCCGTGCGGCCTGCGTCGCCTCCCGTAGTTCCCCGACAGGCTATGGCCGCCCGCCTCCTGCGCGTCGCCTCCGCCGCCCTCGGCGACACGGCCAGCCGGTGGCGGCTTCTCGCGCGACCCCGCGCGGGAGCCGGCGGCCTCCGCGGGAGCCGAGGGCCGGGCCTGGGCGGCGGCGCGGCGGCGACGCGGACGCTGAGCGTATCGGGGCAAGCGCAGAGCAGGTGAGGCGCGCGGGGTGGGGCGCGCGCGGGGTCGCGCCGAGCTCGTGGGTCCTCTGGTGGCGGCGCCTCCGTCGCCTCCAGAGGTTTCCAGTTCTGTCGTCCTTCCGGGCGCCGGCGTGCGGGCCACAAGCCCAGCCCCGCTGCCTTCTCCTGGCCCCGGGCTGGTCGTCCCGTGCGGTCGCTTCCTCCGTGTCGTCCGGTTGCCAAGTTGCTTCTCAGGTCCACCGACACTTGGCGGAGGACCGGGGCCTGGGGCCCCCGATTTCCCTGTCCCAGCGCTCCCTGTGCCCTCAGGAAAGCTGGCAGTTTGCTGCTGCTGGTTCTCCGTGCGGTGTGGCGTGGATCTAACCTTTGCCCTGCCGGAGACCGCGGTGAACCTCGCGCCCAGTTTGTGTCGCGGCCACGGCTTTCTTCTGGGCTCTCTTCCTCCTGCCGGGTCTGGAAACGTTCTGTCCCCAAGTCCTTGTCCATTTAGGGTACACCCGCTCGTCCCCAAACTTCCCGGTGTGCTCCCTCTGGTGCCTGCTAAGTCGCTTCAGGCGTGTCCGACTCTTTGCGACCCCATGGACTGGTGCCCATCAGGCTCCTCTGTCCGTGGGATTCTCCAGGCAGGAATACTGCAGTGAGATGTCATGCCCTTCTCCACTCCCTCTGGTTGCTGTCGGATAAAAAGCCCCCTGCATTGGACTGGCAAGCCAGGGTTTTAAACTGGGCTTTGACACTTATTATCCAGTTTGTCTAATGCCTGTAACTGGGGGATAAGAGTCGTGTAGGCCTCACAGGACCATTTAAAGAAACCAATAAGAGCATACACATATTGTAGGGAGTCTGGAGGGCTCAGTAAATCCCACCTGTTAGCCTCAGCCGCCTCCTAGGCCCACAGCATTGAGTTTTGTGTACTAAATGTCGAAACAGATGTGAAAAAAAATTTGCCTAGAATATGTTGCAGTTTTGAGTTCTTGGGTAGATTTGTTTCTCAAAGACACGATCCCCTTTAGATACAATAGAGGTAAAATGTACTCATAATTTCAGAGTATAGCACTGTGGTGGATGGAGCCTTAATATAATGTAGGTCTGAACAGCTCTCTGACCCGCTGCCCTGTAGTAGGAAGCAGGGAAAAACAGCTGGGTTTGTGTTCCTCTCTAGTTTCTTCTTTGTGAAGTTCCTGAGAATAGGGTGTGGGACTTACTCATCTTTTTCCCCTTATTCTGTGAGGTAGTGGGTGCTCACTAAATTTTTGTTGTATGAACTGTGGAGGAGATAATGAAGGCAAGCTGGGGTTATTCGTTTAGGCACGGGTGGGGTTATTTGTTACTTCTCAGTTTTTGATGTCCATCTGCCTGGATGCCTTGTTGCCTTGTTTTCTACTTTGGTTGCTTTCTTGAAAAATTGTGTATAAATTGGGACTCTTACTGAACACATTTATGTAACTAATATTTAAAGGGACATGAGTGCTTTTGTGAATGGGAATTCTCTCTTCCAAGTTACTGTTTGATTTGGTATATCAGGTTGTCATAAAGGGAAGCACATCTGTTTTGTTCCCACTTAAACCTACTTTCTGCCCCATTGGCAGAGTTTCTGTCGATGGCCTGTGTTTCCTATCACAGACTGGAGCTGCAACTAAATTTTCCAGGCTACCCAGTATGGTCACCAGTAACCACAAGTAGCCATTTAAGATAATTAAAGTTGAATAAAATTGAAGAATCAGTTTCCCAGTTCCACTGGCCACATTTCAAATGCTGGATAACCACACATAGCTTAGTAGCTACTGTCTGGGACATCAGTTATGTACAACTATAGAATATCTTTGTTATTGCTCAAGTTTAATTGGACAGAGCAGTCTAGAGGCTGTAGTTCTGACTTTGAAGTTTAACATTTAAGTAAACTTTCAGTAACTGAGAGTCAAAAAACTCCTTTAACTCCAAAATACTGTGTTGTAGTACTTTACATTTTGTAGTGATTTCGGTTGCAAAGGGCTTTCACGTATATTATTTCACTTGACCCTTAAAATCTCCTGAGGCAGGTAAAGTAGATAAATGAGAATAAAAATTTTATATTAAGTAGCAGGCAAAACTGGGACTAGAACTTACATAGTTTTTGTTTGTTTTTTGAGCACCATTAGAGTTGATAATTGTTTAGCCCATTGGGTCATTTGGAAGAGTTAAGGTGGCTGTGGAAGTGGGGCACTCTAGATGGGGCCCTTTTCTTGGACCAACTGCCCCAGACCACCCCACATAGTGAAAGGGTGAGCATTAGCAGCCATAACTCCCCTGTCTGTTAGAAGTCTGTTAAGAGCTTTGCCACAACAGCCACTGACACCTTAGTTGAGATATCTGCTGTGGTTGAACAGAATAAATGGCCGTGCATGGTGCATAAAGGGTAACAGTTGAAGGAAGTAGTTGTTTGTGGTACTGGTTGATATATTGATGATGATAGAGGATTTAGAGGGATCATAGTTATTTTCCAGTACCTGAAACCTTGATCTTCTGGGGAATAGGTAAAAACTTTTTGCTAGTTCTTAAAATTGGGGAAGAGAAACCTACAAAACCCATCAGTACCAATTGTTAATAATGAATAAAGTTAGTTGAGTAAAGTACACATGTATGATGCTTTTTAGGGAATAAAATGTTTCCACAAACTTTCTCTCCTTTAATTCTCTCAGCAGCTTGGTGAAGTGTCCGTTGTTGCCACTTACCCATGGTCACCTAATGAGTACATTGGAACCAGGGCTGGACTTTATGTCTTCTGACTCTTACATTCCATACTTTCTCAGCTGCACAATTGCTTTTACTCTGTTATTTCTGCTTTCTCTCCCATCCTTTGGTAACCCTGTTATTACTCTTCATTCTGCAGTTTTTTCTGGGGCTGAACACCTTTAATGGACTCTATTCCTGGGTCGGGAAGACCCCCTGGATGGAGGGCATGGCAAGCCACTCCAGTATTCTTGCCTGGAGAATCTATAGACAGAGGAGTCTGGTGGGCTGCAGTCCATACGGTGGCAAAGAGTTGGACATGAGTGAGGCAACTTAGCACACACGCATGCACACCTTTAATATGTAGCAGCAGTTCAGGCTCCTTAGTAGCAAAAGGACTGCGACTTTAAATAAAAGTTACCAGTGTTTGTTGAGCTCTACTCTGTTAGGAATTTTCCAGATGTTATCAAAACCGTGAGATAAATGATACCCTGATTTTAAAGAGGAGGAATCTGTGTCAGAGTTGAAATTCCTTTGCTGTTGCTTCTCTGGTGACTCAGTGGTCAGTGTTGCTTCGCTGGTAACTCAGTGGAGAGAATTCGCCTGCCAATGCAGGAGACATGGGTTGGATCCCTGGGTCAGGAGGATTCCCTGGAGAATATGGGCAGAGGAGCCTGGAGGGCTGCAGTCCATGGGCACAACTTAGTGACTAAACAACAATAACAAAGCTTAGCTCTAGGGTGCGCCAGAAGCGCAGCAGTCCCCAAACCTCCAGCCTTCAGTGGTGTGTATAAACTATGGAATTCTTTCTGTTGTACTTATTGTCGCTTAGTACCAGGCATTTTTTGATGTCAAATCTCTAGACTTCTGTGGGTTTCAGACATATGTTTCCATCTGGCTTCTGGACCTTTTTTTTTTTTTTTTATTTTTTTATTTTTTTTATGTTCAATAAGATAAGTTTTATTTCTGATGATAAAAGTACACAGTTTGGTGAACTAGGAATAAAGATTTTATAGATTTAACAGTTTAATGATTTCAAAGATTTAATAATCACTAGTGTTAGCACATCAATTTTCTGTCTTTAGCTAAGCATATCATAACTTTCCAGGTTTGTTGGAAAGGCAAATCATTCAATATCATGGTAATCCAAGCCTATGCCCCAACCAGTAACACCGAAGAAGCTGAAGTTGAATGGTTTTATGAAGACCTACAAGACCTTTTAGAACACACACCCCAAAAAGATGTCCTTTTCATTATAGGGGACTGGAATGCAAAAGTAGGAAGTCAAGAAACACCTGGAGCAACAGGCAAATTAGGCCTTAGAGTACGGAATGAAGCAGGGCAAAGGCTAATAGAGTTTTGCCAAGAGAATGCACTGGTCATAGCAAACACCCTCTTCCAACAACACAAGAGAAGACTCTACACATGGACATCACCAGATGGTCAACACTAAAATCAGACTGATTATATTCTTTGCAGCCAAAGATGGAGAAGCTCTATACAGTCAGCAAAAACAAGACCAGGAGCTGACTGTGGCTCAGACCATGAACTCCTTATAGCCAGATTCAGACTTAAATTGAAGAAAGTAGGGAAAACCACTAGACCATTCAGGTATGACCTAAATCAAAACCCTTATGATTATACAGTGGAAGTGAGGAATAGATTTAAGGGACTAGATCTGATAGAGTGCCTGATGAATATGGATGGAGGTTCGTGACATTGTACAGGAGACAGGGATAAAGACCATGCCCATGGAAAAGAAATGCAAAAAAGCAAAATGGCTGTCTGAGGAGGCCTTACAAATAGCTGTGAAAAGAAGAAAAGCGAAAAGGAAAGATATTCCCATTTGAATGCAGAGTTCCAAAGAATAGCAAGGAGAGATAAAGCCTTCCTCAGCAATCAATGCAAAGAAATAGAGGAAAATAACAGATTGGGAAAGACTAGAGATCTCTTCAAGAAAATTAGAGATACCAAGGGAATATTTCATGCGAAAATGGGCTTGATAAAAGACAGAACTGGTATGAACCTAACAGAAGCAGAAGATATTAAGAAGAGGTGGCAAGAATACACAGAAGAACTGTACAAAAAAGATCTTCACGACCCAGATAATCACGATGGTATGATCACTCACCTAGAGCCAGACATCCTGGAATGTGAAGTCAAGTGGGCCTTAGAATGCATCACTACAAACAAAACTAGTGGAGGTGATGGAATTCCAGCTGAGTTATTTCAAATCCTGAAAGATGATGCTGGGAAAGTGCTGTACTCAATATGTCAGCAAATTTGGAAAACTCAGCAGTGGCCACAGGATTGGAAAAGGTCAGTTTTCATTCCAACCTCAAAGAAAGGCAATCCCAAAGAATGCTCAAACTACCACACAGTTGCACTCATCTCACACGCTAGTAAAGTAATGCTCAAAATTCTCCAAACCAGGCTTCAGCAGTACATGAACCGTGCACTTCCAGATGTTCGAGCTGGTTTTAGAAAGGCAGAGGAACCAGAGATCAAATTGCCAACAGCTGCTGGATTATCGAAAAAGCAAGAGAGTTCCAGAAATACATCTATTTCTGCTTTATTGGCTATGCCAAAGCCTGTGACTGTGTGGATCACAATAAACTGTGGAAAATTCTGAAAGAGATGGGAATACCAGACCACCTGACCTGCCTCTTGAGAAACCTGTATGCAGGTCAGGAAGCAACAGTTAGAACTGGACATGTAACAACAGACTGGTTCCAAATAGGAAAAGGAGTACATCAAGGCTGTATGTTGTCACCCTGCTTGTTTAACTTATAGGCAGAGTATGTCATGAGAAAGCTGGGCTGGAAGAACCACAAGCTGGAATCAAGATTGCCAGGAGAAATATCAATAACCTCAGATATGCAGATGACACCATCCTTATGGCAGAAAGTGAAGAGGAACTAAAAAGCCTCTTGATGAAAGTGAAAGAGGAGAGTGAAAAAGTTGGCTTAAAGCTCAGCATTCAGAAAACTAAGATCATGGTATCTGGTCCCATCACTGCATGGAAAATAGATGGGGAAACAGTGGAAACAGTGTCAGACTTTATTTTTTTTGGGCTCCAAAATCACTGCAGATGGTGATTGCAGCCATGAAATTAAAAGATGCTTACTCCTTGGAAGGAAAGTATGACCAACCTAGATAGCATATTAAAAAGCAGAGACATTACTTTGCCAACAAAGGTCTGTCTAGTCAAGGTTATGGTTTTTCCAGTGGTCATATATGGATGTGAGAGTTGGACTGGGAAGAAGGCTGAGCTCCAAAGAATTGATGCTTATGAGCTGTGGTGTTGGAGAAGACTCTTGAGAGTCCCTTGGACTGCAAGGAGATCCAACCAGTCCATCCTAAAGGAGATCAGTCCTGGGTGTTCATTGGAAGGACTGATGCTGAAGCTGAAACTCCAGTACTTTGGCCACCTCATGGGAAGAGTTGATTCATTGGAAAAGACCCTAATGCTGGGAGGGATTGGGGGCAGGAGGAGAAGGGAACGACAGAGGGTGAGATGGCTGGATGGCATCACCGACTCGATGGACATGAGTTTGAGTAAACTCCGGGATTTGGTGATGGTCAGGGAGTCCTGGTGTGCTGCAATTCATGGGGTCCCAAGGAGTCGGATACGACTGAGTGACTGAACTGAACTGACTGATCATAACTTTTGATAGAATTGGAAAACATTTATTTGAGGTATAACATAAAATAAACTGATAGATATAAAATTCAGTGATTTTTAGCAAATCTTTAGGGTTCTGCAGCCATTACCATATCTTTGATTTGTCTAGCCATAAACACAATCCAGCACTGGAATAATTTCGTTTCACCAGACAGTTTGACATTTTACAGTCAGTCCCCATGTCCAACCCTAGTCCCAGGCAACCACTGATCTGCTTTCTGTCTTTATAGATTTGCCTTCTCTGGGAAATTTATGTATTGATATATATATAAAACTGGGCTTATTTAACTGAGTGTAAATGTTATCAAGGTTCAAATGTGTTGAAGCATATGTTTTTTCTGTCAGTTCAGTTCAGTCAATCAGTTCAGTTCAGTCATTCAGTTCAGATCAGTCGCTCAGTCGTGTCTGACTCTTTGCGACCCCATGAACTGCAGCACGCCAGGCCTCCCTGTCCATCACCAACTCCTGGAGTCTACCCAAACTCATGTCCATCAAGTCGGTGATACATCCAGCCATCTCATCCTCTGTCGTCCCCTTCTTCTCCTGCCCTCAATCCTTCCCAGCATTAAGGTCTTTTCCAATGAGTCAACTTTTTGCATAAGGTGGCCAAAGTAATGGAGTTTCAGCTTCAGCATCAGTCCTTCCAATGAACACCCACGACTGATCTCCTTTAGGATGGACTGGTTGGATCTCCTTGCAGTCCAAGGGATTCTCAAGAATCTTCTCCAACACCACAGTTCAAAAGCATCAATTCTTTAGCACTCAGCTTTCTTCACCGTCCAACTCTCACATCCACATCAAGCAGGTCTAAACTTGAACTAATTTCCAGTCTTCCCCAAAACTCCTTCTCCTAAGTTAATCCTCGGTTAACCTGTACTCGCCATTACCCAGGCAAGAAATTTGTGTTACTTCCTCCCTCTCCAGAACCTTTTGATTCTGCCTTCTGAATATCTCTTAAATTAGTATCTCCTACACTGTTGCTTCGTTTATGCCCTTTCATAACCTCCAGCGGGTCTCCCTGCCTCCAGACTATCTTCATTCTTAGTCATTCTCTTTGAAAAAAATGCCAGTTGCCTAGTTGAAAATTGTGCATGTTTGGGAATACTTGCTTTAAAGCATTTTTTTTTTTCCCTGTGAAAAGAAGTTGGAGAGTACAGGCCCATTTAAGGGACATTCTCTCTTTCTCAACACAATTCTGATCAATTTTTAACAATCTTTTTTTTTCAGCATTGTGTAATCAGGGAAGACATTATCTGATAAGGCTGCCTTGGTTGTGAAATGAGATGACTGGACTTGGTAATTTGCATGATATTTATAGCTCTGAAATTATACAATTCTAGGTTTACTTATATTAAAGTTTTCTTTGATGAACTATGCCTATTGGGAGTGATGAAAATTACAACTAATTCTTTTAAGTCGAAGTACATCTTTTCAATTATGAAGTAAAAATTAAAATGACCAGTGGTGGGGAGGGTATTATCTAGTTGATAGTATGATTTTCCTTCCCAAAATTTGGACTCATGTTTGAGAGAAGGGTAAGAAATGTAAGCACGTTAGCAGACTGATGACTGACTGATAGATATCCTATAATAATGAAAAATATAAGGAGGGTTATATTTATCTTCCCACAGATTTAAACAGAGAAAACCTTTTTCTAATCCCTTTGGTTTTCGACCAAAACGAAATGTTGAACTACTCAAAGCTATCAAACTGCTGCCTCTTGTTGACTGTGTTTGTCAGACACTTGCATAACAATTGCCTTATCAATGGTATGATGATTTGTGTTTAAAGCTCTCCACAGCCCTCATCTAGTTTTTAGGGACACATTCATAGAGAGGTTGGTTTTCAGAGGATCTGTGTGAGAGCAAAACAGACTTCATAAGTGATAATGATTGCTAATGATTTCCTGTAACTGTGACTGAAGGTGACGACTGGGGAGACATACTTCACGTGGCCTTGATAGTGACGTACTTACTGTTTCCTTTAGGGTGGCGGAACTTCCCTTCGGGTTGGTGGGTAGAAAGTTATGCCTCTGATTTCTGGTGTCTCCTTCCCAAATAAACTTTAGAAAGAAAAGAAAATCCTGTAAAGGAGAATATTTGCATGCACACAGACACACACAACCTAATTATTTCACCTTATGGGTTCTTCAAGCAACTATTTTAAAGTATCTTGAAATTACTGAAAGTAATAAAGGACTGTTTCCTTTTCCAGCTCAGAAGATAAAATAACAGTCCACTTTATAAACCGTGATGGTGAAACATTAACAACCAAAGGAAAAGTTGGTGACTCTCTGCTAGATGTTGTGGTTGAAAATAATCTAGATATTGATGGTTTTGGTGAGTATGGAACATTCCTTAAAATTTATAAGTGAAACTATTAAATAGGTTTTACCTTTGTTTTGTTGTTTATTTTTGAAGAATTTTAACTATAGCATGCTAAGTGAACTATTAAAATTCAGGATGCTTTAGTGTTATATTCTCACTTATGAAGAATAAGAGTGACACCGTGTTTCTGTTCTTTGAACATTTAATTAGCTATATGCCCTAAAGTCTGTTGCCTCATTACCTTATTGATTATATGTGTGATGCAAAGCTGGGAGTAGTGCGTGGAATTGAAAAATACCAGGGACGCTGTGGGAGAAGGCGAGGGTGGGATGATTTGAGAGAATAGCATTGAAACATATATATTATCTATGTGAAATAGATCACCAGTTCAGGTTCGATGCATGAGACAGGGTGCTCAGGGCTGGTGCACTGGGATGACCATGAGGGATGGGATGGGGAGGGAGATGGGGGGGCGCTCAGGATGGGGGACACATGGCTGATTCATGTGAATGTATGACAAAAACCACCACAATATTGCAAAGTAATTAGCCTCCAATTAAATGAATTAAAAAAGAAAATACCAGATTGAGATACTAAATGTCATATTACAGAGGCTTATGGGATCTTAGTTCCCCAACCAAGGATTGAACCCAGGCTCTTGGCAGTGAAAGTGCCAAGAGTCGTAACCACTGGACTGCCAAGGGAATTCCCAGACTGGTATTTTCTTAATTACAGTGAACTTATGCATTCTTTTTAAGTGAGTACTTTTTTATTGAGCTGTAATTGACGTGTTAGTTTCAGGCATACAACATTGTGGTTTGATACTTGCATGGCAAAACCCACTCCAGTTTTCTTGCCTGGAGAATCCCATGGACGGGAGCCTGGCCGGCTACAGTCCCTGGAATCTCAGAGAGTTGGACACGCCTAAAGTGACTTAGCACGCATGCCTTGTACAGTCTGGAATGTCAGCTCACTTTCCTTCAAAGGGTAGTTAATCTACTTCTTATTAAGGAAGTGTTTGGTTTAGGAAATTTTCACTCCTAGACTTTTCACCTTATTCCTTTACCACTCACAGAAAGCCCATATCCAGGAAACTGCCATCTTAGACCTCAGGGATACACTGTGTGTCACTTGCCAGTTTTGCTCGAGCATTCTCTCTAGTCTAGAATGGTAGTTCTTTAAGAGAGTTCCATGAGTGCCACTTGGGAAATTCACATTCTTAGGCCCCACCCTGGACTTCCTGAATCAGAAAGTTTGGGGTAGGGCCCAGAAATGTGTATTGTAACAAGCCTGCCATGTGATTTGATGCATGTGGAAGTTTGAGAACCACTAGTCTGCAGTCAGGTCCAAGGAGCATATCTGACTATTTTTCATTCAAGGCACTGTTCATATTGCACTTTTAAGAACTCTTTTCAGATCAGAATTATTTCTTCCCTTCCATTTTCCCATTTTATATTAAATATACTTCTCTATATTAATCCTCATTTCAGTTTTCTTTTTTAGAGAGAATGTCCCTTCCCTTTATTAGATTGTGTGCTTTTGGAAGACTCTTATCAGTCAGGTAACCAGAGTTGGCACTCAGTAATAATTTGCTAAATTTGTGAATCTAATGTCAATTACAGGGATAACTATAATTGGACCTACTACATTCCAGCATATGTTATCTATTATTGTAACAACTCTTAAGAGGCAGTTTTTTTTTTTTTTTTTTTAACTTCCAATTTATAGGTGAAGAAACTAATAAAGTTCAGAGAAACTTAATGTTCCCTGGATCATATGGTAGCAAGTCAGAAGGCCTTGTAAGATTCAGGCCTGAGTCTCTCTAACTCCTGAACCTCGGCTTTTTCCTGTAAGCATTTCTCTCTTAAGAAGTGTCTTTCCTTTGTGAACACTTGTTAAAGAAATTAGGTGATGACATAGTTGCTATAGCTCTAGTTTTAAGGCATTTCTTACTCTAAAGCAGTGGTTCTTGGCTGGGACTAAGTTTCAGAATTCTTTAGAAATCTTAAAGATATGTTATGTCATGATAGTGTAGGGAGAGCGGAAGTTGTGCAGATATCCTTTTAAATTCACATGATTCAGATCCATACCATGGATTGACTGATTTATGGAAAAGAACCCATGGATAATTTATATATATATGTATATTCTGTAAAAATTTGTATATAATTGAGTTCCCTCATGAGTTCATATTCAGCAACACTTAGTTGACTAAGTTTGGTTTCTCTGAATTGTTCTCTCACAAATGAAGAGTAACACACTGCACAGTAATTGAGAATAGACCCTGGAATCAGACAAATGTGATTCATAAACCAACATTGTCACTGACTGTTCATAATACCTGGAGCAAGCTGCTTTATATCTGTATGCCTCAGTTTCCTCTTCTGTAAAATATGATTGTATTAGTTCTAACATTATAGGGTTGTTGAAGATTAAGTGGTATAATGGAAGTGAAGTGCTTAGCACAGTGGCTACGTTGGTAAGAACAGTAGAATTTGTGGCATTTTAACTTGGCCTGCTCTCCTCCTCTCCCCTGTTCAGCAGTAGCCTTAAAAATTGGCAGCCTTGCAGCCACTGGAGGAACAAACTGATTTGACTTCCTCAGAAGCGTTCTCCAGAATTTTGTCACTTTATTTTGCAGCTTCTCGGAAAAGCTCCATTCCAAGGAATTGTTTATCTGATTTGCCTCAGAGATTGCTCTGTGAGGAGGCTCTGTCCCTAAGACTTTTGTCTGAAATAATTACCTGCAGTTGTTTAACACTGTGCTGCCTGAGGCTGTGATGCCTCTTGGAGCAAACAGGAGCCTGACCAGAAAGCCTAAAAGAAAGATCTGGGGAATGCAATGTCTGTAGTGGGCTTTGAAATACTTTGGGGATCTGAAGGCCATGCACAAAAGCAGGACTGTGTTTATGTCCAGAAAAGACCTGATAGGGCCTTAGTCTCTCATCTGTGCATCTCTGGCTGACCTTGAGGGTCCCGTGCAGGTGAAGGCCAAGACAGACATGCAGAGTACTTGAATGTTGAAGGTGTGCGTAATCATGAACTGAGCTCCTCAGCAGAGGGCAGAAGCCTTTATTGGGTCAAAGCCCTGAAGGAAACCTCCATATAGTGATCTAGCTGACCACTAAGCTCACTGAACAGAGACATTGCTGATCACATGCTGCTGGGATTACAGGCCTCAGAGTTAGTTTGGGAAAGTCAGTAAAGAAACAAATAGCTGCAAGAACAACCGCCAAAAAGCCAGCATGGCAACAAACCTAGGGGAGACAGTGGTGATCCTTATTTTCAGGGTTGTCATGTTATATTATTTAAAATGTCTACTTTGCAATAAAAAATTCAAGACTCCCAAGGAACAGGAAGGTATGGCCCATACTCAGGAAGAAAAGCAGTCAATAGAAGCTGTCCCTGAGGAGTCCCAGCTATTATACTTACCTAGACAAAGATGTTAAATCAGCTGTTACCGAAGTTCAGAGAGCTGAAGGAAAGTATGTCAGGATGTTCTTTGGCCTTTGTACATCAGTATGTGTGGACTTTGTTACCACTGTGTGTGAGGGTACATTAAAGAAGGAAAGAACATTTTTCCTGTCCTTGAGAAAGCTAATCTTTTGTGTTCTGGAAAGGCTAATGTGGAGGCTGTGATCCAGTAAATCTGTTTTTATACATTTCTCCACAGCTTCAATCTCAGCTTTATGAAAAGACGTATATACTAGACTCTTTACTCCAGAGTTATTTGTGAGAGCAAAAGATTTGAAAGAAGCAAATGCCCATAGATAGAAGACTGATATTTAGCCATGCAAGGGGTTACTATATTACTCCATTAAAAAACAACAAGACTGTGAAAGGAGTTTTGAAAACAAATATCAGTAGTTTCCTGCTGGTAGGAGGGAAGCTTTTAATGCTATGGTATATTTAATCGATATCTTTCTTTGAACATTTAGGTGACTTCCAGTTTTCAGCTATTACAAATACTCTTAAGGTGACCATCCCCAAGAATACTTTTCTGTGTTTGTGTTCCGTAATTTCCTTGTGGTAAATTCCTAGGGAAAGAATTACTTAGTAACATTTGTTTTATTAACTGTTTGCTCTAATTATTTGCCTGTTTTTCTGATGAGGTATTATTTATTTTTAGCCATTAGGAAAGGCTCTTTAAATGTGCTGTTTGACCAAAAAACTAACGAAAATGAAAATTATTTTTAAACATTTATTTGAAAGGCTCTTAACCTCTGTTTTACATGGAGCTACATTTTCCTCAAAATAATGTAAAATACTTTATTTACAGTAGATAATTTTCATGAGTTGCTTTCCATTTCTTTGAAATAAAAGCATATTTTGACCTTAATATTGAAAGTATCTTTAAATTTTTAAGTATTTTTTCTTTCATCATTCATGACTATATATTGCAATAACACTTTTTCACATTGCAGTTTGCAACCATTAGTCATATAATCAGTTTAGTAGCTCTCAGTTACCGGTTAAAGTAATTAAAAAGAAAATATAAAACCACCATTTTTTGTATTATTCCATGAAATGCTTGTTTAACTATTTTACAAAGTGTATGTATACCAGGTTGTGATGTAAAATGGGACTCATACTGTGAGTCAAAATTTAAAACATATATTTTTTCTTTTTGGAAAGCTGTTGGCTAGAATGTTAAGAATGGAGTTCCTGCCTGTGTTTGTTTCCCAGCTCTGTCACTTTGCCACCTTTGTGACCTTCAGTTAGATCTCTAATCTCTTCATACCTTGTCTCCTTAAGGGTAACATAGAAATAATGTTAGTACTTAAGTACTTTGTAAGGTTGCTATAGAGATCAAATGAGTTTATCTAAGCAAGGCTAAATTAATGTTAGCTATTCTTGTTAGCATAGTTATTACTACAGGTTCATTGTTCATTATAACAGATTTTAAAAATACATTAAAAAATGGTAACTTCCCATAGTCTTAACACACAGAGATAAACACTAAAAGAGTCCTTTCCCCCCCAGTTTCCTAGAAGTACTGAAAATTTAATGCCAACAACAGTCTTTAGTAGTTCAATAAGAATTCTGCATTTGTTTACATGGACATAGATACTTAAAGATCAAGGATCCTAATGTGTCCAGAATTTTGGGTATGTAAATATAAATTTGAGATAAGCTAAACTAGGTTCACAAAAGATAAGAGTTAAGCGTAAGTCACTTTCTAGAATAAAAATGGAAGAAATGAAATCAAGAAGGCTGAACTACTGTGTTTATAAAGAAGAGATAACAGCATTGTAAGGGACACCTATGCTTCTCAGGTGGAGCTATTGGTAAAGAACCCGCCTGCCAATGTAGGAGACATAAGAGGTGCAGGTTCGATCCCTGGGTCAGGAAGATCCCCTAGAGGAGGAAATGGCAACCCATTCCAGTATTTTTCCCTGGAGAATCCCATGGACAGAGGAGCCTGGCAGGGTACAGACTGAAGGGTCGCAGAGTCGGACACGACTGAAGCGACTTAACAGGTATGCAGGGCCAACTATTTCATTCATTTCTAAAGCTGAATACAGGAGACGCTTTAAATATTGCCCTTGTTCTAGTCACACTTAATAGGTAAGCACTGTACACAGCTGAGGCTGGCCTGGTTCAGAGTGTCTGTACGGTTTCTCTCTGGGTGATCTTATCCCTTCTGTGACATTAAATCCCATCTGGATGACCGTAAACTGTGTATTGTTAGCGCACACTGTCCCTCTGAGCCCTGGACTTACAGATTTCAACTTCCTACTTATATCTTTTCTTGGAAATTGCACAACTTCCTACTTTATATCTTTTCTTGGAGCCTCTTGATGAAAGTGAAAGAGGAGAGTGAAAAGTTGGTTTAAGACTCAACATTCAGAAGATTAAGATCATGGCATCTGGTCCCATCATCTCATGGCAAATAGATGGGGAAACAATGCAAACAGTGACAGACTTTATTTTTTGGGGCTCCAAAATCACTGCAGATGGTGACTGCAGCCATGAAATGAAGACACTTGCTCCTTGGAAGAAAAGCTATGACCAACCTAGACAGCATATTAAAAAGCAGAGACATTAGTTTGCCAACAAAGGTCTGTCTTGTCAAAGCTGTGGTTTTTCCAGTAATCATGTATGGATGTGAGAGTTGGACTATAAAGAAAGCTGAGTACCGAAGACTTGATGCTTTTGAATTGTGGTGTTGGAGAAGACTCTTGAGAGTCCCTTGGACTGCAAGGAGATCCAACCAGTCCATCCTAAAGGAAATAGTCCTGAATATTCATTGGAAGGACTGATGCTGAAGCTGAAACTCCAATACTTTGGCCACCTGATGCGAAGAGCTGACTCACTGGAAAAGACCCTGATGCTGGGAAAGATTGAAGGCAGGATGAGAAGGGGACAACAGATGATGAGATGGTTGAATGGCATCACTGATTCGATGGACATGAGTTTGAGCAAGCTCCGGGAGTTGGTGATGGACAAGGAAGCCTGGCATGCTTCGGTCCATGGGGTTGCAAAGAGTCAGACAAGACTGAGTGACTGAACTGAAAAAAGTTGTCATATTTAAATAGATTTAAATATGATTTTCACACCCCCCCCCCCCCTGAAAATTACCCTTCCGAGGATCTTGACTATCAGCAATGAGCATCTCTTAGGTGCTCAAACCTGAAACTGGAGAGCATCTTTTATTATTCCTTCTGCATCGTCTCCCTTCAGGCCATCAGCAGTTCCTATCAGATGTGCTCTCTGTCTGTCTCCAGTGGGTCCTGTTCTCACCATTTCTGCAGTCACTGCCTGGGGCTGCCAGCTACGTGTTCCAGGAGCTGCACTTCTCTGCTTCTGCTTTTGAACCCAGCAGCTGGGGTCATTCATCATAATGCAGATAAGACAGGTCCTCTAATTAGAAACCATGAATAAATTCCCATTTCCTTTAGGATAAAATCTACATTCCTTATGCTAGCCTCGGCATTACCTGGCTCCATCTGCCTTTCCTCCTCTCTCCCACTTCTCATGTTCTTTCTGTCACTTTGGCCACACTGGCCATTTATCAAGAGCTGAACTCACCTAAAATTTCTAGCTTGAAGTCTTTGTATATATACTTTACACTTTTTTCTGCCCGGGACTCCTTTCGTCTCCTTCCTGAAAAATCCTTTATGTGTTGCTTTTCATCTTTCTGGTCTCAGTTTGTTACTTCCTTAGAGGGACTTTGCCCAACCACCCAGTCCAATAGGAGTTCTTTTATTACCCTGAATCTGTTTTTCTCCATCACAGCATCCTGTTCATTTCTTTCATCGCATCACAGTCTATTTATGTATTTGTTTATTTCTGCATCTTTCTCCCTGGGGACTGTGAAGAAGGATAAAGTGATTCTTGTTTTCATATATGAAGTGAAGTAATGAATGGTTCAGTTAGTAAAATAAATTTTGGAAGCAATAAATTTATAAACATTCCTATTTCCAACTTTTATGTTAATGTAGATTTTTTTGGATGATCTTTTAAGTTTTCAGTATTATAGTATTCTGTCACTAGGGGGCAGTTACACCTTTCTGATCAAATGTACCTCATTTATTATCTCAGACTACTTTTATTTTCTTACTATGTATTTCCTTTGTGTGACTGTTTCGAGGGAAATTATTCAAATTGTGTGGTCCTGATAATCATATAAATATTTATTCATGTCATGTTAATTGATTCTTTCTGGCTCTGAAATCAAGCTTTACTTCAGAAAAATTAGATTTTAATATTTATTTATCATTTCATATTTTTAGGATATAATATTCCAACATAGCTATCCTCTGGAGTTTTATTTGAGAAAGGGGTTAGCAGTCTTTCTTGTCAGCATCATTATAGAGCTCCAGTTTTTCTTGGTATAATATAAGCTATACACACACACACACAGACCCATGAAACAATCTATTCCTGGTGGAAAGCTCTTAAGTTACATGAAAGGAGCCGTAGTCTGCAGATAGCTAACTTACTCTGGGAATTAGTTTTTTATGACAGGAATTTTAATCTTTAGTATTAGTCTTGTTAAAAAGAAAAAACAAGTTTTATTCATCATCAGCCTTGAAATTAGCCATGCCTTACCTAAACAAAATGCCTTACTTATTCTTAACATAATTTTAAAATTATACATATTTGAAATTGTACAGATTAATAATATTAAGTTTCTTGCTCTAGTAAAATCAGAAGTACTGTGAAGCCCAAAACTTCTGTCAGGAATCCCATAATTTCACGCTGGCAGACTGTGTGAATTATAAATTGTATATTTGTTTCGATACCGTTTACAGTTATAAGCCAGGATCTGCCAGCCTTTGTCAGTGTCTTGTGAACTGTGCTGTTTCCAGACATCTGATGTCTGTGTGATTTTTGTTGACTGTAGTGCTGATATTTTAAACTGTGGTTATAGTTTAATATCATTTTAAAGCCCATGATGGTTTCAGCCAAGCATTTATTAAGTGTTAATGCTGAAAAATGCATCTGAAAATGAATTATTTTGGAACAGAAGTTAAATGTGACAGAATGCAATGAAGGAAGCCAAAAACCTGTCATAATTTCTATTACTGCTAATTTAGGAGAGAGAACTCTGAATTATTAGGTAAAATGCCAGCAAAATTAAAGCAGCACTAAATCGTATATACCTTTAACTTCATGGCAGTTATTGGACGATGGGTAAAACTTTGGTACCACGGACTCATGAGGCTGTAATGTGTCCCTAAGTCATACCAGATTATCGTCTGTTGTAAGGCATAGAGTATTTTAGATTATTTGAAAGGTGGACATAGTAGTGTAAAAAGTTTCACTTCAAATATTTGTTCTACTTAAGTATATTTTGCCACAAAAATAATGACTGGAAGATTAAAGATTTATGGATTGTAAGAACCCATTTTGTTTTATTGAGACTATAACTCGAGTTATGAGACTTCTAACAATTTCAAAATCTTTGAGAATGTATTCCTCATAAAATGTGATCATGTTATGTTTAATATAAGTATGTATCTGTATATATAAGTGTATAGATACATACATACATGTGTATATACACATATATATCTACACATTTTATCTATTAATTTACTTTTATATAGCCAACCACTTACAAAGACACTTAAGCTGTCAGTACTGCTTTGGGATTGTGTATAAGCATAAGTCACATAACTTGTACTTTGAGTTCCCATCTCTCCACATGTATTATTGCATCAATGTACCCATATTTTGATCAGCTATCATTTTAGCTTTTAAAATTTATTTTAGGTTATCATTTTTAGATTGAAGTTTCTATAGTAGTTGCCGCTTGTGTATCCTTTTTTGTTTGATAAGTTGTCTCCCACTGTTTTGTGGACTTGTTCCCAATGTATGTGATTAGCATAAAAAACAACAAACTCTTTTCATTTTTGGGATAGGTTTTGTTTACCAGATTCATTTTCAGGTCAACTTCTTAGCATCTGGAATTTGTTTTCACATGGAGATACTGTTACACATGATGGCTAAATTTTCAGGCCAACCCACAGAATTAACTTAATAGCTAACTAACCATTTATAGCCTGGTTTCTATGAGAGACTGCATTACAACATCTAACTTTTAATCCTAGATCAAGAACTTCTAAACTCCTTGGGCCCACCTACTGCATATGCACAATGCACGTACCCCCTCATATGTTATAGGAACTCTACTTTGCATCCCAGTTTGGTGGTAGGAATATATTTACTGCTGATTTTCAATGCTGGTGATTTCATGGTGGATAGGAACCTGGGAATTCTGTAATGCGGAAGAAAAGTTAGATGAGGCCCAAGGGGAGCATCATTCACTTTGTTCTTGCCTGTAGCGTATGCAGTTTGGGTTGTGGCTTTAGTGGAGTTTGGAGCTGCAGGGATGGTCAATAAGGACATGAACTTGGTGTCAAATAGGACACAGAATTGGTGGCAGCTCCTGCATTTTAACTGAAGACAAGTGGGCAGTGCCAGATCAGCTCTGGTGCAGATCCGGTGCTGATAAAGGTATCTACAAAAACCTACAGCTGACATCATGCTTAATAGTGAAGGACGAAATGCCTTTCTCCTAAGATTAGGAACAAGCTTAGGATGTCTGTTCTTACCGTCTTATTACAATGAAAGTCTGTGTAATGAAGCAAAAAAAAAAAATCAAAGGCATACTGATTTAAAAGAAACAAATAGAACTGTCTGGTTTTTAGATGCCTGTTACATAGACAATCACAAGGACTCTTAAAAAAATAAACTTAGACCTGAGTGAGTTTAGCAAGGTCCTAGTACGTGATCAATACATGAAAATCCATTGTATTTCTGTATACCAGCATGAATAGTTGGGAACCAAAAAAGTTTTTTAAAAGAACATTTATAATACCTACGCCAAATGAAATTTTTAGGTTTAACAAAATATAACATCAATATCTTGAAAATTATAAAACTCTGATGAAAGAAAGCAAAGACTAAAGTAGTTAAGAGACATACTATATTCATGAATTGGAAGACAGCATAGTAAAGATGTCGATTTTTATTGATAAATAGATTTGTTATATTTCCCGTTAAAAT
This sequence comes from Dama dama, assembly GCF_033118175.1. Classification (NCBI taxonomy): domain Eukaryota; kingdom Metazoa; phylum Chordata; class Mammalia; order Artiodactyla; family Cervidae; genus Dama; species Dama dama. Next base: position 21,588,611 of record NC_083681.1, read on the forward strand.
CTCAGCAGGATTTTTTGTAGATACAAACAAGCGATTCTGAACTTTTTACAGAAAGACAAAGGAACTAGAACAGCCAGTTTTAGAAGAGAAGGATAAAATTGGAAGAAGTATGTGTAGTACAGATATTAAAACTTGATGTTCCATTAAGCGAGACAGTCTAATATTAGCAAAAAAAAAATACATCTAGTTGATTTTTTGGGGAAGAGCTTTACTGAGATTTAATTCACATACCATATGGTTTACTCATTGAAAGAATACAGTGTTTTTTTTTTTAGAATATTCAGAGTTATGTAACCATCACCACTATTGGTTTTATTTGTTTTCTAGCTTTATTGAGATATAATTTACAACTAACATTGTGTAAGTTTAAGATGTACAATGTGATAGTTTGATACACATATCAGTTGCAAAATGATTATCACAATAGGGTTAACCTCACATCATTCCTTTTTTTTGGTGGTTAAAACATTTAGGATTACTCTTAGCAAATGTCAAATGTATAACACAGTGTTGTATCTGTAGTCACCATGTTTTACAGTAGATCCTCAGACCCTGTTCACCTTAAAGCTGAAAATTTACACCCTTTGACAACTCTCCATTTCCTTTAGCCCCTGCCATCACTTTCTGTTTCTATGAATTTGACTTTTTTAGATTCTACATACAAGTGAGATCATACTGTTTTTGTCTTTCTCTGTCTTACTTATTTCAACTTAGCATAATCCCTCAAGGTCTATTGTTGTCTCACAAATGGCAGGATTTTATTCTGTTTTATTGCTGAATAATACTCAATTGTGTGTGTGTGTGTGTGTGTGTGGTGTATGTGTAATATCTTACTCATTCGTTCATAGGCATAGACTTACATTGTCTTCATATCTTGTGAAAGTCGCTCAGTTGTGTCCAAATATTTTCTCCTGTTCAGTAGGTTGTCTTTTCATTTTGTCAATGGTTTTCTTTACTCTGAAAAAGCTTTGAAGTTTAATTAGGTCCCATTTGCTTATTTTTGTTTTCATTTCCTTTGCTTTATTGAAGTAAAGTGAAGTGAAGTCGCTCAGTCTTGTCCAACTCCTTGCGACCCCATGGACTGGAGCCTACGAGGCTCCTCTGTCCATGGAATTTTCCAGGCAAGAGGACTTTTTTATTGCTTTATTAGCCAGATCCAAAAAAATTATTGCTATGATGTCAAAGAGTATTCTGTTTTCTTCTAGGAATTTTATGATTTCAGGTTTTCAGTTAGGTCTTTAATCCATTTTAAGTTTATTTTTGTATATGGTGTTAGAGAATGTTCTAGTTTCATTCTTTTACATGTAATAGCCAGTTTTCCCAGCACCATTTACTGCAGAGACTGTGTTGTCTTCCTTTTGAGTTCATTTTTGTATATGGTGTTAGAGAATTGTTCTAATTTCATTCTTTTATATGTGATAGCATTTTCCCAGCATGATTTAATGAAGAGACTCTTTTCTCCATTGTGTATTACTGCCTCCTTTGTCATAGAATAATTGACCATAGGTGGGTGGGTTGGTTTCTGGGCTGTCTGTTCTGTTCCATTAATCTATGTGTTTGTTTTTATGCCAGTCCCATGTTCTTTTGGTTACTGTAGCTTTGTAGTATAGTTTGAGGTCAGGGAGATTGATACTTATAGTTTTGCCCTTTTTCAAGATTATTTTGGCTTATTTGGGTCTTATGTGTTTCCATACAAATTAAAAAAATTTTATTCTAGTTTTATGGAAAGTGCCATTGGTAATTTGATAGGACATGTATTGAATCTGTAGATTGCCTTGGATAGTGTGGTCATTTTAACAATATTAATGTTTCCAACCCACGAGCACAGTATATCTTTCTATCTGCTTATACTGTCTTTAATTTTATCAGTGTCTTACAGTTTTCTGAGTATGGTTCTTTTACTTCCTTAGGTACATTTATTCCTGGGTATTTTATTCTTTTTGATGCTATTGTAAATGGAATTGTTTTCGGAATGGAGGAATGTAGGCTGTGCCTTCGAGAGCACAGCAAGCATGAGGGTTTTCTTCTGGGTGATGAACCTGCTTTGTGTCCTGGTTGTGGTAGTGGGTGCACAGACTTACACATGTGTTAAGATTCATAGACCCATATACTGAAAAGACAAAAGTCAGATGCTTATTGACTGGGGGCCTATCTCTGATTACAAGACCAGGAAACAAATTGGCAGAAATACCCATCATGAAATCATGAGATGAAAAAAAAATTTAAAAAGGAGTAACTTAAAGTTTTCTTCTCACAGTTTTAGGCTGTCTTTTAAAATCTTTTTTTTCCTCCAAATACCTTATCAGAGGCTTGTCTTCACTGCTCTCTAATTTTTTTCTTTTTTATTGAACATACAGTTTAAGAAAAAAAAACCCTCCCCCAAAATGCTCAGATTGTTGTATTATTTTGGAGTTTTGCAGGAGAGACTATTTCTTCTTATAAGCACTATTCACAGGGCTTGTAAGTCTTTGCTCCAGGTTTTTTTTTTTCTATAGTGATACTTGTATTACAGTATGACCATATGTGTCTCTGGTTCAGTGATAGCCATTTTATACAGGCTGAGTTGATTTCATCCTGAGCCTTAAAGTTTCTATTATATTTGAGTTTCTTCCCAGTACAAAGAATAAGAAAAGCATATCTATTGACAACTTGTGATAGAAAAAGTTTGAAAGAAACTGTAAAATAAGGAGGAATCCCAAGCATGATGTGTTTATCTAAAGAATAAATATGGGACTAGAATGTGTAATAGGAGCTTGAATGTAGGAACCAAAAGTTAATCTTTTGTATATACTCAACATTTGTCAAATTCTTATTAGAATACTCTCTTCAGCTCTGAACTTGGCATCCTAAGTAAGATGTGGAATCAGCTGGAAAGGTTCCTGAGAGGAGCTATGAAAATTATTAGAGAGAAATAACTTTAAGAGAAAGTTAAAAGAATTGAGATTTCCTAGGGAAGAAAGTGAAGACCTGGGCTACGGATGGTAACTCTTCATTTTGACTGACCAGGTGGTAAAAAAAAGGAATGTCCTAAATATTCTGCAGGGGTTTATTGGCATGTGAACTTTTCTGTGAATTCCAGGATGATTGAGACCATACTGTATGCGCTGGCTTCTTCCTTGGGCTTTTCTGATATCACCCTTTTCTGGTTCTCTGCCTCCCAGTTGACACATCTGTATTTTAATTCTTTTTCTTGGTGGGTGGGGGGAAGTGTCTCTGTGACGATCTCAGTCTCTTATCCTCTTCCTCTTTTACCCCTCCTCTCTGGTGAAATGTCATGACTTTTGCTTCTGTCTTATCCATGTCAAACCCATCCTTTACACACAGGCACCAGCAGGATCTATCCAAAATAAACGTGCCATGTCACTTTCCTACTCAAAATCCTTTAGTAGCTTCCTGGAACTTCACCAGCAACCACTGTTCTCCAGGGGCTGGGTTCAAGAGGGGTGGTAGAGTGACAGTTGCTGGTAATCCCTAGCCAGTAACATCTCTGTGGCAACCCACCCACTGAGAGTGTGCTAGTTAACCCACCCAATGTGTCAGCAAACGGAGCACGTGCTTACAGCACACGCTCAGGCTCCTTAGGAGAGCTTGGGAGACTGCTTGGTCCTCCGTCTGCCTCTATAGCCAGCTCCCAACTCCGCGTTCTGTCCAGGATTGTGAGTTTGTTTTTCTTGCATCTTCTGATATGCATTGCTCGCAGTTCTCAGGATTTGTTTTTTAATAATAAAAATTTGAAGCTTTTTTAAGCTTTTTAAATTAGGGAAGTTGCTTGGTATATTTTAAGGAGGGTTTTACTTACATTTTAAGACAAAAGATGCTGAATCTCCTCAACTTTGTCCCCCAGTATCTCCAGATGGATTTGACATTTTAGCTTTGAGATTGTCTGGATTGGGTATTATTTTTCTTTTTTTCTCTCAGATAAGAACAGAAGGCAAAGTTAGTATGTATTTATTGAATACTAGTGAACAAATCCATTAAGAGCTACAATTCTTCTTTGTGGAGTCATAAAATATTAGAGTGAACAGGCCCTTAGACATCATCTACCTCAATCTCCCATGATATGGATGAGAAGAAAACCGGGGTCCTCGAGAGGCCTGCCCAGGACCCAGTGGACAGTATGGCAGATTCACCCAGAGCCCAGCTGGCCTCAGGGTTGCACCACACCAGTTCTCCTTTTACTGCAGGGGTTTTCTTTCTTTCTGCCCCTCTACCTACCTACTTGGTGGCTCAGCTCTGAAGAATCCACCTGGCAATGCAGGAGATGTGTGTTTAATTCTTGAGTTGGGAAGATCCCTGGAGAAGGAAATGGCAGCCCACTCTAGTATTCTTGCCTGAGAAATTCCCATGGACAGAGGAGCTGGGTGGGCTGTAGTTCATGGAGTCGCAGGAGTAAGACACAACTTAGCGACTAAACAACAACTTAACCTACCTTTTTTTAAGCAGAGGAAGCCCACTTCCTTTTAAGTAAAATATATCCATTTACCTTTTTGTGTGATAAGCCTCAAATATATGCAAAAACAGAAGAGTAAACTACTTGTTAAAATAGCCAATTGGTGTGGGTATATATTTGTGTATTACATAAATGTACAGTATATATATATATTTATATATTCAATATATAAACATACATATAATTTTTTTAAACATACATATAATTTAATATATAAAAAAGTTGAAATTCTCTTAAGTTTTCTTATAACTTACAAATCATAATAATTGCCAACACTTAAATAGGTCTTTTTGGGCTTGATAAAGGACAGAAATGGTAGGGACCTAACAGAAGCAGAAGATATTAAGAAGAGGTGGCAAGAATACACAGAAGAACTGTACAAAAAAGATCTACACGACCCAGATAATCACGATGGTGTGATCACTCACCTAGAGCCAGACATCCTGGAATGTGAAGTCAAGTGGGCCTTAGGAAGTATCACTACGAACAAAGCTAGTGGAGGTGATGGAATTCCAGTTGAGCTATTTCAAATCCCGAAAGATGATGCTGTGAAAGAGCTGCAGTCAATATGCCAGCAAATTTGGAAAACTCAGCAGTGGCCACAGGACTGGAAAAGGTCAGTTTTCATTCCAGTCCCAAAGAAAGGCAATCCCAAAGAATGCTCAAACTACCGAAACAATTGCACTCATCTCACACGCTAGTAGAGTGATGCTTAAAATTCTCCAAGCCAGTCTTCAGCATTACGTGAGCCATGAACTTCCAGATGTTCAAGCTGGTTTTAGAAAAGGCAGAGGAACCAGAGATCAAATTGCCAACATCCACTGGATCATCGAAAAAGCAAGAGAGTTCCAGAAAAACATCTATGTCTTGCTTTATTGACTATGTCAAAGCCTTTGACTGTGTGGATCACAATAAACTGTGGAAAATTCTGAAAGAGATGGGGATACCAGACCATCTCACCTGCCTCTTGAGAAACCTACATGCAGGTCAGGAAGCAACCGTTAGAATTGGACATGTAACAACAGACTGGTTCCAAATAAGAAAAGGAGTATGTCAAGACTGTGTATTTTCACCCTGCTTATTTAACTTATACACAGAGTACATCATGAGAAATGCTGGGCTGGATGAAGCACAAGCTGGAATCAAGATTTCCAGGAAAAATATCAATAACCTTAGATACGCAGATGACACCACCCTTATGGCAGAAAGTGAAGAAGAACTAAAGAGCCTCTTGATGAAAGTGTAAAAGGAGAGTGAAAAAGTTGGCCTAAGGTGCAACATGCAGAAAACTAAGATGGCATCCGGTCCCATCACTTGATGGCAAATAGATGGGGAAACAGTGGAAACAGTGGCTGACTTTATTTTCTTGGGCTCCAAAATCACTGCAGATAGTGATTGCAGCCATGAAATTAAAAGACGCTTACTCCTTGGAAGGAAAGTTGTGACCAACCAAGACAGCATATTAAAAAACAGAGACATTACTTTGTCAACAAATGTCTGTCTAGTCAAGGCTACAGTTTTTCCAGTGGTCATGTATGGATGTGAGAGTTGGACTATAAAGAAAGCTGAGTGCAGAAGAATTGATGCTTTTGAACTGTGATGTTGCAGAACACTCTTGAGAGTCCCTGCAAGGAGATCCAACTGGTCCATCCTATAGGAAATCAGTCCTGAATATTCATTGGAAGGACTGATATTGAAGCTGAAACTCTAACACTTTGGCCACCTGATGCGAAGAGGTGACTCATTTGAAAAGACCCTGATGCTGGGAAAGATTGAGGGCAGGAGGAGAAGGGGACGACAGAGGATGAGACGGTTGGATGGCATCACCGACTCAATGGACATGGGTTTGGGTGGACTCTGGGAGTTGGTGATGGACTGGGAGGCCTGGCTTGCTGCCGTTTATGGGGTCGCAAGGAGTTGGACACAACTGAGCGACTGAACTGTAACTGTAACTGTAAGTAGGTCTTACTTTACCAATCAGTCATGGTTGCAAGTACATATGTTAAGTACACAGTCATATGTAATGCTTGCAGCTGCCCTGTGAGGTTGGTACAGTTACTATTGAGGAAATTCAGGCATGGAGGGTGAAGTAGCCCAAGGTGATGCCATTAGTAAAAAGTGGAACTGAGATTGAATCCGGGGAATCTGGCTCCAGAGTCCATGCTTATGACCCTTGTACGTCGCTTTGTGGTATGTCTCTGCTTTATCTTGTTTTGCTTTGAATGAGATTTAATAAAATCTGCTTTGAATGAAATTTAATAAAAATTAACATTTAAGGAAGCCTCTTTTCTTTCTTCATGTTTTAAAATAACAAAATATGAGTAACAAATGTTTAAAGTATGAAAGAACAATTCTTGTTACAATGATATATTTTTTCACAGGAACTAATTATTGATAATAGTTCCATTAATATTTTATATAATGTTTATTGACCAGAAGAATCTAAATCCAACTGAAGTTACTCCTAAGAGTCTATAATCTTTACAATTGTATAATGACTTTAAAAATTATTTAAAAAGAAAACCAGAATAACTTTTTAGGTAGAATTATTATTATTTTTTTCATTTATTTTTATTAGTTGGAGGCTAATTACTTTACAATATTGTAGTGGTTTTTGCCATACATTGACATGAATCAGCCATGGATTTACATGTGTTCCCCGTCCTGATCCCCCATTCCATCCCTCTGGGTCATCCCAGGGCACGAGCCCCGAGCACTTGTCTCATGCATCCAACCTGGACTGGCGATCTGTTTCACACTTGATAGTAGACATGTTCCAATGCTGTTCTCTCAGATCATCCCACCCTCGCCTTCTCCCATAGAGTCCAAAAGTCTGTTTTGTACATCTGTGTCTCTTTTTCTGTCTTGCATATAGGGTTATCGTTAACATCTTTCTAAATTCCATATATATGCATTAGTATACTGTATTGGTGTTTATCTTTCTGGCTTACTTCACTCTGTATAATGGGCTCCAGTTTTATCCATCTCATTAGAATTGATTCAAATGTATTCATTTTAATGGCTGAGTAACATTCCATTGTGTACATGTACCACAGCTTTCTTATTCATTCGTCTGCTAATGGGCATCTAGGTTGCTTCCATGTCCTGGCTATTATAAACAGTGCTGCGATGAACATTGGAGTACACGTGTCTCTTTCAGATCTGGTTTCCTCGGTGTGTATGCCCAGGAATGGGATTGCTGGGTCATATGGCAGTTCTCTTTCCAGGTTTTTAAGGCATCTCCACACTGTTCTCCATAGTGGCTGTACTAATTTGCATTCCCACCAACAATGTAAGAGGGTTCCCTTTTCTCCACACCCTCTCCAGCATTTATTGCTTGTAGCCTTTTGGATAGCAGCCATTCTGACTGGTACCCAACTGGTGTAGTGGTACCTCGTTGTGGTTTTGATTTGCATTTCTCTGATAATGAGTGATGCTGAGCATCTTTTCATGTGTTTGTTAGCCATCTGTATTTCTTCTTTGGAGAAATGTCTGTTTAGTTCTTTGGCCCATTTTTTGATTGGGTCATTTATTTTTCTGGAATTGAGCTGCAGGAGTTGCTTGTATATTTTTGAGAGTAATCCTTTGTCTGTTGCTTCATTTGCTATTATTCTCTCCCATTCTGAAGGCTGTGTTTTCACTTTGCTTATAGTTTCCTTTGTTGTGCAAAAGCTTTTAAGTTTCATTAGGTCCCATTTGTTTATTTTTGCTTTTATTTCCAATATTCTGGGAGGTGGGTCATAGAGGATCTTGCTGTAGTTTATGTCAGAGAGTGTTTTGCCTATGTTCTCCTCTAGGAGTTTTATAGTTTCTGGTCTTACATTTAGGTCTTTAATCCATTTTGAGTTTATTTTTGTGTATGGTGTTAGAATGTGTTCTAGTTTCATTCTTTTACAAGCAATCAGAGCAGAAAAAGAAATAAAAGGAATACAGAGAGGAAAAGAAGAAGTAAAACTCTCAGTTTGCAGATGACATGGTCCTCTACATAGAAAACCCTAAAAACTCTACCAGAAAATTACTAAAGCTAATCAATGAATATAGTAAAGTTGCAGGATATAAAATTAACACACAGAAATCCCTTGCATTCCTATACACTAACAATGAGAAAACAAAAAGAGAAATTAAGCAAACAATACTATTCACCATTGCAACAAAAAGAATAAAATACTTAGGAGTATATCTACCTAAAGAAACAAAAGACCTATATACAGAAAACTATAAAACACTGATGAAAGAAATCAAAGATGACACAAATAATGGAGAAATATACCATGTTCATGGATTGGAAGAATCATTATTGTAAAAATGAGTATACTACCCAAAGCAATCTATAGATTCAATGCAGTCTCTATCAAGCTACCAACAGTATTTTTCACAGAACTAGAACAAATAATTTCACAATTTGTATGGAAATGCGAAAAACCTCGAATAGCCAAAGCAATCTTGAGAAAGAAGAATGGAACTGGAGGAATCAATCTGCCTGACTTCAGGCTCTACTACAGAGCCACAGTCATCAAGACAGAATGGTACTGGCACAAAGACAGAAATATAGATCAATGGAACAGAATAGAAAGCCCAGAGGTAAATGCACGTACCTATGAACACCTTATCTTCAACAAAGGAGGCAAGAATATACAATAGAAAGAAGACAACCTCTTTAACAAGTGGTGCTGGGAAAACTGGTCAACCACTTGTAAAAGAATGAAACTAGGTAGAATCTAATGAGAACATGATTATGGATGATTCTGTTTTATTGAGTCATCTTTTGGATGCTATATTTTAAGGAAAACCCAACCAGACTGAGAGAAAGGATTTAGAACTATGTTACTATGTAAGAAAAATCTGAAGGACTTGGGTATGCTCAGTCTGGAGAAGAAAGAACATTTTTAAATATATGAAAAGCTGTTGTTTAGAAGGATTCACTAAATAAGCTCATAGACACAGAGTAGAAAAGTGGTTGCCAGGGACTTGGCAGAGATCACAGAAATAGGTTACTAGGTAAAAGGTTTACCTCTAATATTAAGGACTGAGGATCAAATGTAAATCATGGTGGCTATAACTCTGTTGCTGAGAGAGTAGACCTTACATGTTCTCATGGAAAATAAATAAATAGACATATATAGGCTTACAGGTGTATTAACTGGAGTCCTGAGAGGAGTCCTTTCACAGTATATTCATATATCAAATCATTATGATGTGTGCTTTCAGTATCTTAGAATTTTGTTAATTTTACCTCAGTAGACCCAGAAAGAAAAAAGGATTCGACTCCATGGGGTAGAGTTGGAGCAGTAGGTGGAAAGTTACAGAGTGACAGACTTTAGCACAGAAGTAGCCAAATGTGAAATCGGCCGGCTTTACCAGGAGGATTTCTTTGTCAGAAATTTTCGAGCAGGAGCTGGGTAAACTCTGGGAAAACGGTGTTGGAAAGCATATTCAGTCATAGTTTGGTTGGACTAGAAGACTTTTCAGTTCCCTTTTTATAGTGCCTGGCGTATAATAGGCACTCAATAAATAACTGTCAAATTAATGACTTTTAAAAACATGGAGCAGGATAAATATTCTCTTTATTTTTAACCAATGTGACTCTTAAAGTGACTTATTTGATTCTGTCTTGATTATAAAGAAAGACTGAGAGGGAAGAATATTTAACTTTATTGAGATGTCAGTTTGATTACTTTCTGATCCCTGTTACATACCACGAAAGCTCCTATAAATTGTGTTGAGTTCTTCAGGAAAAGGTAAGTAACTTCCACAGCTGTATGTAAATTATTAACTATATAAATTTAAAAGGCATATACTTTTGTATCTATGCATGTCTCATTAACTTGTAAACTCTTTCATATTAGGATTTGAATTTTTGAGTCTCCCTCACAGCATCTAACCCATAACCTCTTAAAAGTAATATTTGAAAGTGATTTCCAACTCTTTGTGTGTTGGGTATGGGAAGTTGTCCCTAATTCTCATTATTATTCAGAAATAAAGTCCTACCATTGATGTGTGCTAATGCTGATTTTTAAATTTAGAAATTACTTAATTCCAGTCAATTTTGAATCTTGTTGAATGTAGAGAGGCGTGTTCAATGTTTGTTGCTTTTGTAGGTGCATGTGAGGGAACCTTGGCTTGTTCTACTTGTCACCTCATCTTTGAACAGCACATATTTGAGAAATTGGAAGCAATCACTGATGAGGAGAATGACATGCTTGATCTGGCATATGGACTAACAGATAGGTAAGATTTTCAGACCATTGCTGTTGTAAGAATCATCTGGGAGGGTAAAAGTTTTATTTGTTCATGTCTGTCTCTAACCAGAGACATGTAATCTGCATGTGTGTAATAGTGTTCTCCCAGTGTAGACAGACAAGTTGCAAACTTTGAATATCAAATATGTGACATTTCTCCATGTATTCTACAGTTTAACCCTTAAGAAACTTTCCTTTTAACAAAAGTAAAAAAAAAAGTTAATTGAAAGTATTAGAAGATAAATTCTGGATCCTAATAAATCTTCTTTCATCTATTTTTATTCAAGGAATTAATATTTGTCACAATTTAATGAGTTGGGATGAAATGTAATGCTTTTTTTATGGTATTCTTGAAGGACAGATTTGATAATTGAAAGAAATTATAATGAAAAGTTTTACTTGAGAGAATACAGTTTTTAGAAACAATATATAATAGTTTTGTTAAAATGAATAGTTCTAATTGTACATTGAAGAAGCTCAGATCTTATTCTTGTTATTAATAGAATTATTCTTAAAAGTGGTAAGATTTATAGTAGTAAGTGATATCAAGTGATACCACTTTTTTTTTTTTAATTATCTAGTCTTTTGGTTTGAGATAGGGAAGATACGGAGTTAATTTAATGTTTCAAAGGGCAAGATAATCAGAGTTTACTTCAGGTTGGCTTTGACTTTTAACTTGTTTGGTGGCCCTAATGAAAAAGGGTTTAAAATAATAAAAAAGAGTAATAATAAGCTTTATTTCATGTGTATTATGTAACCACCATTTTGTTAGACCCTTGATGTAAACTGTAATCCTCACAGAAGTTGTTAGTTCATTGGCATTTTTTGTGGCTGCTGCCTCCCAGTCTCCCCTCACATCTTCAGGTGCTACATTCTCTGTCAACACCTCCTTTTCTGTTCTAAAGGATAACACACAGAACACACTCAGTGGTTGTGTTGATTTGGTTCTGAAAATTGTTTCTCTCAATGTGAGGGCTAAACTGTAGCTAACTGCTTGCTGTTTTATTCAGATAAAATTTATAGGTGCATGTAACATAATAGTATGAACGAAAAGAAAAATGGGAGGAAAGGGAGAGCTACATTTAGGAGAGATACATGACTATGAGAAGATGCAAGACCTATTGCAAATGTAAGCTAGCCAAGAATTTTGATAGTAAAATTCAGAAGTTTTAGAACAAATAATGGAAAGCAAGAAATAGCTTTTATGACATTTTATAGCTGGTATTTTTAAGTGCACAGAATTTTAGTAGAAATGCTCTGTGGGGAAAGAGTATAATGCTTTTAACAGGTAGGATTTAGAAAGCACTGATAAAATGGAATGAAAATAATTTTGTTCAAAAATGGTAGCTGCATGTAAACTTCTATTTCTAGGGTACTATATACTTCCAAAGATACAAGGAAACTCAGTCTTTAAATCTAGGTTTATTTTAAAATTAAGTTTGATGTAAGTGTCCTTAATTTTTGATTGAAGAGCATTTTAATGTTATTATAGAGTGTACTTAGCCTTGATTAATAATGGACTGATGATCCATTAATAGCAAGAGTAAGTTCTGATTAATTTTTTTAATGTACAATTAAAACTCTTCATTTTAACATTATTATTATACATTTTTTCTAAAAACTATTCTCTCAAGTAGGCAAAACTTTTCACTGTAATTTCTTTCAATTATCATATCTGTCCTTCAAGAATACCATAAAAAGCATCAAATTTCATCTCAACTCATTAAATTGTGGCAAATATTAATTCCTTGGACAAAAACAGATGAAAGAAGATTTATTAGGATCTAGAACTTATCTTCTAATACTTCCAGTTAATTTTTTTTGCTTTCGTTGAAACTGATGATCCAGTATTTCATCATTGTATCTCTAGTGCCTAACTCACAGAGGGCATCATCACCAGCTATTTTTGGAATTAATGGTTAATAGATTCAGGAATTATTTGTGAATCTATTTTTGATAGTTGTCATTGCTCCCTGCTACGAGTTTCTGTGGATAACCTACACAGAGGCCTCATTTTCATATTTGTAAAACGGGGATAGTAAAATAGTACCTACCTCATAGGATTGTTGTGTCATGTCAACTAATACATGCACGTGCAGCTCCTTAAATAGTGTCTGGTGGAAAAAGCATTCACTCAATGGTGGTTGTTGGCATTTTAACTATAATAATTTTAATTCAAATGCCAGACATTTACTATAATGCCTACAGTCTTAACAAAGATTGTTTCTAACCTTCAGAGTTTGCAGTATTATCACCACTTTATAGAACAGGGCTTAGTTTTCAGAGATTTGCTCAAGGCCACATAGCTGGAAATTGACAGAGCCCTGGTTTGAATCAGTTACATTGGACCCCACAGCCCTTGGTTTCTTACAGTTTGAAGCTGCTTCTTTGCTGTGAAAACCAAACTTTAGAAGTCAAGTTAACACACCTAGTATATTTCCTCTGTCAGGTGTATATGGCAAAGTGGCTGTAGAAAATGTCTTCAAGGTTTGCACAAGTGGGAAATTTTGTGGAGTTAATAATGAAATCAAGGAAGACTTGCTGTCTGGCTTTTCCTCTAGCGGTTCTACACTGGTCCACCTTAGAGCCAGGACCTTCCAGGAAGAAGCAGGGGAGTGAGAGTGGTCCCAGCACCACTGCCATATCCTCTCGGGTTACAGAACCAGGAGGGGTTCCCTGTGTTCTCCTACACACTTCTGGTTCTTCTGTTACTGTGCTTACTTGATTCTGCCCAATATCACTGATTGCTTTTTCCATCCTCTTTCCCAAGCTCCTTGAAGACTAGCATTACTCTACTTAATTTTATATGAACACCAAGAGTATAACCAACAGTCTTTCTCAGGTCACCAGTCTTTGTCTTGTCTCGTTTTCGCTTGGCTTGGCGTGGCTTGAAATTGGCTTGCCTCATTTTCTCTCTTGTTGAGAGAGCTTAATGCATAATTGAAGATTGTCAGTTCAGTTCAGTCGCTCAGTCGTGTCTGACTCTGCAAGCCCATGGGCTGCAGCACGCCAGGCCTCTCTGTCCATCACCAACTCCTGCAGTTTACTCAAACTCATGTCCATTGAGTCAGTGATGCCATCCAACCATCTCATCCCCTGTCGTCCTCTTCTCCTCCTGCCTTCAGTCTTTGCCAGCATCAGGGTCTTTTCTAGTGAGTCAGCTCTTCGCATCAAGTGGCCAAAGTGTTGGAGTTTCAGCTTCAGCATCAGTCTTTCCAATGAATATTCAGGACTGCTCTCCTTTAGGATGGACTGGTTGGATCGCCTTGCAGTCCAAGGGACTCTCAAGAGTCTTCTCCAACACCACAGTTCAAAAGCATTAATTTTCCAGTGCTCAGCTTTCTTCACAGTCCAACTCTTACATCCATACATGACTACTGGAAAAACCATAGCTTTGATTAGATGGACCTTTGTTGGCAAAGTAATGTCTCTGCTTTTTAATATGCTGTCTAGGCTGGTCATAACTTTTCTTCCAAAGGGCAAGCGTCTTAATTTCGTGGCTGCAGTCACGACGTGCAGTGATTTTGGAGCCCAAGAAAATAAAGTCTATCATTGTTTCCACTGTTTCCCCATCTATTTGCCATGAAGTGATGGGACCAGATGCCATGATCTTAGTTTTCTGAATGTTGAGTTTATGCCAACTTTTTCACCCTCCTCTTTCACTTTCATCAAGAGGCTCTTTAGTTCTTCTTCACTTTCTGCCATAAGGGTAGTGTCATCTGCTTATCTGATGTTATTGATATTTCTCCCAGCAATCTTGATTCCAGCTTGTGCTTCATCCAGCCCAGTGTTTCTCATGACGTACTCTGCATATAAGTTAAATAAGCAGGGTGATAATATACAGCCTTGATGTACTCCTTTCCCAATTTGGAACCAGTCTGTTGTTCCATGTCCAGTTCTAACTGTTGCTTCCTGACCTGCATACAGATTTCTCAAGAGGCAGGTAAGGTGGTCTGGTATTCCCATCTTTAATAATTTTCCAGAGTTTGTTGTGGTCCACACAATCAAAGACTTTGGCATAGTCAGTAAAGGAGAAGTAGATATTTTTCTGGAACTCTCTTGCTTTTTCGATGATCCAGTGAATGTTGGCAGTTTGATCTCTGGTTCCTCTGCTTTTTCTAAATCCAGCTTGTACATCTGGAAGTTAACGGTTCACGTACTGTTGAAGCCTGGCTTAGAGAATTTTGAGCATTACTTTACTAGCATGTGAAATGAGTGCAGTTGTGTGGTAGTTTGAGCATTCTTTGCTCAAGATTGTCAGGGCTGTTTCTAATTCAACAAATAGGAACTACTGGCAGAAAGGGATTTTTTTCTATCAGCAGTCAATATTTTCCATGACTGTAGTTTTTCGTTGTTGTTGAGTCACTATGTTGTGTCTGACTCTTTTTTGACCCCATGAACTGGAGCCAGTTTCCTTCTCCCGGAGATCTTTCCAATCGAGGGATCAAACCTGTCTCCTCCTTTGGCAGGTGGGTTCTTTACTACTGGGCCAGCAGGGAAGCCCTTGACTGTAGTACTTACTCCCTTTCCGAAACCTCCCAGGGTCCCTCATTGCTCACTAGTGAAAACATGAACCACCCCTTCCTTGGTGTTCAGAGCTGTCCGTGGCCTGACTACCTTTCCAGCCCATCACTCGTCCTGCCCTTGTTTGGCCTGTACAGCAGCCAAGTCAGAGGCCATATTAACTCAATCGTGCCTTGAACCCCTGTTACCTTTGCCTCAAGTGCCTTTCTCCTTTATCTTTTATTAAATATTAAATCCTACCCAGTCTTCAGAACTCATTAGAAACACCATCTCCCCAGCCAGAAGTCAGTGCTTTCTCCTCAGACCTTTCAGCTTTCTCTCTCATGGCATTTGTCACAGTCTCACATGTTAATTACCTGCAAGTGTGTCTCAGCTCTTCTATTTGATTTAAAGTTCACGCCTTAATACTGATATTAGCAACCAATCCTTACAGCAGTCCTGTGAGGAACCCACTTACTATTAGGATGACATTAGGAAACTAATATTTCTCAGGATTAAGAAAGTTGCCTGTGAACGCGTCATATTCAGTGCTGGATTTGGACCACTGGTCTGTTTGGTTCTAACCCCCATGCTGCCTCCTCATGGCGTCCCTGGTGCCTGGCCTGTAAAAGGTGTTCAGTAAGGATCGAGGTGAATTGCTCTTCTTTGCAAACCCACTGACATGTAGTTCTGTCCCTTTAGGTGCTCAACAGGTGCTTGATGAGTATGGTGATGAAACCAAGACCTGCATATCACATTCCATCAAATTTTTTGAAGGCAGTTGGAGTATGAGACAAATATAGTATTTATTTTTATGTGCCATTAAGAAAGAAAAAGCTTTGCTAATTAAAATATGGTGTAAAATGATCTTATAACTTAACATTTTATACTTATTGAAAGATCTGTTTATACTTATATTTAGAGCTACATAGACGTAGATTTGTACATCACTGTTTAAGATTCCTTTTTAAACATAAAGAGAATTGATCATAATTCTGTGAAAAAAATGGAATTAAAGTTATTCTTCCAGTGATAAATATTTACTTTCCTTTTATCAATTTACACTATTTCTATATTTTTAATTTTTTTGTAGTCTTTTTTTCTATAAATTATTTTTATTTGAAGGATAATTGCTTTACAGTATTGTTACTGGTTTCTGGCAAACATCAACATGAATCAGCCGTAGTGTAATCTTTTTGGGCTGGGATTATTTTGAATGGTAATAAAATTCATACATAGTATTAATATATTTCCCATAACTCAGTTGAAGGGATGGCTACCTCTGATGTGCCTATCACCTCCCAGTGTAGTTGTGACTGTGAGGTAATTATTATCTTGGCATTGCTAAAACCTCAGTTCTCTTCTCCACTGTTGTGTCTTCTCATCGTTTCATTGCTTGTCATTCCTGTCACCAAAAAGTAGTAGTTCTGATGAAACAATTAGTAAAATATAGAAGCTAGAGATTAAAATAAAACTTTGACATATCACACTTTTTGTTTTCATGTTTACATTCTGTTATCCTCTAGTTGAAAGGGTTGGGTGTATCTTTTTTGACTTAATGAAAACTTAAAAGGTAGATAAGTCCCAATGTTCTGGGTAAGAAAAGATCTTATTAACTGCATTGCCTTGTGAATAAGATAAACTTAATACTAAACCGCACCTTCCCCCTTATTTATACAGATCGCGGCTGGGCTGTCAGATCTGCTTGACAAAGGCTATGGACAATATGACCGTTCGAGTACCCGATGCCGTGTCTGATGCCAGAGAGTCCATTGATGTGGGCATGAACTCCTCAAAGATAGAATAAATAGGAATATTTTCACAACATTTTACCTATTTTTATAATTATTATTTCTTAATGTAATTAAATGAGGACATGGATGAATGGATTTATTATTATGACTAGATTTACTACTTAATTCATCTAACTGCTGAATTTTGTAGTTCTGAAAGTATGCCATCTTTATTTTGATTAAATTATAAAAACAAATATTAGAAAGTAGTTAATATGATAAAACCTTATATATTTTACCTGTGTTTGATCAGCAACATAAATCTTATGCCTGCTTACCTATAGGTAAGTAGGTTAAAAAAAAGAGTGTCATTATCTCTCTTGGACATGGGTGGAGGCAGAGATGTAAGATGGCTTGTCTAGGGTCATACTGCAAATTAGAAGGTCAGTACTAGAACTGTACGTGTTTAGGTTGAAACTGGGGAAATTAGGGATATCTTATTTAAAGTCTGAGCACAGATAATAAAGCACTGTCAAAGATGTTTGGTCTCAATTCTGACTGAGCTGGAGGAGTAAACTAAAAATTAGATGTGTGTGTTGTTGTTGTTGCTTTTAATCCTGATCAGAATGGTCTGTCTTTGTAATCTTTAAAAAGTAATGCTGATTTATAAATCTCTCCCTGTGACAGAATGGATATCTTATGGGTTAGGTTTTCTCTGTCCTAAGGAGGGAATGAGTGGGCTACCATCCCCTCGGCCAGGACAGAGCCGTGTGGTATGCAGCGAGCATGCAGGCAGGGTCCTGGGGGTGGGGGGCTTGAGCCCCTCAGATCACCATCCATGCAGGGCAGACATTTGTATTTTATCTTTACTGTGAATAAACTGATAAATGATAATAAAGGGGTATGAAGTATGCTCTTGCAAGTATAATGAAATAGTAACTAGTTTGGACTAAAGGGGAAGGGCAGAAAAAAATTAGTGCAAAGTGAATTGTAAAGTTGAGTTAGCTTCAAGTACATCTGTGCACTTTGAGCATTAGAAGCCAGGTGCTAGAATCATCTGAAGGCTTATGATTTCCTCATGTGACTGGCAAGTTGATGCTGGTGTCTGCTGGGGATCTAGCTGTGGCCATTGACCGAACATGTATGTACAGTCCCTTCGTGTGAGCTGGGTGTCCTTACAACGGGGTAGGTGGTTTCTGAGAGCCAGTGCCTTAAGAGGGCATGTAAGCATTGCTAGGCAGAAGCTGAAAGTCATGGAGTATTGCTTTTGCTTGTTTGTTTCATTAGAAGTGAGACACCAAGTCTGACCCATCATTTGCGTTGTTGGTTGTCAGAGAATTTGCAGACAACATTTTTAAGTCATCACAGTAACATTACTTTCAGATTAATTTACTAGTACTTCATTGCCTGTGAAGATTAACCTTTTAATTAACGGTGTTCTAAACTTTTTAAGAGGGACTAGGTTTTACTCTTGGGTTGTGTTTCAAAAGATTCTTATGTCTCCTTTATTATGATGGTGCATTTGTTTTATTCTGACTCCTCACAGTTTTCTTCTGAATGGCTTAAATCCAGGAGAAGAAAGATAGGCTTCCTTGCAAAGCTGGGTAATTTTTAGTTTACATTTCTCTGTCACTTTGCCATCAAGAAATGCATCTTCCTTTGGCACAGTACTCTGTATAATTGTTGGTTACGTGCTAATACTTAATGTTGTATTTGGTCTTCACAGATAAAACCATCCTGTAATTATGGAAGTAATTCAGAACTGCTGAATTTGTTTTTTTTAAGTGAACAATTCTAAGAATTTCCAAAACCTTTTGCTTAAGTTTCACTGTGAAAAATACTGTCAAATTTTTGTCTTAAAGGACAACTTTCCTCCTTTTTAAATAACTACTTAAGTATCACACGGTGATCCATGTGGTTTTTGTGGTCACTAAGCAATAGAAGAGTTACATTTCACTTGGAAAAATGTTTTCTGAGGTTAATTTAGATTCAGTATATATTTTCCCATTTTTTTCTTTTTCTTCCTTTTTACAGCTCTTGTAATTGCTTTTCCTTTAAGCTACTTGAAATTTTGTGGTAAACCACATTTTGGGATCAGAATTTCTTTGATGACTTTCTTATTTGTAGGATAATATCACTATAAATAAAAAAACCAAAATAATTGTATGCGTATTCCTAAAAACAGCCCTTGACAATTTATTCTAAGTGTAAACCATTCATAGATATTCAGAAATTACATATACACTTTGTTTCTTGTTGGAACAGTTTTGAAGAACAGAAGCATGATCTTTGTGCAGCAGCAGCAGGCTTCCTTTAACATGTCAGCATGTCACATGACATCAGGTTATTCTTACCAGGTTTTCTTCTGTTTCAAAAGTTGCTAGAAGCTGAAAAATTAGACAGCCAGCTGGCAGGAGGAAGACATGATCACCAGCAGACAGAAATAAATGTGGCTGTAACAACAGAAACAGGAAGTTAAAAGATAATTTAAATCTACCCGCAGCAACTTGAGAAGTTGATGGGAAAGGTCTTTACAGTGAGAGGTGTTACTTCTGCAGAAACTGTTTAGTAATAAATCACCTAATCAATGCCCTATTCCTCTTCCCCTTTGAATCCCATTTGCTTATCTTATTATCTGGATGTATTTGGTCATTTAATTTTTAGACTTGATTAGATAATAGCGTTATAAAACTAAAGCCATTGTGACTTTCTGGCTCCCCTGTCCGTTTGTCTGCTGGTCGCTTCTGGAGTAAGGACTCCGTTGTGCTCAACTTGGCTGGTTCTGATGGTTTAGCACACAGTAGGTACACAGTGGGCCGCCCTGGTGGCTCAGGGGTAAAGAATCCGCCTGCAGTGCAGAAGCTGCAGATTTGGTCCCCGGGTTGGGAAGATCCCCTGGAGAAGGAAATGGCAACCCTCTCTAGTATTTTTCTGTGGGAATTCCCATGCACAGAGGAGCCTGGCAGGCAACAGTCCATTGGGGTTGCAAAAAAGTTAGATGTGACTCAGCGACTAAACAACAAGGTATACAATACATAGGTGAATTGATCAAAACCTGGTCTTACAAGGAATGTGCTTCTGACACTTTGCTCTTCAGCAGTCACCTGTTAGTGGTGGGATTACATGAGCCCAGTATAGTCCTTATATTGTGCCTGCATCCTAACTCCAACTTAACAGGAGTCAGATACATAGGAGTATTTTCTTGAGAGGTCAGATAATCTCCATTATATTTAAAAGGATGGTATTCCACTTGTGATCTTTTTTTTTAACTGAAGTGTAGTTCATGTACCATATTATGTAAGTTACAGGTGTACACTGTAGTGATTCACAGTTTTTAAAGCTTATGGTCATTTATAATTAAAATACTGGCTATATTCCCTGTGTTGTACAGTGTATCCTTGTAGCTTATATGTAACAGTTTTGTACTGTTTGACCCCCTAGCCTTATATTGTCCCCCTCCTTCCCTCCACTGGTAAGCACTAGTTTGTTTTTTTATATCTGTGAATGTTTCTTTTTTGTTATGTTCACTAGTTTGTTTTGTTTTTTAGGTTCCACATATAAATAATATCATTCAGTGTTTAACTTATTTCACTTAGCATAATGCTCTCCAAGTCCATCCATGTTGTTGTAAATGGCAAAATTTGACTTAAATCATTACAGTATTTTTTGGATCTGTCTGCTAAAGCAAAGGAAACAGAGGCAAAAAATAAACTTATGGGACCTAATTAAACTTAAAAGCTTTTGCACAGCAGAGGAAAACATTGGCAAAATGAAAACACAACCTACTGAAAGAAAATATTTGTAAATGATATGACTGATAAGGGGTTAATATCCAAAACACATAAACATTCTCTACACATCACATCAAAAAAACAACCCAGTTAAAAATGAGTGGAAAACATGGGTAGACATTTTTCCAAGGAGGACATGCAGATGGCCAACTGACACATGAAAAGGTGCTCAACATTGTTAATTATCAGGGAGATGCAAATCAAAATCGCAATGAGATATTACTTCACACCTGTCAGAATGTTGATGATCAAGAACACAACAAATATTTTCAAGGATGTGGAGAAAAGGGTACCCTTGTACATTGTTGGTGGGAATGTAAATTGATGCAGTCATTGGAAAACAGTATGGAGCTTTCTCAGAAAAGTAAAAGCAAAACTATCTTGTATTCCAGCAGCCCCACTCCTGGGCATATACCTGGAAAAGATGAAAACTCTTAATTCAAAGAGATTCATGTACCCCAATGTTCAGAACAGCATTATTTATAATAGCCAAAGTATGGAAGCAACCTAGATGCACATGAACAAATGAATGGATAAGGAAGATTTGTATGTACACAATGGAATGCTACTCAGCCATGAAAAGAATGAAGGTTTTGTTAACATTTTAGCTGAAACAGTTTTGAATCAGGTGAATGCAGATCCCTCTGCTGGTCTTAGATTTCATTGGTTCCTGAAGTCGGAGTGTTGAGGTCCTATAGGTGGTACATGGACTCCATTCCCTTGAATCATGTGACACTTACCACCATGCCTGAAACAGTTTTGAATCAGGTGAATCTGCATTCCCTCTGCTGGTCTTAGATTTCATTGGTTCCTGAAGTCGGAGTGTTGAGGTCCTATAGGTGGTACATGGACTCCATTCCCTTGAATCATGTAACACTTACCACCATGCCTGCAGATCAGTGGCGCTTCATCTTGGAAGTGTCTGACATCCTATAATTTTTTTCACCACACTCCTTCGTGTGCATGACTTCCCCGGCCAGGAACTGAACCTGCACCCCCTGCAGTGGAAGCACAGATTCTTGACCACTGGACCACCAGGAAAGCCCTGGCATCCTGTGTTTATGGCAGCCTTCAGTGACTTATCATCAGCATTGGGTTTTCCATCGGTTCTGATGAGCATTCTTCAGGGATGTGGAAAAGGAATAGGAAATCAGAATCTCCCCAGACCAAGCAAGCAAAGACGTTGAAAAGACCTCAGTGGTTTTGTTTTAATGTTCTTTTTTTGTTGTTTAGTCACTAAGTCATGTCAGACTCTTTTTGTGACCTCATGGACTGTCCATGGGATTTTCCAGGCTAGAATACTGCAGTGGGTTGCCATTTCCTTCCCCAGGGGATCTTCCTGACCGGAGAATTGAAGCACAGCTTGTGCTATGTCTCCTGCATTGCAGGCAAGTTCTTTACTGCTGAGCCACCGGGGAAGCCCCTAAAGTTCTTTAGTGAGAGCCTTATTTTGTTCTGTAACAGAAGTCCAAAGTCTGAATGAGCCTTAGAGAGACAGCGAAGTTAGCTGTCTTACATAGTGCAGGAAAAGCACCACAGAAGTTATTGTTTGAAAGCCTGGGTATTACCGTTTTTAAGAAATTATCTAAATCTTGGAAATAAAGCAGAAAGATTACTGCAGGTCACTTCAGAGTTGTTCTTAGAGGGTTGTCTAACTGGGCCACCCAAGGATCATCTGAAGCTCTAGGGCAAGGGAGCTGGCAAAGTGTCCTGTGGGTCACATCAAGCCCATCCCCTGTTTTATGTAAGTAATATGGCAGCATAGCCACGCTCATTCATTCATTATTCATTACCTGTAGCTGCTTTGATGCCGCAACAACAGTTGAGTAGTTGTGACAGGAGCCAAATGGCCTAGAACACCTGAAGCGTACATATATATTTGCTGTCTGGCCCTGCACAGAGAAAACTTGCTGACTCCTGCTCCAGAGGAGGTAGCTAACTTGGTACTTACTATTGACTAGGGCCCAGTCCCTCTAGAGTTAGATGTGAGATAGTTTAGAGAAGACTGGTAAGTTGCAAAGGATTCGTTTGGTAAAAAAGGTAACTCTTAAGAGTTTTCTTGCCTTGTAAGGCATCTAGTTTTGTATCTGTCTCTGCAGTCTTAAAACAGCATTCTGTTTTCCTTTTGCGCGCACGCACGTGTGTGTTTGTGTATCCGTTTCTCATGCCTTTCTTTGGACCAACCTTGTCATTCTGCTATCTTCTTGCTAATGAGTTAAATCTTTGACATGTGGTCACTATACCTTTGCATGAGAGTTTTTTATAATTTGTAGAAAATTGTACAGTGTCCACTTGAGGCCTGGCTATGCCTCCTCATGAATGCTCCATCTTGAGGTAGTCACTTAACCCTGCGGAATCTCTGGTTACATATCTGTTAAGTAGAGATGATAATACCCATACTTGAACCAAGCTACTTTTTCATCTGTATGGTAGTATCTGCTGGACACAGTTTAGTAATTATTTAAGATGATGCATATAAACATTTTCTGTTAACTGTAAAACACTTTGTTGGTTGCTTCTTGACAAAATCTAACCCTTAGATATTAAAACATGGAATTCCTGTTACATATGAATTGCAAACTGAGACTTGATTCTTTGACTTTTATATTCAGAATGTTATTTTTGAAAAGCAAATGTGCAAAGGGATTAATCTTAAGCCTACTACCTGTCTGATGAATGCACTAAAAATTGCTTTATTATAGTGCTTTGTTATAATATTTTATGTTAGACATATTCCATTGACAACCACATATACTAAATTCTCAAGTAGTAGTTATGAGTTGAAAATTTCTAGGCTATAATAACTACAAAAGGAAGCAAATAAGATAATACAACTGTGTCTGAACTGGAAATAACTGCCTTTTTATTGAAAGAAAAAGCAAGGAGCAACTTTCAATAAAAGTGAAACAAGCGAGGGCCCCATTGCTGAAAAATGAAAGAATAAGTTGTTTACTTTTTAGAGCAATGTCAGTTCTTTCAAACCACACATTTATTCATATACAAAAATATTAATACAAATTGCTATATGGAAACCTGTTTTTTTTTTTTTTAGTGGAAACCTGTTTTGAAAAGAATAGCAGCACTGCTGTGATCAGCTTACTTCCTTCCCACTAAACTGAGATAGACATATGAGTTTTAATTTAGTTTTAAAATCAACTCAAAAAATATTTATACATTTCTTGACACCCCAAATTTTTTAAAGCATGATCATTGCTCATGATAAGGTTAATCATTCAGTCTTTTATTTGTTATGTTCCAAATGCCTTGAGAGGAGTATCTGACATGTAGTAGGTGGTCACTAAATATTGGTTGAATTTATTGAATGAAACTCCTATGAAAAGACCCACTTCCTTTGCCCACCACTGTGCTCTGAAAGGTTTCAGGGGTGAAGTGGGAGGGGCTCGAGAGGAGAAAATCTCAGGTTAGGGGTTTGGATTAAGTAAGTGTGATTATGTTAAACGAGTCCACTAAACTAAAGGAAAGCAAAAAGTTTATATACTATCAACAGCTTTCAGGGTTAAAATCTTGGGGTATAGCTGTTCTCGGGGCTTCCCTGGTGTCTCGGCGGTAAAAAATCTGCCTGCCAATGCAGGAGGTGCAAGAGACTCAGGTTCAATCCCTGGGTCGGGAAGATCCCCTGGAGTGAGGGCATGGCAACCCACTCCAGTATTCTTGCCTGGGGAATCCCAAGGACAGAGGAGCCTGGAGGGCTACAGTCCATGGAGTTGCATAGAGTCAGACACGACTGAGTATATATACACACATAGTGATCACCAGGATGATGAGGAGACAAACTCTCAAGTGTTTTATTACTCTGTATTACTCTTGCCAGACGGTTGAACTCTTCAGAAGGAAAAGATGATTATTTCTTTTAAGGATGCTGCCAGAATTTACAAAGCTGGAATTGTTCCTATACCCAACAGTGGAGTGGACGTACTTTGACCTGGCCCCCAGCTCTATCAGCTTCTAGCATCTGGGATATCCTGCCTGGTGATCACACCTTCAGGAGATGGAGGCTTCTTACTGTAGAGGACAGCGTAGTAAGAAACTGAGCTCCTTGACTTTTTCCTGCCTCTACCAGGGACTAAACTGTTTGTCTAACTGTTGTACCAGCTCTCAGGCTGGTTATGTTTGTGTAGTCATGCATGACAACTCAGTCCAGTATCCTTGCCTGGAGAATCCCATGGGCAGAGTCGTCTGGCGGGCTGCTGTCCCTGGGGTCGCAAAGAGTCAGACGTGGCTGAGTAACTTTCAGTTCACTTCATGTTCAGACTTGGAGCCCTTCCTTCCAAAGCCCCCATGAAACCCCATCCTGGGTGGGTGAGAGCCTCATCTTGATGTGGTTAATGTGCACACCTCAAAACAACCGTCATCAGACTGAGATTTCATGCCGAGCAGCGGGATGACAGAACTTATCACAAGACATTAGATTGCAAAACCACCTGTTGGCACTCACGTGTCCCCATTATTACACAATTTTTTTTTTTATGCCACAAGTCCAGTTTTGTAGGCTGACTGCAGCCTTCCAAACTAAAAGCTGTTCGGAGAGCAAAGGACAAACTGAACAGGAAAGAAAGCCAGCGGTCATCACCTAATGCCAGTGCACAGAAAAGTTTAAAAGTACTTCAAAATGTTTGTAGATACCAAAGAGCAAAACCATCTGGGTGATGGTCTTGCTCTTATTTTCTGTAGGGGTATTAATTCTGCACTGGAAAAAGCTCACCCTGTCCAGGTTAACATACTTGGTACCTAACACCTCATCCCAAACCCCTAAGCATGTAAATTCTAATTAGTAATAAAATTTAGAAGTGCATGGCTACTAATGCTTTTTTTTTTTTTTTTTTTAACATTTGACCATGAGGCTTGAGAAGGAGAGGAAACCCTCCCTGTCCCACTCACACTTTGTGCCAAGATACTAATTCCGTTCTAGTTCCTCTCTGTCCTGCCCCTCTCCACCTAGGTCTTTTTTTTTTTTTTTGGCTTCTAAACAAGAGAAATTTATTTCTCACAATCTGGAGGCTGAAAGTCTGAGATCAAGGTACCAGCATGATCAGGTTCTGGCGAGAGCTCTCTTGAGAGCTGCAGACTCCCAGCTTCTCATCGTGTCCTCACCTAGAGGAGAGCAGAGAGAGAAAGCAAGCTCTCTCTTAACTTTTTTTTTTTTTTTATTAGAGTATAATTGCTTTATAATGCTGTGTTACTTTGCTGGACAGTGAAGTGCATCAGCTCTGTGTGTGTGTATATATCGCCTCCCTCTTGAACCTCCCCCGCCATCCCACCCGCCCGGGTCTCACAGAGCGCCAGGCTGAGCTCCCTGTGCCACGAAGAAGCTTCCCGCTGAATCGTCCACAGCGGTGTGTATGTGTCAGTCCTGCTCTCCCGGGCTTCCCTGGTGGCTCAGCAGTAAAGAATCTGCCTGCAGTGCAAGAGACAGCCTGCAATATAGGAGACACAGGTTCGATCCGGGTCAGGAAGATCCCCTGGAGAAGGAAGTGGCAAGTCACTCCAGTATTCTTGCCTGGGAGATCCCATGGGCAGAGGAGCCTGGCAGACTGCAGTCCATGGAGTCACAAAGAGTCAGACATGACTTGGCGACTAAACCACCTTCACCATCACTTTTCCTAATTCGTCTCACCCTCTCCTTCCTCCACCATGTCCACGTGTCTGTCCTGTACATTTGCGTCTCTATTCCTGCCTGGAAATAGGTCCTTCTGTACCATTTTCCTAGATTCCATACATATGCATTAATATATTTGTTTTTGTCTTCCTGACTTACCACTCTTTAAGATAGATCCTAGGTCCATCATATCACTACAAATGACCTAATTCCGTTCTTTTTGTGGTTGTCTTAATATTATTATTTTAATCAGCTCCGTAAACCCTTCTGATCCATCAGGGTGCTCTGCCTGCCCTGACTGCTACCTGACCCTACCTTGTCTTTTTCTTCCTTTCTGTTAGTGCCCATTGTGTCCTCCTTTACCATGATATCTTCCACATCTAACCCAATAATAGCACCGAGGACTTGGCCAGAGAGTACCCACACAGAGAGTGTGGGTAACACTCATTAGTCTTGAAGGAAATTTTCAATTTGATCACCTGATAAACCTGGATGGAGATGGGCTATGATCTTGACTAAGGTTAAGACATCTAAGAATGTTTAGGGTCCACTGCTGAAGACTCAGAAGGCACCTGTAGGATCCCAGGCAGGGACTGGCATGTGACATCATGCCCCATCCAGGGCGGGGAGGAAGACAGGGCGGTGGTGGCAGCTGCTATTTCACTCCAGCCAGTTGTTGCGACATAGGAAGGCAGACCAGTATTTTCAGATTATTTTCTCCAAAAAAAGCTGGGACCCATATTTTCACATGAAATCTCGTGATTGTGATATTTTTGCATGGATTTTAAGTTGTTTTAGCTTTTGTTTTTAATATTACATAAGATGAGTAAAACAGCATTGAGCAGATAAAGTGGCTGCCACCTTGCAACCTCTGGTCTAGAGAATCCCTGAGAAGTAAGTTGGTTGAGTCATTATTAGGACTTTCATGACACTCAGAAGGCTCTGAAATGTCAACATGGGTCTTTTTCAATGAATCTGATTTTCGAGAAGCCTCAAAGTTGATTCACTTGCTTCTCTGGTTTTTAGGAGGCTCAACAGACGTAGTGAGCCTATAGGTTGACCGTGTACTTTAGTGGATCACCCAGCCTCTCTAGGCATTTTGCCTAATTCTATTAATAAGAAAGCCTCTAGGCCAGGGGTTCCCAACCTCTGGAATCTAATGCCTGATGATCTGCAGTGGAGCTAACATAATAACAATAGAAGCAAAGTATATAATAAATGTAACGCGTTTGAATCATCTGGAAACCATCCCACCCCACCCTCCCATAAAATCTGCTCCTGGTGCCAAAAAGATTGGAGACCACTGCCGGCTACAGCAGCTTCTGAAGGGTCTGTATCTTCTGTTACTATATGAAAAAGGCCAGATGTGTCATCCAAGATCTCCCCAAGTCTTGCTTTCATAGACCTAAGGAACCTTTCACAAGCCTGCATTAAAACTATCCTCCATTTGAATGATCAGTCTGCAAGAAAATGGAATCATTTCACATTCTAAGCGTGAAGTCTGCACCCCTGCATATAGCATGTAAGTGACTCTAAGCCTCATGTCTTAGGTCCTGGTAACGCAAAGCCCTGGTAGTTCCGCAAACATCATAAAGTTTTGTAACTGCATTTAGAATGGTCCCTGGACCACCCTCCTGGCCTTTCTTGGCCTGGGGCTGACTTGATCTCTTCTGGATGTCTCTGGAAGTCATCTCTGAATTCCCGACTGGGGTTAAATCCCCCCTTTCTGGGCCCCCTAGGGGGTACTCTCAGCATTTGCTGAGGGTGGCTGTTGGTGTTTGTCTGCCCTTGACTGAGCCCCATTCTGTGTATCACAATGCCCAGAACGTGGTGCCTGACACACACTTGTCAGTCAGCAGATGCTTGTTCTGAAGTGTTGGAAGGCAGCGAGCGGTGCCTCCATGCGAGGGGGACAAGCCACGTGAACACTAAAACCCCAAAAAACTGTGAAGGCCCAAATCACAAACTCAGCAAGGAGTTATAGTATGAATCCAGAGGCCCTGGTAACACTAGCCCTGGTAACCTGGTCCAGATGAAGGACCGGGGCTCTTTGTCTTGGAGCCCTTTAAGTGTGTTTTAAAGTTACTTATGGTTAAGTTTTCTTCTTGCCTTTTTCATATTTTGGAAGGGCGGGCTGTGTGACTTTGGAAGAGGAAGGAAAGGAGGGAGGAAGGAGGATAATATCCATTTATTCATTTAGCAAATATTTATTGAGCATCTAGTAGATGCTGGGGATTCAGCAAGCACAAAAAGCAAACAAACAAAAATAAACCAAATTCCTGTCCTTACAGCTTAACTTTTCAGGGCCAAGGGAGGTTAGAAAATAAATGAAAATACATAGGATATTTTAGATGGTGGTAAGTGCTTTGGAGAACAAAAAAGCAGAGGAGAGCCACAGCATTGAGAAGAGCATGGGGATGAGGAACTGCATTTTAAGTGAGGCGGTCTCAGGTGGATGCCCCAGGTGCAGCAGGAGCCAGGAGGGTCAGGATGGGGTTAAAAGATCTGTGTAGGGGCATTTCCAGGGGGAGCAGGCCCAGGAGGCTTTATTCCTGTGGGATGGAAGCTGCTGGAAGGTTTTGAGAAAAGCCGTGTGATGCTCTGACTGGTGAGTCCGTGATGTTCTGACTGCCCAGCTTTCTGTGCTAGACATTCACGTAAACTCCCCATTTAATCTCGTAAAGTACCCCACAAGGTACTTTATCATCATTTTGCAAATGAGAGCTTGCATGGCCTTTTCCAAAGCCACACCTACAGTAAGTGGACAGGGTCAGGAAGACTTAACCTCTGTGCAAGCCCTGGCTTCGTCCCCTGTGAGATAGAAATGATACCTATCAACCCTGCAGAGTTGTTGTGAAAATCAAATGCTAGTGTATATCAAAGGCCTAGCAAAGTGCTTGGGGAACACAATGAATGTTCATCTCCTTCTTTGTCCTCAGATGGCACCCACAATTAAGGACAAAGTCAACAGGCTAGATAAAAGGCACTCGCAGAGCCTAGGCACAGCCATGCACTTACTAGATCTTAGTTTCCTTCTTTCTCCTTTTCCCACTCTGTCTCTGGGTTCAGTTTTCTTATCCATGTATAGAGCCTGTTGGACTTCTCCTCTCAGGCAGTTTGCAGTTAGAAAGTTCTCCGTTGGTTCTACGTTGTTTTAGAGGCTTGTTACACCCCTCAGCAGCCAGCTTGTGCACACTGTGGGTACTCCATCCTTCTCAAGGATGATTTGAGAGGTGAGATGATAGGGTGGGCAGGTGATGTCACGTTCAAGTTTCATTGAGTCAGTGGTCTTCCCAGAGGGGCAGGTCTGAGTGCCCCAAGGAAGTTCTTAGATTTTCTGAAAACGAATGCAAAATACAAAATGTCATTGCTTGGAGTGATTCTGCCTCTCATATGTCATCCTTATTACTTTATAATTACCTTCTGACCTTTACTGACTCTGACAGTTGTGAGTCTTTAAAAAAGATTCAGGAATATTACCATTATGCAGTTGCCTAGAAACAGGGCCTAAAATACATCTGGCTTTAATAGAAGAGCTAAAATGAGTTTTCATTTTTTGGCATTGTCTTGCTTTTCTCTCTTTTCTCCTCCCCCCTCCCCCCCCTTTTTTTTTGAATCAACCATGAATTGCAATAAAATTTCTCACTAATCCTTTCTGAACTCTCTGAAGCCAAGATATTTAGCATCGAGAGCATTTTTCCGTCACGGGAAGCTTTAGCAACACTAACTTGGTATTAGGAAATCTAATCCCTAGCCCACTTACGCACAGCATGTATAGGATCTGTATTGTCAAATCACTCACCACTCTCTCTGAGGAAGCTTTTGCCAGCACTCCTTGAGAATGCTAGGAGGAGGAGATATCATTTGTCTCTTCATTAAGGCATGTTCTATTACACTTTGCCAAATGGCTGCAAACCTCATTATCTGACCCATAAAAATTTCTCCTCACTACTCCAACCTTTCTTCCAGGATTCATCCTCTCCATTCTACTCCAATTCAATTGCAGTATTCAGACAGTCTATAGCTAGTGCACTCTGCAAACACAAGATCTCATCACCTGATAAAGAGAAAAGAAAACAACAACAGAGAAAAGAAAACAACAACAGAGAAAAGAAGACACAGACAATATTCTCTTGCTTCTCTGTCTGCTGTTTGATTTCTGCCTGTGGGAATGTACTGGTCTGCAGGGGTGCTGCTGGTGGCAAAGGTCACACCCAGCCCCAGCAGGTCATGAGATCCGGAAGTCGGCACCCCAGGTCATCGGACCAACCCCTGCTTACCCTGCAGACCCTGAGGGAGATTCAAGGGTGTGCACTTCTGCAAAGGGAGGGGTGAGGATGCATCTTGTTATGAGCAGGTCTAGAATTAGCTCCCATTGCCCAACATTGCCTCCAGGCTGTTTCCAAATGTGCTTGGTCATAAGAACCACCGAAGGCTTGCTGAAAGGCCTCGTTCAGAGCCTCGCTGACGACACTGGTATAGCAGGCCTGGTTCAGCCTTTAACAGGCACCTGGGTGGTTCTTATCAGGCATGTTTAGGAAACACAGACCAACAGAGTCGAGTCCAGGCAGGCACCTTAGACCCACTGCCCCGGCTTCCTCTGGCGCTGATTCCGCCGTTGCTTGTGCATCCTTTTGGCTCCAGCCACACCACTGGTGTCAGTGCGGAGACAGGAGGGAGGTGGGCTCGATCCCTGGGTTGGGAATATTCATCTGGAGGAGGGCATGGCCACCCACTCCAGTATTCTTGCCTGGAGAATCCCATGGACAGAGGAGCCTGGGGGGCTCCAGTCCATGAGGTCACAAAGAGCTGGACGTGACTGAGGTGACTCAGCAGTGGCAGTGCGCCACTCACGTGTTCCGCGCTATGGCACGACCCCGCGCCTTTGCTCCTGCTCTGCCCGCTGCCCCGTGCTGCACGCCCCCTTCACCAGGCTCAGCATTAGGACTCCGGGCAGGTATCCCTTGTGCTTCTCGAGTCCCCAGCTCTCACTGGAACAGGAACAGCCCCAGTATTTATTACAGTCAGTGGTTTCTCTGCCGATAACCCACGTCCTACTTTCTTCAGTTCACCTCTGCCTCAGACTTCTTATTTTGAGTGCAAGGGACTTGTCATGTTTTATGGTTCTTGTGTTCTCCATCCCACTCTTACGCTAGAGAGCCAGGCACTAGGCACTTGATAACTCTGTTAACCTCTGTCTGCTGCACTAGACTAGGAGCTCCTGAAGCCGGGCCTTCCCCTCCACCAGGCCAGCACCCTGTTCATGCCAGCCACTTGACTGTGAGTTGAATGAATCATTGAGAAACTTGACTTTATAAGGAGGCATGGGTCCAAGCACAACTCTGGGTGGAGGGGAGATTAAGCGAAAGCAACTTTGAAAGGGAAGAAAGGAGCCAAATAGTGGGAAAGCACAGAAACCTAAAGAAGGGTGGAGGGAAGAGAGACACAGGAGAGTGGCTGAGAGCCCGGCTTTCAGATGCAGTAGGTGTGGTTTAGAGACCTTGCTCCACCAGGTCCAAGATTTATGACCTCAGGCAAGTTACTTAATTTCTCTAAACTTCACATCTTCCTGTGTAAAGTGGAGCTAATAGCTACTTTTTTATTGAGCACTCACTGTATGCTGGGCACTTTGCACCCATTAACTTGTATGACCCTAACAACTATCCTGTAAGAATATAAGCCCCATCTACCCATCACCCAGTTTCAACAAGTGCCAACTCCCAGTGATGACTCTTTCATCTGTAACCTCAAACCCTCCAACCCCACCCTTCATGCCCCTGTCAACTGAAATAAAAATGCACGTTGTGAGAGCTGTGAGTTTTGGGTTTTTTGGAGGTTTACTGAGGGCTAGAGGTGGGGAGACACCTCTCAGAGAGCTCTGAAGAGCTGCTCCAGAGAGGGTGGGGGTGAGGAGGTCAGTAGAGACGTGGTTTTGGAGAAGGGTTACATGTAGCCAAGCATGCATCTTGTTAGAAGGTTACTATCAGTCACAACCAGTTAATGATTTTAGTGCTTTTCTAAGTATGGGGAGATGCAAGAATCTGGGTCCATGAAGTTTTTTCTCCTGAAAATATCTACCTGAAGGCCTGTTCTGTCAG
The DNA here is from genome assembly GCF_033118175.1 of Dama dama. Classification (NCBI taxonomy): domain Eukaryota; kingdom Metazoa; phylum Chordata; class Mammalia; order Artiodactyla; family Cervidae; genus Dama; species Dama dama. Next base: position 21,621,042 of record NC_083681.1, read on the forward strand.
TTTGCCCAGAGTATAGAGGGTCTCGTGGCTGGTGTTTCCCTGAATTCTTTCCAGAGTGTGTTGCAGGTCAGTGAGTGCAGGCCTAATGTCCGGATTTTTACAGAACTGGGTGGCGAGTGACATTCCTTAGTTGACTCTCCTACCCCAACCGTACCCTCTGGTTATTTTCAAGCAGACCCTAGACAGAATGTTGATCTGTTCTATAATGTCTTGATAGCTTTACCACATCTGAAGTTATTCTAGTTATCCTAATCTTAAGTAAACAACCTGGGTTCTGGACCAGAAACAGTTGAACGCCTTTCCTGCTTTTGTTGCCATTCTTGTCTTTCAACTTCTGAACCACCACAGCCCACTCATGAGTGGATTGATATCCATCAGGCTGCAGGCAGCCCTGGAGTTAGAGAAAGAATGAGGTTGAGCACCACTGCTCGCCAAGTGAGAAGGAGCTGGTGGAGAGCGTCATGGAAAAGCATCTCTTTTCCTGGGCTTTGGGTGCATGAGCTCGATAAGGATGGTTGCAATGCCTGGTTCAGACCACAGCCAAGCCAGACTCTCCCTGAATAAACCTGCCTCCAGACCTTAAACTCTGTCCACGTGGCACATTCTCATGATTGCTTAGAAGAAACCAGGGTGCTCATCTGGGGATGGTTCTGGGCCGCTGAGACCTCATTAGAACTGGTCTCCTTTGGGCAACAGCAGTGAGCTTTAGCAGCTGCACGGGCAGACAGCAAAAAGAAAAACCCACTTGGACTAAATTGTCACTTGGACCTGTCACATCAGGCTATCTTTTTGGCTGATCTTTCAAAGTTCTTTGTCCCCACCTCTGAAGGAATTCTAAAATACTTGAGTTCTGTGGTGAGCAGATAACTGTCCTGAGTATTCCTTCTTTTAGACATGGATGTCTCTGCCATTTTGAGACTAATGTGCTGTTTAAAAGTTTCTTTTCTTCTTTTTTTTTCCCCCAGAGCTCACTTTCCTACTTAAGCAATGAGCTCTAAATAGACCGGTTCACCATGGCTACAGAAAAAAACAAACAAAAAAAGCAATCCTTGTAAAAAGGGAAATATGATCAAGTTGCCACTTCATAATTCTCTCTGTAGATTAATACCAGTTCCTCTTGAATGAGACTCTAATCCTGACGGAATCTCCTAAGGTATTCTTTGTGATCAATATAAGGCAAATCAAAGGTAAGCTTGGAGCCAGCGAGAGAGCTTTATTTATTTACCATTTATTTTTGGAAGTGATGCCAATATTCCTGTAACACTCTAACTTCTGAGGCAGACAGCATTATGTAACCATGCATCGATAAAAACCACCCCCGTCCTGCTGAGGGAGGGCTTCTCCTTCCTCCTAATAATGAGCTGGAGGTTGTTAGAGGTGAAGAGGCAGGCTGCCTTCTTTCTGTTGCAGGAAAGTTTTGATGTCAGCCCTTGGCACGAACAGGAAGCTGGTCGGTCCTGGGAAGGAAAGCCTGATCTGGGCTCTGCCTCAGGGATGGCAGAGGTTTCTACATCTCCATGCCTGCCGTTCAGAGCACAGTAAGCAGTAGGCGATGTCCTCATTTAGAGGTTACGGAAATTCCTGTTTCAAGACCCACTGTTAAATATATCCACAGAAAGGCTGCTTCCACCACCTTTGGCCATAGTCTTCTGAAATGGTGTCTCTAAGTTAAGCTTCCCTGCTAGTTCAGAAAATTCTAAGGCAAAAGGGGACTCTAGTGACGCCCTCCATTTTAGCTAACAGTACCTGATGCCTGAAAGCTCTACTCATCCTCTGCAGTATTGGACCAAGATGCTGGTTCTCAAACCGCAGTGTGGCTCTGTTCACCGACATAATAGCAGTAGCTGCCCTAAAAGACAAAACGGCAAACCTCAGTGACTTAATCCAGAAAGGTTTATTTCTCATTTACTCATTGCCTCTCCCCTCCCCTCCTCTACCTGGAGGCAGGGCTCTCTGAACACAAGGATCCCAGGGTCTCTGCTACAGGGAAAGGAAACGATGGAGGCTGTTAGCCCATTGGCCAAGATTAGTTATGCGACCCCAGCCCACCTTCAAGCGAGGCTGGGAAACATGAAATAGCTGGTGAGCACTGATATTCTGTATTACATTTGCTGTCATAATTCCATGATTTTCTGTGTTTTCCAGCAAATCACCGACAAAAATGTTGAATAAAGTCAGGACAAGAACCCTGAATGCACCGTGAAGTGACTTCCCTCTTGTATTTTGGTTCAGAGAAAGCCATTCTTCACGCCCCAAATATCCAGCTCCACTGTGGGGTTCAGGATAGGTTCTGGGTCCCGGTGGGAGGACGTTCAGGAAACATCAGGGCCCTAGCCCTGAAGGAATGGTATTCTGCTCAGGGCAAGAAGAGTTCTGTTCTTTTGTAAGAAACCAGCATCATTCCTAGAAGCAAGGGACCATGAAAACAACACTGTTCTCTTTTTGGTGGCTGAAGTTCATATGCTCATTTTTAACTCCTCTGTTGAGGTAGGTTTCCAAGTCCCAGCTTGAGGATGCATTTTGTCCTCTGTTGCTCAGTTCCTAATGAACATAACGAAGGTAGCAGCTACAGAAAATGTTTCAGGTAGTAGAGGAACTACTGAAAAATAAAAGAGCATCCCTGTCCTGCCCTGCTGATCCAGACTGTGAAACTGACACTAGCCTCATAAACAATACAGGCAGGGAAAATTCTAGCCCCAGTTCCAAGTCAGTAGTCTTCTACAGCTGGGGGATCAAGTAAAAACATGTGAGCTTTCCACCTGGTGCATCAACTTTGTATGAGTGATAAATCAGAAATTAAGAGGAAGGCACCCTTCAAAGGCATGCCAGAATCTTGGAGAGAGGATGATTGGGAGACTTAAGACTTTTTATTTATTTCTCAAAAGAGACTTAAATTTAACAAGGAAAGAAGGAAGAGAGAGAAAGAGTTTTTAAACTTATAGTTAGCAACTTTCCAAACCTGAGCAGGGTTTGAGTGGGTGGCTGAGTGCTCATGTATAATTACAATGCTATGGAGCCTTGCGTTATGTGGAGTAGAGATGAATAGATTTTCTGAAGTGCTGTGGTGGGACTTTTTCATTACTCTGGAAGGAGGGGCTGAATCTGAGGTTTCATGATGAGGGGGGTTTCTTTTTCCTGCAAGGGGTTTTCAGTCTATGACCTGGATGTAACCAGAAGCACTTATGACCCCTAAGATCTCAGTAATATCTTTCCATAGTATATTGAAGTGAAGTGAAGTGAGAGTTTCTCATTTGTGTCCGACTCTTTGCGACCCCATGGTCTGTATAGTCCATGGAATTCTCCAGGCTAGAATACTGGAGTGGGTAACCTTTCCCTTCTCTAGGGGATCTTCCCAACCCAGGGATTGAACCCAGGTCTCCTGCATTGCAGGCGGATTCTTTACCAGCTAAGCCACAAGGGAAGCTTAGTATATTAACCATAGTATATTAACGTAACATAATAACACCAGTTTTACTGCCTGTGGAGGTCCATTGCCAAATTTCCATCAATTCTTGGGAACTAACCCTCCCATAGCCTTATGCCCTTGGCTCTACACACACTGTTTTGGTCCTCATCATGTTAGCAAAACATGAAAATTAGCTCTTTCAGCAGTTTTCAAACACACACATACACCCCACTAAACATTTACGAGTATGTATTTATAAGCTATGACTTCACTGAAGTTAGCAGACAACATTTCAAAATCCACTTTATGGAGAAATATTCCACTTTTGTGAATTAGAAGACTCAACATTGTTAAAATGTTCTCCCTAAAATCAGCTATAGATTGAACACACTCCCTTTCAAAATTCCAAGAGGTTTTATATAGAAATTGATAAGCTCATTCTAACATACATATGCAAATACAGAGGACCTAGAATAGCCAAAATAATTTGAAGAACAAAGTTTGAAGACTTACATTACCTTAGTATAAGATGTATTATATTACACTCTTCAAGTAATGTGATACTAGTGTAAAGATAGGTATATATGAATCAATGGAGCAGAATAGAGTTCAGTGATAGACCCACACATAAATGGTCAACTGACTCTGACAAAGGTATAAAGATAATTCAGCGGAAGAAAGATAGTTCTTTAACTAATGGTGCTGGGATAATTAATGTCCATATGCAAAAATATGTACACCCATGGTGGATTCAAGTCAATGTATGGCAAAACCAATACAATGTTGTAAAGTGAAATAAATAAATAATTTAAATTAAAAAGAAAAGAAAAAAAATATGATCTGAGATACATACTTGCTCCATGTCAAAAGAAGGAACTCAAAATGAATCTTGGATCTAAATGTAAAACCTAGAAATATAAAACTTTTGGAAGGAAAAATAAGAGACTATCTTTGTGACCTTGAGTTGGGCAAAGGTTTTTTAGTTATGACACCAAAAGCATCATGCAGGAAAGAAAAGACTGAATAAACTGGATTTCATTAAAATTGGGAGCTTCTACTTCAAAGGCACTGTTAAAGAGAATGAAAAGTCAAGTAACAGACGGTAAGAAAATATTTGTAAGCTACATATCTGGTAGAGGACTTGTATCCAACAGTATAAATAACTCTCAAGACTCAGTAAAACAACTCAATAAAAGAAATGGGAAAATATTTTAATGGATATTTAATAAAGAGAGATACATAGACGGTAAGCAAATACATGAAATGGTGCTCAATGTTATTTGTTATTCTGTTCAGTTCAGTTGCTCAGTCATGTCTGACTATTTGTGACCCCATGGACTGCAGCATGCCAGGCTTCCATCCTTCACCATTTCCCAGAGCTTGCTCAAATTCTGGTGATGCCATCCAACCATCTCATCCTCTGTCATCCCCTTCTCTTCCTGCCTTCAATCTTGCCCAGCATCAGGGTCTTTTCCAAGGAGTCAGCTCTTCATCTCAGGTGGCCAAAGTATTGGCACTTCAGCTTCATTATCAGTCCTTCCAATGAATATTCAGAATTGATTTCCTTTAGGATTGACTGGTTTGATGTCCTTGCAGTCCAAGGGACTCCCAAGAGTCTTCTCCAACACCACAGTTCAAAGATATCAATTGTTCGGCTCTCAGTTTTCTTTATGGTCCAACTCTCACATCCATACATGACCACTAGAAAAACCAGAGCTTTGACTAGACAGACCTTTGTTGGCAAAGTTATGTCTCTGCTTTTTAATATGCTGTCTAGGTTGGTCATAGCTTTCTTCCAAGGAGCAAGCATCTTTTAATTTCATGGCTGCAGTCATTATATGCAGTGATTTTGAAACACAAGAAAATAAAGTCTGTCACTGTTCCCATTGTTTCTCCATTTATTTGCCATGAAGTGATGGGGCCAGATGCCATGATCTTCATTTTTTGAATGTTGAGTTTTAAGCCAGTTTTAGAGTACTGGAATGGGTTGCCATGCCCTTCTCCAGGGGATCTTCCCAATCCAGGGATAGAACCCAGGTCTCCTGCATTGCAGGCGGATTCTTTACTGTCCAAGCCACCAGGGAAACCCTCATCTGTTATTAGAGAAACACAAATTAAAATCACAATGAGATGCTACTAGATGAGATACATATCTTTAAAATCTTTATGGAGAAGAAAATGTCTACCCAGTCCAGTATTCTTGCCTGGGAAATCCCCTGGACAGAGGAGCCTGGCAGGATGTTTAAAATTAAAGAGACTAATGATACCAAGTATCCTTGAGGATGTGGAGGAATTGGAATTCTCATATATTGCTGGCATAACTACTTTTGACAGAAATTTGTTAAAAAGTTAAACCTAAACCTAAAATATGACCCTGGAGAAGGAAATGGCAACCCACTCCAGTGTTTTGACTGGGAAATCCCATGGACAGAGAAGCCTGGCAGGCTATAGTCCATGGGGTTGCAAAGAGTTGGGCATGACTTAGTGATTAAACAACAACAGCAAAATTATGACCCACGGACTTCACTTCTAGTAGAATAAATGCATTTGTCCATTAAAAAGAAATAAACTACTGGTATCAGTTATCAACAAATTATCAATGAATCTCAAAATAATTGCACTGAGTTAAAGACACCAGACAGAAAAAGAGTTTGTACTATGTGATTTCATTTATATAAAATTCCACAAAAGGCAAACTAATCTATAATGACTGAAAAGAGGTCTTGGTTAACTGGATGGGAAGGAGGTTGGCGGTTACTTTGGGGGTGATGAATGTATTCACTACCTAGATTGTGGTGATAGTTTCAAGTTATCAAATAGTCTAAATATGTACCATTTATATCCGTTGTACCTCAAAGCTGTTGTTAAAAAAAATTATAAACATTCCTGTTCTCCAGAGATCCATTTTAGGCTTCCTCACCACAGGTAGCTCTTCTCCTGGTGCTTTCCCACATCATCCTTAGACTCTGCTCTCCTCGTCTCTCATTCCTTCTTCCTACCACGTTCTCTTGCTTCAACAACAAAAGTCTTTCCTCATCTCATTAGAAGTTCTGCCTTTATCTCTGAACTCTGAATTTTTGACTCCAGTTCAAACTTTGACTCTTACCATCTGTCCTGTGGTGGTTCAGCCCCCAAGTTCTAGAGCCAAAGTTCATGGATTCTGAAGCTCTGCGCTCCACTCCCTAGCTGGGAGCTTCAGCAAGTTACTCCACATCTCTGCCCAAGGTTCCTTATCTACCAATGGCAGTGAAATCAATAGTAGTTTTATAAGATTTTATAAGATTTGGTGTGAGGGTCAAATAAGTTAATGTGATAAATACAGAACATTTAGCATAATACCTGGCACATCACAACTACATATTGTGTGAGTGCGTTCTAAGTCATATCTGACTCTTTGCAACCCTATGGACCATAGCCTGCCAGGCTCCTCTGTCCATGGAATTCTCCAGGCAAGAATACTTGTATGGGTTGCCATGTCCTCCTCCAGGGGAATCTTCCCAATCCAGGAAGACTGAACCTGTGTCTCTTATGTTTTCTGCATTGGCAGAAAGCTTCTTTACCACCAGCACCACCTGGGAAACCTCAATATATGTTAACTGTTATCATTTCTTCTAGGACTTAAAAGTATTATATATATAATATAATATATATTATATTAATATATAATATATAAAATTTTAATATTATATATTATAAAATATAATATATAGTATATAATATATTATAATAATATAATAATATATATATATCTGTGCATTCTATCAATTGTGTTTTTCTGGAAAACTCTAATAGAACATTCTCTTGCTAGATTACTTTCAAAGTTTTTGATAGCTATTTTTGAATTGCTTCTCAGAAGGCTTAACAATGAATATTCCTTCCAGTAATGTATGAGAAGACACAAGCTGACATTCAGAAAAGAGAAGAAATACAGTGTGTCTGCCTCACCCACAGCATTCAGCATTCATCTTTTAAAAACCCTATTTATATACTATATGGAAAAGGACATTTCAATGTTGCCTCAATTACATTTCTTTTTCTAACCAAAGAACCTGAGCATTTCTTTATAATTTTTCTAGCAGATAAACATGCACATTTTTTTTCTATTTTTCTTTTTTAAAGATTGATTTTTTTTTTTACATTTAAGTTACTAGAGTTAATTTTGATGTTTAGTGCATGATAAAGATCTGATTTGATTTCTTCCAAAATGTGTCTTGTGGAAAATTCTTAAAGAGATGGGAATACCAGACCACCTTACCTGTCTCCTGAAAAACCTGTATGCAGGTCAAGAAGAAACAGTGAGAACTGGACATGGAACAACAGACTGGTTCAAAATTGGAAAAAGAGTGTGTCAAGGCTGTATATTGTCACCCTGCTTATTTAATTTAAATGCAGAGTACATCATGCCAAATGCCAGACTGGATATAGCACAAGCTGGAATCAAGATTGCTGGGAGAAATATCAATAACCTCAGATATGCAAATGACATCATCCTTATGGCAGAAAGCAAAGAGAAAGTAAAGAACCTCCTGATGAGGGTGAAAGAGGAGAGTGAAAGGCTGACTTAAAACTCAACATTCAAAAAATGAAGATCATGACATCCATTCCCATCACTTCATGGCAAATAGATGGGGAAACAATTTTAAAAAAATGACAGGTTTTATTTTCTTGGGCTCCAAGATCACTGCAGATGGTGACTGCAGCCATGAAATTAAAAGACTATTGCTGCTTGGAAGAAAAGCTATGACCAACCTAGACAGCATATTAAAAAGCAGAGACATTACTTTGCCAGCAATGGCCTGTCTAGTCAAAGCTATGGTTTTTCCAGTAGTCATGTATGGATGTGAGAGTTGGACCATAAAGAAAACTGAGAGCCGAACAATTGTTGTCTTTGAACTGTGGTGTTGGAGACGGCTCTTGGGAGTCCCTTGGATTGCAAGGACATCAAACCAGTCCATCCTAAAGGAAATCGGTCCTGAATATTCACTGGAAGGACTGATGCTAAAGCTGAAGCTCTGTTACTTTGGCCACCTGAGATGAAGAGCTGACTCCTTGGAAAAGACCCTGATGCTGGGCAAGATTGAAGGCAGGAGGAGTAGGGGACGACAGAAGATGAGATGGTTGGATGGCATCACCGACTCAATGGACACGAGTTTGAGCAGGCTCTGGGAAATGGTGAAGGAGAGGGAAGCCTGGCATGCTGCAGTCCATGGGTGCAAAGAATCAGACATGGCTGAGCAACTGAACAACAACAAAATTGCTCCTATACTGGCCCAGTGTCTTTTATTTTCTAGTCTATGGGGCTGTGGCTTTCTCATCTGCAAAATGAGTATGTTGGATTAGAAGTGGTTCTCAACTCTTACTGCACATTAGAATCACCTGAGAAACCTTTTTTTCAAAATTTGTTTTTAATTGTTGCTTTACGATGTTTTGTTAGTTTCTACTGCACTACTGTATAGCAAAGTGAATCAGATACACATATACACATATCCTGTCTTTTTTGGATTTCTTTCCCATTTAGATCACCTCAGAGCACTGAGCGGAGTTCCCTGAGTAGGAACAAAGTAGGTTCTTATTTGTGTATTTTATTCATAGTTTGTGTATCTGGGGCACTTTTAAAAAACATCGCTGTTTGGGCTTCATTCCAGAGTCTTTGTTTCAGGTGGCCAGGAGTGGAAACTGGGAATTTCCCCCCTCATTTCTGGTCTTTTACATTTTAATGCACTGCCAGGTTTAAGAGCAGCTTCCGCAGTGGCTTAGTGGTAAAGAATCCATCTACAGTTTAGGAGAAGCAGGAAACGTGGGTTTGATCCCTGGATCAGGAAGATCCTCTGGAGGAGGAAATGGAAACCCACTCCAGTATTCTTGCCAGGAAAAATCTCACAGGCGAGAAGCCTGGTAGACTACGGCCAATGGGGTTGCAAAGAGCTGGACATGACTGAGCGTGCTGCCTGCCCACTGAGGTCATCTACCTCTAAGCTCCAGATCTGAGGAGGAGCTGTCTGTGATACCCGTGAGCCCACGTCTCCCCAGGTTAGAACCCCATCCAGCCGGTGGAGTGTGGGGCTGTGGGGGACGGACAGGGAGAGTCCCTTTCCCTCCTCCCTGCGCCTTGTGGGCCCCTTCGGGAGCTTCCCGGTTTGTGGGGACACTGGTCCTCTGCTCTCTGTGAGGACTTCAAAGTGTGGAGCTCAATCATTACTCATCAGACCGAGATATCTACAAAAACCTTGCCAAAAAGAAATCAGTAGCAGAGCAAACAGTGCACATATGTATGGGGAAAATCAGGCTCTGGTTAAATTACTGGCTGAGTTTTGTCCTGTTGTCTTGTAATCCGTGGATTGACCCTAGCTCTGCATTCCTGTCAGCCTTTGCACTTCACTCAGCTGTGACACTGTCCTTGGGAAATTGTTCTCAAGTCTAGTTGCACATTAAATCCCCTGGGAAGCTAAAAAAAAGCTGATGCCTTGATCCTATCCCCAGCAACTCTAAATTAATTAGTCTGGAGTAGGATAAAAGCATAAGTGGTTTTTTTTAAAACGTTTTATTTTGTATTGGGGTATAGCCCAATAACAATGGCTATACAATAGCAATAAAGCCGATTAACAATGTTGTGATGGCTTCAGGTGAACAGAGAAGGGACTCAGCCATACGTATACATCTATCTTTTCTCCCCCAAACTCCCCTCCCATCCAGGCTGCTGCATACAGGTGTTATATAATAGGTCCTTGTTTATCCATTTTATTTTATTTATTTATTTATTTTTTCATTTATTTTTATTATTTGGAGGCTAATTGCTTTACAATATTGTAGTGGTTTTTGCCATACATTGACATGAATCAACCATGGATTTACATGTGTTCCCCATCCCAATCCCCACTCCCACCTCCCTCCCCATCCCATCCCTAAATATAGCTGTGTCTCCATATCTATCCCCAACTCCCTAACTATCCTTTCTCCCCATTCTTCCTCCCTAGTAGCTATAAGTTTGTTCTCTAAGTCTGTGAGTCTTTTTCTGTTTTGTAAGTTCATTTGTATCATTTATTCCACACATAAGGGATGTCATATGATATTTCTTCTTCTCTGACTTACTTTACTCAGTATAAAAATCTCTAGGTCCAGTGTTGCTGCAAATGGCATTATTTCATTCTTTTTAATGGCTGAATAATATTCCACTGTATATATGTACCACATCTTTATCCATTCTGTCAATGAACATTTAGGTGAAGCATCACCATTTTTATCCCTTTCTCCATGTGATTCTAATGTGTAGTCAGATTTGAGACCCATTGCCTGGGAGATGGTGGCTGGATTTCAAGTTGTATTTGGAGAGAGAAATATTCTTCAGAATGAAAGTTCTAATCAAATTATTATTATTATTATTAGTGGACAATCAAAGGGAAGAGAAAAGAAAATATATAGCCTAGTCTGGATAAACCATATTCACGGGCCAGAACGATTTTATTATAAGCTCAAGCAGGAAGCATACTGGGGCATGAACTTCATCATAGCTCCAGAGAAAATGGTGGGATGGAGGCAGGAGACACTGGATTGGCTCACATGGCAACCAGGGGCCCAAAGGGCTTGGGAAATTTGGAAAGACTCCTGGCTAGTATTTGCACTTGGAGCGGCACGGTCTACGGAGAGGCCGGAGGCCAGACTGTAACCCAGGCAGTGTTTGGGCACTTGAGGGTCAGGTTAGGACACCCACAAAGTGAGTCAGAGAAGAGCATGACATGGTGACTCCCTCTGCAGAAGGAAAGTGGCTGAGGAGGGATCCCAGTGTTGGATCCTTCATTTCTGGGGAACTTTTCCTCTCCTGTTCCTCTTCTGGAATGTAAGTTCCATGAGAGCAGACACACATAATGTTGTCAACTGCGATATCTCAGGACACAGCACAGAAACTGTTGCATAAAAACAGGTTCTCTGGTGCTGGTGTGTTTGAGCACATCCTAAGTTAACCAGCCACATGGCTGCCACCCTCCTGACGGTAAGGGCCGTCTTCTCTGCTCTGGGATACGTGGGGGTGTGTAGGACTGGGCTGACAGGTAAGGCCTGTTGAGGGAATGGCAGGACTCTTTCTGCCAGGTTCCTGCTGCGCTTAACCCTTGGGGTGGCTGGACTGCTTCCCTCACTCCTTATTCCTCGCAGACTCCCAATGTCTGCTCTCAATGGAGGCCCTGGAAGAGAGTTCCTGAAAAGAAAAGGCATGGGGCCACTAGTTTTGACCTTCCCCCGCAAAAAGTCAGCAGATCTTCAGAGGGGCAGGTTTTCCCTTCAAACACACGTTAAAAACTGTCTCAGGTCTTTCAGAAGAGTTTGCAGTTTAGCCAAACACTTCAAGCCAAGCACATTTCCAATTTGGAAGAGGATTCCCTCAACTTTAGAAAAACTGGAATGAGCTACTGTCAAGGCAACTGACAGAACCCATAATATTTGGCCTCACCCATGTCAGCCATGCCCAAGTCCACTGGAGGGGTGACAGGCAACAGAGAATAAGCCTTGCTAAGAAGCAGGTAAGTGCAGTTTATTACATCTGACAGCAGGCTATGCATCTGTGGTGCATGCAGCACATTTCTTTCATCTCATGGTCTGAGACTGCTCCCTTATTAAGTACACATATTGATTCAGAGATATGGAGTTTTAAAAGAGGGTTTCAAGGAAGTTCAGAGAAATCAATCTTTCCCATCAGCTCTTCCTGGATTAAGGCTGCAGCCTCAACCTCCTTCCAGTTGTATCCTCCTGCAAGCCAGACTCTTCACAACTCAGTCAGAGTGATCTTTTAAACAATAATCATGTCATGTCACTCCCCTGCTTAATTTCCATTAATGAGTTTAAAAATCTTGTTCAGAATAAAATCCAGGTCCTGGTGAGGAGGTCCGGGGGCCCTGTTGACGTCAGGCCTCACTGGCCCCTGGCCCTGCTCGCAGCACCCCCAACCAGCCCACTCCTGCCTTCCTCTCTGTGCCTTTGGGCTCTGGGTTTGACAGTGTCACCCAGTCCTTCCCAGCTCGACTGATCTGAGCTCTGGTGACGCTGCCACAAGCTCATACTTTTCTCTAAACAGATTAACTCTTGAGCAAATTCTCAGTTTCTTCATGAAAAAACCCATCAGTAATAGACATGCTCAAGTCTGTGGGATGGGGCTAAAACTTGGCCTTACTGTTAGATCATCAGGTCCTCGGAAAGATAGGAAAAGAGAAGACAGGGAGAAAATGGGAAGCTTGGGGAGAGGAAACTCAGAGAGTGGTTACACAGAAGATGAGAGGGGAGTTGTCAAAGTAACGCTGTTGTGATATTCATTCATTATGTGTGAAAGTGAAAGTCACTCAGTTGTGTCCGACTCTACAGTCCATGGAATTCTCCAGGCCAGAACACTGGAATGGGTAACCTTTCCCTTCTCCAGGGGATCTTCCCAACCCAGGGATCGAACCCAGGTCTCCCACATTCCAGGTGGATTCTTTACCAGCTGAACCAAAAGGGAAGCCCAAGAATGATGAAGTGGGTAGGCTATTCCTTCTCCAGGAGATCTTCCTGATCCAGGAATATGTGAAAAAGCATAATATTAATCATGTGATAAGAAGCCGTACTATAACCCCTGGAAAAAACACTTATCTATACATACACAACCAAGAAACATAGATTTAAAAAAAATGTTTTTGTCTCCTTGTAATGAGAACTCTTAGGAATTACTCTCTTAACAACTTTCAGATATACCATGTTGATATTATTCAGTCTGCAAGTCATGTGCAACTCTTTGCAACCCCATAAACTGCAGCACACCAGGCTTCCCTGTCCTTCACTGTCTCCCAGAGTGGGTCAAACTCATGTCTATTGAGTCAGTGATGCCATCCAACCATCTCATCCTCTGTAACACTCTTCTCCTCCTGCCCTCAATCTTCCCCAGCGTCAGGGTCTTTTTCAGTGAATCAGCTCTTTGTATTAGGTGGCCAAAGTATTGGAGCTTCATCTTTAGCATCATCCTTCCAATGAATATTCAGGGTTGATTTCCTTTAGGGTTGACTGGTTTGATCTCTGTGCTGTCCAAGGTACACTCTAGAGTCTTCTCCAGCACCATAGTTTGAAAATATCAATTTTTAGGTTCTCAGCCTTCTTTACAGTCCAACTCTCACATCTGTACATGTGGTGTGGAAAAACCATACAGCAGCATAAACTGTAGTCATTATATTGTACATTACATTCCTAGTACTTCTTTACCTTATAACTGGAAGTTTGTGTCTTTTGACAAACTTCATCCAATTTCCGACCCTTACACATCGAAAAAGCAAGAGAGTTCCAGAAAAACATCTATTTCTGCTTTATTGACTATGCCAAAGCCTTTGACTGTGTGGATCACAATAAACTGGACAATTTGGAAAGAGATGGGAATACCAGACCACCTGACCTTGAGGTGAGAAATCTGTATGCAGGTCAGGGAGCAACAGTTAGAACTGGACATGGAACAACAGACTGGTTCCAAATAGGAAAAGGAGTACATCAAGGCTGTATATTGTCTCCCTGCTTATTTAACTTATAGGCAGAGTACATCATGACAAACAATGGGCTGGAAGAAGAACCAGCTGGAATCAAGATTGCTGGGAGAAGTATCAATAACCTCAGATGTGCAGATGACCCCACCCTTATGGCAGAAAGTGAAGAAGAACTAAAGAGCCTCTTGATGAAAGTGAAAGAGAAGAGTGAAAAAGTTGGCTCAAAGCTCAACATTCAGAAAACTAAGATCATGGCATCCGGTCCCATCACTTCGTGGCAAATAGATGTGGAAACAGTGGATAACTTTATTTTTTTGGGCTCCAAAATCACTGCAGATGGTGACTGCAGCCATGAAATTAAAAGACGCTTACTCCTTGGAAGGAAAGTTATGACCAACCTAGATAGCATATTAAAAAGTAGAGATGTTATTTTGCCAACAAAGGTCCATCTAGTCAAGGCTATGGTTTTTCCAGTAGTCATGTATGGATGTGGGAGTTGGACTATAAAGAAAGCTGAGCACCAAAGAATTGATGCTTTTGAAATGTGGTGTTGGAGAAGACTCTTGAGAGTCCCTTGGAGTGCAAGGTGATCCAACCAGTCCATCCTAAAGGAGATCAGTCCTGGGTGTTCATTGGAAGGACTGATGTTGAAGCTGAAACTCCAATACTTTGGCCACCTGATGCGAAGAGGTGACTCATTTGAAAATACCCTGATGTTGGGAAAGATTGAGGGCAGGAGGAGAAGGGGACGACAGAGGATGAGATGGTTGGATGGCATCACCGACTCAATGGACATGGGTTTGGGTGGACTCTGGGAGTTGGTGATGGACAGGGAGGCCTGGCGTGCTGCGGTTCATGGGGTCGCAAAGAGTCGGACACGACTGAGCAACTGAACTGAACTGAAACTGACACCTCTGGTAACAACAAATCTCATCTCTTTTTCTGTGCATTTGACTCCCTTCTTTCCTCCCTCCTTCCCTTCTTGCCTCTTCTATATGTGTGTGTGTGTGTGTGTGTCTGATTCTACATATAAGTGAAATTGAGGTATCATTGATGTGCAATATTATACAAATTTCAAAAACAACAAAGTGATATCATAATTTTATATTCCATTTAGAGTTACTATAAAAATTGCCTACAGTCCCTATTATACTACATATCCTTGTAACTTACATATTTTATACATAATAGTTTATACCTCTAAACCCCCTATCCCCCCCTTCCTTCCCTTTCCCCATTCGTAACCACTGGTTTGTTCTCCATGAGTCTGTTTCTTTCTGTTGTATTTACTAGTTTGTGTATTTTTAGATTCCAGATATAAGTGATATCATACAATGTTTGTCTTCCTCTGACTTATTTCACTAAGCATAATACGCTTCAAGTTCATCCCTGTTTTTTTAAATAGCAAAACTGCACTCAACCCACTCCAATATTCTTGCCTGGAGAAACCCATGGACAGAAGAGCCATGGACTGGCAGGCTAAAGGCCATTGAGTCATAAAGAGTTGGACATGCCTGAAGTGACATACACACACACACACACACACACACACACACACACACACACCACAGTTCCTTTATCCATTCATCTATTGATGGGTACTTGGTTTACTTCCATATCTTGACAATTATAAATAATGCTGCTATGAACATTAGGGTACCATGTTTCTTTTCAAATTAGTGTTTTTGGCTTTTTTTTTTTGAGGGGAGTAAATACCCAGGAGTGGAATTGATGCTTTATATGGTAGCAGCATTATTATCTTTTTTCAATTTTTTGAGAAACCCCTGTAACTGTTTTCCATAGCAGCTACACCAATTTACATTCCCATCAGCTGTGTACAAGTGTTCCCTTTTCTCAACATCTTCTCCAATGTTTGTTATTTCTGATATTTTTGTGATAATGATTCTGACAGGTGTGAGATAATATCTCATTTTAATTTGCCTTTCTCTGATAGTAAATGATGTTGAGCTTCTTTTTGTGTGCCTCTTGATCATCTGCTTATCATCTTTGGAAAAATGTCTATTCGGGTCTCTGCCTGTTTTGTGATTGGGCTTTTTAAAAACAAATTATTTATTTTTTTTTGAAGGATAATTGCTTTACAGAATTTTGCTGTTTTCTGTCAAACCTCAACACGAATCAGTCATAGGTATACATATATCTCCTCTTTTTTGAAACTCCCTCCCATCTCCCTCCCCATCCCACCCCTCTAAGTTGATTCAGAGCCCCTGTTTGAGTTTCCTGAGATGTACAGCAAATTCCCGTTGGCTATCTATTTTACATATGGTAATGTAAGTTTCCATGTTACTCTTTCCACACACCTCACCCTCTCCTCCCCTCTCCCCATGTCCGTAAGTCTATTCTCTATGTCTGTTTCTCCATTGTTGCCCTGTAAATAAATTCTTCAGTACGATTTTTCTAGATTCCTTATATATGTGTTAGAATACAGTATTTACCTTTCTTTTTCTGACTCACTTTACTCTGAATAATAGGTCTAGGTTCATCCACCTCATTAGAACTGACTCAAATGCAGTTGTTTTTGTGACTGAGTAATATTCCATAGTGTATATGTACCACAACTTCTTTATCCGTTCATCTGTTGATGGACATCTAGGTTGCTTCCATGTTCTAGCTATTGTAAATAGTGCTGTAATGAACAATGGGATCCATGTGTCTCCTTCAATTTTGGTTTCCTCAGGGTATATGCCTAGGAGTGGGATTTCTGGGTCATATGGTGGTTTTAATCCTAGATTTTTAAGGAATCTCCATACTGTCTGCCATAGTGGCTGTATCAATTTACATTTCCATCAACAGTGGAAGAGCATTCTCTTTTCTCCACACCATCTCCAGCATTTATTGTTTGTAAACATTTTGATGAGGGCCATTCTAACCAGTGTGAGGTGATATTTCATTCTAGTTTTGATTTGCGTTTCTCTAATAATGAGCGACAGAAATGTATAGACCTAACAGAAGCACAAGATTTTAAGAAGAGGTGGCAAGAATACACAGAAGAATTATACAAAAAGATATTCATGACCCAAATAATCACTATGGTATGATCACTCACCTAGAGCCAGACATCCTGGAATGTGAAGTCAAGTGGGCCTTAGAAAGCATCACTACAAACAAAGCTAGCAGAGGTGATGGAATTCCAGTTGAGCTATTTCAAATCCTAAAATATGATGCTGTGAAAGCGCTGCACTAAATATGTCAGCAAATCCAGCAGTGGCCACAGGACTGGGAAAGGTCAGTTTTCATTCTAATCCCAAAGAAAGGCAATCCCAAAGAATCCTCAAACTACCGCACAATTGCACTCATCTTATAGACTAGTAAAGTAATGCTCAAAATTCTCCAAGTCAGGCTTCAGCAATACATGAACTGTGAACTTCCAGACATTCAAGCTGGTTTTAGAAAAGGCAGAGGAACCAGAGATCAAATTGCCAACATTGCTGGATCATCGAAAAAGCAAGAGAGTTCCAGAAAAACATCTATTTCTGCTTTATTGACTATGCCAAAGCCTTTGACTGTGTGGATCACAATAAACCATGGAAAATTCTGAAAGAAATAGAAATACCAGACCACCTGACCTGCTTCTTGAGAAGCTTGTATGCAGGTCAGGAAGCAACAGTTAGAACTGGACATGGAACAACAGACTGGTTCCAAATAGGAAAAGGAGTACATCAAGGCTGTATATTGTCTCCCTGCTTATTTAACTTATAGGCAGAGTATGTCATGAGAAACGCTGGGCTGGAAGAAGAACCAGCTGGAATCAAGATTGCTGGGAGAAGTATCAATAACCTCAGATGTGCAGATGACCCCACCCTTATGGCAGAAAGTGAAGAAGAACTAAAGAGCCTCTTGATGAAAGTGAAAGAGAAGAGTGAAAAAGTTGGCTCAAAGCTCAACATTCAGAAAACTAAGATCATGACATCCGGTCCCATCACTTCATGGGAAATAGATGGGGAAACAGTGGAAACAGAGGCTGACTTTATTTTTGGGGGCTCCAAAATCACTGCAGATGGTGACTGCAGCCATGAAATTAAGAGACACTTACTCCTTGGAAGGAAAGTTATGACCAACCTAGATAGCATATTAAAAAGCAGAGATGTTATTTTGCCAACAAAGATCCATTTATTCAAGGCTATGATTTTTTCAGTGGTCATGTGTGGATGTGAGAGTTGTACTATAAAGAAAGCTGAGCGCCAAAGAATTGATGCTTTTGAACTGTGGTGTTGGAGAAGACTCTTGAGAGTCCCTTGGACTTGTGTCTTCTAGGTCTTAATTGTGCTCAGATCAAAATAGTCTATGTGCCAAAGTGACACATTATGGGGAGACTTATTCTGAACTCTTTCCAATCCATCTTTATTATTTTGTGTGTGAATGTCTAGTTTTTTCATTATCATTTGTTGAAAAGACCGTTCTTTCTTCATTTAATGATCTTGATTCATTTAATGTCAAGAATAGTTTGACCTTACATGTGAAGGTTTATTTCTGGGCTCTTAGTTCTACTCCATTGGTCTATATATCTGCCCTCATCCACACTATGTCCAGTGTCACACTGTTTTGATTACTATACATTTGTATTAAAATTTGAAATCAGGAAGTATGAGTCCTTCACCTTTGTTCTTCTTTTTCAAGATTATTTTGACTTTTTTGAGGTCTCTTGAGACTCCATTTAAGTTTTAGATGGAGTTTTCTATTTCTAAAAAAAAAAAAAGATGGAATTTTGATAGGGAGTGCACTGAATCATAGGTCACTTACAGCAATAACAGCAACAATTGCCTTTGTTTACTCAATAATATTAAGTCTTTCAATCCATGAACATGGGATAGATTTTCACTTATATATGTCTTCTTTAATTTCAATATAGTTTTCAGTGTTCAAGTTTCTTACTTCCTTGGTTATGTGAATTTCTAAATATTTTCTTCTTTTTAATATTATTGTAAATGAAATTTGTTTCATAATTTCCTTCCAGATTTTTCATTATGAGTGTACAGAAATGAAATTGACTTTTGTATATGGATTTTTTCATCTTACAACTTTGCTGAATTTGTTTATTAGTAATAACAGGGCTTTTTTTTGGTGGAATGTTTAGGGTCTTTTACATATAAGATCCTGTCATCTGGGAAAAGAGAAATTTTATTCTTTCTTTTCAAGATGGATATTTTTTATATTTCTCTTTCTTATGAAATTTCTCTATCTGGAGATTCCAGCACTCTGTTAAATAGACCTACTGAAAATAGACATCTTTGTCCCATTCCTTATCTTAGAAAAAGAATTTTCAGTTTTTCTCTATTGAGTAAGCTGTGGGTTATTTATATATGACCTTTATTATATTGGAGCTTCCCTTTTGGTTCAGCTGGTAAAGAATCCGCCTGCAATGCGAGATACCTGGGTTCCATCCCTGGATTGGGAAGATCCCCTGGAGAAGGGAAAGTCTACCTACCCCAGTATTCTGGCCTGGAGAATTCCACAGACTATATAGTCCATGGGGTCGCAAAAAGTTGGACATGGCTGAGCGACTTTCACACTTTATTATATTGAGGACATTTTTTTTGATTCCTAGTTTATTGAGTGCTTTTTTTAAATCATAAAATTGTGTTGAATTTTGTCAAAATGCTTTTGCTACAGAATTGAGCTGATCATGTGATTTCTTCCTTTAATTCTATTAATGTGGCATATTATATCAATTAATTTTTATGTGTTGTAACTATCTTTGCATTCCAGGAATAAATCCCAGTTGGTTATGGTGTACGATACTTGGAGAAGGAAATGGCAACCCACTCCAGTATTCTTGCCTGGAGAATCCCATGGACGGAGGAGCCTGGTGGGCTACAGCCCACAGGGTCGCAAGGAGTCGGACACGACTGAGTGACTTCATTCACTCGCTCACTCAAATTTAGTTTACTAGTATTTTTTGAGGATTTTTATGTCAATAGGCATAGAAATATTGGTCTACAGCTTTCTTTAATTGTGTATCTTTGTCTGGCTTTGGTGTCAGGGCAATGCTGGGCCTTGCCTCATAGAATAAGTTAGGAAGTATTCCTGCCTCTTCAAGTTTTGGTGAAAGTTTGAAAAGGATTGGTGTTAATTCTTCTTCAGAAGTTTGGTAGAGTTCACTAGGGAAGCAGTCTGACCCAGGGCTTTTTGTATAGAAATATTTTTTGATATTAATTAAATCTCCTTACTAGTTACAGGTCTATTCAGTTTTTCTATATCTTCATGATTGATTATAGAGCACAACCAGGTATGTATGTGCTTAACTATTTGTTGAAAGGGTGAATGAACAAATGAAGAAGTGTGTGAGGGATGGAGGTAGGCTCATGGGCCAGGCCTAGATGTTGAGAGAGTGCCTACAGAAGGAGAAATTACAGTAATAATAATGATGGTAGTGACCATTTATTGAATCTTTACTATTTGTGATGTCGTTACAATTTTGTTGTCGTTGTTTAGCTGTTAAGTTATGTTCAACTTTTTGTGGCCCCATGGATTGTAGCCTGCCAGTCTCCTCTGCCCATGGGACTTCCCAGGCAAGAATACTGGAGTGGGTTGCCATTTCTTTCTCCAGGCTGTCTTCTCGATCCAGGGATTGAATGCGTGTCTCCCGAATCTCCTGCATTGCAGGCAGATTCTTTACCACTGAGCCACAAGGGAAGCCTGTGTTTTATACATACCATGCATTAGTTAATTTAATTCTCATGACCTGTGAGGTGGATATTGTATTTCTTAATTCCTCACTGAGCAAACAGAAGGTCAGAAAAGGCAGGTAGCTGCCCATGGTTACACAGCTTGTAAGACTCAGAGTAAGGACTTGAAGGCAGATTTTTCAACTTCACATTCCAGCCTCTCACGGGAAGGTACAATCAATAGAGCGTTCCCTTTACCACAGCTGTGCTCAGGGTCAGCTTTACACATCACTCACTGCCTCAAGCACTGTGTGCTGAAGTTCAAAGCATAGAAACCTGACTGTCTTCCCAGTGTAGATATGAAGGATTTGGGGACTGATCAAGAAACAGATATGACCATGAGGTGGCAGCACACACAGTCTTTATCTGGGTGATGCTTTAACCAGTTTGCTGTGGGGGAAACTCCTCACCATATGAGGCCGTCAAGGGCTACAGTGTGGGGACCTCCACTCAGACAGGGACAAGGACAAGGGAAACCCCAGGGAAGAAGGGATCAGAGGAGGTGCCTCCATGTCTATTTGCTGTCACTCAGGAATTTCTGAGTCAGAGAATTTGGAAGGGAAGTAATGGCTCAGGGGCTTTATAGCCACAGGATCTATATTATCTGTGGCTGGTTTCACAGGCTATGCAAAGCACACAGGTTCTAAATGGCTAAAACTCTGCTTATTTGGGCTATGTTTAAGACAATTGGAAGTGTACGGATTTGAGTTATAAGTTGTCAAGATTTGGAGTTAATGGGTCCGGGCCTAGTCTCTGCAGAAGTAAACAGTCTAGGGGTCAATATACAGAGGCCACCTTTGGGTCATTTATAAAACCCCTACAGAGCTCTTAAGCACTAAGAGGAAATCAGGCCACATAATAGGCCTCTAGAAACCCACTCATAGCTGAATCAGCCCTGTTATCCAGGGGTCCTCAGAAATGGAAATTAATCTCTTAAGAAGACCACTAAAAATGTAGAAATCAAATAAACAATTCTAAACAGAAGAGGCAATAAATTTAAACAACAAATTTTAGTGAGAGCCTTTCCAGAAAAAAGTTAAAAAATAATAATGTTACTCAGAAGACTATTTTTCTCTCTCTCAGTGCATTTGCTTGATAAGATTTTACAAAGTCCAGTAGCCTCTCTAGAGTTGACCACTGCTGTGTGTGTGAGGGTGGACTTGAGCCTCGGGCATGCAGAAAGTGACTCATCATCAAGGCAGCTAACACTTGCTCACCCTTACTCGGCACCAGTCTCTTGTTCACAGTGTGATCTGTGGATCAGGGCTGATCCATGATCCGTTTGTTAATTTGTTGTTGCTCTTGTTCTGTTGCTAAGTTGTGCCCTACTTTTTTGTGACGCTATGGACCACAGCATACCAGGCTCCTCTGTCCTCCACTATCTCTCAGAGATTGCCCAAATTCATGTCCATTGGGTCAGTGATGTTATCTAATCATCTCATCCTCTGTTTCCCCCTTCCCCTTTTGTCTTCAGTCTTTCCCAACATCAGGGTCTTTTCTAAGGAGTCAACTCTTGGCACCACATGGCTAAAGTAATGGAGCTTCAGCTTCAGCATCAGTCCTTCCAATGAATATTCAGGGTTGATTTCCTTTAGGATTGACTGGTTTGATCTCTTTGCAGTCCAAGGGACTCTCAAGAGTCTTTTCTAGCACAGCAGTTCAAAAGCATCAATTCTTCAGCACTCAGCCTTCTTTATGGTCCAGCTCTTGTATCTGTACATGACAACTGGAAAAACCATAGCTTTGATGCTACGGAACTTTGTTAGCAAAGTGATGTCTCTGTTTTTTAATACACTGTCTAAGTTAGTCATAGCTTTCCTTCTAAGGAGCAAGAGTCTTTTAATTTCATGACTGCAGTCACCATCCATGGTGATTTTGAGTATAAGAATGGAAAATTAGCTTTTAAATATTTTTACAGCAATTGGAGATTGTTGCAACTTCCAACCATGTGATCATTGTTCTAGCAGTTTATTTTCCTTGTATTTTACAAAAGGAGCAGTCCAAGTTTGAAAAAAAAAAAACAAAAAAAAACAGACCCAGAAACCAAAAACTGGTCCTTTCCTTCAGATAGTTTGAGAGATGAATTACCTGCTCCAGGGTATACAGTTAGCAAGTAGATGCTGGGGTTTGAATTCAGGTGACCTGAGTTCAAGTCTAAGTTCTCAGGGACTGTGCTGTGTGAGCCCTAACATGCTGTACCTCACCTCCTTGACAATCATTTGGCCTCTACTTGCGGCTGCAGCAATTTGGGGCACAGTCCGCCCATTTAATGACTCTAAAGCCCATTCTAGAACTTGAGCTGAATGGTCGATGAGCAAGACAGGGCAGGGGGTTGCTGGTGGTGCCTGGACACTAAGGTTTGGAAGGCTGGGGCAGAGGTATTTGTGTTATTAATCACTTGTGGCCAGGAAACCAGGGGTTCCATCCACAGAAACGAGGGTTTCAGCACTTCACACTAATTACCATGGTCTCACAGCTGTGATCAATTCGTTTTCTCACTTTGTGCTCAAGCCTGGTCCATAGGGACTGATGTGAGGAGGTGTAAAAATAAGTTCTGTTTCCAGCCAGATTAATTACGGGCTCTGCCGAGGCCCCCTTGCAGCAGCCTGGACTGCAAGATTGATTGGCTCGGGATCCAGGCCCAGCTGCAGGAAGGCCCTGCCGGCCAGCACAGGGCTGCCCGAGGGGGCGCAGCTGAAGCTAAGAGGCGGCTGGCCTCGCAGCACCCAGTCTCAGCTCCCTCTGCAGCCCCCACCTGAAGGCCCTTCTTCCCTCTCCCCACCTTTCTCAGTGCTGTGCTGGAAAATGAGAATGAGACAACGTAAAATGCCCAGGCCAGGAAGCCAAATGTTGGGGATGCCCGAAAAAGGTAGTTGTTGTTATTGTTGTTATTACCGTTGGTGTGATTTGTTTTTATTATTTTTCTTATAAACATCGCTCTCCTTCCAAACTCTGAGCTCCTTAGGGACTATTTTCCTATTTTCTTTTGTCCCTGGGACCTAGTATGGTGCTGGGCACACCGTGAATGCTCTGTAAATGTTTGTTGAGTGAATAAATCAGTTGATTCAATTGACTCCAACTCCCATTATTGCCTCCTTAAAACTTGTACATTTCACTTGTTATTGGCTTCCTTT
Organism: Dama dama; assembly: GCF_033118175.1. NCBI lineage: Eukaryota > Metazoa > Chordata > Mammalia > Artiodactyla > Cervidae > Dama > Dama dama. Next base: position 21,644,752 of record NC_083681.1, read on the forward strand.
CCCATAATATCCATATCCTGTAAATAACTTAATTAATTCCTAGGTGGGCTTGCCCCACTGTGCCAGGGAAACTGATCTCAAGTTCTTTTGTTAAACGGGACAGCTTTCAGTTGAGTGATGCCCCCCGACCCTTTGTATTCACTCACACACATTAATTTGATCCAGCATTATTGAGTGCCTGTTTGCACCACACACTGAGTTAATAGCTGGAGGGAGAGCTAAGGAGGACGCAGGCCCTGCTTTCAACTTGTGTTGTGATTGGTGTGAGCACTCAGCAGGGACCTGGACCCAGGCTTGAGGGGCTGGGGAAGAGAGCCCAAGCAGAGGATGGCGTGGCTAAATGCTGATGGATGCATTGGCGGAGGGGAGAGAGGGACCAGGTAGCAAAGGCCTTTGTAAGTCCTGATGAGGAAGCTGAACTTTATTCTGGGGCCATTGGAAGATGGGGTGTCAGGGGGGAAGGTGGGGTAACACATATGCAGGAAACAGTTGGGAGGTTGACACTATTGGATTTGGGGTGTAGACAGCTCACTTTCACTGCCAAATAAGGGAATGGATTGGATGAGAGAAAGTCTGGAGGACAGAGACAAGTCTTGCAGGTTAGAGATTTCAGATGTGCTTATGTGGAGAGTCTAAAAACCCAGTCCGTTCTTTGCCGCCATGGCCAGAATCCTAACAGGCTTTTAAAATTTTAACTGAATAAACAGCTGCACAAATTCTGATCTAATCTACAAACTGCTTAAATAAATTACGTATGTCAATACTCCAAAGGCAAGCAATCTGGCACTGCATATTTCACCAGGCGGTGAGTGAGGGGGACTGTGCGTGTCACATGTGTGTGTGCGTGCATGCGTGCGTGTGTGCTGGGGCAGAGCATAAGTGAGTGTGTGCTCCTTAGATAAATGATTTTCAAGCTGCTGAGTGACGAAGTTAAGAAATGACACCTCTGAGGAACTGCTGAGGAGATCTGCTTGCTGTGCCTGGAGTCAGCAGAAGTCACAGGTGGTGGGCAGAGGTGAGGTTGGGGGGCACTCACAATTTCTTGTGGGTGACAGAGGTAAATCATGTTTTCTATTCCTGCTGACTGCAGGGGATCAATGCAGTTGAAATTCAATTATTGGGATGAAATGTTTATGCAGAGAGAAAGTTTTCCTAGGGATTTGTGAGGTCTCCTTTGGGGTCTCCTGAGGGAGAGGGGTGGGGAGAGGGGCTACCTGAGAGCAGAAGGGTCCCTGCCCCTGCTGGGAAGGCACCTGGCGGCTGGGGGCATAGGTCCTGCGAATCATCCAGGTCATCCAGTCAGAATCATCCAGGTCACCCGGCAACACCCAGCCCCTCCAGAGCCTGCGGGGAGACAGCCTCCATGGCTAGACAGAGGGAGAGGCACCCTCTGGAATGCAACAAAGGTTTGGGGCATCCACGAATGAGAGCTATGATGGCTGAGGGGTACTGGGCACTAACTACGTGCCAGGCGGCGGCCTAAGCATCTGCCCTTCCTGATTTTACTGAGTCCTCATAACAACCTCTTGGAAAACTACTGGCGCCCCTGGTTTACGTGTGAGCAAACTGGGCCTGCGTTAAGGTAAGTTAATGTAAGCATAAGCTACACTCCCTTGGACTGCAAGGAGATCCAACCAGTCCATCCTAATCCATCCTAAAGGAAAGCAGCCCTGAATATTCATTGGAAGGACTGATGCTGAAGCTGAAACTCCAATGTGGGAGACCCTGATTAGATTCCTAGGTTGGGGAGATCCCCTGGAGAAGGGATAGGCTGCCCACTCCAGTGTTCTTGGGCTGAAGCTGAAGCTCCAATACTTTAGTCACCTGATGCAAAGAACTGACTCATTGGGAAAGACCCTGATGCTGGGCAAGATTGAAGGCAGGAGGAGAAGGGGATGACAGAGGATGAGATGGCTGGATGGCATCACCGGCTCAATGGACATGAGTTTGAGTAAGCTCTGGGAGTTGGTGATGGACAGGGAAGCCTGGCGTGCTGCAGTCCATGGGGTCACAAAGAGTCGGACATAACTGAGTGACTGAACTGAACTGAACTGAAGCTACACTATGTTACCCAAGTGTGCACATCCCGGGACTTTGGAGCCCTCAGCCCCAGGCTCCTCTTCTTCACGGCATCAGAAATTCACAGGTGGGTGTGGGGGGTGGGGTCCTCTCCAGCAGCAGCTCTGGGACAAGAAGGCATAGATGTCAGGGTCATCCTGGCTCCTGTCCTGGTTCCCTCGCCACTACCCTACACCCAGCTAATGCATCTCCTTTGAGCTGGAGTTAGCAATTCTGTCACTTGTAGCTGTTGGGTGCCCACTGATAACCACGCATGGGTCAGCAGAAGGCCTGGGAGTTGGATCCAGGTGGCCTGGCTCCAGAGCTTGCTCTCCTGATGGCTCCAGACTGTGCCCAGAGGCAGCACAGCACAGATCCACCTCTGAGCGAACCTCATATGGAAAGAAGGGATGGCAAGTGCCCAGAAGGCCCACCAAGAGCTGACCAAGAGCCGCTGCTTCTCTGCTCATCACTGTGCACTGAGAGCTAAGATTCCAAGTTTCGTGCTTAACATTCCACTTATATCTTCTGGGTGTTTACATCTTCTGAGTGACGCACAGAGGTGGTGACCGTGGTCCTATCTCGATGACCATGGCCCTGGTCAGGTAGGAGTTTAGCCCTTAGGGTGGTCCCCAGAGGCTGCAGTTACAGCCCACCTTCTCCTCAGCTCCCCACTCTGACTTGTCTTCCTTGCAGATTCCATGGACTTCTTTGCTCCCTCCAGCCCCTAAGCTGTGCTGTGGGGCCATCTGAGGTCAGTGGCTTCCTCTCTGTCCTTTTCTCTGGAAGGAAGGCTTGGTTTCCTGGTAAAGTAATGTGAAGTTTCAGGAGGCAGGTAAGAGAACTTTGTGGTTAGAGCTGCACTTACACTTGTCCTTGAGAGACTGGTCATGGTCCGTCCAGGATGCTGCCTCCACACAGTTGTTCTTCACTTGTGTTGGCTTCTCTAATCCCCCTAAAGATTGTTCTGCTCAATTGCCTGGCTGCTCACAGGCAAGCCTATTTGGTCAGGAAAATGCCAGCCCGATTGTTTTCCAGTCTGGTGTGTTTCCTCGCCCAACCTGAGTTTCTTCCATCTAACTCTGAATTTTTTCCTATTTTTCCTGGCTTGTTACATGGCTCTCTGGCCCATCTCTTGGGCATCAGGCTTTCTGGAGTCCTGCAGGCAGTGTCCTGGGAAGCCAGAAAAGAGGCCCTGGGTAGAAAATGGGACTTTAAAAAAATCCTGCTTACTTCAAGAGAAAAAAGGCATAGAATTTGTGATTCAGTGAACTCATTCAGCAATGTGGAAGACATTAGTTCTCAATTACTTTAAACTTGAAAAGCAAAATAAATACTAATAGACTGAAGCAATCAATTCATTAATCTTATGATGCCATTTCTTTTCACTTGATGCACTGTATAATTGATTACATTCTATTTATTGTTATTTTCTTTTCAAATATGCACATGATCTATTTACAAAGCTGTAAGTATAGAAACTCATGCTGAGATGTTTTCCTCCCGGTCTTGTTTCTTATCTGCCCTGCCCCATAAATAACCATGAATTTTAAGGTTTTTAAATGGCTAAAATCTATCTTTCAAACCAATATTTGTTCTCCCTTAGACTTAGTTTTAACTTAATTTTATCTGACAGATTAAAAAAAGAAACTGTTTTCTCACATTATCTTCTGAGATGATCACTACCTCAAAAATAATAAAATGTGCATGTTACATAACTGAGATTCTGTTGCCATCTTTGAAATTCTTGTCTCTGGTGTTTTTGCAAGTGAGTCTCCACTGACTTAAGATGACCTGATAGGAAGTGTTGTGTCTCAAAATCCCAGAAGGATTTTTTGAGTGTTGAATCTTAACATGTATGGAAATACTTAATACTATGGAAAATTTATCCACAGTGGCACTCAATTGTTAAGAAGACTCTCTGGGCACTCATGCCCATTGTCCACTCAGGGTCTCAACATGTCTAACCAGAGCAACGTCAGATGTAAAGGCCTCCTTGGGAAGTGCCGTCAGCTGAGATAAAAACAAATGCAGCCTGAGCACCACCGCACACCAGCGCTGCCTGGGCTCTGTCAAGGGGATGACAATGGTTTTAAGGTAGTTCTTAAGTTGGGTGTTTTGGCTGGAAGTGGGTGTATATTTGTGGGGAGGGAAGGTGTGGGGATTGAGAGAGAGAAATAGAGGAAGTAAAAGAGAGAAAAAGAAAGAGAGAGAACGAGGGAGAGAAAGAGCAATAGGAATCAGCCAGGGGATCTCTTAAAAACTATCAGTCCCCAAGCCTCACATCCTAGAATTCTTAGTTTATTTGGAGTGGAGCCCAGGTATGACTGTATTTTTAAAGCTTCGTTTTCACAATGATTCTACTGTGTAGCCAAGTGACAAAGCACTATGCTAAGGCCACTAGAATTCAAAATATTTATCTTGAATCACATTGAGATAAAAAAGCGTGTGATTACAATTTGTGTTGTGCAGGTCTCACATTAGAAAGATTGATTTACTTTGCTGTCAGAGAGTAAAGTGAGTAAAGTGAACAGTAAAACTAGTTTTTCCCCTCATGTATCCAGATAAAGTCATTTACTATCTGTTTGAATTTGACTATGTCAATTCAACCCTAGAGCCAAGGTCAAAACCAAAACAGGGAGAACTCAACCCCTTGCAGATGGGCATTATGTGGATAGTCCTGACCTTCATGGCTTGGTGTCTTGTCTTTCTCTGGATTTCCCTCCCTGTCCTGCTCTGTAAAATGATCATTACCTTCTTCTGTTTGTACCTAAAAACAAATCTTCCGTTCAGAGCTCCCAGCCACACAGGGGGCCATTACCTCCCCAACTGGTCTCAAGGTCGTATCACTTTATTCTTATTCTTGGAGAATCACAGTGCATGGCCCTGAGGAGATAAAGTGTGCAACTTTATTTATTGGACCACAGAGCACTGTTTTGTGTTCATGAGAGAGAAGTGAGGTGTCCCATAGACCCGAGCTTGCATCTTGAATGAAGCACTTACTAGCATGTTAGCCAGTCTCCAAGATGGCCTACAATGACTCTCGCCAGTGGTGTGTATGTTTGTGGGTAGTCCTCTCCTATGTTAACTGAGGGCTGACCTGTGTGACCACTGTGACACTGTGTGAGTGATGTTGTGTGACTTCCGCCTTGTCTTCTGGGGTAGCTCACTTGGGGGAAATCAGCCGCCATGATGTGACGACCCAAGCAGCTCTGTGAGGAAGCCTACGTGGCGGGGTTGAGGCCTCCCTTCAACAGGAGCATCACCTTGTGGTCACAGCCAAGCCTCCGGTGGACTGCAGCCCTGACTGACATCTTGACTGCAACCTCATGGGAGACTCTGAGCCAGAAGTGCCAGCTAACCTGACTCACAAAAATTGTGAGAGATGGTAAATGCTTATTGTTCTCAGTGATAACGTTTTGAAATGTCTGTTATTCAGCAATAGATGACCAGTATACTGGTAGATTTTACCTTTGGTCTCAGTTTCCTCACCTGTAAATTGGGCATCACAGTCTCTCTTTCTCTTTTTAATTACAGTATCTTCTTCATAGGTTATTTTAAAGGAGAAAATGCTTGACCTTGAGCATATTATGAATAATTGGGAGTTGTTTCTATTAAGTCTTTTCCATTCTGAGCTTTCTCTTTAGTTTCCATCCCCTTGAAACTTCTTGTATCCTTTTCACTATTTATGACTGTATTTGTTGTTCCAAGTACATGGAAACCTCCTTGTGTTTCATGTCTTCTGTTTCATCTGACAACATCTAGAAAACAATCTTCTAGATTCATAGTACAGAGGGTAATAGGTGGACTCTCTAAAGGCGTGTTTTGTTGTGTCCTGGAAGCGTCTCCTGTGGGGGAGCTTGATGGTAGCCATTACCCTGTATATTCCTGCTACAGCCATGTGTGGGGACCGGTCACCTTACATGGCCGGCTTCAGAGCCACAGGAGCCAACTTACCAGTCACAGATGTCACCTTCACAGGTGGCAGTAATAACCTAGAGCACTGGGGGCCTCACTACTCAATTTCTGTAGTTTCCATTTTGAACAGCTCTCAAATCTCCCCACTGTGTGTGTCCTCGCAGCTCCTGCCTCAGGCCAGGCCATCAGCATCTCCTGACTGCACTGTCTCAATGCCTTTTCCCTCCCTTCCAGGATTTTTGCCGCCACCTCTCTGCAAACATGCCTTAATACTGCAGTTAGAACGATCTTTTTAAAATTTAAATTCGATTATGTAACATGATTTATTAGAACCTGCAAGGTCTGGTTCCTACGCATCCTTCTGGTCCCTCCTCCCCACACATATCTATTTGCAGTTCTGAATATGGTAATTTCTTTTTTTTCCCCAACCTTTTTATTTTGTATTGGGGTATAGCCGATTAACAAACAAAGTTGTGATAGTTTCAGGTGAACGGCAAAGGGACTCAGACATCCATATACATGTAGCCACTCTCCCCCAAACTCCCCTCCCATCCAGGCTGCCAGGTAACACTGAGCAGAGTCCCGTGTGCCACACAGCAGGTCCTTGTTGGTCATCCATTTAAAATATAGCAGAGTGTACATCCCATCAAACTCTGGGAGATGGTGAGGGACAGGGAGGCTGGCGTGCTGCAATAAATGGGGTCACAAAGAGTCGGACACGACTTGGTGACTGAATAACAACACAGCCAAAACTCCCCAACCATGCCCCCTGATTCCTCCCCACGCAACCATAAACTCATTCTTGAAGTCTATGAGTCTGTTCTGTAAGTAAGTTCACTTCTATCATTTATTTTAGCTTCCACATATAAGGGATATCATACGATATGTCTGACTCACTTCACTCAGTATGACACTCTCTAGGTATATCCATGTTGCTGCAAATGGCATCATTTCATTCTTTTTAATGGCTGAGTAATATTCCATTGTATGTATCTACTATATCTTCTTTATCCCAGAATATAATTTCTTTCTAGTCTTCTGAGCTTTGCACACAGTTTTCTCTCTGCTCTGTGTAACATACAAAGTTCCAAAAAGTCCTCCCAAAACACCACCACCATCTAGATCCCACAGTTCTCTCATCCCAGATTTGCTTTGGCTACATTAAATCCTACCATTCACTGATGGAGACACTCCAAAGTTTAATAGGTATTTTCTCCAGTTAGATGGCAGATAACTGACATGGGGTGAGGGGATGGGGGTTGGAGAGTTATACACCTGTTTGACTTCTAGGCATTAGAGACTGTACTGTCCACTTGAATCCCAAAACCATTCCAACCAACTGACGGCTATGGCACATTGGGCTGGTGGGTGAGAACAGTTAGACGTGAACGAAAAGAACATCAGTGTAGAATTCTGGGACCAAGGGGCCCACAAATGGACCACCACCTGGCCCACATCCTTCTTCTGAACTCCGGGCTGGAAAGCCAATTGCCAACCGGGCATCTCCACTTACCTGTGCTACCGGCACCTCAAACTCCACACATCCATAACCACACTCATCATGGGCACTTCCAGACCTTCTCATCCTCTGGCATCTCCTATCTTGGTGAATTAATGGGGCCTTTAACCACCCAGTCCCTGAGCCAAAACTGCAGTCACTCACAACCTCCTATATAGTCTACACATCAAATCTCTCTTCTTGGTCGGTCTTCCCTTTTCTATTTACGCTGCTCCTGTCTTGGTTCTGAGTTTCTCTCCACACACTCCCTGTAATGATATTTGGAAAATGCAGATCTCTCCTGACTAAAATTCCTCAATGACTCCCTTAGTCTATAAGATCGAGCCCCAGATCTTTGCCATTGCACCCAGGGAACATGATGAGGGGCCCCTGCCTTCCTCTGCAGCCTCAGCTTTGATCTATACCTAATCACATCCTATGATTTGTCTATGATGAACTCCACACTATTCTACTGTCTCTGGATCAGACTGTGAGGTTTCATGCCCGCCCAGCCCCTTTCTCACACCATCCTCTCTGCCTAGAAAGTTCCTCCTTAATGTTCCACCCACCCCACAAATATCCCCTCAAAAAGCAACTTGAAATCTTAAAAGAAAGTCTTGAAAGATCTTTTAAGATGCAGTGCAGGCACCAAGAAGCCTTTCCTGACCACCACCTTGCCCTCTCCCCATTGGAGAGCGTTTACATGGTGACTGATCCCCATTTCAGCGGCAACAGGTCGACTGGAGGAGGGTACCTGGGGGACAGAGTCTGAGTCTGTTAGGCAATGGTATGAAAAATTTGCTCAGCGGAAACCATCAGTGGGAGGGAGGGTGATCCAGGATTAACTCTTTTGGATTTGGAACAGTACTTTGGCCCTCGGCCTACAAGAAACGGGAGTGAGCGAAGAGGGGTTGAGGCTGCTGGCTGGGGGAGCTCAGTCTGTGGGAGGAGAAGGCTGGCAGACAACCTCTCTGGCTCATCACACCTTCCATGCTTCTGGCTTTGGGGTTTGTGGAAATAGTCCGAATGTGGGAGCAGGGGGTGGGGGTGGGGGCAGCAGATGGGGAGGAAGAAGACAGATTCTTAGGCAAATGCAACCAGAGACTGGAAGGAGGCAGCCCTAGGGGCAGCACTCTGGGTGGGGAGGGGAGGCGAGGGGAGGGTCACCCTCCCTGAAAACTCTTTACCCGGCTACTTGACAGACATTAAGATTTGACCCTCTTGCCCCACCTGTCCAGAATCACTCCAGGTTGTCTCGGAAAAGCTAACCTGTGTGTGCTGGGGGTGGGATCACATCCACCCTCTTGCCTCCAGCCCTAACCAAGACTCTCTGGCCGCAGAAACCTCATTCTCTGCAGCAGATACGCCTATCCTGCAAACAGGAGAAAACTGGGCACCCAAAAAGAAACCTGCAGCGTGGGCTCTGCGGTTGGCTTGGAGGGAATCGCTCGCAGGCCGCCGGCCCGGCAGCCCTCGCCCCCCTCTCCTGGGACCCGCTCCTGCAGCGATCCGGGCGCTTCCCAAACACCGCAGTTTGATTTAACCAACTCAAAAAGACGTGAACTTCTCCTGAAGAGTTTAACATAATTGGAAACATGCATTCTGGCAAGGGGGGACGGAGAAATTCTTGGTAATACTCCAGCGAAAAGGCCGATCTATCAACCGCTGGGTCTGACAGAGCCTGGCCCACTGGAGCCGGGTGAGCTCGGAGGGAGATGGAGATCGGGCGGTCGCGGGGTGGAGCCGCAGAGCCGCATAGGAAGAAAGGAGAAGACTGCAGTCTTCTTTTCCAGTGAGAAATGGTACTCAGACTGGTAACATGTCAGCAACCAACAGAGCCCTTAATGTTACGTCCAGGTCCGAAGATGAGACGTATTTTGTCTTTATTGTGTGTGTTGTAGGGGAAAGCAGGCGGGTTGGTCCCTACTTACTAACGTGTCTCTGCTTCTCTAAGTCAGCCTCCTCATCGGGGCACTGATGCCCACCCAGGCAGATGTCATTGGGTTTAAAAATTACTTGTAAAATATACCTGGTACCATTCCTGGTGTTCCATATTAATAATAATTTTGCAAGTTGATGGCTTGACTTCCTCTTGCTAGTTACAAGATCTCATCGTCCAGCTAATGGGCGGAGATAATACACCACCAGACCAAGCCCGGAAGTTCCCCGGGCCTCTTTGGTGCCTGTGGCTCTTAGGTGCACATGCGCTCTCCGGACGTCTGGGCTCCCTCAGGTGAAATCCCGCGAGGTTTCTGCTCTGCGTGCCTCCTGGCCTCCCTCAGAGCTGGGGGTCAGCTTGGTCCAGATCCTGATAGCCTGCACCTCTGCCGTCTGCGCTTCTCACCCGACCCTCACCAGGCTGCTCCCACCTCCTAAAGATCTGGGTGTCTCCACGCACCCCTTCTCTGATTGCTTCCTTCTTCCAATTTGCAAGACGCTTCCAGGAATCAATGACCAAACTCCTGTCCATGTAGAAAATTCCCCAGTGGCAGCCTGCCTTTTTCAAGTTGACTTTATCCCTGCATTTGAGAAAAAGAGATTCTCAGTGGTGAAGAGCCAGTCTTGGGGACACCAGGCCTGGGTTGCAATTCTGCTCACTTACAGACCAGTCGTGGGACTTTGTCAGGTCATGACTCTGGGCTTCTCTTCTTCCAATTCTAAAATTAGAATAATAGCAACAGCTTCCTGGTGCTATTGTGAAGATTAAACTTGGACGGGCACTTGGGAAATGTTCAGTCAATGGCAGTGGGTTCTCAGGCAACCCACTCCAGTATTCTTGCCTGGAGAAACCCATGGACAGAGAAGCCTGGTGGGGTACAGTCCACAGTCCATGGGGTCCTAAAGAGTGGGTGACTAACACTTTCACTTTTCACTCTTGGTTGCCTGTGAAGCCTGGGTGTGCAGGGGGGACCTGGGGGTGCTGGGGCTGCACCTGCTTCAGTACAAGCTGAGGAGGAGGAAGGGGAGGGCCCGTATTCTGAGCTCCCTTCCCCTCCAGCTTCTTCCCCAGGCCTTGCTTGACCACAGCGCCATGTGGATGGCTGGAGAGAGGCCTTTGTGGCCCCCACAGCCTGTGGCAGCAGCTGGAGGCTGCTACCAAATTCAGGCCGCTGGTTTCCTCAGAGCCCCAAGTGTCTGGTTGCTGCAGGGCAGTGACTTCCCAGGTAACAGCAGGTCCTCTGCCTGCCATGTGCTGTGAAGGAGCTTTTACCACTTGTATCAGGCCCTGGGGGCTGTGGTCACCCTGGTGTCTAAGTTAGATATTGGGACCCTAGTTCTGACACATGGACAGAACGCTTGGAAATCCAAGCCCTGGGAAACCAGCAATAAGAAAAAGCTGGGGGGAAAAAAAAAAAGAAAGAAAAAGAAAAAGCTGAGATGCAGAGAGTAGGTCCAGAAGACCATCAACCAAGAGAAAGGGAAGAGGGTTCCCATATATGAAATTGTGTGCAAGCCCCAGTTTCCCTGTCCTTCAAAGTAAAAGGCTTTTGCTTTAGTCTCCTAGGCCTCCCCTGAGTTTCAAAAGGCTGACACAAGAGGGCTGGGGAAACTGGTAACAATTTAGACTATAAATCCACCACCTAGCAGAGTCACTGAACTCCCAGTTGCCCGAAAGATACAGATAAAGCGCTGACACATATTCTTAAGTTGATTTTTACAGGAAGCAGACCCCCTCCAGATGAAAGCTGCTGACCACAAGCACACAGACCCTAAACTGGTTGAAACCAGAAGATTGATGATGCTTAATACTTCACCTTGATGCCAACCAATCTGAGAATTGTGCATGAGCTAATCACTCACCCTGCAGGCCCCTCTCTCACACCGCCTTTAAAATCCCTTCTCTGAGAGCAGTGGAGGAGTTTGGGTCTTTTGAGCATGAGCTGCCCATTCTCCTTGCTTGGCATTCTGCAATAAACACTGTACTTTCTTTCACTACAACCTGGAGTCAGTAGATTAGCTTTGCTGCACTCAGACAAGTAGACCTAAGATTGGTTCAGGCCCCCCAGCTGCCTGGCATTGCATTAGCAATTTACATGTATTTGCATTTCATTTACAACCCTATGAATTAAGCACTATTAGTAACCCCATTTTAGAGATGATTTTAAGACTGAGAGTTTATGTGACTTGTCCAAGATCACTCAAATCAGAAGTCCTAGAGTCAGGATTTGAATCTAAATCTTTCTGATTTAATTTAAACATGAAACCCCTAAGCCATAGGTTGTCAATTCTCTCAATAGCCTTTTGAGATAGGCATCATCATCCTGTTTTCACTCTTGTGAGACAAAGACCCAAACTTCTCCAGTGATTTTCATCAGGAATCTGAGCTCAGGTCTGTCTCATGCCAGAACCTGTATGAGGGCAGTACCCTCCTCCTCCTCTGCAACAGACAGAGAGAGGATGGCCTGGTGTTCCCTCAGGACAGGCATGCACAAGTGGAATTTTGTGGTCCCTGATTACTGAAGATTGCTAATCATTTTTAATAACACTGACCACTTCTGTCTGTTTAGTAAAAGAAATTTAAATCAAGAGGAAGCATAAAAAGTATGAGGGATTTGTTTAATCTGGTACCATATTACAAGAGCCATTTCAGTTCCTTGAAACTATGTAAAGCATTTTGCATTTGAGCAAATAAAAGTGTTATGAGTCCACCGATAATTATGCAACCCCAAATTTATGGTTTCTAAGTCTCATTGGATGAAATGTGAAGTATAACAACAAACTTGTAAGATTATGACACATTAATAGAGGAATGTGAAATATTTATTAAAGCAATAGGCATTGATGAAGTAGCTTGGGGTCTAATACTTAATGATGAGAATAAAGATTTTGAGCAAACAACAGTATTACTTTCTGCATTTTTTGCAATATTCATTAACATCTGTCACAAAGGGTCAAGGGGCCCAGAAAATTTGCATAAAATTATAATTAACAACCAGGAGGAGGTGAGCTGGGGAATCAGGCCCAGGAGAGTTATGAAATACTTTAGAATGTTGAAGTCTTCCTTTTCATATGTGTAGGTCAGGAGCTTGGCATCAGTCTGGGGTTATTTCTCAGGTAAACTTCACAATATGTCTCTAGAAAGTCCTGGGGAAAAAAGTTTTCACCTGTGGCCCCTTTTGAGGGTTATGGTGAATGAAATCATTTACAAATCATTGCCACCATTGTATCCCCTCACCATTTACAAACCATTGCCACTATTCTATCCACTCACCATTTAAGTCTTGGATTTTTTTTGTAAATGATTATTGTCTTCCAATTTTAAATAAGCTGGATCTCGCCTAGACTGATCCTAGGAATGCAGGTGATAGGATTACTTTGAGTAGCACCCCTCAGCTCTTCAAGTCACTCCCCAGCTGTTTGATGTCAAGGTGCCAGACATCATGGTGCAGAGACCATCCCCCATCTCCTGCCCCCCACCTTGAACTGTGCCTTGCCCAAATTCCTGACTTGCATAATCATAACTAGTGGTTATGTTTTATGCCACTAAGTTGCATGATTTGTTAGGGAGCAATAGATAACCAGAACATGGCATTAAATTTTAAATGCAAAAGCGAATTCAAGATTTAAAAACAACAGCAATGCAACTCTTCTGGTCAGTACTGTGCAGGCCAAATGCAATTGCTCAGACTGTTTCATAGGACACCAGTGAGAGACTGCAACTTAGAGGAATTATAAATGGTAGGCTGTCAATGACAAATGAGACTGAAAAAGAACCAGCAGGGAATGCCGAAATGTCTTTCAGAGAGGTGGCAGGCACTGTACTTAGTGGGGTAGTCAGAGTTACCACAAGGTTTAAAAAAGTGAATGTTAAATAAATGAAGGTTCTCATTGAGAGGCCAGAAAACCCTGACCAGTGTGGAAGACATCAGCTCCTTGTGCACCCTATGTTTAGGCCCTTAGGAATCCACTCTAGCAAACCACTAATAGCTATTTTTAATTCACAAATACAAAATAGTTGCTCTCTGCAGGGAACTTCAGTCTGGAGGGTCTCATTTGTGTCTGCCTTGCCTAGGATTACCAACTGCTGCGTTTTCTCAGGTTTTTTTTGTGCAAAAACACTATGTTGGGCAAGATAGAGGTCAATGTCCTAAAGATACTGAACCATTGCAACAGAATCCGTTAATAAGGCTGAGTGGCCTCAGGGTGATATGTAACCAACTCCTGCCTGGGCAGGCCCAGTTCATCTTATGAGTAGTTCATTTCTAGTCATTCTTAGGATTGTGAAATGTTTATATAAGATTGCCCATCAGTCATAGGTAACCAAGAGTGAAGGCCATGCATAAACACACTACGTATTGAAAGAGGGAGAGAGCTTTTCATTCAGACTCCTTGTTCACAGACTGGGAAATCAAAGCCTATGGGTGAAGGACCTGCCCAAGGTCACATAGCCAGTCACTGAAGAGCTGGGACTGGAGCGTGGCTTGCCTGGCTTCTGTTGTGCAGCCAAGTCTATCTTCTACCCTTTCGCAGGCTTCCTGTTTGGCTTCATCTAAATGTCTTCAGAGTATAGCTTGTATCCTTTAAGATTTCAGTCATATGTGAAAATAGCATAGTTTTCTAAGAGCCTTGAATTTTTCTAAGCCACAACTTTGTTCACCTTTTAAAATTTTTGTCTTGCTGCACAGCATGCAGAATCTTAGCTCCCCAACCAGGGATCGAACCTATGTCCCCTGCTGTGGAAGTGTGGAGTCCTAACCACTGGACCACCAGGGAATTCCCTTGCTCATTTTCCTATTACGATATCTGAGTAGGATTGTCATGGAAATATTTTGTTGCCATCCCAGCTCTGATGGTCACTGCTGAAGGGGAGTGGGCCTACACGGCCACATTTGGTTTTGTTTCCTATGCCCCTCCAATTCATAACATATTTGACCCAGAAGAGCTAGTCCATCAACCAAGGATTCTCTTCCTCAAACTGTTACCCCCCACTCAGAAACCATGGAGAAATGACAATGAACACTTGAATGAAAAGGTTATATTGCGCTATTATTATTATTGGCTTTGTCATATGCCAGCTGCAGCATAAGCGGTAAGAGCTACAGAAGTCTGCACTGAAAGTGGAGGTGGGAAAGGGGGAGGGGCACGTCTGCAGAGGCAGCAGCAGAGGCAGAGATCTAGGGCTCAGAGTAGGTGAAGGAGAGCGCAGCTGACCAGGCTCTCGGTGCCAGCTCTGAACACACGGGGCTGGATCAGCCCTCTCTACTTGAACCGGCTGATTCTCACAACCCACTGACCCTTGCTCAGACCCAGACCCATCTGAAGAGGCTCACAATCTAACAGTGGAAATAAAATATATAATTGAATACCTGTGGATTCTAATTTGGCAAGTCTGGAAAGGAACTGAATGTTTGGGGGCTTTTTGTTTTGCCACACTGCACAACTTGTGAGATCTGAGTTCCCTGACTCGGGCTTGAACCCCTGCCTTGGCAGTGAAAGCGCTGAGTCCTAACCACTGGACTGCCAGGGAATTCACAAAATGGTGTGTTTTACAAGCCTGCCCTTCAGAATTCGGACCAGCCAAGATAAAAGACATTGCCCTGAGGAAGAAAGTCCTGGCCCCTTGCAGATCCATATCACCTTCATTCTCCAGTCCTGTCTCAGAATTTATGGTTTTTAAATCCAGGCATAACTGCCCAAACTTCCCCCTTTTAGAGAGAGACTGTCTCCGAAATACAGGGGTAGCAGCATGGTGTCCCCCTAGGGGTGTCCTCAGGGAAGACCCTGTCTTTTGCTGCCAGCTCCACTCCTGCTACTGTGCTCAGCACAGTTTCTCCCCTAGGCGACAAGCCCTGTCCTTTCCCCTGACAGCCCCAAAGGACATTCCTCTGCCCCAAGATGACCTCTGTTAGTTGTTGTAGTTAAGTCACTAAGGTGTGTCTAACTCTTTGCAACTCCATGGATTGCAGTACACCAGGCTGTCCTTCACTACCTCCTGCAGTTTGCTCAAACTCATGTCCATTCAACCATCTCATCCTCTTTCGCCCCCTTCCCCTCCTGCCCTCAATCTTTCTCAGCATCAGGGTCTTTTCCAATGGCTCTTCCCATCAGGTGACCAAAGTACTGGAGCTTCAGTATCAGTCCCTCCATATTCAGGGTTGATTTCCTTTAGGATTGACAGGTTTGATCTCCTTGCTGTCCAAGGGACTTTCAAAAGTCTTCTTCAGCACCACAGTTTGAAAGCATCAATTCTTTTGCGCTCAGCCTTCTTTATGGTCCAAATTTCACATCCATACATGACTACTGGAAAAAATATAGCTTTGACTATATGAACCTTTGTTGGAAAAGTGATGTCTCTGCTTTTTAAATATGCATTGTCTAGGTTTGTCATAGCTTTTCTTCCAAGGAGCAAGCATCTTTTAATTTTTTGGCTGCAGTCATTGTCCAAGAGTTTTTCTTGAGAAGCTAGGACAGAACAGAAGTAATCCTACCATAGGTGATGAAGAAGTAACGGTCTGTTTTTCATCCCCTGAACTTCCCTTGGGCCCTAAAGAGACAGCAGGAGGAACTAGGCCTTCCTCAGGGGCTATGCCAGGTCCTTCCTGCCCCTGCTCCTGTGTTTCCTTCATTAATCTGGTTCCCTGAGGAGCTCCACCACTCCTGAAGTCTCCCCGTTCCCTCCCACGGGGAGGACCTCACTCCTCTCCTCTCCAGGTATCTCCCCAACTCTGAGTCTTTTAGACTAGGAGAGCATGCTAGACCTCTGCTAAAGGATGACAGACTCTTGACAGGAGTTCCAGGGACACTGGGCTTCCTGGATGTGTTCCTCTTGTCTAGTTTTCTTTGTAGCTACAGGCTTACTTTTTTTTTTGAAGCCTAATAATTAGTTAAAACACTTATATCAAGAATGGGCCCTTTTCATGGATGCTGGCTGGTACTGTCTCCCTTAATTAGCAAGAAACTTATTTCCTCAGAGCTGTGAGTCCTGAAACCAGTCAGCCTGTGGTTTCTGTCCTACTAACCCATGACTTCTGCAATAAGGCAGAAGCTGCAGTATCCTTTTGAGTTGCTTCCTATGACACTCACATTTCTGATTCTTGGTTTATTCCACTTTTCCTACTCTTGCTGCTGCTTCCCTCTGTCCTTCTTGTAGTCTAGTTGTCCCTGCTACCTCGATTGTTCTTACTCTTGTAACTTTTTACTAAGCTGACTCCTGTCTATTCTCCTGGATATGTCTAAATGTTTTACTTCTTATACAGAGCTTTGCTAGTCACTTAGTAAGAGAACTTTCTAATGTCTGAGCAAGCATCTTCCCCTGGAAGCATTCCCTGCATCCCCCACTCCACCTGCTTCCCCTCTGCCCTCATAGACTACACGACCACCTCCATGGTGCTCTGATCAGAGACAAGTTCAAGGACTTGATGATAGAGGAGTCATGCCTTAGCAGAGGCTGAGAGTAAAAAGAATCAGGGCCTAGGGAGTGATCCTGGGGGAGACTACAGCTTGAGTCTTGGTGGCCTAGAAGGAGCACATGGGAAGAGGTGGGGCCACAGGGAAGCAGAGGATGAGGGATGAAGTGGGGGCAGAGCAGGAGGAGCCATGGCCTGCAGGGCGCCAGCCTGGGAAGGAGAAGGACTCCCTCTAGAGGCGGATCTGGACACAGAGCACTGAGAGAAGGGAAGGTGAAAGGGGGCTGCCGATGACTGCTTTTGGGTTTACAGATTCAGGAGCTGCAGATGTTTTTGAACCATGACTCATAATAAGGAAAACATTTTGCTTTACAAAAGAACAAACACATATCATGCCTCTCTAAAAACAAGTTTCACAAAGTATGCACCTGAAAGAATGATATTTTCTTTTCTAATCTGCTCTACTCCACTCCATTCCAATCCATGTTCTTTCATTCAAAAGATGCTGGATTCTCTAAGTTGATCTTACCATGAACATTCTACAAGCCACAGTTTGTGTGGTGTGTTCTTTTCCAACGTTTTTTGAAAAAGTTAAATCTGCAGGAAAATAAAAGATTATGCTCTTCATCTAGATTGACCAGTTGTTAACCTTTTACTACACTAGTTCACATATGTGTGTGTAACTATAACACACACATATGCACACACATATAATCCATTCTCATTAACCACAGTAGTTGTATGCTATAAAATTGAAGTGAACACTGAATCAGCAAATGCTAAACCATTGGTTCCAGGGGAAATACAGAATTAGGTTCCTGTGAGTTTCTGATCATGTTTTCATTAACCTTGCTTCTGTTTAAAGATACCATATTTTATTAACATTGAACTCACAGCCAACAGCACTGTAACTTATGCCTGAACCAAGCTTATCTAACACATGTATATTTTCTCTATGAGGGACATCACAGCCTTCTTGCACTTAGGAGAAATACACAGCATTGTGCTTGGGGCCATTTTAAAAAGCAAAATTTCAAAAAAGTATGGTGAAAAATATGCACTCAATAGACCACAAAAGGGACACTTGTTTACAAGTGTTCATTTCTGAAATAATGAAATAAGAAGGCAGAGTACCACCTTGTTTGACCTCAGTTGGGAATGTGCATGCAGAATGATTCAAATTTTCAACACCCTGGGCATGACTGTAAGTAACCATGAAAGCAAGTAACCTTGAAAAGTATTGATTTTGAAGTTATAAATAAATTTTAACTAGTAAGCAAATTTGAAAATCTATAAATAATGAGGTTTGAAATTTGCCAACACTGTATCTCTTCACACTTGAATGCATCTCCTCAGAGAAAGGACATTCTGCAATAGCACATTATGCCAACAGGAAAACTAACTCTCATCCAGCACGTCATCTGATATTCAAACTTCACCAATTTTCCTCAAGAATTTTACGAGCAATTTTCTGGGCCAGGGAGGGAGGGCCAGAATCCAGCAAGGTTTATGGACACATATGTCTCTTTAGTTTGCTTTCGTCTAAAATAGTCTTCCACTTAAAAAAAAAAATGACATTGATAGGTTTCTAGAGTCCAAGCCAATTGTCTCCTTGAATGCTCCACGTTCTAGATTTGTCTGATTGGCTCCTCCTGATTTGAGCTGGTGAAACCTTTTTACGGGATTGCCCCACAGGTGATTTGGGAACTTTTGCTTCCCAGGAGAGGGCTTATGTCAGCTTGTCCCTCTACTGGTGAGACTGAGTCAGATTCCTGGGTCGTGGTGATGGCCCATGGTGGAAAGCACAGCCCTAGGTGAGGGAGAAGGCAGCGTTATCAGCTGCCAGGGGGCGGGGGGGGCGCGGACTGAGGACCCGAGGAGAGGAGACAGGGCCCAGAATTACTGTTGTGATGAATGGGATGGGTGGGCAAGGTGCTGAGTCCCAGCCCTGAAGAGTTACAGTCTCCCCCAAGGGCAGAGGATCTGCATTTGTCGTGGTGACGTTTGCTTCCCAAGATCATGAAGAAACACGGTGTCAGTGTCTGAGGGCTGAGTTTTAATTTCCTTGGAAACTGGGACAAAGTTCCTTTAGGCCAGATATAATTCATTTTTAAACCTTGAAGTTGGCGCATTCTAAATGCTTAGGAAATTGTTATGGATTGTAACAAAAGACAGAATAGCTAATGCCTGACATAGTGCTTTTCTATGCCAATGCCACTCGATGATTTAATATTTAATATGATTGTGGTCAAACCAAGTCCGAATAGAACAAGCCTGAAGCATTTCTAGCACCTCAGTCAGATGGCCAGGAGCCCGAAGTGATATAACCGTGGTTTACTCACCAGCCTTGAGAGTAACCTCTGGGACTGGTTGAACTCTCAGAAAGCATTTGGTATTTCCTAGCAATGATCTATAATGCATTTGGGAAGCCCGTTTGAATCATCCAATTAGATCATGTTTGCCGAGGGGCCTTGATGCAGAAATGCTGCCAAGGGCTTTGGCAGAGCCCAGCAAAGCCCCCTGCCCCCTCTACAAGGCAGCAGACCTCACTGGATTCTCAGGACAGCCCCGTTTGGTATCCCAGGTCGATGTTACTCTCCCCACTGACAGATGAGGACCCTGAAGCTCACAGAGGTTAGGTGACTTGGGGAAAGTCACAAAAAGCATTGAATGGCTACTGTGAGTCAAGCCTTAGCTCCCTTTGCTGGTCCTGG
This sequence comes from Dama dama, assembly GCF_033118175.1. NCBI lineage: Eukaryota > Metazoa > Chordata > Mammalia > Artiodactyla > Cervidae > Dama > Dama dama. Next base: position 21,664,287 of record NC_083681.1, read on the forward strand.
GCTCTGAGCAGGAATGACAGGTCAATAACTGGTTGGGAGGTGTCCCCACAAGCCACTGTTAGCTCGTGCCTCTGTGCTAGACTCCAGCAGTTCTTGTCTGACCAGAGAAGGGGGCTGTGTGGTCAGGACTGGTCAGAAGACACCCACTAAAGCTCTCTAACGACCGCACAAGGTCACCAGAGCTCACTCTACTGGTCCCACCTAGCATGGTTACTTAACGTTTCCCAACGTAAGTCTTCTCAACCAGAAAATGTAGGTACAAATGGAACCTAGCTCTAGGCCCTATTATTGATACAGTGTAAAGTGCTTAGATCAGCACTGAGTCATATGCCTAGTAAATACTCAGTAAATAGTCAATGTAGGGGTGTTGGGACATTTTTATACACCGTGGATGCTATTTGAGGATGCTATTGAGTGTTACATGTACTTGTGATTATGCTTGAAGAGGCTAAAGAAGCTTCCCCAAGTATAGAAGCTGGAGATTTGTACTTAACTATGATGTGTTCCATGAGGTAATTTTCCATCCTGGCATTAAAGTGCACTGAGGTAAGCACTGGGTGAACGTACTCGATGAAGAAATACGTAAGAGACATATTTCTTGCCTTAAGGGTACCTGAAATCTAGCTGGAGGTGGCAAGTGGGAAAGGAAAGCAAAAATTCATACATACAAGATAAAAACCAGGTAAGGCCATGTGGGGCTTCCCAAGTGGCTCAGTGGTGAAGAATCTAACTGCCAACACAGGAGATGCAGGAGAAACAGGTTGGATCCCCGGGTCAGGAAGATCCCCTGGAGCAGGAAATGGCAACCTGTTCCAGTATATTCTTGTCTGGAAATTCTATGGACAGAGGAGCCTGGTGGGCTACCATGGGGTGGCAGAGAGTCAGACAGAACGGAACGACTGCACACAGCACACGAGGTCATGTTGGCCACTTGTGTCCCCTTGGGGGGGAGGTAGAATGGAGGAGACGATAACCAGGGCAGGAGAGCAAGGCCTGACAAAGGAGGAGGATGGAACATTAATCCTGGGTTTGCATTAAGCCATTCCTCACCCTCTTTACTGACCAGGTACCCTCCTCACTGACTAGGTATGAGAGGGCCCACTCAGTGACAGGTGCCAAACTGTTGGTCTTCAGAGGACCTCCCAGGCCTCTCTGCCCTCGGAGTTGTATTCCTCGTGGTCAGCGGTTGTTCTCAGAGAGCCCTGGTGGCTGATGTGGGTGTCTGTCAGTCAATCCATACATGAGTCAGGGCTGTTTTGTCTGTTTACCTGGCTGTCCACCCAATTATCTATCTTCTCATCCATCTGTCCACGGGCTTGTTCATTCGTCTGATTATCTCTTCATCTATATATCTGTGTGAATCCATCTACTCATCTATCAGCCCAGCCATCTGTCGGTCTCCCATCTCTCTATCTGGGCACCCACCTGACCTTCTTTCCATGTTTCTACTTCTCATCTCATTCTCCAAAGGATCTTCAGAAAACACATACCATAATAAAAACAAGCAGACACACACACACAGAGGATTAGGAAGGTGTAGGAAGCCAAGAAGTTGAGAATGGGGGTAGGGGAATCAAACTCAGAATATGTTGGAAGGATGTAGCTGGTTGCTGCTGCAGCGGAGCCATAAATTTGTCTCCCAGTAATTTTTACAGTTATCTTCATTGAAGCTGAGACAACCTACAATGTGTTCAGAGAATAAACTTTTTCTTGTTCTCAGTTCAAAACAGACTATCTCATGAGGGTTCCATCCATTTCTGGGGAGAGGCAGCAGCCTGGTGGTTCCAAACAGTGGCTTCCAGATCAGACAGGCCTGAGCTCAAACCCTGTGTCTATCACTCAACAACTGCGTGATCTTGGGCAAGCCATTGAGTCTCTCTGAGACTTATTTTCCTCATCTGTTAAATGGGATGAGCATGGTACCCAGCCTCCAAGGGCTGCAGGCAGGATTAAGTAAGACTGTGTGTACAGGTTAGCAGGGCATAGGACCCGATAGCGGCAACTGTCACTGTTGAACAGTCTGGAGAATGTGGTTGGTGCTGGCGTTCACTCGGCGTCTGCAAGTAGAAACCACGGGGAGAGTCAAGGCCAGGGCACCTGTGTCCAGGACAGGGCTGCCTGGCTCTGGATGGGAAGTCCCCACGGTCCCTTCTGGCAGATGGCAGTCTGCTTTCTCCCTGTTCCCCAAGTTCCAGGCAAGGAGGAGGTCTTGGTCAAGCCCTTCTGACCACAGGGCCCCAGCTGGAAAGCAGACTGTAAGCTGCAGAGACTCACCTGATCTTCCCAGCAGCCATCCCTCTGCACTGACAGATGATTAATTGCGTAGAGAGCAAGCCTGCATCCCTCTCCTTGGCTGGGATTCCCTTTATCCCTTGAGCCTCTTATAGCTGACAGTAATTCATTCTTAACCTTGCCATCTGCCTGGGTCTGATTTGCATCACAGAATCTGTGTATCCTGAACATGCGTTGAACCACCTCTCCTTAGAGATCAAGAGGTGGGAGGCAGGGGCCCACGGGAGGTGGTGGGCTTATTCTGTCTGAGAGCAGGAGCCCTTGACTTGGTTGTGAGTGTGTGTATTTGTGTGTGAGGGAGGGCAGGGTGAGAGTTGAACCATTTCATTTTGTTTTTACTCTAAGTGTCATGCACATGGTCTCTGGAATCCTCTGGCAGCTGGTGGACTTACTCAGCAAGCGATGAATTATATCCTCCCATTGTGAGTAAAATTACAAATATCTTCAAGATGTTCAGTGCTCTGGGGAAGGGTAGCCAACTCATGCTATGTGGGCTGCTTCACATTCAGAGCAGAGCGCAGCACCTCTCTGTCCTGAGAGGGGTGATGGAAAGCAGGGGGCAGGTGCCCACAACAGGGAGACCAGAGAAGTGCATGATTTAGGGACACAGTCTGGGCCAAATCTGGGGTAGGCAGGAGGGGAAGGCAGAGTGAAGCACCACTGGCCCCTTTCAGGATCTGCAGGTGAAATCCCCAAAATTAGAGTCTGAGGAGGAGCAGCTGTGTGGTCACCTGCACTTGGCAGAATGGACACTGCTTGACAAAGTCACCTTCGTCTCAGCAGCAAATATTTACCAAACCCTCCATGTGCGAATAGAGAGGTCACCAGAGCAAGACCAAGACAGGTAGAGGCTCCTGAAAGATTGATTATTTATTCGGCAAAGATTTGCTTAAAAAAAGATACTTGGTGATACACGCTAATACTAAACCAGGCTTTCAGTTTCTATTATTTAAAAAATGAACACAGTCAAGACATAGGTCACCTGGGTCCCTAGGACACCCTTTCATGTCCCTCTTTTGAGCACCCATTGTGTTATTTTGAGGTTGGTTGTGGTCTGACTGTTGAGGGTTTGTCTCCTCCCACCACTAGCTTGTAAACATCACAAGGAAAAAGATTGGATTTTGCTTACTTGCTATTACAATGATCTGTCCTCTCTTCAGTGCTTTTCCTGGCTTGGTAACTAGTAGCATTTAGTATAGTTTGCCAGATGAATGAGATGAAGATAATCTTTCCTTGGCTCTGTTGATGGGTCAAGCAAAGGCAAAGATTTTTTAAAAGTGCATAATTCTCAGGCATTTGTGATTGACTTTGTTATCCAAAGTTTTAATGACCTACATCACCTTCTGCAACTGTCTCTGACCCTGGACTCTACCTCTGGCCTTTTAGCACCATCTTGGGCAGAGTGGGGAAGAGGTCGCGAACATGCAATTGATGATAAGGTCGATTTAGGGAGCATTTATTGAATGAAACCATGGGCCCAACTGTGGTGGGCTGTTAGGGAAGGAAGAGAAGACGCTTTTTAAGAAAAATTTATTGAAATATAGTTGATTTACAATGTTGTGTTAGTTTTAGCTGTATAGCAAAGTGATTAAGTTATGTATGCATATATGTAAATATGTATGTATTCTTTTATTAGATTCTCTTCCATGGTAGGTTATTACAAGATATTGAATATAGTTCCTTATACTATATAGTAGGTCCTGGTTGTTTATCTATTCCTTCCTTCCTTCCTCTCTTCTTGTATGTACACTTTTCTATGACTCATCTACTCATTTCAAACTCAACTGAAGAAGCAGATCTAACTATGAGAGCAAGCTGGCTCTGCTAGACTTACTGAGAGACATACTGAGACTTATTGCTCCCATGTGGAACAGTCTTAGAAATTTTTAAGAGTAGTTTTAGTCACTAGTAATTGTATAAGCAGAGTACATCATGAGAAACGCTGGGCTGGAAGAAGCACAAGCTGGAATCAAGATTGCCAAGAGAAATATCAATAACCTCAGATATGCAGATGACACCACCCTTATGGCAGAAAGTGAAGAAGAACTAGAGAGACTCTTGATGAAAGTGAAAGAGGAGTGAAAAAGTTGGCTTAAAGCTCAACATTCAGAAAACTAAGATCATGGCATCTGGTCCCATCACTTCAGGGCAAATAGATGGGGAAACAGTGGCTGACTTTATTTTTCTGGGCTCCAAAATCACTGCAGATGGTGACTGCAGCCATGAAATTAAGAGACACTTACTCCTTGGAAGGAAAGTTATGACCAACCTAGACAGCATATTAAAAAGGAGAGACATTACTTTGTCAACAAAGATCCATCTAGTCAAGGCTATGGTTTTTCCAGTGGTCATGTATGGATGTGAGAGTTGGACTGTGAAGAAAGCTGAAAGCCGAAGATTCGATGCTTTTGAACTGTGGTGTTGGAGAAGACTCTTGAGAGTCCCTTGGACTGCAAGGAGATTCAACCAGTCCATCCTAAAGGAGATCAGTCCCAGGTGTTCATTGGAAGGACTGATGTTGAAGGTGAAACTTCAATACTTTGGCCACCTGATGTGAAGAGCTGACTCATTTGAAAAGACCCTGATGCTAGGAAAGGTTGAGGGCAGGAGGAGAAGGGGATGACAGAAGATGAGATGGTTGGATGGCATCACTGACTCAATGGACGTGGGTTTGGGTGGACTCCGGGAGTTGGTGATGGACAGGGAGGCCTGGCGTGCTGCAGTTCATGGGGTCGCAGAGAGTCAGACACAACTGAGCCACTGAACTGAACTGAACTGAATTGTATAAGTTTAGTTTAATTAAACATTTTAACAGTTTTTATTGGGATATAGTTTATGTACTGTGAAGTGAGAGTCACTCAGTCATGTGTGATCCTTTGTAGCCCCATGGATTATATAGTCCATGGAATTCTCTAGACCAGAATACTGGAGTGGGTTGCCTTTCCCTTCTCACATACTGTACAGCTGACCAATTTAAGGCATATAATTTCATGGATTTTAGTATACAACCCTAACCCTAATCCTAACCCTAACCCTCGCCATCACCACAATTTCAGAATGTTTTTATCTCAAAAAACCCTGTGCCCCTTAACTATCATGCCCCTATTTCTCCATGCATTTGTCAGCAACCACTAATTTACTTTGTCTCTGTAGATTTCTCTGTCCTGAACATTTTATATGAATGGAATGGTATAACTTATGATCTTTCATGACTGTCCACTTTCATTTAGTACAATGTTTTCAATGGTTATCTAATTTTTCAATGCTACATTCCTTCATTCCTTTTTATAGCCAAATATTATATTGTATGGCTCTATGACATTTTCTCCTTTTAAAATTGAAGCATAGTTGATGGGGCTTCCCAGGTGACTCAGATGGTAAAGAATCTGCCTGCAATGCAGGAGACCTGATCCTTTGGTCAGGAAGATGTCCTGGAGAAGGGAAAGGCAACCCACTCCAGTATCTTACCTGGAGAATAACATGGACAGAAGAGTCTGGCGAGCCATAGTTCACAGGGTTACAAAGAGTTGGACACGACTGAAGTGACTGAGCGCATACACATAGTTGATTTACAGTATTTTATTAGTTTTAGGTGTAAAGCATAGTGATTCATTATTTTTATAGATTATACTCCATTAAAAATTATTACAAGATAATGGCAATAATTCCCTGTGCTATACAATATATCCTTTTTTTTAAACAATATATCCTTGTTGCTTATCTTCTTTATACATAGTAGTTTGTGTCTCTTAATCCCCTACCCCTAATATACCCCTTCCTCTTCCTTTTCCAGTCTGGAAACCACTACTTTGTTTTGTATATCTGTGAGCCTGTTTCTTTTCTTTTCTTTTTTTTTTTAATATTCACTAACTTGTTATATCATTTTAGATTCCACATATAAGTGGTATTATATAGTATTGGTCTTTCTATGAGCATATTATTCACTAGCCATATTTCACTAAGCATAATACTCTTTTATTCAATAAGTGTAAGGGCCATTCACATGGTTGCAAACGGCTGATGAATTTCAGTCTTTTTTATGACCAATCAATTCATTTAAGTTCAGTCACTCAGTCGTGTCTGACTCTTTGCAACCCCATGGACTGCAGTATGCCAGGCCTCCCTACATTACATCTGTATATCGTTTTGGGTAGTATGGCCACTATCAATATTAGTTGTTTTCATCTAAAAGCATAAGATATCTTTCTGTTTCTTTATATCATCTTCAGTGTTTTATAGTTTTCAATGTAAAGGTCTTTCACTTCCAAGGCTAAGTTTATATTAAGACATTTTATTCTTTTTGATGTGATTTTAAATGGGATTTTTTTCTTGCTTTCTCTTTCTGATAGTTCAGCATTAGTGTACAGAAAAGCAACAGGTTTATGTGTATTATGTATTAATCTTGTATCCCTCAACTTTGCTGAATTCATTTATTAGTACTAATAATTTTGGGTGAGAACTTTAGGGTTTTCTATACATAGTATCATGTCATCTGCAAATAGTGACAATTTTACTTCTTCCCTTCCACTTTGGATGCCTTTCATTTCTTTTTCTTGCCTGATTGCTGTGGTTCAGACTTCTAGTACCATCTTAAATATAAGTAGTGAGAGTGGGCATCCTTATCTTGTTTCTAAATTTAGAGAAAGGCTTTCAGCTTTTCACCTTTGAGTATAATGTTAGCTATAGGTTTTTTGTAATGTCCTTTATTATGTTCTGTTCCCTCTATTCCTACTTTGATGATAATTTTTATCATGAGTGGATGTTAAATTTTGTCCAATGCTTTTCCTGCATCTATTGAAATGATCATGTGATTTTTATCCTTATATTTGTTAATGTGATGTGTCACATCAATTCATTTGTGAATATAGAACCACTCTTGCATCACTGGAATAAATCCAGCCTGGTCATGGTACATGATCCTTTTTATATATGGTTGAATTTGTTTTGTTAATACTTTGTTGAGGATTTTTGTATATGTATTCATCAAAGACATTGACTTGTAATTTCTGTATGTGGTGTCTTTGTCTGATTTCGGTATCAGGGTAATGATGGCTTTGTAGAATGAATTTGGGAGTCTTTTGTCCTCTTCAGCATTTCTTTTGAATAGTTTGAGAAGTATAGGTATTAGCTCTTTTTTATGTTTGGTAAAGTTTTTCTATGAAGCTGTCTGTTCCTGAAATTTTGTTTGCTAGGAACTTTTTAAATTATGAATTCAATTTCACTACTAGTGATTGAACAGTTCAAGTTGTCTGTTTCTTTCTGATTCAGTCTTGGCAGATTGTGTGTTTCTAGGTATTTGTCCTTTTATTCTAAGGTTGTCCAGTTTGTTGGCATTTAACTGTTCACAGTATTCTCTCAGGATTTTTTGTGTCCTTGTGTTATTGGTTGTTAGTTTTCCTCCTTCATTTCTTATTTTGTTTAGTTAAAATCTTTCTTTTTTTCTTAGTGAGCCTAGCTAAAGGTTTATCAATTTTATCAGTGAGCTTTTGGGTTCCTTGATCTTTTCTAATAGTTTTGGTCTCTGTTTTATTTATTTCCTCTCTAATACTTATTATTTCCTTTCTTCTGCTGACTTGGGCTTTATTTATTCTTCTTTTTCTAATTCCTTTATGTGGTAGGTTAGGCTGCTTGTAATTTTTCTTGTTTCTTGAGGAAGCTCTGTAAAACTATAGACTTCCCTCTTAGAACTGGTTTTGCTGCATTTTATAGATTTTAGAGTTTTTTTTTTTAACCAAACTTGAGGTGTTTCTTGATTTTTTTCTTTGTTTTTTTGTTGTTGACCCATTGGATTTAGTAGTGTTGTTTAGTCTCCAAGTGTTAGTACTTTTCACATCTTTTCTTCTGTCTTTAATCTATATTTTCATAAAATTGTGGTTGGGAAAAATGCTTGATATAATTTCAGTCTTCTTAAATTTGTTGAGATGTATTTTGTGACCTAGCATGTGATCTATCCTGGAGAATGTTCCATGTGCACTGGAAAGAATGTGTATTCTGCTGGTTTTGGCTGGAATGCCCTGTAGATGTCTGTAAAGCCAGCTGGTCTGTTGTGTCATTTAAAACCACCTTTGCCTTAATGATTTTCTGTCTGCATGATTTGTCCATTGATTTAAGTTGGGTGTTAAAGTTCCTTGTTACTATTGTGTTATCATCAGTTCTCCCTTTTTATCTGTTAGTATTTGCTTTTTATACTTAGGTGCTCCAGTCTAGGGCACGTGTATGTTATTGAGTATAATACCCTCTTCCTTTATTGATTGCTTTATCATTATAAAATGCTCTTCTTTGTCTTTTGATATAACCTTTGTTTTAAAGTTTATTTTGTCTGATATGAATATTCAAAATATTCCTTTATAGGATATTAATTAAATTATGAAACAGCCATATAAGAAATATTATGTTGTTACATAGAAGATAATATTTATATCATCACTTGCATAAGATGAGCACTATAACCCTGTTATAAAGGGTTACAAATCCCCCATTTGTAGTAGTATCCCATTTATGCAAAATGTTGAATACATAATATATGCATATTTATGCATAAAGAAATATCACAAAGGATGTGTTCCAAGATGTTTCACATTTTAGATAGTCTTTTACTTTCTTTTTTTATATCTTTCCATATCCACTGAACATACTGTGTGTGACATCTTTACAATCAGAAGAAATTAACTATTTTCATTTTAAAAAATGCACATAACTAAAAAATTGGAAGAAAACCCACAAATGGTCACTTTTTTTTCATTAGGAATATAGATGATATTTTTTCTTTTCTCCCCTACCTCCAAGTTTCTATGGTGTGATTATGTGATTTACAATAGGAAAAATGAATAAAAATTGTTCTGAGGATGATACCAGTGATTGTAGATGATTTTGCATCCATAATATTATGGGGAGGGGAAGGGGAATGGCTATAAAGAGTTTTCATTTCCAGTAAATAGCTGCAAAAGTCTTGTTTAAAATCACAAATAAAGGAGTTGAGAGGGATCCTATAGGTTGTCCAGTCTATTTCTCATTAAGGCAGGGTTCCTTGTCGTATCCTATCAGAGGGAATTCAGTCTTTCCTTGTACAATTGCAGTGGCCAGCTTACCACCATTGAAGTCTGTTAAATCCGCTGTTGAATAGCTTCATTTATTAGAATTTCCCTGGTCATACTGATCTCAACTCCATCTCCTTGAAACATTTACTTATTGTCCGTAGTTCTACTCTGTGGGTAACAAGAGGCAGGTCTTTTCTACCACCACTGAGTGTCCTTGGCAGTGGCTTCTAGACTGTCCTCTGTGAAAGCCAGATCTCTCAAACATGTCTTTTCTTAACACGTCCCATTTTAAGCTGTGTATAATGATTTAAACAGTGAGGTGGGGTCTGACCTGACTAGCTCAGAACCTGCAAGGAATACTGTTTCTTTCACCCTGTACCGAGGCACCTGTTTACAGCTTCAGAACCCACCATTCCTGCTACCAGGTCATTCCCGTGTTTCCTGCTTCCTGGGCCCTGCAGGTTTCTGCCTGCCTCTGAACATGTCTCTGTAGCCTTACTGCCAATTTCCTGAGCAGAGATAATTTTTCTAAAAAATTCCTTTTCTGCGTAAGTTAGCCAAAGTTGGTTTCTGTTGTTTGCAACCAAAGAACCCTGGCTGGTACAGATATTGCTTACCTTTTTATCAGAAACAGATACTCTGTTGATGGCTTACACTGAGTATCTAATCATCCAAGTATATCTATCCTTCCCCACCCCACCACTGACACTTTCATTTCGATCCAGTCACTAAGCTAGATCTCTCTTTACTGTGCTTGTAAAGATGATCTTTTATTTTTAATCAATATCCATTTCAAATGTGTGTGTGTGTGTGTGTGTGTGTGTGTGTGTCTGTAGGGAGTTTTCCCACACCAATTAGTAATTCTCAGACACCCTGCTAATGCCCAAGAATTTAACTCAATTCTGACACTATCTACCAAGAAATAGCATCAGATTCCACAGGTTAAGGGTTCTGTCCCAAGACTGTCCCCAACTCTCCTTTAGGTTACTGGTGCCCTGACCAATAGTTATACACCCGAGATTCCAACAACCCTCTCCACAGGTTCAATAGATTTACTAGAGGGACTCACAGAACTCAGAGCATCTTTTTTCTTACTAGATTACAAGTTTATCACAAAAGGGTATAATTCAGGATCGTCCAGGTAGCAGAGATACACAGGACAAGGTGTGGGGAAGAGTGTGGAGTGTCCATGCTCTCTCCCAGCACCTCTGCATGCTCACCAACCTGCAAGCTCTCTGAATCCAGTCCTTTTAGGGTGTTTACGGAGCATTCATTATGAAGGCATGATTAATTCATTGGCCATTGGCAACGTATACAATCTCTAGCTGCTCTCCACCTCCAGAGGTCTGGGCAAGCAACTGAAAGTTCTAACTCTTCAGTCACACGGTTGCTTGACCTGGCAGCCAGCCCCCATCTATAGGTACTTTCCAGGTGTAACCCTGTTAACATAACAAAAGACACCTTTGTTGCTCTCATCAGAGGAAATTTCAAGAGTTTTAGGACATCTGCACCAGGAACAGGGTAGAAGACCAAATATACATTTATTATAAATCACATTATCACATATTCCTCCTCTAAATTTTGTGATATTTGTAGATGTCATCAGTAAGAATTCTGAGTCTTCACCCAAGCTACTGATAAAATTAGACAATTATAATAACTAATTTTAATTATAGAATATTTCAAATGTACAGAGGAGTGTTAATAAAATAATATGAATCACCCATGTTTCTACCATCCAGATTTTGCTACATTTGCCTTGGAATTTGATAATGCCATGTGAAAATGTGGGAAGCTGCTGGGAGTATAAACTGGTACTACCACTTTGAAGAGAGACTGCAGGTGATTCAAATAGTGTTAAAGATGGAGATAGTGAAGGACGGGTAAGCCTGGCTTGCTGTAGTTCATGGGGTCACAAAGACTCAGACATGATCTAGCAACTGAACAACAACAAAAAGATAGAGACACTAGTTGTTGTTGTTCAGTCGCTAAGTCATGTCTGACTCTTTGCCATCCCATGAACTGCAGCACGCCAGGCTTTCCCATCCATCACTAACTCCTAGAGTTTGCGCAAACTCATGTCCATTGAGTCAGTGATGCCATCCAACCATTTCATCATCTGTTGCCTCCTTCTCCTCTTGCCCTCAATCTTTCCCAGCATCTGGGTCTTTTCCAATGAGTTGGCTTTTCCCATCAGGTGGCCAAAGCATTAGAGATTCAGCTTCAGCTCCAATCCTTCCAATGAATATTCAACATTGATATCCTTTAGAATTGACTGAGTTGATGTCCTTGCTGTACAAGGGACTCTCAAGAGTCTTCTCCAACACCACAGTTCAGAAGCATCAATTCTTCAGTGCTCAGCCTTCTTTATGGTCCAGCTCTCATATCCATACATGACTACTAGAAAAACCATAGCTTTGACTATACGAACCTTTGTCATCAAAGTGATGTTTCTGCTTTTTAATATGATATCTAGGTTGGTCATCACTTTTCTTCTAAGGAGCAAGTATTTTTTAAATTTCATGGCTTCAATTGCCATCTGCAATGCTTTTGGCGCTGAAGAAAATGAAATCTGACACTGTTTCCACTTTTCCCCATTTATTTGCCATGAAGTGATTGGGCCTAATGCCAGGATTTTAGCTTTTTGAATGTTGAGTTTTAAGCCAGCTTTTTCACTCTCCTCTTTCACCTTCATCAAGAGGTTCTTTAGTTCCTCTTCACTTTCTGCCATTAAAGTGGTATCATCTGCATATCTGAGGTTGTTGACATCTCCCAGCAATTTTGATTCCAGTTTGTGAGTCATCCAGCCCAGCATTTTGTATGATGTACTCTGCATATAAGTTAAATAAGCAGGGTGACACTATCTGGCCTTCATGAACTCCTTTTCCAATTTTGAACCAGTTTGTTGTTTCATGTCCAGTTTTAACTATTGCTTCTTGTCCTGCATATAGGTTTCTCAGGAGGCAGATAATATGGTCTGGTATTCCCATCTCTTTAAGAATATTCCACAGTTTGTTGTGATCCACACAATCAAAGGCTTTAGTGTAGTCAATGAAGCAGAATAATTTTTTTTAATTCCCTTGATTTTTCTATGATCCAGCAGATGTTGGCAATTTGATCTCTAGTTCTTCTGCCTTTTTGAAATCCAGCTTGTATATCTGAAAGTTCTCAGTTCACATACTGCTGAAGCCTAGCTTGTAAGATTTTGAGCATAATCTTGTTAGCATGTGAAATGAGTGCCGTTGTGCGATAATTTAAACATTATTTGGTATTGCCTTCCTTTGGGATTGAAATGAAAACTGACCTTTTCCAGTCCATGGCCACTGCTGAGTTTTCCAAACTTGCTGGCATATGGAATGCAGCACTTTCATAGCATCATCCTTTAGGATTTGAAATAGCTCAACTGGAATTCCATCACCTCCACTAGTTGTTTCTAGTAATGCTTCCTACAGTATTGAAGCACAAGATGGAATCAAGATTACTGGGACAAATATCAATAACTTCAGATATGCAGATGACACACCCTTATGGAAGAAAGTGAAGAAAAACTAAAGAGCTTCTTGATGTGAAAGAGGAATGTGAAAAAGCTGGCTTAAAACTCAACATTCAAAAAACTAAGATCATGGCATCTGGTTCCATCACTTCATGGCAAATAGATGGAGAAACAATGGAAATAGTGACAGACTTTGTTTTCTTGGGCTCCATAATCACTGCAGATGGTGACTGCAGCCATGAAATTAAAAGATACTTGCTCCTTGGAAGAAAAGCTATGACTAACCTAGATAACATATGAAAAAGCAGAGACATTACTTTGCTGACAAAGGTCTGTCTAGTCAAAGTTGTGGTTTTCCCAGTGGTCATGTATGGATGTGAGAGTTGGACCATAAAGAAAGCTGAGCACTGAAGAATTGATGTTTTTGAACTGTGGTGTTGGTGAAGACTCTTGAGAGTCCCTTGGACGGCAAGCAGATCAAACCAGTAAGTCCTAAAGGAAATCAGTCCTGAATATTCCCTGGGAGAACTGATGCTGAAGCTGAAGCTCCAGTACTTTCACTGCTGAGAATTGACTCCTTGGAAAGGACCCTGATGCTGGGAAAGATTGAAGGCAGGAGAAGGGAATGACAGAGAATGAGATGGTTGGATGGCATCACTGACTCGATGGATATGAATTTTAGCAAGTTCCAGGAGTTGGTGTTGGACAGGGAAGCCTGGCATGCTGCAGTCCATGGGGTCGCAAAGAGTCGGACACGACTGAGCAACTGAACTGTGCTGAACCCAACTGAATGCTTCCTAAGCCCACTTCACTTCACACTCCAGGATGTGTGGCTTTAGGTGAGCGACTGCTTCATGGTGGTTACCTGAGTCATAAAAGCTTTTCTGTACAGTTTGTCTGTGTATTCTTGCCACCTCTTCTTAATCTCTTCTGCTTCTGTTAGGTTCTTGTGGTTTTTGTCCTCTATCGTGCCTGTCTTTGCACGAACTATTCCCTTGGTATCTCCAATTTCCTTAGAGAGATCTCTAGTCTTTCTTATTCTATTGTTTTCCTCTAAGTCTTTGTATTGTTCACTTAAGAAGGCTTTCTTATCTCTTCTTGCTATTCTCTGGAACTCTGCATTCAGTTGGGTATATCTTTCCCTTTTTCCTTTGCTTTTTGCTTCTCTTAGCTTATGTTAAAACCCAAAATTCAATAAAGAAAAATTAAAATCTAATTGGCTTTATTTAATGGTTCATGAATCTGGCATAGGAGATAGAAAGGAGCTCCAAGGAACTGTGCAAAATGGAAGGTCCTTGTAGGTAGAAAGGGGTGGAAGAAAGAAGTTTCTAACAAAGAGTGACTGTTTCAGGTAAAGGCAACTTGCTTTTTGGAAAGGTGTCTATCTATATGATTCACTAGACTCAGTTATGGGACAGAAATTAAAATGTAATGTTTATTCAGCACATGTTACAGATCAGGCACTGTACTAAACAATTTACATACATACTATATAATTCAATTCTCACAGCAAATCTGTAAAATAGGTATTATATTGTTCCCATTTATAGGGATAGGTAGGGGCTATCAAGCAGATAACATTATCAGGTGATTCCAGATTGATTGGCTAAATGTCACATTCCTGGGAAAGGCTAGACCTGAAGTAGGTTAAATATTAAGTCTTGGTTTGCTGATGTCTGACTTAGCACAAGTAACTACATTTTCAGCCTGTTGTTATTATTTAACATGTACAACTGAGAGCTCTCAATTCTGGATATGTAGCTGAAATGTCTCTCATGAGCACATAGACCTAAGTATTATAATGTATACTGTTGCAACTACCAATTGGAAGTAACTTAAACATCTATCAATGCAGTATATTCCCAAAGTGAAATACTGCTATTAAAATAAGTAGGTAAATTTTATTCAAATAGATAAATCTCAAATATATAATGTTGAATGAAAAAAGCAAGTTGTAAAACCACATGCCCTGATATGAAATCATTTAGGTGAGTTAAAGAAAAAAGAAAAGTGACTATAGCTATTAAAGTACTAGATCCTGCAGGTGGAACTCCCTGAAGATTAGTTTCCTCATTTAGTAAATGGGAACAATAACAATGCCTATTTCACAGACTGGCTGTGTGGATTGAATCACAGTATGTATGGAAAACTGTTTAGCATAATGCCTGCTCTGTAAAATGTGCTCAATATTGAGGCTAGTGGAACATAAATAGAAATGGGTAGCATAGAAAATGGTAGGTGGGAAGGGCGGGGAGGAAGCCAAATCAGTGTTGCCATCACAACTGGTGCTGGGAAAGCATCACGGGAGAAGTAAACGGCACGAGTGAGAATGCGCACACGAGCAGAAGGCAGGGAGTGAAACAGCTGAAAATATTCAGGGAAAAACAACCCAGCACAGCAGGTAAACCAATCCAGTGGAATGAGCTGGGAAGTAGGCACACTGGAGACCAAGAAAACACATTTATGCTCTTGGAAGTAGATGCAAGTGAAAAATAAATCCCCAGACCAGGAATGAGCAGGCTTGCCCTGCATCCCTGCCTTATCTTCAGAGGCTTCCCAGGCCTTGGGTCTACCTTTTGTAAGCAACCTCTTTCTTAACCATCTTTTATTTTACTTAGATTTCTATCTGGAAACCCATGGAGTATAATGACTGTTACTTCTCTGGAAATGTTACCAAACCAAACTTGAGTCTGCTCGCCTTAAAACCACTCTACTGACACTGGGTTGTGGTGAAGAAAAGTGCAGCTTTTACTTTCAGGGCATCAAGCAAGGAGTCCAAGACAGCTAGTGCTCAAAACACCCCAAAACCCTGTTGGGTTTTGTGAAAGCATTTTTAAAGGCAAGTCCCAGGGTATGTGATCAGATTGTGCACAATTCTCTGGTTGATGATAAGGTAACAGGTCTATGACACAGGGGTTAACACTATCAATCCTTTAGGCTCCAGCAGGCTTGGGAGCTGTGTGCTCATGGTCATCAAGTCTTCCATTCGGTGGGGGCTTCAGCATCTATTAAAAAAACTCAGGAAATGTGCATTAGATGCTATTACCTAGGTACTTCAGAGAAGAGCTAAAACAGAGGATATAAGGAAGGGGTCTGTCCCAGGAAGGTCCCACAGGGTCCTGCTCAGTTACAGAAACATCTATCCTATCTGTACTTGTAATGAATACATAAAATGTGATGACCTTACAAAATCTTATACTGATAAAAACCTTGAAATGATGGTCTGGGAGCTTTCAGAGATAACTTATTGTTTCAGGTGGAAAACAAACACTGGTCAAGGCAACAACTCTCATAACCTTTTACCTTGAAAATGGTTTTCTATTCTCCAAAGCACTTTTCTCATCTGCTACCCCTTCATTAAATAGTGTGATATTCCGCATCAACAAATTGAAGAATGAAAAATATATGATCATCTCAATAGATGAAGAAAAAGCTTATGGAATCTAGAAAGATGGTACCAATGAACCTATTTGCAGGGCAGCAATGGGCATGCAGACATAGAGAACAGACTGATGGACATGGGGATGGGGTAAGAAGGAGAGGGCAGGACGATGGAGAGAGGAGCATGGAAACATACACTAATGTACGTAAAATAGATAGCCAGTGGAAATTTACTCTATGACTCAAGGAAATCAAACGGGGCTCTGTGACAGCCTAGACGGGTGGGATGGGGTGGGAGGTGGGAGGGAGGCTCAAGGGGGAAGGGAAATATGTATACCTATGGCTGATCCATGTTGATATATATGGCAGAAACACAGTATTATAATTATCCTTCAATTAAAAATAAATAAAAAAACTTTTGACAAAATTCAGCACCCATTTATGATTAAAAGCTCTCCAGAAAGAGGGCATAGAGGGAACATACCTCAACATAATAAAGGCCATATACAACAAACCTACAGCTAACCTCATTCTCAATGGTGAAAAACTGAAAGCATTTCATCTAAGATCAAGAACAAAACAAGGATGTCCACTCTTGCCACTATTATTCAACATGGTTTTGACAATCAGAAAAAAGAGAAATAAAAGATATCCAAATTGGAAGAGATACCTGTAAAACTGTAAAGTAAAACTGTCAGTGTTTGCAGATGACATGATACTGTACTAGAAAAATCCTAAAGACACCACTGGAAAATACCTAGAGCTCATTATTTAATTTGGTAAAGTTGCAAGATACAAAATTAATATACTGAAATCTGTTGCATTTCTATGCCCTAACAATGAAGTATCAGAAATAAGAAATTAAGAAATTTCTTAATTAAGAAAATAGTCCCATTTACATCACATTAAAAAGAATACAATATCTAGGATTAAACCTACATAAGGAAACTATAAGATGATGATGAAAGAAACCGAAGATGACACAAACAGATGAAAAGTTATAACATGTTATTGAATTGGAAGAATCAATATTGTTAAAATGACCATACTACCCAAGGCAGTCTATAGATTTAACACAATCCCTAGCGAAATACCAAGAGCAGTTTTCACAGAACTAAAAGAAACAGTTAAAGAATTTGTATGGAAATACAAAAGAGCTCATATAGCCATAACGACCTCGAGAAAAACAGCTGGAGGAATCATGCTCTCTGACTTCAAACTATCCTATAATGCTACAGTAATCAAAACATGACACTGGCACAAAAACAGACACATCGACTGATGGACTGGGAGAGCCTAGGATCAACTAATTAATAAATAATTTATTGGTCAATAATAATTTATTTGGTCAACTAATCCATGACAAAGAAGGCAGGAACACACAATGGAGAAAAGACAGTCTCTTCAATAAGAGACTGTCTTATTGAAGATAGCCTCTAATTGAATAAAAAAATGGGCAGAAGAAGACCAGTAAAAAAACGGGCAGAAGATCTGAATAAACATTTCTTCAAAGAGGAAATGCAGATAGACAACAGGCACATCAAAAGATACTCATCACTGCTAATCATCAAGGTCAATGCCAATCAATACCACAATGAGATATCACCTCACACCTGTCAGAATGACTATCATTAAAGAGAACATAATTAACATATATTGGTGAGAATATAGAGAAAAGGTAACTATTGAACAGTGTTGGTGGGAATGTATATTAATACAGTCACTGTGGAAAACAGTATGGAGGTTTCTCAAAAAACTAAAAATAGAACTACCATATGATCTAGCTGATCCTGGTTATATAACAGCAACAACAAAAAAACCCCTAAAACACTAACTGAAAAAGACACACGCACCCAATGTTCATAGCACCATTTTTACAATTGCCAAGATATGGAAGCAACTTATGTATCCATCAACAGATGAAGGGATAAAGAAGATATGTATACACACAGATATACATATGAAAGGATGTCACTTGCAGCAATGGATGGATTTGGAGGGAAAGGCAAATACTGTATGATATCACTTATATATGGAATCTAAAAAGTAAAAAAAAAACCCAGTGAATATAACAAAAAAGCAGACTCACAGATATAAAGAACAAAGTAGTGGTTACTAGTGGGAGAGGAGGGGTGACATTAGGGGTAGGGCAGTGAGAATTATAAACTCTTGGGATGTATTGTATGACAGAATATAGCCAATATTTATAACAACTGTAAATGGATTATAACTTTAAAAAATTATATACATTTTTAAAGTTCATTTCTTTTCACTGTTGAGTAGTGTTCCACAGTATGTTTGTCTGACCAGTCAGCATTCATAGGATATTTGCAGTTTTCAGTGGGTTTTTAATTGAAGGAATAGCATGCTGATATTTGTTATATAAGTAAAGAATTCTAGTGGCAGGAGGAGGAAGAATTGGACCGAAATGGGAGTTAACATAAAAAAGAGAAAAGGGGACACACAGGAAGTCATTTTAATAATAGGAGAGAGAGATAAAGGGCTGGAATTAAGGAAGTGGCAATGAGAATGGAGAGGAGGTAATGGATTCGAGATATTGATGAGGCAGACTTGACAAGATTGGGGTATATGCGATGTAGAAGGTAAGGGAGAGGAAGATTCATGAACAACTTCAACCACCTGGCTCGGGTGCTTGCAGGATCAGCAATACTACAAACTGTAACATGACGTTTAGGAGAAAGACTTTGGGGCGAGGATACTGAGTCCTGTTTTGGACACCAAGAATTTGAAAGGCTTAGCAATAGATCCAAGTGGATGTGAGCAGTGACTCAGGAGTATTCTGGGCAGGAGATCAGATGGAGAAGCTACCGGAACACAAGTTACATGTGAATCTATGGGATGGGTGAGATTGTCCAAGAAGTGACAGAAAATTGAGAAGGCGGCTCAGGCTGTAACCTCAAGAACATTAACCTGTAATACTGCCAAGATAATAAACACAATGCGAGGGAAACTTACAGTTCGGTAGTTAGATATCAAATGCGTGATCTTTGCGGAGCAGATCAGCAGACAGAAGCTTGGTGAGTTAGGTAAAGTAATGAAGGGGAAAAGAAACAATAGGGGAAGGAAGTATAGCATGAGTCTTTAAGAAGTTTGGCAACAAAGGTTGAGAGAGAGAGGCAAGATGAAATATCATCTGCAGTGCTCATCAAGAGCTCCAGGACACCAGGCTCTTCCTGTGACTATGGGCACACATACCACCTTTCAGGTGTATCTTTTCTCAGAAAAGATATCTGAGAATATCTGGGAATTCCTCTTGTCACTGTGCTCAACAGGCTGCTACCAATCGAAATAGCTCTTGACTAACACCTAATTGCCATTTGGGGGTCGCCAAGGAATGTTGCTTCAGGACTCTGAGAAGTGAACAAGTCTGTGAGTTAAGGACAAGCTAATGAAAGAGGAGAGAAAAGTGGGGAGCATGAGGTTGGCATAATTGATGAAGAAAGGACCCTGAGGCAGGGGTGGTGGAGGTGGTGGTGGCATTAAATGGAGAGGTCAGTGTTGGAGGAGGAATCTTTCTGTCCTCTGAGTCAGAAAGTAATCGGATAAAGATGGGAGAGATGATAGAGGCTGGGATGTGCAGGGAGAGGGGCTGAGTCCACAATTTTCTCAGTGAGGTAGGAGGTCATTGCAAGTTGGAAACAAGAGAAGAGGGCCTGCTTGATTGCTTGAAGAGAGTGATAAAGATTCAGAGCATTCTTCTTTCTCTATAGCAGCGGTTCCCAACATTTAGGGCAACATGGACTGTGGGGGGTGGTTTAGGGATGATTCAAGAGCATTAGTTTTATAGTAACTTTATTTCTATTATTATTACATTGTGACATATGTGAAAGATGCTCAGTCCTGTCTGACTCTTTGTGACCCCCTGGATTATACAGTCCAAGGAATTCTCCAGGCCAGAATACTGGGGTGGGTTGCCTTTCCCTTCTCCAGTGGTTGTGACATATAATGAAATAATTATACAGCTCACTCCAATGCAGAATCTGACATGAGGCGGGTTCAGGCAGCAGCGCAAGTGATGGGCAGTGGCTATAAATACAGATGAACCTGCACTTGCTTACCTGCTGTCCACCTCCTACCGTGAGGCTCAGTTCCTAACAGGCTATGGACCAGTACCAGTCCATGGCCTGTGAGTTGGAGATCCCTGTTCTATGGTACCAGCCACCAACTGACTTACCAAAATATCTATCTGCTTTTTAGCTCTCTTTCCTCGGTGGGCTAGAAACTCCATGCAGACAAGGGCTTGCTCTTATTCACTTGATATCTCCAGAAGTTAGAACAGTGTCTGCTATACAGTGGGGTTCAATAACTATTTATCGAGTGGATGAAAGAGGAGGAGAAGAATGACTGGTGAGTGTCGTTGGGGACCCAGCTGAGGTTGGAAGTAAACCCTCCCTCTCCTGAGTGGCCCACTCAGCAGCACTTGTCTCTGGCTGCCTTGTGTCTGAGTTATTTACAGACACAGCTTGTCTCTGTCCTGCAGTGAACCTTCTTCAGGACCAAGTCTGCATCCGTCCTGGTGTGTGCACAACACAGTAGGTGTTCAAATATTATTGGCTGAATGAATGGCCTTGTGAATGGAATGCTAAGCAGCTTTAGCTGCTGCAAAGGTCCTTTTCATGTTGCATTAAAATTCAGCCTCCTGTGACTTCTATATTTTGGTTAGTTTTGCAAGCTGGAATAAATAAAGCCTATTTCTTATTTCTTTAGACAGCACTTCAAGTATTCAAATGATTGTGGTGTCTTCCGTATTCTCTCCCCAGTAAAGACACATGATGATGTTTGTAACTGTCCCTCATATGACTGGTTTCCAAACCCTCTGGCACCCTGGTCTTCCTGGGATGGGAACTCTTTGGCCCCAGGGGCTGTTTGGACAGCACCAGCTATGCTTCTACAGGGAATCCAGACATCCAAGCATATAGGTATGGCCTGAGGGCCATTTCTTTTTTTTATCATCCCTTCCCAAAGTTTTAAAGCCAAGCTCTGTGTGAGGTCCAGTGAATCCTAAAATTAGGAGTGAGTCTGTCATTGGAGCTGACTTCTATGCCAACAATGAGGCGCTTCCCCGCCCAGCATGACGGTGACCCTAGGTCTGTTAAACCAGCTGCACTCTGCGTAGAGTTGTGCTTTATTCCTTTTTGGACAACAGAGAGAGATGACTGGCAGGCGCCTCTGGTATTCCCCTTCTGAGTTTTAACAGATGAACATAATAAATTTGGGGTCAGTACACTCCTGGGTGTGGGTGAGAGAAGTAGCCTTCTCAGCACCACTATGCAGAATGGTTGATGTTACTTTGCTTAAATTCTCCTTTGTCTTTACTGATCAGGACCAAGATTCTTGGGGAGTTCATCACACAGATCTCAGGTTTCACTCAGAGGGAAAGAAACTGGCCTCCAAAAAGCAAGGCCATACCCCTTGCAGCTAACCCAACTGGGTCCATTAAAAAAATTACTGAGATAAAATTAACATAAAATAAAATGCATAGGTCTTAAGTATTCAATTAGAAGAGTTTTGCTAGTTGTAGACACCTGTGTAACCACTACTCAAAATAAGACACAGAACATTTCCATCAGCCCCAAAATCTCCCTTGTGCCACTTCCCAATCAACTCTTTCATTTTTCTGCCCACTTTCTGACTTCTATCACTATCAGCCCCTATTTTCTGTTCTTGGACTTCATTCACCTGGAATCAGAGTAGGTATAGTTGTGTGTGTCTTCTTCTGTTCAATGTAATGTGTTTGAAATTTTAGCATATTGTTTTACACATCAGTAGGTTATTCCTTTTTAGTGCTGAATAGTATTCCATTTCATGAATAGATCATAATTTATTTATCCACTCATTGATGGGTTGTTTAAAGTTTTTGGATATTATGAATAAAATCTGTGATGAATATTTGTGTATAAGATTTTGTATGGACATTGTTTTTTTTTTCCCACTCCTGTTAGGTAAGTACCTATAGTGAATGTATTTTAACCTTATGAGAAACTGGTAAATGATTTCAATGTTAATGAGCCATTTACCCATGCCCCAGCAATGTACATGAGTTCAGTTGTTCCACATACTTTAGTGATGCCAGTCATTTAAATCTTAGCCATTCTAATGGGTCTGTGATATTATCTCATTGTAGTTTTCATTAGCATTTTCCTATGACTAATGAGGATGAATGCTTTCTAACATAAAACATGCCACTTTTATATCTCTTTTGGTAATGGATCTTTTCAGATCTTTTGCCCATTTTATAAATTGAATTGCTTACCTTCTTATTCTTCTTCATTTGTAGATTTCTTTATATATTCTGGATTTTCCAGGTATATGCCTTATATATTTTCCCAGTATATGGACTATTTATTCATTTTCTTAATGGTGCCTTTTGATGAGGAGAACTGTTTAATTCTGATGATATCAATAATTTTCTTTGTCAGTACAGGGTGGTTTAGTTTTCAAGTGAGAAGTTTCTTTTAGCCATGAGACATTGCACATCTAGGAGTCCAAAAAGAGTCTGGGATAATTGTGAGGGGGAGGGAAAGATAGACCCTTCACCTATTAAATGTACTACAGCCTCAGAGCTTGCTGTTTTGAAAAAGTACCATGTTAGTGAATGATAAGGAGATCTGGGTTCAAGCCCTGGCTCAACCATTTACTAGTTGAGTAACCAATTTATGCATCTACACAATGGTGGTATTCATGCTCATGACATCATAATGGGCTTTGACTAGTGGGATTTGAAGAAATTCTGAAAGCCACAAGGTACTCAACAGGCATTGTATTATAATATTGACTCCACTATTATCAGCCCTCCAGGGGTCCATTACCCTCTTTTGTTATCTTATCCCTTCTCCTAGCCCAGCCCTCATTTCTGAGCACCTCATTGCTCAGGGGACAGGCAGAAAGGAAAGACTGCAAAACTCAAAGTCATCTTACCTCTTGTTTGCATTTCCAGGAAAAGTCCTTGAGGTGTGTTAGTCCTATGGGGCTCTGCTGGGCTCTGTGCAGCGGGAGAGCTGTGCCAGGGCGCGAGAGGCTGACAGATGATGGAGATTCCCGTGGAGCAAACCCCAAGTGGCTGCCAAGCTGTCTCGCTTTTTCACCTCTAATGGCTCCTCTCATTGTTTTCTGCCTGCACACATCAATTTTTAACATACTTTTTTTGTTTATGTGATTGCAGGTAATTTATTTTGTCAGGAGACAGACTTTATTTCCCCACAAGTTAACATACTAAATTCATGTATTACAACCAGAAGTAAAGAATGCCATTAGCCTGTGCAGTTTTATAACTGGCTTTTTAAATGTTGAAATTATGTGAGTGTCTCGATTCCTGCCTCGGAGAGGTCCAGACAGTTGGCCACCCGACAGGGAGTTCCTGATCATTGCAGTTAGTGTGTTTGAGAAAAGATAGAAAGAGGACCTTTTTTTTTCCCCCACTCCAAGACACAGTTTTCTTTCTAAGACAGAGCAAAGGAAACAGGCAAGGCATTTCTTTATGAAGTAATCTGTCAGTTTGTGATGGGAATGATCCAAGTTTGATCTATTTTCTCATGACACCCCTGCTAAGCTGGTGGCTCAGGGCTCCTTAGACCCGGAAGTGCTGGGCTGGGTCACACACCACAGTTCATCACACAACCACTCACTGGCCGAAGCCAGGGTTCACCAGACTGTGGTAACCCTGGCAGCTTCTCCACAGATGGAAAATGCTGTCTCTTCTGGGCTGGGCATGATAGCAAAGGGGTCTTTGTTGTCTTCCTCCAGAAGATGCTTACAAAGCATAAAGCTGTCTAAGAAAGTCAGCATTCTTGTTTTTCATCTCTTGAGTTTATGGAGGAATGGAAAAACTCCAGACTAAATATTCGAATCTAGGCCCTGTCCCTCCCCTGAGATGGGGCTTCTAGGGCTTACCAGGGCATTGACCTGCCTGAATAGGTCACCTTAGGCTAAACTGGGACAGGGAAGCAATGAAGGCAGGATGAATGGTCCTCATCTGGCCACAGCATCACTAAACAATGTGTCCAGCAAACAGAGGGTGTTAAGGGAAGTGGCCTGGTCCTCAAGTTTTCAAAGACAGGAGGAGTCTGTTTTCTGTGTGCATCTGAGAGCGATTTGGGAGGTTGGGTGTGGGGCGGGGTCGGGGGTGGTGATGGTGGTGAGGAGGCAGCAAAGATAAGCCAGCGGCTGGGTGTCACATTACAAAGCTGAAAGGAAGAAGAGGAGAAACCAAGAACAGGCCAAAGAAAGATCAGAGAGAGCTATTATTATGTAATACGCCCACTGCAGACAGACAGGCGGCACTGGTCCTTCATCTTCCTTCACCTCAGATTCCATGAAGGCCTCTGTTGCAGCTGGTCAGTCACACACAGGCACGGACTGGGGTGAATGTCAAAGTCCAGCGATCCTCTGGACAAGAGGGTCAACTTGGGCAACATTGGGACTTCCCCAGGTTCGGGAACTCATACACTCTGCCCCATCCCAGTGATCAGCTTTCCAAACTTTGCTCCCTTCTGTTGCCCCAACTCCAAACCAAGCACCTCTGGGGCCAGTGGGAACGTGGGGCTGCTGTCAACACCACAACAGCAACACGCGCAGGGCCCCAACCTGCCCACATACTTGGCAGGCGCCACCCTGGACTCGTGCCAACTCGAGCTGGCTGGAAAGTGAAAAACCAATCCATCAAAGAGCTGTTTTGTCTATGCGACACCAAAATAACCAGCTGTTTACACGGGTGCCACAAGGGGCTGAGAGCTGTTTTGACTGAAATCAGCTCCTCTGACTCCATGCGTTGCCCGTAGTCTGCATCTGACGCCACGTGGAGGGAAGATGGAACAGAAGTCAGAGGACCTCAGACCCGGCTCGGCTGAGGTGGGCTCCGTTCATCCGTCCCCCCCATTACAGGACCAGGTGTTTCTTTGTCCACTGCTGCAGCTCTGAGTGTACATGTGGCCTCAGCAGGTGTCCTTGCACGGAATGCATCATGGAGGGGAGAGAGGTGAAGGGACAGTGTGCTGTGCTTGCAACCGAAAGGACGGGAACCAGAGCTGACCAGGGCCAGACGCTCGGCTGAGAGTCTGGCACTAGAGAAATGTCTTAGGAAAGCTTAGGAAAGCGTCACAACCTGGACTTGGAGTAGCCCATTTGTGGGTTCTAAGCCAAGTCTCAAATGAGAAGCTTCTCAGGTAGTCAAATGCCAGGGATGAATGTAGACCATGGGAGAGACAGAGAAACACCAGAAATTGCCTGCTATAGAACCTAGGCCAGGTGTGGCCTCTCTGGGGGGTTATTTGAGTTTGGCCTGTTGATTTCTCAGGACCCATCAAATGGCTCTGATTTCAGATAATATTCTTAATATTTTTGAGTAGAGAAAAGCCTAGGGAAAACAAGGAAAGAAGATCATAGCATACCTAAAATACCAGATTAATTTTCCCTTGCCTGCACACACGCGTGGTGCTTTTAAGTTTTCGACAGTTTTCCTAGACATCACACTGCCAGGAGCGCTTCTGCACCAGATATCCACAGATGCACCGCCTGCCTCTGCTCGGTTCCTTCCTCTTCTTCAGTGAGCCTTCTCAGAAAGACCGTTCCCAGACACCTGGCCTAAAACTGCCATCCCCCTCTGCTCCTGCACTTCCAGCTCCCTCCCCTGCTTTGTCTTTCTCCTTGGCACTTGCCATTATCTAATACACTAAATATTTCCTTATTTGTCTTATCCGTTGTCTGTCTTTCCCACCGATCGTAAGCTCCAGGGGGCAGGGAGTTTTTCCATGTGCCCTGCTGATTCACTGTTGTATGCAGCCAGGACAGCGCCTGGGGCACAGCGAGTGATCAATACATGCTTGTTGAATGAGTGAGTAACTGCCTTCTGTCCTTTTAAGTAGGGCAGATATCTCTGTTTCACAATTGAAGACACTGAGGCAGAGTGCCTCCATTCTCCTGACCCCCAGTGTTTCAGTTCAGTCGCTCAATCGTGTCCGACTCTTTGTGACCCCATGAATCACAGCATGCCAGGCCTCCCTGTCCATCACCAACCCTTGGAGTTTACTCAAACTCATGCCCATCGAGTCGGTGATGCCATCCAGACATCTCATCCTCTGTCGTCCCCTTCTCCTCCTGCCCCCAATCCCTCCCAGCATCAGGGTCTTTTCCAATGAGTCAGCTCTTCGCATGAGGTAGCCAAAGTAATGGAGTTTCAGCTTCAACATCAGTCCTTACAATGAACACCCAGGACTCATCTCCTTTAGGATGGACTGGTTGGATCTCCTTTCAGTCCAAGGGACTCTCAAGAGTCTTCTCCACACCACAGTTCAAAAGCATCAATTCTTCGGCACTCAGCTTTCTTCACAGTCCAACTCTCACATCCATACATGACCACTGGAAAAACCATAGCCTTGACTAGATGAACCTTTGTTGGCAAAGTAATGTCTCCGCTTTTTAATATGCTGTCTGGGTTGGTCATAACTTTCCTTCTAAGGAGTAAGCATCTTTTAATTTCATGGCTGCAGTCACCATCTGCAGTGATTTTGGAGCCCAAAAAAATAAAGTCTGACACTGTTTCCACCGTTTCCCCATCTATTTCCTACGCTTTGGTAAAGTAGTTTTCCTTGAGGGCATGTGTAACTTGCTATGTCACTTCAGTCATGTCCAGCTCTTTGCAACCGTATGGACTGTAGCCCATGGCTCCTCTGTCCATGGGATTCTCCAGAAAAGAATACTTGTGTGGGCTGCCATGCCCTCCTCCAGGGGATTTTCCTGATCCACGGATGGAACCTGCATCTCTTGTCTCCTACATTGGCAGGTGGGTTCTTTACCACTAGTGCCACCTGGCAAGCCTGGTTAAAAACAAAACAAAACGCTCTGGGCATATTTCAGAATGGCTACCTTTCTCCTCTCCTTGCTGAAGGCTTGAGGAGCTCTCTTCTGATCTTCACTGCGAGAACCTGGTAGGGCTCCTAGAAGTAAAACTGGCAAAAATGTGGTGTCTCCCAAGTCTGGGCACCCTGGAACTTTTAGCTCTCATTTTGCTGCCCTGAGCTCTCAGCAGTCCATCAACGATAGTTTAAACTTTCCCATTTGGGATCAATTCCAGCAGAGGCTTCTGCTTTGGTAAGCTGTGATTCTCTGTATCCACCTGTCTGTCCCTCTGATTTTGGGGGCAGCTGTTTGCCCTGTAACTATTCTGTTTGATAGAATTTGCCTGTGAAGCATCAGTTCCTAGACTTTTGTTTGTTGGGAGTATTTTTTAAAATTAATGTTTTATTGAAGGATAATTGCTTTACAGAATTTTGCTGTTTTCTGTCAAACCTCAACATGAATCAGCCATAGGTATACATTAATCACAGTTTCAGCTTTAGTGCTTTTGATTGGTGTCTTCACATTTTCTACTCCTTATGGTTCAGTCTTGGGAGACTGTACCATTCTAAGAATTTGTCCATTGCTCCCAGGTTGTCCATTTTATTGGCATATAGCTACTCATACTAGTCTCTTACGATTCTTGGTATTTATGTGGAGTCAGTTGTAACTTTTCCTTTCTCATTTCTAATTTTACTGATTTGAGTCCTCTTTTTTTTCTTGAGTCTGGCTAAAGGTTTATCAATTTTGTTTATCTTTTCAAATAACCTAGCTTTCAGTTTCATACATTTTTGTCTCTATTTCATTTATTTCTGCTCTGACTTTTATGATTACTTTCTTTCCACTAACTTTAGGTTTTGTTTGTTCTTCTTTAGTTGTTTTAGGTGTGTGGTTAGGTTGTTTATTTGACTTTTTTTTTCTTGAGGTAAGATTATATTGCTCTAAACTTACCTCTTTGAATGGGTTTTGCTGCATCCCATAGGCTTTTTATGGACTTCCCTATAGTTCAAATGGTAAAGAATCTGCCTGCAATGCAGGAGACCCAGGTTTAATCTGTGGGTCGGAAAGATCCTCTGGAGAAGGGAATGGCAATCCACTCCAGTATTCTGGCCTGGAGAATCCCATGGACAGAGAAGCCTCAGTTCAGTTCAGTTCAATCACTCAGTCGTGTCTGACTCTTTGCGATCCCATGAATCACAGCACACCAGGCCTCCCTGTCCATCACCAACACCCGGAGTTTACTCAAACTCATGTCCATCGAGTTGGTGATGCCATCCAACCATCTTATCCTCTGTCGTCCCCTTCTCCTCCTGCCCCCAATCCCTCCCAGCATCAGGGTCTTTTCCAATGAGTCAGCTCTCCACATGAGGTGGCCGAAGTACTGGAGTTTCAGCTTCAGCATCAGTCCTTCCAATGAACACCCAGGACTGATCTCTTTCAGGATAGACTGGTTGGATCTCCTTGCAGTCCAAGGGACTCTCAGGAGTCTTCTCCAACACTACAGTTCAAAAGCATCAATTCTTCAGTGCTCAGCTTTCTTTACAGTACAACACTCACATCCATACATGACCACTGGAAAATCCATAGCCTTGACTAGACGGACCTTTTTTGGCAATGTAATGTCTCTGCTTTTTAATATGCTATCTAGGTTGGTCATAACTTTCCTTCCAAGGAGTAAGCGTCTTTTAATTTCATGGCTGC
Organism: Dama dama; assembly: GCF_033118175.1. Taxonomy (NCBI): domain Eukaryota; kingdom Metazoa; phylum Chordata; class Mammalia; order Artiodactyla; family Cervidae; genus Dama; species Dama dama. The sequence continues at coordinate 21,693,042 of NC_083681.1, forward strand.
AATCACCATCTGCAGTGATTTTGGAGCCCCCCCAAAATAAAGTCTATCTATTTGCTACGAAGTGATGGGACTGGATGCCGTGATCTTAGTTTCCTGAATGTTGAGCTTTAAGCCAACTTTTTCACTCTCCTCTTTCACTTTCATCAAGAGGCTTTTTAGTTCCTCTTCACTTTCTGCCATAATAGTGGTGTCATCTGCATATCTGAGGTTATTGATATTTCTCCTGGCAATCTTGATTCCAGCTTGTGCTTCTTCCAGACCAGCGTTTCTCATGATGTACTGTCCATCAGTCCTTCCAATGAATATTCAGGACAGATTTTGTTTAGGATGGACTGGTTGGATCTCCTTGCAGTCCAAGGGACTCTCAAAAGTCTTCTCCATGTCCAGTTCTAACTGTTGCTTCCTGACCTGCATACAGGTTTCTCAAGAGGCAGGTCAAGTGGTCTGGTATTCCCATCTCTTTCAGAATTTTCCACAGTTTATTGTGATCCACACAGTCAAAGGCTTTGGCATAGTCAATAAAGCAAGAAATAGGTGTTTTTCTGGAACTCTCTGCTTTTTCGATGATCCAGTGGATGTTGGCAACTTGATCTCTGGTTCCTCTGCCTTTTCTAAAACCAGCTTGAACATCTGGAATTTCACGGTTCACGTATTGCTGAAGCCTGGCTTGGAGAATTTTGAGCATTACTTATACTAGCGTGTGAGATGAGTGCAATTGTTTCAGTAGTTGGGGCATTCTTTGGCATTGCCTTTCTTTGGGATTGGAATGAAGATTGACCTTTTCCAGTCCTGTGGCCACTGCTGAGTTTTCCAAATTTGCTGGCATATTGACTGCAGCACCTTCACAGCATCATCTTTCAGGATTTGAAATAGCTCAACTGGAATTCCATCACCTCCACTAGCTTTGTTCATAGTGATGCTTTCTAAGGCCCACTTGACTTCACATTCCAGGATGTCTGGCTCTAGGTGAGTGATCACACCATCGTGATTATCTGGGTCATGAAGATCTTTTTTGTACAGTTCTTCTGTGTATTCTTGCCACCTCTTAATATCTTCTGCTTCTGTTAAGTCCATAGCATTTCTGTTCTTTATTGAACCCATTTTGCATGGAATGTTCCCTTGGTATCTCTAATTTTCTTGAAGAGATCTCTAGTCTTTCCCATTCTGTTGTTTTCCTCTATTTCTTTGCATTGATCACTGAGGAAGGCTTTCTTGTCTCTCTTGCTATTCTTTGGAACTCTGCATTCAAATGGGAATATCTTTCCTTTTCTCCTTTGCTTTTCACTTCTCTTCTTTTCACAGCTATTTGTAAGTCCTCCTCAGACAACCATTTTGCCTTTTTGCATTTCTTTTCCATGGGGATGGTCTTGATCCCTGTCTCCTGTACAATGTCACGAACAGCCTGGTGGGCTATGATCCGTGGTGTCGCAAAGAGTTGGATATGAGTGTTGTGTGACACATGCCATAGGTTTTCTAACATTGTACTTTCATTTTTATTTGTCTCTATGTATTTTCTGATTTCCTTTCTGATTTCTGCAGTGACCCATTGGTTACTTAGTAGCATATTGTTCAACTGTCATGTATTTGTGGTTTTAAGTTTTTTATCCCTTGTACTTTATTTCTAATCTCATAGCATTGTGATCAGAAAGATGCTTGATATGATTTCAACTTTTTTTTAGTTTACTGAGGCTTGCCTAATGGCTTAGCATGTGGTCAAGTCTGAAGAATCTTCCCTATGCTCTTGAGGAGAATGTGACATCTGCTGCTTTTGGATGGAATATTCTAAAATATCAATTAAGTCCATCTCGTCTAATGTGTCATTGAAGGCCTGTGTTTCCTTATTTTCTTTCTGAATGATCTGACCACTGATGAAAGTGGGTATTATAGTCCCTCCACTATTATTGTATTACTGTGTATTTCTTACTTTATGGCTGTTAGTGTCTTTCATATTGAAGTGCTCCTATGTTGTGTGCATATATATATATATTTATAATTATTATTATTTTTTTTTACTTTCTTTTTTTTTTGTCATTTATTTTTATGAGTTGGAGGCTAATTACTTTACAATATTGTAGTGGTTTTTGCCATATATTGACATGAATCAGCCATGGATTTACATGTGTTCCCCATCCCGATCTCCCCTCCCGTCTCCCTCCCCATCCCATCCCTCTGGGTCTTCCCAGTGCACCAGCCCTTAGCACTTGTCTCATGCATCCAACCTGGGCTGGTGATCTGTTTCACCCTTGATAGTATACTTGTTCCAATGCTATTCTCTCAGAACATCCCACCCTCGCCTTCTCCCACAGAGTCCAAAAGTCTGTTCTGTACATCTGTGTCTCTTTTTCTGTTTTGCATATAGGGTTATCATTACCATCTTTCTAAATTCCATATATATGCATTAGCATACTGTATTGGTCTTTATCTTTCTGGCTTACTTCACTCTGTATAATGAGGCATCCACCTCATTAGAACTGATTCAAATGAATTCTTTTTAATGGCTGAGTAATATTCCATGGTGTATATGTACCACAGCTTCCTCATCCATTCGTCTGCTGATGGGCATCTAGGTTGCTTCCATGTCCTGGCTATTATAAACAGTGCTGTGATGAACATTGGGGTGCACGTGTCTCTTTCAGATCTGGTTTCCTTGGTGTGTATGCCCAGGAGTGGGATTGCTGGGTCATATGGCAGTTCTATTTCCAGTTTTTTAAGGAATCTCCACACTGTTCTCCATAGTGGCTGTACTAGTTTGCATTCCCACCAACAGTGTAAGAGGGTTCCCTTTTCTCCATACTCTCTCCAGCATTTATTGCTTGTGGACTTTTGGGTAGCAGCCATCCTGACTGGCGTGTAATGGTACCTCATTGAGGTTTTGATTTGCATTTCTCTGATAATGAGTGATGTTGAGCATCTTTTCATGTGTTTGTTAGCCATCTGTATGTCTTCTTTAGAGAAATGTCTGTTTAGATCTTTGGCCCATTTTTTGATTAGGTCATTTGTTTTTCTGGCATTGAGCTGCAGGAGTTTCTTGTATATTTTTGAGATTAATCCTTTGTCTGTTTCTTCATTTGCTATTATTTTCTCCCCTCTGAAGGCTGTCTTTTCACCTTTCTTATAGTTTCCTTTGTTGTGCAGAAGCTTTTAAGTTTAGTTAGGTCCCATTTGTTTATTTTTGCTTTTATTTTCAATATTCTGGGAAGTGGTTCATAGAGGATCCTGCTGTGATTTATGTCTATTTATAATTATTATATGTTCCTCTTGGATTGATTCCTGAATATTATGCAGTGTCCTTTGTCCTGTTTCTCAAACAGTCTTTGTTTTAAAGTCTATTTTGTCTGATAGGAGTATTGCTACTCCAGTTTTCTTTTGAATTTCAATTTTCATGGAATACCTTCTCCCATTCCCTTATTTTCAGTCTGTAAGTGTCCCTAGGTCTGAGGTGGGTCTTTTGTAGCACATATATGGGTCATTTTTGTATCTACCCAGTCAGTCTAAGTCTTTTGGTTGGTGCATTTAATTGATTTACATTTAAGGCAATTAATTGATTTACATTTAAGGCTATTATTGTTTTCTGAATTGTTTGGGTTTATTATTTTTGTAAGTCTATTCCTTCTCTTGTGTTTCTTGCCTAGAGAAGTTCCTTTAGCATTTGTTGTTAGAGTGGTTTGGTGGTGCTGGATTTTCTTAACTTTTGCTTATCTGTAAAACTTGATTTTTCCATCAAATATGAATGAGAACCTTGCTGGGAAGAGTATTCTTGGTTGCAGTTTCTTCCCTTTAATCACTTTAAATATGTTGTATCACTCCCTTCTGGCTTGTAGAGTTTCTGTTGAGAAGTGAACTGATATGTCATTTTTCCCTTGTTGCTTTCAATAGTTTATCTTTGTCTTTAATTTTTGTCAGTTTGATTACTATGTGTCTTCCTCCTTGGGTTAATCCTGCCTGAAGCTCTCTGTTCTTCCTGGATTTGGCTGATTATTTCCTTTCCCATGTTACGGAAAATTTCAACCATTTTCTCTTCAAACATTTTCTCAGGTTCATTCTCTCTTCTCCTTCTGGGACCCCTGTATTGTGAATGTTGGTGCATTTAATGTTGTCCCAGAAGTCTCTTAGGCTATCTTCACTTCTTTTCATTCTTTTTTCCTATGTTCTATTTTGCAGCTGTGATTTCCACCATCCTGACTTCCAGGTCACTTATCCATTATTCTGCCTCAATTATTCTGTTACTGATTGCTTCTAGCATACTGTTTATCTCTATTTGTTCTTTAGTTCCTCTAGGTCTTTGTTAAACATTCTTGCATCGTCTCAATTTTTCCCGAGATTCTGGATCATCCTGGTTATCATTGTTTTTAATTCTTTTTCTGGAAGGTTGCCTATCTCCACTTCCTTTAGTTGTTTTTCTGAGGTTTTGTCTTTTTCCTTCATCTGGGGCATAATCCTCAGCCTTTTCAATTGTTCAAGTTTTAATGACTGTGATTTTCATTCTGGAGGCTGGGATTGTAGTTCTTCTAGCTTCCTCTGTTTGTCCTCTGGTGGATGAGGCTATCTAAGAGGCTTGTGCAAGCTTCCTGATGGGAGGGACTGGTCATGGGAAAAACTGGGTCTTGCCCTGATGGGCAGGGCCATGCTCAGTAAAACTTTAATCCAATTGCCTGCAGATGACTGGGACTATACTCCTTTTCTGTCAGTTTTTTGGCCTGATGTGACCTAGCCCTGGAATCTACAGTCTCTAAGGTAGGGCTAATGGTGTCCTCCAGGAGGGTTCATGCCGTTGGGCAGTTCCCAGAACTGCTACTGTCAACACACCGGTCCCCAAGGCGAGCCACCACTCACCCACGCCTTTGCAGAAGACCGTCCAACACTAGTAGGTAGGTCTCGTTCAGTCTCCTCTGTGGTCACTGTCCTTTCCTCTGGGACCTAGTGTGCACAAGACTGTGTGTGTGCCCTCTAAGAGTGGAGTCACTGTTTCCGCCAGTCCTGTAGAAGTCCTGCAGTCAAATCCCACTGGCCTTCAAAGTCAACTTCCTTGGGGATTCCTAATCCCTTTTCTGGATCCCAAGGCTGAAAAGGGGCTCGTAACATTTACAATAGCGAGAGAACTACTTTGGTATTATGTTATCCACTTTGTGGGTCCCTTACTTGGCAAGTATGAGGCTTGATTTTATCGTGACTGTGCCCCTTCTACCATCTCATGTAGCTTCTCCTTTATCTTTGGACATGGATATCCTTTTCTGGTAGGTTCCAGCATCTTCCTGTTGATGGTTGTTCAACAGCTAGTTGCAATTTCAGTGCTCTCGCAGGAGGAGATTAGAGCACATCCTTCTACTCAGCCATCTTGAACCAATTTGAAGTGAGTTTCTTATAGATAGGATGTAGTTAGGTAGTTTTTGCTTTGTGTTTTTAGTCCACAATGTCAATCTTTGTCTTTTGATTGATATATGTAGATCACTTATATTTAAGGTAATACATGTTGGAGCTTAAGCATGCCATTTTATTTGTTTTCTGTTTTTTCCTCTACTTATTTTTCCTCTGTCTACTTTGACTTCCTGTGTTAAACATTTGTCTTTTTTTTTTTTTTTTTTTAAGGATTCCATCCAGCTTTACTTACAGTATTTTGTAAAGAAATATTCTCCAAAGATACAGTTTCTATAGTTGGCTAATTACAACACATGGTAGAGAACCTGCCTGCCAGCTCAGGTGACATAAGCAACATGGGTTCAATCCTGGGTCGGGAAGATCCCATTGAAGAGGAAATGGCAACCCTCTCCAGGTGCTGTTGCCTGGAGAATCCCATGGACAAAGGAGCCTGGTGGGCTATAGTCCACAGGGTTGCAAAGAGTCAGACATGACTGAAGGGACTTAGCATGTAAATATATTAATAGCATATTACATTCTACTGGTATCAACGTCTTACCCCTTTGAGGGAAGTATGGAAAACTCATTTATATTCAGTTCAGTTCAGTTCTGTCACCCAGTCATGTCCGACTCTTTGCGATCCCATGGACTGCAGCACGCCAGCCCTCCCTGTCCATCACCAACTCCCGGAGTTTACTCAAACTCATGTCCATTGAGTCAGTGATGCCATCCAACCATCTCATCCTCTGTCATCCTCTTCTCCCCCTGCCCTCAATCTTTCCCAGCATCAGGGTCTTTTCAAATGAGTTAGTTCTTTGCATCAGGTGGCCAAAGTATTGGAGTTTCAGTTTCAGCATCAGTCCTTCCAATGAATATTCAGGACAGATTTCCTTTAGGATGGACTGGTTGGATCTCCTTGTAATCCAAGGGACTCTCAAGAGTCTTCTCCAACACCACAGTTCAAAAGCATCAATACTTCGGCACTCAGCTTTCTTTATGGCCTAACTCTCACATCTATACACGACTACTGGAAAAACCACAGCTTTGATTAGAGGGACCTTTGTTGGCAAACTAATGTCTCTGCTTTTTCATATGCTGTGTAGGTTGGTCATAACTGTGATTTTCCTGCAAAAGATGCTTGCTCCACCTGCAGTGATTTTGGAGCCCCCCAAAATAAACTCTGTCACTGTTTCCATTGTTTCCTCATCTATTTGCCATGAAGTGATGGGACCAGATGCCATGATCTTAGTTTTCTGAATGTTGAGTTTTAAGTCAACTTTTTCACTCTCCTCTTTCACTTTCATCAAGAGGCTCTTTAGTTCTTCTTTGCTTTCTGCCATTTCTATTAGGTCTCTTTTATTCCCCCCCCCCCACTTTAAAATATCATTTTCTTGAGTATCACACAGTGTTATAATTTTAGTTTCAAGCATCACATATAACTTAAAACTCATGAAGACAGTCAATCATTATATACTATTACTTCTGCTTTCTATTGTCCTACTTTCCTGATGCTCCAAATTTCCTTCTTCTACCATTTACTGTTTTATAAAATTCTTTTGGCTAGTCTTTGATATATCTGCTAGTGACAAATTCTTTAAATCTTCCTGTATCTGAGAAGGTCCTTATTTCTCCTTTATTCACAAAGGACAGTTTCACTGGATATGGGATTCTGGGTTGACAGTTTCTTTCAGCACTTTCAATATGTGCCACTTTCTTCTGGCCTCTATGGTTTCAGATGATAATTCCTGTCATTTAAACTGGTGTTCCCCTAAAGGTAAGTGTTGTTTACTGCTTTCAACACTTTCCATAGTCAGTCTTCAAAACATTTAATTGTGATATGTCTTTCTTTGCATTTATCCAGTTTGGGGTCACTTAGTTCCCTGAATGTGTAGGTTTGTATATTTTATCAAATTTGTGGAGTTTTAGGTATCATTTCTCTGAATACTGCCTCAGCCCTTCCCCGCTTCTGAAACTCTGATGATACAAATGTTGGATCTTTTGTTACTGTTCCACAGATCTCTAAGCCTCTGATTATTTTTTGTCCCCCATTAACTTTATTTTGTTGTTTAGATTGTGTAATTCTGTCCTGTTAACTGATTCTATCCTGTCATCTTCATTCAGTTACTAGGTTTACACTGTGAATTTTTAAATCTGTTATTGTATTTTTTATATTTACATTTGGCTGTTTTGTACTTCTATTTCTTTGGTAGGATTTTCTATTTGTTTCAAGATAATTTGTATTTAGTTGTCCACAGACACATTTGTAAGATGCTAGCTTGCTTTTAAATTTTCATGTTGGCATCAGCTTTTTCTCATGGAATTTGTGATTTTCCTGGTTCTTGGTATGACAGGTGATTTCCAGTTGTATCCTGGACACTTTTATCTGTTGTGTTAGGAGACTCTGGGCCCTATTTATTTTCACAGCAGTCATGTTGTTTAGCTTTAACACATAGGCCCTTGGCCTACTGGAAACTGTAGGTTCACTGAGTTTTTCAGAGTCTTTCTGGTACTCTTTTGACCCGTTCTGTCAGAGAAGCCTATTTGTTCTTTGGCCCTGAGACTCCTCAGGCTGAGTGATTTCTGGGGTAGAATACCTCCTGTCCATGCTATCTGATCATATTGTCTTTGGATGGATGGGGGAGTCAGGTCTGCTGGAACAAAGATACTTCCAAGGCTGAACTGCTTGTTGTGACTCTAGTATCTCCAGTGGCGGTGGGAAGTCTCAGGCCTGGCCACTTAGTGCAGCTCAACCATCCCTCTTGCTGGTGGTGCTTGGTTTACCCACTGCTGTCAGAAGGACTCCATCCATTTCTGGGAAGCAATGCACAGATCTCTGCTGCCTTCTGTTGCTAGGTTGGAAAAGACCAGACCTGGTTCTTCTTCTGTTGGCTAAGGGGATGTAAGATGTCCCGTTACTGTGTTTTTCCTCCAGTCCTAGCATTCTGAACCAATCCACCCATCTTTGATTGGTCTCTGTGTTGTTTCCAGGATCTATAGATGTACTTAGAAGAAGCAGGGAGACAGGTCTACACTGTTTGGATCAACTTTTGGCCCAATTATTTATCATAGGTTTATGAATTATTTCTGATACTGAATGATTTTCTTAGAGATATCTAGCTGAGACATAACTTAGCAAAGTTTGGAAGGTCCTCAAGTACCTAACTTTGTGTCTGCTTTATTATGGAAGAGGTATTATCATCATCATTATTTTAAGGTGAAAGATGAAGAAAAGAGCCTGGGGTCAGAATGAGGTTCTAGCTGAATGTACCTACCACAAACGGCTGCGGTGAGCACTAAATGAAATAAAACCAATAATGCACTGGTTGGCAGTGCATACAGGCAACAGTGAGTGTCCAATGTTACTGCTCCCCTTCTTCTAAACAACCCAATTTTCCCTTAGTTGTTTGAAGTCCCTGAGGACACAATATTTTTTCAACTTTATCCTAGGGTCTAAAACAGTACCTACAATAAAACTTAGATGGCCTGACTAGCATTTACATCATTTGTAACATCTCTGTCTCCCTCGACAAACTCTTTCTCCCTTTTCTTTCCCCTTTTCTTGAGTTCTTTGTGATTTAGTACCTTGAATTAGCTTTCCTCCTCTCTAATCATTCACTGTACCTTCAAGCAGTGTTTTTCTGTGTTCATGTATTTTGATGATTCTCTGCTTCTCAGTTATCTCATTCTTGGGCAAAGACATTAAATGCTTCTTTCTTCTGAAAATTTTAGACAGTAACAATTAGTTCCTGTGATCTGGCAGAGACTGGGTATTTCTTTAAGCATCCATTTTACTTGCTCAGAGTAATGGGCCTATGCCACAAGTACAGGTTTTTAGCTAGTTTATTCATTCCTCATGGCAGATCAAGAGGCTATAAGAAGGTCTAAATTTAACTTTAAGTTACTGTAATCTAAAAATTAAACCTAGAGAAAAATACCTAGCTTTAAAATCTTAATGTCTCCCAAATCTGCATCTTCTATTGTCACATAAAGTCAAACTCCAGAAAACACATTTACTTTGCCTTAACAAATTAAATAGGTAGAAAAACACTTCGATCTACAAATGCATGTGCACTCTGACAATGCACAATGAGAAAGCAACCCGTACAAATTAAGAAACAGTATGCATCTACTACCACCCTGTGCATATTTCTTTGGGACTTGGAAACAAAATTTTCCAAATTACACCCCAGAGCCTTTTGCCAATTCTATCACACACCCAATACTATGTAGAACTGAAGTTTATGAAATTCCACTCCCCCCCTTTTAAAAACAAACAAACAATACAAATGAAGGATTTATATTCACAGGTAGCTTAGGAACAGAGTAGACTCACATTTAGGGTAGGAAGCACACAGTTCAAGAGTACTCTTCCTTTCAGCAGGAAACTTACCTTATGAGACATCCTTGTAACCAGAACAGATATTAAAGAAGTTAACATTTTACCTAGCTTTATTGTTAATTTTTTTTCTTTGTATTGAAATAAACAGCTTGCAGATACTTCTCTCAAGTCATTAAAACATGACCAGGTAAAAAAGATTAAACACTACCATAATTTGGATTAAGATACATAATATTTTTAGTTTCAACAGACAAAATATGCCACTGGTTCAAGGATACATTAGATCCTTTCAATTCAATGCCATTCCATGAAAAGCTGAAAAACCACAAAATTAAGATAAGTTATTGAACTCAATGTTTTTAGTAGATTAAACTTCTTCTTTAGAAGCAAAAATCATCTTTGCATTTCTTTTTAGGTCTTTACTGCTCAGAATGAATCATTTTTTTTTCTGGACTAAGGTCATGTGTATATTTTTAAACTTTTTCAAATGGTGCTTAAACTTACATACAGCAAACCTCCATGAACTTTGAGGAGGCGAAGATACTCATGGGAAATGACAGAAATGAGAATATTTATTGACTTTATATGACTTTATAAGTACTGATGTCTTGTAGTATCTGGATCTAGACATCCTGGGATGTTTGGAAATGCCTGGAATCAATTAGATACTCTGGTCAGGAGGGCACAAATTTAGACAAGAAGATCTCATACAACAATTGAACTGAGTTGATGGTTCTTTGCTATGAGAACACAGACAATATGTATCTGATTTTAGGAGTACAGTATACATGTAATATCTAAGAAAAATGAAGACTTTATGTTTAAAACATAACTGTTTGGTAAACAGTAAGATCAGAAAAATATAAAAGAAATAAAGCCCTCCTTTTCTAGACAGACTGACCACACGACCTATGACTAAAAGCTCAAAGTTCCAATCAACATTAATTACATTTTACGAAATTTCCAATGTTAAGCAGAAATTGGGCTCATTAGCTAAAACAATTCTACAAATGGCAATATTGCCCTGGTGGGATTGTTAACTCTGAAGGATGATGTTTTATTTAACAGACAGCATGGACTTCATACATATCCATAATCAGTGCCTTTAAAACCAAACAACTTTAAAAGTTAGCAGCAGTTTCTGCAAGTACAAAAATACACATTTATTACATAACATATGGTAGTAAAATTTGTCAAGATATATTATACAAACTCAAAGCATTTTAGATAAAGCATTGGTCTAATATATTATAGATTGATGAAGTATAATAAAATGACATGTAGTCTGTCTTCAAATCGTACAATATAATACTTTACAGCAATATTAATTATTCACATTAAATGTTACAGAAGTATCTAAGGGAACACAGAGGACAGGAATGGTTACGGAAGAACCTCAGCATCTTCTATGCTTCAAACTGAGTAGATGGTTTCCTAACCACCAATATGAAAGAAAAAAAGGATACAACTATTATTTTGTTAAGCAGAGAAGCAATTTCTTCTGGAAAGACACTCCAAGCCGTAAGAGTGGCTTTCACATCTTCATTCACATCTTGCGGTTCTGCAGTAGTATGCTCTAAGGGTGAGGGGAATCCCTGTTGCCTTTATATATCATACCACAAAAGATGTATATGGACACTTAGGAGTCTAAATATAGGAGTGGTTAGTTAAAAGGTAAAATCTACTTCACATCTGTGACTGAGATGGCCAGTGTCATAAAGGAGCTCTTTTGAGAGAGTTCTAAAAGTTAATTACAATGCTTACGACAAATAGGGCCATGTCCCCTAGAGGTAGGTAGCACCTGTAGCTAATACTGAAAGGACTTCTCTCTTACAGAAAACATTATTTTTTTATATAAGTGAAAAATGCAACCTTTAGGACAACATTGAGAAAATATTTGACATGAAAGCTTCTGGGTGGCTGAGGAAAATAATTTGATAGAAGCAAGTATTGTGGGGGGAAGGTCCATCTGATATCGAACTCAATGGGCTCTAGGCAACTTCTTATAAGTATTTAAAAATGAAGGAAGAAGCACATCCATTTCTGATTCTATCATATCACACTGGCTGGCCAGGCCTAATAATCCCAGGAAATAACCCAGGAGATGTACTGGTGTAATCTTTAAGGCAAGAGAGAGGGGAAATGTCCGTCAATATGAAATAAATCAACAGGGGTATACACTGTGAACTATTGGAACAAAAAATATGCAAAAACTTCTGGAGGTAAGATAATCCGAAGCCAAAGACTGTCGAAAAGAAGGCCTGAGAGCTCCTCCATTCTGTGACTCTTCATAACCCACCAACCTCAAAACTGTTCTCTCAACTGGCAAATGACCATCAGTAAAGGGATGACTTATCAGGAATGTTTTCTGGCTGACTAAGAGGTAAGGAACAGAAAAACACTTCAGCAAAGAGGAGCCATGGTTTGATCACATGTTTGCAGCAGCAACTGGGTAAGAGACAGGACCACTCTGGCAGTCTTTCCCTCCACACTAAGACAGTGAACACGGGGGAAGGCCGTCTTATAACAGGAGAACGTTCCGAGCTCAGGCACCTTGGAAAGACACGGAAGCAAGCAGTCGTCTCCTTCTTTCTCCTCACAGCAGTGCGCAGTGGAGCCTCTGTGGAGCACGAAACACTGGTGGAAAAACTCAACCAATACAAAAAAAAACACCAAAAAACAAAACCACCTACAATATCATGGTACTCATGGCTTTCAAATCACTTCAGTTTTTTCCTCTCTGGTTGCCACCAATGGGCAGATACCTGAAATGATGCTGTGAGGGTATGTGACTGAATATAAAATGTCATGGAAATGGCCACTGGTTTGGATTTGGGGAAAAGTTTCACATAATTTTCTTTATTATCAGATGTGTTACCTCTTTAGTTTTGACTAGTGGCATTATTTTGGCCTACTCATTAAAAACATTCCACAGAATGTGAGTGGTTTCTCTGCAGCCTTCCCTCTCTCTCCACACTTCCTGTTCTTCGCTTCTGATCTACTGGCTTACTCAGGAACTAATCTCATCATACACAGCAAGTTTCCTCTACAGAAGATGCTTTCTCTAGCCGTTTGCTCATGGCTCTTAAAATGCATGACATGATCCATCCATGTTTTAATACAGAAAAGCCTCCCAAACACTGAGGTCACAGAATTTTTTAGTCTAAACTTTTGGCCAAATAGTCTCAAGAAAGAGAATTCTTTTGTTGTCCTAAGTATTAGCAATGATTACCTTTATGCTACCCAACCCAGGTATTTTATACAAAGGGGTCATAGTAATTGTTGTATCATTATCAGCCTGTTTCTGTCTTTGTAGACATCAGGTTCTTATGGTGGTTAAATGTCTTTGGCCAAATGCCTGTCCTCAGCATCACACACCACGGGCGGCCCTGAGCCTGGGCTGGATGCATCATCCACAGTCAAAGAGCCGGGGGAGGACCTTCTCTGTGGCAGCGTTCCAGGAGAGCACTGCCCGCCATCCTCTCCTTCCTCAGGCGACTTCATACGAAGCCCAAGTCTGTCTTCCATGAGGCTGAACGGAGAGCTACAGTGTTTCTCTGAGTCCTGGCTGGGGTAGGAACTGTACCAGTGGGCCGTCTGTACAGCTCCCAGTTCTTCAGCTGCCCTTTGGGGCACGTCTTTCTGCCTCTCTTGCAGTGTGACGGCTTCCGGAAGGCCAGAAGCATGTGCAGGAGGATCCGTGGGCCCTTTCAGAGAACCCGCTTTACTTTCCTCTGGTCTGGGTGCCCTTGCCTTCTTTTTGAGAGACCAGTTTTTCAAACTGGCCACACCACTCTTCAACCACGTGCTGGGGTGAAGAGTTACAGAATGCATGTGTGAATGCCACTCTACACTGTCCTTTTTCGTATAAGCCAGGCGGCCGCTGGCCTGCCCTGATGAGGGACCAGGAATTCCAGAAATGAGGCCAGAGCTGCTAAAGTCAGAAGAAAGCTCTGCCTGTTTTCTTTGAAAAGTACAGTCTATCGGAGAGGACGTTTCAGTGGGTGTAAACACAGAGTGCTCGGAAATCTGAGAAAAAGCACTGTCTTGGGAACTCAGTGAGGATCCAGATGGGGAAGTGCCTGGGGAGGACAGGCTGGAGTAGCTAGTCCTTGAGCAGAGGTTTAAGCGTGGGGGTAAAGCCTTCTCAGCGCTTTGGTTTGCGGCACTGCTCTTGCCCACCTCAATCCCCATGACCAAGCTCTGATTAATAAGCTTCTGCCCCTCCATTTGTAAAGACTTGTGTCGCTTGAGATAATCTTCCTCTCCATGCAAGAGACTGGCTTCATAGCCGGCTTTCTGCTGCTGCTTTGGGTAAATCCCCCTGAGATAGGTCAGTCTGCAGTGCCCGTCATCAATGCTGGGCTCCGAGCAGCGCCGTTGCCTCCTTGAACTCTTGAGGGCGTCTGCAGTGTGTGGTGGGGAGTATTCGGATGTATCCGTGTCAAAGGGCTGGCTCCTGGGATGATCACAGGAGGACATGTGACTGTAAGATGCCACGGAAATGGCTACTGGCTTGGATTTAGGAAAATGTTTTACATGACTTCCCTCATTATCAGACAAGCTTTTCTTCTTAACATTTTTACTAGGGGCATTTTTCTTGCTATCAGTGCCTGTGACCAAACTCTTTTTAAAACATGTCTTACCCCCTTCCTGAAGGGGTTGATTCTGATTCAGATGGCTCTCATCCTTTTTTGAGAGAATGGCATCACAGCTGGACTTGCGTAGCTTTTTCTGATAAAACTCCCTGAGATAGGAAAGCTTTGAATCGAGATAGTCGATGCTGGGCTCAGAGCAGCGGCGGTGTCGCCTCAGGCCCTTGGGGGCATCTGCGGCAGCTGTGGACAGGCGGCTGGGTGTGCTCAGGCCAGAGGGGGCCTGGGCGCGTGGGGCCTTGGTGTACACTGCAGTGTCCACTGGCTTGGATTCGAGGGGCTGTCCCATTTGAATATCTTCATCTTTAGAACGGGCTAAGTCAAAGTCACTCAGGGTTAAAAGGCCTTCCACCTCAGGCTGGTCGAGGTCATAGTCACTGAGGGTTAACACGGAGTCCATGCTTCTGCTACCCTGACCGAGTTTCTTTACCAAGTCACTACATGGGGCGTCAACATCCTCATTCAGCTCATTTTCCAAGCTGTCATAGGAGGAGTCATTCAGCTGGAAGCAAGAGAGATCTGTCGAAAAAGCAAACCAGGATTAACATTTTTACTTAACACAAGTGCATGCTGCCTTAAAAATATAAAAAACCCCAACTATGATGATGTTTGGTGTAATTCTGTTTTTAAATGTAGATTGTTCAAATTTTCACTCTAAGGAAAGAAAGAATCTTTCATAATCTCCCCAGATGTAAGTGCAGAATTAAAAATAAACTCTTGAGGTATACAAGATTTACCTCAGTTCCTGAAGAAATAGGCTTTCTTTAAATAAGATTTCCTCAACGCAATCAGGAGATGGTCATAATATCAAGAAACAGTTAAAAATATAAAGAAATTAATGCCAGATATATCCCGGTTCTGAATAAGACTCTGTCTTTTAAATGGATCTGCTGGTGTATATACATAATTAACTCTAATCTCAGAGAAACCATTTACTAGCCCTATCAATTTCTCTTTGACAAAGTTCTTTCCTATACATTATCTTTACTACAACCAAAACTGTTAGATATGATGGTTATCCATATTTGTAGATGAAGATATTGATGTTCAGTGGCATAGAAGAATTGGTCAAAGATAACATAACCAGTAACTGGTGTTACAAGAATTCATAATTAGGAATATTGAGTGTCTTTACTCCCCACACAGCCCAGCCTGCCCCATGATGTTACTTGTTTTTAATGTATTTAGCAGTGCACAAGAATTCTAAGAAGCCTCAGGGACCTCTAAGAGGAAGGTGAGGAGAAAAAACAGGGCTGTCTCTATTGCCTTTGGGCCTTCTACTCCAGTTTCAACCAGAGCAGTTGTGTTATACATATTGGGGCTCCTTGTAAAGTTTATTTTAAAAAAAGGATAAAAACATCATACTATATAATGCTGCCACTAACAGTCTGGGACCTTGTCTTATACACTTCTTAACCCTACCACAGTGTTAAGATACCCTGACCTTCTAAGGAAGGAGCAGCAAGTCTCAGACCCACTGACCGAGGTGAGAGGCCCCCTTCACCTGAGCTGCTGTGGGCTCCAGGATAACCACTGTCCCAGCTGATCTTCACAGACGTGTTGTCTGTTTCCCACAAAACCCAATCCAGTCATTCACAATACCTGAGGCATTCTCTCTAGTATCACATCTCACTGAAACCTCTCCCAAGAGGGAAGTGATTTCTTCTCCAAATATCCGACAGCAGTTTTCAATCAGAAATTGTATAAGCAGAGAAACCTGTACAAAAAAGGGACAAAAGTGAGCTGCAAACTTCTCATACAGCCTTTCTATAGATCACATTTCATATATGAATCCTAATTCTAACAATAAATGCCGAAAAATCCAGAGAAAAATTCAGGTTTGCTTTACAATACAGTTTCCCCTAAAAAACTATGATACTTTCAAGAGTAGTTTGAGTATAGAAATTAATTTTAATCAGTAGACTAGTTATTATTTGCGGCCTTGGCTTAATACTAACATTTTTATATCAACTGTCTTGTCTTTAAAATTAGAGTAATTTTAAGTATTCTCTATAGGGCACTTGGGGTGAGGAAACACACCCTCTCATTAAAATTCATGAAGTGTCATTAGATGAAGACTTATACAATGTATTTCTTATGCAAAAGGCAGGTGTCATGAGCTGGGAAGTTGGTAGGTATCCTCTGTGGTTCTCCCTGAAGAGGTGAGACAGCTGGAGAAAAAACTTGCACTTTGCCTGACTAGTCTCTTCCTATGCATTTCTCTCCCTTAGCTTTGCTAACTGGAGGTGCTTCGGGAAGGGCTAAGATTTTACTAGGGAGCTCTGTGCCTCCGTGAGATACACGGAGACCTTTACATAGTTTTTTTGCCCCAAAAGCTGAAGCAAAGCCCCAGCTCCTGTACTTACAATCAGGCAATACAGGAGTATGTGATCTCAAGTAACTATTAGGTTGGGGCAAAAGTAATTGCGGTTTTGCACTGTTGAACTCTGCTGTTTGATGTTGGAATACATTGTTAAATAAATGTGGTTATGGTATACATCATTTTAATGTGAAATTTTTGCTTTATGTTTTTGGCAAATGACACTACTTTCTGTGTATTTTATATTTACTTTAGACTATGGAAATGATGTTAGACAAAAAGCAAATTTGAGCAGTTTTCTTATTTGACTTCAAAATAGGTCATAAAGCAGCAGAGACAACTCACAACATCAACAGTGTATTTGGCCCAGAAACAGCTAACAAACAGTGCAGTGCTATTTGTTTTTGCAAAGGAGACAAGAGCCTTGCAGATGAGGAGCTTACTGGCCAGCCATCAGAAGCTGACAGTGACCAACTGAGAGTAATCATTGAAGCTGATCCTCTTACAACTAAATGAGGAGTTGCTGAAGAACTTATTTGAAGCAAACTGGAAAGGTGAAAAAACTCACCAAGTGGGTGCCTCATGAACTGATTGAAAATTAAAAAAATTGTCATTTTGAAGTGTCGTCTTCTCTTACTCTATGCAACAACAATGAACCATTTCTCGATTGGATTGTGACGTGTGACCGAAAGTGGATTTTAAACGACAACTGGTTACGACCAGCTCAGTAGCTGGACCGAGAAGAAGCTCCAAAGCACTTCCCAAAGCCAGACTTGCAGCAAAAAAGGTCATGGTCACTGTCTGGTGGTCTGCTGCCTGTCTGATCCATTGCAGCTTTCTGAATCCTGGTGAAATCTGAGACGAATGCTCAGCAAATCGATGAGATGCACCGAAAACTGCAACATCTGCAGCTGGCACTGCTCAAAAGACAGGGCCCAATTCTTCTCCACAACAACACCACACCTGACCGCACATTGCACAAGCAATGCTTCAAAAGTTGAGTGAACTGGGCTACGAAGTTTTGCCTCATCTGCCATATTCACCTGATTTCTTGAAAACTGACTACCTCTTCTTCAAGAATCTTGACAAGCTTTTGCAGGAAAAATGCTTCCACAACCAGCAGGAGGCAGAAAATACTTCCTAAGAGTGCATCGAATATCAAAGCATAGATTTTTATGCTACAGGAATCAACAAACTTATTTCTCACTGGCAAAAATGTGTTGATTCTAATGGTTCCTATTTTGATTAATAAAGATGTGTTTGAGTCTAGTTATAATGATTTAAAATTCACAGTCCAAAACTGCATTTGCACCAACTTAAATAATGTATGAAGTGGGTATTAGCAACATCTCCATTCTTTAGATGAGGAAACTGGATCAATGTAACTAATTTTGCCCAAGATTGTACATCGAGCAAGTGTTAGGGCTGAGAATTCAACCTTAACCTAATTCCAAAGTCCTAATTTACTTATTTTAATTTTTAATTAGAAGTTAATAACTTTACAATACAGTGATGATTTCTGCCATACATCAACGTGAATTGGCCAGAGGTACGCATATGGCCCATCCGTTTTGAACTCCACTCCCACCTCCCTCCCCATCCCACTCCTCTAGGCTGTCACAGGACACTGGCTCTGGCTTCCCTTCGTCATAGAGCAAACCCCCTAAATAGACAGAGGGCTATCTGTTTTATACACGGTAATGTATATGTTCCAGTGATACTCTCAAACCATCCCACCCTCTCCTCCCCCCACTGTGTCCAGAAGTCTGTTCTTTACATGTGTCTCCTTTGCTGTCCTGCAAGTAAGATCAGTAGTACCATCTTTCTAGATTCCATATATATGCATTAATATACGATATTTGTCCTTCTCTTTCTGACTTACTTCACTCTGTATAATAGGCTCTAGGTTCATCCACCTCATTAGAACTGAAAGTCCTTATTTATTTCTAAAATCATATCAACTTTTTTTGTATCATTCTATGGTTTAAGTCAGTCATGGTTGTTTTTCCTCCTTAAAGAGAAAAGAGAAGCAATCCAACTGCTATCACTTTTGTGCTCAAGAAATTACCTTTCCTATCGTCTACCAGGATAGGATAAAACACTCAATGAACTCAAATTTATAATGATATGTACTTAGTACATATAGTACTTATTTTCTTAAGCATTTTCACTTCAGAAAACATGTATCTTTCAGAATTAATACCCTGAATTTTAGGTTCAAAATGGGGAACTGGTCCCCCAGAGCAGAAAAAGAAAAAACTTCGTTACCTTCTTTGTAAATTCGTTTTCTAGTTCTGGGCTGGAGGAAGTAGGAGGCCAAAGGATGCTTGGGGCGATGCACACTGCTAAGTTAAATGCGGTCATCTGATTGGATGAAGAATGTTGCTCAATGTTGTGTAATAACCCAAAAAGATACCTTAGGAGAAGAACATTGGCTCTCGGAAGCTGGTCTAATAGCCTACAGACAGAAAAATGCACGCTGTAAGCAAACATTGCATAGAAAACCTGCATTGACAGGGAGTCCTCACTTTCACAGTTCAGACATGCAGGAACGTCTGTTAACAGGGTACATGCGAAGTGAGGCCTGCCTATAGAGAGGAGAGAAAGTGAGCGCTGGAGGTTTATTTATTTCGTAATCCAATGAAAATGTAAAAGAATGCAAAAAAGTAATTCATAAAAAGATGCTGTCTGAAACATTTACCTGAAACGGTTGCAAAGTATCTTAAGCAAACCCTATAACATTCCCGAATATTCTCAACCAAAACCCCCAAAAAGCTTTCTAATGAAATTAAACAGTTACATTTAATATATAATACTTAATACTCCTTTACTTATTACTAATATGTAGCTCCTTTACTTCCAAGAAGCAACATAGGATTCTGTCTCTTGGTAAAAACCTAAACCTTGGCCATGAGACTCGCAGGTCCATCCTGAAAGGTCCATTCTCTGCTCCGGCAGCTCTCAAGGTCAATTTTGCCCCGCATCTCTCTATCTCACTGACATCACTCTCACATATAAGGCAAGCTCATAATAATATTTTTTCTACCATTTCCATTTTGTAATTGATAAAGGATTTTAAATGATCATTCACTAAAAATGATTTTTACTGTCATACAGAAAACAGATACAAATGTTGATAGTCACGGTGGTTGCTTTTTTCCAACAAGAATCTGTAACCTGGGGGAGAAAATTGGGTACTTGGAGTCCTGTTGCATAACAACAGCAAGGCATTTCCTCAGCACTGTGGACTGACAATGAGTACCGTTTTGAAGGGACAAATTATGAAAGATATGGAAATGAACCAAAGGATTCCTGGATGCATTCAATGGAAAGTAAGGTACTGTTATCATCCTCTGGGGTATCTGGGTCATAGGGGTTGAGGTATTTGACTCTGCAAACTGCACATCACTGATAGCAGGGCACTTAACACTTGCCTATAGACTCAAAAATCTTATCTGGTAGAGAGATAAATGGTTTATTTGCACATACACTGCTCCACTCACCGTGCCCCATGCCCTAGCAGTAAAAGCCAGTTTTGCATCTATTTATAAATTCATTTCAGCATTTCTGATTTAATTACGTAAGTTGTGAAAGTCTGAAATCTCTTTTGACTTTGCGGTAATATCTTACTAGTTCTCTAATTAATGTTTTAAATAAAACCTCTCACGTGTGCTCATTTTGTGTTTGTATGAGAGACTAACTCTCTTTAAAAACAACATCTTTTTAACCATTTGTAGAATATAAAGTTTTAGACAATAAGCAACAAAATACAGGATCTGACATTCACTGCCCCTGAATGATTTCCGCCAAAACACACACAATTCTGTTACATGCCTTTGATTCTGGTGTCTTCAACAGTATACTATGTTCTTCTATTGATACAGGTGTCCATCAATAGCAGTGTGTAGATAATGACTTGTATTTTAAAGCTGCTCAAGAAAAACTGCACTAAACAAGCATATGCAAATAAATGATTTTAGGATTCATGGGTTTTCACAGAACTGGAAGTATGCTTTTTGTTAATAGAATTTTCTTTCTTATACTCTTGTAAGGGATTGGGGTGGCGAGACCTGCCAGCAACTTCTCTTTGCATTGAGTATAAACAATGCATCCTTTGTGATCAGACTGAGACTCCCTTCTTCCTTGACACTTTTCAACAAGTTAACTGTCCCTCTGAAGCATTGCCACATATTCTCCAGGTATCTCTTTACCAGCACTGATTATACTACTTTGTAATTATTGGTTTTGTCTATCTGTTCTACTAGACTGTGAGACCCTTGAGGGGGAAGGAATTTTCTCTTTATGAATTCAGTTGCTAAATGAACTATATAAGGAATAGTCTGGTTAAACTAAGATATAAATTATAGATTGAGTCTACTGTATTACCTCTTGGTCTAATGGATTTCAGCTCCTATCAGATTCAGATGTACACAATGTGTAAAATGGTCAAGTATTCCATGTTAATAGGATTAGGGAAAAGCAACAATAAAAGTGATAGTAGCTAGAATAAATCTATATTTAAACTGGCCCCCGGGGATGTGATTTTGATAGTGATTATGGCTCAGTGGGTGAAGAATCCACCTGCAATGAAGGAGACACAGAAGACGTGGGTTCAATCTCTGGGTTGGGAATATCCCCTGGAGGAGGAAAGGGCAACCCACTCCAGTATTCTTGCTTGGGAAATCCCATGGACAGAGGTGCCTGGTGGGCTACAGTCCAAAGGGTTGCAAAGAATGAGACATGATTGAGTTACTAAACACAGCAAGCACATGCGCGCTACCTTAGTAGACAAGCTTACAAAATATAAGCTTTTTAAAAAGCATTTTTGAGAAATGACCAAATCAGAATAATTACCTTTGAACTGCATTTATTTTCTCTTCATCATTTCCTTGATCCATTACACAGACCCAGTGATCATAGAGATCTGATGAGAAAATGCTTCCTGGAATATTTCGTAGAAAATCCTTATATAGAGGGGAAAAATAAATATTTTAAATTGTTATTCTCAGGTTAAATATGTATTGGAGACATTAGAAAGAAGACACTTGATTGGAAAGTACAGTTAAGTTCTCTCTTCTTTGGACTACATGGAGCTCGGTGCCAACCCTTCAATGATGTGCACCCATAGAAACGTATGCTTTGATATTTTTCTAACAAAAACCAGAGGGAAACTGGAGTCTGGACTATAGTGGTAAGGATAAAGGACAACCTGCTTAGGCTGAAATCTCCTGTTTGTGTACATTTTAGCAAACTAGTATAACAAGGCGGAGTCTGGCAAACCTAAATCCTTTTTATTTCATTAGTTAAAAGAAATGTATGAAGACATTTGTGAGATTCATAATAGAGTAATCAGTCATCCAACCATTCAACAAATATTTATTCATATGTGCCAGGTACTGTTTGAGGTGGTAGGGATAGAGTAGCAAATTAAACTAAGTCCCTGTTATATTAGAACTTTATATTCCAGTGGCATTGGTGAATAATTTCATGCAGAGATGCTTAGAGCTTCTCCTTGTGTTCCCCCTAGAAGGGCTCTCATATATTAGGAGAAGAAAGCATTCCAGACTGCAGCTGGGCTCTGGAAGCACGGGGCAGCACCCCACACGTAATGTACATTAAATAACACGTCTCTGGTACATTATCCTT
The DNA here is from genome assembly GCF_033118175.1 of Dama dama. Taxonomy (NCBI): domain Eukaryota; kingdom Metazoa; phylum Chordata; class Mammalia; order Artiodactyla; family Cervidae; genus Dama; species Dama dama. The sequence continues at coordinate 21,715,357 of NC_083681.1, forward strand.
TCTGGTCTTTGAGACTCTTATACAGAGACCACTGGCGGGGCTGGGTGTGATGAAACTAGACTATGACACAAGTAGGATACATCCAACAGTTTCCAGGTTGACGTATGTTAATAAAAAGTTTAAAAATAAAGAATTCTGGTCCTGGCCCTATGTTTCTTACAAGTTCCTGCTTACAGCATAACATGACATGGTTGACTATCTGCTTATAAGTTCCTGCCTACAATGTGGAGACAGGTGAAAATCTGTAACTGAATAATTTTAACTCTTGTTGGAAAATCAAATCAGCAACTTTACCTTTGTGCCTTAGAAAGGGAATGCACAACTTGTTACTTATATGTCATGTTTATACTGCTAATATGGAAGCTGTGACTCCTAAGTGTTGCAGTTAGCTAACTAGGTGAGCATGTTCCCTACTAGCTAATCAGCTTCTTCATGGCAGAATCAGACCCTCACCTTCTACGTCACACACCTTAATGCCAAGCACATTCCCAGACAGGCGTGCGTGCAAGCTCATGCTCAGTCGCTCAGTGATGTCTGACTCTTTGTGACCCCATGGACTACAGCCTGCCAGGCTCCTCTGTCCTTGGGATTTCCCAGGCAAGAATACTGGAGTGGGCTGCCATTTCCTTCTTCAAGGGATCTTTCCAACCCAGAGATTGAACTTGCATCTCCTTTGTTGGCAGACCACTGAGCCACCTGGGAAGGCCCAGTCCCAAACACAGTAGAGGTCATTACGGAACTGTGGCTATTTGTCATATGGTCAAATATTAGTGAAGGGCAAGGAAAGGTCAATTAACTATATCTAGAGTAATTTTGATGGAGAAGGCAATGGCAACCCACTCCGGTACTCTTGCCTGGAAAATCCCATGGACGGAGAAGCCTGGTAGGCTGCAGTCCATGGGGTCGCTAAGAGTCAGACACGACTGAGCAACTTCACTTTCACTTTTCACTTTCATGCATTGGAGAAGGAAATGGCAACCCACTCCATTCTTGCCTGGAGAATCCCAGGGACGGCAGAGACTGCTGGGTGGAGGCTGCCGTCTATGGGGTCGCACAGAGTCGGACACGACTGAAGCGACTTAGCAGCAGCAGCAGCAGAGTAATTTTGAAAACCTCTTTGTAGTCATGTCACCTATTATCATACGTTTTTTTTAGAGTAGTTAACAAGTAGGAAGATGATTGATACAAAGTCTTTCTCTGTTCTATTTTCCAATAGTAATATCCATGGATATTTGTGATTCAGATGTGTCATCATAAAGATTACCTCTTTTCTGGGTCAATCTATCAAATTTTCATAATTTCAGACTAATTTTAGTGGCTGCACCTACATTAAAAGTCAGATTAAAAGTCAGAGCAAAAATCTGTTATTTCAAAATGGGGCAGTGACAATACCTCTCTTTTAAAATCTCAGCGGAAAACACAGTTATGATCTGTCTTGAAGAAAAACATCATTAAATCTTAAAACCTACACTTGAAAGATAATAACTTGTAACATCTCAATGAACTCTCCACAGCTGGAATAACAAGTTACGAAATAACCACCACCATTGGATCTGAGAAGGGACGTGAAAGCTGGTTCTGAATTACAATAACCAGCTCTTAGCACTCAACCAAAAGTCTTTTCCCCTCCAAAAACAGAAACCAGGCCATCAGCAGAACTCCCAAATTAATTTGAGATGAGATTCCTACAGGATTAAAAATGCACTTTTCCTCAGAGGTCTGATGAATCAAAAATACAGTATCACAAGTAATTTTCTTCCAATTATAGTTACATTTAAGCAAAACTAGTGTAAGTAAAAATTAAAGGAAAATTTAAGTACTGCTCCAAATAGTCTTAAAAATAAGAAACAAAACAAAAGTTCAAAAACTTTTGGCAAAAAGTATCCCTTTCTTGCAACTACTTGGAAGAAATGAGAGTAAAACACAGCTACATGATTATAACACTTTAGTTAGAACTCATATAACCAGATTTTTCATTTGGATTAGTTTTTGTCTTTTGCCTATTCCTCTATAAGTACTATTTCTTCACTGTGAAATACGTTTAACTGTTCTCAAATCATACTTCTTCGTAGCAACCTCAACAATTTAGAATAAAATTTTAAGTGTAGTGCTGTGATGAATAGCATATTAAGGAAAAATTTCTAAAACATAGGCTTTAACTTCTTAAAAGATAGGGGAAAGCCTAATTTTATGACAAAAATCAAAGAAAAATTTATCATGCATATACTTGCATGCCTGCTAGGTATCTGGCTAAGCACACTATACATACCTTTATTGTACTCCAGGACTGAAAGGTAATCACAAGCCCTGTGTAAAATAAATTAGATGATCCTAGCTCCAATTTTCCAGTTCTTTTTTTAAACAGTTATTTGTTTATTCAGGCTGTGCTGGGTTTTCCTTGCTGCACAGGCTTTTCTCTAGTTGTGACAAGCAGGGGCTTCTCATTGCAGGGGCTTCTCTTGTGCAGCAGAGGCTCTAGGGGTACAGGCTTCAGTGGTTGCAGCTCCCGCGCTTTAGGGCACAGGCTCAACAGCTGTGCACGGGCTTAGCTGCCCCTCGGCATATGGGATCCTCCTGCAGCAGGGATCAAACCTGTGTCTCCTGCACTGGCAGGCGGATTCTTTACCACTGAGCCACCAGGGAAGCCCCTCTCTGGTTCTTTAGAGTGACACTTTATTGTGAAACTCTATGGTGGGGTTGTTTAAGAGCAGACAAGGCCCTTTTATCAAGAGGCATCTGATTATTCACTAAGTCATAAAATATGATTGTGTAAGCAGCTGGCCAGGAGGAGGGACATGCAGGAATCTTCTTCATCATGTTTTCCTTAATTTAGTTTTTAAGCTCCAAGCCTGGGGATGTGGGCTGGGGCACTGTATCTACCCCGGGCTCTGGGACATTCCAATCCTGCTTGGAGGTGGGAGCCTGATTCCAATCTGCAGAAGCTATTGCTCAAAAGCTTCAAAAGCTCTGCGAAAAGCTAGTTTTGACTCCAGATTTTCAAAAAATATGAGGCATTTTCATGAATGTGAGGAGGAAAACATTTTATAAGATCAACTCAACTATGGATTTGAGTTAAATAACCATAGGTGGGGGTAGGGTGGGGTTGGGATGAGGGGAGGGGGGTGATCTAGCATTTTTGCCATAAGTAAGCTTATTTGCTATAGACATTTTTGCCACAAGCATGTCTGCAGCAAATACTTTAACCAAATAATGAACTGGCTGTAAGGCAGTTCTGCCATAAAAGATAAAATAACAAAAATTAAATGAGGGAGATTAAGGAGGACATAATGAAACATTAGAATAACAGAATTAAAGACTTTATTGTAAAATACAAAACACTTGAACACATTTAAAATGTGTGTAACTGCTATATTTAAAATGGATGACCAACAAGGACCAACTGTATAACACAGGGAGCTCTGCTCAGTGTTATGTGGCAGCCTGGATGGGAGGGGAGTTTGGGGGAGAATGGACACATGTGTATGAAGCCTGAGTTCCCAATCTGTCCACCTGAAACTCACAACATTGCTAATCTCCCGTATTCCAATACAAAACAAAAAGCTAAAAAATAAAATGTGTATAGATTCATGGCAATACTGCACAATTCATATTATTAATTCAATATTATTTCATGGGTTATACTAAAGCATTTGTCTTCCAAGTCTTTCATTCACAATATTTTATATATGTACACATATATATGTATATATATATAGATTGTTGATTTGTCTCTTGCTCAGCATTGCACTGTTTAATTTTTTGCTAAAATTTCTTAGGAGCGGCATCAAGTTTCAAATACTAGGTAGTAGGATACATATTTGTGCCTGAGTTTTTGTGAAAGCCTTGCACACTATTTTTTGTTCTTGGCATATTGCCATTTGTCCTTGATAAACATTTCAGAGTTCTAAGGGAAATGTAGGTTCATGCTATGTCTTCAAGGCCCTTGGTCTCTTTCAACTCCAATGTAGTATATTTCAAAATATGAAACCAATTCTTGGGGCAAATCATTGTCATCTGTCATGATTTTTATATTGTATATGTCAAAACAAACTGTCAACCATTTATTTTTTTTAGCAAAATTACCATAAGGCTAATTATATGGTTATATGTCCAAAATGTCTGTGGCAAAAATGCTTGCAGCAAAGAAGCTTATTGTGAAATACAAGATATACATGGGATCAAGGGTACCAAATGTGGTAAGGGTTTCATAAGAGAAGGACTAGATGTTGCAATCATTCCTACTCCACCCTTTACTTTTAAAAGGCATTGGGGGGGGGGTACTGTATAACTGAATAGAATTTTCAGTAGCCTCAGTGAGCAATATTTCAATTATTAGGCAAATGTCTGTTTATTATGGTAAAACTCTGCTTCAAAGTTTAATAAAAGTTTATTTTTGAAAATTTTGCCTTTATTAGGAAGATAGTGAGACTGTGAGAAAGTCATCTAATCAGGATGTTTATTTTGGTAAATATACTGTGTGTTATAATTGTTTTTAAGTTTCATTTCATTTTTTTTTTTTTCTTTTTTGCATGGGGTAGCAGAAGTGAAGATGAGGAGAGTGACGTGGGATGAAAAAATTTAAAATGACTATCTGACATGCCACATCATTAGAAGTGGCTTTTAAATGCTAGTGTGATTCTATGACCACTGGAGGAGAAAATGGCAACCCACTCCAGTACTTCTGCCTGGAGAATCCTGTGGACAAAGGAGTCTAGTGGGCTACAGTTCATGGGGTAACAAAGAGTCAGACACAACTGAGCACACACAAGACTTTATGAAGTGTTTCTTTTTTTTTTTTTTTTAAACACTTTTAAGATTCTATTTCTATCATGGTCTTCTGCAGATGGGAGTAATGTTACAATGAGATAAGCCAGTTGTCTTTCTTCAGAGCTATGCTGTGGGGTGGACGAAGGGAGAAACTTCCCTACCTTTAAGACAGATGCTATTACGAAAATAGATTCACAGTCTAGTTGTACTTCAGCTCCGGAATTCAGTTTTTCTTTCAGCTCTCTGCAGGATTTCACATTGGCCGACTGTCTGAAGATGCCTTTTGTGAGAGGTCCTTTCTGATTAAGAAAGAAAAGCATATCCTACGGGGAAGCAAAAGAAAAAGAAAATCAAGACGGTGCTTCATGCAGAACAAGCGAGGGAACATGTATTTGCCCTCTCCAGATGCCAGAGGCTGGGGTGTACCAGGGGAAAGACCTGAAGGCCTGGGGCTAGAAGGCCTGCTAGAGGATTAAACTCAATTTGCTTTTTGGCATCTCTAAATGTCTTTCTCCTATTTACACTTGCTATATTTAACATCTAAAACATTTTAAACACTTGTTTTAATGAGACTTTTTTCAGTGAACCAGCAGTCACTTCGAGGTACCCGTTAACTTGTCTCTCTCCTCCCTAACTATTCTCCCATTACTCTCCAATATGGATTTTTTTCCCCAAGTATGAAAATGCCTTTTTCTTTCCTTTTGGGGTGTTTGTTTCTGGCTGTGTGAGGTCTCAGTTGCCGCATGCAGGCTCCTCACTGCGGTTCACTGGCTTAGCTGCCCTGTGGCATGTGGGATTGTCGGTTGGTTCCCTGCCCAGGGACAAAACCCACTGTATTGGAAGGCAGATTCTTAACTACTGGTCCACCAGGGAAGTCCTCTTGCTTGTCTTTCTTTTCATGTGGCTTTATACTTTACTTCCTTCTTTTTTTTTTTTTTTTTTTTAACAAATATTATATATTTTTGTTGTTTTTTGGTGTGCTGGGTCTTCACTGTGGTGTGCAGGCTTAGTTGCCCTGTGGGATGTGGGATCTTAGTTCCTGACCAGGGACTGGATCCTTGTCCCCTGCATTGGAAGGTGGATTCTTAACCACTGGACCACCAGGGAAGTCACTATTTCTTTCTTTTAAAATCAGCCTCCAAAATCATCTCCTTTAGGAAGCTTTCTCCATTCCATTCCATTCTATTCAGTCTTTTATTTCACTTTCTTTATAGCTGTGTGTCCTCTGCTTGCCATATAGGAAGAGAATGGGTGTTGGAGACAAGCAACCCATGGGATCTGGAACCTAGCTACGACACATATTTATGGTGTGACCTTTGGTAAACTTTGGCGGGGGTTTCCCTTTAATTTGGAGAGTAGGAATGACGGTAATGATGATGATGATAACTACCTTCTAAATCTGCTGTGAAGGAGAAGCAATAAAGCGGCTAGATTAGTACCTGGTGCTTACATATAGATGAACAACATAGAATAAAGGGCCAGGCATCTAGCATATTGCTTGGAGGATACTGGACACTCAATAAATATTCTTTAATACCACCCATTTACTATATTAACTGGAAAAAATACATAATCAGTGGCTTTCATTTGATCTCTTCTATATACAAAAGATAACTAAATACCAGAGGATTTATCTTTATACTTTAAAAGACTTGGGATACAAATAAAACACAAGTTGAAAAATGTTAAGATTTAGTCTGTGTTGCTAAAGTGATTAAATGAGACTTTCTGAACAATGCAGGGTTCAAGAAAGGCTGTGAGAAAAATGTCAGGGCTAATGTGGATTCTCTGTCTACAGTGTAGGTTCTAATTTATCTGATTAGGTTAATGGGGCTCTTGCCTGAAATCAGTAGGCTAGATAATCTTTCCCTGTTATGGCTGCCTTATGACTCTGCAGTAGCTTAATCAGATTTTTTTTCTTTGAAGGAATAATAAAGATTCTCAGCCAAAGCAACGGGTATCTATAAATTTCCCATTTTTTAGGGAAAGATTTACCTCCCAGAGCATTCCTTTCCCAAACCTCCTTTCCTACTAGTGCTATAGGCCAAAGTGAGACTTACCAAGACAGCTTTGGGCAGATTGTCATTCTCACAAATATCTGGCAGAGAAACCCCGAAGAGCTGTCCTGGGATAGGAGATGTTGGTGACACAGGCAAGTTATCCAGGTGAATGCTAGAACCCCGCCAAAAGGCCCAGTTTATGATAGATCTTCTCCTTTTAAATGTCTTCTGACCTGAATCTAAGGAAGAAGTAAGATTATTAGGAAAAATAATTTAATTCACTTAATCTTATTTCTACAGTGTTCATTTTACAGTATGTCCATTATGGCTCAATATTCTGTAAGTTAAGGAAGAAGCAAACATTTGGATTATTCTCCTACCTATTCTTGGGAACATCACTGGTCTATTTAGTTGAATTCTGGCACTAAGTCTTCAAAGGTGAAAGAAGGGATCCCTTACTGAACTGTAACAACTTAAAGTAAAACATTTTCTTACCAGCACATACCTTATTTTAAAGCTGAGACTAAGCATACAAAAAGTCGAAGATTAAACTAGGCCACAATTAAATAGTGAGAATAAAAAAGGCAGAAGGAGAAAAGGTGAGAGGAGAGGAGAAGGGGAAGGAGGAGGAGGAAAAGGGAAGCAAAGAGGAAGAAGAAGAACTAGGGGAAGAAGAGTTGTCTCTATTAAGATGTGCTCTAAAGACAACAGAGCATCATTACCTGATGCTCTCTCTACTCTGCTGAGAACAGAGACAGGAAGCTAATGTTCCCCATTTCCAGCTGCAAAGACTTTCCTGTATCTTTTTAGTCCCGACTTTGAAAAGCATGTTTAAGGCAGCATGGATGGATATAAACATGAGTGAGGCTTGCCCTTGCCACAGTGAAGTTTACAACCTAAGGGGGGGGGGAACAAGACTGATGATAGGTGGGTGGAAGGAAAGCAAGTATATTAATAAACAAAATGTCACAAGGGGAGAAGGAAGCACAAAAAACATTCAGAGAAACAATAAATCACATCTATCTACCATTGTGGTGCTGGTGGAAAAGAACCCGCTGCCAGTGCAGGAGACACAAAGAGATGCAGATTCAATCCCCAGGTCGGGAAGATCCCCTGGAGGAGGAAATGGCAACCTACTCCAGTATTCTTGCTTGGAAAAGTCTATGGACAGAGGAGCCTGGCGGGCTACAGTCTTCAGGGTCGCACAGAGTCAGACATGGACTGAAGCAACTTAGCATGCACACATCTACACATTACGAGCGCAAGGGTGATCTTGGAGGCTTCTGCATTTGATGTGGATTTTGAATGAACATGATTTCAATAGGTAGAGGATCTAATTTCATGACTTGTATCTGGTAAGTACTCAATAAGTCATTCTTGGACAGTAATTGAACTGAGAAGACATTTAGGCGATAAAAGGCAATGTGAACAAAATAGGCAAAAGTAAGAAAGGTCAACGCTGAAACATGATTTTGTGAGATCATAATTCTAAAGCACTGTTGATGTCATCTGTATCTAACTTTAACATGAAAACTGATGGATTTACACAGAATTTGATACTTAAAAAAACGGCTCTTTGAGGTGGATCTTTCTGTTGCGTTCACCCTTGGCCCTCAAAACAAACGCACAAGTAACAACTCTAAAGGAGAAGAGACACAGAAAGGACCTGAGAAAATATCTGAAGCTATAATAGCTGAAAAAAATTAAAGACAGAGATAAAATATTAAAAGCAGCAAGCGAAAAATGGCAAATAACATAAAGGGAACTCCCATAAGGAGGAAATCTCAGAAAGGAGAAAACTGAATAGTGGGAGCTCTAAACATCTTGTATTTTCTGCCTAGAGAATTTCCTTTAGCATTTGCTGTAAAACTGGTTTGGCGGTGCTGAGTTCTCTTAACTTTTGATTGCTGGAAAGCTTTTGATTTCTCCATCAAATCTGAAGGACTGCCTTGCTGGGTAGAGTATTCTTGGTTACAGGTTCTTCCTTTCACCACTTTAGACATATCGTGCCATTCCTCCTGGCTTGTAGAGAAATCAGCTGGTAGCCTGATGGGAGCTCCCTTGTATGTTACTTGTCATTTTCCCCTTGTTGCTTTGAATATTTTATGTTTGTCTTTAATTTTTGTCAGTTTGATTACTATGTGTCTTGGTGTGTTCCTCCTTGGGTTTATCCTGTCTGGAATTTTCTGTGCTTCCTGGACTTGGTTGACCATTTCCTTTCCCATGTTAGGGAAATTTCTCTGGGGTTTTATCTTGTCCCTCCATCTGGGATGTAATTTTGTGCTTTTTCATTGTGATGAACTCTCTGTAATATGGCTTTTGTTTCAGCCGCTGTAAGACTGTGCTGCTTCTTGCTTCTTCTGTCTGCGCTCTGATGGATGAGGCTAACAGGCTTGTGTAAGGTTCCTGGTGGGATGGACTGGTAATGGGGAAAACTGGGTCTTGCTCTGGTGGGCAGGGACTTGCTCAGTATAGCTTTAATCCAATTATCTGCTGATGGGTGGGGCTACACTCTCTCATAGGTAGTTGGTAGTTGTTTGACCTGAGGTGACTCGGCCCTGGGGTCTCCCGGCTCTATGGTCGGGTTAATGGTGAACTTCAAGAGGGTTTACGCCAAGAGGGACCTTCCTGGCCTGCTGCTGCCAGAGCCCCCATACCTGTGGTGAGCTTCTGCTGACCCACGCCTCCACTGGAGGCCCTCCACCACTAAGAGGTAGTTCTGGTTTATTTCCTGTGGGCTCATAGCTCCTTTCCTCCGAGTCTTGGTGCACACTAAGATTTTGTCTGTGCCCTGCAAGACTGGAGCTCTGTTTTCCCCAGTCCTGCCGGCCTTCAAGGTCGGATTCCCTGGTGACTCCCAGTACCTTTGTCAGATACCCAGGTTGGGAAGCTTGATGTGGGGTTCAGAACCTTCACAACAGTAGGAGAACTTCTTTGGTATTACTCTTCTGTGGTTTGCGGGTCACCCATCCGGCGGGTATGGGATTTGATTTTATCATGATTGTGCTCCTCCTACCATCTCGCTGCGGCTTCTTTGTCTTGGGACACGGGCTATCTTTCTTGGGGTGGATTTCAGTGTCCTCCTGTTGATGGTTGTCCAGAAGCTAGTTGCAATTTTGGTCATCTTGCAGGAGGAGATGAGCACAAGTCCTTTTACTCCATCATCTTGAACTAGAAGCCCCTTATTTTTTATTTTTAATTTCTATTGGCGTATAGGTACTTTACAATGTTGTGTTAGTTTCTGGGCTTCCCTGGTGGCTCAGATGGTAAAGAATCTGCCTGAAATGCAGGAGACCTGGGTTCGATCCCTGGGTTGGGAAGATCCCCTGGAGAAGGGAATGGCTACCCACTCTAGTATTCTTGCCTGTCAGTTTCTACTATACAGCAAAATGAATCAGTCATACATACACACGCATACACACCCGCTCCCTTCTGTACTTCCTTCCATTTGGGGCTCCACCATGCATTAAGTAGAGTTTCCTGTGCTATACAGTATGTTCTCATTAGTTATCCACTTTATATATAATATCAGTAGTTTCCTCTGCCTTTTCTAAATCCAGCTTGAACATCTGGAAGTTCACAGTTCACGTACAGTTGAAGCCTGGCTTGAACAATTTTGAGCATTACTTCGCTAGCGTGTGAGATGAGTGCAATTGTGCGGTAGTTTGAACATTCTTTGGCATTGCCCTTCTTTGGAACTGAAATGAAAAGGCAGAAGAACCAGAGATCAAATTGCCAATATCCGTTGGATCACAGAAAAATCAGGAGAACTCCAGAAAAACATCTACTTCTGCTTTATTGACAACGCCAAAGCCTTTGACTGTGTAGATCACAACGAACTGTGGAAAATTCAAGAGATGGGAATACCAGACAACCTGACCTGCCTCTTGAGAAATCTGTATGCAGGGCAAGAAGCAACAGTTAGAACTGGACATGGAACAATGGACTGGTTCCAAATTGGGAAAGGAGTACATCAAGGCTGTATATTGTCACTCTGTTTATTTAACTTATATGCAGAGTGCATCATGCAAAATGCCAGGCTGGATGAAGCACAAGCTGGAATCAAAATTGCCAGGAGATATATCAATAACCTCAGATACACAGATGACAACAACCTTATGGCAGAAAGTGAAGAGGAACTAAAGAGCCTCTTGATCAAAGTGAAAGGGGAGAGTGAAAAAGCTGGCTTAAAACTCAACATTCAAAAAACTAAGATCATGGAATTTGGTCCCATCACTTCATGGTAAACAGATGGGAAAACAATGGAAACAGTGACAGACTTTATTTTCTTGGGCTCCAAAATCACTGCAGATGGTGAAGACAGTCATGAAATTAAAAGATGCTTGCTCCTTGGAAGAAAAGCTATGACCAACCTTGACAGCATATTAAAAAGCAGAGACATTACTTTGCTGACAAAGGTCCATCTAGTCAAAGCTATGATTTCTTCAGTAGTCATGTATGGATGTGAGAGTGGGACCATAAAGAAAGTTGAGTGTCAAAGAATTGATGCTTTTGAACTGTGTTGTTGGAGAAACTCTTGAGACTCCCTTGGACTGCAAGGAGATCCAACCAGTCAATTGGAAAGGAACTCAGTCCTGAATATTCATTGGAAGGACTGATGCTGCAACTGAAGCTCCAATACTTTGGCCACCTGATGCGAAGAGCCAACTCACTGGAAAAGACCCTGATGCTGGGAAAAACTGAAGACAGGAGGAGGAGGATGACAGAGGATGAGATGGTTGGAGGCATCACCGACTTGATGGACACGAGTTTGACCAAGTTCCGGGAATTGGAGATGGACAGGGAAGCCTGGTGTGCTGCAGTCCACGGGGTTGCAAAGAGTCGGAGATGACTGAGCGACTGAACTGACTGGTCAGTAGTTTAGGAAACTGAACCCATTCTTTTTTTTTTTAGTTCTACCAGTTTATTGCTACCAACCCATCTCCCTCCACACTCATGCACACATGCTCAGTCATGTAACCCCATGGACTGCAGCCTGCCAGGCTCCTCTGTCCATGGACTTTTCCAGGCAAGAATACTGGAGTGGGTTGCCATTTCCTTCTCCACGAACCCATTCTTAAATCCAGAAAGGGGTTCCTTTGTGGCAGCAATGTCAATCTGTGCAAATGTTTGTTTAATATGTATGTTTATATATGTTGGGTAGTTATACTCAGTCTAGTTTCCTCACATTTTTTTCACTATTTTGAAAACTATCAGATTTATTTTATCTTTTCGGTTTCACACACTTCTTAGGAAGAATGTTCTATCATAAAGTTGTAAAGTCAGCTATCCAATGAGTGTAGACAGAGGACAAAGTAGAAATTGAGTCTTGTACTTTATTATAAATGGTTTCAGCTGCAGTCATGCCTTTTATTATATACCACAGTCAATTTTAGAGTTCATGTTCCCTTTGGGACTGAGAGGAAAAAAATTTCATTAAAGTTTACTTTCTTGCAGAGCTTTTAATGCATAGCTCTTACTTTCTAAATGTCAAAGGCTGATGAAAAAACATGCAATTGTTATAAAAAATATTACGATGATGTAAATATAGAGCAAATGAAATTCATGAACATACAGCTTTCCTAAACAATCCCATCAAGAGTCAAGTTAGAATTTCTTCATGCTTAAATGAACTGAATATTAAAAATTGTAATTCTTAAAAGTTTGTGCTTATTGTGTGTTATTAAAGAATAATAACCACAACAAAAAACTCTTAATATGAAATTTTAGCAAGATGTAAAATCTCTACATCTTTAGCAAGATGTAGGAATCTCTTGCACTCACCTCCTCCCATGGATACAGTTTATCTAAAACTATACATGGAAAAACTTCTTCTGAAAAGAATCCGCATACTGGTAAAGAGACCCTGTTACATTGGGCAAATGAGAGGGAAGCCACATCCTAGTGGGTAGAAAAGGGTGAAACACAATCTCATCACAAACTCCACCCCCAATACAACAACCCGTAGGCTCGAGGGAACTCAAAACCCAGAGCTTCTCCAAAAGGAGTGAAGGGTTCATACCCCACATAGGTCACCCTAACTTTCAAGATCCAGTGTCTGAGAGATAAACCCCCAAAAGCATCTCACTTTGAAGACTAACAAGGCTCATGTCCATGAGACATACGGGGCTTTGTGGAACCAAGGAAGGATTCTTAAAGGGTTTATGCCTAGGCTCACCTAACCCAGAGCCCAATGCAGAAGCAGCCCTTTGCAAAGCATCCAGACTTCATATGAAAGAGATTCATTTGCTAATTTTAAAGCACTGGTACCTGCTTAGATACTCCCTTGGACAGACGCTGGTGGACACTATCTTCCTGTTTTCTCTCTGCCTTGCTAAAGTCAGCAGCACCATCTTCCCCACCCCTGCCCTTCTGTTGGGTATCATCCTTTTTTTTTCCTTTCCCTGTTTTCTCTTTTTCTTTCTCTTCTTTTCTTTTTTTTTTTTTTTCCAGTGAATGCTATCTGTGTACTCCCCATCTGTCTCATGTCAGCCAGTGGGTACCATTTTTGAGCTCTTTTGCTGTACTCCAGAGTGCTTTCATCTTCTGGAGAGGAGGTTCTACACAACACTGGTGCTCTCGTTTTTACATTTGGTGACATGGTTCTTGCAGCTGCCACCCAGGGAAAGACCTGTGATTACCTGGTCAGGGGGGCTTGCATTCTTGGGTCCCACAGGACTGTAACAATTACAGAGACAGTTCTTGGAAGACTACCATTTCCAGGGCATCGCACAGACGGCAGACTGAAATACATTCCCACTCTTTTTGTAAAAGAGGCTATTTGTTTGTCTAGGAACTTCAGCCCTGGGGATAGGCAATAGGTCTGGCACACACCTACAGGGTGACCAGGTGCTCTCAAAGATGCAGCCAGGGACACCATCTTTGCACTTGCTCCTGTGTGTCTACAGTTTGCTAGCAACTCCCAAGAAGGAGCTTATAAATGCACCCGGAGACCCAATTTCTGTGACTGCTGCCCGGGGCCACCTCCAGATAGCCTGGCTCTGGGGGCCAGCAGGGCTTATCCTTGCAGTCCTATAGAACTGCATACATTTGCACTCTTGAAAGCTGCTGTGTGAGGACTTGGTTTCCAATCAGCCTGAATCAAGGTGCTGACTGAGCTCTCCCCTTTGGGACACTGACTGATCTTGGCACTCCGTCAAGTACTGAGAGCTATTAAATATAAGATAGGCTTCTTGGATAATTACAAATAGTTGAGAGAAAACCAAGAGCTAGGACAGGGTGGAATGAAAAAGGTTCATCTCTTACACAAAGGCAACAGTTCAAGTGGAAGAGGTGGCTTTTCACCCAGTGCATAGAAACCAGCACAGAATCAAGCAAAATGAAGAAACAGAAATATGTTCCATCCAAATGAAAGAACAAGACAAAACATCAGGAAAAAAAAGTTAATGAACTGGAGATAAATAATTTACCTGATAAAAAGTTCAATAAATGATCATAAAGATGCCCACTAAACTTGGGAGAAGAATGGATAAACACAGTGAGAACTTAAAGATAGAAAATATAAGAAAGTTCCAAACAGAAGTCACAGAACTGAAGAATACAATAACTGAACTGAAAAATAACCAGTGGGGGTCAAAAGCAGATTTGATGAAGTAGAAGAAAGGATCAGAGAAATTGAGACATGGCATAGAAACTCACCCAATCAGGCAGCAGAAAGAAAAAAAGAATGCAAAATGGTGAAGACAGCTTAAAGGACTTATGGGACAACATCAAATGCATTAACCATCACATTATAGAGGTCTCAGAAAAAAATAAAAAGGGAAAGAAAACTTATCTGAAAAAATAATGGCTGAAAACTGTCCTAAACTGGGGAAAGAAACAGACATTCAGATCTAGGAAGCCCAGACAGTTCCAAATAAGATGAACCCAAAGATCTACACCAAGACACATTATATTAAAATGTCAAAAGGTAAAGACAAGGAGAGATCTTAAAAGCTGCAAGAGAAAAACAACTTATTATGTACAAGGAAATCCTGTAAGACTATCAGCAGATTTTTTAGCAGAAATGTTAAAGATCAGAAGGAAATAGCACAATATAACCCAAGTGCTAAAAGATAAAAATTTCTAACCAAGAATACTTCACCTACCAAAGTTATCATTCAGAACTGAAGGAGATAGAGGTTTCTAGCAAGCAAAAGATAAAGGAGTTCATCACCACTAAACCTAAACCATTCTCAGAAGAGATGTTAAAGGTATCTTTTTAAGCTGAAGAGAAAGGGTGCTAATTAGTAACAAAATATATAAAAGCATAAATCTCACTGGTAAAGGCAAATATATGGTAATGGTAGTGAATGAATTATTAATGTGAAGGTCAAAAGACAAAAATAGTAAAAATAACTGTAGCTACAATATTTAAGCAAGAGATTTACAAGATAAAAAAGACACAAAATATGATATCAAAAACCAAAATGTTGGGTGAGTAGAGAATAAATAAGTAGAACTTTACAAAGTGTTCAAACAGTGGTATCAACATAAACACTATTATAAATACAAGTTGTTATGTGTAAGCCTTGTGGTAACCAACAGCAAAAACCTAAAGTAGATACACAAAAGATAATGACAGAGAAAGGAACCTGAAAGTCACTAAACCACAAAGGAAGACAGCAGGAGAAGAAATGAACAGAGGAACCACAAAACAGCCAGAAACAATAGAAATGGCAATAACATATCTATTAGCAATTACTTTAAATGTAAATGGACTAAATTCTTCAATCAAAAGACCGAGAGGGATTGAATGGAATAAAAAACAAGACCCATCAACATGCTGCCTACAAGAGACTCACTTCAGACCTAAGAGCAGCAGTAAATGAAATAGAGACTAAAAGACACTAGAAGAGATCAATGAAAATAAGAGCTGGTTCTTTGAAAAAATAAACAAAGTTGATAAACCTTTAGCCAGACTCAACAAGAGAGAGAGAGAACTAAAAAAAAATCAGAAATTAAAGAGATGCAACTGACACCACAGAAATATACAGGATCATAAGAGACTATTATGAACAGTTGTATGCCAACAAACTGGAAAACCTAGAATAAACAGATAAATTCTTAGAAACAAACAAACTTCCAAGGCTGAATATGAAAGAAAATCTGAATAGGCTGATTACTGGTAGGGATATTGAATCAGTAATTTAAAAACTCCCTAGAGATAAAAATCTAGGACCTGACAGCTTACAAGGCCATAATTACTCTGATATCAAAACCAGGCAAGGAAACCACAAGAAAAGAAAATTATAGGCCAATATCTCTGATGAACATATAGGTAAAAATTCTCAAAAAAATCATCAAATTGAATTCAACAATATATTAAAAGAATCAATGCCATAATCAAGTTGGATTTACTCCAGGGATACAAGGATGATTCATACCCCACAAATCAACGTGATACACCACATTAACAAAACAGAAGGAAAAAATCTTATGATTTTTCTTTGATCATATTGATATACAAAAAAGCACTTGACAAAATTCAACATCCATTTATTAATATGATTAAAATCCTCAACAGAGTGGGACTAGAGGAAATGTACCCCAACATAACAAAGGTCATGTATTAATATTATAGATAGCATCATTGTCAATGGTCAAAGGCCAAAAAGCTTTTCCTCTAAGATGAGAAACAAGACAAGGATGTCCACTCTTATCATTTTTATTCAACATGATATTGGAAGGCCTAGCAAACCAAGTAGGCAGGAAAAAAGTAAAAGATACCCAAACTGGAAAGGAAAAAACAAAAATGCCACTATTTGTAGATGATATAATAATACTATATGCAGAAAACTCTAAAGACTCCACCAAAAAAACTTAGAACTAATAAATGAATTCAGTCAATTTGCAGGATACAAGATCAGCATACATCTCTTGTGTTTCTATACACTAATAACAAACTATCAGAAAGTAAAATTAAGAAAATAATCCCATTTATAACTGTACTAAGAAGAATAAAATACCTAAGAATAAATTTAATCAAGAAGGTGAAAGACCAGTACACTGAAAACTAGGAAGGCACTGATGAAAAGAAAATTGAAGAAGACACAAATAAATGGAAAGATATTCCATGCGCATGGACTGGAAGTTACTATTGTTAAAATCTCCATACTATTCAAAGCAGTCTATAGACCTAATGCAGTCCCTATCAAAATTCCAATGGTGGGTTTCACAGTAAGAGAACAATTCTAAAATTTGTATAGAATGACAAAAGACCCCAAAATAGACAAATCAATGTTGAGAAGGAACAACAAAGCGGGAGGCTTCATGCTTCCTACTTTCAAACTATATTAGAGAGTTATAGTGATCAAAATAAAATGATACTGGCATAAAAACAGATACACAGATCAATGGAACAGATGAGAGAGTCCAGAAATAAAACGTGTATACTTATGCTCAATTAATTTATGACAAAGGAGCCAAGAATATACAATGAGAAAGGATAGTTTCTTCAGTTAACTGGTGTTGGGAAAACTGGACAGCAACACGGAAAAATGTAAGTGGGCCATGCCATACACAAAAATTAACTCAATATAGATCAAGACAGCACTTGCTCCAGGAGCTGGCAACTGACTAGGTCAGAGCTGCATCCTGGGAATGTAGCTTACCTCAGATACTACTATCCATCAGCAATGTGGTGTCTTGGAAAGAATATAGTTTCTACAGTCAGAGCTGATTTCAGATTCTGGCACTGTTACCTAGCTGAATAACCTTGGATAAACTATCTTTCTTGATACCATGACCTAGCTCCACCCAACTGCATACATGCTCCAGTGCTGGACACTTAATACCAAACAAGCAGCAAGAAAGGAACACAGCCCCACCCATCAGCAGACAGGCTGCCTAAAGTTGTCCTAAGCTCACAGAAATCCCCAAATACACCACCTGACGTGTCTCTGCCCGTCAGAGGGAAAAGACTCAGCACTCCCCACCAGAGCACTGGCACCAGGCCCTCCCACCAGGAAGCCAACACAAGCCCTTGGAACAACCAGCCTCTCCCACTAGGGAAGCCACCAGAAGCAAGAGGAACTATGACCCTGTAACCTGGAAAAAGGAAACCTCAAACAGAGTTAAGTTAAACAACGAGAAGACAGAGAAATATGTTACAGATGAAGGGGCAAGATAAAAAGCCACAAATGAAAAGGAAATAGGCAATCTACCTGAAAAATAATTCAGAGTAATGATGGTAAAGATGATCCAAAATCTGGGAAATAGAATGGGGGAAATACAAGAAATGTTTAACAAGGACCTAGAAACATTAAAGAACAAACAAGCAATGAGGAACACCACAATACCTGAAATTAAAAATACACTAGGAGGAATCAATAACAGAATAACTGAGAGAAGAATGGATAAGTGAGCTAGAAATAAAATGGTGGAAATAACTGCTGCGAAGTAGAACAAAGAAAAAAGAATGAAAAGAATTGAGCACAATCTCAGAGACCTCTGGGACAACATTAAACACACCAACATTTGAATTATATTGGTCCCAGGAGAAGAGTAAGAGAAAGGGTCTGAGAAAATATTTGAAGAGATTATAGTAAAAAACTTCCCTAACATGGGAAAGGAAATAGTCAAGTTTAGGAAGCACAGAGTTCCATATAAGATAAACCCAAGGAGAAATAAGCTGAAACACATATTAAACAAACTGAAAAATTTAAATACAAAAAAATATTAAAAGCAGGAAGGTGAGGGTGGGGTGATTTGAGAGAATAGCATTGAAACATGTATATTATCATATGTGAAACAGATCGCCAGTCCAGGTTCAATGCATGAAGCAGGGTGCTCAGGGCCAGTGCACTGGGATGACCCTGAGGGATAGGATGAGGAGGGAGGTGGGAGGGAGGGTCAGGATGGGGGACACATGTGCACCCATGGCTGATTCATGTCAATGTATGGCAAAAACCACTATAATATTATAAGGTAAATAGCTTCCAATTGAAATAAATTGATTAAAAAAACATATAGGGGAATCTCTATAAGATTATCAGCTGATATCCTAACAGAAACTCTACCGGCCAGATAGGATATATTTAAAGTGATAGAAGGGAAAACCTACAAGATTACTCTACCCAGGAAGGCTCAGATTTGATGGAGAAATCAAAAGATTTACAGACAAGTAAAAGCTAAGAGAATTCATTGTCACCAAACCAGCTTTGTAATAAATGTTAAAAGAACTTCTCTAGGCAGGAAGCACAGAGAAGGAAAAAAACCTACAAAAACAAATTCAAAACAGTTAAGAAAATGGTAATATGAATATACATATAATTACTTTAAGTGTAAATGGATTAAATGCTCCAATGAAAAGATAAAGACAGGCTGAAGGGATACAAAACAAGATCCATATATATGCTGCCCACAAGAGACCCACTTCAGATATAGGGAAAAATATAGGCTGAAAGTTAGGGGATGGGAAAAGATACTCCATGCAAATGGAAATCAAAACAAAGGTGAAGTAGCAATACTCATGTCACATAAAATAGACTTTAAAATAAAGACTGTCACAAGAGACAAGGAAGGACACTACATAATGATCATCAATCCAAGAAGAAAATATAACAATTATAAATATTTAACACACCTATTGTAGGAGCCCTTCAATTCATTAGGCAAATGCTAACATCCATAAAAGGGGGAAATCAACAGTAACACACTAATAGTGGGGGACTTTAATACTCCATTGACACCAATGGATGGATCATTCAAACAGAAAATTATTAAGGAAACACAAACTTTAAAAGACACATTAGACTAGATAGACTTAAATGATAGTTACAGGACATTCCATCCAAAAGCAGCAGAATACACTTTGTTCTCAAGTGAACATGAAATATTCTCCAGGACAGATCAATCCTGGGTCACAAATCAAGCCTCAGTAAATTAAAAAAAACCAAAGCATATTTGAAATTGTAATGGAAACTTCATAGCATATCCAAGAACGATAATATAACATTAGAAATCATATACAAAAAAAAAAAAAACTTCAAAAAACACAAACGTGTGGAGGTTAGACAATATGCAACTAAATAACCAAGAGATCACTGAAGAAATCAAAGAGGAAATTAAAAAAATCAGTTCAGTTCAGTCACTCATCATGTCCAACTCTTTGCAACCTCATGGACTGCAGCATGCCAGGATTTCCTCTCCATCACCATTTCCCAGAGCTTGCTCAAACTCATGTCCACGAGTCAGTGATGCCATCCAACCATCTCGTCTTCTGTCGTCCCCTACTCCTCCTGCCTTCAATTTTACCCAGCATCAGGTTCTTTTCCAATGAGTCAGTTCTTCACATCAGGTGGCAAAAGTATTTGAGTTTCAGCTTCAGCAACAGTCCTTCCAATGAATATTCAGGGTTGATTTCCTTCAGGATGGACTGGCTTGATCTCCCTGTAGTCCAAGGGACTCTCAAGAGTCTTCTCCAGCACCACAGTTCAGAAGTATCAGTTCTTTGGTGCTCAGCTTTCTTTATAGTCTGACTCTCATATCCATACATGCCTACTGGAAAAACCATAGCTTCGACTAGACAGACCTTTGTTGGCAAAGCAATGTCTTTGCTTTTTAAGATGCTGTCTAGGTCTGTCATAGCTTTTTGTCCAAAGAGCAAGCGTCTTTTAATTTCATGGCTGCAGTCACCATCTGCAGTGATTTTGGAGCCCAAGAAAATAAAGTCTGCCATTCTTTCCATTATTTCCCCATCTATTTGCCATCAAGAGATGGGACCAGATGCCACAAACTGGAGAACAGTTATACCAAAGAAGTTCTCGTACTGTTGCAAAAGTTCTAGGGCCCACAGCAGAGTTCCCAACCTGGGGATCTGGTAAAAGGACTGAGAACCCCCAGACAATTTGACTTTGGAGGTCAGTGGGATTTGATTACAGAACTTCCACAGGACTGGGGAGACAGACTCCTGGAGGGCACAAACAAAACCTTGTGCACACAAGGATCCAAGAGAAAGGAGCAGTGACCCCACAAGAGACTGAGCCAGACTTGCCTGTGAGTGTCCAGGCGTCTCTGCCGGAGGCGTGGGTTGACAATGGCCCGCCGTGGGGACAGGGGCTGAATACAACAGTCATGGGAGTGGTGTGCTGGCATAAGTCCTTTTGGAGGAGGTCACCATTACCAACATTACCCCTGCCAAACACAGGCCAGCAGGGAGGGAACACAGCTCCACCCACCAACAGGAAGTTGGATTAAAGATTTACTGAGCATGGCCCTGCCCATCTAACTCAGACCCAGATTCCCCCACTGCCAGTGCCTCCTATCAGGAAGCTTCCACAAGTCTCTTATTGTTACCCTTCAGAGGGCAGACAGAATGAAAACCACACTCACAGAAAACTAACCAAACTGATCACATGGATCTCAGCCTTGTCTAACCCAGTGAAACAATGAGCCATGCCGTTTAGGGCACACAAGATGGACGGGTCATGGTGGATAGTTCTGACAAAACGTGGTCCACTGGAGAAGGGAATGGTAAACCACTCCAGTATTCTTGCCTTGAGAACCTCATGAACAATATGAAAAGGCAAAAAGATATGACATTGAAAGATGAACTCCCCAGGTGAGTAGGTGCCCAATATGCTACTGGAGAAGAGTGGAGAAATAGTTCAGGAAAGAATGAAGAGGCTGAGTCAAAGTGAAAACAACACCCAGTTGTGGATATGACTGGTGATGGAAGTGAAGTCCAATGATGAAAGAACATTATTGCATAGGACCTGGAATGTTAGGTCCATGAATCAAGGTAAATTGGAAATGGTCAAACAGGAAATGGTCAAACAGGAGATGGCAAGAGTGAACTTCTACATTTTCGGAATCAGTGAACTAAAATGGACCGGAATGGGTGAATTTAATTCACATGTCCATTATATCTACTACTGTTGGCAAGAGTCCCTTAGAAGAAATAGAGCAGCCCTCATAGTCACAAGAGTCTGAAATGCAGTGAAAGTGAAACTTGCTCAGTCGTGTCTGACTCTTTGTGACCCTATGGACTATACTGTCGATGGAATTCTCCACCAAAATACTGGAGTGGGTAGCCATTCCATTCTCCAGGGGATCTCCCCAACCCAAGGATTGAACCCAGGTTTTCCTCATGGCAGGCAGATTCTTTACCAGCTAAGCCACAAGGGAGACCCAAGAACATTGGAGTGGGTAGCTTATCCCTTCTCCAGCAGATCTTCCCAACCTAGGAATTGAACCGGGGTCTCCTGCATTGCAGGTGAATTCTTTACCAACTGAGCTATCAGGGAAGCCCTCCAAAATGCAGTACTTGGGTGCAGTCTCAAAAATGACAGAATGATCTCTGTTCATTTCCAAGGCAAACAATTCAATATCACAGTAATCCGAGTCTATGCTCCAACCACTAATGCTGAAGAAGCTGAAGCATTTGAATGGTTCTATGATGACCTACAAGACCTTCTAGAACGAACACCAAAAAAAGATGTCCTTTTCTTCATAGGTGACTGGAATGCAAAAGTAGGAAGTCAAGAGGTATACTAACAGGCAGGTTTGGCCTTGGAGTACAAAATGAAGCAGGGCAAAGGCTAACAGAGTTTTGCCAAGAGAATGAACAGGTGCTAGCTAACACCCTCTTCCACCAGCACAAGAGCTAACTCTACACATGGACATCACCAATGCTCAATGTCAAAATCATTCTGATTATATTCTTAGCAGTTGAAGACAGAGAAGCTCAATACAGTCAGCAAAAATGAGACCAGGAGCTGACTGTGCTTCAGATCATGAACTTATTACCAAATTCAGACTTAAATTGAAGAAAGTAGGGAAAACCGCTAACCGTTCAGGTATGACCTAAATCAAATACTTTACAATTACACAGTAGAAGTGACAAATAGATTTAAGGGATTAGATCTGAGAGACAGAGTGCCTGAAGAACTACGGACAGAGGTTCCTAACACTGGACAGGAGGTGGTGTGATCAAAACCATCCCCAAGAATAAAAAAATACCTGGTAACAAATGACAACAAAAACATGATGACCCAAAACCTATGGGATTCAGCAAAAGCAGCTCTAAGAGGGAAGTTCTATATATACAAGTGTGTATTTATTCATTTATTTTTAATTGGAGGGAAACTGCTTTCAAAGTTGTGTTGGTTTCTGCTGTACAACAGAATTATCTGTAATTATACATTTTCCCCCCTCCCTGTTGATCCTTCCTCTTCTCCCCCCATCCCACCCATTTGGCTCATCACAGGGTGCCAGGCTGGGTTCCCTGTGTTATATAGTAACTTACTTTCTAAGAGGGAAGTTTATAGCAATACAATCCTACTGCAAGAAACTAGAAAAACCTCAAATAAACAACCTAACCTTACACCTAAAGCAACTAGAAAAAGAACAAACAAAACCCAAAGTTAGTAGAAGGAAAGAAATCATAAAGATCAGAGTAGAAATACATGACATAAAGAAAACAGTAGCACTGATCAATGAAACTAAAAGTTGTTTCTTTGAGAAGATATAATACAAAAACCTTTAACCATACAAAATATTTAACCAGACTCATCAAGGACAAAAGGAAGAGGTCTCAAATCAATAAAATTAGACATGAAAAAGGAGAAGGTACAACTGACAATGCAAAAATACAAAGGATCATGAGACTTCTTCAAGCAACTGTATGCCAATGAAAAGGACAACCTGGAAGAAATGGACAAATTCTTAGAAAGGTACAGTCTCCCAAGACTGAACCAGGAAGAAACAGAATATATGAACAGACCAATCCAAGTAAAGAAATTGAATCTGTGATTAAAAATCTTCAAACAATTGAAAGTTTAGGATGAGATAGCTTCATAGGCGGATATTCTACCATTTAGAGAAGAGCTAACACCTATTTTCTCAAACTCTTCTAAAACATTGCAGAGGGCAGAATATTCCCAAACTCATTGGACAAGGCCACCATCACCATAATATTAAAATAATACAAAGATATCACAGAAAAAGGAAATTATAGACCAGTATCACTGATGAACACAGATGCAAAATCTTCAACAAAATACTAGTAAATCGAATCCAACAACACATTAAGAGGATCATCTATCATGATCAAGGGTATGATTTATCCCAGCAAGACAAGGATTCTTCAATGTATACAAATCAATGTGATACATCACCATCAACAAATTGAAGAATAAAAATATATGATCATGTCAATAGATGCAAAAAAAGCTTTTGAGAAAATTCAACACCCATTTATGATAAAAAAAACTCTCCAGAAAGTGAAAAGGAGCCTATCTCAACATAATAAAGGCCATATATGACAAACCTACAGCAAACATTATTCTCAATGGTGAAAAATTGAAAGCATTTTCTCTAAGATTTGGAACAAGACAAGGATCTTCACTCACCACTATTATTCAACACAGACTTGGAAGACATAGCCACGGCAATCACAGAAGAAAAAGAAAGAGAAGGAATCAAAGTTGGAAAAGAAGAAGTAAAACAACCACTGTTTGTAGATGACATGATACTATAAATAGAAAATCCTAAAGATAACACCAGAGAACTACGAGAGCAATTAAAGTTACAGGATACAGAG
Organism: Dama dama; assembly: GCF_033118175.1. Lineage (NCBI taxonomy): Eukaryota > Metazoa > Chordata > Mammalia > Artiodactyla > Cervidae > Dama > Dama dama. The sequence goes on from NC_083681.1 coordinate 21,739,669, forward strand.
TTAACACACAGAAATCTCTTGCATTTCTATACACCAGCAACAAAAGATCAGAAAGAGAAATTAAGGAAACAACCCCACTTATCACTGCAACGAACGAATAAAATATCTAAAGAAGCACCTCTGAGCCACCAGGGAGGCCCTCACTTTAAAGGAAGCAAAAGACCTGTATGCAGAAAACTATAAGATACTGATGAAAGATATCAAAGATGACACTAACAGATGTAGAGATATACCATGTTCTTGGGTTTGAAGAATCAATGTTGTGAAAAATGACTGTATTATCCAAAGGAATATACAAATTCAACGCAATCCCTATCAAATTACCAATGGCATTTTTCACAGAACTAGAACAGAAAATTTTATAGTTTGTATGAAACGTGACCCTCAGAAGCCAAAGCAGTCTTGAGAAAGAAAAATGGAGCTGGAGAAATCAGGCTTGCTGACTTCAGACTATACTACATGGCTATAGCCATCAAGCCAGTATGGTACTGGCAGAAAACAGAAATATAGACCAACAGAACAAGATAGAAAGCCCAGAGCTTTCTATGGTCCCCTAATCTATGACAAAGAAGGACAGAATATACAAGGGATAAAAGACAGCTTCTTCAATAAGTGGTGCTGGGAAAACCGGAGAGTTACAAGTAAAAGAATGAAATTAGAACACTCCTTAACACCATACACAGAAATAAAATGGATAAAAGATCTGATATAAGGCCAGACACTATAAAACTCTTAGAGGAAAACAGGCAGAACACCCTTTGAATAAATTACAGCAAAACCTTTTTTGACCCACCTCCTACAGTAACGAAAATAAAAACAAAAATTAACAAATGGGACCTAGGTATATTGAAAAGCATTTGAACAGCAAAGGGAACCATAAACAAGACAAAAAGACAACCCTTAGAATGGGAGAAAACATTTGCAAGTGAAGAAACTGACAAGAAAAGACAATCTCTAAAATATATAAGCAATTCATTCAGCTCAATATAAAAAAACAAACAACCCAGTCAAAAAATGGGTACAAGGTCTAAATAGACATTTATCCAAAGAAGACATACAGATAGCCAACAAACACATGAAAAGATGCTCGACAACACTAATTATTAGAGAAATGCAAATCAAAACTACAAAAGTCGTTACCTCACACTGGTTAGAATGGCTATCATCACAAAATCTATAAACAATACATGCTGGAGAGGATATGGAGAAAAGGGAAGCCTCTTGCGATGTTGGTGGAAATGTAAATTGATACAGCCACCGTGGAGAACAGTATGGAAGTTCCTTAAAACACTAAAAACAGAACTACCACGTGACCTAGCAATTCCACTAAGGTGCTATCTGGAGAAAACCATAATTCAAAAAGATACACGCACCCCAAGGTTCACAGCAGCATTATTTACAATAGGCAGGACATGGAAGAAACCTAAATGTCCACCAAGAGAGGAGTGGATAAAGAAGATATGGTGCATATATACAAAAGGATTACTTAGTGCTTAGGCGCTCTGTGTCCGACTCTTTGTGACCCCCAAGACTGTAGCCCACCAGGCTCCTCTGTCCATGGAGATTCTCCAGGCAAGAATACTGGAGTGGGTTGCCATGCCCTTCTCCAGGGGACCTTCCCAACCCAGGGATCAAGCCCAGGTCTCCCCCAATGCAGGCGGATTCTTTACTGTCTGAGTCACCAGGAAAGCCCATGAATACTGGAATAGGTAGCCTATTCCTTTTCCAGGGGATCTTTCCAATCCAGGGATCGAACTTGGGGTCTCCTGCATTGCAGGTGGATTCTTTACCAGCTGAGCTACCAATGGATTCCTTCCAGCTGAGCTACCAATGGAATATTCAGTTCAGTTCAGTTCGGTTCAGTTCAGTTGCTCAGTCATGTCCGACTCTTTGTGACCTCATGAACCGCAGCACGCCAGGCCTCCCTGTCCATCACCAACTCCCGGAGTCCACCCAAACTCATGTCCATTGAGATGGTGATGCCATCCAATCATCTCATCCTCTGTTGTCCCCTTCTCCTCCTACCCTCAATCTTTCTCAGCATCAGGATCTTTTCCAATGAGCCAGCTCTTCGAATCAGGTGGCCAAAGTACTGGAGTTTCAGCTGAAGCTGAAACTGATGTTGAAACATCAGTCCTTCCAATGAACACCAGGACTGATCTCCTTTAGGATGGACTGGTTGGATCTCCTTGCAGTCCAAGGGACTCTCAAGAGTCTTCTCCAACACCACAGTTCAAAAGCATCAATTCTTCAGTGCTCAGCTTTCTTTGTAGTACAACTCTCACATCCATACATGACCACTGGAAAAATCATAGCCTTGACTAGATGGACTTTATTGACAAAGTTATGTCTCTGCTTTTTAATATGCTGTCTAGGTTGGTCATAACTTTCCTTCCAAGGAGTAAGTGTCTTTTAATTTCATGGCTGCAATCACCATCTGCAGTGATTTTGAAGCCCAGAAAAATATTACTCAGGCATAAATAGGAACACAACTGGGTCATTTGCAGAGACGTGGATAAACTAGAGGCTGTCATACGGGATGAAGTATGTCAGAAAGTGTAAAACAAATATTGTATATTAATACATATAAGTGAAATCTGAAGAAATTGGTATAGATGATCTTATTTAAGCAGAAATAAAAACATAGATGTAGGGCATAAACATATGGATACCAAGGGGGAAGGTTGGGTGTGATGAACTGGGAGATTGGGATTGACATATATAAACTATTGACACTGTGTATAAAGTAGATAACCAATGAGAATCTATAACTCTACTCAATGCTCTGTGGTGATGCAAATGGGAAAGAAATAAAAAGAGAGGGGATAAATGTATATGTACAGCTGATTCACTTTGCTGTATAGTAGAAACTAATACAATGATGCAAAGCAACTGTACTCCAATAAAAATTTAAAAAGTTATATACTTGTAGAATGATACATCAGTATTTGGCAGCACCTATGTGTGTGAAAGGGTATTTTCAAAGATCATTAAACGTATAAAATATCATTACATCAGAATATCTTACATTTAATTATGATGTGTGCTGTGCTGTGCTGAGTCTCTCAGTCCCGTCTGACTCTTTGTGACCCCATGGACTGTAGCCTGCCCTGCAAGAATACTGTCCAGACAAGAATACTGGAGTGGGTTGCCATGCCCTTCTCCAGGGGATCTTCCCAACCTGGAATACTAATTTTGAACCCCAATTAAGTGAAATGTTATTTCCCCAAAAGAATTATTTTCATTAGTATATCTGTATTACATAAAATTGTACTCAATTATGGGCTTCCTAGGTGGGACAGTGGTAAAGAATCCACCTGCCGATACAGAAGACGTGGGTTCAATCCCTGGGTCGGGAAGGTCCCCTGGAGGAGGAAATGGCAACCTGTTCCAGTATTCTTGCCTGGAAAATCTCTGGACAGAGGAGAATGGCAGGCTATAGTACATGCGGTTGCAAAGATTGGACATGATTGAGTGAGCATGCACGTACTCAAATATTACTACATATTGAATATCATCTGTAAAAATTTTGTGAACTTGTTTTCTGTCTTGTTATGTAAGTACCCACATGATATTCTCAGTTTTGTCTGCTGACTTGCAAATTTTACTACCTGGTCCTTTACAGAGAAAGTCTGTTGATCCCTGATCTAAGTGGTTTCCAGAGTAGTTGCTCTCAAAATCCTCTGTATTAAAAAAACATACAAAACTGGTTCACATATTAATTGTTTAGCTACACAGGTAGTTGTCACCATTGATCTATAGTTACTCCATTTATTATGAATCATTTTATAGCTGCAACTATTATTATCTTAACCTTTAACAGGGAGAAGCAGAGGATTAATAACTAAAGGCTGCTTACAATTAACTAATCAAATTGTTGGCAGAAATGAGTAAAACCTTCAGGATTCTTGACTCCTGATTATTTTTGTCCAATTAGTTAAAATACACTTATTTTATTTTATTTTATTAACAAGGTACCCACAGAAACAGTTTTGAAAAACATGAGTAATAAAGGTAGAAGAGTAAAATAATATTCTCATCTTAGATATAAAGGCAACATTCCTTTTGTAACTTTAATAAGCACTAACAACAGACCTATTAATAAATTCATTCAACAAATATTTATTGGACACTTTTTTATGTACGCAGAAACTGTTCCAGGTGCTGGGAATATAGCAGTAAACAAAACAGACCAAACTCTCCACCTTCAAGGAGCTCATATTTTAGAGGTTAGAAAACTGTAACATGTCTATAATACCCCCTCAAAATGGCCCAAAGATGTGAGTAAATAGCCTTAGAGTTCAAAACCTCAATTTACCACTGCTGGAGGGAGGAGGACTGGGGCAAAGGCAAGATCAGTTTTTATAGCTGCTATCAGCAAGATCAGGGCTTCCCAGGTGGCACAGTGGTAAACAATCTGCCTGCCACTACAGGAGACATGGGCTGGATCCCTGGGTTGGGAAGATCCGCTGGAGTAGGAAATGGCAACCCACCTCTAATATTTTTGCCTAGAAAATTCTATGGACAGAGGAGCCTGATGGCTTACAGTCCATGGGGTCGCAAAGAGGTGGACATGACTGAGCCTGCCTGCACGCAATGTCAGCAATATTAAGGAGTTTTAGACCAATGACTTCAATGAAGTATAAAATCTAAGGCTAGGTCATCAACAGAAAGGGACAGTGCTGGACATGCACGTGTTGGGGGATGAGTATAAAACAACGGCCACTGTTCACAGGTTTCTCCAGTTTTCTCAAACCAACAAAAGCAGCTACAAAAATTAAGCACCAATTTTCCACTACCCCACTCAACACTTTTTGGCATGATATATTTTCTTCTATTTTTTTCACAATATTACTTTCAGATGAGGTGTAAAGCTCAAACCTGAGTTAGAGTAAATTAATGATGGTCCTCCTATGTTGAATATCATTTTTACCATTCTGGAGTCTTTATTATGGGGTGGATAAGGGATGGCTACATTCAGAGGGATTAGCAGAATACCAAGAGATTTCTGTGGAAATCGTTGCAATCTTTACGTACCTATCAGTAGCAGGATCCAGGTCGGGCATTAGAGTCTCCTGACACGCATCACTGACAGCCTCCTTTTTATAAGGTGACCATTTGGGGGAACACACAGTGCAATGTATTACAGTACAAAGGAAGCATTGAAGCACCTGCAGCATAGACTGGTGCCTTTGACTCTGCAGTGGACATAAGGTTAAAGGGGAAAGAAGAGCGAAGAAAGAAGGAACAGACTCTACTGCAGTTATTAACTGCTGATTACAAGCCATTCAGTCCTACCACTAATTTCTAAAACCATCATCTAAAACTCCATCTTTCCTTCAAAACACTTTGCAAATTTAAAAGAAAAAATATTTCATCTGGCTGAAAGGCCAAGAACTTCTTTTGCTTTTAGGAATGAAAAGTTTTGCTAAGAAAGGCTCTATGAGGGAGGAGAAAACTCACCACTCAGCTGCTGGGTCACCGCCAGGCGGCTGGGCTTCAGGATGAACTGACACTGCATCTCTCGGGGCAGCTGCTCCATGAGGAAGGGCTCTTGGAAGTTGGAAGGGGTGGAGGAGTCCTTTGATCCTTGTGTCAGGAGTGCAGTGTCTCGAAGATGGCTCATTTTAATTCCATAGGGATATTCATGCCCTACAGAGAGAAAAAAACGTCTAAGTGTAGACTTTAGGCAGACTGACACTGTGAATGTGTGTGCTACATACTGGAATGTACTGCAATTTGCTCCTGGGACTTTTGGTATAAAGAATCCTTTTGTTGACTTAATGATCACCACGCACACTCTCACAGCTGGAGACCAGTGCATGATGCAGGTGGCCCAGCCAGAGTCGTTTATTTTTGGAGTGCGGAGGGAAGAAAGCAAAGAGAAAAAAATGTCTTTAAAGAGTATCTTGTTTGGGAATGCACAGATTAGTCTGTGAGTTGCATAATGTTGACTATGCTCACATCTGCGAACATATTTAAAGGCACTCTAGTCTCTCCTTTGACATTAACTGTATTCTGTAAATTTTCAGTCAATTCTTGACCTCTCTCAGACTTAAATCCATGACTTAAAATATTTACCCTACCTATCACATAGCATTATAAGGACCAAATAAGTAAACCTTAGAATTCATATTTTTTAAATAATAAGGGCAAAAACTATATATTTCAGGCATCACTATTATTACCGTTATTCAACACAAGATATCTTTCTAAAAAAGACATTTTATACTTTTTATTAGTTATATAATTAGTCACTCAATAGCGAAAGGACTGGTTTGTTTGATTGATGTTTCCTTCCCACTACTGCACTCTGAGGTCGTTATTCAAAGGCAAGAATTAGAAGGAAGACTGCAGGGTATTAGAAACACAGAGACAAGATTTAAAAAGTAATTTTCAAACTAGAAAAACTAAACTCTACGTCGACTCTGCATCTGACTGCAACATGATTTTTTTGTTCTTTAGTACTTTTAAGCAGCTGCATTTTCTCAATTATTCCTCAAGTGCCATTGTGCTGCAGATCTAGTTTACTTTTTAAAGAGAGTAAATTCTCTTGTATCCCTTATTTCTCACTGAATGTAACTCCGTGAACTCTTTTCTTTCCATCTGGCATAGGCATACATTGTCAATGCTCCATTAACATCAAGTACCACAGCAACTTCCAGGGATTAAGGCAAAAAAAAAAAAAAAAAAAAAAAAAGGACTTCTATGACAGCAATAAAGCCAAGTCAATTTATCAAAATAGCCAATAGCTAATATACAATTGAAGTTTGCAAGGCATCTTAAAATATGAAGTGGAGAACTGTTGTTAAGGAACAATCATGTTTCATGTCCCATGGTTTTTTTAGTGAGAGTTAGAAATGAAGCTTAAAGCTGTTTTAAGCCTGAGAGTTACCATCTGAACAGTTTTAATTAAATTAATATATTTTATTAAAGCAATTATTTTAAGTACTCATTTGGCTTTTAATCCCAGCTTTACTTGTTGCTTACTGACTTTTATAAAATGTCAACATTAAGAAACTGGAAATGCAATGAAGTTTTTGTCCCCAGCTATGTGCATAATGACTTGTTTTAAGTCTGAGAACATACATTTCACAGAAAAGTTTGATTTCAGATTACTCAGATTGCTTGAAACCTGAATTACACAGTAGTGATCTACACAGGTAAATGAAAGGAGAACATGAGATAACTCATATAATATGCTTTGCACAATGTCTGGCAGGTAGTAAGCATTTAAAAATTATTAACAGAACTCTCATCAACTATGGTTATCATCTCAGTATCTGCTACAGATTCTCTCCTTTAATGTAATCGGTTTTTTTCTGTTAACCACACTGAATGACCTCACTTATCAAGAATATTTTTTAGCGAAATCAACTTAAATAAGGTGAGGTGATAAATCATTTATCAATAATTCTTCAAATGCTGGACAATTTGACTACAGAAACAGCAAAGTAGTTAGTAAAGGTAGTAGTTACTGCCAAGTTAGTCAATGAGGATATTTAGGAATCTAAGTGGCTTAATTTCATTGTCTTTATGATGCCTACAAAAGTTCCTGGTGCAGGGCAGATGTTAAATACTCACTGACCGACTGAGGCATGATTGGATCATAGTTTTCCACAGAGGCAAGTAGTAGGTAGGAAAGGGAACAGGAAATTAAAAATCTAAACATGAAAAATAAATATATATGGAAAAGGAGTAACAACATATATTGCCTTTTTCAGAAAAAATTTTTAAAAAGTTGACAAGATAGTTCTCTTTGTAAAGAAAAAAAAAGGAGGAAAATTCACATTTCTTTTTCCAACGATATCATTAGCTGCTCGAATAAAGAGATATCATTTGTCTGGCACATAGAAAACACTTGATAGGCATCTATTAAATTAACACATGAATATTATAGAAGATTTAATATTTAATAGTATTTAAGCTTAGGACTATATAGTCAATTTGCTGAGACATTTGGAATTAATTCACAATCAATTCTGTCTCAGATCTTCATAGAAACTTACCAATAAGTGGGTATGGTGCCTCTTCTTTGCCAGAATTGACCCATAACTGGTACTCTCTCTCAGAGCCCTTAGAGATAAAAGAATTAACAGTAATTCTTCACATTTGGTAAATGAATGCGAATACATTTTTTGGGCATTTTTATGTTTTGCAAAAAAAAGGGGGGGGCAATATAAATGCTTTTAAGCTTCATAGTGGGTGGATATGGCTTTTGAAGATGGTAATGCTGATTCTATAACCCATCTCTCCCTCTCTAAACCCTAACAGAGGACTCATTTTTACCTAGTGATGAGGAGGGATCCACCGACTATAACAGAATCAGGCCCTCACTATTATGGATAGCCCACAGAATATGAAATCATATATATGCTCTTTCACAAAGTAAGAAGAAACTTCTTGGTTTTCGGAAAGGTTAACCAATCTTCTTCAGAGTTCTAACTTCTGCTTCTCTGAACTTCTCAAAGAATATTGGATTTAATCTACAACATGCCCCTGCAAAGACAGCTTTATATCCAGAAAGCTACAACCTTGCTGTGTCTGTGATGAAAAAGTAAAATCTCAAAGGCTATTAGTTTAGCTGCTTCTGAGTGGAAGGAGAAGAATGACTATGGGGCTCTGAGGAGAGAGACAGGTAGCTGGCACAGTCTACACTGGCTTTACTTTGGGTGAGTCCAGTCCTGGGGACAGAAAGGACAAGAACTCTGGCTAGAGAATAGGCCCAGTTATGGGGAACAATGAAACTGTTCACTAGTAGAATTACAACCCAGCAATATTTAAAATCCCACTTGAAAGAAACAATATTAAATTATACAGACTTTGCTGTATCCTTTAGAAGAGGATAAAGCAAAAATGTTTTAAATGAAACTAGAACAGATGGGCAATATTTAATATTCTTACCTTTATCTTCTAATTAAAAATCATGACCCTGAGCTTATAATGGAGGGTCCTGGCAAAGAGATTATATCTCCCACTGCCCTCCCCTACTCCATCATGTCCTTCACTGTCTCCTAGTCAAAAAACTTTATTGCAAACAGGAAGGGCAATTTAGTAAAAATCCTTTCTTTTTTTGTAGTGTTTGAAAACACTTTACAGTCTCCATCCTAACCACCTAACAACCAAACAGCCTGAATTCCTAATTATACTGAACAGAAATATTTTTGGTATGATGAGACTGATCACTTTATCCAGAAGAAAAGCATAAATAAGAAAACAAATGTCATTAATTAATTAATCTCTCCCCTTTCCCTTTAAACTATTTATTCTCTTCTAATGTATAATATAAGCTTATATAAGAAATCAATGCAGAGGTGTCTGCTTTATCCAGTGCATATATATTTAATTATATCTTAAATATACTATTAAATTTAACTAAAATAAATCTGACTTATTATTATTCTCAATTTTGGTTGCCCTGAGTTTTTAAGGGCTTATAATTGCAATGTGTAAAAGCACACAGAAACAGTTAAGACTATGGCATGTCTTTAATACATCTTAGCAACACTACATTTTTATACTTATGGAAAATCTCACTCAAGAAATGATGTTGTTCAAGTGCTTCCTTTAGCTCTATCCTTCTGAGAGGCATTTTCTTGAATACAAATACCCACTATGTGGTTTTTATATACTGGTAGGGAGAACATGAGAACTTTCCAACTCTCTTTCCCTACCTCATCCTCAAACATTCCAATCTTCTCTATTAATAAAATTTCAAAAACTCACCACTGCCCCATGAAACAGAAAGAAGCAGAAGCTAAAAGCAAAACAAGGGAAAATGTGGTGTGCATGCTAAAATCCTTTAAAATCCATGGTCTAATGCAAAGTTTATTTTTAAATTTACCAGTTCATTTGGAGGTAGCATCAACCTCATCTTTTGGACCTGCAGCCACTGAATATGGTTACTAACTGTATGTTCTTTATGTAAAAATTCTATTGTACAGAAAATCCTTCAGAATCCATCATTCTAAGACTGATTGAGTCTTGGTATAATAAGTGAATAATCAGGTAAGGAAGAACCAGGAGAGGAGATAGGAAAATAACAGTTACATAGTGACAAGTGAAGAGAGGAAAATAATAGTTACATAGTGAAAAGTGAAAAGAGGGGAAAGAGGTTGAAACTTTCTATTAAGAATTTTATATCAAAAAACCCTAACTGTATATGTATAGCATATAATACTAAAATGCACATTATCATTCTAATACTGTAGTCTAAACTTACGCTTTTTAGTTAACACAAGTTATAAAATGGGAATGGAAGAAGAGCGCTCAATATTAAGCTAATATTAAAACTTTACTGTTCCAGGTGAAAGACCTATACATTGAAAACTATATAGTATCAATAGAAGAAACTGAAGATGATATAAATAAATGACAAAATAACTCTTGTTCATTGAATGGAAGAACTAATATTGTTAAAATGGCCATACTACCCAAAGAACAGACATCTTAAATGTAATCCTTATCAAAATATGGGCTTCCCAGGTGACACTAGTGGTAAGAAACCCACCTGCCAATGCAGGAAACATGAGAGATGCAGGTTTGATCCCTGGGTTGGGAAGATTCCCTAGAGGAGGGCGTGGCAACCCACTCCAGTATTGTTGCCTGGAGAATCCCATGGACAGAGGAGCCTGGAGAGCTATGGTCCATAAGGTCACAAAGTCAGACACGACTAAAGCGACTTAGCATGCATGCATGCATTCACACGCTATCAAAATACACACATTTTTTTCACAGAACTAGAATAAATAATCCTAAAATTTGTATGGAACCACAAAAGACCTCAGATAGCCAAAGCAATCTTGGGAAAAAAAAATGCTCCTTGACTTCAAATGATACTAAAAAGCTATAGTAATCACAACTGTTATGATATTGGCACAAAAATACACACAAAGATTAATGCAACAGAATAGAGGACCCAGAAATAAACTCACATGTACATGGTCAATTAGTCTACAACAAAGAATGAAAGAATATACAACAGGGAAAATGAAGTCTCTTCAATAAGTGGTATTGGGAAAACAAAGACAGCTACATGTGAAAAATGAAATAAGAATATTTCCCCTAACATGAACAAAAATAAATTCAAAATGGATTGAAGGCCTAAAGGTCAAGAACTGAAAAACAAAAACTCCTAGAAGAGAACATAAGCAGAACACTTTTAAAATCATAACAATGTTTTTTTTTGGATCTATCTCCTAAGGCAAAATGAATAAAAACAAAAATAAAGAAATAAGATCTCATTAAATTAGTAGAATCTTTGGCATAGCAAAGGAAACCAGTGACAAAACAAAAAGATAACCTACAGAATGGGAGAAGATATTTGGAAATGATATGACCAATAAGGGATTTAAATCCATATTTACACAGCTCATACAAATCAATATCAAAAAACCAATCCAACTCTCAAATGGGCAGAAGACCTGAACAGACATTTTTCCAAAGATGACTTGCAGGTGGCTAGCTAACAGGCACAAGAAAAGATGACCAACATCACTAATTATCAGAGAAATGCAAATCAAAACAATGAGATATTACCTCACACCTTTAAGAAAGGTTATCAGGACTTCTCTGGTGGCCACTGATTAAGAATCCGGCTTGCAAATACAGGAGGTGTGGGTTTGATCCCTGGTCAGGAAACTAAGATTCCACCTGCCACAAAGAAAGTAGCCTATGCACAGCAACTACTGAAGCCTGCACGCTCTGAGCCTGTGCGACTCTAGAGAGCCCCTATGTCACAGCTAAGATCCAATGCAGCTAAAGAAATAAATACTAACAACTGTTATTGGAATAACTGGACATTCAAATGCAAAAACAAAACAAAAAAAGGCTATCAGCAAAACAACCACAAATAACAAAAGTGTTCAAAGATGCAGAGAAAAAAGAATCTTTGTACATTGCTGGTGAAAATGTAAACTGGTGCAGCCCTGGTGGAAAACAGTATGGAGGTTCCTCAAAAAACTACAACTACCATGAGATTCAGTCATCCCACTCCCGCGTATATATTCAAAGAAAACAGAAACACTAATTTGAAAAGATATATACACCCCAATGTTCACAGTGTCATTGCTTATAATAGCCTAGATATTGAAGCAATCCAAATGTCAATCAATAGATAAATGGATGAAGAATATGTGGTATATGTGTGTATAAATAATGGAATGCTACTCAGCCATAAATAAAAATGAAAATTTTGTCATTTGCAACACAGCATAGACAGACCTGGAGGGTATTGTGCTTACTGAAATAAGTTAAGACAGAGAAGGGCAAATACTGCATGCACTCATTCATATGTAAAATCCCAAAAAAAAAAAAAAAAAAACCCCAAAAAACCCATCCCAAATGAAAAGATACAGCAAAAGAAGAACAGACATAGCAAGAACAAACTACTGTTACCAATTAGTAGAAGATTAGGGGGAAGGGCAAGGTAGGTGAAGGGGATTACGAGGTGTAAAACTACTAGGTATGAATAAACTAAGATACATGGATGCAATGTATAGCACAGGGAATATAGCTAATATTTTACAGTAACTGTATGCTGAAGAATCAATGCTTTTGAACGGTGGTGTTGGGGAAGACTCTTGACAGTCCCTTGGACTGCAAGGAGACCCAACCAGTCCATCCTAAAGGAAATCAGTTCTGGGTGTTCACTGGAAGGACTGATGTTGAAGCTGAAACTCCAATACTTTGGCCACCTGATGCAAAGAACTCACTCATTTGAAAACATGCTGATGCTGGGAAAGATTGAGGGCGGGAGGAGAAAGGGATGCCAGAGGATCAGATGGTTGGATGGCATCACTGACTCAATGGACATGAGTTTGAGTAAACTCTGGGAGCTGGTGATGGACAGGGAGGCCTGGTGTGCTGCGATTCATGGGGTTGCAAAGAGTTGGACACTACTGAGAGACTGAACTGAACTGAACTGATATGGAGTATAATCCATAAAAACATAAATCACTATGTTGTACACTTGAAACTAATACAATATTGTAATTCAATTATAGTTCAATTCAAAAGAAAACAAAACTCTCAAAAAGAATAGAAAACTGTTGTCATTATTTTCCATATTTTTGGGAACAAAATATGACTTTTGTACCTCTGAGAATCAGCTGTCTTATGATGGAAGGGATAGTATTTATAATAATCTAAAGTATCAGATAAAGGGCTTCCCTGGTGGCTCAGATGGTAAAGAATCACCTGCAGTGAGTGAGACCTGGGTTCAATCCCTGGGTTGGGAAGATCCCCTGGAGGGAGGGCATGGCAACCCACTCCAGTATTCTTGCCTGGAGAATCCCCATGGACAGATGAGCCTGGCGGTCTACAGTCCATGGTGTTGCAAAGAGTCGGACACAACTGAGGGGCTAAGCACAAAGCATCCAAGTTTGTTTTTAATTAAGAATATCTAGCAGAGTAACTTACAGTTATCCCTAGCATTGGTAGTGACATGTTGATAACTTCATTTGCTGTATCTGAATTCGTTACTGTTATAGTTTTAGACTGTGGAGAAAAAAAGAAATGCAGATATAAATAAAGGATTTTAAACTGGGGGAACAAATAATTATTGTCAAATGATTATCCACAGGCAAATCTTGATTTCAAGTGTTGACAAAGTACCACTTAGGTAGAACACAAATCCTTGATTATAATTTATTTTCATTCAATTTTTATATTATTCCTTTTAATAAAACATCTCTTCCTCTTAAAATATGACTCAAAATATGAAACCTTCAGCCAGAAAGAAAAAGAATAAATATAGTTCAGAGAGATTACATGGACCACTCTCGAAACCAAACAAAAAAGTCAGAGAGGCTGGTCCTCTGCATCATGTCTATGACTATTTCCATAGAGCAACATGCAATAAACAAGGGAGAACATTAGACTACTTTCTATTTTTTTCTGAGCACTGTTTGACAGTGTGGGTTTTCATTTCTTTGTATGGTAAAAAGTCAGTTTAGGTAAAATCAGAATAAGAACTGGTTACAAAAGACATTTAAAGTTTGGAATAAAAAAACACTATTTATTGAGCACTTTCTGTATGTCAGGCACTGTGGCTGCTGAGATTTTCACTGCTGAAATGTGAAGAGGCCTTAAAACCAAAGAGTCTGGCAAATAAACCGAACATTTTAGAAAATTCAATGCTGTTACCAACTCTGCTACTGAATACAGTATCTATAATATCCCTGTGTTAAATGCTCAACTACACTGAGAGATTACTGATTAAAAAGAAATAGTTCACAACAAGAGAAACAGAATTAATGAGATTACCTGTAGAGTTCACTGCATTATAAGACATTACTTAAAAATCAGACAATGCTATGCTATCAAAAAAGAAATAAATATTGGGAGTTTGGGATGACACATACACACTGCAATATTTAAAACAGATAACCAACAAGGACCTACTATATAGCACAAGGGACTCTGCTCAATAGTCTTTAATAAACTAAGAGGGAAAAGAATTTGAGAAAGTATAGATACATGTGTATGTAAACTGAATTACTTTGCTGTACGCTTGAAACTAGCACAACACTGTTAAATCACTCAACTATACTCCATTATAAAATAAACATTAAAGAAGTATTTACTGTGCACATAGGTAGATTTTACATATTCTAATTATCAGATAAATAAGCAATTAGTGCTGTGTCCCTGATAAGGCTTAAATGGCACAAATAAGTAAAATAAATGGAAACAGAATGATCTAAAAATAAAGCTAAGTGAAATCCACTGATAACTCATCACTTATCTATCATTGTATTTATTCTCTATAAATATAATAATAAATTGCTTTGAAATTCGTTCATATATCATATCATAAACTGATTTCAAACTGCGTTCCTTATAGTTTCAAGGATTAAGGATTAAGCAAAAGTATCAGAAATGAACAGGGGAAGCTCAGTGTTTGTCAGAAAGACTATCCTATCATAGTATCAGAAAGATCTATCCTATAATACTAATAATCACTCCCAAAGTGTCTGGTTTCTAAAATAATGATTTTTCTTAATACTAGGTATGTATGCTCAAAATAGTAATTATAGGACTTTTTTTTTTCTTGCATGCATCTCTGGAAGAAAAAACAAATGAATTTTTAGCAGATATGGGTTCTTTGGCTAGTAAACAAAATAATAGCGACTTAACTGAGCATGTGGCTATTTTTTCCCACATTAGCAGAATTCACTAACAAGTTGTGCATAACTAAAGGCCAAGGATAACGAATGCTTCTCATACACGCACTCCTATTTGGGGGAAATCACTCTGGAAGCAGGGCTCCCTGTAAGGAGACTCTTGCCACGAAGCAACTTCAGAGAGCAAAAGACTGTGTCATATCATCACGAACTCAAGCAGGGTACAAGTGATAAAACAGGGCTGCTGAGAAGTGCGACAATCGACAGTCATAAAAATGCTCACTTCTATGCTGTGCATCACTGATAACACCTTGGACTATATTTCAGTCATAAAATTGCACATAACACCTAGGGCTAAACAAACTTAATTTTTATTTTGACCAAAATGATAAAAACTGTGCTGATTCATTAAAAATGTTATCTCTCTTGGCTCATCCATTTATTAACCTGAGGAATTCAATACCTAAAAACTCAAAGAACGAAGAACTTTCCAAAACTCACTCTCAACTTAAGAAGTGACAGGTTGGAAAAATTGCTTAATACTAATAGGAAACATCTCCTTGTGGAAATGTCTTTACTACAAGCCTCTGTGGCTGCTACTGAAAAGATCCAGAGAAGCAATAATGCCAGAAGGAGGACAGAGATATCTGACAGGCAATAATCTTACCAAGTGTAAATGCTAAATACTGAGTTAATATAAATTTCTCTCAAATCATTTTCTCTAGGGTTACTTCTCATATATACAAACATACACAGATACCCAGGAAAATATACTTTCTCACAATGTATTTTTCTAAATGCCTACCTTCCACAGCACATACCCAGCCTGTCTGTCTGCCTACCTGTCTCTCTCTCTATCCAGGTGTTCTGCCTTATGCAGGGACTTAGAATTTAATTTTCTGGCTTAGAAACACTTACATAGGCACAATTCCCAATGTCCTTGGCGAAGATTTTGAGGGGAATGCTCTTCGGGTAGTCCTTTTCTTTCTCTAGATTGATGTATCTAATCAAACGCAACAACAACCCAAAACAACACTGAGTCAGATGGATTTTGCTAATGGCTTATTTTTAAAGCATTCTATTTTGCTAATATTTTCAATATATTTATGTGCTATTTTAAAAAAGACAGATGGAAAGACTCAGCAAAGTCAGATTACATTATGGGTTGGAAGAGAATTAAAAATTTTTTTTCTCAGGACATTAGGCATAGGCACAAAGAAGAACAGAGGAGATCCATTTCAAAAGAGGTTTGGGAAGCACAGTCTGGTTAAGGCATCTCTTGGTGATGCTTTCTCCTCAACACTTCCCTACCTTTTCTGGACTGTTCACTCAGCACTTATCTCAGTGATAAGTACAGGAGCATATATACTACTTTACTAGACCAAACTAAAACAATGGCCTTTCACTTCTCATTGAGCTGTATACTTTGGTTGTCTCCATGCTTGGGAAGGGAGAGCAGAGAGGAAGGACGGAACGACTATGGGAATAAGAGATGAGTCTCAATTGATCATTTTAGTCCATACGTTCAAAGGTTGGGATAATAATTAAATTTTGAGGGGCTCAGCAGAAAACTTCCATGTATGGAAACGGAAACAATACATGCTTTGAGGAAACTGTTAGCTCCAAATGGTAGGCTGGGAACACAGAAAGAGATGGGAAAGATTATTGATTAATTTCTGTCTAGAATGATCTAACCAGACCTCAACATTCTCCTTCCTAGTAAGAAAGAAATACATGTAATCAGAGAACATTACTTATAGTAAGCAGTAGGTAATGTACAGTTTAAACAGCTTATTTTGAGGACAAATGAACAATTTCTATTAAGGCGAAGGGGGATAGTTTGGGGCACACTCTTGCAGACAAAACTTTAATTCATTTAATTCATTAAGGTGTAATTATACCTTACAGAATAAAAAAATATATACTAAAAAAAATTACCTTTGAAGGAGAGAGAGCCATTTGTCCTTCTGTTCTGGAGAACTGCAATAAGAAAATGGGAGACAAAATTAAACTATGCAAAATACTTATTTTAACAAATTAAGATTGTCAATTCAGATGGAATACCAACAGCCTGTTACTGATGTGGGTCCACATGACTGAAACCTTGGCATAACTGTGTCCTAAAGAACCCTGAAGTGAAAATTATTAGGAAGAACGACACAGTCAAGCATAGTTTTATTAAAACCTCCTGGATGGATCCCAGACAGACCCACTTCTTTACTTCATGGCTCTTTTACAAGTGGTATACCGATAGTGAAAAAGGTAATTGATTGGGAATTCAAACACCTGGTTTCAAAAATACATGCAAGATGTATCATTATGGGCAAATCACCTAACATCGCTAAGCTTCAACATCCACATCTGTAAAACTGGGGTAATTATCTCAGAGTGTTTTTGTAGTTTTCAGCACCATGCAAATAAAAAATATGTTTCTTTTGAGATTAAAGAGATTAAGGAGAAATTTGGCATATTGATGGAAATATCTTGGCTTAGAAACCAGCTTATTGTCAGCAAAAGAAACATTTATTTCTCTATACATATGGCAGGACTAAAATTTAGCCAATGAATTAATACAAAATTTACTTTTAATTACTATAATCATCTAAGATCAATTCATTTACAACAAATAACTATTAATTTTCCTGCTGAAGTCACTGCTGCATTTAATTCTTAAAGTTAAAAATAAAGTTTATTTCTATATGGTCTTATTATTCATTAGCTCTTAAAATCGTATTTCTAACCTTCTCAGAGAAGTTGGAAACACTAGTTATTTTCTTCTTCCAGAAAAATACACTTAACAAACATTTGTAATTTGTTTATTTGTTGCTTAGCAATTTTCCCCATAAGCAATCTCCCAGAATTGGTCATCAGAAGGTGCATTATATCTCTTTTGCCACTGACCAACTTTCATCTTTCATAATGCTTACAATTTTTATGCCTTCTTTCATAAAAGAAGATTTTCTAGGTTCATTAATGTCAAATATTGCATTTATTTAGCAAAAATCTATGTTGGAAAAAATGGGTGAGTTTTCTTTAGACCTTTAAACTTTTTTTCAAAGCAATTAAAGAAAATCACCCCTTTAAACACATAGTAGTTTTTTAACTTTTTTTTTGCATATTTTTAAACTTCTAATTGACATGCAAGATACATAAACTGTACAATGCTTAAAAGTACAGTCTGAAAACTTTTTATAAATTGAACATACCCACGTGACTCACACCCAGATTTCACAGAAAACCACCTTGTCAGGTGTCCCTGTGTTCATTTTCAGGCACTAGTTCTCACTATTTGACTTCTAACAAAACAGAACAGTTTTGTTGTTTGAGTACTTCTCATAAATGTAACCACAGTATGTGCTATTTTTGTACACGGCTGCTTTCACTTAGCATTATGTTTGTGAGACATCAATATTACTGTATGTGGTTTTAGCTTGCCCATTCTCATGGCTGTGCAGTGCTCTGTTGTTTGAACACACAGCACACAATTACTCAAAAGAAACACATTTTTAAGTGCATCAGGTTAACTCATTGAAATTGATTTGGTAATCTTGTAGTTCCTCTATCTCTTGCTCTAGGCAAGAATTCAGGACTTCTCTTTCCTTAGTGATTCTTAATCTCAGGCATTTTTATAGAACTAAAAACAGAAGTACTCCAAAATCAAGGTTAGCTCTGAGTTTAATAAGCACCTATGATAACAGCCAGGAGAGAAGAAAGTGGTGTATCTTAGCAAAAGAAAAAGGGTAAGACAGACGGGAAAGACTCCCTTAAACCTGGGAGAAGACAGAATCTGTTATCCTTAAGAGTTGGCTGGGAACCATATGCCACTCAGTTGAGGTGCCTAATGAAACAGAAAGACTCCAGAGGTTATAAAGAATAAGTGGGGAGGCTTGCTCTTAGGAACTAAGGTTTTTATTTTACATCAATAAGAAACTTGCAGCCCACAAGTGGCAAGGAATCAGAGCACCTCTGGATGTCAAAGAACAACTCTGGGCATAAAAGAAAGTCAGCAGAGATCACAAGAGACTGAAGGTCAGAAGCCTTTCATCTGTTTTGAGGACATTGCAGAAGTCTCCTGTGTTCTGGTTCTACCCTAAGAAAACAGGGGTTCCATTAAAGAAGAAAATTTCATTTCCTAAAAGCCTGGCTAAATAGGGGCTCAAGGTAGATTTTAATTTGATCTATACATAAACAGGCTTTTGTGGCATACCTGAGTTTGTAGAATAAGATTCATACTAGGTACCTAAATTAAGATATTATTTTGATTCCTCCTATAGATAGATCATTGTCAGATTTAAATACTTTTGTTATCTTCTGAATAATGGTTCCATTTTATTGTACTGTTCCCACTTTATTATTGTATTTGTCTTCCTATTTTTCTGACAGATATAGACCCTAGCATGAATAGCGTCCAAATAGTGAATAAGCGTCCAAATAGTGATAGAGGTAAGAAATTCCTCTTAGTCTTTTTCAAGATGTGGCCTCTTCACCACTTGCCAAGGTAAACCACGGAAAATTCACATTTAATGACCACTCTTCCCCCAATCTGACTTAATTGGGAATTTCTTAGAGATTCTGATAGCTGATGTCAGTCTTTGATTTCAAAGCTATTAGTCTACATTTTTGTTTTCTTATAAATATTAGAGTGACTGGCTATGAAAGATTGCTTCTTGAGCTGCTAACCCAATAGCATTTTAAAGTGATCATGAACTAGATTTTCTTAATGTTTATTTATATAAATGATTTGAGATGTTCTTTACTCCTTGGTAAAGATCCAAGCCACTTTCTTGGATCATTTCACTTCGGGCTGAAAAATTTCTGTCAGCATTTTTGTTTTTGTAGTACAGTTCTGCTGGCAATAAATTCTTAGAGTTTAAAAACTTTTATTTCACTTTCATTTTTGAAGGATATTTTTGCTAGATATAATATTCTAGGTTGAAAGCTTTTTCTTTAAATACCTATTTTTTTAAATTGAAGTATAGTTGAATTTAAATTGAATTCCATTTAACATGTTATAGAAAAATCCAAATGAACTTTGTGGCCAACCCAGTATTATATCTTCTTTAGGTGTACAACACAATGATTGAATATTTTTCTATATTATATCCCATTAAAAGCTACTATATTAATTATAATCCCCTGTGCTGTACAATATATCCTTGTTTCTTATCTGTTTTATCCATAGTAAGTTGTATTTCTTAATCCCATAGCTGTAATGTGTGCCTCCCCACCTCTCTCTCCCCGCTGGTAACCACCACTTTATTTTCTGTTATCTTTGAGTCTATTTCTGCTTTGTATTTCCATTCATTTGTTTTAATTTCTTGGTTCCATGTATAAGTGATATTATACAATATTTATCTTTTGCTGACATATATCACTAAGCATAATATTCTGAAGGTTCATTCATGTTGCTGCAGATGGCAGAAGTTCATTCTTTTTTACGTCTGAATAATACTCCATCCTGTGTGTGTGTATATACGCACCATGTCTTTATCCATTCGTCTGTTCATGGACACTTGGGTTGCTTCCATATCTTGACTGTTACAAATAATGACACTATGAACACCGGGTACATGAATCTTTTTGAATTAGTGTTTTTGCTTTTTTTCTGAATGTACACCCAGGAGTAGAACTGCTGGATCCTATAGCAACTCTATTTTCAGTTTTTTTTTGAAGAGCCTCCATACTGTTTTCCACAATGGCTGTACCAATTTACATTCTCAGCGGAGTACAAGGGTTTTCTTTTATCTACATCCTCGAAAACATTTGTTCTTGTTGATGACAGCCATTCTGAAAAGTGTGAGGTGATATCCCATTATTGTTTTGACTTACATTTCTCTGATAATTAGTGAGGTTGAACATCTTTTCATACGCTGTTAGCTAGCCATCTCTAAGCCATCTTTAGAAAAGTGTCTATTCAGGTCTTCTGCCAATTTTGGACTGTTTGTTTTTTGATACTGAGTTGTATGAACTGTTTAAATAATTTAGATATAAACCCTTTGTTGAACACATTATTTGAAAATACCTTTTTGCGTTCTATAGGTTGTCTTTTTGTTTTGTCAATGGCCTCCTTTGCTATGTAAGGGCATTTTAGTTTAAGGGTGTTTCTTTAATTTTGCTTGTCTTTATTTTGCCTTAGGAGACAGATCCAAAAAAAATATTGTTACTGTTTATGTCAAAGACTGTTCTGCCTATGTTTTTGTCTATGAATTTCATGGTTTATGGTCTTACATTTAGGCCTTTAATCTATTTTGTCTTTATTTTTATATACAGAATGAAGGGATGTTCTGACCTCATTGTTTTACACATAGATGTCCAGTTTTCCTAGTAACATTTGTTGAAGAGACTTTAATCTCTCCATTGTATATTCTTGCCTCCTTTGTAGTAGATTAATTGACCGAAAGTGTGTGGGTTTATTTCTGGGCTCATTATTCTTTTCCATTGATCTATGTATCTGTTTTTGGGCCAGGTCCAAGATATTTTGATTATTGTAGTTTTGTAGTATAATTTGAAGTCTGGGAGGGTAACACCTTTAGCTTTGTTCTTTCTTCTCAAGATTGCTTCAGCAATTCTGGGTCTTTTGTACTTGCATATGAATATCAGGATTATTTGTTCAGTTCTGTGAAGCCACTTTAACAATATTAATTCATCTAATCTAAGAGCATGGGCTATCTTTCTATTTCCTTGTATCAGCTTCAATTTCCATGAATGTTTTACAGTTTTCAGTGTATAGGTCTTTCACCTCCAAGCTTAAGTTTATTCCTAGGCATTATATTCTTTTTGATATGATTTTAAATGGGATTGTTTTCTTGCTTTCTCTTTCTGATAGTTCAGTACTTGAATATAGAAAAGCAACAGATTTATGTATATTAATCTCATCTCCTGCAACTTTGCTGAGTTCATTTATTAGTTCTAACAATTTTGGGTTGAGACTTTAGGGTTTTCTATACGTGGTATCTTGTCATCTGCAAACAGTGACAGTTTTACTTCTTCTCTTCCACTTTGGATGCCTTTCATTTCTTTTTCTTGTCTGATTGCTGTGAGTTAGACTTCCAATAGCATGTTAAGTAGAAATGGTAAGAGGGGGCATCCCTGTTTTGCTTTTTAATTTAGAGGAAAGGGTTTCAGATTTTCACCATTGAGCATGATATTAGGTCTGGGTTTATCAAAATGTTCTTTATTATGCTGAGATATATTCCCTCTAATCCAACTTTGATGAGAGTTTTTATCATGAATGGATGTTGAATTCTGCCAAATATGCTTTCTGTGTCTCGACATGACCATGTGATTTTTATCCTTCCATTTGTTACTGTGACATATCACACTGATTGATTTGCAAATACTGAACTGTCCTTGTGTCCCTGGAATAAATCCTACTTCATCATGGTGTATGGGTCTTTCTGTATACTGTTGGTTCCATTTGCTAATATGTTGTTAAGGGCTTTTGCACGTAAATTCATCAAAGATATTCACCTCTAATTTTTCTGGAGCATCTTTTAGTCTGGTTTTGGCATCAGGGTAATGGTGTTCTCAGAGAATGAGTTTGGGAGTGTCTCCTCTTCTTCAATTTTTTGGAAGAGTTTGAGAAGAATAGATATTAGCTTTCCTTTATACGTTTGGCAGAATTTTCCTGTGAAGCCAGAATTTCCCTGTGAATTCCTAGACTTTTGTTTGCCAGCAGTTTTTTAAAAAATAACAAATTCAATGTCAGTACTAGTGATCGATCTGTTCAAATTGTTTGTTTACTTTTAATACAGTGTTAGCAGGTTTTGTTGGAAATTTGTCTATTTCTTCTATGTCATCCAATTTGTTGGCATACAATTGTTCACAGAATTCACTGGTGATTTTTGTATCTCTGTGGCATTGGTTGTTATTTCTTCTTTCATTTCTTTTATTTCCTTGGGTCCTCTCCCTTTTCTTCTTGGGAAACCTCATTAATGGTTTATCAATTCTGTTTATCTTTTCAAAAAACCAGCTCATGGTTTCATTGATCTTTTCTAATTTTTGGGGGGGAGGGGACTCTATTTTATTTGTTTCCTTTCTGATCCTTACTATTTCTTTCCTTCTGCTGACTTTGGGGCTTTGTTTGTTCTTCTCTTTCTATCCTTTAGATGGTAGGTTAGGTTGTTTATTAGAGATTTTTCTTGTTTCTTGAGGAAGGCCTGTATTGCTATAAGCTTCCCTCTTAAGAGATGCTTTTGCAGCATCCTAAAGATTTGGTAGCGCTGTGTTTCCACTGTTACTTTTCTTAAGGTATTTTCTCATTTCTTCTTTCATTTTATCATTGACCCACTGGATTTTCAGTCGTATGTTGTTTAGTCGCCAAGTATTTGGGCTTGTAATGTTTTTCCTGCTGTAACTTGCTGTAATTCTTTTCCAGTCATTATTGGAAAAGATGCTTGCTATAATTTCTATTCTGTTAAATTTGTTTACACTTGTTTTCTGGCCTAGTATGTGATATATCCTGGAGAATGTTCCATGTACACTTGAAAAGAATGTGTATTCTGCTGGTTTTGGTTGGAGTGTGCGGCAGCTATCTAATAAGTCCACCTGGTTTAGTATGCCATTTAAGACCATTGTTGCTTTAGTAATTTTCTGTCCGGATGATCTGTCTGTTGATGTAAGTGGGGTATTAACATCCCTTACTGTTATTGTATTAATAATATTATTGTCAGTTTCTCCATTTATGTCTTTTGATATTAGCTTTACATGTTTGGGTACTCCTGTACTGAGGGCATATATGTTAATGAGTATACTATGCTCTACTTGTATTGGTCCTTGTTTTATAAAATAATGCTCTTTTTTGGTCTATTGCTATAGCCTTTTAAAAAATCAATTTTGTCTGTTGTAAGTATTGCTACTCCAGCTTTCTTGTCTTTTCCATTCACATGAAAAACAAAATATCTTTTCCATGTCGTCACTTTCAGTCTGTGTGTCTTTAGCTCTGAAGTGAGTCTCTTGGAGGCAGCATACTGGTGTGTGTGTGTTTTTAAATCCAATCAGCCATCCTATGTCTGCTGATTGGCACATTTCCTCCAGTGACATTTAAGGTAATTATTGAAAGGTGTGTACTCATTGCCATTTTATTGTTCTTTCCTGGTTGTTTTTGTAGTTCTCCTCTTGTCACGTCTTCTTTTTCTGTTTCTTCCCTTGTGGTTTTACGATTATCTTACTAGTATGCTTGTGTTCCTTTCTTCTTACTTTTTAAGTACCAATTATAGGTTTTTGATTTGTGGTTACCATGGGGTTCATATACGCTGACCTACAACTATATCTACTTGTTTTAAGCTGTAGTCATTTAAGCTGAAACACATTCCAAAAAATTTATAGTTTTTATCCCCCTCTCTGACATTTTCTGTTTTTGATGTCATATTTTACATTTTCATGTTACCCCTTAACTATTTATTTGTAGTTGTAACAGCTACTTTTACAATTGTTTGTCTTTTTATTTTCATACTAGCTCACTTAAGTGGTTGATTCTCAGTCCCTAGTATTTGCTTTCCTAGTGGGATTTTCCCTTTCCTATAGATTCTTATTTATTTTCCACCTAGAGAAAATTCTGTAATTATTTTAGGGTAGGTTTAATATGGATGAACTCTTTCAGTGTTTGCCTTCTGAGAAGTCCTTTATCTCTTCTTTGACTCCAAATGATAATCTTGCTAAGTATCTCTTCTTTGACTCCAAACGACAATCTTGCTAAGTATCACAGGTTGCAAGTTATTCCCCTTTAGCACTTTGAACACATCATGTCACTGTTTCCTGTCCTATTTGGGATCCGCCATGCCTCCTGTACCTGGGTATATGTTACTCTCTACAAGTTTGGGAAGTTTCCTACCTTAATTTCATGAAATATTGAATTTAAATTTCTCCCTCTCTTTTCCTTTCAGGTTACCTATAATGTGAACATTGGTAAGCTTAATTAATGTTATTCCAGAGCTCTCCTAAACTCTTTTCATTTAAACATTTTTTTTTCTGTTTTGATCAGGTGTCTACTATTCTGTTTTCCAGATCACACAGTCTGTTATCCTTTCTAGTGTATTTTTTATTTTAATTATTGAATTCTTAATTTCTAACTGGGTCCTCTTTTATTTTCTAGTTTTTTGTTAAAATTTTTCACTGTGTTCATCTATTTTTCCCTAATCAAGTTAATATTTTTACTATAAATGCTTTGAATTCTTGGTCTGATAAACAGTTTATTTTATTACATATTTCTCTCGGGTTTTCTCTTACTTCTTCAACCGAAACCAGTTCCTCTGCCTTTTTCATTAGCTTAACATTTTCGGCCTTTGTGTACTTTGGTGACACACCTGCCTGTTATACTCTTGAAACGGTGCACTTGGGCGGGAGCATCCCTACACAGACTGTGTGTGCCACTGACACTGGTGGCAGAACTGGATCTGACGTAGATGCAAGTCAGATGCTTCCTCAGTGTGTGCCAGCAGCAATAGCCTTGGTAGAGGGTGTGGCTGGGAATGGATAGGTTAGAGCTGAAGCTACTTGTGAGGCAGGACTTCCTCTCTCCTCAATGGATCTCAAATTGCTACAGCAGAAGCCCTGAGATCAGGCCTGAGCTGGCCCTGCTCCTGCTAAGCATGTGCTTTCACTTCTGTAAGTACCGGAACCTTTGTTCCAGAGTGGGGCCGTGCTGATGCAAGGGGGCCCGTGTGGGTTCTAGGTACATGTCGGCCTCAGAGGGACATCTGAGTCGTCTCTGATCTGCTGCCTGTGCAAGAATCTGCAACTGTTCCCCTTACTCTGCTCACAGGCAGCTGCGGGTCTGAGTCCTCTTTGTCCTTCTCCCTCCTCTGATGCCTCCACCCTGATGTCCTGTGGTGCAGGACAGGCGGGGTCTGTGTGAACTCTCTCCATGTATTGTGGCATCAGCTGCAATGAATCAGATGTCAGCAGAGTTCTGGGCAGCTTCTGATGCACTCCTTAAGTAAGCACCAACAATGGCCACTGCCACCCCACGTAAACATCACCTCAGGACCAAGTCACCTTTGGTGGTCCAAGTTCTGTTCCTAGTCATGGCAGCTCTTGGTCCAGTGGGGAGCTGCAGCTGGAGGAAGCAGGGCTTGAGCATTTGCTCCACCAGGTTAGGGAAAACGAGCAGCTCCTAGAACAATCCTCTATCAGCCTTCTCCACTCTGGCTCAGGGGCAAGCCAGCTAATCAGTGTGTATGTGTGTTTCTGTGTGTGAGTGAGTGTGTACATGCATGCAAGCAGAGTCTAGGTTTCCCACAGCCTTCTGGTTAGTTCCAGCAGTTCTCCAACCAGCCAAGAGGGCTGGTCTCCCCTGTGTAGGATGCCAGGAGTGGGATGTCTAATCTGTGGTTTGAGCTGCTCACTCCCCAGGGCAGGTCTCTGACCGTGTAACTTCCCTTTTCCTCTGAGGATACTCCTGGTGGCAAGCTCCCAGCCTGATCACTTTTCTTTTCTTCCTGATTACGTGTGGATCTTTCTTACAGCCTTGGTTGTATAGGTGTCTTTCTGCCAGTTTTCAGTGAGAATCATTCCACATGTGATGTGGAATAATCTACATGGGGGAAGGTAAGTTCCACATCCTCCTACTCTGCCACTTTGATCAATCTTGAGTCTTTAAACACTCTGTGATCTCTGAAATAGCCATAATTTCTGATGACAAAACCACAGTGATGCAAACTGTTGTTCCACTGTATGTAATGTGTTGTATTTTTTCTGGCTGCTTTCATGATTTTCTCTTATATTTGGTTTATAGCAGTTTGTCTACAAATTAATGGGTGAAGTTTTATTCATATTACTCCCATTTAGGGTTCACAGAGCTCACTGAATCTGTACATATATGTCTTTCACCAAATTTGGGAGATTTTCAAACCATTATTTCTAAAATATTTGTTCTGCCACATTCCTTCTCTCTCTTTTCTTTCCAGAATTCCCATTACATGTATATTATACATTTTGGTTTTCCTCCAAGTCTCTGATGCATTTTTGATTAAAAATCTTTTTTTCTCTGTTCCTCAGATTGGATAATCTCTGTTTATATGCTTTCAAATTCACAGACTTATTTCTCTTTCATTTCCATTTTGCAACTAAAGCCACAGAGAGAATTTTTAAATATTTAAGATATTATAATTTTTAGTTCTAGAATTTTCATTTGGTTTTTGAAAAATATTTTCTATTTCTCTGCTAAGATTTCCTATCTTTTCACTCATTTCAATTGGCTTTTCCTTTTACCTACTGAGCAAAGTTATAAGAGTTGCTTGTAAGTTCTTTTATAGCAATTCCATCTCATGATTGGCTTCTATTTATTATTGTTTTCCTTTCCAGATTCTTCATAGATTAAAAAACTTCAGATAATATTCTAGACACTATAAATATCTTATTCTGGAGACTCTGAGTTTTGTTATATTTGCAAAATAATGTTGATGTTTTAACAGACAACTCATTTTATTAGATTCAAGCTGAAAACCCTACCTCTCCTGTGTTCAGGAGCAACTCAGTGCAAGTCTTTCAGCCTTATCTTGAAGCTGCTTTAAGTCTGTTCCATGCATCTGTGGTTCAGCATCCAGCTGGGCAGAATCTAAACAAACTTTCTCTGATGCTCTTCTATCTGAGATTTTATCCCTCAAGTTCCTGTGGCTGTGGCTGACCAAAACTCTGTACTTTGGTGTTTCAGCCCAGAATGCCTGAGTTTTTGTCAGTTTCAATTCCCTGCACCCTGACTTGACTGCAGCCTGCCCTCAGGCGAATGCCTTAAAAGTAGGAAACTCATCCAGTGCTGATGCCTCCTTCCAAGTTTCAATTCTTCTCCAAAATCTGCCAACGTTTTGTTCACTTTCCAGAACCTTCAGGAGGTGGTTGTTTGTGTTTTGTTCAGAGTTTACAGTTGTTATCTGCAGACTGGTCAGTCTGTTAAGACCTCACTCTGCCATACCAGAGTCTGAACTCTTCCACACTACCTTTTTTTTTTTTTTTAAAGTAATCTTTTAATTTCAAGATAGGTTTAGATTTTCATGAAAGTTGCAGAGATAGTACAGAGAATCCCTATATACCCGTTTTTGTTTCTTCTAATGCTATCCTCTCACATTATCACAGCACATCCATCAGACTAAGAAACCAATACTGGGACATTACCATTAACTACACTACTGACTTCAGACTTCACCAGTTTTTCCATTAATGTCCTTTTCCTATTTTCTATTGTAGGATACCACATAGTAGATTTAGATATCATGTCTCCTTAGTGACCTTTCCTGTACCTTTTCATGTTTTGTTTTTTGACTTTTTTTTTTGATTGAGACAATTTTGAGGCTTACTGGTCAGGTAACTCTATAGAACATCCCTCAATTTGGACTTATCTGATATTTTTCTCATTATTAGACTGGGGCTATGGGTATTGGAGAGAAATATCACAGAAGCTCCTCATTGCACTATCAAAACATAGACGTGCCCATGACATCACTAGGGATGTTAACTTAGTCATTCAGTTTAAAGTACTATACTCTTTGAGGAACTACTATGTATGCACACTTTTCTGTATTTTCCCTTCTACTTAAAAAACTTTTATGGAAAAACTCCTTGTTTAAAGACATAATGTAGTCTCACCCTTCACTTGAAATCACTTCCTTTCAGCTGTAAACACCAGGGAGATTAAACAATATGAAATGACAATATTTAGAGAAGCTTGTCATGGAAAAGAAGATACACAGAGGGTGATACAAATGTAT
Organism: Dama dama; assembly: GCF_033118175.1. Classification (NCBI taxonomy): domain Eukaryota; kingdom Metazoa; phylum Chordata; class Mammalia; order Artiodactyla; family Cervidae; genus Dama; species Dama dama. Next base: position 21,768,497 of record NC_083681.1, read on the forward strand.
ATTTCTTCTAAACAAATTCTTAAAATCCTGTGGTAGGTCAATAATGCATAATAGAATTTCATGGCATGCCTTTCCTTTATTAGAAGATTAAGAGCTTCAAAAAAGTAGTTATTTGCTTTTAAAATGATGCCTGAGGAGTTGGATGGTAATGAGGAAGTAGAAAGAAAAATGTGTACTTGAAATAAAAACCAGCTCTTTTAAGTGTAAAACAAATATTGAATATGAATATGCAATTGTTCAAAATCATAAGTCTGAATTTTCGTATGCTCAGTATGAACGCAAAAGTGCCAATTTAGCCTGTTCAGATAAGAACACAAAGATTCTCTCTTCATGCATTCTTCAACTCCATCCCAGCCAAGGAATAAGTCTTAGGAAACTGACTTTCATTCCTTGAATTCATAAATCTGGTTTTGATTGTCACACCTCTGTAGATACCAAGTTAGAACATGATATGCAATTAGGAACCACATTATTTCATGACATTAAATTTATTTCTATAATTATAAACTATTTTTAAAGAAAATCTGGGAGTATAAAGTATAAGCTGATTATTCAAGCTTAACTGGAGTCTTTTATAGAATTTGTTTCAGTAAAACATCTGTTTCAGTAGTTTAAAAAGCTAACTTGAAAACTCAATATATAAAACAGTGACTAAACATGAGGGAAGGGAATACTGGAGAGGGAGGTCCTAAAACTCTGATTACTCTATTCCTCTTCCACGGTGTTCAAGGTGTTTCAGTAGCCCCTTTAAAAAGTCACAGTTCAAACCAAGGTAAATGCTTCCAAGAGTTCTCAATATTTACTATTACCTTTCACATCTTTTAATAAAACTCTTTGGGAGAAACATGAAGCATACAGGTGTCTTTATTGAGGGTGTGCCAAAAGATGAATTATTGGCTTTAGAATACAAATGAACTTCTCTACAAAACAGAATAGATCAATCAGAATAAAATATTTTTCTTTAAAAAATTATGGGAACAAAACTGAATTATCTTTTTCTCCTCTCCATTATAGAAATTACATAGCTGACTGTATTTCACAGTAGCAAACCCATGTGAATAGTATAAGACAAGCTATGGTTCTCACCTGAAAGTGGCCACGAAGTTCACTGTGGGCCAGCCTAAGACAAAGGATTTCATGGCATTGGTGTTGCCTTCTCCCACTTCATCCACACAGCTTGCTGTCCACATGTCACTTAATTTTATTTTATTTTTTATCTTAAAGTTATTGTTATATCTAGAAAGATAAAAACCAGATAGGATTTCTTGTTATTTTGTTTCTTAAATTTTATGAGAACTTCCGTACTTGTGATAAGAAGACAGTTTTACTAATCATGGGCAAAGAATGTCTTACTCATTGTTTTTACCTTCAGTAAACTGTAACATGTTTGGTTACCTTAGCCTAAAAAGGCCTTTGAAACATTTGACATATTGGTCCTAATGCTTGCATTTATGGCAGCAAATAGCCATAAGCTGGCAATTTTATTTTCTATATGTTGAGCATTACATTTGGATCAAAAGCCTAATTTTATACTTACTGCTGTTATGAAAAGTTAACTCATTTATTATTTATAACTTGTTTATTTAAAAAAATATATAAAATATAAATGGCTGAGTAAAAGATTAAACATAAACATTATTTATTAAAATATTTATAAAATTTTCACCTTATATGCACTAAAAATATAACCAGGAATTAGAGAAATTTACAATGCATTTCCAACTGAGTAGTTGTATGACTTTCTAGACTTTACAAGCAAAGATTATTTTAAATTTCCTTTTTAAAGATTTTTTTCTTACCACTTCCCTTATATTGTGGTGAAAACTGAAAAAAACTATAGCCTAAAAATAGACCCTAAACTGGAAAAAAAGAGGCCAGGAAGTATTATATTTAATGTAGAATTGATATAATTGATACTTATCTCTGGATACCGAGAAAGTGATCTACTTTTAAGTTGGCAATGAAATTGCTTTCTGAATTTCTACCTAATCCTCCTTAAAACCCTGGTATTGAAACCATCATTCTCTTGACCTACTTTACAGATTTAATGCTTATAATGGACCCGAGACTTAAATAGTTAGAAGGCACTGCTAGGGATAAAGAGAATGCCCTAGGAAACATCAGTACTTTCTATCATTCAGAACCATTTACAGAAACACTAAAAGCTAAAATGAAATCAAAGATACTTCATATTCTTAAAACTCCTCATGGAATAGTTAAAGCTAAAATTCTTCAGTAGAACTTATAAAATGAAACAGGATTTTTAAGGAGCCTTTACATGAATGATAATCTGGATTCAAAGCCTCATCTATGCTTCTTGTAAGGCAAACAATGTAAATATAATATAAAAGTGCCTTGTGGCATAATAGCTTCTACCCTATTGCTATAAATCATTAGATTTTTTTTAAAAAGTAAAATCTTACTTTTTCTCTTAAAAATCTTACTTTTTGATGGCAGCTATTTAGGTAATATAAAATTGAAACTATGAATCTTTTGGGAGGAACAGTATGTTTCTGTATCTGTCTTCATACATTTTGAGTTTGTTTTTTTAAATGCCGGCCTCTCTTTATATTAGGAACGTCAGATACCATGTGGGAACTTGTATATCTATTCATCTGGAAGAACGTCATTCCAATAATGCTTTCCCTAGATCAATAAACTGTCAAGACTGTCTACTTCCTTATATTAAAACAAAAAAACAAGGAGCTATCTAAAAGTGTCAACAACACTTTCATTCTAATGGTCAATATTTACTGAGAACATATCATCTACCAGTAATTGTTAACACATTACACATATTAGTTTAATCCTCAAACAGTTTTTTTATAGATAAGAAAATGTCACAGGGAGATTAAGTAATTTACCACAAGCCCAACAGGTTAACTAGCAGAGCTAGAATCTGAACCCAAGCAGGGCTGACTCTTGGGCTTATTTATGCTAATAAGCATTATGTATCTATAAAAAGTCCTGTGGATACGGCAATTCTCACAAAGCACCTGGAGGGGCCTGTGTCTCCATGAAGTTTCTTTCAGCTTTATTATCTTAAACCTTCAGTTCAGTTCAGTCTCTCAGTACTGTTTGACTCTGCGACCCCATGGACTGCAGCACGCCAGGCTTCCCTGTCTATCACCAACTACCAGAGCTTACTCACACTCATGCCCATCGAGTCGGTGATGCCACCCAACCATTTCATCCTCTATCGTCCCTTTCTCCTCCCACCTTCAATCTTTCCCAGCATCAGGATCTTTTCCATTGAGTCAGTACTTCGCATCAGGGGGCCAAAGTATTGGGGTTTCAGCTTCAGCATCAGTCCTTCCAATGAATATTCAGGACTGATTTCCTTTAGGATAGACTGGTTGGATCTCCTTGCTGTCCAAGGGACTCTCAAGAGTCTTCTCCAACACCACAGGTCAAAAGCATAAATTCTTTGGTGCTCAGCTTTCTTCAGAGTCCAACTCTCACATCCATACAAGACTACTAGAAAAACCAAAGCTTTGACTAGATGGACCTTTGTTGGCAAAGTAATGTCTCTGATTTACAACAGGCTGTCTATGTTGGTCATAGAATTTCTTCCAAGGAGCAAACGTCTTTTAATTTCATGGCTGCAGTCACCATCTGCAGTGATTTTGGAGCTGCAAAAAATACTCTCACTGTTTCCATTGTTTCCCCATCTATTTGTCATGAAGTGATGGCACTGGATGCCATGATCTTCATTTTCTGAATGTTGAGATTTAAGTCAACTTTTCCACTCTCCTGTTTAACTTTCATCAAGAGGCTCTTTAGTTCTTCTTCACTTTCTGCCATAAGGGTGGTGTCATCTGCATATCTGAGGTTACTGATATTTCTCCCAGCAATCTTGATTCCAGCTTGTGCTTCATCCAGTCTGGCATTTTGCATGATGTGCTCTGCATATAAGTTAAATAAGCATGGTGACAACATGCAACCTTGACGTACTCCTTTCCCAATTTGGAACCAGTGTGTTGTTCCATGTCCAGTTCTAACTATTGCTTTTTGACCTGCATACAATTTCTCAGGAGGCAGGTGAGGTGGCCTGGTATTCCCATGTCTTTAAGAATTTTCCACAGTTTGTTGAGATCCACACAGTCAAAGGCTTTTGCATAGTTAATAAAGCAGAAGTAGATGTAGATGTTTTTCTGGAACTCTCTTGCTTTTTTGATGATCCAGCGGATATTGGCAATTTGATCTCTGGTTCCTCTGTCTTTTCTAAATCCAGCTTGAACCTCTGGAAGTTCATAGTTCACATACTGTTGAAGCCTGGCTTGGAGAATTTTGAGCATTACTTTACTAGCGTGTGAGATGAGTGCAATTGTATGTGGTAGTTTGAGCATTCTTTGGCATTGCCTTTCTTTGGGATTGGAATAAAGATTGACCTTTTCCAGTCCTGTGGCCACTGCTGAGTTTTCCAAATTTGCTGGCATATTGAGTGCAGCACTTTCACAGCATTATCTTTTAGGATTTGAAATAGCTCAACTGGAATTCCATCACCTCCACTAGCTTTGTTCATAGTGATGTTTCCTAAGGCCTACTTGACTTCACATTCCAGGATGTCTGGCTCTAGGTGCATGATCACACCATTGTGGTTATCTGGGTCATGAGGATCTTTTTTGTATAGTTCTTCTGTGTATTCCTGCCACTCTTCTAATCTTCTGCTTCTGTAAGGTCCATACCATTTCTGTCCTTTATTGTTCCCATCTTTACATGAAATTTTCTCTTGGTATCTCTAATTTTCTTGAAGAGATCTCTAGTCTTATTCTATTGTTTTCCTCTATTTCTTTGCATTGATCACTGAGGAAGGCTTTCTTATCTCTCCTTGCTATTCTTTGGAACTTTGCATTCAAATGCATATATCTTTCCTTTTCTCCTTTGCCTTTAGCTTCTCTTCTTTTCTCAGCTGTTTGTAAGACCTCCTCAGACAACTGTTTTGCCTTTTTTTGCATTTCTTTTTCTTGGGGATGGTCTTGATCACTGCCTCCTGTACAATGTCATGAACTTCTGTCCATAGTTCTTCAGGCACTCTGTCTATCAGATCTAATCCCTTGATTCTATTTGTCACTTACACTGTATAATTGTAAGGAATAGGATTTAGGTCAAATCCCTCAGAATAAATGGAGTAGTCACATAGTCAACAAAAGAGTCTGAAATGCAGTACTTGAATGCAATCTCCAAAATGACAGAATGATCTCAGTTTATTTCCAAGGAAACCATTCAATATCACGGTAATCCAAGTCTATGTCTCAACCAGTAATGCTGAAGAAGCTGAAGTTGAACGAAGACCTACAAGAACTTCTAGAACTGACACCCAAAAGAGATGTCCTTTTTATTACAGGGGACTGGAATGCAAAAGTAGGAAGTCAAATGATACCTCTAGTAACAGGCAAATTTGGCCTTGGAGTACAAAATGAAGCAGGGCAGAGGCTAACAGAATTTTGCCAAGAGAACGCACTGGTCACAGCAAACACTCTCTTAAGAGACAACTCTACACATGGACATCACCAGACGGTCAATACCTATATCAGATTGATTATCGTCTTTGCCCCCAAAGGTGGAGAAGCTCTATACAGTCAGCAAAAACAACACCAGGGGCTGATTGTGGCTCAGATCATGAACTCCTTATTGCCAAATTCAGACTTAAATTGAAGAAAGTAAGGAAAACCACTAGACCATTCAGGTATGACCTAAATCTTAAAACTTACTCTTCCAAATCTCCTTACCTACACTGCTTTCTGATGGGACTCTTTTTTTTTATGGAGGTGGGGGATAAATCTCATGGACATTTATGTCCATAAAGCTAGAGGTACTAGTTTAAAAATACTTAAAACAAGTATTTGAATTTATATTAAGATGGAGAACCTTAGGGTCACAGCGTGTTTCTTCAGATTTTTCACTTCAATTTTTAATAGCATTAGATTACTCCAATAGGAATTTAAAAGTATGAATTCTAGATTTCACTCTATTCCAAGATGGAGATGTTCTTTTAAATACATTTTGGGGTAGAGAACATGTTATATCCCATATGTAATGGATGGTAATCCTATTAGTAATGAATTAATAATTGGAACTTTTTTTTTTCTCCTTATCTTTTTGACCTACACAGAATTCATCATTACATCCCTATTTCTTTCAGGAAATAGAATATGAGAATAGTGATGGTTTAAGACAATATGAAATAACTACTTCCATTTCCTTGTGTGTGCTCAGTCATGCCTGACTCATTGTGACCCCGGACTGTATCTCGTCAAGCTTCTCTGTTCATGGAATTTCTGAGGCAAGAATACTGGAGTGAGTTGCCATTTCCTTCTGCAGGGGATCTTCCCAATCCAGGGATCAAACCTGTGTCTCTTGTCTTTCCTGCCTTGGCAGGTGGATTCTTTACCATTGTGCCACCTGGGGAGCCCTTTTATTTCCTTTTTTGTATATTCCAAATAGGTGCTCTAAGGCTATTAACACAGGGGATATATCAGCTTCTTTATAAATACAGTGATGCTCAAACATTGTTTTAAAAAATGTAAAGACACAATTCTATAGGAAAACAATTTTTAATATACCTTTCTAATGAATATTAAAAGTGGTCCTTAAGGTCACATCCAACTTTAATATTAATACTTGTTTTAATATTGAAAAGAATGACAATAAACTCAAAACAATTTTAGGCAAACATTGTCAACATTCTGCATGAAATGGGAGTAAATAAAATACCTTAGCCAAAGAAAGACTTTTAAAACATTCTGTATTATTGTACTCACTAAAATCCACTTATTTTGACTAAATAAATATGTGACAGTTGGCCAACTATTTATCCCCCCTGAGTTTATTTCTACAGCATCAACTTAAGGACTGAATGCAGTTTCCAAATGGAGCCTGAAGATGAGCTGAGGCAATATTGAACATAAGGTAGCGAATCTGTTCACTAAGTATATTATTAAGTACTGAATGACTCAGTTATTTATAACTGAGTAATAAATAAATAAATAACCTAGTTTATTTGAACAAGTAATTGATTCAGGGTTCAACTCAATCCCACATGCAGGGGTGAGAAGTGATAGGGAGGACATAGGTTTAGTGTATCAGGGGATACACTTCCTGAATGCTATTTCAGAAAAAATAGTCTCATATTAAGGAGGATCTGTCAATATATTAAAATGTTTGATGTATATATATATGTATCAGCAATTTCCCAAAAAATTGCAGTAAAAGTTTTGCAAGATGGCAGCTTTTATTTGTTGTTCAATCGCTAAGTCAAGTCCACCTCTTTGCAACCCCATGGATGGCAGCACATTAGGCTTTTCATCCTCCTCTGTCTCCTGGAGTTTGCTTAAATTTATGCCTATTGAGTCAGTGATCCTATATTGATGGCAGTATTCAACAGTAATGATTATCTCCTCAAATATACATTTTCTTTATGTCAAGGAGAAAGAGTTCATGCCCACAAAATTAACTTAGACCACTCACACTCTTTAATATCCCCAACAAATGTAGACAGTTCTTAAAAATTCAACAATCCCACTTCTGTATATTTATCCAATAACCGAAATCAGGATCTAGAAGAGATATTAGCACTTTCATGTTCAATGAAGCACTATTTACAATAGCCAAGATGTAGAAATGAATTAAATGTCCACTGACACATACATACAGTGGAACAGTACTCAGCTTTAAGAAATCCTTCATATGCAACAACATGGATGAACCCAGAGAACATAATGCTAAGTAAAATAAGCCAATCAGAGAAGAACAATGATTCTACTTATATGAGGTATCCAAGGGAGTCAAACTCACAGAACCTAAGTGAAATATAGGTGGCAAAGGGCTGGGGAAAGGTGGAATGTGGGGAGCTGCTAATTAATGAATAGACATTTTCATTGATGGAAGATGAATACATTCTAGAGATGCTGCCGTGCAACACCGTGTCCATGAACAATACTGCATTGTACCATTAATTTGTTTGGAAGGTAGATCTCAATGTTAAATATTTCTACCACAATAAATTTTTCCTAAGGGAATCACATTCAGAAACAGCTTTGCATTTATTATCTTTGCCTATGGTTTTAAAAGATCAATAGTTCATTAAACATTCTATACCATTTCTTAATTAGTTAGATGAGTAATTAGTTAGATCCTTTTACTCACCACAAGAGAAAGACTGATTCAAAAAACAAAACAACAAAACACTAACCGGTTGAGGAATCTTGTATAACATCCATAAAAAAAGAGGTAAGTTATAGAGACAGCATGGATTAAATTTTGATCGATTCACATTGATTAAATGCATGGAGCTTGATATATGATAGACCTACGTTCAAATGTGGGCTCAACTAATTACTAATTTTGTTAACTTGGGAAAGTCACTTAATTTCTTTAAGAAACATCTTCTGTAAATGGGAAAAATACTATCTATACAACAAAACAGTTATATGAGTAAATTTTTCTAGAAAAATACTTAACAGGCTTCCAATAAATGTTGGAGATCTCCACTATTATCAATACTGCTCAGATTAAATATAGTGCTTGCAAAAGCAGTATTAATATTTAGTCAAGCCTATGCCTTATTCTTTAATTGAACTATAGCTGACTTACAATATTAAACTAGTTTCATGGGTACAGAATAGTGATTCAACATTTTTATAGACTATATTTATTCTAAATTATTATAAAACATTGACAATAATCTCTGTGCTATATATCCTTGTAGCTTATTTATTTCTTAAATAGTGGTTGGTACCTCTTAACCACCAACCCTGTCATTCCCTTCCTGACTTCCTCTCCTCATTGGTAACCATCAGTTCTCTGTATCTTTGAGTCTGTTTCTGCTTTGTTACACATTTTACTTTTTAGATTCCACATGTAAGTGATAACACACAGTAGTTGTCCTGCTTTATCTAATTTATTTCATTAACCATAACACCCTCCAAGTCCATCCATGTTATTGCAAATGACAAAATTTCATTCTTTTTTATGGCTGAGTAGCATCCCACAGTATATACATACCACATATTCTTTTTCGCACTTACTAGATCATATGGAAGTTCAAGTCCTAGTTTTTTGAGGAATCTTCCCACATTGTCAGCACCAGTTTACTCTTACCAATAGTGTACAAGGGTTCCCTTTTCTCCATATCCTCTGCAGCATTTGTTACTTGTGTTCTTGCTGATGACAGCTATTCTGACAGATGTGGGGTGCTACCTCATCATGGTTTTAATTTGCATTTCCCTAATAATTAGTGATATCGAGTGCCTATTGGCTATCTGTAAGTTTTATTTGGGACAATGTCTTTTTTTGGAATTCTTTTTGAACTTTTTTTTTTTTTGAATTTTTTTCTTATTCAGTTAATCTTCCAATTTTATAATTGGGTTGTTTGTTTTTCTGATGTTGAATTGTTTACCTCATCTGAATATTAACCCGTCAGTTATACCATTTGCAAATATTTTCTTCTGTTCAGTAGATTATCTTTGTATTCTGTCAATGGTTTCCTTTGCTGTGCAAAAGTTTTTAAGTTTAATTAGGTCCCACTTGTTTATTTCTTTGCTTTTGTTTCTTTTGCCTGAGGAGAGAGTTAAAAAAAAAATACTGCTATGATTTATGTTGAAGAGTGTTCTGCGAATTTTCTTTTTTTAAATTGTTTTTTATAGATTTTTAAAAATAGGTTTTTATGGTTTCCAGTCTTACATTAAGGTTTTTATTCCATTTTGAGTTTGTTTTTATATATGTTGTGAGGGAATGTTCTGATTTCATTCTTTTATATCCTGCTCTCCAGTTTTCCTAGTAACACTTTTCCTCACTGTATATATACAGAGTAACAGAGTAATCGCAACAGTATTGTACTATTTTGAAGTTTAGTCTGACAGGTAGCATGATACCCCTACCACGTTCTGTCTTCTCAAGATGGCTTTGGCTATGTTATCTCTTGACATTCCATATCAGTTTTAGGATTATTCGCTTGGTTCTGTTAAAACTGTCATGAATATTTTGATAGGGACTACATTAAATCTGTAGACTGTTTTGAGCATTATAGACATTTTAACAACGTTAAATCTTCCAATTGATAAACACAGGACATCTTTCCATTTTTTGGGGGGTATCATCTTCAATTTCCTTCATCAATATTCTTAGTTTTCAGAATTGAGGTCTTTCACCTGCACGATTAAGTTTATTACTTGGCTTTATTTTTTTGGATGCAATTTTAGACTGGATTGTTTTCCCTTTCTGATAGTTTTGTATTAGTGTATAGAAAAGTAGCAGGTTTCTGTATATTAATATTGTATATTAAAATTTACTGTTAATTTACTAGTTCTAATAGCTCTCTGATGAAGACTTGAGGGTTTTTTATACATAGTATATACAGGGTTTTCTATATACAGTATTTGAGTAAGTTCCCAGAGTTGGTGATGGACAGGGAAGCCTGGCATGCTGCAGTCCATGGGGTGGCAAAGAGTGGGACAGACTGAGAGACTATAGGAACTGACCTGATACATAGTGTCATGTCATCTGCAAATAGTGGTAATTTTACTTCTTCCTTTCCTACATGGGTCCCTTTTATTTCTTTTATAATTGTCTGGCTAGGACTTCTAATACTATGTTAAATAGAAGTGGTTAGAGTGGGCATCTTTGTCCTGTTCCTGATTTTAAAGAAAAAGCTTTCAGCTTTTCAGAGTATATATGGTCTTAGGTGTGGGTTTGTCATAAATAGTATTTATTATGTTGAGATGTGTTCTCTCCAGATATGGGGGAAAATTTGATGAATTTTTTTATATCATAAATGGATGCTGAATTTTGTCAAATGTTTCTTCTGTATCTACTGAGGTGATCATGTGATTTCCATACTTTGTTAATGTGGTGTATTGCAATGATTTACTTGCCCATTTTTGAACCATCTTTGCATCTCTGGAATAAACACCACTTGATCACAATCTAAGATCTTTTCTTTGTACTGTTTAACTCAGCTTCCTAATATTTTATTAAGGATTTTTGCATGTATATTAATCAAAGATATTAATCTTTAATTTTCTTTTATTTTTTTTAGTGTCTCAGTCTAGTCTGGCATCAAGGTAATGGTGAGAATGAGTTTGGCAGACTCAGGAAGACAGGAATTAGCTCTTATTTATTTATTTTTAAAAATAAATTTATTCATTGTAATTTAGCTCTTATTTATATGTTTGGTGGAATTTCCCTGTGAAGTCATCTGATCCTGGACTGTTTGCTAGTAGGTTTTTTAAAATTATAAAACCAATTTCAGTACTAGTAATCAGTCTGTTCAAATTGTCTGTTTTCTCTTGATAAAGTGTTAGCAGGTTATATGTTTTTCAACATTTGCCTATTTTTTCTATGCTGTCTAATTTGTTGGCATACAACTATCCACAGAATTCTTTTTTTTTTGGTATCTCTGTGGCTCTGGCTGGTATTTCTCCTCTTTCATTTCTTATTTGGGTCCTGTCCCCTTTCTGCCTGATGAGTCCAGCTAGCAGTTTATCAATTTTATCTTTTCAAAAAAATCACTGGTCTTTTTCTATTACTTTTTGGTCTCTATTTATTTCCTCTCTGATATTTATTATTTCCTTCCTTCTCCTGACTTTAGGCTTTGCTTACTCTTCTTTTATCTAATTCCTTCAGATGGCAGGTTAGCTTGTTTATTTGAGATTTTACTTGCTTCCTGAGGAAGGCCTGTACTGATGTAAACTTCCCAGACAACTCTGTGTGTTAGTCACTCAGTTGTGTCCAACTCTTTGCGACCCCACGGACTGTGGCCCGTCAGGCTTCTCTGTCCATGGGATTCTCCAGGCAAGAATACTGGAGTGGATTGCCATCTCCTTCTCCAGAGGAACTTGCCAAACCAGGGATCAGACCCTGGACTCCTGTGTCGCAGGCAGTTTCTTTAGCATTTGAGCTACAGGGAAGTTACATACAACTACTCTGCTGCATATCATAAATTCTGAAGCATTCTGTTTCCATTTTTATTTGTCACAAGATACTTCCTGATTTCTTCTTTGATTTCTTCATCAGCCCATTGGTTTTCTGTAGCACATCATTTACTCTCCATATGTCTGTGATTTCCCCATTTTTCTTTTTGTAATTGATGTCAAGTTTCATATAGTTGTGATTGGAAGATGGTTGATATAACTTATCTCCTGTTACATTTGTTGACGCTTGTATTTTGGCCCAGAATGTGAACTATCCTAGAGAATGTTTTACGTGTACATTATAAGAACTGGTGTTCTGATTGGAGTGTGCTATTGCTGTTTACTCACTCAGTCCTGTCTGACTCTTTGCGACCCCATGGACTGCAGCATGCCAGGCCTCCCTGTCCATCACCACCTCCTGGAGCTTGCTCAAACTCATGTCCATCGAGTTGGTGATGCCATCCTCTGTCGTCCCCTTTTCCTCCTGCCCGCAATCCCTCCCAGCATCAGGGTCTTCTCTAATGAGCTGGCTTTTTGCACTAAGTGGCCAAAGTATTGGTACTTCAGCTTTAGCATCAGTCCTTCCAATGAATATTCAAGACTGATTTCCTTTGGGACTGACTGGTTTGATCTCCTTGCAGTCCAAGGGACTCTCAAGAGTCTTCTCCAACACCACAGTTCAAAAGCATCAATTCTTTGGCACTCAACCTTCTTTATGGTCCAACTCTCACATCAACACATGACTACTGGAAAAACCATGACTTTGACTGTATGGACCTTTGTCGGCAAAGGAATGTCTCAAGTTTTAATATGCTATCTAGGTTTGTCACAGTTTTTCTTCCAAGGAGCAAGCATCTTTTAATTTCATGGCTGCGATCACCATCTGCAGGGATTTTTGCGTCTGTTGTAGCTATCTATTAAACCCATCTGGTATATTATACCATTTAAGACCACTGTTGCCTTAATAATTTTGTCTGAACGATCTATCCATTGAGCTAAGCGGACTGTTAAGATCTCCACCTGTTACTGTAGTATTGTCAGTTTGTGTCTATTAATAGTTGTCTTATGTCTTTTAATAGTTGCTTGATATATATTTAATAGTTGCTTGACCCCTGTATTGGGTCCATGTATGTCAATCAGTATAATACCCTCTTCTTGTATTGATCCCTTTATTATAAAATAATGCCTGTCTTTGTCTTTGGGTAAATAGCTTTGTTTTAAAGTGTGCTTTATCTTTTCATGTGTATATCTCTGATAACACATGAAAAGATGCTCAACATCACTCATTATCAGAGAAATGCAAATCAAAACCACAATGAGGTACCATTACACGCCAGTCACAATGGCTGCTATCCAAAAGTCTACAAGCAATAAATGCTGGAGAGGGTGTGGAGAAAAGGGAACCCTCTTACACTGTTGGTGGGAATGCAAACTAGTACAGCCACTATGGAGAACAGTGTGGAGATTCCTTAAAAAACTGGAAATAGAACTGCCATATGACCCAGCAATCCCACTCCTGGGCATACACACCAAGGAAACCAGATCTGAAAGAGACACATGCACCCCAATGTTCATCACAGCACCGTTTATAATAGCCAGGACATGAAAGCAACCTAGATGCCCATCAGCAGACAAATGGATGAGGAAGCTGTGGTACATATACACCATGGAATATTACTCAGTCATTAAAAAGAACACATCTGAATCAGTTCTAATGAGATGGATGAAACTAGAGCCCATTATACAGAGTGAAGTAAGCCAGAAAGATAAACACCAATACAGTATACTAACGCATATATATGGAATTTAAAAAGATGGTAATGATAACCCTATATGCAAAACAGAAAAAGAGACACAGATGTACAGAACAGATTTTGGGACTCTGTGGGAGAAGGTGAGGGTGGGATGATCTGAGAGAATAGCATTGAAACAAGTATACTATCAAGGGTGAAACAGATCACCAGCCCAGGTTGGATAAATGAGACAAACGCTCAGGGCTGGTGCACTGGGAAGACCCAGAGGGACTGGATGGGGAGGAAGGCGGGAGGGGGGATCGGGATGGGGAACACATGTAAATCCATGGCTGATTCATGTCAATGTATGGCAAAAACCACTACAATAGTGTAAAGTAATTAGCCTCCAACTAATAAAAATAAATGATAAAAAAATAAAACAAATAATCACTGAACAATGAAAAAAAATGAAGTGTACTTTATCTATATGAGTACTGCTACTCTAGCTTTCTTTTGTCCCATTTGCATGAAATATCTCTTTCCATCCCCTAACTTTCAGGCTGTTTGTGTCTTTAGCTCTGAAGTAAGTCTCATGCAGGTTCACATAGATGGATCTTGGATTTTTACTCCCATCAGTCAGTCTACTTTTTTGACGTATTTTTTCCAATTACAATTAAAGTCATTATTGACAGGCATGTACCCCTACTGCCTTTTTGTTACTTGTTTTCTGGTTGTTTTGTAGTTCACTGTTCCTTTTTTTCTTTTGTTTGCTTTTCTCCTTGTGGTTTGATGACTTTCTTCAGTGGAATGTTTGTATTACTTTTTTTTTTCCTTGTTTTTAGTGTTTGTTTATCTATTGTAGGTGTTTGGTTTGCGATTACCATGGGGCTCATATGCTGACTTGTACCTACTTGTTTTAAACTATAGTCATTTAAGTGTAAACACACTCTAAAAAAATCTCCATTTTTCTCCTTTCCCCACACTTTGTTTTTGATGTCATCTTTTACAAGCTCATATTTATCCCTTAACTGTTTATTTTTTTAAAAAATTACCCAACTAATAAAAAAAAAATAAATACCTTGTTCATAAAAAAAAAACTACCTTATTTATTTTAATTAGAGGCTAATTACTTTACAACATTGTGGTGGTTTTTGCCATAAATCGACAGGAACCAGCCACAAGTATACATATGTCCCCCCATCCTGAACCCGCCTCCCACCTCCTTCCCCTCCCATCCCTCTGGCTTGTCCCAGAGCATGGGCTTTGAGTGCCCCGTTTCATGCATTGAACTTGCACTGGTCATCTATTTTACATATGGTAATATACATGTTTCAGTTTTACGCTCTCAAATCATCCCACCCTCACCTTCTCCCACATAGTCCAAAATCTGTGTCTCTTTTGCTGTCTTGCATATAGGGTTGTCACTACCATCTTTCTAAATTCCATATATATGTGTCAATATACTGCACTGGTGTTTCTCTTTCTGACTTACTTCACTCTGTATAATAAGCTCCAATCTTGTCCTCATTTGAACTGACTCAAATGTGTTTTTTTTTTAATAGCTGAGTAATATTCCATTGTGTATATGTACCACAACTTCTTTATCCATTCATCTGTCAATGGACATCTAGGTTGCTTTCATGTCCTAGCTATTGTAAACAGTGCTGCAAGGAACATTGGGATACATGTGTCTCTTTCAATTCCAGTTTCCTCAGTGTGTATGCCCAGCAGTGGGGTTGCTGGGTCATGCGGCAGTTCTATTTCCAGTTTTTTCACCTTAACTGTTTATTTTAGTTATAACTGATTTTTATAATTTTTGTCCTTTAGACTTAGTACTATCTAAGTCACTGATCCACAGCCTTTACTGTTTATTTTCCTTCACTAGTTGTATATTTCCTTTTCCATAATTTGTTACATCTTACTATGGCGCTTTCTTTTCTACTAAGAGAAGACTCTTTAACATGTTTCAGGGTCAAGTTAGTATTGGTGAACTCTTGGTTTTTGCTTGCCTGAGTTCTTTGTCTTTTCTTCAGTTCTTAATGACCATCTTGCTGGGTAGTATTCTAGGTTGCAGGTTTTTCCCTCTGAGCACTTTAACTATATCATTCTACTTTGTTCTGGCCTGCAAAATTTCTGTAGAAAAAAATCAGGTGATAGCCTTTTGGGGGTCCCCTTGTATTTGACACTTTATTTTTCTCTTGGTGCCTTATTTTTGCCATTTTAATGTAACATGTCTTAGTGTGAGTCTCTTTGGTTTCATCTTATTTGGGACTCTGCTTCTTGCACCTGGTTATCTGTTTCCTTTTTCAGGTTTGGGAAGTTTTCAGCCATAATTTCCACAAATACATTTTTGGCCCCTTTCTGTCTCTTCCTTGGATGCAAATGTTATTATGCTTGCTGTTTTCCCACAGTTTCTTTTAAATGTCATTATTTTTTAATTTTTTTTTCTTTTTGATGGATGATTTTCATTAGTCTATTTTCAAGATCACTAATGCCTTCTTTTGTATCATAATCTGTTGTTAATTCCTTCTAGTCTGCTTTTCATTTCAGTTATTATATTCTTAAACTCTGACCAATATTGTTTACATTTCCCACTTCCTTGTCAAAATTCTGTGTTCATCTATCCTTTAGTTGTTTTTTAAAAAGTTTTTTCTTGTTCTTTTGTTTGAAACATATTCTTCTTTCTTTTCATTTTGGTTAACTTTCTGTCTCTATGAAATGTGGTGAATAATTACCTATCCCAGTCTTGAAGATGTGTCCTTGTGTGGGAGCATCACTGTTCAAGCCTGTTCAAGTCTGTGTATTCCCAGGGGCTTTGGTGGGAGAGCTGGATCTCAACTGAGCATGGATTGTATCATCCCCCTGGGTGTGTTGGCATCTATCGCCTTGGGAAAAGGTAGGGTTGGAAATGGAGGGGCTAAAGCCAGAGCCAAGTGTGAACTGGGGGTTTTACTATGTTCAGTGGCCATCACCATCCTACTGGTGGCAGGGTCAGGTCCAAAGTGTTGGAGCAGAAACCCTGAGGGTCAGATATGAGCTTGTTCTGTTCCCTCTAAGTATGCATTCTCCCCTCTCCTAGTCATGGTACCGTCACTGCAGAGGGGAGTAGGAATGCAGAAAGAGGGGTTTAGAGCAGGCAGCTGGTGCAACTAGGGCATGCACTGGGATGGCTCCAGCATGCCAGACAGATCTGCAGACAGCTCCTGATCCACCGCCTTCCATGAGTGCCAGCAGTAAACGTCCGTGCCACATTTAACTGCAGTGCTGGGTCTGAGTTGGCTCTGTCCCTCACAAGTGCACACTTGCTTTGACAGTATTAGCCTATATCCTAGTTGGTATTTGCACAAGAGCTAGAGGCGATGCTGAGGTATCCATTACTGTCAGAGCCCTAGGTAGTTTTAATCTGCTTCCTCTGCCTTGTTCTGAGCATAAACCAGAGTGTGTCCATGTTCTTCACAGATGGGAGTCTCATTCTCTTACACCCTCCTGTCAGTCAGTGGTTTTCAAACCAGGTAAAGGGGACTTATCTTCCCAGAGCTGGCTGGTGTGCCCAGCATGTGGTTCACACTCCTTAATCCCCAGGAAGGATATGCAAGCTCATGATTTACCCCTCCTCTTCTCTGTACCTTCCTAGGGAAGTGTGTCCTGACCTAATTGCTTCTCCTCCCTTCCTTTATGACTCCTGTGGATCTTTCTTCACAGCTTTGGTTGCCAAAGAGTCTTTCTGTTTGCCTCCAGGTAGTTTTCAGTGAGAATTCCTTTGCATTAAGATGTACTTTGCATGTGTTTATGGGAGTAGGTGAGCTCAGCATCTATCTAATCCACAATCTTGATCTCCTCCCCATTCACATCTTATTTATGACACAGCATAACTTAAATGTGAGGGTACAGATAGTAGAAAAAAGCTAACTCTTCTCCAGTGACCAAAAATCTCTTTGACGAGATACTGGATTTGACAAACTATTCTTTTATGATGTTTCATAAACAATGGAAAGGGATCACAGCAAGTTATAGCTTTCATGTTCTAGGCTGGATGTTAATTGCACTAGAACAGTGTTGAGTAAAAGTGAATTCTTTAGGGTACCTCTAAAGTATATGAGGAAAGAAGAGAAGTTAAAGGCAAAGGAAAAAAGGAAAGATATACCCATTTGAAAGCAGAGTTCCAAGGAATAGCAAGGAGAGATAAGAAAGTCTTCCTAAATGATCCATGCAAAGAAATATAGGAAACCAATAGAAGGGGAAAGACTAGAGATCTCTTAAAAAAACTTAGAGCTATTAAGGGAACACTGAATATAAACATGGGCACAATAAAGGACAGAAACGGTATGGACCTAACAGAAGAGGAAGACATTAAGAAGAGGTGGCAAGAATACACAGAAGAACTATACAAAAAGATCTTAATGACCCAGATAATCATGATGGTGTGATCACTCACCTAGAGCCAGACATCCTGGATGTGAAGTTAAGTGGGCCTTAAGAAGCATCACTATGAACAAAGCTAGTGGAGGTGATGGAATTCCAGCTGAGCTATCTCGAATTCTAAAAGATGATGCTGTTAAAGTGTAGCACTCAACATGCGAACAAATTTGGAAAACTCAGCAGTGGCTGGCCACAGGACTGGAAAAGGTAAGTTTTCATTCCAATCCCCAAAAAAGGCAAAGCCAAAGAATGTTCAAAGCATTGCACAATTGCACTCTGCTCACAGGCTAGCAAAGTAATGCTGAAAATTCTCTAAGCTAGGCTTCAATAGTACGTGAACCAAGAACTTCCAGATATTCAAGCTGGATTTAGAAAAGGCAGAAGAACCAGAGATCAAATTGTCAACATCCACTGGATCATAGAAAAAGGAAGAGAATTCCAGAAAAACATCTACTTCTGCTTTTTTGACTACACCAAAACCTCTGACTGTGTGGATCACAACAAACTGGAAAATTCTTAAAGAGATGGGAACACCAGACCACCTTACATGCCTCCTGAGAAATCTGTATGCAGGTCAAGAAGCAAGTTAGAACCAGACATGAAACAACAGACAGGTTCCAAATTGGGAAAAGGGTATGCCAAGGCTATATATTGTCATCCTGCTTATTTAACTTATATGCAGAGTACATCATGCGAAATGCTGGGCCAGATGAAGCACAAGCTGGAATCAATATTGCCAGGAGAAATATCAATAACCTCAGATATGCAGATGACACCACCCTTATGGTAGAAAGTGAGGAGGAACTAAAGAGCCTCTTAATGAAAGTGAAAGAGGTGAGTGAAAAAGTTGACTTAACACTCAACATTCAAAAAACAAAGATCATGGCATCTGGTCCCATCACTTCATGGCAAATAGATGGGGAAACAGTGCAAACAGTAGAAACTCTATTTTCTTGGGCTCCAAAATCACTGCAGATGATGACTACAGCCATGAAATTAAAAGACGCTTACTCCTTTGAAGGAAAGTTATGACCAACCTAGACAGCATAGTAAAAAGCAGAGACATTACTTTGCCAACAAAGGTTTGTATAGTCAAAGCTATGGCTTTTCCAGTAGTCATGTATGGATGTGAGAGTTGTACCATAAAGAAAGCTGAGTGCCAAAGAATTGATGCTTTTGAACTGTGGTATTGGAGAAGACTCTTGAGAGTCCCCTGGACTGCAAGGAGATCAAACCAGTCAATCGTAAAGGAAAACAACCCTGAGTATTCATTGGAAGGACTGATGTTGAAGCTGAAACTCCAATACTTTGGCCACCTGAATTGAAGAGCTGACTCAGTAGAAAAGACCCTAATGCTGGGAAAGACTGAAGGTAGGAGAAGTAGGGGACAACAGAGATGAGATGGTTGGATGGCATCACAGACTCAATGGACATGAATTTGAGCAAGCTCTGGGAGTTGGTGACGGACAGGGAAGCCTGGCGTGCTGCAGTCCATGGGGTCATAAATAGTTGGACACAAGTGGGCGACTGACCTGAACTGAAAGTATATTCAAATATGTCTGCATCCTTCATTTAACTCCCATTTCTCCAGATAAAGCCTTCATTATCTCTCATAAGGACTATTACAATAACCTCCAGTCCAGTCTCCTTGCTTCTACTCCTGTCTACCCTCTAATCCATTATCTACTATAGCGAGAAGAGTATTTAAAAAATACGTACCCCATTATGCTACTCCCCTAGTTAAAACCACTTGGAATAAAACGTAAACTCTATCATGGCCTTTTGGTACTCAGCCTCCAAGATACGCCCAAAGATCCTGGCTTCCCAATATTCTGAGTGGCTAATAGCCTATATTAGAAATGATGTTATACTATTTTAAAGTTAGGTTAGAAAGGACTGCAGCTTCTATTTTAGGTGTTCTCTCCCTTCAACAGGGCTTTCTCAATGGCTCAGAATGTAAACAATCCACCTGCAATGCAGGAGACGTAGGAGACGTGGGTTCAATCCTTGGGTTGGGAAGATCCCCTGGAGGAGGGCATGGCAACCCACTTCAGTATTCTTGCTGCAACTGAACACACACACTCCTTCGATACTCTCTTCCTCATTCTCTTGGATCTTTCACTTTAAAGGAAACAATTCCATGTTAAGAGCAGCTCTGTGGATAGACTTACATGGAAAAGAACCACAGCCTCTGGCCACGAGCCACTGTGGAACTGAGGATGGCCAGGATCCACATGAGTGAACTGGGAGGTTTGAAGACTCTTCATTCAAGCTCTGAGATGACTATAAACCTGGTCAACAGCTCTACTGTAACCTCATTAGGGCCCTTGAGCCAGAAACACCTGGCTGAACGATTCCCAGATTTTTGACTCAGAGAAAAAAGTTTGTAGTCATAAACTGTTACCTTTTAGGGTAATTTGTTATATAGAAATAGATAATTCATGCAGCCAACAAAGGTCCTGATAACTGATCCTTGTCTATTTCTCCAATATCAATTTATATTACTCTCTTCCTGCTTATTATGCTCCAGTGACATAGGCCTTCTTTCAACTCCGAAGGGCCAAACTTTCCCCCTGCTTTGTACCTGCTATTACTTCTACTTTGAATACCCACACTCCTAATATCTGAATGGCTAGTCATTTTTTACTCTTCATTGATTTTATTCTTCCTACCTAACGTATGTCCCATAATTCACTTTACCTGATTTTCTTCATGGCAGTAAGCACAATTTGTAATTTCCCCCCATCCACGTTATAAATGAAAGTATCAGGAAAGCAGGGACCATATCCATCACATTCTTCACTGTATCCCCTATATTTATTTTCACAGCATGGCACAGAGCGGGACTTAAATGAACACTTGTTAAATGAGTAAATAATTGGAACATTTTTTCAAAAACAAAACAAACATAAAACTCACTTCAGACATTAGCTATGGTAATAGAGGCCACATAATCTTATAGTGATATTGAAAAGAAAGGTTATCTTTGTTAGTGGAAATGCAACTTCATAATGATAAGCCAGGAGAAAGTGTCCAGTATACTTACTTGATTTTGGCCACAACAAACAGATCATTGAACAGGAAAAGATGCCGCTCCTGCCTCTGCAGGCCTCTTTTGAGTTCGACCCGGCCATCGATAAGCAGAGTCCGACTGGAGCACACAAACGATGACAGAAACGCACATGTGTCCAGGCTAGCAGAAGGACTTTCTCTGTGAAAGAGCAAACACCACATATCTTCAGCCAAATTATCAAACATAGGATTGTTTCTACAGAAATTATAGTTTAAAATTGGTCAAGAAATACAAAGCTCTATAATTTTTTTTTTTAATGCAATGGCATAGTTTCCTAACAGCTTGTCTTTTCACATTAATGCAAACTTACATATACTCTTTTGTGTAAGATTTTTTTCTACTCAGTACTTCTTGTTACGCTTAGTCTATCTTAACCTGGTAGGCCTCAATATCTCATTATAAACTTTTTTAAACAAAAAGCAAAATATTTTATAATAAACATATGTATATCCCAACCTAGATTCTACTATTAAAATTTTACTATACTTGCTTTATCAGATACCTATCCAACTATCTACTAACCCATTCTATTTTTGGTGTTTCAGGACAAACTGATTTTCACCCTGAGTATTTTAGCATGCGTGTCATGTGCAATGCGATGCACAATTCTCAGGTATACACTTCATGAGTTTTGACAAATGTATTCACTTGTGTGATTTAAACCTTTACCAAGATGTAGAATATTATCATCACTCCAAAAAATTTTCCTCTTATTCCTTTTCAGTTATTATATTTATTAGATAAAGATGGCTTCTCTGTATTAGCCTGAGTTGTTTATATCTTCATTGCAGGCTGAGATCCATTAGCTCCAATGTCAGCTGGAACTAAATGCTGTATAAACTAACATTTTTATACATTCAATTATTTTTAAAAAAATGACCCAAAACAAGCAGACTTAATGATTTATAGCTTGCCTGCTTTGTATACTTCACAAAACAACACTGAACATCTGATAGCCATTGATAAGACAGAGGTTGGGGTTTTAAGTCACTACTATCTCTGATCCAGACTCCTCAGTGTGCTACTAAGCAACATCACTTAGACATGTGACCTCCAGAGACAGTCACTGCAGTCTCCTTCACCTCAGGAACTCCTTTGCCCTCCTTCTCTTTTGGCCATAAGCCTCTAGCTAGTCTCATGCTGAGAGGACTTTTCTTATGCAAACCTGTTCAGTGATAATAGCTTTTCATTCATCAACCCCCAGATCCCTCAAACTCCTTACACCAGTTAATCCTTATTTCATCAGTCCTAAAGCAACCATTATTATGATTTTTTTTTCCCCTCTGAAATTTTGCCTATTCTAGCATTTCATATTAATGGAAACTTATATATACTCCTTTGTGTAAGATTTCTTTTACTCAGTATTTTTTGTTACATTTATTAGCAAATCATTCCTTTGTATTGATGAACAGTATTCCACTGTATAAATATATGCTTGCTTATTTATTCTCCTATTGATGGACGGCTGGACTCTTGCCCGTTTTTAGCTATTATGAATAAAAGTGTTATTAAACTTCTACTAGTCTTTTTTGGTAACCTATGTTTACATTTTTCTTGGATAAAGAGCTCACAGTGGAATTGCTGGGTCACAGCGTAGCTGTATGCTATTTTTAGGGGGAAAAAAAAAAAAGCTACCACTAAGTTTTCCAAAATGGTTGTATTAATTTATATTTTCAACAATATTCCAGGATAATTCCCATTACTTCACAACCATGTCAACATTTGTAAATGTTTTATATTTTGGCCATTCTAGTGGCATATTGCATCAAGATTTTAATTTGCATTCCTGATGACTAATAATGTTAAATATCCATGTTCTTACTGGTTATTTACATATATTAATTTGTGAATTGCTCCAAATCGCATTTATTTATTATTGAAATTCAGGAATTTTTCATATATCCTGGATTTATCTCTTGGATATACATACTTGTATATATACACACACACACACACATATGTATATATAAATATATATTTACCTTTTGTCAAATTTTGCAAGTATTTCCTTCTAGTCTGTGATTTGCCTGTATATATATATTTTTTTATTTATTGGAGTATAGTTGATTTACAATGTTGTGTTAATTTCAGATGTATAGCAGAAAGAATCAGTTATACATATACATATTTCCCCTCTCTTTGAGATTCTTTCCCATATAAACCATTACAGAGGATTGAATACAATTTCCTGGCCTACTCAGAATACTGAATACTTATCAGTTATCTATTTTATATTTAGTAGAGTGAAAATGTTGGCTTAAAGCTCAACATTCAGAAAACTAAGATCATGGCATCTGGTCCCATCACTTCATGGCAAATAGATGGGGAAACAGTGGAGACAGTGGCTGACTTATTTTTTTGGGCTCAAAATCACTGCAGATGGTGACTGCAGCCATGAAATTAAAAGATGCTTACTCCTTGGAAGCAAAGTTATGACCAACCTAGATAGCATATTAAAAAGCAGAGACATTACTTTGCCAACAAAGGTCCATCTGGTCAAGGTTATGATTTTTCCAGTGGTCATGTATGGATGTGAGAGTTGGACTGTGAAGAAAGCTGAGTGTCGAAGAATTGATGCTTTTGAACTGTGGTGTTGGAGAAGACTCTTGAGAGTCCCTTGGACTGCAAGGAGATTCAACCAGTCCATCCTAAAGGAGATCAGTCCTAGGTGTTCATTGGAAGGACTGATGCTGAAGCTGAAACTCCACTTGGCCACCTCATGTGAAGAGCGGACTCATTGGAAAACACCGTGATGCTGGGAGGGATTGCGGGCAGGAGGAGAAGGGGACAACAGAGGATGAGATGGCTGGATGGCATCACTGACTCACTGGACATGGGTTTGAGTAAACTCCGGGAGCTGGTGATGGACAGGGAGGCCTAGCGTGCTGCGATTCATGGGGTCGCAAAGAATCGGACACGACTGAGCGACTGAACTGTGTATATGTCAAGTTCAATCTCCCAGTTTATCCCCCTCCCTGCTTTTTCTTGTTAACTTACATCTGTAACTCCATTTCTGTTTTGTAGATAACTCTGTTTCTGTTTTTAACATTCCACATATAAGTGATATCACATATTTGTCTTTGATTTATGTCACTCAGTATGACACTCTCTAGGTCCTTCCATGTTGCTGCAAATGGCATTATTTCAATCTTACTATGGTTGAGTAATATTCCATTGTACATATGTACCACATCTTCTTTATCCATTCCTCTGTTGATGGACATTTAGTCTGCTTCTGTGTCCTGGCTATTGTAAATAGTGCTTCAATGAACATTGGGGTGCATGTATCTTTTTGAATTATGGTTTTCTCTGGATAGATGCCCAGTAATGGAATTGCAGGATCACATGGCAGCTCTGCTTTTATTTTTTTAAGAAACCTCCATACTGTTCTCCCTAGTGGCGATACTAATTTACATTCCCACCAGTGGTTTAGGAGAGTCACCCTTTTCTCCATTCCTTTGCCAGCATTTATTGCCTGTAGATTTTTTGAGATGGTCATTCTGATTGGTGTGAGGTGATACCTTGTTGTAGCTGTAATTTGCATTTACCTAATGAAAAAGTGATGCTGAGCCATCTTTTCATGTGTTTGTTGACCATCTGTATGTATTCTTTGGAGAAATGTCTATTTAGATCTTCTGGCCATTTTCTGATGGGGTTGTTTGTTTTTTATATTGAGTTCCATGAAGTATTTGTATATTTTGGAGATTAATCTCGTCAGTTGCTTCACTTGCAATTATTTTCTCCCATTCTGAGGGTTGTCTTTTCATTTTGTTTATGGTTTTCTTTGCTGTGTAAAAGCTTTCAAGTCCCACTTGTTTATTTTTGTTTTTATTTTCTTTACTCTAGGAGGTGGACTGAAAAAGATCTTGCTGTGATCCATGTCAAAGAGTGTTCTGCCCAAGTTTTCCTTCTAAGAGTTTTGTGGTGTCTGGCCTATCATTTATGTCTTTAATCCACTGTGAGTTTATTTTTATGTATGGTGTTAGGAAATGTTCTAATTTCATTCTTTTCATATGTAGCTGTCCAGTTTTCCCAGCACCACATCTTGAAGAAACTGTCTTTTGTCCATTGCATGTTCTTGTCTCCTTTGTTATAGATTAAGAGGCCATGTGTGGGTTTATTTACTCTGGACTTTCTACCCTGTTCCCTTGATTTATATTTCTTTTTTTTCTGTCAGTATCATACTGTCTTGATGACTGTAGCTTTGGAGTACAGTCAAAAGTCAGAAAGGTTGATTCCTTCAGCTCCATTTTTCTTTCTCAAGACTGTTTTGGCTATTTGCAAAATTTTTTGTTCTAATGTAATGGAAAATGCTCTTAGTAATTTGATAGCACTTACATTAAATCTGTAGATTGCTTTGGGTACTACAGTCATTTTCACAATATTGAGTCTTCCCATCAATAGACATGGTCTAGCTCTCTACCTGTTTGCATCATCTTCAATTTCTTTCAGCAATATCTTACAGTTTTCTGAGTAGAAGTCTTGCACCATTAGGTAGTCTTATTCCTAGGCATTTTACTCTTTTTGATATGATGGTGAATGGGACTGTTTCGCTGATTTTCTGATCTTTCATTGTTAGTGTATAAGAATGCAAAAGATTTCTCTGTGTTATTTTTATATCCTGCAACTTTGTAAATTCATCAATGAGCTCTAGTAGTTTTCTGGCAGCATCTTTAGAATTTTCTGTGAATAGTATCATGTTATCTCCAAACAGTGACAGTTTAACTTCTTTTCCAATATAGATTACTTTCTTTTTCTTCTCTGATTGCTGTCACTACGACTTCCAAAATTATGTTGAATAATAGCGGGGAGAGTGGACATCCTTGTCTTGTTCCTAATCTTAAGAAAGCTTTCAGTTTTTCACTAGTGAGAATGATGCTTGCTGTGGGTTTGCTGTATATGGCCCTTATTATGTCAAGGTAAGTTACATTTGGCTTTCCTGGTGGCTTAGCAGTAAAGAATCCACCTGCTGATGGAGGAGACAGGAGTTCTATCCCTGGGTTGGGAAGATGCCCTGAGAAGGATATGGCAACCCACTCCTACGGTTGCCTGGGAAATATGGGCAGAGGAGCCTGGGGAGGCTACAGTCCATGGGGTCACAAAGAGTTGGACATGATTTAGTGACTATACAGCCACACATGTTCCCTTATGCACACTTTTTGAAGAGTTTTCCAATCACAAACAGGCATTGAATTTTGTCAATTTTTCTGTGTCTATTGAGATGATCATATGGTTTTTATTCTTCACTTTATTCATGTGGTATTTCATACTGATTTGCAGATATTGAAAAAAATCTTTGTATTCTTAAGATAAATCCCACTTGATCATGATGTATGATTCTTTTAATGAGTTGCTGGATTCAGTTTAGTATTTTCTTGAGGATTTCTGTGTTGACATTCTTCAGTAATACTGATCTGTAATTTTCTTTTTTGTGTGTGATATTTTTGTCTGGTTTTGGTATCAGGGTGATGGTGGCCTCACCGAATGATTTCAGAAGTGTTCCTTCCTCTGCAATTTTTAAACTAAATATTGCAGGATAATTCTAGTTACTTGATGAAGCCTACTTTACTATTTTTATAGTGATTTCTGTGTCCTTTTAAAGAAATCTTTGCCTATCCCCAAGTCATGAAGATACTCCCCAACATTTTTCACTAAAGTCTGTATGATTTTAGTTTTTACAACTAAGTCTACGATTTATGTTAAATTAATTTTGGTTTATGGTATAAGGTAGGGGCTTAGCTTCATTTTGTTTTTCTATATGATCACCTTATTGTTCCAGCACCACATGCACAAGAGATTTTCCTTTTCTCGGGACTGCTTTGGTACCTTTGTTGAAAAATCACATGACTACAGAGCACAGGTTTATTTTTGGGCTTTCTATTCTTTTTCTTTAAAGTTTATAAACAAACTTCAGTATAGAGTATAGAATATCCTGAAAATTCTATGTTAGCATGAACTTGTACTCTTTTCCTTCCCTGTTTATTCAGTTGGAGGCTAAGTGCTTTACAATGTTGCAGTGGTCTCTGCCATACATCAGTGTGAATGCGTTGTAATTATATATATAACCCTTCCCTCCTGAGCCTTCCCCGCCATACCCTCTCCGCTCCTCTAGGTCATCAGAGCATCAGGTTCAGTTCCCTGTGTCACACAGCAGCTTCCTGCTAGTCATCTATTTTATACATGATAAGAGTACATGTGTCAATGCTACTTCCTCAAGTTGTCCTACCCTCTCCTGCTTCCCCTGCTCCATCCACCAGGTCATTTTCTACATCTCCATCTACACCCCTTCCCTGTAAATAGGTTGATCAGATTCACTGATCATTTTAAGAATTAATCTATGTCAGAATCACACTGCCTTATTATTCTATCTTTACAGAGCAAATCACAAAATTAGGCAGTATAAGTCTACGAACTTTTTCTTTTTTTAAAACTGCTTCGGATAACCTGGGCTTCCCTGGTGGCTCAGTGGTAAAGAATCTGCCTTCAAAGCAGGAGCCGCAGGAGACTCGGGTTTGATTCCTGGGTCAGGAAGATACACTGGAGAAGGGTATGGCAACCCACTGCAGTATTCTTGCCTAGAGAATCCCATGGACAGAGGAGCCTGGCGGGCTACAGTCCATGGTATCCCAAAGAGTTGCAGAAGTGACTTAGCAGCAGCAGCAGCTTTCGGTAGTCTGCTATTATTCAAATCCTCTGTAATTATTTTAATTACACTGTATTAAATAATACACTGCATTAGTACATATAATCCTCTGTATTAATTTATACATTTTTGAGATTAACAAACATGAAGAACACAGGAAAGAAAACCTATTGCGGCTAAGGAAGAGGCAATGAACACAGCTTCAATTATACTGAGTGTAAAATTAGCAGTGGACTAAGTGATATGCAGAGATAAGGCAGGCAGCTCCACTTAAAAGAGATATCATATTTGTAATCATACAAAGACAGTTGCATTAATAATACTACGGGAAGACTAGACTTGCCCACAGAAAGGGCAAAGTCTAAGAAAAAGGCAGAAACATATATCTGAAAAAAAAAAATAATGTGAAAGGGTGAAGAAAGGAGGAGAATCTGTGAACGAGATGGGAGACTAGTGAATTAAGCAGCAGAAAAGGAATAATAAAAAGGAGTGGTGGTCTGTAATTGCTGAAACTGGTAGAAGGAGATAATAAATTGAAGACTGAGAAGATGTCTAGGAAAAAATTGTCAGTTAGTCATTAAGATCTTGAAGAAAAAACAGTTCCAGGCAGAACTTAAATAGTTTGGGGTCTGAGGGAAAGAGTGAAAAGATTACACACAGTTACATACAGTTCCACTGTATATTACAATTATTTTTTTAAGTAGATAAATTAAGATTCTTAGCTGCAATTTCAATATCAAACTCTCAAAATTAATAAAATAAGTAGACAGAAAAGTAGGATACAGTAGATATGAAAAGCACAATGAAACAATTCAACATAATTAAGATTTATATAATTTCCACACAACAGAAGGATAAAAATTCTATTCCAATTCCCATAGACTATAAACCAGGAGGCACTGAAACATATCCAGGGATATAAAATGAGGTGCAAAAATTTCACGGTCTAAAGGTATTGAAATCATATAGCCTTATAACTGTGGAATTATGTTAAAAATCATTATCAAAAGGTATTTGAAAATGACTCACATATTTTCAAGTGGATTTTCACATTTACAAAGAGAGATCTTTGACTTAGCCATTGAAAGCCTCAATAAAGTTAAAAGACTGAAAAAATATAGAAGGTTATAGTAGAGAAGAAAGGATTTAATTGAGAGTTTAATATAAAAGATACTTTAAAACCCCATATATTTGGAAATTAAACGTCCATTTTAAAATGATGGGTGTATCTAATAGCCATTACAAGGAAAATTAGAAAATATTTGTAACAATAAAAATGAAAACAATTTATGAGAATTTGTTGCATGCAACTGAAGCTGCTCAATGAAACTAGTTAACAATGCAAAACCTGGAATAAGGTATTAAAATAAATAATGGACACAAGCACAAAATTTTGTGAAATTTGAACAAAATCTGTGTTTTAGTTAATAATACTGTATCGCATGTTAGTCCCCCCAGCCCTTTTTTTTTAAACATAGTATTTCTTTATATTCTCAGAACTGGATTAGAAGTTTCAAGCCTCATTCAATTTAAAAAAAAAAAACTCACTAAAATAATAAACTTTCTAGAATTTTAGCAGTAATATTAGGTGCCAGAATAAATGGAACTATATCAAAGTTTTGAGTGAATATAAATTAGAAATTTAGCATTTTATTCATACTTAGACAAGTGAAACCAAAATGTCACAAAATTTTTAGCTAAGCAAAAATTTATGTTTCCTAATATATATATATATTATACATACTATATATATGTAAACAAAAGCTTTTCTACTACATTTGATAAAAGCTTGAGAAAGAATAATGAAAAAAAGACACCGAGAAATTGAAAAACATTACCTAAATGAAACGGAAGCACTGAAAATGAAATAGAAAAGTTGAAACAAACTAGATAAAAGTAAATCATCATCATATAGCTCAGTTTTTTTAAAACATGGCTGTTCATTAGAATCATATCTGGAGGTCTGAATTAGAAGAAAACAATACCTGGGCATTTATATTTTTCAAAAAATTCCAAGATAATTCTAAAGTCATCTGGATTTTAAAAGGTGATTACAGATTTTTCTATCAAATGGCAGTTTCAATGATAGAGAATTCTGTTATTTTCTGTTGACCAATCATGATACAATGGTATTAAAACGAGTAATAGTTACATAACCACGATAGTAAAAGATGTTTATCAGTTTTCACAACCATTAGCCAGATAAAAAATAAAAGATAACTACAATCGAAAGCCATCCTGGAAACATGATTACCCTAACAATATAAGATAATCACATACAATTTGGGAGGTTGAACAGAGTGATGTGGTGAGTGGAAATGCATACATACACATGCTTTTATCCACCCAGCCAGTCTGTCTTTTGGTTGCTGCATCTAACCCATTTACATTTAAGGTAATCATGAATATATATGATCCTATTACAATTTTTTAATTGTTTTGGGTTTATTTTTCCTTCTTTTGTGTTTAGAGATGTTCCTTTAGCATTTGTTGTAAGGCTGGTTTGGTGGTGTTGAATTCTCTTAACTTTTGCTTGTCTGGAGAATTTTTTATTTTTCTGTCAAATATGAACAAAAGTCTTGCTTGGTAGAGTATTCTTGACTGTAAGTTATTCTTTTACATCACTTTTAAATACATCATAATGTTCCCTTCTTGCTTGTAGAGTTTCTGTTGAGAAATCAGCTGATAACCTTATGGAAGTTTCCTTGTATGTTATTTGTCATTTTCCCTTGTTGCTTTTAATGTTCTATCTGTGTCTTTAATTTCGGTCAGCTTAACTACTATTAATATGTGTCTTGGTGTGTTCCTCCTTGGGTTTGTCCTGCCTAGGACTGTCCATGCTTCCTGGACTTGGATGACTATTTCCTTTCCCATGTTAAGAGAAGTTTTCAGGTACTAGCTCTTCAAATATTTTTTTCAGGTCCTTTCTAGATTTTCTCTCGGGGCAAGTGCTCTGAGCCCCACATCAGGTTCCCTGGCCCAGAGATCGCGCACCAGAGAGATGAGCCCCCAGAACATTTGACGTTGAAGGCCAGCTGGCTTAATATCAGTAGCACCACATGACTGGGGGAAACCGAGACTTCACTCTTAAAGGGCACACCCCAAATCTCACACATAACAGGACGCAAGGAAAGAAGCAGTAATCTGATAGAAGTCTGGGACAGGCCTACCTGCTGATCTTGGAGAGTCTCCCGAATAGGCAATGGGTGGATATGGCTCACTGTGGAGAAACAGACCGTAGCAGCAACCATTCTCGGGAGATCCTCCTACTGTGTGGAAGCTGGTGCTGGCAGGCGCCAGTGGTGGGATCTTTCCTCTAGCTCATTAGTGCCAAGAGAGCCCCAATATTGCCTGTAGGTGCCAGTGCTGGGACACATCAGGCCAAGAAACCAACTGGGTGGCGACACAGCTCCACTTATCAGCAGACAGGTTGCCTAAAGCCCTCTTGAGTCCACAGCTGTCTCCAGACATGCCTCTAGACGTGGCCCTGCCCACCAGAGGGCCCCAGACACAGTTCTATCCACCAGAGGGCAGGATCCTGCTCCAGAAACCCCTGGGAACCTCCTGACCCATAGGAAAGCTGCACTCGCCTTGAGACCAACATCACCCACCAAGAGGCAGAAAGAAGAAAACCACTATCCTGCAGCCTGCCCACAGCACGCCAGACCTTGCCCCAAGATGAGCTGGGCTTTGGCCCTGCCCACCAGCAGACTAACACAAGCTCTGAGACACCCTGGACCCCATACCCAACTATATCAAGAACTCTCTTCCCCAACCAGTGACCTGACAGCAACTCTAGGATCCCTGGACTCTATAACCAGATTCCAGGACCCAATATTGACTGGCAGTAGTCCAGTGCTAACTCTAGGACCTGGTTTCACCCATCAGTGGTCAGGCAACAGATCTGGAGTCCTCTGGACACTGACTTTGCAAAGTGGTGAACCAGCAGAAGCCCCAGAGCCTCCGGGGGTAACACAGTCAGCTTCTTCATGAGCCAGTCCCACCTATCACTGGCTGGCAGCCTCTGCACAAGGCAAGAAGCTGAGCCAACCACGCCTCTACTCCACCTACATAGTCTGCTCACCACAACAGAAAGATTTATGCAACCTTCATAGGGGGAACTTCCAGAGAATATAGACTGGGTGATGAGAGGGGACTGTGCTGCTGGAAGCACAGATGTATCATACAAAAGATAACTTCTCTAAGGTCAGGAATCACAACCAATCTACTAGATACATAAAAAGAGACAGCAACTGAGGCAAAATGACGTGATAGAGGAAAATGTTCTAGAATAAAAGAACAAGATACAGACACGGAGAAGAACTATGTGAGGCAAAGATAAGAAATCTACATGAAATGGAGTTTAGGATACTGATTGTTAAGATGATGAAAGAACTCAGAAATAGAATGGATGCACAGAGTGAGAAGTTGGAAGTTTTTAACAAAGAGTTAGAAAATTCAAAGAACAGCCAAACTGTAGCCTGGTGGGCTATAGTCCATGGCGATTCCCCAGGCAAGAACACTGTAGTGGGTTTCCATGCCCTACTCCAGGGGATCTTCTCAACCCAGGGATCGAACCCAGGTCTCCTGCATTGCAAGTGGATTCTTTATGCCAACTGAGCCACCACGGAAGCCCTAAACAGAGACGAAGAATAATAACTGAAACGAAAAATAGACTAGAAGGAATCAGCAGGAGACAACGTGATACAGAAGAATGAATCAGCAAGCTATCAGCCAGAGCAGTGGAAATTACTGATGCTGAACAGAGAAAAAATGAAAAAAAAGAGGACAATTTAAGAGAGCTCTGGGCAAACATCAAGTGCATTAAAATTCCCATGACAGGGGTCCCAGACAGAGGAGAGAGAGAGAGAAAGGGACAGAGAACGTATTTGGAAACATGACAGCTTGAAAACACCCCTAACTTGAGATAAGAAACAGATATCCAAGTCCAGGAAGTACAGGGAGCCCTGTGCAGGAAATGGAGGATCAACCCAAAGAGGACAACACCAAGACACCCTGCAATTAAAAGTGCTAAAAATAAAGACACGAGTGAATACTTATTAAAAGCAACAAGGGAAAAGCAATAACATATCTACAAAGGAACCCTCTTAAGTCAATCAGCTTGACTTTTCAGCAGAGAGTCTGCAAACCAGAAGGGAGTAACATGAAATATTTTTCAATGATGAAAGAGAAAAACCTACAACCATGGAATTACCCAGCAAAGCTTTCCTTCAGATTTGGAAGACAGATCAAAACGTCTTACAGAGACGTGAAAGCCGAAAGAGTTCAGCATCACAAAACCAACTTTATAAGGGATTTCTCTAAATAGACAAGGCTACAGCTAGAAATATGAAAATTATTAAAGGAAAAATTTCACTGGTAAAGGCAACTATTCAGTAAGGGTAGTAGGCCAATCACATATAAAGAGAGTAGGAAGGTTAAAGAAAAAGAAAGTAGCAAAGTCACCTATATACACAGTAAGTAGTTAATGCACACACAAAAGGTGGTAAAATATAATGTCCCAGTCATATAAACATGTGTGCTCAGTCGCCTCAGACATGTCTGACTCTTTGAGACCTCATGACCATAGCCAGGCAGGCTCCTCTGTCCATGGGATTTTCCCAGCAAGAATACCGGAGTGGGTTGCCATGCCCTCTTCTAGTGGATCTTCCCAACCCAGAGACTGAACCAATGTCTCCTATGTTTCCTGCAATGCAAGCAGATTCTTCACCACTGGGCCCCTGGGGAAGTCGATCATAAACATGGGGCACAGGTAAAAATGCAGGGTTGTTAAACTGCTTTCAAACTTAAGAGATCATCAACTTCTACTATTGTTCAGCCATCCAGTTGTGTCTGACTCTTTGTGACCCAGTGGACTGCCGCATGCCAGGCCTTCCTGCCCCTCACCATCTCCCAAAATATGCCCAAGTTCATGTCCACTGCATCAATGATGCTGTCCAGCTATCTTATCCTCTGACAACCTTTCTTCCTTCTGCCTTCAATCTTTCCCAGCACTAGGAGCTTTTCCAGTCAGCTGTTCACATCAGATGACTGAAATACTGGGGTTTCAGCTTCAGTATCAGTCCTTGCAATGAGCAGTCAGGCTTGATTTCCCTTAAGAATGACTGGTTTGAGAAAATTAACAAGTAAACACAAACTTTAAATGACACAATGGACCAGCTAGACCTAATTGATATCTATAGGACATTTCACCCCAAAACAATCAATTTCACCTTTTTCTCAATTGCACACGGAACCTTCTCCAGAATAGGTCACATCCTGGGCCATAAATCTAGCCTTGGTAAATTAAAAAAAACTGAAATCATTCCAGTCATCTTTTCCAACCACAATGCAGTAAGATTAGATATCTCAATTACAGGAAAAAAAACTATTAAAAATTCAAACATATGGAGACTAAATAACACACTTCTGAATAACCAACAAATCATAGAACAAATCAAAAAAGAAATCAAAATGTGCATAGAAACAAATGAAAATGAAAACACAACAACCCAAAACCTATGGGACACTGTAAACGCAATGCTAAGGGGAAGGTTCATAGCATTACAGGCTTAACTCAAGAAATAAGAAAAAAGTCAAATAAATAACCTAACTCTACACCTAAAGCAACTAGAGAAGGAAGAAATGAAGAACCCCAGGGTTAGTAGAAGGAAAGAAATCTTAAAAATTAGGGCAGAAATAAATGCGAAAGAAACAAAAGATATGTTGTTGGATTCTGTTTGCTAGAATTTTGTTAAGGATTTTTGCATCTATGTTCATCAGTGATATTGGCCTGTAGTTTTCTTTTTTTGTGGCATCTTTGTCTGGTTTTGGAATTAGGGTGATGGTGGCCTCATAGAATGAGTTTGGAAGCTTACCTTCTTCTGCAATTTTCTGGAAGAGTTTGAGTAAGATAGGTGTTAGCTCTTCTCTAAATTTTTGGTAGAATTCAGCTGTGAAGCCATCTGGTCCTGGGCTTTTGTTTGCTGGAAGATTTTTGATGACAGTTTCGATTTCCTTGCTTGTGATGGGTCTGTTAAGATCTTCTATTTCTTCCTGGTTCAGTTTTGGAAAGTTATACTTTTCTAAGAATTTGTCCATTTCATCCAAGTTGTCCATTTTATTGGCATAGAGCTGCTGGTAGTAGTCTCTTATGATCCTTTGTATTTCAGTGTTGTCTGTTGTGATCTCTCCATTTTCATTTCTAATTTTGTTAATTTGGTTTTTCTCTCTTTGTTTCTTAATGAGTCTTGCTAATGGTTTGTCAATTTTGTTTATTTTTTCAAAAAACCAGCTTTTAGCTGTGTTGATTTTTGCTATGGTCTCTTTAGTTTCTTTTGCATTTATTTCTGCCCTGATTTTTAAGATTTCTTTCCTTCTGCTAACTCTGGGGTTCTTCATTTCTTCCTTCTCTAATTGCTTTAGGTGTAGAGTTAGGTTATTTAATTGGTTTTTTTCCTGTTTCTTGATGTAAGCCTGTAATGCTATGAACCTTCCCCTTAGCACTGCTTTTACAGTGTCCCATAGGTTTTGGGTTGTTGTGTTTTCATTTTCATTCATTTCTATGCATATTTTGATTTCTTTTTTGATTTCTTCTATGATTTGTTGGTTATTCAGAAGCGTGTTATTTAGCCTCCATATGTTTGAAGTTTTAACATTTTTTTCCCTGTAATTGAGATCTAATCTTACTGCACTGTGGTCAGAAAAGATGACTGGAATGATTTCAATTTTTTTGAATTTTCCAAGACCAGATTTATGGCCCAGGATGTGATCTATTCTGGAGAATGTTCCGTGTGCACTTGAGAAAAAGGTGAAGTTGATTGTTTTGGGGTGAAATGTCCTATAGATATCAATTAGGTCTAGCTGGTCCATTGTGTCATTTAAGGTTTGTGTTTCCTTGTTAATTTTCTGTTTAGTTGATCTATCCATAGTTGTGAGTGGGGTATTAAAGTCTCCCACTATTATTGTGTTACTATTAATTTCCTCTTTCATACTCGTTAGTGTTTGCCGTACATATTGTGGTGCTCCTATGTTGGGTGCATATATATTTATAATTGTTATATCTTCTTTTTTGATTGATCCTTTGATCATTATGTAGTGTCCTTCTTTGTCTCTTTTCACTTCCTTTATTTGAAAGTCTATTTTATCTGATATGAGTATTGCGACTCCTGCTTTCTTTTGGTCTCCATTTGCATGAAATATGACCCAGCAATCCCACTTCTGGGCATACACACTGAGGAAACCAGATCTGAAAGAGACACGTGCACCCCAATGTTCATTGCAGCACTGTTTATAATAGCCAGGACATGGAAGCAACCTAGATGCCCATCAGCAGATGAATGGATAAGGAAGCTGTGGTACATATACACCATGGAATATTACTCAGCTATTAAAAAGAATTCATTTGAACCAGTCCTAATGAGATGGATGAAGCTGGAGCCCATTATACAGAGTGAAGTAAGCCAGAAAGATAAAGAACATTACAGCATACTGACACATGTATATGGAATTTAGAAAGGTGATAACGATAACCCTATATGCAGAACAGAAAAAGAGACACAGAAATACAGAACAGACTTTTGAACTTTGTGGGAGAATGTGAGGGTGGGATATTTCAAAAGAACAGCATGTATGCTATCTATGGTGAAACAGATCACCAGCCCAGGTGGGATGCACGAGACAAGTGCTCCGGCCTGGTGCACTGGGAAGACCCAGAGGAATCGGGTGGAGAGGGAGGTGGGAGGGGGGATCGGGATTGGGAATACATGTAAATCCATGGCTGATTCATATCAATGTATGACAAAACCCACTGGGGAAAACAAACAAACAAAAAAATAAATAAGGTGAGAATTCTTAAAAAAAAAAAAAAAAGAAACAAAAGAGACCATAGCAAAAATTAACAAAGCTAAAAGTTGGTTTTTTGAAAAGATAAACAAAATTGACAAATCGTTAGCCAGACTCATTAAGAAACAAAGGGAGAAGAACCAAATCAACAAAATTAGAAATGAAAATGGAGAGATCACAACAGACAACACTGAAATACAAAGGATCGTAAGAGACCACTACCAGCAGCTCTATGCCAATAAAATGGATAACTTGGAAGAAATGGACAAATTCCTAGAAAAGTATAACTTTCCAAAACTGAACCAGGAAGAAATAGAAGATCTTAACAGACCCATCACAAGCACGGAAATCGAAACTGTAATCAGAAATCTTCCAGCAAACAAAAGCCCAGGACCAGATGGCTTCACAGCTGAATTCTACCAAAAATTTAGAGAAGAGCTAATACCTATCTTACTGAAACTCTTCCAGAAAAATTGCAGAAGAAGGCAAACTTCTAAACTCATTCTATGAGGCCACTATCACCCTAATTCCAAAACCAGGCAAAGATGCCACAAAAAAGAAAACTACAGGCCAATATCACTGATGAACATAGATGCAAAAATCCTTAACAAAATTCTAGCAAACAGAATCCAACAACATATTAAAAAGATCATACATCATGACCAAGTAGGCTTTATCCCAGGAATGCAAGGATTCTTTAACATCTACAAATCAATCAATGTAATACACCACATTAACAAATTGAAAGATAAAAACCATATGATTATCTCAACAGATGCAGAAAAAGCCTTTGACAAAATTCAACATCCATTTATGATGAAAACTCTCCAGAAAGCAGGAATAGAAGGAACATACTTCAACATAATAAAAGCTATATATGACAAACTCACAGCAAACATTGGTGAATGTTTCAATGGTGAAAAATTGAAAGCATTTCCCCTAAAATCAGGAACAAGACAAGGGTGCCCACTCTCACCACTACTATTCAACATAGTTTTGGAAGTTTTGGGCACAGCAATCAGAGCAGATAAAGAAATAAAAGGAATCCAGATAGGAAAAGAAGAAGTGAAACTCTCACTGTTTGCAGATGACATGATCCTCTACATAGAAAACCCTAAAGACTCTACCAGAAAATTACTAGAGCTAATCAATGAATATAGTAAAGTTGCAGGATATAAAATTAACACACAG
This sequence comes from Dama dama, assembly GCF_033118175.1. Taxonomy (NCBI): domain Eukaryota; kingdom Metazoa; phylum Chordata; class Mammalia; order Artiodactyla; family Cervidae; genus Dama; species Dama dama. The sequence continues at coordinate 21,806,312 of NC_083681.1, forward strand.
AAATCCCTTGCATTCCTATATGCTAACAATAAGAAAACAGAAAGAGAAATTAAGGAAACAATACCATTCACCACTGCAACAAAAAGAATAAAATACTTAGGAGTATATCTACCTAAAGAAACGAAAGACCTATATATAGAAAACTATAAAACACTGATGAAAGAAATCAAAGAGGACACAAATAGATGGAGAAATATACCGTGTTCATGGATTGGAAGACTCAATATTGTGAAAATGACTATACTACCCAAAGCAATCTATAGATTCAATGCAATCCCTATCAAGCTACCAACAGTATTCTTCACAGAACTAGACCAAAGAATTTCACAATTTGTATGGAAATACAAAAAACCTCGAATAGCCAAAGCAATCTTGAGAAACAAGAAGGGAACTGGAGGAATCAACCTGCCTGACTTCAGGCTATACTACAAAGCCACAGTCATCAAGACAGTATGGTACTGGCACAAAGACAGAAATATAGATCAATGGAACAGAATAGAAAGCCCAGAGATAAATCCACACACCTATGGACACCTTATCTTTGACAAAGGAGGCAAGAATATACAATGGAAAAAAGACAACTTCTTTAACAAGTGGTGCTGGAAAACTGGTCAACCACTTGTAAAAGAATGAAACTAGAACACTTTCTAACACCATATACAAAAATAAACTCAAAATGGATTAAAGATCTAAATGTAAGACCAGAAACTATAAAACTCCTAGAGGAGACCATAGGCAAAACACTCTGACATAAATCACAGCAAGATCCTCTATGACCCACCTCCCAGAATATTGGGAATAAAAGCAAAAATAAACAAATGGGACCTAATTAAAAGCTTTCGCACAACAAAGGAAACTATAAGCAAGGTGAAAAGACAGCCTTCAGAATGGGAAAAAATAATAGCAAACGAAGCAACAGACAAAGGATTAATCTCAAAAATATACAAGCAACTCCTGCAGCACAATGCCAGAAAAATTAATGACCCAATCAAAAAATGGGCCAAAGAACTAAACAGACATTTCTCCAAAGAAGACATACAGATGGCTAAAAAACATATGAAAAGATGCTCAACATCACTCATTATCAGAGAAATGCAAATCAAAACCACAACGAGGTACCATTACATGCCAGTCAGAATGGCTGCTACCCAAAAGTCTACAAGCAATAAATGCTGGAGAGGGTGCGGAGAAAAGGGAACCCTCTTACACTGTTAGTGGGAATGCAAATTAGTACAGCCACTATGGAGAACAGTGTGGAGATTTCTTAAAAAACTAGAATTAGAACTGCCATATGACCCAGCAGTCCCACTTGTGGGCATACACACTGAGGAAACCAGATCTGAAAGAGACACGTGTACTCCAATGTTCATCGCAGCACTGTTTATAATAGCCAGGACATGGAAGCAACCTAGAGGCCCATCAGCAGACAAATGGATAAGATAGCGGTGGTACATATACACAATGGAATATTACTCAGCCATTAAAAAGAATTCATCTGAATCAATTCTAATGAGATGGATAAAACTAGAGCCCACTATACAGAGTGAAGTAAGCCAGAAAGATAAACACCAATATAGTATACTAACCATATATATGGAATTTAGAAAGATATTAAGGATAACCCTATATGCAAGACAGAAAAAGAGACACAGATGTATAGAACAGACTTTTGGACTCTATGGGAGAAGGCGAGGGTGGGATGATCTGAGAGAGCAGCATCGCAACATGTATACTATCAAGGGTGAAACAGATCACCAGCCCAGGTTGGATGCATGAGACAAGTGCTCGGGGCTGGTGCACTGGGATGACCCAGAGGGATGGGATGGAGAGGGAGGTGGGGGGGGGGTTCAGGATGGGGCACACATGTAAATCTGTAAACCCATGGCTGATTCATGTCAATGTATGGCAAAAACCACTACAATGTTGTAAAGTAATTAGCCTCCAACTAATAAAAACAAAAACAAAAACAAAATCTTCTTGGATGAGGGAACAGGAGGAGGCATAAGAGCACCTTGTATTAAGTAGTGACTTTCAAATTTATAGAAAACAAGAATGAAATTTTCACTCAATCTTGTGAAAACTGAGTAACAACAAGACTAGCAAGCAAGCAATGAAGAAAGAAATGACTAATAGCATTTTACATAGTCTGTTTTCTTAACTATCAGGAAAATTTTGCAAGGGGAAAAAATCAACTTTGCAGTTTGGCTTTAGATATTCAATAAATAAAATTTTCTCAATACAATGATAAACCATTGGATAGTAGTATTATTTGAACTAGGGATCTTCAAACTATTACTCAGGGGGTCTGATAAATCGTTTAGGCTTTGTAGGCCATCCACATGGTGATCTCCATTGTCAAATATTCAACTAGTCATTGTGTGGAAAAATCAGCCATAAATAATACTTAATGGAACAGATGTGGCTGTGATCCAATAAAACTTTTTTTATATAAAAAACAGGCAGCCTATCTGGGCCATGGTTTGCTATTGCCTAGTTGAAATAATACTTCTAAAACATTTATATGCACATAAATAAAGGCTAAACTGAAGTAATCATAAAATTAAAAATAATTTTTTTGCTTGGAGCTAATTGGGTTCTTTCAAAAATGTTTGTGTTTTAAAACAATTCCAAAGGATTTTAGTACATAATAATTCATTTTCCATCTCACAGTAATACTTTCAATAAGTAGACTTGATGGTGGTGTGGGTGATAATTCATAATAAAGTTAAAAATCTTTTTTTTCAGTGTAGATTTATCAATGTACATGTGTATAGTCTTTCATTTTAAAGATTTACATATAATTACGGCAAGAGATGCCTTGTGATTTTAGCAAGCTAAGTACTGTTTTTTTTTTTTTTAAACCCAAACATTCAGACAACACTCTACAGTAAAAATAAACATCTCAGCACTCACATAATTTAAGAAGAAAAATTCTTTTTTATAAGGAAATAAAAACACAAATAGCTTTTGTGTTTGTAAAAACTACAATCTTAATCAGTGTTTCCTACTTAAAAATGTATTTCTCAGTAATTACTCTGAACTGTTTATTTTTATTCTGAGTGTAATGTAGATGTGTTTATTTTAGTCTCAGAGTATGGAAATGGGAAGAAGAGTAAGACGAAAACCTTCCATTTAGCCTCTTAATGTAGCCTGATTAGGATTTACAAGTTATAATTAACAAAGCTCTAAAATGATTTAACAAATACAAGCAGAGTCTCAGAATTAATCTGCTGCCTGTATCTTATGTATTAACATTCCATTTTCAAATTAAGTTTATGAAGCCACTTCTGAAAGGTAAAAAAGGGAGTTTTAAGACCTTAATCATTTTTCTCTAAAACCAGATAATAGCTTTCATGAAACTGGGCCACAGTGATATCCCTTAATATTACTAAGGTTCAATGTAAAAGTGAGTCCACTTTTATGTACAATTTTAAAGGTAGTGTTACTTCATCTTAAATTACAAAATTACAAAAGAAATTGTAATTCTTAAATTACAAAAGAAAATGAACTAAAATTCAGAATGCTTCTTGGAAATGTCTATGTTTATAAGTGGTAATCCATCAGTGATTATGGTGACAAGTACTAGACAGGACCTTGATAATCTCAAAGCCTAGCACATGATCACTGCTTATTCCAAATACCATCTCTTCTATGAAAATTTCCTCTCAATTGAATCCTTGATTGGTATCTCATATATCTAACACTTATATCCTACCTGTACCTCTTAAATATCCTCAGTTAACATATACTGAGTATATGATCACCATATAATACATTAGTTATTTGTAGTAGTGATAAGGGTTGCCTTTGCTGGATGGCTGTCTTGTGCAACTACAGACAGATGTGGTCTTTAGTTTCAAGGAGCTAGCAATGGGATAGTAAATACAATAATAAACTAGTGAGGCTGAGTGCAATAAAAGAAATATAATGTATTGAAGGCATAGGGAGGGATAAAAATAGGAGGTGCTATCTGAGACTGAACTGGCTAGGAAAGTTTCTTGGAGGAACCAAAGTCTTAAAGGATGAACAGAACAATGAAGGCTGAAGGGCATTCTCTTCAGAAAGAAGAGCACACCAAACCTAACATTAATGGTGTGCTTCAGGAACTGTGGGAAGTTCAGTAAGGCTGGAGTGATGAAGGCCTGAAGAAGAGCCACAGCAGATGAGGAAGGGGACATATTATAGGTGTTTTTCCTAGCACGTTTAGACTTCATCTGAGAGCACCAAAAGATTTTAAGTAGGACACTGTTCTGCAAAATGCTGAAGAGACTAGAGGCGGGCAAGTTTAGAGGAAGGGAGATCTTTAGGAATTTATTGCAGTAACCTAAGGCAAGAAATGTCATGCACCTGAGTTGGCAGTGAGAAAAGGATAGTAAATATAGGAAAAACATATTCAAGAGATAATACAAGTGAAAGTGTTAGTCACTCAGTTGTGTCCAACTCTTTGCAACCCCATGGACTGTAGCCCACCAGGCTCCTCTGTCCATGGGATTCTCCAGGCAAAAATACTGCGGTGAGTAGCCATTCCTTTCTCCAGAGGATCTTCCCAAACCAGGGAATGAACCCAGGTCTCCTGCACTGCAGGCAGATTCTTTATCATCTGAAGCACCAGGGAAGCCCTGGTGTTTGAAAACACATATTCAATAAAAATGTTTGAAAATAAGGACTTCCCTGGTAGCTCAGATGGCAAAGCGTCTGCCTACAATGTGGGAGGCCTGGGTTCGATCCCTGGGTCGGGAAGATCTCCTGGAGAAGGGAATGGCAACTCACTTCAGTATTCTTGCCCCCTCCCCCCCCCCCCCCCCCCGCCAAAAAAAAAAAAAAAGGGCTCAAAGAAATGTTTTTGGGCTTCCCTTGTAGCTCAATTGGTAAAGAATCTGCCTGCAGTGCAGGAGACCCAGGTTCGATTCCTGGGTTGGTAAGATCCTTTGGAGAAGGAAATGGCAACCCACTCCATTATCCTTGCCTGGAAAATCTCATGGACAGAGGAGTCTGGTGGGCTGCAGTCCATGGGGTCGCAAAGAGTCGGGCACGACTGAGCGACTAACACTTACTTATTCAATATAAATATGTTTGAAAACACATTCAATATGAATGTCTGAAAACATGTATTCAGTATGAATGTTTGAAAATGTGCATTCAATATGAAGATGTATGAAAATACATATTCAAGAGATATTACAGATATTGATTGTTAAAATCTGCAAATTGATTAGTGGTGGCAGGGGCAGATGGAGATAGAATTGACTAAGAAAAGGAATACAGAAGTACTGCCCAGACTTTATTTACTTATTTTTAATTTATTTTTCATCCAACAAATTCCTGGTGAGCATCTACATGTGTTGGCATGGCATCACATTAACTGGTGAATATATGGGATAAACAATTCAGATTCCTCCTCTTCCCTAATCTTTAAGGAATCATGAGTCTAGTTCTACTGTCAGCTATCTGCTTGCAATAACCCATCATTGTTGCTCGGTTCAATCTGTAACAGAGACTGAAAAGTATAAACCACAGTCATGTTTTATGTGGCCTGATCAGAGGTTCCAAAAATGTGATTTTGATTGTTCAGTTCACCACATTCCCCCTCTTGTACTTCTTTACTCTGCTTCCTGAATCTCCCAGCAACCTGAAACCATTTAAGCCAGTGATCCTTGCTTTAGTGTTATGTAAAGAACTAGCTTAATTTTAAATTATTTTTTAAAATTTATGGTAAAATACACATAAAATTTTATCATTTTAACCATTTAAAAATGTATAATTCAGTTGCATGTGGTATAGTTACAATGTTGTGTAACTATCATGACTAACTAGTTCCTGAATATTTTCATCATCCCTAAAGAAAAACCTGTACCTATTAAACAATCACTCCATCCTGTCTCTGGCAACTACTAACTGCACTCTGTTTCTATAGATGTTCCTTTTTTGGACATTTCACACCAGATAGTATGTGGACTTTTATGTCTGGTTTCTTTCACTTAACAACATTTTCAAGGTTCATCCATATTGTAGTGTGAAATTAGTACTTCATTCCTTTTGATTGACGAATAATATCCCATTGTATGAATATACCATATTTGCTTATCCATTCATTAGCTGATGGATATTTGGACAGTTTCCACCTTATGGCTATAGTGAATAGTGCTATTAAAAACTTCATCTGCGTATTTTCGTTTGAACATTTTTATTTTTTTGAGTATATACCCAGGAGTGGAATTGCTGGATCATATGGTAATTCTATGCTTAAGTTATTGAGAAACCACCAAACATTTTTTCATAGTGACTGTACTGTTTTATAGTCCCACTAGCAATGTATAAGGGTTCTATTGAGAGTAAGTCCAACTCATTAACCTAGCACTCAAGAGGCGGCTCAGTGGTAAACACAGGAGTTTCAGGAGACACTGGTTCAATTCCTGGGTTGGGAAGATCCCTTGGAAGAAGAAATGGCAACTTACTCCAGTATGCTTGCCAGGATAATCCCATGGACTGAGGAGCCTGCAGGCTACAGTCCATGGGGTCATAAAGAGTTGGAGATAACAGCACACACGCACAGGTTTTAGCATCTATTTACCCTACCTGGTTATGATGATGTGTCAGGGTAGAATTTGCTATACTGCCTGTATAAAAGTATTAGAGAATAAACTAGTCCAGAAGAACATAAAGAGATAAACACTGAAATGAAGCTACAAAAAACCACTACCAGAGGAATTTCCTGGCAGTTCAGTGGTGAGGCCTCTGAGCTTCCAAAGTAGGGGGCCCAGGTTCAAACCATGGTCTAGGATTTTGCAAGCTGTGCAGCCAAAAAAAAAAAAAAAAAAAAACTATTAATATCAAAATTCTATCTTATTCAACAATATCAGTCTGTTCATCATATAGTCATGACTATTTCAAATATCTCAGACATTAAAACATTTTTAGGAAATGTTTTACATTTTCTCACATTTTCAGGAAATCTAGTCTAAAGCAATTATCTGTCTTATTGATGAGATAAAACATGAAAAAGTGCTATTACATTTTAATAGTCATCACTGAGGTAAAATCACATTCAAATTACCAAAGAAAATTGTATACAGAAATTATAACATGATGTGACTATATGCAATACGTGCTAGTATTTCCACTTTCAAATTAACAACAAAATGACACATCATGTAGTTCATATTACACAGTTAGAATTCTGACAATATTAGAACAGAATCTAGTCATAGTGATAATGCCAAAATCAAAATGAAACTAAGCTAGGATAGGGGCTTTTAGGATACATCAAACAATGGTTGGATAAATTAAGTGAGTGAAGCTAAGAAATATACAAAGGAGAACTTTCAACTTATCATAAAAATGCTGATTAAAGCAGACAGTGAAATGATATAATGAGGATAACAATTTTATATCAACGATGCTAGTATTGAAAGAGCAAGGAAAACATAAACACTAAGCAAAGACAGAACAGCAATATGGAAGGAGAGACTGAAGGACAGTTCAGTTCAGTTCACTTGCTCAGTTGTGTCCGACTCTTTGCAACCCCATGGATTGCAGCACACCAGGCCTCCCTGTCCATCATGAACTCCCAGAGCCTACTCAAAATCATGTCCATCGTTGGTGATGCCATCCAACCATCTCATCCTCTGTTGTCCCCTTCTTCTCCTGCCTTCAATCCTTCCCAGTATCAGGGTCTTTTTCAGTGAGTTGGTTCTTCGCATCAGGTGGCCAAAGTATTGGAGTTTCAGCTTCAGCATCAGTCCTCCCAATGAATACTCAGGACTGATTTCCTTTAGGATCAACTGGTTGGATCTCCTTGGAGTCCAAGGGACTCTCAAAAGTCTTCTCTAACACCATAGTTGAAAAGCATGAATTCTTCAGTGCTCAGCATTCTTTATAGTCCAACTCTCACCATCCATACATGACTACTGGAAAAACCATAGTTTGATTAGATAAGGACCTTTGTTGGTAAAGTAATGTCTCTGCTCCTTTTTTTTTTTTTCTCATTTGACCCCATGGTCTATGCCCTCCAGACTCCTCTGTCCATGGGATTCTCCAGGCAAGACTACTGGTGATGTCTCTGCTTCTTAATAAGCTGTCAGAGAAGGACACTAATGAACAGTTACACTAACAAAGCAAGATCCATACAAAAAGGGATATTAACTCCAAAGAAGGGAGTAAAGTACGTAACTTCTTCATAGCCCTGACACAGAAGTTGCTCAGCAACATTTATTAGTAATTCACTTAGGACAAAACACCTGTCAAGATATCCTAAGAAAGGAGAAAACAGGATCTTAAGAGCATTGTGTCTGAGAACTTAGAAAAATATGTACAAATTATATTAAAAAATGTAATCCACTTAGATAAAAAACTGAGTTTTAGAACTTCAAACACTCCAGTGAAAATGACACCTCTTCAAGAAGAATGGGTCTACTTCATTCTGAAAGAATGAGTAGGAAGAGACAGACTGCAGATAAGCATAAGAGAAGCCTCCAAATCAATGCAGTCACTTGTGTGGTTTGCTGTCGTAAAAATACTGTTTATCTTAGTTATTGACTAAATAAAACTGGTTTTGGGTCATCTTCTTGAATTAGATAAGAATACCAAATATATTTGTTACTCAAGGAGATTTATGTATAGTGATGACAGTGTAGTATGGTTATATGTATATTTACTGATTCAACAGTGAATCAAATCACCAATATGCCATCTTGGCACTCCTGTAGTTTGAATAGTTTGGTTCAGGTAATAATTATGTAATAATAGTAGACTGGAAACAACAAAAGGATCCTATCTAATTAAAGGTAGCTCTATCTACAATTTCTTATGAAAAGTCATTGACCTTAAGCCCCTTGCCTTGTTCAAGGGTAAACTGTACAATTTTACGAAACTATCTACATGATATATTTCAGAGCAAGGAAGAAGAACATTATACTTGCTTGGAACCATTTTTAAAAGAAAATCATAGCAATGAGTTGTTAAAGGCTCTTAAAAAACTCATTAGAGGCTTTGAAATATATTTTAAAGAACATTCTTGGTTTTGATCAATTTATTTCAGTGTATATCATTTGGGAAATAAAAAATGAATTTTTTAGTGAATGCTAAATATGACGTTGAATATTAAAGGCATATTTTAATTCAATGTGTTGGTTTTCTGTATTGAGATGGATAAACTATCTGAAGAAGTTTAACTTTTGTTTTTTAAATCCTAATCATACTGCATACTTATAAACAACTTGCTCAGTCACTTATATATCACTGATTACCTACAAAGCATTAAGCACTATTCAAGACACTAGGGATATAACATTCTATGAAGTAGCCAGGGGCCATGCAAAGAATTTCACCTTTTTAATTTTGAGTAACATAAGAATGAGGGGTGGTTTCGACAGAGAAGTGAGATATGACACATACAGAGGACAGAAGTAACACACAGATATAGAATAGAATGGAAGGAAGCAAAGGTTGAAGCATGTAAAAAATACTTGCTTAAAGAAAATTTAAAGGAAAATCACAGTACTGAGTTGGCTGAAATTCCTTAAGCAAAAACGTTTTGAAATACAGTAACTTAGAGGAGAGAAATAATCGTGGTTTGGGAACTGCAGAGGTGTTAAGAAATAGTTCTATTCTGGGTATATTTCAGGGTAGAATTGAATAGAATTTGATGATAGACTGATTTCTGGCATGGGCAACTGGGGTAGGGGTGGGGATAAATTCATTTTTAGACATATAAATTTGAAATAACAATTAGACGTAAAATGGAGATGCTAAAGCTATGAATTAGATCAGCTCATGTAGCAAGTTAGTATAGAAGGGGAACAGGTTAGTATAGAACAAGTTAGTATAGAAGGGAGCACTGTGTGAAGTTGGAAAAGAAGGAGAAACCGGGCTGTCAGTACACAGCATTATGTGTGTCAGTACACACATTGGCATTATGGCAGTCACCACTGACCCTGTCACTGGTGGGTATTCATGACGAAACGATCCCAACTTGGTTAACATCAAATTTTAGGTATTGTATATGGTTTCTCTAAAACCATATATAATTTTTGGAAGAAACTTTTTAAAAGATACCAAGTATAACTGGAAACATACAAAAGAAGTCTCTAAGTCCAAGGAGGTGCTAATAAAATAGTCTTGGCCATCGTTTGCTAGATGTATTACAAATTTCTAACAGTATTCTCTCACTATAACAGGTAAAAACCAAACTGAATAGAACATAAAAGTTATCATAATTAGAGCAGATATTTTCATATATTCCAGAAAATTCCCCCCACAGTGCTAAGAAAGTACCTTTGCTCTGAGGATGCAAAGCACATTTTCTTACACTCAGCAGCAGTAATTCTTATCAAACGCTGGCAGCTTTCCATAAAATTGATGCTGAAGTCAAGAATCAGTTAATATGTTACAGGGAACAGATGTCAGAACATTTCATTGACAGCCAGTCTATTTCAGTCATACACTGTAGGTGAAAGCATTGAATAAACTACCAAAAGCCCAGGACGCTCTTTGTTCCAACCTTTGCGACCGAACAACCATCTTGTCTACCAAACTCAGTACCACATATACAACTAAATCCATGATAATAGGATCCAGCAGTTGTTACAGACACCAGTAATCATGATCCAAAGAAATAGGCTCTTAAGCCCCATACCACAACACAAAATGCTTCTTAAAGAAGTAAATCTATGCTATTAGTCTGCAATATAATATTCTGATTTATCTCTTTTTTATAAAATTGGCCCAAATTCATGTGACTGAGCTTTCCAGATAAACTGGCTGCTTGTTTTACTATGCTAAAATTCACTTATTGTAGGTAGAATAAAAACAATAACATAGTAAAAAGATGCTAGGCTAATATATCTCAAGTGCCTCAAGCAAGCCTATGCTGGGAACTTCAATCCTGACATTAACCTCTGAAAGTGTGAAAATCTAATATACTTTTCAATTTTAAACAAAAGTAAACCCAAGCCTTAATATAAAAAAGTTTACATGGAATATATACAATATATACTGTCAACAAATGTAACAAAGATTTTTAAGTTAAGAGACACAATTTTCCTATTTACTAATACATAAGAAACTAATTTCCAATTATTTATCCTTTTCACTTGGGGATGTCAGCATTGATGCAAATATCTGAATGAACTATAACAGCACTCATCAGCTCTGGCATTTTAAATAACTCTCTTCACCTTGTAAAACCTTGGCATCTGTCACTAAAGGAAAAAACAAATAAAACAAACCTAAAATTATTTAAGTTGACAGGAATCATTAAGCCATTAGATGCACTGAAGATAGTGAAATTAGATGTAATAATGACACAATGTAAGGAAGGCCCTGGGTGGTAAGGTAAGTACCATAGAAAAGAGGTGTAACTCAAATGTTAAGGGAATTTAGGAGTCAGAAAGTGTTCTTCAAACAAGTATGTGGTGAGTGGGAAGAAGAGGGTGGGCAAAGATAGAAGATCAGAAAAAGCTTCACAGAAGAGTCAGCATTTGATCTTTCAGAGCTGGGTTTTGAACAAAAGAGAAAAACCTTAGCATAAAAAAAATCAGGTGATGTGCCAAAGGTCACAAAATTACTTACTGAAAGTCAGGCCTGGAACAATGGTTTCCTGATGTCTAAAAGCAAGTAGGGCTTGGATTAGGCATTGAATTTGGCACAGAAGTGGCAGTTTTGGCTGTACTTTTCATCTAGTTTTCCCTCACACTACATGATCTTTGTCTATTTTTTCCATTTCTCTGGGTGAAACTGGTCACAATGAAAACACTATCTGCTAAAAAGACACTGAGAACAGGAAAAATTTCATAGTTTATATTTAAATTACCTATATTACTTGACAGAAACTATACAAAACAAAACAAAAAAATCTGCATCTTGGTATACCAGCAGTATTTGACTTAGGTGTTATTATTATTTTTTTGACTAAATGTATTACAAATGTGCTACTTAGCACTTCCTTACTTATTATTCTTCATGTTCTCTACTTATTTTGTATCTGTATGCCATGTTTCCCCAACTAGATGGAGCTCCAGTGAACACTTTACATTGTGCAGCAAGTTAGGATCCATGTCTTGTTTCTGATTCTGTTTCTAGAACCATGCCTGGTACAGAGGGTTGAATGTCTGCAGAATGAAGAGTTAAACAAACGAAACAGTGTCTTTAGTTTCTTTTCCACCCACAAAAGTAAAGTGGAGAAATCACTGAATTTATTTGGGTCATTCAGAAACCAAAATCAAACCCCAAAGTCACTCTTCTCTGAGTCTATGTTGGTGGTAATACTTTCTAGCTGGAGTAGGGTAGGAGTGGGAAAGAGGTTCTCCTTTCCTGTGGCTGATTATCACCACAGTTCTAGTAACCCAGTGGAGCGCTGAATAAGGCAACTAACCTTCCCCAGGGAAGGCAGACCTATTTGCTTGTTGGTTCTTATTCCCCACCTACTTTATGACTGAAGTCTCGCTTTTACATCCATGTCATTCTATTTCTGGAATTCTTTTCCACCAATGTTCCTAAATAAAAGTAAAAGAAGAAGGGAGAAGAATTCCAGAAGGATGAGTATTTGACTTCACGCAATTTCATTCACAGTGGCTTCAAGCGATCAAAGCATTCTAAAAAGTGAGAAAATGCTAAAAGATATTAGGAAAAAACCTCAACCAACTGCTTCTCTTGCCACAAATTAGCAGACTCTTAACTCAGAATTGAAAACATTGGTTGTGTATACATTTACAAAAGCATGTGCTAAGATGCCCAGCATGGTTTTGGAACTCGAACCCCTCATGCAAGGGTGAATCTTTAAATTTTGTTCCTTACAAAATACAAAGTCTAGCATATGCTCAACAAATGTTTATGAATTTAAATCCAAATTGAACTAATGAAAAACAAGAAACATTAAAGTACTCACCAACTGACACTAGTCATGAAGAACCATCACATTAAAATCATATTAAAAATCTTTCGTCATTCTCAAATTTTTTTCTCATGTTCAAATCATGAAGAGACTAATCACAGTGATCATAAATTAATGCTAAACAACAAATGTCTTAATTTCTATTCTATTCAAAGTCTTTAAAATGTTAGTAATAAATGTAATACTTACAAATAATTGCTGGTGTACATTCAAGTGTGAAACCCACATATTAAAAGCCAGACAAAATAAAAACTGACAGCTCAACTAAAACCAAACCACATTTTAAAGTCATTTTTCACATAGCTAAAATGACATCATTGCCTTAACAAAGCAGAAAGCACGCACTGCATCTGTGTTGGTGGAGCTGAGCAAACACACATGTGGCCTGATTTATTTCTAGACTGTGAAAAGTTTAGTGCACTGCTAAAGATGCTTTCTCTGACCATTTAGCACAAGTGCTAAAGCAATATTCCCTGTCAAAGGGGCCTCACTGAAAGAGAGGTTACTGGGCAAGTGTTCTACTGTTTCTATATTCCCAATAAAATTATATTGGAAACAAATTCCAGAGGTTTCTGTCTATAGGGGTTCAGAGAAGGTTTAAGAATAAAGCTTTAACCAGAACACAAATTCCAATGGAAGTTTCATTTTTCTCATTCTTCAAAAAAAAGCTTCTCCATTGACTTCAACTCTGGAGATCCATAGAGAGTGTCAGTATTCCATAAAAACAGAGTCGAATTAATTACATTTGAGCTGTCTATACTGTTCTCCTTTTTTATAACCAAGAAGCTAAGTAGACAGACTTTGGAAAGAGAAGAAAACAAAAGGAGAGATGAGGAAGGAACAAGCCTTCTTCTCGTCTATTTGGGGCTTAAAGTGCTCCAAATATTAAGAACAAAATCAGGGTCCCTGCCCTCCATGAGAGCTCTGGGTTTTGTTTTATTCACCGCTGTGTTCCTACCAGTGTCTGGCCATCAGAAACTCAATGAATATTTGCTGAATGAATTATGATGGTGAATGTCTATTTTGTTATTGTCTTGTAAAGCTCCTTAGGGACAGTCACGGGTCTTCCCTGAAGGTGGCGGATACTGTCAGGGCTAGTGACATGGGAAGGCACAGATCTCTAAAGTGGATGAGAATGCCTGACCCTGAATTCTCATCCTTTGACCTGGTGCCTCATAAAAACATGGAGCTCCTCGGGTTTGGCACTGAGATGACCAGGAGAAAGGGAGGAAAGAAAGAGGTCTAATTTAGGAATGATATTTTCTAATGGTACGTTATTTCCCTTAGAGTCCAGCATCCGTGGGATGATAACAGGTGTTCAGCTCAGGGCGGTCTGCCCTGCTACTACCTAGTCACTCTAACTGCTCTTTTTTTTTCCCCCATACGAGGTACTACTTTCTAACACTCTCATTTTTTTGTATGTTTTGCTATCCACATTTCCTTACTAGAAAATAAATTCCATAAAAGTAAGGATCCTACAACCATATAACCAAATGCGTAGACATGTGCCTGACATAATAGCTGTTATTTAAATATTAGCTGAATAAATTGATAGTTGCCAGGCATCATTCTAAAAGGTGAATGAGACCAAAAAATATCCCTATTTCTCCTAGAGTTTACATTCTGTGAAGATAAGGAAAAAGGAACACAAGTGAAATATGAGATTGAAGAGCTTTCTTTACTTCCGAATTTTCCAGAGCACTGACTAAGCATGTGTACAGTGAAAACTGATGAAGAGCCTTTCTTCCCCTCAAGCTGAACATGTGACTGCACCAATGTTTCCCATTAACATTGAACACAAACTGAGAAATGCACTCCTGTGTCCTGCTTAGGTAATGCCATGAGTCTGCCCTTGCTGTGATGCTGGCACTTCTGAATGTACACATAGTTAAGAGTGTTAAATTGCCAGTGTGAAGATAGCAGTGATACCTAGAAAGAGATCCTCACTGGTTTATGGAGATAAAGGGATAAGGCACTGAATCGAGAATTCCAGCCATCCCTCCCTGCCTGGATATTCTCCCTTAACTACCAGTGTAGAAGGATTTGAGCTTATTTATTCAGCTTCATAGTTTCTGAGCTTCTTTAATTTGTAAAATTCTTGGCCATTTGAATCTTCAAATTTATTTCTGCCCTGTTTCCTCTCTCTTCTGGGACCAACTACATGCGTGTTAGGCTGTTTGATATTGTTTCACAGCTCCTGGATGCTTTATACTTTTTCTTTGGGTTTAACTTTGGAAGATTTCTATTCATCCACCTTCGGATTTACTGATACTTTCTTTAGCTATGTCAAGTGTGTGGATGAACCTATGATATCACATCAGTGGTGCTAGTGGTAAAGAACCTGCCTGCCAATGCAAGAGATGTAAAGAGAGACAGGTTCGATCTCTGGGTCAGGAAGATCCCCTGGAGGAGGGCATGGCAACCCACTCCAGTATCTTTGCGTGGAGAATCCCATGGGCAGAGGAGCCTGGCCAGTTACAGTACATAGGGTCAAAAGAGTTGGACATGACTGAAGCAACTTAGTACACATGCACATTTATCTTTTAAGATTTCCACTTGACTCTCTCTGTTTCCATTTCTTTGTAAAATTTCATGAACACTGTCCACCTTTTCCACTAGATCCTATACATATCAATCATTTTAAACGTCCCTATATGATGGTTCCAACATCTGGTTCATCTTTAAGTCTTGTTGACTGCTCTATCTTTCAACAGGTTTTTTTTTTTTTCTTGCTACTTACTGTGTTGGTACATTTTTGACTGAATATTGGACATTGTGATAGAACAACAGAGACTGAGGAAACTAGTATTTTCTCATGGAAATGGGAGGTTGGATCAACTGAGTTAGTCATAAGCTAGATTTGCATTTTGTTGTTGCTATCCTAAACCTCAATGTACCACAAGCTTCAGACTCTTCCAGTGAAGGATTACTACTGCCTTGTGCTTAGTCATGTGAGGCCTGGAACATTGGAGTCTCATCATCTTTTAGCAGTCCCTGATGCCTGCAGGGCTTAGGTGGGCTGGGTTCTGGCCAGCTCTTGCTCTTGTCTGAGCAGTAGACTCCTACTGCTGCTGTTACTCAGCATCAGGCTCTTGGTAAGAGCATGTCGGATACTCAGCCCTCCTGATCTGTCTCAGTTTTGCTTAGTCGCTCAGTCATGTCTGACTCTCTGTGACCCCATGGACTGCAGCCCGCCAGGCTCCTCTGTCCCTGAGGATTCTCCAGGCAAGAACACTGGAGTGGGTTGCCATGCCCTTCTCCAGGGGATCTTCCTAATCCAGGGATAGAACCCAGGTCTCCTGCATTGCAGGTGTTCTTTACCATCTGAGCCACCAAGGAAGCCCAAGTCTCAGTTTTAGGCAGAAGTCTATGCACCTGGGCCTCTGAGGTAGGGTCTTCTCATAGTCCTGTTCCTCTTCAATCCCCGTGGCAGCCAAATTCTACCTTGAATCTGTGATAGCTTTTGAACAAGTTTCCAGTTTCTCCCTCATTGGTAGCAGACTTCTGGCTTGTACTGGTGCAGAATCCTGGAATCAAGAGGCTTTTCTGCCTTTTCCATAGGCATAGACGATTGAGAAGCGGTGGATATTTGCCTGAGTCACGAGGGCTTCCCTGATGGCTCAGTTGGAAAAGAATCTGCCTGCAATGCAGGAGACACCAGTTTGATTCCTGGGTCAGGAAGATCTGCTGCAGAAGGGATAGGCTACCCACTCCAGTATTCTTGGGCTTTCCTTGTGGCTCAGCTGGTAAAGAACCTGCCTGCAATGTGGGAGACCTGGGTTGGGATCTCCTGGAGAAGGGAAAGGCTACTCACTCCAGTATTCTGGCCTGGAGAAGTCCATGGACAGTACAGTCCATGGGGTCACAAAGAGTTGGATACGACTGAGTGACTTTCACTTCACTTTCACTATAGGTGAAGGAAAAGTTCAATTCTAAGAGGCCGATGGGTTTTGTTTATACCTCTCCCCAGGAAGCAATGGAATTTCATCTGGGCCCTGAGGGTGAGAGGATTTTGTCTTTCCCTTAGGGTTTTATGGCTTCTGCTTAATATAAAAAGAAATTCTGAGAAAGAAAGCAGTATTTCATGCCTGACCCCTAGAGGAAGCCAATCAACTTTTGTATACCTATGTTACTAAGGTGGGCTCTTTTCTATCTTCTGACCTACCTCTAATGGCCAGGCAATCCCTGGCCGCTGAGTGGAGGTCCATGAAAAAGAGCCTACAAGTGAATGTCAATGCCCTCTGTGTTCTGGGGCTCCCAATAACTTCAAACTGATACTTCATCCCACACTTGGCATTTAAGAAATGCATTAAACTTTTAGTAGATTTTTTCTTTCCCACTTTGATGCTGCTCAGCATCTTTATTTTATGCTCTTTTAAAAGTGAAACAATTTGTGAGTTCTCTTCTCACAGTTCACATGGTTTTCCTTAGAAACTCAGTTAACTAACAGGTTCGAGAAAAGTTATAATTTTGAATATGATATGGATTTTACATGTTGTTATAATGGGAATGATAATCTTTTGAGGATTTATTTTATTAGACAAAGCATCAGTTATCGGCCATGTAATATTTTTTCAACCTTTTGTCCTCAAAGATGTGAGTTAAATTGTTTTTTTTTGTTTTTTTGTTTTTTTTTTTTGGTCTGTTTCTAAGTTTGTCACAGTTCTAAGTTTCTAAGATTTTGAGAATGTCATAGAAGGGAAATATGTGTAGGCTGGAGCTATGGAGAAAAAGAATAGGAGATTAAATTTGGCTGTGAGGTAGTCACTGGCCATTGAGAGAGACAGACAAAATATGATTATATTACAATGGGAGGTGAGAGAGGTGTAACATAGCTTAAATGAAAAACCATGATGGGAATTTAGTGTGGGGAGTTGGGGAAGCTTGGAGAAGGAAGATAAGAAAATCTGGCCAGGAAAAGTGTCAAAAAGCACAAGTTCAAATGAGCCCTGAAGCAGTCCTCTAAGTAGAGAAGCAGGTGAGTATATCTAAGGCAAAGAGAGATAAATAAACCATAGAAGTGTTTAGGGCTGAGGGTGCAGGGAGCAGTGCCAAGAGACAAGGATTAAGGGCATAACTCTGGAGTCAGACAGATCTGACTTTAAACCCGGTGTGCTGCTTCAACACCAGGTGGCTTTGACCAGTTGGTTAAGCTCATTAAGCTGCATTTTGTGCTCAGTCGCTCAGTCATGCCCAACTCTCTGCGACCCCATGGACTGTAGCCTAACTGCCAGGCTCCACTGTCTATGGAATTTTCCAGGCAAGAATACTGGAATGGGTTGCCATTTCCTACTCCAGAGGATCCTGCCTGACCCAGGGATCGAATCCGTATCTCCTGCACTGACAGATTCTTCACCACTCTGCCATCTAGGAAGGTGGCAAGAAGACACAGAAAAACTATACAAAAAAGGTCTTAATGACTTGGGTAAGCATGAAGGTGTGGTCACTCACCTAGAATCAGACATCCTGGAGTGTGAAGTTAAGTGGGCCTTAGGAAGCATTACTACAAACTAAGTTACTGGTGGTGATGCAATTCCAGCCAAACTTTTTAAAATCCTAAAAGATGATGATGTTAAAGTGCTGTACTCATTATGTTAGGAAATCTGGAAAACTCAACAGTGGCCACAGGACTGGAAGAGGTCAGTCTTCATTTCAATCCCAAAGGAGGGCAATGTCAAAGAATATTCAAACTATTCTGCAATTGCACTTATTTCACATGCTAGCAAGATTATGCTCAAAATTCTTCAAGCGAGGCTTCAGCAGTACGTGAACCAAGAACTTCCAGAAGTACAAGCTCGGTTTAGAAAAGGCATAGGAATCAAAGATCAAATCACCAACATTCGCTGAATGATACAGAAAGCAAAGGAATCCCAGAAAATCTTCGACTTTTGCTTCATCGACTAGGCCAAGCCTTTGACTCTGTGCATCACAACAAACTGGGAAATTCTTAAAGAGATAGGACTACCAGACCACCTTACCTACCTCTTGAGAAACCCATATGCGGATCAAGAAGTAACAGTTACAGCTGGACATGGAAAAACTGACTGGCTCAAAATTGGGAAAAGAGTATGACAAGGCTGTATATTGTCGCCCTGTTTATTTAATTTCTATGCAGAGTATATCATGTGAAATACCAGGCTGACTGAACCACAAGCTGGAATCAAGACTGCTGGGAGAAATATCAATAATCCCAGATATGCAGATAATTCCACTCAAATGGCAGCATGTGAAGAGGAAGTAAAAAGCCTCTTGATGAGGGTGAAAGAAAAAACTGAAAAAGCTGACTTAAAACTCAACACTCAAAAAACTAAAATCATGGAATCTGGTCCCACCACTTCACAGCAAATAGAAGGGGATAAAGTGGAAGCAGTGACAGATTTTATTTTCTTGGGCTCCAAAATCACTACAGATGGTGACCGAAGCTATGAAATTAAAAGACGCTTTGTCCTTGAAAGAAAAGCTATTGTAAAACTAAACAACATATTAAAAGGCAGAGACATCACTGGGCCAATAAAGGTCCATACAGTCAAAGCTATGGTTTGTCCAGTGGTCATATATGGATGTGAGAGTTGGACTATAAAGATGGCAGAGTGCTGGAGAATTGATGCTTTCAAAGAAGCATCTTTGAGGGAAAGATCTGCTGGAGAAGACTCTTGAGAGTCCCTTGGACAACAAAGAGATCAAACCAGTCAATCCTAAAGGAAATCAACCCTGAATATTCATTGGAAGGACTGATGCTGAAGTTGAAGTTCCAATACTTTGGCCACCTGATGTGGTGTCGACTCATTAGAAAAGATCCTGATGCTGGGAAAAATTGAAGGCAGGAGGAGAAGTGGGTGGCAGAAGATGAGATGGTTAGATAGTATCACTGACTCAATGGAAAGGAATCTGAGCAAACTCTGGGAGACAGTGAAGACCAGGGAAGTCTGGAGTTCTGCAGACCATAGGGTCTCAAAGAGTTGGACAAAACTTAGCCACTGAACACCACCACCACCTGGGAAGCTGATACTGCATTTCACCAGTTCATCAGTTTGTTAAATACAAGTATTAATACTTACCTCTCAGGTTTGTTGTGAAGATTAAATGAGACACTCCACCTTAAGTACTAAGCTAAGCAGAACTGGAATACACATGGCCCATACAATAATGGCTCTTACTACTGTCAGTAATGGTTCTCCAACACAGTGCTGAGGCACCAACATCCTCTACAACAATACTCTTTTGGGACTTCTCTAGAAATCTCAAGAAGTCTAAATGGTCACTTGCTTTAGGAAAACAACTGTCGACTTGTAGCCTTTGTATAATCATCTTCTTCACTTAAGGTCCTATCTTCTCCACGGCACAAAAACTAGAAAACATTTAAAAGTAGCTCAAGGAGAAAGTCCCTCTACTGGAAATAGCAAGTAACAATTTATGCCTTGTGAGTAAGAAGAGTTATTAACTTCCTTTGTTTTACTGTGCCTATGTGGGAGGAAAAGCAGATAAAAAAAAAAAAAAAGTATGTGCTGAAAAAAAAAAAAATCTTATTTACAGGGCAGAGTTAAACTCCAGTTCACCTAATGCAAATATAGTGAAACATGGGTTATATGCTCAGTAGTGGCTCCACTTCTGTTGGAGGACTCAGGTTTGGCCCATTTTTACAACATCTTAGACTCGGGATGTTGTTATTTCTTGTTTGTTTTGGTTTTTGGCTATCAGAGACTGCAGCACATCTATCCAGACATTCAGTAATCCTGAAGAGATCTGGAAATTGACCTCCTAGTACTGCTTAAGGATTAACTTGTTGCTGTTGTTCACAGTCCATTCCGACTCTTTGTTATCCCACTGACTGCACCACACCAGGCTTCCATGTCCTTCACCATCTCCTGGAGTTTGCTGAGACTCATGTCTATTGAGCTTGTGATGCTTCCAGTCATCTCATCCTCTGTCATCCTTCTCCTCCTGGCCTTCAATTGTTTCCAGCATCAGGGTCTTTCCAGTGAGTTGGCTTTCGCATAAGGTGGCCAAAATATTGGAGCTTCAGTTTCAGCATTACTCCTTCCAATGAATCAGTTCAGATGCACAGCTGTGTCTGACTTTTTGCGACCCCATGGACCACAGCACATCAGGCTTCCCTGTCCATCACCAACTCCTGGAGCTTATTCAAACTCATGTCCATCGAGTCAGTGATGCCATCCAACCATCTCATCCTCTGTCATCCGCATCTCCTCCTTTCTTCAATCTTTCCCAGAATCAGCGTCTTTCCAATGAGTCAGTTCTTATCATCAGTTGGCGAAAGTAATGGAGCTTCAGCATCAGTCCTTCCAATGAATATTCAGGACTGATTTCCTTTAGGAGTGACTGGTTTGATCTCCTTGAAGTCCAAGGGACTCTCAAGAGTCTTCTCCAGCATCACAGTTCAAAAGCATCAATTTTTTGGCACACATCTTTCTTTATATTCCAACTCTCACATCCATACATGACTACTGGAAAAACCATAGCTTTGACTAGATGGACCTTTGCTGGCAAAGTAATGTCTCTGCTTTTTAATATGCTGCCTAGGTTGGTCATAGCTATTCTTCCAAGGAGCAAACATCTTTTAATTTCGTGGCTGTAGTCACCATCTGCAGTGATTTTGGAGCCCAAGAAAATAAAGTCTCTCACTGTTTCCATTATATCCCCATCTATTTGCCATAAATGATGGGACCAGATGCCACAGTCTTAGTTTTCTGAATGTGGACTTTTAAGCCAACTTTTTCATCAACATTTTTATTCTCCTCTTTCACTTTCATCAAGAGGTTCTTTAGTTCTTCTTCACTTTCTGCTATAAGGGTGGTGTCATCTGCATATCTGAGGTTATTGATATTTCTCTTGGCAATCTTGATTCCAGCTTGTGCTTCATCCAGTCCGGCATTTCGCATGATGTATTCTGCACATAATTTAAATAAGCAAGGTGACAATATACAGCCTTGACGTACTTCTTTCCTGATTTGGAACCAGTCTATTGTTCCATGTTCTGTTCTAACTGTTGCTTCTTGACCTGCATACAGATTTCTCAGAAGGCAGGTTAAGGTGGTCTGGTATTCCTGTCTCTTGAATAATTTTCCACATTTTTATGATCCACACAGTCAAGGCTTTGGCATAGTCAATAAAGCAGAAGTAATTGTTTTTCTGGAACTCTCCTGCTTTTTCAATGACCCAATAGATGTTGGCAATTTGATCTTTGGTTCCTCTGCCTTTTCTAAATCCAGCTTGAATATCTGGAATTTCATGGTTCACATATGTTGAAGCCTGGCTTGGAGAATTTTGAGCATTATTTTGCTCAGGCGTGAGATGAGTGCAATTGTGCAGGAGTTTGAACATTCTTTGGCATTGCCTTTCTTTGGGATTGGAATGAAAACTGACCTTTTCCAGTCCTGGGACCACTGCTGAATTTTCCAAATTTTCTTACATATTGAGTACAGCATCATCTTTTAGTATTTGAAATATCTCAACTGGAATTCTATCACTTCCACTAGTTGAAGAAAGTAGGGAAAGCAACTAGACCATCCAGGTATGACCTAAATAAAATTCCTTTCAATTATACAGTGGGAATGACAAATAGATTCAAGGGATTAGATATGATAGACAGAATACCTGAAGGACTATGGACGGAGGTTCATGACACTGTACAGGAGGCAGTCATCAAGACCATCCCCAAGAAAAAATAATGCAAAAAGGCAAAATGGTTGTCTGAGGAGGCCTTATAAATAGCTGAGAAAAGAAGAGATGCTAAAACCAAAGGAGCAAAGGCAAGATATACCCATTTGAATGCAGAGTTCCAAAGAACAGCAAGGAGAGATAAGAAAGCTATCCTCAGTGATCAGTGCAAGGAAACAGAGGAAACAATACAGTGGCAAAGACTAGAGATCTCTTCAAGAAAATCAGAGACACCAAGGGAACATTCATGCAAAGATGGGCACAATAAAGGACAGAAATGGTATGGACTGAACAGAAGTATTAAGAAGAGGTGCCAAGAATACACAGAAGAACTGTATAAAAAAGGTCTTCATAACCCAGGTAACCACAGTGGTGTGTTCACTTACCTAGAGTCAGACATCCTGGAAAGAGAAGTCAAGTGGGCCTTAGGAAGCATCACTATGATCAAAGCTAGTGGAGGTGATGGGATTCTAGCTGGACTATTTGGAACCATGCCCAGTTCTAACTGTTGCTTCTTGACCTGCACACAGGTTTCCTAGGAGGCAGGTAAGGTGGTCTGGCATTCCCATCTCTTTCCTAAGAATTTTCTACAGTTTGCTGTGGTCCACAAAATCAGAAATTTGCACAATTCCAAAACAAATATATCAAAGGACCACTGTTAAACCAGTATGCATGTGTATGCAGTCATTCAGTCTTGCCCGACTCTTTGTGACCCCATGGATTATAGTCCACCAGTCTCATCTGCCGATGGAATTTTCCAGGAAATAATACTGGAGTGGTTTACCATTTCCTATTCTGGGGTATCTTCCTGACCCAAGCGTTAAACCCACATCTCCCACATAGGTGGAGGAGGATTAGTTACCACTGCACCATAAGGGAAGCCCCATAAAATCATTAGTTGAACTAAAAATTTATCCTATTCATCCAATGTTTGTGGGAGGTTAAAAAAAAGTTGATACTGATTCCTCTGTCTCCTTGTCCTGTATTCATTTTATTTTCTTCTTCATAAGCAGCAGTCAATTACTAAGTTGAAGAGGAATAAGTTCATTTCAGTATCCAGGTGCACAAACATAACCATAAGCTCATTTTTATGTAATAAATAAAAAACATGTTTATCCAAAACATGGGAGGAAAAACACATTAGGGAGAAAAGCAACAGCAGGGGGACAAAGAATTCACATCCAGAAGTTAAATGAAAAAGCTCCTTTAAAACTAATGAGTTAATGTGAAAGTTTAGCAAAATTACACTTCAAATGACATAAATCAAACAACAATTCAGCATTTATTGTTATGCAAAGATCATTTTATATTTATACATTGTACTGATGAGTTTTTGGTTTTTTGTTATGCATTTCTGATGATGCTTTCAGAACAGAGTATGGCTTTTAAAGTTTAGTTTACACTTATTTACTATAGCATATAATTTAAAATGTAAGTTTTACTTTACACCAAAAGAAATTTAAATTGAAAGTACCCTGATTTCCTCAGTGTGTATGCCCACAAGTGGGACTGCTGGGTCATATGGCAGTTCTAATTCCAGTTTTTTAAGAAATCTCCACACTGTTCTCCATAGTGGCTGTACTAGTTTGCACTCCCACCAACAGTGTAAGAGGGTTCCCTTTTCTCCACACCCTCTCCAGCATTTATTGCTTGTAGACTTTTGGGTAGCAGCCATCCGGACTGGCATGTAATGGTACCTCATTGTGGTTTTGATTTGCATTTCTCTGATAATGAGTGATGTTGAGCATCTTTTCATGTGTTTGCTAGCCATCTGTATGTCTTCTTTGGAGAAATTTCTGTTTAGTTCTTTGGCCCACACGTGCACCCCAATGTTCATCGCAGCACTATTTATAATAGCCAGGACATGGAAGCAACCTAGATGCCCATCAGCAGATGAATGGATAAGGAAGCTGTGGTACATATACACCATGGAATATTACTCAGCCATTAAAAAGAATTCATTTGAATCAGTTCTAATGAGATGGATGAAACTGGAGCCCATTATACAGAGTGAAGTAAGGCAGAAAGATAAACACCAATACAGTATACTAACGCATATATATGGAATTTAGAAAGATGGTAATGATAACCCTATATGCAAAACAGAAAAAGAGACACAGATGTATAGAACAGACTTTTGGACTCTGTGGGAGAAGGCAAGGGTGGGATGTTTTGAGAGAAGAGCATGTATATTATCTAAAGTGAAACAGATCACCAGCCCAGGTTGGATGCATGAGACAAGTGCTCGGACCTGGTGCACTGGGAAGACCCAGAGGAATCGGGTAGAGAGGGAGGCGGGAGGGGGGATCAGGATGGGGAATACATGTAACTCCATGGCTGATTCATGTCAATGTATGACAAAACCCACTGCAATGTTGTGAAGTAATTAGCCTCCAACTAATAAAAATAAATGGAAAAAAAAAAGTTACCAATGGCAAACGGAAGAAAAAAACCAATGTTGAGAGACAGAAACAGAAACTAAGCTCCTTTGAATAGATCTTCTTTTAAAGAGACTCCACTTGTATTATGTAAATATTTACATAAATGTAATAATTTTATTTAAAAATTCACACAAGTATAAACTAGAAAATTATAAATTATAAACAACAAAACTTTTGTAATCTTTTTAATACTATAAAACTAAAAAAATAAAATTAAAGCAATTAGCCAAAATGACCACTTAGGAGAAAAACTACTGCAAGTGACTTTAAAAAATAGTATTACTGTATGTCACTACTGGGATATGCCATAAAGATAAAAAGATAATTGATCTAAAAATACAACTATTTCCAGTAATCATATTGCTGGTAGTAGTGTTGATAATGTTATTCTGAGACAGGTGTGTATATGTATAAGGTGATATGATTATATGATATTCCAGTTCATACATTCCCAGTGTCATTGCAAGTGGTATTCTCAGCATGAAAGGAAACCTAGATATCAACAAAGACTAGCTTGAGTAAAAAACCTGTAGTCCTAAATCTGAGTTGAAAATAAATTTATATTCAGTTATGACTCTACTTTTGTCATATTTTATCTCTAAAGAAGGTATATTCTCCTTATGATATCCACTAGAAAAGACCTAGAAAAGATGCTCAACATAGTAGCAGGCCCTTAGTGCCTAGATTATAGTCTTGGGGTAATACCTGATTCCAGGTCTGAGGAAGGAAGTATGTAAGTTAAACCAAGAACATCACGTCACACTAAAAATTATACATTTAAGCCACCCATACATCAAAGAATAAATCAAAAGGGAAATTGCAAAGTGTTTTTAGATGAAAAGGAAACACCACCGACCAGAACACCCTACCTGCCTCCTGAGAAACCTGTATACAGGTCAAGAAGCAACTGTTAGAACCAGACATGGAAGAGCAAACTGGTTCCAAATGGGGAAAGGAATATGTAATGGATATATATTGTCACCTTGCTTTTTAAACTTATATGCAGAGTACATCATGCAAAATGCCAGGATGGATAAAGCTCAAACTGGAATAAAGATTGCCTGGAGAAATATCAATAACCTCAGATATGCAGATGACACCACCCTAATGCAAAAGCTAAGAGGAACAAAGAGCCTCTTGATGAAGGTGAAAGAGGAGACTGAAGAAGCCTGCTTAAAACTCAGCATTCAAAAAACTAAGATCAAAACCACAACAAGGTACCATTACACGCCAGTCAGGATGGCTGCTACCCAAAAGTCTACAAGCAATAAATGCTGGAGAGGGTGTGGAGAAAAGGGAACCCTCTTACACGGTTGGTGGGAATGCAAACTAGTACAGCCACTATGGAGAACAGTGTGGAGATTTCTTAAAAAACTGGAAATAGAACTGCCATATGACCCAGCAATCCCACTCCTGGGCATACACACCGAGGAAACCAGATCTGAGAGACAGGTATACCTCAAAGTTCACTGCAACACTGTTTATAATAGCCAGGACATGGAAGCAACCTAGATGCCCATCAGCAGATGAATGGATAAGAAAGCTGTGGTATATACACACAATGGAATATTACTCAGCCATTAAAAAGAGTTCATTTGAATCAGTTCTAATGAGATGGATGAAACTGGAGCCCATTATACAGAGTGAAGTAAGGCAGAAAGATAAACACCAATACAGTACACTAACGCATATATATGGAATTTAGAAAGATGGTAATGATAACCCTATATGCAAAACAGAAAAAGAGACACAGATGTACAGAACAGACTTTTGGACTCTGTGGGAGAAGGCGAGGGTGGGATGATCTAAGAGAACAGCACTGAAACATGTATATTATCAACTGTAAAACAGATTGCCAGTCCAGGTTGGATGCATGAGACAAGTGCTCAGGGCTGGTGCACTGGGAAGACCCAGAGGGATGGGATGGGGAGGGAGGTGGGTGGGGGGGATCAGGATGGGGAACACATCTAGATCCATGGCTGATCCATGTCAATGTATGGCACAAACCACCACAATACTGTAAAGTAATTAGCCTCCAAGTAATAAAAATAAATGAAAAACAACAACAACAACAACAACAAAACTAAGATCATGGCATCCAGTTCCATCATTTCCTGGCAAGTAGATGGGTAAAAAATGGAAACAGTGACAGACTATATTTTCTTGGGCTCCAAAATCACTGGTGACAGTGACTGCAGCCACAAAATGAAAATACACACGCTCCTTGGGGGGGAAAAAAAAACTATGACAAACCTAGAGAGCATATTAAAAAGCAGACACATCACTTTCCTGAAAAAAGTCCATATAGTCAAAGCTACAGCTTTTCCAGCAGTCATGTATGGATGTGAGAGCTGGATCATAAAGAAGACTGAGCACTGAAGAATTGATTTCGAACTGTGGTGCTGGAGAAGACTCTTGAGAGTACCTTGGACTGCAAGAAGATCAAACCAGCCATCAATTCTAAAGGGAATGAACCCTGAATATTCATTGGAAGGACTGATACTGAAGCTGAAGCTCCAATACACTGGCCACCTGATGCGAAGGGCCAACTCATTGGAAAAGACCCTGAGGCTGGGAAAGACTGAAGGCAGGAGGAGAAGGGGACGGCAGAGGATGAGATGGCTGGAAGGCATCACCAATTCAATGGACATGATTTTAATCAAACTCCGGGAAATGGTGAAGGACAGGGAAGCCTGGTGTGCTACAGTCCATGGGGTCACAAAGAGTCAGACACAACCGAGCAACTGAACAACAACAATAACCTAAGAGAATTCATGGGATATGCCACTAAAATAGCACCCAAGAGATTTATTGTATTCAATGCTTATACTAGAAAAAGAAGACCGTAAAATAGTAGCAAATTAAACTCAAAATAAGCAGAAGAGAGTTATATTCAAGACCAAAGTATTTAGGTCTCACTGAAATAGAAAAGAGAAAAGCAATAGGAGAAATTAATGAAACAAAAAACTGGTTTTTTGAGAATATTGATAAAAATTATTAAACTTTCTATGAAAACTAAGAATAAAGGAGAAAAGACATTAATATTCCTATTATATACTGCACTAATATTGGGATTACTAGTGTCAGAAATTCTAGGGGAAATATTTATTACTACAGACTACAGATGTTAACAGGATAATAAAGGAATGTTATGAAAAATATTATGGCTATAAATTTGACAACTTAACCGAATTGGAAAAAAATACCTGGGCTACATAATCTACCACAATTTACTAAAAAAGAAATAAATAGCTGATTAGTCCTATTAGAGAAATTGAGTAAGTAGTTAAAGCCTTCCCATAAAACGAAACAAAACTCCAGGCCTAGACAGAGGTAAATTCCACCAAAATTTTAGAAAGAAAGAATACTAATACTACATTAACTCTTTCAGAAAACAGAAGGGGAAAATCTTCCAAACTCATTCATGGAGACTAGCACTGCCCTAATGCCAGCGTCAGACATTCCAAGTCACTACCTCGGGTAGAAAAATGGGAGGGTCCATGCGTGTGCTGCCGGGTGAGGAAACGGAGCCTCAGAAAGCTCAGAAAGGTGAAGGGATGCGCATGCAGTGGTGGACCTGATGGGACAATTCCCACAGAACAACTTCTAAATGCTGGCATAGGACCCAGACTTCCTTCCATAAAGGCAAACCAAATCTCCTTGGAATGAGGGGTTTTGTCATTGGTGCTGTGTGGCCTGATAGGACTTGATGCTACTGAAAGGGGTCAGGCCTGAACCCCAGAGGCAGGAGATTTAACTCCAGGACTTTGGGCCATCAGAGAACTCCTGACCCCACATTAACAGATGAGAGCCCACCAAAAGGCCTCCATCTCAACAATGAGACCAAGCTCCACATAAGAGCTAGGAAGCTCCAGTGCAGGACGACCATATCAAACCTTCAGCAAAACAGGAGTACAACTCTGCACATTAACAGGCAGGCTGCCCAAAGTTTTACTGAACACACAGACACTCCCCAAACTGGACATGGCACTGCCCTCCAGGCAGACAAGATCCAGCTCCATCCATGAGAACACAGGCCCAAGTCCCTTAATCAGGAAACCTTCTCAAGGCCCTGTCCAACCCCACCCAACAGAGACAGACTGCACAATTAAGAGGAACTATGGCCTTCCAGCCTGCAGAAAGGAGAGCCCAAACACAAGTAAATTAAGCAAAATGAAAAGACAGAGAAACATGCGGCAGATGAAGGAACATGGTGAAAACCTACAAGACCAAAGAAGCGAGGAAGAAATACATAGCTTACCTGAAAGAGAATTCAGAATAACGATAGTAAAGATGATCCAAAATCTTGAAAACAAAATGAATTCACAGATAAATAGACTGGAGGCATGAATCAAGAAGATTAAAGAAATCTTTAACAAGGTCTTAGACCTAGAATTGATGATTATGAATTGTGATGCTGGACAAGACTTTGAGAGTCCCTTGGACAGCAAAAAGATCAAACCAGTCAATCCTAAAAGGAAACCGATCCTGAATATTCACTGGAAGGACTGATGCTGAAGCTGAAGTTCCAATTCTTTGGTCACCTGATGTGAAGAGCTGGTCATTGGAAAAGACCCTGATGCTGGGAAAGATTGAGGGCAACAGGAGAAGGGGACAACAGAGGATCAGATGGTTGGATGGCATCACCAACTCGATGGACATGAGTTTGAGCAAGCTCCAGGAGTTGGTGATGGACAGGGAAGCCTGGCATGCTGCAGCTCACGTGGTAACAGAATCAAACATGACTTAGTGACTGAACAACAGCAACAAAGGAGAGTTAAAGAATGAAAATCAAAAATGGATAACACAGTAACTAAGATTAAAAATACACTGGAGGAAACCAACGGTAGAGTAACTGAGGAAGAGGAATGGATAAGTGAGCTGGAAGATAAAATGGTGGAAATAACTGAAGCAGAGCAGAATAAAGAAAAAAAATGAAAAGAAACGAAGACAGACTCAGAGACCTCTGGGACAACATTAAGTGCCCCAACATTTGAATCATAGGCAGGCCAGAAGAAGAAGACAAAAGGAAAGGGCATGAGAAGATATTTGAAGAGATTATAGTTGAAAACTTCTCTAAAATGGGAAAGGAAATAGCCACCCAAGTCCAGGAAGCCCAGAGAGTCCCATACAGGACAAACCCAAGAAGAAACATGCCAAGACACATATTAATCAAACTAACAAAAATTGAACACAAAGAAAAATATTAAAAACAGCAAGGGAAAAGCAAGAAATAACATACTAGGGGATCTCCATAAGACTAACAGCTGGTCTTTCAACAAAAACTCTGCAGGCCAGAAAGGAATGGCAGGATATAGTTAAAGTGATGAAAGAGAAAAAACCTACAACCAGGATTACTCTATACAGCAAGGATCTCACTCAGGTTCAAAGCAGAAATCAAAGGCTTTACAAACAAATGTTAAAAAGAATACAGTACCACCAAATCAGCTCTTCAACAAATGCTAACAAGAACCTCTCTAGATAGGAAACACACAAAAAGTGGTCTATAAAAACAAACCCAATACAATAAAGTAAATGGTAACAGGGTTATACTTACCAACAATGACCTTAATCGTAAATGGGCTAAATGCTCCAACCAAAAGACATATTGGCTGAATGGATACAAAAAGAAGACCTTTATATATAAGATGTATACAAGACACCCACCTCAGGCCCAGGGACACAGACAGACTGAAAGTGAGGGGCTGGAAAAAGATATACCATGCAAATAGAAATCAAAAGTTAAAATAAATAAGACTTTAAAATAAAGACTGTTACAAAAGACAAAAAAAAAAAAAAAAAAAAAAGGACACTTCATACTGATCAAGGGATCAATCCAAGAAGATGTAACAATTCTATATATATACACCCAACACAGGAGCACCACAACACATGAGGTGACTGCTGACAACTATTAAAGGGGAAACTGACAATAACACAATCGTGGGGGACTTCAACATACCACTCAAAGCAACACACAGATCACCCAGACAGAAAATTAATAGGGAAACACAAGGTTTAAACAATACTTTGGAACAATAGGACCTAATTGATACCAACAAGGCATTTCATCCAAAAACAACAGATTGCACTTTTTTCTCAAGTGCACACGGAACATTCTCTGGGACAGATCTTGGGCCGTAGATCAAATTTTGGAAAAATTGAAAAAACTGAAATTATTTCAAGCATCCTTTATGATCACGATGCTATAAGATTATATATCCACCTCACAAAAAAAAAAAAAAAACTATAAAAAACACAAACACATGAGGCTACACAATATGCTTCTGAATAACCAAATGATCACTTCATAAAACAAAAAGGAAATAAAAACATGCCTGAAACAAGTGACAATGAAAACACGACACTCAAAACCTATGGGATGCAGTAAAAGCAATGCTGAGAGGGAAATTTATAGCAATACAAGCCTACTTCAAGAAACAAGAGAGACACTGAGAAAACAACATAACCTTTCATTCCTAAAGCAACTAGAAAAAGAAGAAGAACAACAAAAACATCTCAAAGTTAGTAGACAGAAAGACATCATTAAGGTCAGAGCAGAAAATAATTGAAAAAGAATGAAAAAGACTACAACAAATATCAATAAAACTAAAAGGTGGTCCTTTGAGAAGATAATCAAAATTGACAAACCATTAGCCAGAAATCCATCAAGAAAAAATGGGAGAAGACTCAAAACAATAAAATTAGAAATGAAAAAGGAGGCAAAAACCATTACAATATTGTAATTATCTTCCAATTAAAATAAATTAATTTTAGAAAAGAAAAAGAAGTTACAACAGACAACACAGAAAAACAAAGGCACTTAAAAGACTACTATGAGCAACTATATGCCAAAAACATGAACAACCTGGGAGAAATGGACAAATTCTCAGAAAAATATAACCTTTCAAAACTGAACCAGGAAGAAACAGAAGATATGAACAGACCAATCACATACACAAAAATTGAAACTGTAATAAAAAAAAATCTTCAGACAAACAAAAGCCCAGTGTCCCAATGGCTTCACAGGTGAATTCTACCAAAAGTTTAGAGAAGAACTAATACCTATCTTCCTAAACCTCTTTGAAAACATTGCAGAGGAAGGAAAATGCCCATACTCATTGTAGGAGATCACCATCACCCTAACACCAAAACCAGACAAAGATGCCACAAAAACAGAAAATTACAGGTCAATATCACTGATGAACAGAGATACAAAAATCCTCAAAACAAGCTTCTAGCAAACAGAATCCAACAATAGATTAAAAAGATCATATATCATGATCAAGTGGGCTTTATCCCAGGCATGCAAGGATTCTTCAATATACTCAAATCAATCAATGGGATACACCAAATTAACAAATGGAAAGATAAAAATCATATGATCATCTCAATAGAGGCAGAGAAAGCTTTTGACAAATTCAACACCCATTTATGATAAAAACTCTCCAGAAATTAGGCAAAGAAGGAACATTTCTCAATTTAATAAGGCCATATATGAAAAAATGTACAGCAAGTAATATTCTCACCGGTGAAAAACTGAAAGCATTTCCACTAAAATCAGGAACAAGACAAGGGTGCCCACTTTCACCCACTATTATTCAACATGGTTTTGGAAGTCCTAGTCATATTAGTCAGAGAAGAAAAAGAAAGAAAAGAAATCAAGACTGGAAAAGAAGAAGTAAAACTCTCACTGTCTGCAGATGACATCATTCTTTACACAGAAAACACTCAAGATGCCACCAGAAAATTTTTAGCGCTAATCAGTGAAGTTGCAGCTAAACAGTAAAGTTGCAGGATATAAAATTACTACACAGAAATCCCTTGCATTCCTATACACAAACAATGAAAAATCAGAGAAATTAAGAATCTGATTTATCACTGCAACAAAAAGAATAAAATACTCAGGAATAAGTTTACCTCAAGAGACAAAATACCTGTATGCAGAAAACTATAAGATGCTGATAAAAGAAATTAAAGATGACACAAAATAGATATACCAGGTTCTTGGACAGGAAGAATCAATATTGTGAAAATGACTGTACTACCCAAAGCAATCTACAGATTCAATGCAATCCCTATCTAACTACCAATGGTAATTTTCACAGAACTAGAACAAGTAATTTCACAATTTGTATGGAAACATAAAAGATCCCAAATAGCCAAAGCCAATCTTGAGAGAGAAGAAGAGAACTGGAGGAATCAACTTTTCTGACTTCAGACTATATTACAAAGCTACAATCATCAAGACAGTATGGTACTGACACACACAAAAAGAAATATAGATGGGACAAGATAGAAAGCTTGGAGATCTAGGCACCTATGGACACCTTATCTGTGACAAAGGAAGCAAAAATATACAATGGAGAAAGAAAAAGTCTCTTCAGATAACTGGTGCTGGGGAAACTGGGCAGGTACATGTAAAAGAATGAAATTAGAATATTTCCTAACACCATACAGAACTTACAAACATATGAAAATATGCACAGCCACACTCATTATTAGAGAAATGCAAATAAAAACTACAATGAGGTTTCACCTCGGACCAGTCAAAATAGTCACTATCAAAAAATCTAAAAACAATAAATGCTGGAGAGGGTATGGAGAAGGGGGAACCCCCTTGCAATGCTGGTAGGAATGTAAGTTGATACAACTACTATGTAGAACAGTATGGAGATTCCTTTAAAAATACAAATAAAACTGTCATATGACCCAGCAATCCCACTACCAGCCACATGCCCTTAAGAAACCACAACTGAAAAATACACAGGCACACCAGTGTTCATCATGGCACTATTTTATGTGCTTCCCTCGTAGCTCAGTTGGTAAAGAATCTGCCTGCAATGCAAGAGACCTGGGTTCGATTCCTGGGTCAGGAAGATTCCCTGGAGAAGGAAATGGTGGCCCACTGCAGTATTCTTGCCTGGAGAATCTCATGGATAGAGGAGCCTGGTGGGCTAGTACATAGGGTTGCAAGAGTCAGACACGACTTAGTGACTAAACCAAACCAACCAGGATACGGAAACAACCTAGATGTCCATCAGGAGATGAATGGATAAAGAAACTGTAGCACATATACAGAATGGAATATTGTTCAGCTATTAAAAGGAATGCATTTGAATGAGTTTCAATCAGGGAGATGAACCTAGAGTCTATCACACAGAGTGAAGTAAGGCAGAAAGAGAAAGACAAATACCGTGTATTGACGCATATATATGGAATCTAGAAAGATGGTACTGATGATCCTATTTGCAAGGTAGCAAAGGAGATGCAGACATAAAGAAGATTTCAGGTCACAGTCAGGGGAGGGAGAAGGTGGGATGACTTGAGAGAGTAGTACTGAAACATACACATTACCATATGTAAAATAATATAGCCAGTGGGAATTTGCTGCATGATGCAGCAAACCCAAAGAAAGCGCTCTATGACAGCCTAGAGGGGTAGGATGGGGAGGGAGGGAAAAGAGAAGGGACATATGCATACCTATGGTTGATTCATGTTGATGTATGCCGGAGCCATCACAATATTTAAAGTATTATACTCCAATTAAAAATAAAATAAAAATCAAAAAAGACTATATAAGTAAAGGAAACTATAGATCAGTATCTCTCATGAACACAGACATAAAACTTCTAAAAATACTCTTCAGCAAATTTGAATTCAACAATATATACAAAGGATACTATATCATGACAAAGTGGGGTTTTTCCTGAGAATGCAGTTTCTTTAACACCTTGAAATCAATCAATTCAACTTCATATATTAAGAAACTAAAATCAAGAAATCATATGATCATCACAATAGATGGTGAAAGGCATCTGACAAAATTCAACATTCACAATAAAAAGTCAGCAATCTTGGAAAAGAGGATAATTTCCTTTCTCCTCCTATTACCAGAAATAAGACAAAGATGTCCACCATCACTACTTCTCTTCAACACTGTACTGCAAGTTTTGGCCAGAAAAATCATGCAAGAAAAAGAAATAAAAGACATCTAGACTGGAAGGAAGAAGTACAGCTATCTTGTTCACAGACAATGTGATAGTCTATGTGGAAAGTTCAAAAGAATCAATAAAAATCTACTAATACTGATAAGGAGTTTAGCAAGGCTGCAGAGTAGACAATGTGCAATCTATAAAAATCAGTTGTATTTCTACACACAGGCAACAAACACTTGACAAAAGAAATTAAAAATACTCTTTACAAACAGCATTAAAATATAAAATATTTAAGGGCAAATATGACAAAATACTGTATTGTCAAGGCTGTACATTGTCATCCTGCTTACTTAACTTAAATGCAGAGTATATCATGTGAAATGCTGGACTGGATGAAGCACAAGCTGGAATCAAGATTGCCAGGAGATGTATCAATAACCTCAGATATGCAGATCATATCTACCACCCTACCACCCTTATGGCAGACAGTGAAGAGCAACTAAACAGCCTCTTGATGAAAGTGAAAGAGGAGAGTGAAAAAGCTGGCTTAAAACTCAACATTCAAGAAACTAAGATCATGGCATCTGGTCCCATCACTTCCTGGCAAACAGATGGGGAAACAATGGAAACAGTGACAGACTTTATATTCTTGGGCTCCAAAATCACTGCAGATGGTGACTACAGCCATGAAATTAAAAGACGCTTGCTCCTTGGAAGAAAAGCTATGACAAGCCTAGCCAGTGTATTAAAAAGTGGAGACATTACTTTGCCAACAAAGGTCTGTCTAGTCAAAGCTATGGTTTTTTCAGTAGTCATGTATGGATGTGAGAATTGCACCATAAAGAAAGCTGAGTACCGAAGAATTGATGCTTTTGAACTATGGTATTGGAGAAGACTCTTGAGAGTCCCTTGGACTGCAAGAAGATCAAACCAGTCACTCCTAAAGGAAATCAGTTCTGAATATTCATTGGAAGGACTGATTCTGAAGCTGAAGCTCCATTACTTTGGTCACCTGATGCGAAGGGCTGACTCATATGAAAAGACCCTGATGCTGGGAAAGACTGAAGGCGGGAGGAGAAGGGGATGACAGAGGATGAGATGGTTGGATGGCATCACCTCCTCGATGGACATGAGTTTGAGCAAGCTCCGAGCATTGGTGATGGACAGCAAAGCCCGATGTGCTACATCCACGGGGGTCGTAAAGAGTCAGACATGACTGAGCAACTGAACTGAACTGAACAGATGGCAAAATATGTAAAATATTAGCACACTGAAAACTATAAAACACTGCTGATAGATTTAGAGAAGATATAAATAAACAGATCAATATATCTTGTTCATGTGTTGTAAGACACAATATTGTTAAGATATAAATTCCATCCTGATTGACCTATAGACCCTGTGCAATATCATTTAAAATTCTAATAGATAATTTGCAGAAATCATTAAAAGTATATTTTCTAATTACAACAGAATTAAATTAGGATCGATAAGAAAAAGACATCAGGAAAGTCCCAGAACATTTGGAAATTAACACAAAAAATAACCATGAGTATAAGAAGAAATCACAGGGAAATTACAAAACTAATTGAACTAATTGAACTAAATGAGAATGAAAACACAACATACCCAAATTTGAGGAATGCAGTTAATCCAGTGATTAGAAAGAATTTCTCATTTTAGAAAAGATGAAACATTTAAAATTGATTATCTGAGCTTTCATTTTAAGAAGTTAGGAAAAGAATAAAATTCAAAATAAGTGAAAGAAAATAATAATGATAAAAGCAAAAGTCATTAAAACAGAGATCTCTGATCTCAATCATAATTTAAGTTAAAAATATAGAAGATGAAAAGAGAAGGGAAGAAAAGAGCAGAGAAGAGAAAAGATAAAAAAAGGAATCAACTATTTCAGACACCTGAAAACAGGAATACAAAACAGTGATTCCCTAAGATAAAGGAAACAAATGAGGTGAGCCCTGAGATTGTCCCAGATTGCAGCTGAGAGATTCCACTCTAAATGCAAAAGAAAGCCAAATAGAGCCCAGCTTGAGGAGAAAGAGCTGAGAATTCAAAGAGGCCAGACTGGTTAGAATCCAGAGTACCAATGAAGAAAAGAGCTTAAGAGATCTGCAAAGGGTTTCATCTGAGAATGACTGATGGATAGGTGTGAGGAAATTACCCAGCTGGGGAAAGTCACCAGGAAAAATCAGATAGAGCAATACCTTGATGTCACAGGGGAGCAAACAGTTCATGCTTCCAATAGCCAAACTGGAGAAACCTCATTAACATAAAGGGCACTGAGTGAAAGATATGATTATTTATGCAGGAAATTCTAATGAAGCTACCAAAAAAAAAAATACTACTAGCAGTAATACCCAATTTAATAAGGTTGCTAAGGATATACAATGGAAAAAAGACAACCTCTTTAACAAGTGGTGCTGGGAAAACTGGTCAACCACTTGTAAAAGAATGAAACTAGAACACTTTCTAACACCATACACAAAAATAAACTCAAAATGGATTAAAGATCTAAATGTAAGGCCAGAAACTATAAAACTCCTAGAGGAGAACATAGGCAAAACACTCTCCGACATAAATCACAGCAAGATCCTCTATGACCCACCTCCCAGAATATTGGAAATAAAAGCAAAACTAAACAAATGGGACCTAATGAAACTTAAAAGCTTTTGCACTACAAAGGAAACTATAAGTAAGGTGAAAAGACAGCCCTCAGATTGGGAGAAAATAATAGCAAATGAAGAAACAGACAAAGGATTAATCTCAAAAATATACAAGCAACTCCTGCAGCTCAATTCCAGAAAAATAAATGACCCAATCAAAAAATGGGCCAAAGAACTAAACAGACATTTCTCCAAAGAAGACATACAGATGGCTAACAAACACATGAAAAGATGCTCAACATCACTCATTATTAGAGAAATGCAAATCAAAACCACAATGAGGTACCATTACACGCCAGTCAAGATGGCTGCTATCCAAAAGTCTACAAGCAATAAATGCTGGAGAGGGTGTGGAGAAAAGGGAACCCTCTTACACTGTTGGTGGGAATGCAAACTAGTACAGCCGCTATGGAAAACAGTGTGGAGATTTCTTAAAAAACTGGAAATAGAACTGCCATATGACCCAGCAATCCCACTTCTGGGCATACACACCGAGGAAACCAGATCTGAAAGAGACACGTGCACCCCAATGTTCATTGCAGCACTGTTTATAATAGCCAGGACATGGAAGCAACCTAGATGCCCATCAGCAGATGAATGGATACGGAAGCTGTGGTACATATACACCATGGAATATTACTCAGCCATTAAAAAGAATTCATTTGAACCAGTCCTAATGAGATGGATGAAGCTGGAGCCCCTTATACAGAGTGAAGTAAGCCAGAAAGACAAAGAACATTACAGCATACTAACACATATATATGGAATTTAGAAAGATGGTAACGATAACCCTATATGCAAAACAGAAAAAGAGACACAGAAATACAGAACAGACTTTTGAACTCTGTGGGAGAAGGCGAGGGTGGGATGTTTCGAGAGGAATCGGGTGGAGAGGGAGGTGGGAGCGGGGATTGGGATGGGGAAGACGTGTAAATCCATGGCTGATTCATATCAATGTATGACAAAACCCACTGAAATGTTGTGAAGTAATTAGCCTCCAACTAATAAAAAAATTAAAAAAAAATAATAAGGTTGCTAGATAAAATCATTCTCATTGAATATATATATAGTGGGTTGGCCAGAAAGTTAAGGTTTTCCCATAACAGTATACCAAAAAACCTGAATGAACTTTTTGGCCAACAATACACACATACATATACACACACTCATATGATTTTTTCTATGTATTAGTAATATATAGAAAATTGGAAGTTGAAATTCAAAAACTGTACCACTCACCATACCATCAACCAATACAAAATACCTTGGCATAAACTTGACAGAATATGTGCAAGACACTGAAAACTGTAAAATGCTGTTGCGGGAAATAAATACAGATTGAAACATATGAAGAGACACCATGTTCTTGGATGGGAAGACTTAATATTCCTAAAACATCTATCTTCTCCCCACTGATATCAATGAAATGCAATTATCATGAAATTTCCAGCAGTTTTCTGATATAGATTGTTAAATTGATTAAAAAATTCATATGGAAGCTTATAGGACCTAGTGCCAAAATAATTTTGAAAACCAAGGAAAAATGTGAAGGATTTGCAAAGCTTGACTTAAAAACATAATTAAAACTACAATAATCAAGACAGTGTTATACTATCATGAAGAACAGAATAGAATCCAGAAGTAGACACACATTTACATAACCAAATGATTATTTGATACTGCTGCAGAGACAATAAATGGGGAAAGGAAAATCTTTTCAAAATGGTGCTGAAACAACTGGATGGCCATATGCAATAAAAATGAATATCAACCCTGATCTCATATGATAGACAAAAATTAACTCCAAATGGATCATGGCCTTAAATGCAAAATCTGGAATTGCAAAAATTTTAAAGTAATACATAGGAAAAAGTCTTGACCTTGGATCTAAAAAGAAAATATTAAAAAAAAAAAAACACAAAATGCACAAATGTATAAAAGGAAAAAAATGATAGATTTCATCAAAATTTAAAACTTTGCTCTTTGAAAAACAGTTATTATAGTGAAAAGCCATGCTACATACTTAGGAGAAGATATTCACAGAATATGCTCAAAAAAGAACTTATATATAGAACTACACTGCAAAGAGAATTGTCTGACATTATGAAATTATTTTATATCTGCACTGTCCACTGCTGCTGCTGCTGCTAAGTCGCTTCAGTCGTGTCCGACTCTGTGGGACCCCATAGACGGCAGCCCACCAGGCTCCCCCATCCCTGGGAGTCTCCAGGCAAGAACACTGGAGTGGGTTGCCATTTCCTTCTCCAATGCATGAAAGTGAGAAGTGAAAGAGAAGTCGCTCAGCTGTGTCTGACTCTTTGCGACTCCATGGACTGCAGCCTACCAGGCTCCTCCGTCCATGGGATTTTCCAGGCAAGAGTACTGGAGTGGGTTGCCATTTCCTTCTCCAATGCATGAAAGTGAAAAGTGAAAGTGAAGTCGCTCAGTCGTGTCTGACTCTTTGCGACTCCATGGACTGCAGCCCACCAGGCTCCTCCGTCCATGGGATTTTCCAGGCAAGAGCACTGGAGTGGGTGGGGTGCCATTGCCCTCTCCGCACTGTCCACTAGGTAGCAACTATTCATGTGTTATTAAATGAGCCCTTGAAATGTGGCTAGTTTGACTAGGGAATCAAATTAATTTTAATTTTATTATTTTAACTATTTTATTTATTATAAATAAATTATTTAATTTTAATTAATTTAAACTTAAATTTCTAGTGGTTACTGACTACCATATTGAACAGCACAGTCTGGAATATATAAAGAATACTTTAAATACAACAATGAGGATAAACAATCCAAAATAAAATAAACAAGAGATCTGAACTGACACCTTACCAAAGATCACACATGGATGCCAAACAAGCCCATGAACTCTGGGCTTCCCTTCCCTTATTATTGTGATAAGGGAAATACAAATGAAAACTACAAAGAGATATGACACACATACAAAAATAGATGAAAATCTTAAAAATGACCATATTAAATACTGGCGAAGATACAGAACAATGATAACTTTCATAACCTAGTAGGAATATAAAATGGTACAACCACTTTGGAAAACAATTCAGCAGTTCCTTAACACACTTAGAATAACCAAGTTATTCTACTTCTTGGTACTTACCAAGAAATTAAAAAAATTGAAATAGGAGTATACATACATACTTATAACACACATGTATAAAGCAGCTTGGTATTTCACTACAAAACTGGAGAAAACCGTACCAGCATGTAAAGTTCAGTTCAGTTCAGTTGCTCAGTCGTGTCCGACTCTTTGCGACCCCATGAATCGCAGCACGCCAGGCCTCCCTGTCCATCACCAACTCCCAGAGTTTACTCAAACTCATGTCCATCGAGTCAGTGATGCCATCCAGTCATCTCATCCTCTGTCGTCCCCTTCTCCTCCTGCCCCCAATCCCTCCCAGCATCAGGGTCTTTTCCAATGAGTTAACTCTTCGCATGAGGTGGCCAAAGTATTGGAGTTTCAGCTTCAGCATCAGTCCTTCCAATGAACACCCAGGACTGATCTCCTTTAGGATGGACTGGTTGGATCTCCTTGTAGTCCAAGCGACTCTCAAGAGTCTTCTCCAACACCACAGTCCGAAAGCATCAATTTTTCAGCGCTCAGCTTTCTTCACAGTCCACCTCTCACATCTATACATGACCACTGGAAAAACCCTTTGTTGGCAATATAATGTCTCTGCTTTTTAATATGCTATCTAGGTTGGTCATAACTTTCCATCCAAGGAGTAAGCGTCTTTTAATTTCATGGCTGCAGTCACCATCCGCAGTGATTTTGGAGCCCAAAAAGATAAAGTCTGACACTGTTTCCACTGTCTCCCCATCTATTTTCCAGAAAGTGATGGGACCAGATGCCATGATCTTAGTTTTCTGAATGTTGAGCTTTAAGCCAACACCCTCCTCTCTCATTTTCATCAAGAGACTTTTTAGTTCCTCTTCACTTTCTGCCATAAAGGTGGTGTCATCTGCATATCTGAGGTTATTGATATTTCTCCCAGCAATTTTGATTCCAGCTTGTGCTTCCTCTAGCCCAGCGTTTCTCATGATATACTCTGCATATAAGTTAAATAAGCAGGGTGACAATATGCAGCCTTGACGTACTCCTTTTCCTATTTGGAACCAGTCTGTTGTTCCATGTCCAGTTCTAACTGTTGCTTCCTGACCTGCAAATAGGCTTCTCAAGAGGCAGATCAGGTGGTCTGGTAGTCCCATCTCTCTCAGAATTTTCCACAGTTTATTGTGATCCACACAGTCAAAGGCTTTGGCATAGTCAATAAAGCAGAAAATAGATGTTTTTCTGGAACTCTATTGCTTTTTCGATGATCCAAGCGGATGCTGGCAATTTACCAGCATGTAAAAGGGATATACAC
This sequence comes from Dama dama, assembly GCF_033118175.1. NCBI lineage: Eukaryota > Metazoa > Chordata > Mammalia > Artiodactyla > Cervidae > Dama > Dama dama. Next base: position 21,848,332 of record NC_083681.1, read on the forward strand.
ATTGTGGTATGCCCACATAGTGCAATACTAGTCAGCAATTAAAAAACAATATAACATTTAATAAAATTCTCAGAAATACAAACTAACCTAATAGTGACACCAAGTAGATCACTGATTGCCTGAGAATAGGTTGGTAGGGTAGCAGCAAAGAAATTAGTTACAAAGGCACACAAGTAAACTTTTGCAGGGTATGGAAATGTTTGTTATGTTGATTGCTATGATGGGTTAATGGGTGCATGCTATGTCAAAATTTCTCAAACTGCACTTTAAATACAGGTACATTACTATACATAGCTATACTTCAATAAACCTTTAAAAACAAACAAAAAAATAGTGAAATATAAGTGGACATACAATACAGAAAAACAATAAAACCAAAAGCTGCATTTCATAAAAAAAATTTGATGTGCTTCTAGTTAGATTAATCTAGGGGAAAAAAAGTTGAGAAATTACAAATACCAAGAATGAAAGAAAGAATATCATTACAGTACTTAAGAGACATTAAAAACATAAAAGAATATTACAAGAAATTTGTTGTGATGTTGAAAACTGGGAAGAAATGGACATATTCTTTTAAAGAAATAAATTATCAAAACTGACTCAAGAAGAAATAAAATACCCAAACATTTCTATATCTATTTAAAAATTAAAATCATAATTTAAAACTTGGAAAGAAAACAAATATTAGATTAACTTTACTGGTAAATTCTACTCCAAGAATTCCAGAAAGAAATGGTGACATACATTCTCTTATATGTCCTTTCAAAGAAGGAGGTAATATTTCTTAATTCAGTTTATGAGGTCATTATCTTGATGACAAAACCAGACAGAACAGAGATAGTACAGGAAAAGTGAAGACCCTATCCCTCATGTATACGAACTGAAAACACTTTCTAAACCCATAATCTTTCTAATCATAAAAAAATATCAGGCAAACCCAAACTGAAGAACATTCTACCAAATACGTCAAAATTGTCTACCAATACCCCTAAAAATTGTCATCAAAACCAAAAAAAGTGTGAGAAAGTGTCACAGTCTAGAGGAGTCTAAGGAAGACATAATAACTAAATCTAATATGGTATCTGGGATGAAATCCTGGAACAGGAGAAGGACATTAGTTAAAACTAACAAAGTAAATCTGATTAAGTATAGTTGTTAGTTAATAACAATTAATAGAGGTATGAATTGTAGCTCATTAGTTGTGACAAATGCACCAAAGTAATGTAAAATGTTAACAATAGGGTATACTGGTTGGGGGATATGCAGAAATCCTATAATGTTTTTATAGGATTTATATAATGTTTTACTCTTCAGTAAATATAAATGTATTCTAAAATTAAACATTTATTTGAAAAAATCAATGTAGTTCACCATAATAAGACTAAAAGAAAATCATATCAAAGTACCAAGAAAAGGATTTGACAAAATTCAACACTCATGAAATACACTCAAAAACTAGGAATTAAAGGGATCTTCCTCCATTTAACAAAGGACATCTACAGAAAGACCCTGTAGCTAGCTAATACCATACTTAATGATTAAAGTCTTGGTATTTTCCTTGCTATTAAGAGGAACAAAAAAAGAGAAAGTCTGTTCTTACCACTTCTGTCCAGCAATATACCAGAGGTTTAAGCCAGTATACTGGGGCAAGGCTTCCCTGGTGGCTCAGACGGTAAAGTGTCTGCCTGCAGTGTGGGAGACCCGGGTTCGATCCCTGGGTTGGGAAGATGCCCTGGAGAAGGAAATGGCAACCCACTCCAGTACCCTTGCCTGGAAAATCCCATGGACAGAGGAGCCTGGCAGGCTACAGTCCATGGGGTCGCAAAGAGTCGGACACGACTGAGCAACTTCATTTTCTTTCTTTTACTTTCTTTGGGGCAAGGAAAGGAAGTTTGTTGTTTTTTTTTTTTTTTAATTGAATAGACTGTAATAAAAGAAGTAAAAATGTCTTTGCAGAATATCCTGAGAAATGTACATTAAAGTCAATAGAATTTTTTTTTAAAAGCTAATAGACCTAATAAGTAAATTTAGTAGGATCAAAGGTCAATAAAAAAAATCAACTGTATTTCTATATATTATCAGTGACCAAATGGAACATGTAATAAAAAGTGTTAAAATATTAATAAAAAACATAAAAGACCTGTTAGAGAACTCAGGAATCAAGATATTATAATACTGGTAAGGACATTAAATATAGATCAATGGAACAAAACTGTAGAAGTAGACCTAGACATATATGGGTAACTGATTTTTGACAAAGGTTCCAGAATGAAAACATATGTCCTTTTGCTCAATCCAATTGTCAAAAGAAATTCTTCAATCATGGTACTTCAATAGCTGGATATCCATTAGGAAAAATTATAAACCTCTACCCTTACTTTATACAATATACAGTAATTAAATCAAACTTGATCACAGGTCTAATGGAAGGAAACATAGGATACTATCTTTGAGACTTCCAAGTACTCAAATATTTCTTAGATAAGACACACAATGTGTAAACTATAGAAGAAAAAAAGTTGATAAAATTAAGACTTCATCATAACAAAAAGCTTCTTGTTCCTCAAAAAGCAATGTTAAGAAAATGAAAAGCCAGATTCAGAGAAAATATTTTCACTACATCTGTCTGATAAAACACTTAACCAGATATACAAAGAACTCTTTCAACTTTCTAGGCTTATAAATAAAAAAAATGAGCAAATGATTTAAACAGATCAGTTTACAAAGAAAAATAGTGAATGGACAGTAATTCCATGGAATGATGCGCAATATTAATTTTCAGGAAAAGCAAATGAAAACCACAATGAGATACCAAAAACACACCCACTAGAAGACTAAGATATTTTTAACTGTCATTTAGTAAGTTTCAGCAAAGATGTGGAGCAACTCAAACTCTCATACACTACTGATAGGTATATAAAATGGTACAACCACTATGGAAAACCATCTGGCAATTTATTTTAAAGTTAAACATTGTATGATTCAGTAATCATTTCTTAGGTGCTTACCCAGCTGAGTAAAAATATATGCCTACACAAAGATCTACACACACAAATGTTCACAGAAGCTTTCTCCATAATGGCTCCAAACCACAAACAACTCAAATGTCTATTAACACATGAATAAATAAGCTAACTATGGTATATCCATATAACGGAATGCTACTTGACAAGAAAATGGAACAAACTTCTGATAAATGTAACAAAGATGAATTTCAAAACCATTCCACTTAGTGAAAGGGTACAGATATAAAAGAAAAATAGAACAAAACATGTATTTCCATTTGATAAAAGGACTTCACTTTCACTTTTCACACCATACCAAAAAGACATTAACTATCCTGAGCTTTACGGATCTCACAATACAGGCTCCAAATATACAAAGCAAGAAACTAATAGAATAACAAGAAATTTGTAAGTTCACAACTGAAGTAGAAAACATTTCATAGCTCTTTTAGCAAGTGACAGAAGACAAGAACAAAATATTAGGAAGGGACTGATGATTTACATAATTGATAGCATATTTTTCAATATACATCTAACACTCCTAAAAATCTATGTGTCAAGTCATAAAGAAAACTTAAAAATTGGATACCATATAACCATATTCTTTGATACAGGCCATAAACAAGATAACATTAAAAATTTGAATCAAAATGAAAACAAAAACAAGTAATACACATTAAAATATGCAGCATTTCAACTTCCAGATTTACACTAGAAAATATCCAACATTAAGTACAAAAAAAAAAAAAAGAATAACATTAAGCAATGTAATTTTATTACTTTGGAATAAAAGCAAAAAAAGGAATTTTGTCATTTTGAATAAAATTCAATATTTGGTAAGTGGCAGAATAATTTCAGAACCATTCTATCAGTTTCAGTTAAAATGATTATCTCTGATCTGCCCACTTGGTGCCACAACAGACAGAATCTAATAGCTGCAATGAGATTATAATAGTTACAATGAAGTTTGTAAACTCAGCTTCTAGAAATGTTCTTTATATATCTCATGATATACAAAATTGAATTGATTTTATTGAAGCAGTATACTATGTTGGGTAAGGTCATGAATTTTAAAGTCAGAGAGAAGAAGACTTAAATTTAAACTGCATTACTTAGCAGTTGTGAGACCTAAGGTAAGTGATTTTAAATTTCTAAGATTAAATATCCTTATTTGTAAAAGGGAAAAAATTACCCCAAAGTATATACACAAAATACTTAACTAAGAACCTGGTATATGGTAAGCAGTTGGTTTAAATTATAGCTTATATTAATATTGCTAATACTAAACTTTGTCATACACCTCAAAATTTACCATGTTTGAAACCTGCTCATCTTCTCAATTAGCCATTCTTTTAATGTCATCACCATCTATCCAGTATTCAAAAGCTAGAAAGTTCATTCTTGATTCTTTTCATTTCCTTACAACCAAATCTTATTCTTACTCTTAAATGTCTCTAAAAATTTCCCCTTCACTTTACAAGTTCTTTATTATCATTTACCTGATTTACTTTCAACTGTCTCTTAAATGTTTTACCTGCCTTGCCAAGACATGTCTCTCTTCCAATCAATTCTTTAATAGAGGTTTCTTTCAAAAACACAAGCTAAATCACATTACAAACTCTGACTTTCTTTTTTTTTTTTTTTTTTTAAGATTATTTCCTTCAGCGTTTGGTGAAGTTGCTCAGTCATATCTGAATCTTTGCAACCCGATGGACTGCAGCACATCAGGCTTCCCTGTCCATCACCAACTCCTGGAGCTTGCTCAAACTCATGTCAGCACATCAGGCTTCCCTGTCCATCACCAACTCCCGGAGCTTGCTCAAACTCATGTCCATCAAGTCGGTGATGCCATCCAACCATCTCATCTTCTGTCGTCCCCTTCTCCTCCTGCCTTCAATCTTTCCCAGCATCTGGGTCTTTTCTAAGGAGTCAGTTCTTCATATCAGGTAGCCAAAGTACTGGAGTTTCAGTTTCAGCATCAGTCCTTCCAATGAATATTCAGGACTGATTTCCTTTAGAATTGACTGGTTTGATCTCCTTGTGGCCCAAGAGACTCTCAAGAGTCTTCTCCACCACCACAGTTCAAAAGCATCGATTCTTCGGTGCTCAGCTCTCTTTATAGTCCAACTCTCACCTCCATATATGACTAGTGGAAAAACCATAGCTTTGACTAGATGGACCTTTGTCAGCAAAGTAATGTCTCTGTTTTTTAACAAGCTGTCTAGGTTGGTCATAGCTTTTCTTCCAAGGCACAAGTGTCTTTTAATTTCATGGCTGCAGTCACCATCTGCAGTGATTTTGGAGCCCAAGAAAATAAAAGTCTATCACTGTTTCCCCATCTATTTGCCATGAAGTGATGGGACTGGATGCCCATGATCTTTGATTTCTGAATGTTAAGTTTTAATCCTTACTACCCAGAAATCTAGTCTTTAGCATGACAAAGGTTGCCCTCTGTCTGGTCCTTAATTCCTGTACTAGCCTCATCTCCACTCCTTTATACAAACTCTGAACTCTAACTTAAGAGTTCACTTCTAGGACATTATGTCACCCATTTCCTATGCTAGATTCTCATTTCTAGTACATTATGTCAGTTGTTTCCTATGCTAAAGAAGTCCTACTCATTCACTAAAACGTAGCATATACTGTATCACTTGTTTGAAGCATTAGCTCATGCCTTAAGACAGTTGTTTTGTTCTCCTATTTTTTCTTTAATAATAGAACTTATAACATTAATTCATTTGTCATATATTTTTCTCCTCTGTAAAGCTGTGAGCTTCTTGATGGTGAGTACGGAAAAGTAGGCCTTATTTAATCAGTATCTACTTCATTGTAGTCAGTATTTGAATAAAAGACAACACTTTCATAAGGAAAGACATGAAGTATATGTTAGAAGTTTAAGCAAATCCACAGAATTTTATTTTCAGTTTTTACATATATAACACAGATACAGTAAATATGGACTGTGTCTACCATATACAGCATTATACATGATCATGTTGATGATTCAGTCATAAAATACACACAATTTGAAGTAAATGAGAGAAAAAGGTGTCAAGGCTGATAGCTATCAATACAGACCAAAACTTTATTTGTAAGTCCCTGCATTTTCCAAGTTTCCTAACACGTATCTATAATAACTTTTATAATTATAACAAGTGTGGTTTTAGAAAATCAACAAAAAGGTATTCTAGAAAATCATAATTATCAAAGAAGGGTTATTAAAGCTCCTAACTTAGAGATAATTTATAGACTGTGCATCATAGAAACAGTACACACGATCATTTTGGATTCATTTGGTAGAAATTATTTTTTCCCTAAAACTGAAGGATTGATCTCAAAGGGAAAAAAAAACAAACCAAAGTTATATAAATACTAGAAAGTGAATCAGACAACTGAAGCCTGGCTGATCTTCATTATCAAGACGTTTCATGCTTATGTGCTTTGGGAGACTTGGAAGCTTCAAAGTAGTGCTGTACTGTGCATTTGCACGTGTAATATTGAGAATATTGTTTGGCAATATATGAAGAGCTCTTTCAACTCATTAATAAAGAGATAAGTAAGTTGAGATAGGATGTTTTAGACTAAAAATGTTGTAAGTTTTAGATGGAAAATCCCCCCCCCCCTCCAGAAGATACACAAATGGCAAGTAAACACATGAAATATGCTCATCATCATAAGGGAAATGTAAATGAAAACCACAAGTGATACCTTTTCACACTCACCAAGATGACTATAGTTGAAAAGATGGAAAATAACAAGGATTGGTAAAGATGTGGAGAAGTCAGATTCATCATGTATTACTGGTAGGAAAGTAGAATGTGCAGCTTCCTTGAAAAATATTTGGTTCCTCCAAAGCTAAACATAGAGTGTCACATGATACAACAACTCCACTCCTGGATATATGCAAGAGAAATGAAACCTATGTCCACATAAAATCTTGTACATGAGTGTTCACAGCAGCATTATTCATAATGGCCAACAGGTGAAGATAACTCAAATGTCCATTAACTCATGACCAAATAAACAAAACTGGTATATCTATCTATATAATGAAATATTATCAACAAAGACAAGTAATGAAGTATTGATACAAGCTACAACGTGGATGAACCCTGAAAATATCATGCTAACTGAAAGAAGCCTATTCCAAAGACCACATAGTACATGATCCAGTTACATGAAATGTCCATGAGAGGCAAAGTTATAGAAACAGAAAGGAAATGAGTGGCTGCTTACAGATAGAGACAAGGGAAGAAGGGCCAAGAGAACAAAGAATAACAACTAATGGCTACGGGTTTCTTTCAGGTGGGATGAAAATGCTTTAAGATTTTTCTCTATTTAGCATATTCACAGACTAAAATACTAAACAGGGTTGCTGGACAACTCTGAGAATGTACTAAAAGCCACTGAGGTGTACATCTTAAATGGGTGAACCAAATGGTAGGAACTGTACCTCAATAAAGCCGTGTAAAGAAAGAATGTCATCTGGCTTCTTCTCTAACAAATTACATGATTTGGGGAATGAGAATTTTCATTTGTAAATGGGAACAGTATCTGTTTCTATCCTTCTACTTCTAGCTGTAAGAATATATAAAAGGGAAATATATATAAGAAACATTCTAGAAAGCTACTTTCATGACTTGAAGATAACTGTATTGGTTATCAGTTGCTACCTAACAAATAACTGCAAAACATAGTCACTTAAAACAGCAAACATTTATTATATTACCTCACACAGTTTCTAAGGGTCAGGAACCAGGAAGTAACTTAGCTGGGTGAGTCTGACTCAGGTTTGTTATGAGGCTGCAGTCAAGCTAGGGCTGCAACCTCTAAAGACTGGGGTTTGAAAATTCACTTACAAGGTCACTCACACAGCTGTGGGCTGGAGGCTTCAGTTCCTTCCATTGTAGGCCTCTTTTTAGGGCTGCTTAGGAGACTGCTTCCCCCAGAGCAAATGATTACAGAGACAGAGAAAGTGTGAGAGCAATTGAGACAGAAGGTTGGTATCTAATAACCTAATCTCAATCATCACTTTAACAACATCCGATTGGTTACAGAGATCAATTCTGATACAATGTGTGGCGGGAATTGGACAAACGTGTGAATTCCAGGAGGCAGAAATCATTGGGACTATTGTGGAGACTGGCTACCAAAATGACATAACGACAGTAAACAGACCAAAGATCCCACATGAGCAAATGCTTGACCTCTGCACTGAAAGTGGATAAGGAGGATACTCATTTCTCAGCAGTGTGACGTACACATGCTTGGAGATGTTTTAAGAGCTGTGATAAAAAGGATTTGTAAGAAGCGTTCATACAATTTTCCATTCTCCTTGTGACTGAGTTATGGTTAGCATAAAGAAACACAGAATTGTACAGCTGGGGGCTGGTGAAGGAAGTATATAAAGGATTTAGTCAACTTCACTCTCCCCCTGCTCCATGCCTGACAGGTAAGAAAAGGGTTCTGGTTGAAAAAAGGCTAGGTGACTCTACCAGGATCATTAATGATAGAGCAGAAATTAGAACACATTCCCATCTTCTCATTACTCCAGAAACTATGCATCAGAAATCAACTCACTGACTCACAACACAGCTGATACATTAAACATGTGAGCAGTAAATCAACAAACATTAAACTGCTGGTCATCCCACAATTGGCAATTCTTTGTGTGGCTTTTCGACAATGGCTGCGTCATCTTCTCAGACAGCAGTGGGCTCTTAGACCCTCTTTCTACTCCAATCAAGGGTTGACCTACTTAGCTAGGGAAAAAAAGGAATCACTCATCTAGCTCAGCTAATATTTATAAAATATCTTTTCTATACATAGCACTAAACACATAGATTTTAAGTGCAGAAAACACAGTCACTACACTCGAAATTCAGATAGGTTGAAGAAAAACCTACACCTGGAACACTAAGAAAATTAGACATTATGTGACATGGCAGCACAAGGATTTATGGACTTTTAATTATTTTAGTATAAAACATATCTAATACTTAAAATGTGCCAGATACAATTTTAACTCTTTTAATCCCCTAGGAGGTTATCTCCATGCTACAGATGAGAAAACTAAGGCCTAAAGAGGTTATGAAACTTGTCAAAGTTCTCACATCTGACAAGAAGCAGGGCCAGCAGGTTGGATGCATGAGACAAGTGCTCGGGCCTGGTGCACTGGGAAGACCCAGAGGAATCGGGTGGAGAGGGAGGTGGGAGGGGGGATCAGGATGGGGAATACATGTAAATCCATGGCTGATTCATGTCAATGTATGGCAAAAACCACTACAATATTGTAAAGTAATTAGCCTCCAACTAATAAAAATAAATGGAAAAAAAAAAAAAAAAAAGAAGCAGGGCCAGATTCAAACCCAGGAAAGATGGCTCCACAGTCCATACTTCCTTAACCATAATAGCATGAAGGTTCTCAATTATTCTTCTGCTTTGTAAAGGGTTTTGAAGGAAACCGATCATGAAATTCCAAAGCTTTTCTGAGAAATCTTTCAGAGTAAGGCAGTATTTAGCCCTGCACAGTAAGGATATCTTAGGATAGCCTGATAACTCCATGGAGAGAGGTGAGGAAAGGTGAATAAACATTCACTAATGAGACAGTGCTTTCCTGGTGCCAAAATTAAATATACAATTGAATTGTAACTGCAATTAGCAAATTAGTTTATAGTTGGAATGAAGAAATTAAATGGATGTACTGTTCTGCAAGTGCAAAAATAAATTAATCTGACCGTGTCAAAGCTCACCAGCATATGAAAAGATTTACATCTTCTATAGATTTCCTCCCAGAATCATACCATAGGGAAATCACATACTCCATCAGGAACAGATGTATTTGATCATTTTTAAAGAATATGAAAAGTAGTTTCAAGAGAATAAAGTGATATGTGGATCTGGGAAGTCTTTTGCTTAAGAAAGCAATGAATTTCATTTTGGCAAAAATCCAACAACTTTGCCACTTTATAAAGCAACTGCTCTCTCTTTCCTTTACATCTGATTTTTACAACTTTGGAAAATGTTCCTTGCAAGGAAAGTAGGTATCTTGTAGACTGCTAGTGATAGTGATCTTCATGTATTAAATTTCTACTTTGTGTTCTTCTCATCACATACCTTGAACAATCTATGCATTCTAAAGCCTCCCAGGACACATTATCCAAAACTGTAGGAATGGGCCTTATTTAGAGCCAACTGGCACGTAATACGGGTTTCCCTGGTGGCTCAGACGGTAAAGAATTCGCCTGCAATGTGGGAGACCTGGGTTCTATCTCTGAGTTGTGAAGATCCCCTGGAGGAGGGTGGCAACCCATTCTAGCATTCTTTCCTGGAGAATTCCCATGGAGAGAGGAGCCTGGTGGGCTATAGTCCATGGGGTCACAAAGAGTCAGACACGAATGAGCGGCTAAGCACAGGGCATGTAATACAAGGCAGCACGATGAAAAGTGTTTTTTAGTTTTGTTTTTCTAAAAAAAGAAAAGAATACAGATTTTTTGTAAGATAACATATCAGTATAATTTATTAAAATTTTGAAATGTCTTAAAGATTTTAAAAAATTCTTTAAAAATTTATTTTAGAATTCTTCAAAATTTTATTTTACTTTAAAGTCCTCTATCAAGAAATTGTACCTAGGTACAGAAGGTTTATAGAATTTCTTCCAAAAGAAAGTCCAGTAACTTTCCTTTTAAATTGACATTTCCTTTAAATTCTATCAGACAGTTACCATAACTAACCTGGAGTCTCAGTGTGAGAGAGACCTTCACGAGGTCATTCAGTTCATTTCAATAACATATTTGTCAAGTTTACACTTATCAAAGGTAGAAGCAGTTTTCCACTCTCTTATGAAAGGAGATTTTACCACAATCCTCAGACAGTATGAATGTTCTCCTTGCCTTAGAAAGTATCATTCACTTTAGACTAATCAGATGTTAGATGTCAACATGACAGAGAAAAAGGAAATGAAATGATGAGGAATCTGCAGAACACAATGAGGGAACTTCTGAGTAGAACAATATGAGCATGTTTGTGAGCACACGAGTGTATACAGCTGTGTGTAACAGGAATGAACTGACCAAAAGGAAGAAGACAGTCAGCGAAGAGTGGCTTTCCTAGTCTCCACTGCCCCTCTCATCCTTACCCCAACCAGCCAACTGTGGATGTGTCTCATCTTGATTCATAGCTCTGGTACAGATGAAGCTCTTGGAGCCCCTTCATCTCAAGTGGTTGAGCAAACCAGGTCAATCCTCCATGTGGCAACCAGGTCAATCCATCATGTGGCAAGCCCTTATTTCCAAGAATCGTTCTAGGTATACTTTGAACTTCTGTCTAGGGATACCTCAGGAATTGTCAAGGTCTACCAGAAATAAATTCCAAATAGTCTAAGCTGATCTTGTTTCAGGCCAGATCTAGAAATACAACTGTTTTTGCTAAAACAAGTTTAACATTAGAGTCTAGCTGGCTTTCAGACTGCATTTCATCTTTTAAAATTTTTCACCTACTACTGTCCTCAGAGAGTCTCTGAACCAGGATAATGTGTACGTCTATTTCTGTTATTGCTGCTGTTGCCACCACCACTACTACTACTTACTACTACATAGCCTTCAAACATAAAAGCACTGATTATGTGCTAGATACTACATTAAGAGCTTGACATATATAATATTCATTTAGTTTCTCTTACAACCTTTTGTTGCTGTTCAGTCACTCAGTCATGTCCGACTCTGTGACTCCATGTAGTGCAGCATGCCAGGCTTCCTTGTCCGTCACCATCTCCTGGAACTTGCTCAAACTCACGTGCATTGAGTCAGTGATGACATCTCATCCTCTGTCGTTCCCTTCTCCTGCCTTCAATCTTTCCCAGCATCAGCGTGTTTTCCAATGAGTCAGTTCTTTGCATCCGGTGCCCAAAGTATTGGAATCAATGACAGATTTTATTTTCTTGGGCTCCAAAATCACTGTGGACAGTGACTGCAGCCATGAAAGTAGAAGATGGCTGCTCCTTGGCAGAAAACCTACAAGAAACCTAAACGGCATAACAAAAGCAGAAAGATCACTTTGCCAACAAAGGTTCACACAGTCAAAGCTATGGTTTTTCCAGCAGTCATGTATGGATGTGAGAGTTGGACCATAGGCTGAGCACCGAAGCATTGGTGCTTTTGAACTGTGGTGATGGAGAAGACCCTCAAGAGCCCCTTGGACTGAAAGGAGATCAAAGCAGTCAATCCTAAAGGACACCAATTCTGAATATTCATTGGAAAGACTGTTGCTAAAGCTCCAATACTTTGGTCACCTGATGCAAAGAGCCGACCTATTGGAAAAGACCCTGATGCTGGGAAAGACTGAAGGCAGGAGGAGAATGGGTCAGCAGAGGATGAGGTGGTTTGCATCACTGGTTCAATGGACAGGAAACTGAGCAAACTCTGGGAGATAGCGGAGGATGGAGAAGTCTGCGATCCCACTCCATGGGGTCACAAAGAGTTGGATACGACTTAGCAACTGAACAGCAACAACAACAAATTCTAATTAACAAACTTGGCTTTATTGGATATTTCAAGAGGTTTAAAGCTTGAGAAAGAACTTATCTAAGGGAAAGAAAGAGGCAACTAATAATAACTAAGTCAATCTAAACATTTCCCTTATTTTCTCATTTCAAATTCTAAGCATTAGATTCATATTTTATAGAGGAAGACATTGACACTCAGAGATTAGGTAATTTATTTAAGGTCACACAGACAATCAGGATGGAAAGTCAGCATTTGAATGTAGCAAAGCCCAAGCACTTTCTGCTGCACCATAACATTTCCTTGGCATTACCTTTCTCTCCAATCAGCGCAGTACCAGAGATTTAAAAGGTAATATATGTAAAGTACCCAGTACAAAGTCTTGCAAACAGTACACACACAATGAATTGATTTGGAGGTAAGAATCGTTCTCCATGCTTAGTTGCTCAGTCGTGTCCAACTCTTTGCAACTCTTTGGACTGTAGTCCACCAGGATCCTCTCTCCATGGGAGTTTTCAGGCAAGAAAAAATTTTCATGCAAGAATATTGCATGCAAAAAATTTTTCATGCTATTTCCTTCTCCAGGGGTTCTTTCCAATCCAGGGATCAAACATAAGTCTCCTGCATTGCAGGCAGATTCTTTACCTGCTGAGCCATCAGGAAGCTGGAGGTAAGGATAGATATAGGTGAATACTAACTTGAAAGCACTAACAGACTGTAACTTAAAAGAAAAGTCGGTATATTTTCACGCAATTTCCATAAGGAGGGCCTAATACCATATCAAAACAAAGAATTTCTAACAGAAAAGTTTGTATGACATGAATTTATGCCTAAATAGAGTATCTCACAGAGTACCAGCTGAGAGCTGACAAGAGTCCCTGACCACAGAAAAGGGATATATGGATCCACGCAAAACCCAGTAGGATGAAGGGAGGGAAAAAGAGAAGGAGAGTAAGTGGGACTGAAGAGCAGGGGAGAGATCCCCACATCGGAGCAACAGTTCAGGACAGAGGGGAGGCATTTGATGCTGCTGAAGGTGGAGCAGCTGATCTATGGCAGCGAGGGAGAACTACACAGACTATCTGTACCACAGCCCAGAGTAGCCTGGACAGGGACACAGATCCTCCAGGATGCATGGTGGCTGGGAGCTGGAGCACAGGGCTTAGGGAGCAATCTTAGGGCGAGATTGTTGACTCCCTGTTGACTGCAGGGAGATGGCCTGCAAGAACATGAGGGAGAAGACTGCCGCAGGGAGTGCCTTTTGAGGGAAGCTGGACAGCTGAGGAGGCAGGGTGATACTGCTGAGTCATGCACAGGGCCTACGGCCATCACTGTAACCTCTGTCTCCCCACTTGCCACACTGGGCAGCTGATCAATAGAGAAAAACCATACAGAGAGTGGTCCTCTGAGTGCCTGACGTGCTGAGCAATAAAGACCCTGGCCAGAAGGGCCCTGTGAGTGCCTGCTGCACCGAGCAACAGGGAAGGACCCCAGCCAGTAGGGTCTGCGAGCACCTGCCGTGCCAAGCACCAGAAGAGGCCCAGCCAGGGAAGCCCTCTGAACGCTGCCAGAGGCTAGAAAAAGCCTCTAAGTGCCCTATCTTCTGTGCCTCTGGTTGCTGGCTTCCCTGAACGTCTGGTACTGCCAGGAGTCCTGTGATCCAAGGAGCTGCACCACCTCCATGCCTGGTCCTCACTAGGGGAGAGCTGCCAGAGGCTAAAAAACTCCTAATAGTGCCACATCCCCTGCCTCTGTGGCCGCTGGCTCCCCCATGTATCTGGTGCTGCCAGGATCCCCGTGATCCAAGCAGCTGCATCACTTCCATGCCTGGTCCTCTTCAGGGCAGAACCGAGTCCTCTCGGGCAGCCACAGGAGCAAACTCCTGTGGATGACCACATGCAGAGGTGAGCATAAAGCCACGACTGAGCTCCACGGCAAAGAGGCTAAGGAAGAGGATCTGAAACCTTTCCACCAGCCGCACAAGCTGGAGAGTAAATCCACACAACCAGCTGGGCAGACTCTGTGTCTATGGGATATATAAAAGGACAGTGAGTGTTCACACAAAAGAGAGAGCCCTCGCTCTGGCAACCGAGGACAATGGATGAGGCAGGTACATACATGAGCAGGGCCAGATTAGAGTCTGAGCTGTTCCCACAGCAGGTCCAGAGAACTGTTCAGTACTAGAGAGCCTCCTGGGAGGTGGAGGTGGAACTACAAATCTGCATACATTTTTCTCTGATTTTTCTTTCACCCCCCGTTTTTCCTTCCTTCTTTTCTTTTTCATATTGTTCTCATGTAATTTATTTATTATTACTTTAATTTTTATTTATTATAACCTACTTTTTTCCACTTTTAAAACATGTTATTTTTAAATAAATTCATTTTATTTTTTTTGTTACTTTTACCGTCTCCATTGTTCTCTTCTCTTTTGACTCTTGTTTTCATTCTTTTTTTCTTTACTCTCTCTACTTTTCCCTTTGTAAGTGTGTGAATTTCTTTGGGAGCTCCTGACTATTAAGTGTTGCTCTCACTATTAGTCCTGGGGTTTTGTCTTCTGTGCTGTGAGGCTTGTGAAGTTTTGGTGCTGCAGGCAGGACAGGGTCTAAGCAGCACTTAGCCTAGAAGTCCAGAATCACTCCAACCTAGGCTTAGACGAGTAGTGAGGTGACCTTTCACTTTTCATGTGCCTTCCCTACCCCTGAGGTAGGAGACCTGAGTCCAGGACTTTAGACCACCAGAGAATTTCCAATCCCATGGAACAATAATCAACAAAAGCTTTCCCAAAGGCCTCCGTCTAACGCGGACAGCAAACACCACCCAAAGGCCAGCAAGCTCCAGTGCCAGAAGTCTCATGCCAAAACATTAGCAAGACAGAAACACAACACTGTCCATTAGTAGAAAGGCTGCCTAAAGCCACACGAAGCCCATAGACACCTCAGAACATACTATCGGACATGCACTTCAGAGACAAGAGCCAGCTCCATCCACCAGACCACAGGCACAAGTCCTCCCACCCATGACACTGGTCTGACCCCACTCACAGGGGATAGACTCCAGAATTAAGAGGAACTACGACCCTCCAGGCTGCAGAAAGGAGATTTCAAACACAGTAAGTTAAACAAAATGAAAAGACAGAGAAAGATGCAGTGGATGAAAAACACGGTAAAAACCTACAAGACCAAACAAATGAAGCAGAAATAAGCACTCGACCTGACAAAGAAATAAGAGTAACTATAGAAAGATGAACCAAAATCTTGGAAATGAAATGGAGGCACAGATAAATAGACTGGAAGCACGAGTCAGAAAGTTACAACAAATGTTTAACAAGGGACTAGAAGAATTAAGAATAGACAATAAACAATGAACAACACAATAACTGAGATTAAAAAATACACTAGAGGAGACCAATGGGCAGAGGGAACCAATAGGAGACTATCTGAGGCAGAAGAAGGGTAAGTATAGGAATAACTGAAGCAGAGCAGACTCAAGAAAAGAGAATAAAAAGAAATGAAGACAGTCTCTGGGACCTCTGGGACATTAAACATAACAACATTTGAATTACAGGGGGCCCCAGAAGAAGAAGACAAAATGAAAGGGCATAAAAAAAAGTATTTGAGGAGATTATAGTAGAAAATTTGTCTAAAATGGGAAAGCTAATAAGACAACCAAGTTCAGGGAGCCCAAAGAATCCCATTCAGGATAAACCAAGGAGAAACACACCAAGACACATATTGATCAAACTAACAAAATTTAAGCACCAAGAACAAACATAAAAGCAGCAAGGGAAAAGCTACAAATAACATACAAGGGGATTACCATAAGGCCAAGAGCTGATCTCTCAACAGAAACTGTGCAGGCTGGAAGGAAGTGGCAGGATAAACTTAAAGTGATGAAAGGAAAAAACTTACAGCCAAGATTACTCGAATACAGCAAGGATCTGCTTTAGATTTAAAGGAGAAATCAAAAGCTTTACATACAAGCAAAAGTTAAGAGAATTCAGCATCACCAAACCAGTTTTATAACAAAGGTTAAAGGAACTTCTTTAGACAGGGAAACACAGCAGAAAGAAAAGGCCTACAAAAGCAAACCTGAAACAATAAAGTAAATGGCAATAGGATCATACATATCATTAAGTACCTTAAATGTAAATGGACTAAATGCTCCATCCAAAAGACACAGGTGGGCTGAATGGATACAAAAACAAAACCCCTATATATTCTGTCTACAAGAGACCCACCTCAGGCCTAGGGACACACACAGACTGAAAGTGAGGAATTAGAAAAAGATATACCATGCAAATGGAAATTTAAGAAAAAGTGGGAGCAGCAATACTCAGATAAAATAGATTTAAAATAAAGGCTGTTACAAGAGACAAGGAAGGACTCTAAATAATGATCAAGTGATCAATCCAAGGAGATGATATAACAACTATAAATATATATGCTCCCAACATAGGAAAACCTCAATACTAATGCAAATGCTAACAACTATAAAAGGGCAACTTGACAATAACATGATAATAGTGGAGGACTTTTACACCCCACTGACACCAATGGACAGGTCTTCCAAACAGAAAATTAATAAGGAAACACAAGCTTTGAATGACACACTGGACCAGTTGGACCTAACTGATATCTACAGGGTATTTCATAAAAAAACAAAAGATTTCACTTTTTTCTCAAGTGCACATAGAACTGTCACTAGGATAGATCACATCTTAGTTCATAAATAAAGCCTTATGAAATTTAAAAAAAGAAACACCCTGAAATCATTTCAAGCATCTTTTCTGACCACAACACTATAAGACTAGATATCAACTACAGGAAAAAAGCAGGGAAAAAACACATGGAGGTTAAGCAATCAATTCTGAATAACCAACAAATCACTGAAGAATGCAAAAAAGAAATCAAAATATACTTTGAAAAAAATGACAGTGAAAGCACAACTCAAAACCTATCAGCTGCATTGAATGCAGTGCTATGGGGGAAGTTTATAGCAATACAGGTCTACCTCAAGAAACAAGAAAATCATGGAATAAACAATCTAACCTTATATCAAAAGCAACTAGATAAAAAAGAACAAAACCCCCAAAGTTAGCAGAAGGAAGGAAACCATAAATCAGAGCAAAATATAAATGAAAAAGAAGATCAGGGGACAATAGCAAAGATCAATAAAACTAAAAGTTGGTTCTTTGAGAAGATGAGCAAAACTGACAAACTGTTAGCCAGATTCATCAAGGAAGAAAAGGCAGAAGACCCAAATCAATAAAATTATAAATGAACAAAGAAAAGTTACATCAGACAACACAGAAATACAAAGGATCATAAAAGACTACTATGAGCAACTATATGCCAATAAAATGGATCACCTGGAAGAAATGGACAAATTCTTAGCATAACCTTCTAAAATTGAAACAGGAAGAAACAGAAAATATGAACAGACCAATCACAGACACAAAAATTGAAACTGTAATAAAAAAAGCTTCCAACAAATAAAAGCCCAGTATCAGATGGCTTCATAGGCATATTCTACCAAGAGTTGAGAGAAGAGCTAACACCTATCCTACTCAAACTCTTTCAGAAAATTGCAGTGGAAGGAAAGTTCCCAAACTCATTCTACGTGGCCACCATCACTCTGATACCAACACCAAACAAATATGTCACAAAAAGGAAAATTACAGGTCAATATCACTGATGAGCACAGATGCAAAAGATCCTCAACAAGCTTCTAGTAAACAGAATCCAACAACACATTAAAAAGATCATATTTCATCATCAAGTAGGTTTTATCCCAGGGATGCAAGGATTCTTCAATACACACAGATCAATCACTATGATACACCATATTAACAAATTAAAGATAAAAATCATATGATCATCTCAATAAATGTAGAGAAAACATTTGACAAAATTCCAACACTCATTTATGACAAAAACTCTCCAGAAAGTAGGCATAGACGGAACATGCCTCAACATGATAAAGGCCACAGATGACAAACCCACAGCAAATATTATTCTCAATAGTGAAAACCTGAAAGCATTTCCTCTAAAATCAGAAACAAGACAAGGGTCCCTACTCTCATCACTATTATTCAACATAGTTTTGGAAGTCCTAGCCACAGCCATCTAGAAGAAAAAGAAACAAAAGGAATTCAGACTGGGAAAGAAGTAAAACTCTCACTGTTTCAGATGACATCATTCTTTATAACAGAAAACGCTCAAGATAGCACCAGAAAATTATTAGCGCTCACAGCAGCAGCATCAATGAATACAGTAAAGTTGCAGGATGTAAAGTTAATATACAGAAATCCGTTACACTCTTATACACTGACAATGAAAAATAAGAAAGAGAAATTAAGGAAAGAATCCCAGTCACCATTGCAACAACAAAAATAAAATACTCAGGAATAAGTTTACCCAAAGAGACAAAATACCTGTATGCAGAAAACTGTAAGACACTGATGAAAGAAATTAAAGATGACACAAATAGATAGACAGATATACCAGGTTCCTGGACAGGAAGAATCAATATTGTGAAAATGACTGTACTACCCAAAGCAATCTATAGATTTAATGCAATACCTATCTAACTACCAATGGTATTTTTCACAGAACTAGGACAAATAATTTCACAATCTGTATGGAAATGCAAAAGACCCCACATATCCAAAGCAATCTAGAGAAAGAAGTATAGAACTGAAGGAATCAACCTTCCTGACTTTAGACTATATTACAAAGCTATAGTCATCAAGAAAATATGGTACTGGTACAAAAACAGAAATATAGACCAACAGGATGAGATAGAAAGCTGAGAGATAAACCTATACTCCAGTGGACATCTTGTCTTTGATAAATGTGGCAAAAATATACAATGGAGAAAAGACAGTCTCTTCAAATAAGTGGTGCTGGAAAAACTGGGCATCTATGTGTAAAAGAATGAAATTAGAATGCTTTCTAACACCATACACAAAAATCATATCAAAATGGATTAAAGACCTAAATGTAAGACAACAAACTATAAATCTCTTAGAGGAAAACTGAGGCTGAATACTCTTTGACATAAATCACAGCAAGATCCTCTGTAACCCACTTCCTAGAATAATGGAAATAAAAACAAAGAAAAATAAATTGGATCTAATTAAACTTAAAAGCATTTGCACAATGAAGGAAATTATAAGCAAAGTAAATAACAACCCTCAGAATGGGAGAAAATAATAGCAAATGGAACAACTGACAATGGATTAATCTAAAAAATATATAAGCAGCTCACACAGCTCAATACCACAAAAACAAATAACATCATCAAAAAGTGGGCAGAAGACCTAAACAGATATTTCTCCAAAGAAGACATAAAGATGACTAAGAAACACATGAAAAGATTCTCAACATCACTATTACAGAAATGCAAATCAAAATCACAATGAGGTACCATCTCACACCGGTCAGAATGGCCATTATCAAAAAGTCTACAAACATAAATTCTGGAGAGGATGTGGAGAATAGGGAGCCCTCTTGCACTGTTGGTGGGAATGCAAGTTGATACAGCCACTATAGAGAACAGTATGGACAGTCCTTAAAAAAAAAAAATCTATGAATAAAACCATCATATGACCCAGTAATCCCACTACTAGGAAACCATAATTGAAAAGACTTATGCACCTCAATGTTCATTGCAGCACTATTTACAATAGCTAGTGAGTGGAAGTAACCTAGATGTCCATTGACAGATGAATGGATAAAGAATTTGTGGTACATATATACGATGGAATATTTCTTAGCCATAATAAGCAATGGATTTGACTCAGTTCTTATGAGGTGGATGAACCTAGAGCCTATTACACAGAGTGAAATAACTCAGAAAGAGAAAGACAAATATTGTATATTATTGGAATCACATATTATTGGAATGCATATACATATATATATACAAACACACATGGAATCTAGAAAGATGGTACTGATGCACCTATCCACAGGGCAGCAATGGTGATGCAGACATTGAGGACACACTCTGGACACATGGGGTAAAGGAGAGGGTGGGGTGAATTGAGAGAGTAGCACTGAAACATAACACACTATGTGTAAAATTAATATAGCCAGTGGAAATTTACTGTATGACACAGGGAGCTCAAACCTGGTGCTCTCTGACAATCTAGAGGGGTAGGATGGGGTGGGAGGTGGGAGGGAGGTTCATAAGAGAGGCGACACACTTGTATCTGTGACTGACTCGTGTTGATATACAGCATAAACCAACACAAAACTGTAAAGCAATCATTCTCCATTAATAATAAATAGGTTAAAAAGTTAAGGTGCAACAGCTGCTAAATGAAATGATTCCATTAAATCCTCTGTGAATTACTGCTAAACTTTGGACAAAAACTTTATCACCTATAAGTTATTATTAAAATAACACCTTAATTAGAAGACAACAGTAGAAATAGTAATGTTATACTGGTAAAGCAAAATCAAATATAGGTTTAAAGAAATATGAAGTGCTGTGATGGATCGATCTATTTCAAGAAATATGCAGTGCTAATAAATAAAACACTCAATATCTTTGCTATCTATCCCCACACTCTATACAAATATTTTATAGATTAATTCCCATGATGTTACATGCAAAGAGATTGTAAGGATTCTTTTTAGGTAGTAGAATTTTGTTGCATAAAATTTTACTTGAAGTAGGTGTGCTCAGCATAGACTTTATAAATTTTCCTTGTTTTCTGGGTATAAATCATAGAAAAGCAAAATTCCAGTCATGAAAACTTGAGTTATTCTTAACTACTCTGAAAAGATTTATTTTATAAAAAAATTCACTATAAAGTTTCTTTAAAATATCAAACTCATATGTCAATGTATGACAAAACCCACTTCAATATTGTAAACTAATTAGCCTCCAACTAATAAAAATAAATGAAAAAAAAATCAAACTCATTAATAATTAGTAAAATTTGATTGATAAAACTTTTCAAGAGTGTACATTATATAAAGGACAAATTCAAAGGCTTTCTTGAAAGGTTACTATAATAGGATTTGATCTCTTAAAAAGAATGCAAGACTTGAAAAATACAAAGAACTAATTTATCTATATTAAAGCGAGAATTTAAACATTACAGAAAGAAAATACAAATTTTAATTACACTTGCATAGACAAAGGTTTAGAAGTACATACAAATGATTAATCATGGTTACCCCCAGGGATGGAGTGGGGACTTTGCTTTTGGTTTTTTAATGTTCACACTACTTTATAAGAAATACGTACTATAATTCTGTACTTTCTTAAAATTTTGGTTCAGTATTCCCTTTTAAAAAGTATTCTTATAAGAATGGATTTTTTGGTAGCCTACTGTAGGTAGTTTTCCATCAAGAGTGTATCAGAATCAACTATGAAGAGTTTATGAAGAGGATGTAGATGCCTGGGTCCCACTGCAGAACGCTGACTTAAAAAGCTTCACAAACCAGCAGACTAGCTGACCTTTAAGGTTCTTTCTGATCCTGAGATTACACTGCTGCTATGCTAAGTCGCTTCAGTTCTGTCCAACTGTTTGTGACCCTAAGGACCATAGCTGACCAGGCTCCTCTGTCTACGGGATTCTCCAGGCAAGGACACTTGAGTGGGTGGCCATTTCCTCCTTCAAGGGATTATACTACTTACACAAATTTCATACACATTCAACACCCAGTAGCTGTTTTTTTTTTTTTTGCTACACATATTAGTCACTCAATACTTCGCAGTGTAAAAAGTATTATAAGATAGGTCCTATTACCCAGAACTAGACACTCACATTACTGATCAAGAGAAACTCACAAGAAATAAACTGGAGATTAAAACATCCAACTTCAACTTATATATACTTCTTCCCCTATGGTTATTTTTACAAAACCCATCATGTTTTCTCATTTCTGAGGCAGGAATCTGGGGAACTAACTCTAATATAAGCACCAATAGGGAGGCAGGAGTGGGCAAGGACATGTTTGTATATTATCATATTGGTTCTCTAACCCAAAACAACCCCAGCAAGTCAGTAAGTGTAATTTTTTTTCCCCTAACCTAGTATTTTCTCCTTATCAGTGATCCTCAACCCTATTAGATCCAATGTCCCTTTGTTATATAAAGGACAAATGTATACATCAGTACATTTATTTCAATTTCTCCATTTCTATCATGAAATAAAATTCACAGATATTTAACAGAATTTCAAAAGTGTCAGTATAATATCCTAACAGTAATATAAAGGAAAATGAAAGTAATTAATAATAAATTATATATTTCAATATGTATATGCTCATTCATGACTACATTAAAAGACAATGAAATAGTCAAGGGTGTACATCTACTTATAATGAATATATTTAGATTTAAGATAGGTAGAATGATAAACCATTCTATGCAACAAGTTCAAGAAAATGACATAAATCAAGTGACTTTCTGAAATGATTCCAAACAGTACAAAGTACACTTACCTCTTGGTAAGTGAGGTAGCTAGGTTTCTGAAACATTTAGTGCTAATAAATCTACATAAGAGAATATAAATACTTTGCATTTATATACAGAGTTAGGTTATAGGTATAGGTAATTTTATAGTCTCCCCAACCCCGCTTCACAAATATGTCATACACAAGACATTCAAGAACTATGCAGGAGCCATATAATTGTTATACAGGATGTCCTATGCATTACACGATATCTAGCATCTCTGGCAACTGCCCCTTAAACATTAAGACAAACTCAAATGCTTCACAAAATTCCAAAGTGTCCCCTGGAGGGTAATACCACCCTATTGAGAATCCCTGGTCTATATAAACTTTCAGTACCTACATGCATACTGTTGCATATTCTCACCCTGGGTTAGAGGGTAGGTGTGCTACTATTTGACCCCTGATTTAGAGCTAAAGCTTCTCTGATATAAATAAGGGTTATTTTTAATTGAAGAGCCTAGCACACATCCATTGCAGGACCTTCCAACAAAAATTTTACCTAAAATTGTTTATTTTTTAAAAAGTGGTTAAATAAAGCTATTTTTTACAAATGTAGCAGAATTAAAGACAACTTCTGCCTTTTCTCTCTACCTCCCCTAAAAAAAATTCTCTTGAATTTTGAATTTCTTTTTTAGGTAATCAAAGTCAAACTGTGAAGATACAATCAATCTTTATTTAACCCACCACTAATGCAAAGATGAAAGTCGCTCAGTCATGTCCAACTCTTTGTGACCCCATGGACTGTACAGTCCATGGAATTCTCCAGGGGATCTTCCCAATCCAGGGATTGAACTCAAGTCTCCCACATTGCAGGCAGATTCTTTATCAGCTGAGCCACAAGAGAAGTCCAAGAATACTGGAGCAGGTAGCCTATCCCTTCTCCAGCGGATCTTCCCAACCCAGGAATCCAACCAGGGTCTCCTGCATTGCAGGTGGATTCTTTACCAACTAAGCTATCAGAGAAGCCCCAATCCAAAGATATATAGTTTCAAACAATCCGAAAGCCATTTTTATATGCCACTAAAGTGTATTTCTATACTATTCATTGGCAGAATATCTTCCTAATTAAATTTTGATTAGGCATCTATTAAAAGTAATTTAAGTTTTCTGATCAATCCAATGACTAAAGAATGCATCATCTTAGGGCAGCCAGGGACGCTGCTTGAGTCTGACAACTTGCTGAGTACTTAGGGGAGACTGGGGCTTCCCTGGTGGCTTACAGTAAAGGATTTGTCTTCAATGCAGGAGACTGAGGTTTGATCCCTTGGTTGGGAAGATTCTCTGGAGAAGGGAATGACTACCCACTCCAGTATTCTTCCCTGGAGAATTCCATGGACAGAGGAGACTCTTGGGCTATAGCCCATGGAGTAAGAAAGTCAGACACAATTGAGTGATTAATTAAAAAAAGAAAAAAAAGGACACTGACCTAAGTATTTTGAAAGTTTCACTCATTGGATTTGGCTGTATAATTTATTTTGGACCATCAAAAAATTCCAAGCCATTCTTCAATACAGGCAAATCAATCAATGTGATACACCATATTAACAAATTGAAAGATAAAAACCATATGATAATCTCCATAGATGCAGAAAAAGCCTCTGACAAAATTCAGCACCCTTTTATGATTAAAACTCTTCAAAAAATGGGCACAGAAGGAACCTACCTCAACATACTAAAGGCCATATATGATAAGCCTACAGGAAACATTATTCTCAATGGTGAAAAACTGAAAGCATTCCCCCTGAGATCAAGAACAGGACAAGGGTGTCCACTCTCACCACTATTATTCAACATAATTTTGGAAGTCTTAGCTACAGCAGTCAGAGAAGAAAAAGAAATGAAAGGAATCCAGAACAGAAAAGAAGAAGTAAAGCTCTCACTGTTAACAGATGACATGATACTGTACACAGAAAACCTTACAGATACTATTAGAAAATTACTAGAGCTAATCAGTGAAGTTCACAAAGTCACAGGATACAAAATCAATGCACAGAAATCACTTGCATTCCTATATACGAACAATGAAAATTCAGAAAGAGAAATTAAGGAATCAATCCCATTAACCACAGCAACAAAAAGAATAAAATATTTAGGAATAAACCTACCTAAGGAGAAAAAAAGAAAGTATAAAGAAAATTTTAAGACACCGATAAAAAAAATAAAAGATGACATAAACAGATGGAGAGATATTTCATGTTCCTAGGTAGGAAGAATCAATATTGTGAAAATGGCTATGCTACCAAATGCAATCTACAGATTCAATGTGATCCCTACCAAATTACAAACAGCATTTTTCACAGAACTAGAACAAAAAATTTCACAATTCATATGGAAATATGAAAGACTCCGAATAGCCAAAGCAGTCTTGAGAAAGAATGAAGCTGGAGGAATCAACCTTCCTGACTTCGGATTATATTACAAAGCTACAATCATCAAGACAGTGTGGTACTGATACAAAAACAGAAATATAGACCAAAGGAACAAGATAGAAAGCCTAGAAATAAACCCACACACCTATGGGTACCTTGTTTTCGACAAAGGAGGCAAAAATATACAATGGGGCAAAGACAGCCTCTTCAACAAGTGGTGCTGGGAAAACTGGACAGTTACATGTAAAAGAATGAAATTAGAACACCTCCTAAAACCACACACAAAGATAAACTCAAAATGGATTAAAGACCTAAATCTAAGACCAGAAACTTTAAAACTCTTAGAGGAAAGTATAGGTAGAACACTCGATGACATAAATCAAAGCAATATCCTCTCTGACCCACCCCCTAGAGTAAGGGAAATAAAAACAATGGAAATAAAAACAAAAGTAAACAAGTGGGACCTAATTAAACTTAAAAGTTTTTGTATAGTAAAGGAAACTATAAACAAGGTGAAAAGACAACCCTCAGAATGGGGGAAAATAATAGCAAATGAAACAACCGACAAAGGATTAATTTCCAAAATATCAAGTGGCCCATACAACTCAATACCAGGAAAACAAACCACCCAATCAAAAAGTGGGAAAAAGACCTAAACAGACATTTCTCCAAAGAAGACATACAGATGGCTAACAAACACAAGAAAAGACACTCAACATTGCTCATTATTCAGCTCAGTTCAGTTCAGTTCAGTCTCTCAGTAGTGTCCAACTCTTTGCGACCCCATGAATTGCAGCACGCCAGGCCTCCCTGTCCATCACTAACTCCCGGAGTTTACTCAAATTCATGCCCATCAAGTCAGTGATGCCATCCAGCCATCTCATCCTCTGTCGTCCCCTTCTCCTCCTGCCCCCAATCCCTCCCAGCATCAGGGTCATTATTAGAGAAATGCAAATCAAAACTACAATGAGATATCACTTCACACTGGTCAGAATAACCATCATCAAAAAGTCTATAAACAATAAATGCTAGAGAGGGTTTGGAGAAAAGGGAACCCTCTTGCACCATTGGTGGGAATGTAAATTGATACAGACACTATGGAAGACAGTATGGATATTCCTTAAAGAATTAGGAATAAAACCACCATATGATCCAGAAATCCCACTCCTAGACATATACCCGTAAGAAAGCAAAATTGAAAAATACACATGTACTCCAACATTGCAGCACTGTATACAATAGGTAGAACATGGAAGCAACCTAGAGGTCCATTGACAGATGAATGGATAAAGAACATATGTGGTACATATACACAATGGAATATTACTCAGCCATAAAAAGGAACACATTTGAGTCAGGAATTCATTTGAGTCTAATGAGGTGGATGAACCTAGAGCCTATTATACAGAGTGAAGTGAGTCAGAAAGAGAAAGATAAATATTGTAATCTAACACATATATATGTAATCTAGAAAGATGGTACTGATGAATTTATTTGCAAGGCAGCAATAGGGAAACAGACCTAGAGAACAGACTTATGGACTTTGGGAAAGGGGAGGAGAGGGTGAGATGTGTGGAAAGAGTAACATGGAAACTTACATTACCATATGTAAAATAGATAGCCAACGGGAATTTGCTGTACGTCTCAGGAAACTCAAACAGGGGCTCTGTATCAACCTAGATGGGTGGGATGGGGAGGCACATGGGAGGGAGGTTCAACAGGGAGGGGACATATGCATACCTATGGCTGATTCATGTTGATATCTGACAGAAAAAAAAATCCTGTAAAGCAACTATCCTTCAATTAAAAAGTAAATTTTTAAAAAATGAAAAAAAATGCCATGCCTTCACATAGATTTCATGTTAAATCAGTACACCATTCATAGAAATATCAGATATGTCTTCACCTTTAGAAAGGTGATAAAGACTAGACCTTACATAAAAGGATTCATGTATTAGTACAAAAGCATTGCTGGATTCCCTTGAACATAAAAAGGCTCTGAGTTAAAATGCCATTAAGAATTATTGAATAAATTAGTGACTGAAAAGCCATTTAATTTCTACATATTACAGAAAACTCTTACAAATGTCCACAGAAATAGTATTTAGCTTCAATAGGTGAAATGGTCATTTCAGTAGACATTTAGCCTGTTTTTCCACTTCAAATTTCATTAATTAATCACTAATTACTCTTAACAAATAATGCCTAAAAGCAATCAGCACTCAATCTTTTATTACTCTTTATCTTTTTTCATATCTAAAATTCCTAAAAATCTGCCTTTTACCTTTGCATGGGCATCACCTTATGATAAAAAGCAAGCAAAAGTTTGTGTATAACCAAACATGTATACTGGTTAAAATAACTCATATTTAGTATTCTGATTTGTAATTGTTTCCAAAAATAAAACTTTTACAATATGTGGAACATGCATGTTTGTGTACCACTGGATGTAAGATTCACTTTTGAATCAATTTTAAAGAAACAGATCACCAGCTCTCAAAAGGCTTTTCATTTCTCATAAAGAATAGGTCTTATTAAGTGAACTCAGAACAGAAGTCATGTTTTCCATTATTTAACAGAGAATTCTGGTCCTGATAAGAAGCAAACAAACCACACACATAAAAGAAATGCAGCAGATACCAAACGAGTAGTACAAAGCTTCCCACTTACTTGGTACTGGGCCGCTTTTGCAGGGCTTTATCCAGGATAAGAGATGGAGCACTCCTCCTCCTTTCTGCTAGTGTTTTCATTTTCTGTTGAGGGGAAAAAACACACAATGAAGATCACGTGGCTTATACAGCCGGTAAATAACAACTTTCAATCCAACTCAGCAAGTTTTGTATGCCTATGCTTGCCTATCAAGAAGTGTGCAATTTTATTATGGAAATAAAATAATAACATCTAAACTAAGATAGTAAATGTCAAAAAGTAAGTATTTTTTATGGCCAGAGAATAAGGAGATTAAATATTGACCAGAGTATTTGAGAAAACAGCATCACAACCATCATCGTCAACTGCAGTTTTATTGCTTATTACATGCCAGGCCCCATGCCAAAGACAGGACTGGATTACTTTATCCTCCAAAATGCCATCAGAGCCACTGATAGCGCTCTTTCATTGGCAGGGTAGGCCCCAAAATCGGGCTTTAGTGAAAGACAGAATTTGAAAAGGCAAAGTAAAGGGAAAAAATAAGTATAGTTAAAGCACAAGATGGAGACTAGATTTTTACACATTTAATAGACATTTAAACTTAAATATTTACACATTTAGGAATCTGTTCTTCAAAAGTTTTTTCATTTATTGTAACTTAAAAAAAGAATTTTTTTTCTTTTCTAAGTGCTATCTAAATATAGGATTAATTGGGTAATTCAGTACTGTGTTCTACAGGACCTAAACTTTGTGGTGAGGTTTTATTCAATTTGAATTATCCAGATAATTACTCTCTAAATTTTCAGTCTTATAGATTTATCACCTCAAGAAAGAGTCCGAGGGTGAGCCACTGGACATAAATGTGTAAAATTTACAATCTAGTCACAAACAGTCGTGAATGAAGTTCAGGCTGTGTTACCAAAGCATCCTTCCTGCCCTGCCCTCTCACCCTTTCCTGGCCAGAAGTCTCGCCCTCTACCTGAGGAGACCTAGGCCAGCCATGTTTGGGACTGGGAACTGCTCTAAGAAAAAAACACATAAAACAAAGTAGCTCCATGTCTCATTACATGATTCACAAAGGAACTGCTTTTTAACTGATAACATGTAGATCACCCTAAGGAAGAGAAGAAAAATCATCCCGTGAAAAGGGGACACTAGACTTCTTTGGCACAACTCTTTCCCCCCTCAATTCCATGCCCCCACGGATCTCTCTCCAACCACTGTTGTCAGCAGGGTCATGGCCTCAGTGCTGCTATTCCCTGCATTAATCCTTTGGCTCACATGTGAAGACAAAGTACCCTAATCTCCTTGGTATAGCTCAGACAATTGAAACAATCATATAAAACATTAATAAAGAACAGGAAACAAATGGGTAAGAAATACAGAATACCATACTTATCCATCAGGAGACTGAATCAGTCTTAGGGCAGGTTAAATTGCATAAATTTTTTAACATGATATATATTTGGTGCCTTCCTTCTGAAGAGAAAGCCCACAGTTTTCATCAGATTCCCAGAGAATCCGTAATCCCCCTGAACCCCAGTGACTTTGAGAAACTACTTTATATATTATAGCTTGTAAGCTGTATCTTACTGTTTCCACTAGTCACATCTCCTGGGAACACAACTCTGAGGAATCTAGCACCCTGAGGCCAGTGTGAATGTAGAGGTTGCAGGGTGAAGGGAAGTTGGGTAGACAAGTATTACCAGTGGGCTGTTCCCATATGAAGAGTTTCAGTTCTGGAAGATTGGGTTGACTTTACTTAGAAAGGTGACGGTTCCTTACTATGTAGATTTTCTGCAGGATTCTGTTTCACCTTCAGGTCTAGGTTTGATTCCTATTTCTTTTCTTGAATTTGAATCCCTTTATTCAGGATCTAGGTACTATGCTTTGAACTTTGAAATACTCCCAGTCCTTTAAGCTTGACCTGGGCCCCTTACCCTTGGTCTGTTTCGACCTTGAGTTTCTGCCTAGCCTTTCTGAGTGAGGGGGTGCAGGGTGGGTGGAGGGGTGACATTCCTGCACCTATCTCAGCGGTCTTACTTCTGCTGCTCCTAATCCTCTGACACCACTCTCAGCAGATCCAAGTGCCTAAACAAGATCTTTATTAACATATGATTTCTAATTCTGAGCTCCTTGGCTTTCAGGCTTACAAAAAATTTGGAAAGGATTCAAAAGACAGCCATAAAAATGATTTAAAATGTGGAAAAAAGAAAAAAACCTAAGACAAGTTAAAATGATCTGACAAGTTAAAATGATTCTTTATTTGGAAACATTAAGTCTGCAAGGTAATGCAGAGTTATTATACAGAGGATACCAAGTGTCTTCCAAAGAAGATAAGGTGAAAAGCAATGTGGCTATACTGTAGACTGAGAATCCAGGTTGATCCTGGGCACTGGGTTTACCAAGAAATTTATAAAAGCTGTGAAAGAAATTATGCACTAACGTCAAGGGGTTCAGAAACCCCCGAATATGGATTCTTTAGGGATCCATGGACTCCAGATTTGAAACTTTTTGGTATAAAGAAATCTTTCTGAGTGATGGCTATTAAACATGAGAATGGATAATTAAAGAAGAGTGACAAATTTTCTTCTGTAGAGATGTTTCTAAAATAGTTTTTCATAGAGGTCTAATATAGCAGACTATTTGTACCTATTTGTATGCAGTCATTAGACTGTGTTTTCTTAGTTATGGGCTTCCCTGGTGGCTCGCTGGTAAAGAACCCGCCTGCAATGCAGGAGACCTGGGTTTGATTCCTGGGTTGGGAAGAACCTGGAGAAGGGAATGGCTACCCACTCCAGTATTGTGGCCTGGAGGGTTCCCTCAGGGTCGCAAGGAGTCGGGCTCAACTGAGCAACTTTCACTTTTCTTAGTTATAAATTGGTAGATGTGTGATGAATCAAATGTGGGGTGTATCTACCTCATTTGGTGGAGTCATATTTAGATACTGCAGTCAAACTACAGGCAAAATAATATTTGAAGTCCTATTGCATGTACTGAGGCTCACTTCATTACTAATCAGATATGCAGCCTAAGGTAAATCACACACTCCTCTGGGTCTCCATTTCCTTATATAGAAAGTGAGAAAATTTGGACTACATAGTCTCTTAGGTGACTTCTATTTCTGATATTCTCATGGTAAGTGTCTACCAAAGATTCACCCTGGATATGCAAGAAAATAAACATTATATACACAATGAATTTAGAATTCATACGATTTATTTCTCTAAGTAAAAAGAAGTCTTAAGAGTTGTCAATATAATGGGGATCTAGGTATTAATTCATTCAAAGTACGCATTTTTTTTTTTTGCTCAAAAGTGTAGCCAAATAAAGAACCAATGGTGACTTCAAAAAAAATTCACTCATCTGTCGAAGAATCTGTGCTCAGGCAATAAAGACTTAGATTTCTTTGTCTATTAACAACTGTGAAATAAAATACACAAAAATAGAAGGAGACTACTGATTCCTTTCTAAATCTATAATAATACAAACTTGTCAGGACAGGTTGAAGCTATGGACATATCAGCACCAACAAATTTCCCACTTGCTCAGCAACAGAGAAAACTACAATACTTTGCCTCACAGGAAACGAGCAGATAGGTTTAAAACAGTGTATATTTTCTTTGTGAGGTTAGAATCACAATCCACAGTGTGGCTTTTCAGAATGCCCAAATGCTTTATATCTATAATGAGATTACATCACAAATATTAGACGCCATTCTGAAAGTGAGTAGTTTTTTAAAAGATAATCTTGAAAATTGATAAACATTAGGCAAAAAATCAACTGCATGAATCTTTTAGAAGTGATTTTCTTGACTTTGTACCAATTAATTAAGCCAAGGCTTAAGCAACCCAAAAAAACTAAACAAGACTTTTATATAAGCTAAAAAACAAATTATGAAGTAGGATTTATTTGCTACTCTGCTAGCAAATGGGAACAATGAGGAGGGGCTTAGACAGAGTTGTAAAAGGGAATTGTGATTAAATTTTAAAAACGGACGTCTTTATGCTAGTAGCCATTTATTAGGAAAGTATAACATGAACACTAGAGAGAAATGAAATCTTTGGTTTCCTAAGCTGCCCCCTCTGCAGCTATATTCAGTATTAGAGGCAAAAAACCTATTCTGAAAAAGGATAAATGAATAGAGGTAAATGAAGGTAAAAACCAAATGCCTATAATTAATTTTTCTTTTATATTTCAATAATAATACAAACTATAGCAACATTACCAGCTAATCTGGAAGGTGCTTTCCACTTCAATTCTTTAATTGGTTAGATGAACTAAATGTTGAATACCTGTGTTCCTAACTAACTTTATAGCTACGCCTCAATTAAAACACTTCACATTATAATTATCTATCTCTTTCTTGAGAGCAAGGGCTATATCCAAACGTTCTCCCATCTTTCCAAACTTTATCCTGTCTTTCAACAATTACTGAAATTCTCCTCCGTAGCAGGCCTATCCTTGCATTACTAGAGCCCAGTACAATACCTGGTACAAATTATATACTTAGTAAATGAAGGTTTTCAGTGAATTTTAAAATGTACTCATTTTCCACATCTATGCTACTGTTCCCAACACACACAGAAAGGCAAACACACTTACTTAAAGGGGTTCTGTTGGAACACTGTCACTAGGAAATGTAAGCATCTGCTATGGAACTGGATGGTGAGAGTCATCCTTGTACATTGCAAATGACAGCTTTTGACATAGTGTTGACATTTACATTGGACTTCCCTGGTGGCTCAGCTGGTAGCCTGCAATGTGGGAGACCTGGGTTCGATCCCTGGGTTGGGAAGATTCCCTGCAGAAGAGAAAGGTTACCCACTCCAGTATTCTGGCCTGGAGAATTCCATGAACTGTATAGTCTATGGGGTTGCAAAGAGTCCAGACATGAATGAGTGACCTTCACTGACATTTACATTATCATGGAGTTTCATGGTAAACATCTGTCATATAATAAAAGCTAATCATTTGCCAACAAATGTTGCTGGGACAACTGGATATCTACATGCAAAAGAATGAAGTTGGATTCATATCTTATACCATATATAAAAATTAACTCAAAATGGATCAACAATCTAAAAGAGGTGAAGCTATAAAAATGTTAGAAGAAAACACCGGCATAAATATCTATGACCATGGACTAGGTAATGGTTTCTTAGATATGACCCCAAAAGCACAAACAACAACAAAAATTAAATTGAACATCATCAAGGTTAAAATTTCTATGCTTCAAAGGACATTATTAAGAAACTGAAAAGAAAGCCCACAGAATCGGAAGACATTTTTGCAAATCATATATCTGATAAGGGGTTTGTATCCAGAATATTTAAAGAACTGTTACGACTCAATAAAGTAGGCTAATTTAAAAATGGATCTCAATAGGAAGTTCTCTTAAGAAGATATAAACAGCCAAAAAGCACAAGAAAAGACACTCAACATTGTCAGCTACCAGGAAAGCACAAATTAAAACTATGAAATATCACTTTATACTTATCAAGATGAGTTAATATCTTATTATCAAGACAATATCTTTTTATATCAAGATAATAAAAAGACAACAAGTGTAAAGATGTGGAGAAATTAAACTTATTCCACAGTTGGTAGGAATGTAAAATGGTGATGCTACCTCGGAAGTTCTGCAAATGGCTAAACACTGAGTTACCATACAATCCTGCAATTCCTCTTGGGTATGTAACCAAGAGAAATGAGAACATATGTCCACACAAAAACATGTGCATGAATGCTCACAGCAACATTATTTATAACAGTCAAAAAGTAGAAACACCACCAATGTCCATCAACTGAAGACTGCATAAACAAAATGTGGTATATTCATAAAATAGAATATTACTTGCCAATAAAAGAAGCAATGAATGTGCAACAACATAGATGAATCTTGAAAACATTATGCTAATTAAAAGAATTCAGTCCCAAAGGACCACAGTATACTACATGACTCCATTTAAGTGAAATATTCACAATAAACAAATCTATAGGAACTAAAAGTAGGTTAGTGCTTGTCTGGGGTTTGGGGGATGAGAAAATTGGGGTGTAACACCTAAGGGGTACAGTATTTCTTTTTGTGGTCATGAAAATGTTCTAAAATTGTGATGGATGCACAACTCTAGGAATATACTTAAAGCCACTGAATATACACTTTGAAGTGACTGAACTGTATGCTATGCAAATTATATCTCAACAAAGCTCTTAAAATGAGTAAAACAAAAATGAGCTACCAAACTACTAAACTACCGAGGTCTAGCCCAGCAAACTGGTTCATAGCCAGAAGCTATATTTTTCCTTGTTCATACAACAATCATCTGAAGTATAATACATGAAAATTACTTATTTTTTTTGTCCAATACATTTTTGTACAAAATGTTTTGAGTGGCTCCTCATCTGAATTCCTCAGAGACCTGAGGAATATGCCAACCTGCATACTGTGGTTTGCCACAGTTCCTCCCCTACTTCTCCAGTATTTTCATAGGAAATTCTCACCTTTATCTGAGAGTTTAAGGTGGTAAAGCAAAGTGCGCCTGTGTAGGAATCTAAAGTTGCAAGCAGGTTATGGAAGAAAAAAGTTTTGTTCTTTTACTTTCAACAAGGCATAAAACACTGTTTATATAAAAACCTATATGTAGTCTTTCAGCGGAATTTTAACCTTGTATCAACCAGGAGATAAAGAACCATTTTTGGAACCTAGAAGTATCAACCAGGAGACAAAAAACTATTTTTGGAATGGTGAAATCACTCTGAATCTGGTCAGTCTTAGTTCTCAAAGAGATGTAAAGGGGGGAAAGCCTATCAAAAGAAAGGACCAGGATAAGAGAGTCACGTCAGGTGAGCTGCAATTTTTCATACTTTGTTTTGTTCCAGCTACTTTATGAAGGAAAAAATTCAAGCACTTCAGTCGAATTTAAGTCAAATTTGCTAAAGCCACTTTCAAATATTTAAAATTAGCATAGTATTAAATTAAGGGCTTTGAGGAAAGCTTTTAGGACTCTAAAGTTTCAAAGACAGAAAAAAATGCTTAATCAAATTTACAACTTAAGTTTACTCAAATTCAACTCATCCTTTGCGGGTGATCTGTACAATTCAGTGAACAATGAACTGTTTCTTGTCTTCCCGACACACCTGAATCATTAACTTGTGGAGACATACCCCAAAGACGGCGGCCCTGCAAGGGAAAAAGTAGTTATTTCTACCCCTGCCCCTTGCTTCTACATCCTATCATCACAAGGTTTCGACCACTGGACGAGCTAAAGCTTCCCACTATCGTCGCTTTGGTCAGCGATGAGTATGATCTTCTCTTTACTCATAATAATTAATCCCAGCCAGAAGCAGTTTGGGAATTTATTTAAAGCAAATGCCATCACAGAACAGACTACTATAAAGGGATACAATTTCTTTTTGAGATTAAGAAATGTTTTACTTTTGGCCATATTTCCTGTTTCTGTGAGATAAGCACTTTGAAATAAAATAAATATGAGATCCATGTAATGAAGAAGAATGGGCACTTGGCATTGAACCTAAACTCTGGATGCTGGTTCTGTCACTTCTCAGAGTCCTCTCTGTAAAATGACAAGAACTGTTTGACCTACCACAAAGAATCAAATAAGATCTTATATGTGAAAGCCCTTTGACAGGGAAAGCACCACGACAGTGTAACATACAGAGTAAAGCTTCAGAGTGCGTAAGTACCGTATGTAATAAACAGGATAGTAGAACTCCCCTTCTATATTATTATTTGTTCCTCTCATACAGATATCTGAAGTACCACTATGGGCCTTCAAATTGACTGGACTTTCTTCTTTGACAAAGTCACCAGTTTCAAACTCAAGTCATGATTCCCTTTTAGCATCACCCTGGCGTATGCAAGTTCAATCACTGATGCTCTCTCCCTAGTAATCCTGTTATGGGGCAGGGCTTCACTAAAATACCACATCACAGCCCATAGGAAGTGCTGCTATTTCTACACCCATGCCACACTATAACAGAGGGGTCCTCTGGTTGCTCCAGCGCTCATCCACCTGCATGAAGGCTAAGGGGCTGAACGTATCAGATGCTGTTGGAAAACTCTTCCTTGCAGCAAGCAACCTCTCACTTTCCTCTTGCAGAAGGGAAGGGTACAGCGATCAAATCCAAAACCATAATGGTGAAAAAAAAAAGAGTGCATCAAATAAGAATAAAAATCAGGCCAAGGTCTGACCAAATTTAGATATACTATATCATATTAAAGTCTACTATGAAAGCTGAGGTTCAAGACATTGACTGTAGGCACAGAAGAGAGAATACAGAAACTCTCCTAAGTATAAATTAGGACCCAGGTAAACGGGAAAAGCAAAAGGCCACAGAGCAGTTGAGCTTTCCAGGTCTTTGAAACATGAGCTGATATGGGCACACATATATTTCATTTTCAGAGTCCACACACATGTGACCAGACATCCAGAAACAGGTTTTACCTTTCAGTTGTTCCATGTGACAGCTGTCTGTCAAAACTAGGTCAAGGCTGCTCAGCCCAGAACTGACATACTGATAGGGCTTTTCTGTTGTCAGCTGGATATTTCTATTCTAAACTTGTCCTGGATAAAGAAAACCAAACTGAAACAAAATTATAAAACAGACTGGGCCGTGAAGCCTGCAAGACCAATTATTGGTGGCTGACAAAAGGCAGTTTCCTCTAATTCCTTTCCAACCTCCCACATTGTGGCCAAGTCTTCAGCAAGTATAACAAAAGCGACGCATCACCCCATCCTAGGCTGCTTCAGTGTCTACTACCAAACTAAGCATTCACCGCCAAGGCTTTCTGTACACAATAGGACCTTAGAGT
The DNA here is from genome assembly GCF_033118175.1 of Dama dama. Classification (NCBI taxonomy): domain Eukaryota; kingdom Metazoa; phylum Chordata; class Mammalia; order Artiodactyla; family Cervidae; genus Dama; species Dama dama. Next base: position 21,885,170 of record NC_083681.1, read on the forward strand.
TCTTAGAACACTAGGCAGGAGTGATCTAGAACACTTGAGATACCAACGGAACAGGAAAGCAAACTTTCCCCTCAATGAAAGTGTATTTTAAAGATATTCAGTAAGTTCAGGCTACTTAATATAACAAAATAACACAGATGGCGCACGCTTATTTTTCATAGTTCTAGAGGTTAAGAAGTCCCAGGTCAAGGGGTCAGCAGATGTAGTTCTTGGTGAGAGCTGTCTTCACAGTTTAAAGACAGCTGCCCTTCTGCTGAAGCCTCCCATGGGGGACACAGAGAACAAGCTTTCTGGTCTCTTGTATGGGCGGTAATCCCAACATGAGGATTCTGCCCTCATGATCTCATCTACGCTAACTATTTTCCAAAGGCCCCTATCTCCAAATACAGTAGACCCTTGAGGGCCACAGATTTGAACTGTACAGGCCCATTTCCACGTAAATTATTTTCAATAAATATATACAACAGTACTATACCATATGAGGTTGGCTGAATATGTAGATGTAGAACCATGGATAGAGAGTGTCCAATGTAAAGTTGTAAGATGATTTTTTGACTGTATGAAGGGTCAGCATGTCTAACCTCCACATTGTTTAAGGGTCAACTGTATTATCATACTAGGAGTTATGACCTCAACCTTTGAGTTTCAGAAGACACGAACATTCAGTCTGTAACAGAGGTTTTTGTCAAATACTCCGGAGACTGAGGGGTATGAGTCACGAATCTCCAAATTCCATCAAATCACACTAATAAAATGTACATATATATCCTCAAAGCACTGTGTATATGAGTCTGTGTACATTTAAGTATGTATAACCCCCTCTGCAACAATGTCTCTTTGGGCGTCCCTGGTGGCTCAGATGATAAAGAATCCACTTGCAATATGGGAAGACCTGGGTTCTATCCCTCGGTTGGGAAGCTCCCTGGAGAGGGAATGGCTACCCACTCCAATATCCTTGCCTGGAGAATCCCAGGGACAGAGAAGTCTGGTGGGCTACAGTCCATGGGGTCACAAAGAGTCAGACACGACTGAGTGACTAACACTACTACTACACATATAAGTGTGTACACACACATATATCTAACCTTGATATTATACACCTATTTTTGTGGCACTGTCTAGTTTATAATATGTTTTAATGTCAATTTAAATGGAAGTAAAGTATATTCTCAGCTACCAATACCTCCTAAGAAGGCAAGTTTTATAATCAGTGTGTTTGTTAAGTGGTATGTGGCCCGATAAGGCACAAGACAACTTTATGTTGAAAGGAACAGCCACCAAGTCCTGGACGGCAGCATGAGGAGAGGGAAAGGACTCAGAACCCAGATTATCCAAGTTGAAGTTTCATTTTCTGAAGGTGCCATCAGCTGTCTCACTTCTCCCAGGCTAATGAACATATTCCACCTCTTGCCCTGCAGACCTTCCATCAAATCCTAAAATTAGAACAGTAAAGGGATGGGGAGTGATAAAGTACTTCATAACCACCTTCACTTCAGAACCAAAAAGCAACAACTGTACTACTTAGGAATCTGTGACTTGTGAATTTCCAGTCGATAAGCTACGACTCTCTGTGAGGACTCAATCTTCAAAGCTGATAATTACTTTTTACATAGATGTGTAAAAATAAAATATAATTTTCATTTTATAAAAAACAATGTATTCTGTTCTAATATACGAATGTTAGAGTCACAAAAGAATAAGTTTTATTTTGCTATGTTAAAATGCACTACTGTGTTCACATCTTAAGTGAAAATTAACTATGGAAGCAAGCTTTTTCCTACACTCAAGATTCATTGTATTAAAATGCTTACTGAATCAACAGTTTCAGCTACATTTCCCACACCCAATTTTCCATGGTGGAAACATCTAAGGCACAGGATTCAGTGCACCCACACATAACTTTGAAATATAGTTCTATGAGTTTGGAGAACATGCCAAGTTTTGGAGAACAGCAAGCAGGACTGAGATATCAGCGTGGAAAGAAGGTCTCCTGACAAGTTGCTGAAATGTGAGTGCCTTATATAAAATATCTGAAAAATGACAGATACCAAAGCAAAACAACCACAAATTTCCAAAGAGATTATCAATGATTGTGTCACTGATTGTCGCTATTAGTCCATATTTACTGTGAAGGTTAACTGTGTCAACTTGACTGTCCACAGCATGCCCAGATTACATATTATCTCTGGTTGTGTCTGTGAGGGTATTTTCAAGATGACATTAGCATTTGAATAAGTAGTCAGTAAAGTAGGTTTCCTCCCCATCATTCAATCATTCATCATTTGCCTTCACAGAACAAGAAGTGGAGGAAAGAGGAATTTGCCCCCTTTTCCCTCCCCCTCACTGTCCAGCTAGAACATCTCATTTCTTCTGGTTCTCAGGGAAAGACTACACCACCTTCCTCCCTGTGGATGGCAAACAAGGGACTCCTACCCATCTGTTTCTCTGAAGATCCCTGACTACACCAGTGAAGTTGCTCGGTCGTGTCCGACTCTTTGCAATCTCATGAACTGTAGCCTACCAGGCTACTCCACCCATGGTATTTTTCCAGGCAAGAGTACTGGAGTGGGTTGCCATTTCCTTCTCCAGGGGATCTTCCCAACCCGGGGATCAAACCCAGGTCTCCCGAATTGCAGGCAGACGCTTTAGCGTCTAAGCAACCAGGGAAGCCCGAACCCTGACGAGTACCTTTACCTAATGGCAGCAGTAGACAGTATTCAGTGGGACACGGAGAAGGTAGAGACTCTGCTCTCCCAATAGCAAAATTACCTCTCAGGAGAAAAACTTCTCAGATACGCTTTGCTCAGCTGGTTATATAAAATTCAAATCAACTCTCTCCTACATCTTATGTTACAATAATAGAAAATGCATCTGTAGTCTAGCAGGAAAGAGAAACGGAGTTGGAAGGTCTGGGTTCAAATTTTCAGCCCTGCTGCTTTCCACTCACAGCCCTGGAGGGCTCAGGGCCTTCTTCTCTAAGAGTGCGTCATGAATAATGCCTACCATATAACTTACGTGTGTTATGTATAGTGAGGCATTTACCTAAAGAAGTTTTTAAAAAATGTCCTTTACTCTTCCATATATTACAAACAGTAAACTCTTACCTTTTTTCTGAAGCTTCTACCTTAGAATATTTGATATTTATGACCTTCAAGGGTGACTGCTTTGATGATGCATGTTATGGATCAAATTATTATACTTGTGCCCCCTAAATCCATATGATGAAGCTCTGAGCCCCAATGTAACGTTATTACGAGGCAGGGGTCTCTGAGAAGTATTTAGGTTTAGATGACGTCTTGAGAGTGGGGCTGCTATGACAAGGTTAGTGCCTTTCTAAGAAGAAACCAAAGATATCTAACTCCATCTCCATCTCTCCCACTAACTCTCCCTCCCCGTCTTTCCCTCATCTCCCTCACCGTTTTTCTTCTCACTGTCTCCCACGTGAGGACACAACAATAATTGGAAGCCAAGAAGAGGACTCTCACCAGGAACTGAACTGGCTGGCACCCAGATCATGGGAATTCACAATCTCCACAACTGCAGGAAATAAATGTCTGTTGTTTAAGCCTCCAGTTTACTGTATTTTGTTTCAGCAACCCGAGCTGAATAAGACACACAGAATTCACTGATTTGCATGTAAATATTCTTGTAGTAAATTCAAGAAAATAAAACTCTTTTTACTGCTTTACAGGTACTTTCACCTGGCAAAAAATACTGATGGCTTCTGCCTTTTTTCCAAAGTGTTTTCATATACTTTCTCCTTTGGCCCATAAAAAACAACCCTGTGAGATACACAGGATATGGATATTATCCCCATTTTACAAACAAAGAAACAAAAACAAAACACAGAAGTTCAGAGGTCACACCAGTGATAACAGAGGCTGTTTCTGATTAGAAACAAAATCTATTTCAGTATTTTATATTTTCAGACTGCTCTTAGCCAAAACAATCTCTCAGGTACCTGATTTTATGCCACTCACTCTGTGAATAACATCACAAAAGTGTTCAGTAGGATACTGGCTTGACCATGGGCATAATATTTTTCTCAATTTCAAAGAATAAAACCAAGTCTTACTCACCAAGATGTTTCATTCAAACCCCAGTTCAAGACACTCATGGCTTAAAGTTGGCTCTTGGGGGTGTTCTACCATGGGTTGCTATAAATAGATTTGGACCCAGAGAACATAGAAATAAAAGCCAGAATGAAGTGGTTAATGGCAGCTGTTACATTTTTTAATGTTGGAGCTATTTTAAAATCCCTTTTGCTTTGATTTTCTGTGCCTGCAAGACTCTCTTCCCTCCTCAAAACCTATCTTATTTAAAGACTTTTCAATTAGTGTGTGAAACCAACGGGTCAGGGGGCTTGAAAATGATAAAAATCATCATCCCTAACTGAAATCATTCTAATAAGTGCTGCCATTTCATTTCATAAAAACTGTTCTATTCAAACATGGATGTGCTCAAGGATATGTTATCCAGAATTCTATCCATAATGCATTGTCTATTGCTGATATTAATATTGTATTTTAAATCACACTTTTAGACAATACCATACAATTCTACTGTCCTTTTGAAGAACCTCAATTATGTTAAACTTTCTATTTTTGGAAACTGTCAAATCATCCAACTAACAAATAAAGGCAGATGAACCAGCTAGGTGATCCTTCTTGAGGTTAAAATAATAAGTGTAGCTATTAAGAGACTGACTTCTTATACAGCATTTACAAACTTGGTCCTCAAATGTCTTATGTACTTTCCTACCTCAGGACCTTTGAACTGCTCCCACTTCCTGGAACCTTTTTATTGCATGGTCTTTTTCACCAATAGAAGAGTTAAGCATGTTAAAAAAAAAAAAAAAAAAGGATGCCCTGAAACACCCTAATGCCAGAGTGGTCTAACTCCACATTTACATTTCTCTAAATCAGGGTCATGCTGGTTTCTTTAGTAACAGTTCCTGTCATTTAATAAATTTGCTTTTATTGTTGTTGCTTTTGTCTCCTCTCAGTCTATGCTGTCCAATACCTCTACACACATGTGGCAATTTAAATTCAAATAAACTACAACTAAGTAAAATCTACAAAAAAAGAAAAACTGGACTTCATCAAAATTAATAACTCCATTCTTTGAAAGAAAATGTTAACAGAAAAAATGACAAGACACAGGAAGGGAGAACACATTTACAAGTCACAAAAATACGATAAAGGACTTGATTCCAGAATATTTAAATAGGTTTCAACACTCAGTAATGAGAGAACTAACAGGCTTCTTGGTGGCTCAGTGGTAAAGAATCTGCCTGCCAGTGCAGGAGATACGGTCTGACCCCTGGTCCACGAAGGTCCACATGATGCGGGGCAACTAAGCCTGTGCACACCTACTGAGCCCGTTCTCCAGAGTCTGGGAGCCGTAACTACTGAAGACCAACAAAGACCCAGCACAGCAGAAAATATTAATAATAAATATTTATAAGTTTTTTACAAAAGAAAGAAAACTAACAACTAAAATTGTGCAAAATATTTGAATAGGCACTTCATTCACTGCAGATAACAAATGAATGACAGGTAAGTGTACAAAAAGGTACTCAAAATCATTAATCACTAGGGAAATGCAAATTAAAACCAAAATGAAATACAACTTTCTACCCTCTGTTGTTTAGTCACTAAGTTTTGTCTGACCCTTTTGCAACCCTACGGACTGCTGTCTGCCAGGCTCCTCTGTCCACTGGATTTCCCAGGCAAGGATACTAGAGGGGGTTGCCATTTCCTTCTCCAGGGGGTCTTCCCAACTCAGGGATGGAAACAGCATCTCTTGCGTCTCTGCATTGGCAGATGGATTCTTTACCAGTGAGACACCAGGGAAACCCTTCTATCCTCTAGGATGATCAAAATAAAAAAGACAGATAAGTGTTGGTGAAGATGTAGAGAAACTGGACTCATACACGCTGTTAATGGGAATGTAAAACCACTTTGGAAAATAATTTGACAGTTTATTAAAAAGTTAAACATACACTTAAATTATGACCCAGGCTCAACATTTAAGTATTTTCCAAAAGAAGCGAAAGCACAAAAGTCCATACAAAGATTGTACATGAATGTTCAGAGCAGCTTTGTTCATAGTATCCCAAACCAGGAAAAAACCAAAACAGTCATAAACAGGTGAATGGATAAACAAACTGTGCTTTATCTACAGGACAGAATACTGCTGAGCAAGGAAATGAAGTACTGATATGCACACACACAAAAATGGATGACTTTCAAAATAATTATACTGAATTAAAGAAGCCAGACAAAAAGAATACATAGTATGATTCCATTTATATAGAATTCTTTAAAATAAAGATTAACCAATAGTGACAGAAAGCAGACCAGTGGTTGCCTAGAAATTGGGAGGACACAAAGGGATTAGAAAGGGACATGAGGGGACTTTAAGGAATGATAAATATGTTCATTATCTTGGCTTTGGTCATGGTATCAGAGTTGTATAAGGTGCCAAACTTACTGATTTATGTACTTTAAACATGTAGCTTATTGTATGCCAAGTATGCCTCAAAAAACTGTTAAAATTTTTTTTTCATTAAAAAAAATTTTTTTTTTCATTTATTTTTATTAGTTGGAGGCTAATTACTTTACAATATTGTAGTGGTTTTTGTCATACATTGACATGAATCAGCCATGGATTTACATGTATTCCCCATCCCGATCCCCCCTCCCACTTCTCTCTCTATCCGATCCCTCTGGGTCTTCCCAGTGCACCAGGCCCGAGCACTTGTCTCATGCATCCAACCTGGGCTGGTGATCCGTTTCACCCTAGATAATATACATGTTTCGATGCTGTTCTCTCGAAACATCCCACCCTCGCCTTTTCCCACAGAGTCCAAAAGTCTGTTCTGTATTTCTGTGTCTCTTTTTCTGTTTTGCATATAGGGTTATCATTACCATCTTTCTAAATTCCATATATATGTGTTAGTATACTGTATTGGTCTTTATCTTTCTGGCTTACTTCACTCTGTATAATGGGCTCCAGTTTCATCCATCTCATTAGAACTGATTCAAATGAATTCTTTTTAATGGCTGAGTAATATTCCATGGTGTATATGGACCACAGCTTCCTTATCCATTCGTCTGCTGATGGGCATCTAGCTTGCTTCCATGTCCCGGCTATTATAAACAGTGCTGCAATGAACATTGGGGTGCACGTGTCTCTTTCAGATCTGGTTTCCCCGGTGTGTATGCCCAGAAGTGGGATTGCTGGGTCATATGGCAGTTCTATTTCCAGTAAAAAACTGTTAAAATTTTTTAATTGCTCAGTTGTACCAGCCACACTTCAAGTGCTCAATAGCTACACATCAGCTAGTGTCCATTAAATTGTACGTTGTAATAAAGAGTAGTTCTGCCACTGTCGAAAGTTCTAGTTATCAGTGATGCTCCAGGGGTCAGCAAACTATACCAGAGATTCACCTCTTGTTTTTCTAAATAAAGTTGTATCAGAATATAGTTATGCCCACTTATTTACATATTGTCTAGGGATGCTTAAGCACGACAGTGGCACAGTAGGTAGCTGCAACAGAGACCTTATGGTCTACAAACCTAAATTATTCACTATCTGGCTCTCTGAAAAGATCTGCTGATCTTCCTATAAATCATAAACCCTGAACAAGAGGGCCACATATGTTCCTGTTGACTGCTGTACATAACTCAGTTTATATTTAATGAGTACCTAATATGTAGCTTCCCTCATGGCTCAGATGGTAAAGAGTGTGCCTGCAACCTGGGAGGCCTGGGTTCGACCCCTGGATTGGGGAGATCTCCTGGAGAAGGAAAGAGCAACCTACTCCAGTATTCTTGCCTGGAAAATCCCATGGACAGAAGAGCCTAGAGGACTACAGTCCATGGGGTTTCAAAGAGTTGGACACGACTTAGTGACTGACACAATATGTAGCACTGTCCTAGGCGTTGAGGCAGCAGCCTTGAACGACACAATGTCCCTGTTCTCATGGTGTTCACAATCTGGTGAGCTGTTCAGGTTGTGAATATACAGAACGGAACGGAAATAAGAATATACAAGGCAAGACTGAAGACTAACATAACAATAAAACAGAAGGCACGGGGTGTGACTGAGGGGCAACTTCCACTTGGGTAATCCGAACAGGCCTCTGGGAGAACCCAAGACGGGAACGACATGGAAGAATCAACACTGCAAAGATTTGCGGCAAAAAATGAGACAATAGCAACACCAAAGCCTCAGAACAGGATGAATCTGATGACGCAATGTGTGAAAAAGAAGGCCCCTGTGGCTGGAGAATACACAAACAAGAGAGGGGAGGCAGATGAGGTAAGAGAAGCAGGGAGGGCTAAAAAGAGGAGCTTCAATTTTATTCTGAATATGACAGAAAGTCACAACACGGTTTTACACAGTTAGCAACATGATCAATTTACATTTTTGAAGATCACTCTGGCGCTTCTAAATGGTGGTTGGGTCAGGTAAAAGCAAAAAGGGTGTCAGACAAGTTAGGGGATTTCTGCAAAGGTTCAAGTGAGAGATGGTTTGGCTTGGACTACAATGAGAGCAGTGGAGATGAAGTGAAAAAATTCAAGGTATGTTTTGAAGTGACAGTGGACAAGCCTTTCTGATGGTTGTTGTAGACTGAGGAAATAAATACCAGATTTTTGGCTTAAACAATTGGGACAAAGTAGTATGAATTACAAACACAGTGGGAAGTACAAACATAAGAGCTAACATATGCTAATATTCACTCAATTTCACTTTTAATTTTTCTATCTTGAGAGTTAGGTACTATTGTTATTTTCATTTTACAAATAGGAAACTGAAAAGGCTGAGTAACTGATCTAGATTTGAAGGTTAGTACAAACACAATGTAGACCTGAACCAGGTCATCAAACTCCAAATTTCACCACACTGTGCAAAACTGCCTTATCAATGGTAGTTTCTAGGAATATGAACCATATTCTAGACAACAGCAGTACCACTGGATTTTAACTTTCAGGATGACTAGTTTGAAAGATGCTATGGTTTTGCTTGTCCTTCAGAGACTATTATTTAAGATCAACTTGTTTTCATAAAGTAAAAGATGTAATAGTCTGCTATATACACTTTTCAAAGCACTTTCACCACTATATTCTCTTTGATACTCCGTTTACAAATGAGGAAACTAAAGCAACTGATTTCCTCAAGATCACTTGGATAGTAACAGAGATAGGACTAAAAGCCAAGTGAACCCATTCCATACAGTAGTCTGGCCAATAAGATTGTCTTTAAAAATGCTGAATATTCAGTGAGAAACACATTTTACCCCACTACCCAAATGCACATACATATACATAAATGAAGCAGAGCAAAAAGTCATACAAAGCAATCTTTAACCCTTACAACTGTGCTATTACTTTCTGTTCTATTTCATTTTTTAAAATGCTGACTGCATTAAAATGCTGACTGACAATTTCATCAACACTGGTCCAAGTTTCAGTAATTAACAGTACAACAGCATAGTAGACATTTTAAGAAATAAGTCTCATGATTCACTAGGACTACCAAGCACTAAAAGGGTAAGAGGAAACATAAAAAAGATCAATCTGTTGAGTATTTGGGATACAAGAAGATTGTGGTCCATGAGAGTGTAATGGCAATGATTATGAGTTACAATTTGGAAATATTATTTTATTATAATTAATTACTATTGCTATGGAGGTCTCAAATCAAACAGATACACCTACTAACATTTAAAACAGGCAGAGATGCACATTTCTAGGAAAATATTAAAAGAAAAATATATAATATTATATGTTAAAATATTAAAAGAAAAAATATAAAAAGCAGTTGTTCCAATAAACACAGGTCTTCAATTTTACTTTTGCCCTAAAGGGAGTAAAAAGCTGTAGAAAGACCAAGCAGGCAAAACCTATTTCCTTTTTTAAAAATGAAAAGAAAAAGACTGGATTGATAGTGTGACAAATCATTACGTTTTATAATGAAGGACAAAAATGGCTTAAGATGCACAACAATCTTTCATTTATTGGACAAATACTTCTTGATTGATCAAGCTACTCTCATGCTTTCCTGCTTAATTACCATTAGTAAAAAAAAAAAAAAAAAGGATGAGATGTGTTCTGGCATACAAATACTTTATTTTCCCAAATTCCTTAAGTTTAAAGAATAAAAATTGCTTTTAAACTATGTTGATTGCTGAATATTCATACAATGCCAACCTAGTAAATTCTCTCTCCCCCTCTCTCTGCATCTCTGAAGGGGAAAAGAGACAAGGACAAACCGCAGCCTCCATACATCAAATACAAAGCCAGCACTACAGCAGATACATCATTAAGTTCACTGACACTCCTAGACGGCTCTGCAACAGGGTCAAGGTCCCTGGATGCTCACACAAACTTCTACACTCCGCACCAACCCCACTTCTTTCCTACTGACCTCCAGCCAAACCAGGATTCTGCTGGGCAGTCATGAAAGGCAGTAAGATCCAGACAACCAGGGAGCCTGCGCAGCCCCTTTAAGGTTCCAATGATACAAATGCATTGAGGCATTCCTCAAGATGTTTCTTAAGGATGACTTAGATTATCCCTCTAGTCCCATTTTTCTTCCCCCCCCCCCCCCCCCCCCACCAAACAGAAGCTGGAAGGTCACCACCAGGACACAGAGCAAAAACGGCCAAATATCAGAAGGGGGAGGGGAGGAGCGAAAGCAGAAAAGGCTAGAAACACCCAAATCAATTCCTCTGAGAGCCAAGCCGCAGAGGCCGGCAGCTCGCGGCCGCTTGCACTTGCTGAGGGAACCATTCCAAAGAAACCTGACCTGATCGGAGTCAGCACGCCGCTCGGCGGCCACCTTTATCCTAAAGGAACGCTACAAGTTGTTGCCCACATCCTTGCTCCCGGCTTTGACAGGGGCCGCACGCGCCGCCCGCAACCCGGCCCCGCGGAGCCCCGCGGAGCCCCACGGAGCCCCGGGGGCCAGCGGACGAGCGCAGGGCGCGGGCCCCTCCGCCGCCGCCCACCCGCCGCCTCCAGTCCGGCTCCCAGCCGAACTGGCCCTCCGCGTCCCCGGGCGTCAACCGTTAGCATCCCCAGGACAGCTGCAAAGGCTGACCACCGCCCCGCAGTGTCCCGGGGTCATTCCGGGTCTCGTTCCCTGGCCCGCAAGCACCCCACCGGGCCGCCCCTCGCCCTGCAAAACTCCGCGGAGTGGCCGCGTCCAGGTGAGGGGCTGAGAGCCCCACGGGCGCCGCTCTCCGGCCGCCTACCTTCCCAACGCGCGGTCGCCGCGCCAGGGCGGACGCCTCGGCCTTGGCGATCTCGGAGCTGACCCCGTCAGAGGCCGATGAGCGCCCGAGGGACCTCGGGGAACCCCGGGGCCGGGCACCCGGCGGGGCTGGGGAGGGCGATGGCGCAAAAGCGGCCCGCGCGCCCCGCCTGAGGGAGGAGGGCGGCGGATGAGGACGGGGAGGGCGGCCGCCCGGCTCGCTAGGGGAGCGACATTGACTCTAGACGCGACGAGCCCGGGGTGCCGGGGTGACCTGGGGAGACGAGAAGGCGGGCATGGCCTCGTACAGACGCGGCGGGTCTCGAGCCTCGAGCGTTAAATATCCGCGGCGTCCGGCCCGCGCAGCGGCGGAGGGCGCGCGCCGGCGGCGGCGGGGCCCCGCTTGGCGTCCTCACCTTCTTCGTGCCGGAGCCGCCTGCGAGCCGAGACACTCCTGTCAGGGAAGAGGAGCGCCCCGGCTGCCCCCCTAGAGTCTCCTGCTGGGGGGACATCGCTTCCATGAAGAGCACTTGAGAGCAAATCCTAGCCCAGAAGGAGGTTACGCGGGCATGTCCGCGGGACGGCGGCCGGACAGCCGAGGGCGCGCGGGACCGAGACGGGCGGCCGCGCTCAGGCGGCGAGCCGGGCTCCGGGGGCGAGCCGCGCGCCTCCCGTCGGGGCCATGTACCGCCGCCCGCGCTCAGCACCGAAGCTGCAGGGTTTGCCGCGGCGACCGCCCGTCAGCTCAGCGGCCGCCCCGCCTCGGGCCCGCCCCTCGGCGCCTGGCGCCCAGCGCCGGGCCCGCCCCCGGCCGCGGCCCACACAGCGCCGACCCTTCCCGCGGCGCGCTGGGCCGCGCGCCCTCCTAGATATTCTATTAGGGCACGGGCGACCGACTGACCTTCTCGGTCCGCGCCTCCGAGTGCGGCTGGCTCACCGGGCGCTGTCACGAACGCGGGCCTCTAGCGCGGACGCGCGCCTCTTCAGGCGCTCGAACCACTCGCACCCGACTCCATCCCTTCCCGCGCCGCGGCACCGCGTGCGGCGGCGCGGCTGTGGCGACCTCAGCCTGAACGGAGTCGTGGCGGCGAGTCCTGCCTCGCTCTCGGCCGCCAGCGGAGGGGTCCCGGGACCCTCCCCCGGCGGGGAGGTCGGGGACGGAGGTGCACGTCGCAGAGGGCGGCACAGTGGAAGCCCGCGGTCCCGCACGCTAGCCAGCTGCCCGACCGGCGCGGGCTCTGCAGCCCCCGCACGATTTGCACCCCGGCGGCAGCCCCCGCACGATTTGCACCGGCGGTTTCCGCTGTCTACGGGCTGCAGAGACCCGGGCATTCCAAGCGTGTAAGCGCAATTAAGGAAAATGCGGCAGAGAGAGGTCTCTGAAATTTGGCTTAGCTGTTGAGAAGGCTACAATATGTGGAAGTGTTTATCAGATATCTGCGCTGAGAGCATAACTTCCTGTCAGCCCAAATAGTGGCAAATTTTTTAAAGGCCAGAGAATAATCAGAGGGAAGGGATTTCGAGCTGACTCGGGCTGAGTTGGGTACTGCCGCACGTTGCAGGACTGGCTGACTAGGGAGGCTGGTTCGGTAGGTGGCATTCTTCTCCTAGAGTCAGGACTCCATAAAGGATGGTTTGGTGATGAAGGACACAGCTCGAGGATACTAGCTGGTGGAAGAGGTTTGTTTTTGTGGTAAGAAAAAACAGATAGAGGCTCCTGCCGGATTGGACTGTTATCAGGTCAGATTATAGAAGAATAGGGTTCTGGCCAGCTCTATTCCAAAGCAAAAGTTGCTGTCCAAAACACACCCACACATTACCATCACCACTAACCCCGCAATTGTTATTGTGGAAATAAGGGGAGAAAATATTCCAGTCCATTTTATGCCTTGCACATATCACATTGTTTAAAGTAGGCTTGTTACACCGGCTTTGTAAATCACACACACACACACAAAGATATATATATATATATATATATGTAAATTATATACACCCATACAGACACAGAGTTTCAGGGTGACTCTGCTGCTTAGAGCCATGTCCAGACAGGGTTTTGCACTCACCCTTGAGTTTTTTTTGAATTTTACACTTTACACTGCAGAGGGTTTTGCAGCTCTTTTCATTCCTTGTTGAAATCATGCTATTATGATTCCTGTCTTGAATGGGTGATGTCAGTTTTTCTTACTGTTTCATTTTTAATTTCAAGAATTAAAAAAAATATTTAATGTAATTTACATGTTATGTTTAAGGTTTATTGTCTTCTAGAGAGGAGGACTCTTTGTTGTTGTTGTTCATCCCAAGTGCCTAGAGCTGTGCCTGGCACATTAAATGTTGATTCAATAAGTGAGACACAAAAGGAATGTGAGATAGATCCGGAAGAGCCAGGCTAGGCTTGATTATTTCACTGAGTGTGTGCTCAGTGGCTAAGTCATATCTGACTCTTTGCAACCCCAGGGACTGTAGCCCGGCAGGCTCCTCTGTCCATGGAATTTCCCAAGGCAAGAATACTCAAATAGGTTGCTATATCCTTGAAACGATCTTCCCGACCCAGGGATCTAACCCATGTCTCCTACTTGGCAGGCAGACTCTTTACTACTGAGCCAGGAGGGAAGCCTGATTTCACTGAGAGCCTTGTGTATTATCAGGTGTTTATTTTGAGATATATAACTCATGCTCCAAATCAAAGTAGTATTTATATTGCATATAAGTAAGTAAGTGAAGTCGCTCAGTCATGTCCGACTCTTTGCAACCCTGTGGATTGTAGCCTACCAGGCTCCTCTGTCCATGGGATTTTCCAGGCAAGAGTACTGGAGTGGGTTGTCATTTCCTTCTCCAGGGGATCTTCCTGACCCAGGGATTGAACCCGGGTCTCCTACATTGTAGGCAGACGCTTTACCGTCTGAGCCGCGAGGGCAGTCCCTATATTGCATGTATGGGAAACCTACTTTCACTTCTTACTTTCTGAGTGCTTTTATTTCAAAATCCATTGGTTTTGATTTGCATAGAAAACCGTCCTACCCCTCTCCTATAAGGAGTTTGGAGGGAGGTCTCACTTCTTAAATAAAATTGAGTTTGCTCAGATTAATATGATCATCAGTGTAATGATTGAAGAACACAAATCAGATCATATCACTTCTCTGCTAAAACTTTCTTTGGCTTGCTGTGTCTATGGAATGAATTTCAAATGTTGTACTACAGATGTCAGTACAATCTAACACCCTTGTCCTCAGTAGTTTCTTTTCTCATTTCTTACGCCTTTTCACCTCTCGCCCTTTTCTCCCTCTCATTGAACTTATCTTGACCTCTCACAACTTCATGACTTTGAACCTGCTGTTCCCATTGCCTGGGAAATTTTACTTCCATATTTTCCAACCTCTTGCTTTAAACTTAACTTATCTAGTGCAGGGTGCATAGTAAATAACCAATGCATATCTGTTACAGAAATAAATCTTCAACACTTACGTTAATAATTAAATCAGGGAAATCGTCCTGACTTTAGTCTTCTTTAACCTCCACACACCAATCACCACACACACGGGGTTAAGCTCACATTCTTCAGTAGTAACAGATAATGTTTATTGAGTGCTTACTTCATACAACACTATTCTAAGCATTCTACACACACCAAGTTACGTAAATCTTCATAAACATCCTACAGGATAGATTCCTCTCACCTTACTTTGCAAATGGAGAAACCAAGCCACAGAGACCTTAACTTGTTAAACAGATGGTAAGTAGTGAAGCCAAACCTGGAAAAGCTGGGGAATTTGCTTCAGAACCACTTAACCATTCCTTTTAACCACTTGTCTATACTGCCTCTCCTGTGTATGGTTTCTTCTGTTTATAACACATAACACATTGTACTCTTATCATCTATTTTACTTGCCTATAAGCTCTGTGAAATTGAAGGTTAGATTTATTTTCCTTTTCTTCTTTGTGCCAGGCACACAATTATACTTTCAATGACTTTTTTGATGATTTACCTTTGAATGAATGAAGAATTAGAAACAATCATCCAACAAGGAAGATGCTCTGGTGGGGAGGAAACAGTCCTAGGCTAGTCCTGTCATTCCTTAGACAGTAAAAACCATTTCCCCTGTCCTGGGAATGTTATGTTGTAGAAAAGGGTGATGCCAAAAAACAAAAGTGATGACAAGGCAGTTGAAGGAGTGTGATGACAATGCCTTGACACAAGCAGGATGTATCCAGAATATTTTGAAACAAACCATAAAGCAAAGTACTAAAAATAGCAACACTTAACAGCTGGGAAATACCAATAGCAGACCTTTAATAGAAACCAATCTAAGAATGAAACCAAAAGGTTTTGCCAACTATTAGATTGACTAACAGTGAAAAAGTTTAGCTATAAAGGGAGATATCTGTGGAACTTGTTCATTCAATGTGTATTTATTATGTGCCTGCTATGTGCCAGACACTGTGCCAGGTGCATGGAATATGGTCAAGATGAGTTCACAGGTGTAGTCCTTGTAAGCCTCAAAATGCACACAAGAATCATAGGCAGTGTTATCCAAATATCCTAGAGCTGAATTGTAAATGGTGGCCTACAAAGTGAATTCAGGCATTTTTCAACATAAACACCTTTTTTTTTTTTTTTTTCAAACTTATTGCAAACCTTAAAAATCAAAATAATTTACATAAAAATTTAGGTGCTCTTGAAATATTAGCAACACTCAGCTCATTTTCTGCAAGGCAACAATCAGCTAAAACTGAGTTGTATCTGTTTATTACATTTCATGTTCACAAGAATTCTATGATTGTCATGGGCTTCCCAGGTGGCGCTAGTGGTAAAGAACCTGCCTGTCAATGCAATGGAGGAGACAGAAGAGACGCAGATTTGATCCCTGGGTTAGGACAATCCCCTGGAGGAGGGCACAGCAACCCACTCCAGTATTCTTGCCTGGAAAATGCCATGGACAGATGAGCCTGGCAGGCTATGGTCCACAGGGTCGCAAAGAGTTTGGACACGACACAACTGAAGCGACTTAGCATGCATGCACACGTGATTGTCAAGTCACCACTGTTCCTGATGTTGGGGAACCACTGAAAGGTAAGACAATGGAAGAGGAAAAACTGGCAAGAGAGGGAGAGAACAGGAAAGAGAATGAGAAACACCATGCGTGTGTGTGTGTGTGTGTGTGTGTGTGTGTGTGTGTGTGTGTGTGTGTGCGTTTAAAGCCAAAGTAATAAACTTTTTTCAACAAGAGAGAAGATGGGCAGTGTCTAGTGTTGCAAGAGATCAAGCCCTCTTTGAGGTGACTAGGAGCCTTGATAGAAGAGAGCTTTTGACTTTAATTATCAAGATCAGATGTGGGGCTTTCTTAATCATCCTTGGTTAGAATCTCAAAAGGGGCTGCTTCCTTACAGAACAAATCCCAGTTCTAAGAGTGGAAGCTTATGAAGTAGGAGGCATAGTAGTTAGAAAAAGGAGGAAGGAAAAGAGAGAGAGCTCAGACTAGGAAAGGAGCTAGGGGCCAGACTACAAAGGGCCTTGGACTGTATGGTAAAAATTTGGTTATTTTCCAGGGAAAGTGGTAAAAAGGGAACTGGCATCTGTTAAGTACCTACCATATATTATCCATTATCTCATTTAACCTTGACCATTACAAAGATGTGGCAATTATTATCGTGGTGTGGTGGTTTAGTTTCGAAGTCATGTCCAACTTTGTTGCAACTCCAGGGACTATAGCCCACCAGGCTCCTCTTTCATGGGATTTCCCAGGCAAGAATATTCATGTCAAAGTATGGCAAAAACCACTACAATATTGTAAAGTAATTAGCCTCCAACTAATAAAAATAAATGAAAAAAAAATAAACAACAACAAAAAAGAATGAAAAAAAAAAATATTTGAGTGAGTTGTCATTCCTTCTTCAGGGGATCTTCCTGACCCAAGGGTCAAACTTGCGTCTCCTGCTTGGCAGGCGGATTCTTTACTGAGCCGCCTGGGAAGCCCCAGGTATTATCATACTTACTTTAAATATGAAGATGAGACTCAGTTGTTAAGCAACTTTCTGAGATCACAAAGCCAAAAAGTGATGGAGCCAGGATTTAAATCTAAATCTGATTGAATCCAAAGACCATACACTTTTGATGGGAACAATAATATAATATTATTAGCAATAGATACCATTCACTGAAAGTTAGCTTTGTGTAAATATGGATTAGGTGGACAAGTGCTATGCTAAGTGTTTTATGCACTATCAAAACATTCAAAAGAAAATTAAGAGCTTGTATTTTTTACGCCCACCATAGAAATGATGAACCTGATACTCAGAGATATCAAGCTAATTGTCAAAGATTATATGGCTACTGAGTTCAAGAGCCAGAATCAAACACAAGATCTCCAAACCTATGGTGCTAACTGCTTCTCTTAATAGTATTATCTTAGTTTTGTTCCTTATGAATGAAGAGCATCATATTGTGTTACATCCTTTTCATGTGAGATGAAATAGACATGACCCTAAACCCTTCTGCTTAGTTCATGGTAAGCTTACTTGCTGGTCAGAGGCTTAAGTTAATCATTTAAAAAATGTACTTTACAAAGCAACTTGATATTTTAATAAGAAGCAGTAAAAAGGAGGAGAAATGTCTGTTTCCATCAACGTTTAGGTTGTTCTATAAGCCAGACCAAGTTAATTAACTAATTATCATTTATTGTCTTCCACATGCTTCGTGCTCCTGCCCATCCTCAAGGGTAAGCACAATCTGTGACACCTCTCTCCCCAACAAATCACTTTGAGCTTAAAATGTTTTTCTTTTTGTTGTTCCTAGGTATTTCAATTGACTGCATGCTTTTTAGCTCATTCTACATGTTTATGTTATAATCCTCCAGCGATTTGTGGAGACTAGCTCTTTTAATTATACTGCTATTTCTCTGCTGGGTCTGCTACACAGTTGATTATTGTCTCACTGATGAGGTACAGTAAGGGAGCTCAGCAGATTCCGTAAGCTGTGTAAGATTGCTTGGCTAATATGTGGTGGAACTGCATTCTAGTCCAGTTGTTACTCTCAGAACTATAAGGCTTAAATTCTTTCCCTTAAATCCTATTTAAATTATAAATTAAAATCACTTGTTGCATATTTGCAGTATAAACAGAAAGTGGTACTGGTAATTAAACAAAAATATGGCTTATCTTTTAATAGTGCTAATGTCAAATAAAAAGAACTTAGACATGAACATTCTCAAATAATTTTTACTTTAAAGCATATTTTCCAAAGCACCTTATGGGCAACACTAGTCCCTTAAAATGTTCTTAGGTTAAAAAAGGGTTCCATAGTCAAGGATTTCATGGGAAATACTGCTAATGTGTATTAGCACTTATTACTGTCCCTTAACCACCACCCCCAGCCCCCGAACTTTCTTTTTTTCTTCATTGCTAATATTTGGAGAAGGGAATCCATATAAACTGCCGCCACTGTTTCACTGCCTTCCCATGTAAATATGAGATGCCTTCCATGTTTCCCCAGTGATCAAATGAAAATAGATTTTACAATCAATTCAAGGGCAACTCTTGGTGGCATATAAGCAGCCACTCTTCTCTTGGCAATCATGAAATAGTACTTCTCTTTCATCCATCCGTCCAACCATTCATTCATTTCACAAATCTACATAAATTACTCAGTGTGCTTGCCATCATTTTACGCACTGAAGGTATGGAATGAACCATTTAGACATACTTTCTACTCTTCTGAAGCTTACGTTACAATTGCGCTCCTATTTCTCTGAATTCTCTAAGTAACCTTCACTGGATTCTCTTCTCCTACTTGGTAAAGAACCTGCCTGCCAATGCAGGGGACATAAGAGATGCAGGTTTGATCCCTGGATCAGGAAGATCCCCTGGAGGAGGAAATGACAACCCACTCCAGTATTCTTGCCTGGAGAATCCCATGGACAGAGGAGTCTGGCAAGCTACAGTCAAAAGGGTCAAAAAGAGTCAGACATGACTGAAGCGACTTAGCACGCACATACTTGTATGTTTATACATCTCCCAAGTGCCCTATTATTTCCTTTTCTAACAGGCTTATATGTGCAATCTCTTTCCCTCCTCCTGTTGAAGAGGAGAATAATGACTTTTGATCCCACAAATGACTTTTGACCCTTTCGAATGTTTGTTGAATAAGTGAATTTATGATTTTCCTAATACTGAATCTAACTGCAGCACTTATACTGTTATTTTTATTCAAAATTAACATTGTTATATGACCCAAAAATGGAATGGGGGGGTTATCCCCCATAATAAATAGTTCTGTGTTGAGTGAGGGAAAGGCAGAAGTGGATTTCACAGGACGATATCATACATATGAAAAAATCATGTAAGCAAAAATTAGTTATTGAGAACTTTCAATTTCCTGTTAAGAAGTTATTAGGAAGATGGCAGGTTAAAATATTACCATAGAATTTCTGCCCCAAAGCATATCACAAAATAAGCAAAAAGTGTTTTTTAAAAAATTCACCTACAGTCACTGAAGAAGGAAAGAAGCATAACCTAAGCCTGTGGTTCTTAAGCTTGAATCTCAAGCACTGAAAACAATTTGGGAGTTTTTTAAAATTATACTTGGGTTTTGTCTCCAAAGATTTTAATTTAATTGTTCTGTGATGCAGTCTGAATGTCAGGATTTTTAAACCTCGATAGCTACATCCATGGTTAGAAAACATTGACTTAATTAAGACACTTCAAAACCTGGTTATTGAAGGGGTGAAAAAGATTCTGGAGAGTAGTAAAAAAGGAGTAATATTTCTTACTTCACTCCAAATCCTAGAGGATGAACTTCCAAACTGGCCAAATAGAACTCTCCCTAACCTCACTAAATCTAGAAGGAAACAACATGGGTTAAGTAGCCTTATTTTTTTCTCCCTTCCTTCTGATCATTGATTAACAGGCACTACTTCAGGAGAGAAACAGGTGATAATGCCTTTTCCTTATGGAAAGAGGGCTCCAGAACTGCAAATCAAAAAATGATCTAAAGATTGAAGATCTTCCCCCCAGTGGAAGGGTGTCCTACCTTCCTCCCTAACTAGAAGTAGAGGATCCTAGTATAGAATATATAACAAAATCTTAAAAGAGATAAGAGGATGAATAAAATGAAACAAACAAATAACAACAAAGGAAGAATACTGTAGCACAATGTGAAATTATGCGTTAGATGCAAAAGTTAAAGTCCAACCTAAATGAAAATACAAAATAAAGGACAGAAAGTTCATAAATGTTGCATTCTATTGAACAACTTAATAAGAACCAGTATTCAATGAACAAGAGCACAAAGATGAAGTGAAATTTCTGGTTCTGCTTAGGAGTCACCTGGAGAAGGAAATGGCAACCCACTCCAGTATTCTTGCCTGGAGAACCCCATGGACAGGGGAACCTGGCAGGCTACAGTCTGTGGGGTTGCAAAGAGTCTGACACAACTGAGCGACTAACGCTAGGAGTCACCACTAGCTCTTAACAAGTAAAAAGTTGAATGGACTGAAAAATCAACCAGGAAGGACACAAGGCAAATGGCTCCCCCCAAGATCAAATCCCTCATGACTACACAGTGGAAGTGAGAAATAGATTTAAGGGACTCGATCTGATAGACAGAGTGCCTGATGAACTGTGGATGGAGGTTCCTGACATTGTACAGGAGACAGGGATCAAGACCATTCCCATGGAAAAGAAATGCAAAAAGGCAAAATGGTTGTCTGAGGAGGCCTTACAAATAACTGTGAAAAGAAGAGAAGTGAAAAGCAAAGGAGAAAAGGAAAGATATTCCCATTTGAATGCAGAGTTCCAAAGAATAGCAAGGAGAGACAAGAAAGCCTTCCTCAGCGATCAATGCAAAGGAATAGAGGAAAGCAACAGAATGGGAAAGACTAGAGATCTCTTCAAGAAAATTAGAGATACTAAGGGAACATTTCACGAAAAGATGGGTTCAATAAAGGACAGAAATGGTATGGACCTAACAGAAGCAGAAGATATTAAGAAGAAGTGGCAAGAATAAACAGAAGAACTATACAAAAAAGATCTTCACGATCCAGATAATCACAATGGTGTGAGCACTCACCTAGAGCCAGACATCCTGGAATGTGAAGTCAAGTGAGCCTTAGAAAGCATCAATACAAACAAAGCTAGTGGAGGTGATGGAATTCCAGTTGAGTTATTTCAAATCCTAAAGGATGATGCTGTGAAAGTGCTGCACGCAATATGCCAGCAAATTTGGAAAACTCAGCAGTGGCCACAGGACTGGAAAAGGTCAATCTTCATTCCAATCCCAAAGAAAGGCAATCCCAAAGAATGCTCAAACTACTGCACAATTGCACTTATCTCACACGCTAGTAAAGTAATGCTCAAAATTCTCCAAGCCAGGCTTCAGCAATACGTGAACCGTGAACTTCCAGATTTTCAGGCTGCTTTTAGAAAAGGCAGAGGAAGCAGAGATCAAATTGCCAACATCCGCTGGATCATGGAAAAAGCAAGAGAGTTCCAGAAAAACGTATACTTCTGCTTTATTGACTATGCCAAAGCCTTTGACTGTGTGGATCACAATAAACTGTGGAAAATTCTGAAAGAGATGGGAATACCAGACCACCTGACCTGCCTCTTGAGAAACCTATATGCAGGTCAGGAAGCAACAGTTAGAACTGGGCATGGAACAACAGACTGGTTCCAAACAGGAAAAGGAGTACGTCAAGGCTGTATATTGTCATCCTGCTTATTTAACTTATATGTGGAGTACATCATGAGAAACTCTGGGCTAGATGAAGCACAAGCTGGAATCAAGATTGCCGGGAGAAATATCAATAATCTCAGATATGCAGAGGACATCAACCTTATGGCAGAAAGTGAAGAGGAACTAAAGAGCCTCTTGATGAAAGTGAAAGAGGAGAGTGAAGAAATTGGCTTAAAGCTCAACATTCAGAAAACTAAGATCATGGCATCTGGTCCCATCACTTCATGGCAAATAGATGGGGAAACAGTGGAAACAGTGTCAGACTTTATCTTTTTGGGCTCCAAAATCACTGCGGATGGTGACTGCAGCCATGAAATTAAAAGACGCTCATTACTTGGAAGGAACGTTATGACCAACCTAGATAGCATATTAAAAAGCAGAGACATTACTTTGCCAAAAAAGGTCCATCTAGTCAGTTTTTCCAGTGGTCATGTATGGATATGAGAGTTGGAATGTGAAGAAAGCTGAACGCCGAAAAATTGATGCTTTTGAACTGTGGTGTTGGAGAAGACTCTTGAGAGTCGCTTGGACTGCAAGGAGATCCAACCAGTCCATCCTAAAGGAGATCAGTCCTGGGTGCTCTTTGGAAGGACTGATGCTGAAGCTGAAACTTCACTACTTTGGCCACTTCATGCGAAGAGTTGACTCATTGGAAAAGACCCTGATGCTGGGAGGGATTGGGGGCAGGAGGAGAAGGGGACGACAGAGGATGAGATGGCTGGAAGGCATCACCGACTCGATGGACATAGGTTTGAGTAAACTCTGGGAGTTGGTGATGGACAGGGAGGCCTGGCGTGCTGCGATTCATGGGGTTGCAAAGAGTCGGACACGACTGAGTGACTGAACTGAACTGAACTGAACTGAAGACTGAGAGACAGGCTGGCAAATACAAGTAGCTACAGCTTTCTGGAGCAAAGACTCAGAAGCAGAAGCTGCCACTGGAACCACTGCCAGGGTAGGAAAACCTGCACTGTAACTGATAATTTTCTGGAGGCTCCATGCAGATAACTGGAAATTAAAAGCTTCAGGGATCTCAGACACGGAGGGGGTTCCACATATTGTGATGTTTGCTTCCAGGAGCTCAACCAGGTTCTCATACTAAGTATTGAAGTAAAATCCCTGAGGGTTTTAATCAGGGACAAGGGTAAAGGAATCATTTTGAAATATGCCGTAGCATTCTGTTCTTAATAGGCCTGCCCTCGGGGGAAACTTGTTAACCAGAGCCTTGCCAGGTATGGTGTTATTGTGGCCTAAGTGCCCAGGGAAAGTAAATAGGCAATTTCAGTCAATTCTAATCTTCCTATTACATGTAAGTGGAGAGAAAAAAAATGCTGAGTAATGCTTGTGAAGTTCATTGTCCAGAAGAGTGGACTGAGACAGTGAGAACTAATCATAAGATTATAGAACAACCCTCCTCTTCACATACCTCATCCGCATACCCCATTTTGTTTGTGTTTAGTCGCTAAGTCATGTCCAACTCCTTTGCAACCCCATGGACTGTAGCCTGCCAGGTTCCTCTGTCCATGGGATTTTCCAGGCAAGAATACTGGAGTGGGCTGCCATTTCCTTATCCAGGGGAATCTTCCTGACCCAGGGATTGAACCTATATCTCCTGCATTGGCAGGCAAGTTCTTTACCACTGAGCTACCAGGGAAGCCCAGTATGGTCTTACTAAAATTTAAAATACCATATAGCAAAGTTAGTAGGCAATGTATTAAAAACCTGAACTAGTGAGTTGTCTGCCTGGGTTGAATTTGGTTCCAGGATGTACTATCTGTGGCTACTGAAGGCCTGTTCACAGCAGTTCCTTTTACCCAGAGCAGCATGTCTGGCTATCAAGATAAAGTTATGAGGCATAACAAAAGTCAAAAAATCCAATTGGAAGAGGCAGATCAAGCATAAGATCCAGACAATGCAGGATGTTGGAATTAATCAGACCAGGAACTTGAAACTATTATGACTAAGATACTAAGGGCTCTAATGATAAAGTAGCATGCAAGGACAGATGGGCAGTGTAAGCAGAGAGGTAGGTAATCCCAAGAAAGAACCAAAAAGAAATGCTACAGATTAAAAAAAAAAAAGCACCACCATAACAGAAATGATACCTTTGATGGGCCCAAGATTGGATGTTGCTGGGGAAGGAATCTCTGCATAAGACGATGTATCAACAGAATTCTTAAAAACTGAAAAGGAAAGAAAACAAAGGCTGAAAACAAAACAAAACAAAAAACAAAACAGAAGATCCCAGGACTGTAGGACAACTACCAAAGATGTAACATACACATAATGGAAGAAAGGAAGGAATAGAAGAAATATTTGAAACAATTATCCCTGAGAATTTCCCCAAATTAATGTCAAACACCAAACCACCAACCCAGGAAGCTTGAGAAGACCAAGCAGAATAAATGCCAATAAATGATACCTATGCATATTATTTTCAAATTATAAAAAATCACTGATGAAGAAAAAGAATCCCAAAAGAAGTCAGAGGGAAAAAACTTAGCTATAGTGGAACAAAGATAACAATTACATCTGACTTGTCAAAAACCATGGTAACAAGAAGAGGGTGGAGGGAAATATTCATAGTGTTGAGAGAAATAAAACAAAACAAAACACCAACCTAGAAAGCTGTACCCCGTAAAATATCATCATTCAAAAGTGAAGGATGAATAAAAACTTTCTCAGAAGAACAAAAATTGAGAGAACATGTTGCCAGTGAACCTTCATTGTATGAAATATTAAAAGAAGTTCTTGAGAGGCAGGGAAAATAATATAGATCAGAAGTTCAGTTCTAAATTTTTAAAAAATGAAGAACATCAAAGAAGGAATAAATGAAGATAAAATAAAACATTTATTATTGTTTTAATAAAAAATTTATTGGAGTATAGTTGATTTACAATGTTGTGTTAGTTTCAGCTGTACAGAATAATGAATCAGTTATACATATATCCCCCGTAAATCTGTAAATTTTTACAGATTTTTTTTCCATATAAGCCATTAAAGAGTATTGAGTAGAGTTCCCTGTGCAAGTTCTTATTAGTTATCTATTTTATATATAGTGATGTTGATCTAACAGCAGTTTATTAAAAATAATAATAGTGATGTGTTTGGTTATATATTCTCATGTGTATGTCCCTATAGTTATGTATGCTTATGTATACAAGTGAAATAAATGATAGGAGAAAGGAATTAGGGTTATTTTGTTACTTTAAGGTACTCACATTACCAATGAAGTGGTTTGGTGTTATTTGAATGTAGTTATCAATGTATATTGTAAATTCTAGGACACCCACTAAAAATAGCTTTTAAAAAAGTATAAATTATGTGCTAAGAGAAAGTAAATGTGAACATAAAAAGTGGTCAGTTAAAACTACAAAAAGCAGAAAAAAGTGGAAGACAAAGATAGGAACAAAGAACAAAGGTAAATACAATACAGTAACAATGATGGTAGACATTAAGCCAACTATGTCAACAATCACTTTGTATGTCAATGGTCTAAATGCACCAATTAAAGAAAAAGATTCTCATATTGTATGATATCCCTTAAAGGATGGATCTAAAAATAAATTATATAAATGAAATTATTTACAAACAGAAACAGACTCACAGACTTAGAGAATGAACTTATGGTTGCCATAGGGGAAAGATGGAGGGAAGGAATAGTTAGGGAGTTTGGAATCAACATATACACATTGCTATATTCAAAATAGATAAACAACCAGATCCTACTGTATAGCACAGAGAACTCTGCTCATTGCTATGTGGCAGCCTGGATGGGAGCGGAATTTGGGGGAGAATGGATACATGTATATATGGCGGAGTCCCTTCACTGTCCACCTGAAACTATCACAACATTGTTAATTAGCTATGGTGTGTGCATGCTAAGTCGCCTTGGTCGTGTCTGACTCTGCAACCCTATGGACTATAGCCTGCCAGGCTCATCTGTCCATGGGATTCTCCAGGCAAGAATAATGGAGTGGGTTGCCATTTCCTACTCCAGGGGATCTTCCCCACACAGGGATTGAACCAGGTCTCCCACATTGCAGACAGATTCCTTACCATCTGAGCCACCAGGGAAGAAGTAATAAGGAACATTTCATAATGATGGAAGGTTCAGCTCATCAAGAAGATATAATAATAATGATAATAATAAATCTATGTGCTCAATAACACATTCAAAATAATATATAAAGAAAAAATGACATAATTAAAAGATGAACTAAATAATTCCACAGTCACAAAGAAAGTAAAATGATGGAGAAAATTATACTTGCTGGCACTAATCAAAGTAAAGTAGGAGTAGATATATTAATTTCAGATAGAGCAGACTTCAAAGTAAGGACAGTTATTATGGGTAAAAAAAATATAATATGTATTATATTACATATAATAAAAGGCAGTCCCCAAGAAGCCTTTATAATTATAAATGTGCATGTGTCTAACAGCAAAATGTCAAACTATGTGAGGCAAAACTGATAGAACTTAGAGGAGAAATAGATTAATTCATTATCATGTTAGAGACTTCAGCACTCCTCTCTCCCTTTCTGTTTCAGAAAGGGACAAATCCAGCATGCAGAAAATCAGTGACATAGTTGATCTTAGCAACATCATCAATCAATGGGATAAAATTTTCTTATATAGGCTACTTTATCCAACAACAGCAGAATACACATTTTCCTCAAGCTCACATGGACTAATCACCAAGATAGACTACCTTCTTGGCTATAAAACACACCTTAACAAACTAGGAATAGAGAGAAACTTTCTTCATATGATCAAGACTGTCTGTGAAAAACCTACAGCTAACTTCTCTAATGGAAGAATGTGAAGAGGAAATAAAGAGCCTCTTGATGAGGGTAAAAGAGGAAAGTGAAAAAGCTGTCCTAAAACTCAACATTCAAAAAACTAAGATCATGACATCTGGTCCCATCACTTAACGGCAAATAGCAAGGAAAAAAGTGGAAGCAGTGACAGATCTTATTTTCTTGGATTTTGAAACCACTGTGGATGGTGACTGCGGCCATGAAATTCAAAAATGCTTGCTCCTTGGAAGGAAAGCTGTGACAAACCTAGACAGTGTATTAAAAAGCAAAGACACCATTTTGCCGACAAATGTCCATCTAGTCAAAGCTACGGATTTTTCCAGTAGTCATGTATGGATGTGAGAATTGGACCATAAAGAAGGCTGAGTTCCAAAGAATTGATACTTTTGAACTGTGGTGCTGGAGAAGACACTTGAGAGTCCCTTGAACAGCAAGAAGATCAAACCAGTCCATCCTAAAGGAAAACAACCCTGGTTATTCATTGGAAGGACCGATGATGAAGCTGAAGCTCCAACACTTTGGCCATCTGATTTGAAGAGCCGACTCATTGGAAAAGACTCTGATGCCGGGAAAGATTGAAGGCAAAAGGAGAAGGAGGTGGCAGAGCATGAAATGTTTAGATAGTATCACTGACTCATTGGACGTGTATTTGAGCAAACTCTGAGAGATAGTGAAGGGCAAAAGAACCTGGCGTGCAGTAGTCCTTGGGGTTGCAAAGAGTTGGACTTGACTTCACAACTGTAAAACAACAGCAACAGCTCCATTGTCAGTAGTGAGAAACCCAAGGCTTTTCCACAGGACAGCTATAAAACACTAGCGTCCCTTCTCACCACTCATTTTCAACATCATGCTGGAATTTCTTGCTAATTCAATAAGGCAAGAAAACGAAATAAAAATGTATACATATTGGGACGAAAGATTGAAAATTGTCTTTTTTTTTTGCAGATGACCTGACCATCTATGTAAAATATCAGAAGAATCAGTAAAGTAACTCCTTGACTTGATAGGTGACATAACAAGTTAGCAGAATACAAGGTTACTGTTCCAAAGTCAATTGCTTTCCTATGTACCAATAATGAACAAGTGGAATTTGAAATTAAAAATACAATAATATTTACATTAGCATCCCCAAAATGAAACACTTAGGCATAAATCTAACAAAACATACACAAGATCCGTATAAGGAGAACTATAAAACTGTGATGAATGATATTTAAAAAGAGCTGAATAGTGGAGGTATTTCCATGATCATGGATAGGAAGACAATATTAGGTTATCAGTTATTTCCCAACATGATCTATCGATTCCATGTAATCCCAATCAAAATCCCAGCAAGTGATTTTATAGATTTCAATAAATTTATTACACAGTTTATATGGAAAGGCAAAAGACTCAGAATAGCCAATACAATATTTGAAGAAGGACAAAGTTGGAGAACTGATGCTATTCAACTTCAAGACAGACCATAACGATATAATAATTAAGACAGTGTAGTATTGGTGAAGTGTTAGTCGCTTAGTCATGCCTGACTCTTTGCGACCCCATGGACTGCAGCCCACCAGGCTCCTCTGTCCACAAGATTTCCAAGCAAGGATACTGGAGTGGGTCGCCATTTCCTTCTCCAAGTATTGGTGAAAGAATAGATAGATAGATCAATGAAACAGAACAGACAGCCCAGAAATAGACCCTCATACATATAGCTAACTGATCTTTGGAAAAGGAGCAAAGGCTATAATATGATGCAGCAAATTTAGTATCTTCAACAAATGGTACTGGAACACTCCTTACATCCTTCACAAAAATGAACTCTTATGTGGATTGTAGACCTACATGTAAAATACAAAACTATAGGAGAAAATCCCGATGTTGATGTGTTTTTAGATATTGCACCAAAGACATAATTGATAAAAGAAATAATTAATAAATTAAAACATCTGTACTTCAAAAAACAGTATCATGGGAATTGTCTTCTGACAAGTCACAGATGGGTGGAAAACATTCACAAAAGATATATTTGATACCTGTCAACCAAAATATGAAATAGCCTCGAAACCCAACAGTAAGAAAACAGGCAGCCTGATTGAAAATTGAGCCAAAGATCTTAACAGACATCTTACCAAAGAAGATATACAGAGGGCACATAAACATAAGAAAGGCATAAGAAAAGATGCTCCACAAGATGTGTCATCAATAAAATATAAATTAAAACAACCACCATGAGATACCACTACATACCTATTAGAATGGCCAAAATCCAGAACAGTGACAGCAGCAAATGCTGGTGAGGCTGCACAACAACGGTTCTCATTCATTGCTGGTGGTACAGTCACTTTGGAAGACATTTTAGCCATGTCCTACAAAACTAAACATACTCTTACCACACGATCCAGTAATTGTGCTCTTGAGTATTTACCCAAAGGAGCTGAAAATTTATGTCCACACAAAAACCTGCACATTGATGTTTACAGCAACTTTATTCATAATAACTGAAACTTGGAAGCAACCAGGATGTCCTTCAGTAGATGAATGGATAACTGCACTGTTGTATATCAGACAGTGGAGTAGTACTCGGTGCTAAAATGAGATATCAAGACATGGAAAGACATAGAGGAATTTAAATGCAAATTATTAAGTGAAAGAAGCCAGTCGGAGAAGGCTACATACTGTATGATTCCAAATATATGACACTCTGGAAAATACGAAACTGTGGAGACAAGGGAAAGATCAGTGGTTGCCATTGGTGAGGGACGAGAGGAGTTGAACAGGCAGAACACAGAGAACTTTCAGAGTGCCGAAAATAAGCTGTGATATTATAAAGATGCGCTGTGTTTAGTTGCTCAGTTGTGTCCGACTCTTTGTGACCTCATGGGCTGTAACCCACGAGGCTGGTGCTCTGTCCATGGGATCTCCCCAGGCTAGAATACTGGAGTGGGTTGCCATGCCCTCCTCATCATAAAGATAGATATATGTCATTATACATCTGTCCAAATCTTTTCAATGTATAATACCAGGCAAGAACCTCTAGGTAACTATGGACTTCGCGTGATTACACTTGTCAATGTAGGTTCATTCTTGGTAAAAAATGTACCATCCTGATGAGTAATGTTGATAAAGGGGGAAGTTATACATGTGTTGGGGCAGAGGGTATATGGGAAATCTCTATACCTTCCTCTCAGCCTTAAGGAAACCTAAAACTGTTCTAAAAATTGTCTTAAAAATGAAAATTACTTACAAGGGGAAAAGAGTTGATTGAGGCTGCCTTCATATTTATTCACAGTGAGTCAAGAAATATATCTAATCAAAATGGCATTATGCTATAAAGGCAGCAAATAGACATTCTCCAACAATTTGGAGACCACAGCATTATTGAAAGAATATTTTGACATTAATCTAGTCATTTAAGAAATGAATCAAAATAAAGAATTCAGGAATATAGAAATCATAGTAAAAGACTGGTAGGTAAGCATTGAGTCAGTTTAAGTATTGATATAAAACCAGTATGAATTAATTATGGGATATGGTAACAGAGGGCTTCCCAGGTGGCGCTGCTGGTAAAGAACCCGCCTGCCAATGGGAGATGTAAGAGAGATAGGTTCCATCACTGGGTCGGGAAGATCTCCTGGAGGAGGGCATGGCAAACCACTCCAGTATCCTTGCTTGGAGAATCCCATGGACAGAGAAGCCTGGGGGGCTACAGTCCACAGGGTTGCAAAGAATCAGACACCACTGAAGTGATTTAGCACAGTATAGCATGTGGTAACAACAGGAAATGAGCATGGTTAAATACAGACAATGTAAAGATAAAAAAATAAATAAATTTTTAAAAAGAGATCAAAGGAAGAAACTAGGAAAAAAGACCATTACTGTCTTTTAAAACTTGGCATCAATGGTTATTAACTAAAATTGATAATCAGGTTTTTTAAAATGACAAGTCTATTAATATTTTATAGTCTGTCTTTGTCTCCCTCAGTCCATCCCTACATTACTTCAATTAATTTAAATTTTTTAACAAAAGTCAAGGGAAATAAAATTTAATTATTTTTTTATCCATCCTTCCCATAAACACATACATGAATTCATCCATCTATGTTAGATGTGTAGGAAATAACTTGAATTATTTTCTTCTAATATTAATAACAGTAATTTATGGGTAGTGTGATTTAAGTAATTTTAAACTTTGTTTTCTGGGTTGCTGGATCTTTTTTAATTAGCATGTATTATTTTTACAAAAACAATAGAGCAGTTTTTCTATAAAACAAAAAAAAAAATAGAAACTAGTTTGCTAAGATGTTAACAGTAATTGATTCTGGGTACAGATATCCTTCCATTCTCTTCTTGTACTTACTATATTTTTTGTTTTTAAAAAGTATAAACAAAATATTTTTTAAATAAAACATCTTTATTTTTGTGTGTGTGTGTGTGTGTTTTCATTTATTTTTATTAGTTGCAGGCTAATTACTTTACAATATTGTAGTGGTTTTTGTCATATATTGACTTGAATCAGCCATGGATTTACATGTATTCCCCATCCCGATCCCCCCTCCCACCTCCCTCTCTACCCAATTCCTCTGGGTCTTCCCAGTGCACTAGGCCCGAGCACTTGTCTCATCCACCCAACCTGGGCTGGTGATCTCTTTCACCCTAGATAATATACATGTTTCGATGCTGTTCTCTCGAAACATCCCACCCTCGCCTTCTCCCACAGAGTCCAAAAGTCTGTTCTGTATTTCTGTGTCTCTTTTTCTGTTTTGCATATAGGGTTATCATTACCATCTTTCTAAATTCCATATATATGTGTTAGTATACTGTATTGGTCTTTATCTTTCTGGCTTACTTCACTCTGTATAATGGGCTCCAGTTTCATCCATCTCATTAGAACTGATTCAAATGAATTCTTTTGAATGGCTAAGTGATATTCCATGGTGTATATGTACCACAGCTTCCGTATCCATTCGTCTGCTGATGGGCATCTAGGTTGCTTCCATGTCCTGGCTATTATAAACAGTGCTGCGATGAACATTGGGGTGCACGTGTCTCTTTCAGATCTGGTTTCCTCAGTGTGTATGCCCAGAAGTGGGATTGCTGGGTCATATGGCAGTTCTATTTCCAGTTTTTTAAGGAATCTCCACACTGTTCTCCATAGTGGCTGTACTAGTTTGCATTCCCACCAACAGTGTAAGAGGGTTCCCTTTTCTCCACACCCTCTCCAGCATTTATTGCTTGTAGACTTTTGGATAGCAGCCATCCTGACTGGCATATAATGGTACCTCATTGTGGTTTTGATTTGCATTTCTCTAATAATGAGTGATGTTGAGCATCTTTTCATGTGTTTGTTAGCCATCTGTATGTCTTCTTTGGAGAAATGTCTGTTTAGTTCTTTGGCCCATTTTTTGATTAGGTCATTTATTTTTCTGGAATTGAGCTTCATGAGTTGCTTGTATATTTTTGAGATTAATCCTTTGTCTGTTTCTTCATTTGCTATTATTTTCTCCCAATCTGAGGGCTGTCTTTTCACCTTGCTTATAGTTTCCTTTGTTGTGCAAAAGCTTTTAGGCTTCATTAGGTCCCATTTGTTTAGTTTTGCTTTTATTTCCAATATTCTGGGAGGTGGGTCATAGAGGATCCTGCGTGATTTATGTCAGAGAGTGTTTTGCCTATGTTCTCCTCTAGGAGTTTTATAGTTTCTGGTCTTATATTTAGATCTTTAATCCATTTTGAGTTTATTTTTGTGTATGGTGTTAGAAAGTGTTCTAGTTTCATTCTTCTACAAGTGGTTGACCAGTTTTCCCAGCACCATTTGTTAAAGAGGTTGTCTTTTTTTCATTGTGTATCCTTGCCTCCTTTGTCGAAGATAAGGTGTCCATAGGTTGGTGGAATTATCTCTGGGTTTTCTATTCTGTTCCATTGATGTATATTTCTGTCTTTGTGCCAGTACCATACTGTCTTGATGACTGTGGCTTTGTAGTATAGTCTGAAGTCAAGCAGGTTGATTCCTCCAGTTCCATTCTTCTTTCTCAAGATTACTTTGGCTATTCGAGGTTTTTTGTCTTTCCATACAAATTGTGAAATTATTTGTTCTAGTTCTGTGAAAAATACTGTTGGTAGCTTGATAGGGATTGCATTGAATCTATAGATTGCTTTGGGTAGTATATAAAACATCTTTAGAAGTTTGTTTAATCAACAGAATATTTGCAAACAGGCACCTTTACCAAGTGTCAGTTTGAGAATGAAATTTAAGATGAATCTTTCCCTAGATTCCTAAATTTTAATAGTGAAGAGTTTGGCAGAAGATAAGTTGTTAAAATGTTTAATAAAAATAATTGCAAGAAAGAAAGTTACATTTGAGAATGGGAAGGGGAAAAGAGAACAACTGTTTCATGAATATGTACTATGCTTGGTACTGGGCTAAGTCTTTCATACATTATCTCATTCAGTCCTTACAATAAACCTATGAGAAAGGTTATTTTTCCTGCTTTCAAAAATGAGGAGTCTGGGGTCCTACAGCATGAATTTTTTTTACCAGGACTGTGTGAGCCAAGAATCTAACACAGGTGTATAACTTCAAAGCCCTTTATATTCATTCTTTCATTCAATTACAGTCATTCCGTGGATGATTTTTTTCCCCTCAGATAAGAAAACTGAAGTATTAAAAGGAGAAATAAATTTTCCCAACATATGATAGGCCTATATGATTTCATCAATCATAGACTTTCTGGTGGAACATTTAATATTGTGTGTGTGTGTGCTTAATAATAATTTGATTTGACTTGCATCCATTCTCCTCCCCTATTCACCTTTTCTTGGAAAACAGGCTATTCAGAGAAAGATAGCATGATTGATTCCTATGTCTTTGACTTAAACCAATTTTTTGATCTAGTAAACTTGTCCTAGGCAATTTTCATTCAAGATCAGAACTGAACTTTGTGGCAAGAGAGAGTCGGTTCTAGATGTGCTTCAGAAAGCAAAGAAATTGGAGAAAGGCAGAGAGTGGTTAGATTCTCACAATATAACTAAACACTGCCATTCTATTTTAATTCCTTAGCAATTTTTCCTGTGTAAAGCAAAACAAACCTTATCATCTCTGGTTTCTCTGCCTGTTCAGAGGTGTCTTAACTTGTCCTTTCTTTTGTTTTTGAGAAAAATTAAGTATATTTTAAAACTTAAAATATTTCTAGTTACTGTAAAGTTCCAATTCAGAAGGTATTTTACAGTATGAAGCAGTAGCCAGATCCTTGTGTTTGTGAGTTAGAAAACTGAAAATCTTGGAGAAGTGACTGTGTTGGGATGAGTTATGTGCACAGAAGTATATAATACATACAGTCCAGTTGCCTCAGGGATGAGCAAATCAACAAATACAGGTTTTACTTTTGTGTAAGAGACCAACATATCAGTTACTAATACTACATGCTCTGATTTTACTTTAGTATTATGAACCCACTTTCTAAGCCAATGGGCCATGGAAAGAGATTCTCACCATGCTTTGAAATGACTCGTTAGTTTCTTGAGGGCATAATATGCTCTGTAAGAATTATATAAAGTCATTGATGAAAAAAAGCTTAGATGATCCTCTGACATTTTAAAAACAAAAGACATTTTTAAAAAAGTTCTTCAAGTAAAATAGTAAATGTTAGATTATCCAATAGTGGATCCAAAGTATAGATAATCCCAAACCACAATGAGCCAAAAAAAAAAAACAACAACAACAACAAAAAACCATGCTCAGTTTGCTTGGAAATTCTTATAGTTTTTAATTGTTAATGTTAATTGTACCATATTTACATAAAATTGATTTCCTAGAACAGTAAATGTTGACTAGTCATTTCAGGGAGACAACTGGTCTGGGGTTATAACCTTGCAAAAAAATCTGTCTCTGATAAGGAACACTTAAATAGCAATTAACCTTGAATCTGTTCACTTCATTTTTTTTTTTTACACCTAGGTTGGGATAACAAAACCATTTTATGAAATGGTCATTTGCAGGGAGATTTTACAGTTGATTTACAGTATGAATCCTAAAACTGTTTTACTCCAAAACAATCAAGAAGAAGACCTGCAATGTTTATTCCAAGGAAGAAGTAGTAGCTAGTACAAGTATGTTTAAATCTCCACAGCATATTTACATTATTTTTTTGTAGTCATTGTATATTCCTGGCTTTCTTATGTACCATATCTATACCCAATAACTTGAGCACCTAGTGTTTTATTTAAACTGAAAACCTATTTATCTGTTAAAAATTAAAAATTAAAAAAAAACAACAACACCTAAGATGGAAAAAGAGCATCAAAAGTACAAACTTCTAGTTATAAAAGAAATAAGTCCTGGGGAAGTAACGTACAGAGTGGTGACTATAGTCAGTAGTACTGATATGTATATTTGAAAGTTGCTAAGAGGTTAGATCTTAATGGGCTTCCCTGGTAGCTCAGATGGTAAAGAATCCTCCTGCAGTGTGGGAGACCGGGGTTTGATCCCTGGGTTGAGAAGATCCCCTGGAGAAGGAAATGGCAACCCACTCCAATAGCCTTGCCTGGAAAATTCCACAGATGGAGGAGCCTGGTAGGCTACAGTCCATGGGATTGCAAAGAGTCGGACAGGACTGAGCAACTTCACTGGTTCACTGGTAGATCTTAAAGGATCTCATCATGAGAAAAAAATTGTAGGTGGTGATGGATGTTAACTGGACTTACTGTGGTGATCATTTTACAATAAATCCATATACTGAGTCATTTTGTTGTACACCTGAAACTAATATAATATTATATATCAATTATATCTCAACCCCGACAAAGTTTATGAATTTGCTGCTGATACTTTCCTTTAAGAATCATTAACACAAATGTGATGTGGAATTAAGCAGAGAAAGTCCACTTGGAGTCAAGGATCTAAGTTTGCTTCCTGGCTCCACTTCCCAGGAACAAACACAGGCAAATTACTTAACTGCTCTGAACTTCAATTCAGATAGATTTAACACTTACCTCAATGGTTTTCTGGCTTGGCATATATGAGATGTAGGTAAAAAGCATGTTGAATAATGTAAAGCACAACACAAGTGGTATTTACTGTTATCTTCACTTTAATATAGACATGAATTTCCCTGAACATTAGTTCTAGGGTGGGAGCTTCAAGTTAATTTTGCAGTTTCTTGTAATAGGCTCTGGTTATGGTCTGGGAGGAGAGGGTGGAGTGGGAAGGAGAGAACTGATCCTCCTTTCAGCTTTCCTGTGCGTGGGTGCTTAGTCAGTTGTGTCTGACTCTGTGCAACCTTTGGACTGTAGCCATCCAGGCTCCCTTGTTCCTGGGATTTTTCAGGCAAGAACATTGGAGTGGGTAGCCATTTCCTCCTCTAGGGGATCTTCCTGACCCAGGGCTCAAACTCGTGTTTCTCCTGCATTGCAGGCAGATTCTTTACCCACTGAGCCATCAAAACCAGAGAGTATGCAATTAAGAGGGAAATAATGGGAATTCACTCTCCTATAAATTAAACTTAAGAAGACTTCTCTCTTATATGAGCTAACCATTAAGGCACTGAAAACTCTCTCCACATTTCCAATAATAAAATACTTCAATGTTAAATTACTTAATGACATCATAACTCAAACAACAGAGCAGGAACAGGAGAGCAATGAGAAAAGAAAATGCTTATGTTGACAAATAGAAATGCTTTAGTAATCAGCAAAGAATGGAAGGAAACAAAGTATACATGAATGTTTAATGAGGTTTTTAGCAAATTAAATTTTTCAGAAATGTGCTTAAGCATGTGGCATTGCTTAAGGGCTAGTCCCATCAGGTCAGGCGATCAGACAGTCATTTGTTTGCATACCATGTGTGTCAGGGAAGGCGGAGAAATACACATTCATTTTCCTAGGAACTTTTGATGTTTGAGTAAGAGCAGTAATACATCTTCTTAGTCTTTTGGTTAGGAGGAAACATTAGGCACCATCTACATTGAATCCGAGGATGAGGTAAGAAAATAATGCTTTCTAGAAAGAAAACACCAAGTGAAGATATCTTCATTGTATCACAGACTGTGTTGCTAAAGGCACACTGTTGCTCTGTAGGGGGATATTAGGAGCGGACAAGATGAAATTACAGCTGATAATGCACTTTTATGTTATCTTGACAAGAACAGCAGCAGGACTTAGCTTAACCAAACATTAACAATGTTTGTTAATGTAATACAAGTAGAGAAATTAGGGGGTTTCCCAATTTAAGTATTTTATTGTCTGGTGCTTTGCACATTTATCATGTATCTTGTTTACATAGGCATCAACTCAGAATTGGACACATGTGTTTGTCCCCCCACCTATAGAATGACATTCCATAAACTGTCATAGTCAACTTGCTGACCTTCAAGTATAAAGGAGGAAAGGAAACGAAAAAGAAAAGAACTAGTATGCAAACAAGCATTAGTTTGCCAAACCTCTTAAGAGGTATGTGAAGGACTGACCTATGATTGGAAGGTAGAAAAAGATTAGACCTAACTGTATTCATTAGAAATAGCCTAAGGTGGAGAAGAAGCACACCCAAGCACTTACATCCTCCTCCACAATACACTGTGCAAATTGATTAGAGTATCCTTTGTAACTACTGTGGCTGCCTTTCTTAAGGAAGGAAATATATTGCAGATAAATAGTTTAGTGACTTAAAAGATAATGTGAGAGATGGGCTCTGAATAATTAAATTAAAAAAAGACACTGATGAAAGAAATCAGAGATGACATAAACAGATGGAGAGATATTCCATGTTCCTGTGTAGGAAGAATCAATATTGTGAAAATAACTATGCTACCAAAAGCAATCTACAGATTTGATACAATCCCTATCAAATTACCAATGGCATTTTTCACAGAACTAGAACAAAAAATTTCACAATTCATATGGAAACACAGAAGACCCCAAATAGCCAAAGCAGTATTGAGAAAGAAGAACGGAGCTGGAGGAATCAACCTTCCTGACTTCAGATTATACTACAAAGATACAGTCATCAAGACAGTATGGTCCTGGCACAAAAACAGTGTGGTCCTGGAACAAGATAGGAAGCCCAGAAATAAGCCCATGGGGTAACTTGTTTTTGACAAAAGAGGCAAAAATATACAATGGGGCAAAGACAGCCTCTTCAGTAAGTGGTACTGGGAAAACTGGACAGCTACATGTAAAAGAATGAAATTAAAACACTTCCTAACACCATACACAAAGATAAACTCAAAATGGATTAAAGACCAAAATGTGAGACCAAAAACTATAAAACTCTTAGAGGAAAACATAGGCAGAACACTTGGTGACATAAATCAAAGCAAGATCCTCTATGACCCACCTCCTAGAGTAATGGAAATTTTAAAAAAAAGTAAACAAGTGGGACCTGATTCAACTTAAAAGCTTTTGCCCAGCAAAGGAAACTATAAACAAGTTGAAAATACAACCCTCAGCATGGGAGAAAATAATAGCAAATGAGACAACTGACAAAGGATTAATTTTCAAAATATACAAGCAGCTCATACAGCTCAATACCAGAAAAACAAAAAACTCAATCAAAAAGTGGGAAGCAGACCTAAACAGTCATTTCTCCAAAGAATACATACAGATAGCTAACAAGCACATGAAAACAAGCAACATCGCTAATTATTACAGAAATACAAATCAAAACTAAAATGAGATATCACCTCACACTGGTCAGAATGGCCATCATCAAAAAGTCTACAAACAATAAATGCTGAAGAGGCTGTGGAGAAAAGGGAACCCTTTCACACTTTTGGTGGGAATGTAAATTGATACAGCCACTATGGAAGACAGTTGGAGATTCCTCAAAAAGTAGGGATAAGACCATCATATGACCCAACAATCCCACTCCTGGGCACATATTCTGAGGAAATCAGGGTTGAAAAAGACACATGTATCCCTTTGTTCATTGCAGCATCATTTATAATAGCTAGAACATGGAAACAATCTAGATGTCCATTGACAGATGAATGGATAAAGAAGTTGTGGTACATATACATAATGGAATATTACTCAGCCATAAAACGGAACACATTTGAGTCAGTTCTGATGAGGTAGATGAACCTAGAGCCCATTATACAGAGTGAAGTGAGTCAGAAAGAGAAAGATAAATATCATATTCTAACAAACATACACAGAATCTAGGGAAATGGTTCTGAAGAATTTATTTACAGGGCAGCAATGGAGAAACAGACATAGAGAATAGACTTATGGACATGGGGAGAGGGGAGGAGAGGGTGAGATGTATGGAAAGTGTAACATGGAAACTTATATTACCATATGTAAAATAAATAGCCAACAGGAATTTGCTGTATGTCTCAGGAAACTCAAACAGGGGCTCTGAACTAACCTAGAGGGGTGGGAAGGGGAGGAAGATGGGAGGTAGTTTCGGAAGGGAGGGGATATATGTATACCTATGGATGATTCGTGTTGAGGTTTGACAGAAACAAGCAAAATTCTGTAAAGCAATTATCCTTCAATAAAAAAATAAATTAAAATAATAAAATAAAATAAAAAACAGTGTTTTCCCAAACCATGCCTGGATCCAGGAAAGTAATTTTTAACAGGAGAAGCTGACTTGATCAAGAGTCTTTTGCATTTAGACTGATACAGTTTGTATGCTCCTGATAGTTCTCTACAAAATATAAAGACATTCTACTTTGACTTCAAAAGAAATATTTCTATGTATCTCTCAACTAAAGATATGGTGTGGTATGTCAAAGATTTTCCTATTTATTTTACGAATCTTTTCGCCTGATAAATTATACAGTTACGTTCTAGCCCATTTCATTTTTTGAATGAAAAAATGTTTAAAAAGATTGATGGTCTCTTAAAGCATTCCTGCTGGCAGACCTCAAGTCCGGAGGTGGGAACAATAAAAAGAGAAACCTCTAGCATTGGGTTGTCCTTTCAGTTTTAGTCTAGTGAAGCTCACCCTTATCACTTACAGGCTGTTAAAAGACAAATTAGAACTGAGTATATTTGAAGATCTAATTGGGCTTATTCAACTATTCATGAGCCAGGCAGCATGGTTCCATCTAGCAACTAGCAGGTACTCTGAGGAAGGAGCTACAAAAGGGGAGGTTTTTATGGAGAGGATGGTGGGCCAAGGAAGTCTTAGGGAAAGAGAAGAAAGCATTACTTCAGGTTAGGTCATCTTCTTTTTGTGGGAAGAAGGGAGGGAACAAGGCTTTTATCCTGTAGCTTACCTAGCGTGGATCAGGAAATTTCAGATTAATTGTTTTAAAGGTCACATTTCTAGGAGGGTTGAAACTACAATTGAATCTTGATTTACTGTTGGAGGGGCAATGACTTCATTTTAGGCTTTAATTTATTTTTAATGAGTTTTTGTATAGGAAAAAGTCTATTCACAAGGATAGCTGAGGAGAAAACTGCTCACTCAATGGTTTCCATTAAGTGTATTAAAGTTATGGCATTTCCTTCAGGTGTATACTTAAATGAAACAGATCTAGGTGGATGCTTCCTCATCACTATCACATTGGTTTCTCTTCTTTTCTCTCAATTTCTTTCAATTCCCAAAGGTAAAAATTTGACTCCTACTTTTCCCTCATTCTCCATGTTTAATCAGTATGGAAAAGTCAAACATGCATCTTCTTCCAACCTCAACACACACACACACACACACACACACACACACACACTCTCTCTCTCTCTCTTCTTCCTCATTCAGGCCTTTATTACCTGGCACTTGGATGCTTACAAGCTGGTCTTCATACCTCCATTGTCTTCATGCTCAACCATCCTACAAATGATTTAAAATCACATCATTGTTACAGGTTCCCATTCCAAGGAAGTATACTCTGAAATACTGCAATTTGTCTGTAGGAGGATTATCAGAAAGGGCTCACAGAAACATCTGTGGAGGGAGTAGATGAAGCAGGATTGGGCAGATGGAATGTAAAACATAGTTGCAACAGTTCAGTTCAGTTCAGTTCAGTTCAGTGGCTCAGTTGTGTTTGACTCATTTCGACCCCATGAACCGCAGCATGCCAGGCTTCCCCCGTCCATCACCGACTCCCGGAGTCCACCCAAACCCAAGTCCATTGAGTTGGTGATACCATCCAACCATCTCATCCTCTGTCGTCCCCTTCTCCTCCTGCCCCCAAATCCTTCCCAGCATCAGGGTCTTTTCCAATGAGTCAACTCTTCACATCAGGTGGGCAAAATATTGGAGCTTCAGCTTCAACATCAGTCCTTCCAATGAACACCCAGGACTGATCTCCTTTAGGATGGACTGGTTGGATCTCCTTGCAGTCTAAGGGACTCTCAAGAATCTTCTCCAACACCACAGTTCAAAAGCATCAATTCTTCAGTGCTCAGCTTTCTTTATAGTCCAACTCTCACATTCATACGTGACCGCTGGAAAAACCATAGCCTTGACTAGATGGACCTTTGTTGGCAAAGTGATGTTTCTGCTATCTAGGTTGGTCATAACTTCCCTTCCAAGGAGTAAGTGCCTTTTAATTTCATTGCTGCAATCACCATCTGCAGTGATTTTGGAGCCCATTAAAATAAAGTCAGCCACTGTTTCCACTGTTTCCCCATCTATTTCCCATGAAGTGATGGGACTGGATGCTATGATCTTAGTTTCCTGAATGTTGAGCTTTAAGCCAACTTTTTCACTCTCTTCTTTCACTTTCATCAAGAGGCTCTTTAGTTCTTCTTCACTTTCTGCCATAAGGGTGGTGTCATCTGCATATCTGAGGTTATTGATATTTCTCCTGGCAATCTTGATTCCATCTTGTGCTTCTTCCAGCCTAGCATTTCTCATGATGTACTCTGCATATAAGTTAAATAAGTAGGGTGACAATACACAGCCTTGACATACTCCTTTTCCTCTTTGGAAGCAGTCTGTTGTTCCATGTCCAGTTCTAACTGTTGCTTCCTGACCTGCATACAGATTTCTCAAGAGGCAGGCCAGGTGGTCTGGTATTCCCATCTCTTTCAGCATTTTCCAGTTTCTTATTATCCACATAGTCAAAGGCTTTGGCATAGTCAATAAAGCAGAAATAGATGTTCAGAGATATCCACAATTGAGGCAAGGGGGCTAGGCCCTTGTAATCTCACAGAGATCTGTCATTGGCTGTGGGCTGCCTATGGAGAAGCAGGCATAGTCTTGGGCAAGGTGGCTCTATTTAGCTACCATACCCTCCTCTGAATACGGCTCTAACATTTATCCATTTATCATCAATATTATGCATTAAGAGTATCAAGAAATGCCCCAGTTGGTCATCTGGGGTCCTAAATAGAGTGCATACTAGCCCAGAGAATGACACTTAATCCTTGTCGGGTGGTGTCTCTGAAAGTCCTCAGTTGTTGATACTGGCTAAGGCCTTGTGGGCAGGAAAGGGAAATCCTACTTGGAATGTGTGGCAATTCTAGTTGAGATGAACCCTCCTTTCCACTGTGGAAGAAATCCACTGTAATAAACGTGCTAAG
This sequence comes from Dama dama, assembly GCF_033118175.1. Lineage (NCBI taxonomy): Eukaryota > Metazoa > Chordata > Mammalia > Artiodactyla > Cervidae > Dama > Dama dama. Next base: position 21,927,440 of record NC_083681.1, read on the forward strand.
AGGCTAATTGATCTCTTTAAGAGATAGTGCTGTGACAGGGACTCAGCGTGGGTTTCTGTTACTGGCAGGGCAAGAATAGTAGTGATTGAATCAACCCTGTGATCAACAGCCTACAAAGTGAGCTCATAAATATATTTGATGACTTTATTTAAACCAATTGCACTAGTGCTTATTTTTCCAATGGCAAGGGTAAGCTGACATCAAATGGCTAGGTCATTCTGTCTACCTGGGAGTTAGGTGCCTCTTCTGTGGGTGTATACCATCTAGTGGGAAATAACATGTGTTATAGAGATCTATACCCTTTGCACTCTTTCCCATTTGCTGGTCCACATACCTCCTTCCCAGACTTGTAAACAATCCTCCAATCTTACTTCTTCAGGCCCCTGGTCAACTAGTCAAAGCAATCATCACTGCCATGAGTTTATATTCTTTCCCTGGCCTACCTCTCTTCTCAAACAAAATGGAAGACCAGTACACCACCCAAAGATTCCCCATTACTAGCTTGCTTATGTTCTCTGGTTTTTCTTATGCTCAACTGCAGATGTACCCTTTCCATATAAGATGGATTGATAGTGGGAAAGCCCAGTCAGTCTTGGTGGGTCTGACAGAATGATGGACTGTTCTGATCTGCTAGTCACCTAATGTTTCATAGCTCAATCGACATCTCTACTAGTGCCCTATAGTGCATTGGGAGCTGTTTGTTGAATGGTGTGTACTTTTGTGCTATAGATGGCATGACCTTAGAATCCACCTGTGATTCTCCTATGGCTGCTTTCCATAAGCTCTACATCAGATGTACAGAAGGGTCTGTTGGGTTGTATGTGTCATATGGACCTAGTGTCAAGGCTATTTACACCACAGCCTGGGCCTGTGCAAGTCTCACTTAAAGCTGGCAGCCTTATGCATCAGTTAGTAAATGGTCAGAGTGGTGTTCCAAGTTGGGGAATGTGCTGCCTCCAGAATTCAATAAAAAAGATTTGTGTTTCTTTTTTCATGGTCAGAGAGACAAGATGTAATAATTTGTACTTTACTTTGATAAGCCATCTTAGGTCCCTCCACTAGTTTCCTGAACATTTCACTGATTTGGCAGGTCTTTGTATGTTAATAGGGCATCTTTAGAGTTCACATGTCTTACCAAGGCTTCCAAAGTACTTACCAAAGTTCTTGATTACTTTATTCAATTAGTGTGAACTCTTTTGCCCACTGAAATAATTCTGCAATGTCTAGATGGTCTTGTTTCCTTTGGATAACATTAAGACAGAGAACAGGATAGTTGACATCCCTGGGGCATGACTATAACTTTATAATGATGTTTGTCCCACATTAATGTGAATTGCTTCTAGCTCTCCTTCCAAATAGGGTAAAAAAAACCTTATCCCTCAGATTAGTAGCATTATATTAGGTACCCAAGGCCATGATATTCAGTTTTAGCTACATCTTGCATAGCAGCTGCAATTGGGCTCACTACTTGGTTGATTTTGCATTGTTCTACTTTCATTCTGTAAGATCCATCTAGTTTTTGTAGGACCCAGACTAGGGAATTAATGGCAACTTAATGTGGAGCATCATTTCTGTATCCTTTAGATTTTTAAAGTTGTCAATATTCCCTCCCATTTTGGGGAAGCAATTTTATTTTCTTGACTGGTATTAGGGGAAATTTCAGAGGTTTCCACTTGGCCTTCTCTAGTGTCATCATTTGGAGAAGGCAATGGCAACCCACTCCACTACTCTTGCCTGGAAAATCCCACGGACAGAGGAGCCTGGTACACTACAGTCCATGGGGTCGCACAGAGTCAGACATGACTGATGTGACTTAGCAGCAGCAGCAGTGTCATCGTTCTTGCTTCGTAGGCCAAGATACCAACGTTGAAGAAACGACTAGATAAGTCCAAGGATCAAGTAGATGCACTCTGAGTCAAACCTGTTTATTATCTGGCTGCCGTAAGCCTCACTCTAAAAAGTAAGTCTGGGATGGATAATCAGCCTGTTAGCCTCCTGATTTTCCATTCATGAGTTCTTTTGATTTATTTATTTATTTTTCATTTATTTTTATTAATTGGAGGCTAATTACTTTACAATATTGTAGTGTTTTTTGCCATACATTGACATGAATCAGTCATGGATTTACATGTGTTCCCCATCCCGATCCCCCCTCCCACCTCCCTCCCCATCCCATCCCTCTGGGTCTTCCCAGTGCACCAGCCCTAAGCACTTGTCTCATGCATCCAATGCTGTTCTGAGAGAATAGCATTGAAACTAGTATACTATCAAGGGTGAAACAGACCACCAGTTCTTTTGATTTAAAAAATTTAATAATATCCTTATTGGCTAGCCATTTATCTTACCCATGGGGGTGCCATGTTCTACTAACCTAATGATTATCAAGGTGTAATTTCATTAGTATCACCATGTATCAAGGTGTAATTGCATTAGTATCACCAGAGAGCTTATTTACAATGCAGCTTATCAAATTCCACCACCTTACTGAATTAGAAATTTGGAGGGTGGTGAGGTCCAGAAAGTTTTGTTTTAGAAACTCTCCAGATGATTTTGGTGCAGGCTCAAGTTTGAGAATAATTACATTAAACATTAGCCTAGTTCTCTTTGGGTCAAGTCCCTCTGGTATCCACTGTCAACTTTTGAGTTGTAGGAGCTATTTTTATATTGCATATTAACCCCATATTGATACATCATTTATAAATATCTTCTCTCATGCAGTGGGCAGCCATTTTGGTTCACTGATAATTTCCTTTGCTGTGTACAAGCTTTTTAGTTTGATGTAGTTCCATTTCTCTATTTTTTCTTTTGCCTAAGCAGACATATCCAAAAAAATTACTACTAAAATCCATGTCAAAGAGCTTACTGCCATGGTTTCTTCTAGAAATTTTCTTGTTTCAGGTCTTACATTTAAGTCTGTAATCCATTTTGAGTTTATTTTTGTATATGGAATGAGAAAGTATTCCAGTTTGATTCTTTTGCATGTAGCTGTCTGGTTTTCCCAACACTTCTTATTGAAGAGGCCGTCTTTTGCCTATTGCATATTCTTGCCTCCTTTGTCATAGATTGCATGTGTGTGTGCTAAGTCACTTCAGTCATGTCTGACTCTGCGCAACTCTATGAGCTGCAGCCAGCCAGACTCCTCTGTTCATGGGGTTCTCCAGGCAAGAACACTGGAATGAGTTGCCATGCCCTCCTCCAGGGTATCTTCCCAACCCAGGAATTGAAACCACCTCTCTTATGTCTACCTGCGTTCTCAGGCTGGTTCTTTACCACTAGTGCCACCTAATTGACCACAGAGTGTGGGTTTATTTGGGGGCTCTCTATTCTGTTTCATTCATCTATATGTCTGTTTGGGGACCAGTACCATAACTGTTTTGATTACGGTAGATTTGTGGTGTAGGTTGAAATCAGCAAGTGTGATACTTCCAGCTTTGTTCTTTTTTCTCAAGGTTGCTTTGGCTATTTGGGGTCACCTGTGATTCCATATACATTTTAATATTATTTGTTCTAGTTCTGTAGAAAATGTCATCAGTATTTTGATAGGGATTGCAACGTAGATTGGCTTGAGTGGTATCATCAATTTTAACAATATTAGTTCTTCCAATTCATGAGCTTGGTATATCTTTCCATCTATTTGTGTCATTTCCAATTTCTTTCATCAGTGTCATATTTTTCTGAGTACCTCCTTGGTTAGATTACTCCTAGGTATTTTATTCTTTTTGATGCAATGGTAATGATTTTTTTAAAAATTTCTCTTTCTGATAGTTTGTTGTTAGTGTATATACACAAAAACTGATTTCTGAGTATTAATTTTGTATCCTGCAACTTCACTAAACTCATTGATGAGTTCTAATTGTCTTTAGGATTTCCTATATATAGTATCATGTCATCTACAAACAGTGATGCTTTTGTTTTTCCTTTTCCAATTTAGGTTCCTTTCATGTCTTTTTCTTGTTTGATTGCTGTGGCTAGGACTCCCAATACTACGATAAATAAAAGTAGTGAGAGTTAGCATCTTTGTCTTGTTCCAGATTTTAGAAGAAATGCTTTCAGCTTTTCACTATCAAGCGTGATATTGGCTGTAGTTCTGCCATATTTAGCCTTTATTATATTGAGAATTTATATCTCTGTACCCAATTGTTAGGAATTTTTGTTATTAATATAAATAATTGTTGAATGTCATCAAAACATTTTTCTGCATCTATTGAAATGATTATATGATTTTTATTCTTCAGTTGCTAATGTGGTATATCATATTGATTGATTTGTGAATTATGAACTATTAAGTGACCATAATATATGATCTTTTTAATGTATTTCTTACGTATTTAATGTATGTAATGTATTTAATGTATTTCTTGACCATAGTATATGATCCTTTTAATGTATTTCTGAACTTATTTGCTAATACTTTGTTGGGAATTTTTGCATCAGTGTTCATCAGTCATATTGGCCTGTAGTTATTATTATTTTCAATGTGTGTTGTCTGATATTGGTACCAGAGTGAGGCTGGCTTGGTAGAATTAATTTGGAATCATTATTTCCACTTCAACTTTTCGGTGTAATTTAAGAAGGATAGGTGTTAACTCCTCTTTAAGTGTTTGGTAGAATTTGCCTATGAAGCAATCTCATTTTGGACATTTTTAAAGGATTTTTTAAATTACTGATTCAATTTAATTATTGGTAATCCATCTATTTATATTTTCTGTTTCTTCCTAATTCTGTCTTGGAAGAGTGCACATTTCTAAGAATTTATCTCCTTCTGTCCTTTGTTGGCACATAATTTTTTGCAGTAATCTCTTATGATCTTTTGTGTTTCTACAGTGTTTGTTCAAACATCTCCTCTGATTTTATTTATTTGGACTCTTTCTTTTATGAGTCTGGCTAAAAGTTTATCAATTTTGATTATCTTTTCAAAGAACCAGCTCTAGAACCAGTTTCATTGATCTTTTCTATTGTTTATTTTTTAGTTTCTATTTCATTTATTTCTGCTCCAATCTTTATTATTTTTTTCCTTTTACTAACATTGGATTTTGCTTTTTCTTTTTCTAATTCTGTTGGATATAAACTTAAACTATTTATTTGAGATGTTTCTTATTTTTCTGTGGCAGACTGGTATCACTACTATCATTCCTCCTAGAGCAACTTTTACTGTATTCCATAGAGTTTGAATCACTGTGTTTTAATTGTCTTTTGTCTCCAAGTATGTTTTTAAGATTTTTTTAATTGAAGGGTAATTGCTTTATAATGTTGCATTGATTTCTGCTGTACAACAATACAAGTCAGTAATAACTATATATATCCCTTCCCTCTTGAGTCTCCCTCCCACCCCTATCCCATCCCCCACCCTACCCATCTAGGTCATCACAGACCAAGAGGCTGGGCTCCCTGTGTTATATGGCAGCGTCCCACTAGCTATGTATTTCACACATGATAGTACGTATATGCCAATGTTACTTTCTCAGTTCATTCCACCCTCTCCTTCCCCTGCTGTGTGTGTCCACAAGTCCATTCTCTCTACATCTGAGTCTCCATTCCTTCCCTGCAGATAGGGTCATCCAAATATTTTTTTATTTTCTCTGATTTTTTTCAGTGATTCATTGTTTGTTTAGTAGCTTACAGCTTAGCCTCTACATGTTTGTGTGTGTGGGTTTTTTTTTTTTTTTTTTTTTTGGTAGTTTTTTTTTTTTTTTCCTTGTCTTTGATGTAGTCGCATACAGTGGTGGTTGGAAAAGATGCTTGATATGATTTCAGTCTTTTAAAATTTATTGCTACTTATTTTGTGGTCTAGCATGTGATATATCCCAGAGAATGTTGCGTATGCACTTGAAAAGAATGTGCATTCTGCTATTTTTGGATGGAACGTCCTGTAGATACCTACCAAATCCACTTGTGTTATTTAAGACCACATTGCCTTATTGATTTTCTGTCTGAATGGTCTGTCCATAATGTAAATAGAATGTTGAAATCCTCTACTATTATTCTATTATTGTCAATCTCTCCCTTTATATCTGTTAACATTTGCTTTATATATTTAAATGCTCCTGCATTGGGTGCATATATGTTAACGAATGTAGTGTCCTTTTATTTTATTGATCTCTTTATCATTATATAATACACTTGTTTTTGTTGTACACTTTGTTTTAAAGTCTACTTTGTCTAATATGAGTGTTACTACTCCAGATTTCTTGTCTTTTCCATTTGCATGAAATATTTTTTTCTATCCCCTCACTTTCAGTCTCTGTGTGTCTTTAGCTCTGAAGTGAGTCTTTCACAGGCAACAAACATTAGTCTTGATTTTTAAAATCCATTTAAGCACTCTATGTCTTTGGGTTGAAGTATTTAGCTCATTTAAGTTAAAGCAATTATTAATACTTATGTATTTATTGCCATTTTGTTAATTTGGGGGGGGGCTGTTTTATAGTTCCTTTTTGTTTGTTTCTTTCTTTGTTCGCTTCCCTTGTGCTTTGATGACTGTCTTTAGTGTTGGTCTTTTTTTGATTTGTATCTATTACACATTTTTGGTTTTTAGTTACAAATCTATGATTATTTTAAGTTGCTGCTGCTGCTGCTGCTGCTGCTAAGTCACTTCAGTCGTGTCCGACTCTGTGCGACCCCATAGACGGCAGCCCACCAGGCTCCCCTGTCCCTGGGATTCTCCAGGCAAGAACACTGGAGTGGGTTGCCATTTCCTTCTCCAATGCATGAAAGTGAAAAGTGAAAGTGAAGTCGCTCAGTTGTGTCCAACTCTTAGTGACCCCGTGGACTGCAGCCTACTAGGCTCCTCCGTCCATGGGATTTTCCAGGCAAGAGTACTGGAGTGGGGTGATTTTAAGTTGATAATCTCTTAAATGCATGCCAAGAAACTTGCACTTTTACTTGCTCTGTTACATTTCATATTTCTGATATCACATGTTATGTTTTTGTTTTGTGCTTCCCTTAGCTACTTATTGTTGATATAGATGAGTTTATTACTTTAGTAAAATATTTCTGAGTGGTTGATGTAATACCTTTACTGTATGTTTGCCTTTACCATTTAGATTTTTTTTCCCAGAATTTTCATATTTATAGTTGTGCCCTTTTTTTGCTGCATAAGAGTAGCCCCTTTAAGATTTCATGGAAAGTCAGTTTAGTGGCACTAAATTCTTTTAGCTTTTGCTTGTCTGTAAAACTCTTTATCTTTTCTTCAAATCTGAATGATAGCATTGCTAAGTAGAGCATTCTTGATTACACGTTTTCCCCTTCCTCATTTTAAATACCACTCACTTCTGGCCTGCCAACTTTCTGAAGGAAGGTCAGTTGATAATCTTACAGGAGTTCCCTGTTTTTACCTAGCTGCTTTTCTCTTGATGGTTTTAAGATGCTCTCTTTATTTTTTTTTTTTTTTTAAATTTTTTGACATTTTAATTGTAAAGTGTCAATGTGGACCTCTTTGGTTTCCTATTGTTTGGGATTCTCTGTGCTTCCTGCACCTGGAATTCTCTTTCTTCTCCCAGATTGGGAAGATTTTAGCATTCTGTTTTCAAATAAGTTCTCTGTTCCTTTCTATCCATGTTCTTCTTCTGGAACCCCTATAATGGGGATGTTAGCATGCTTGATGTTGTCCCAAAGGTATCTTAAATTACCATAATTATATCTTAAATAACCATACTTAAAAAAAATTCTTTTTTCTTTTCAGCTTAGGCGATTTCCACTACTCTGTCTTCTAGTTTTCTGGGTTTTTTTTTTTCTGTATCATCTAATCTATTCTTGATTCTTTATAGTGTATTTTAATTTTAGTTATTGTACTCTTTAATTCTTAAAGATTCTTCTTTATATTTTCTAACTATGTTAAATTTCTCACTGTATTCATCCATTCTTCTCATGAGTTCATTGAGTATCTTTTCAACCATTTCCTTGGCTCTTAATCAGATAGATTTCTTGTCTCCATTTCACATAGTTCTTCTGGGGTTTTTTTCTTATTCCTTCATTTGAAACATACTTCTCTCTCTCCATATTTAGTCTAATCTTTTGTATTTATAGCTATGTATTAGGTAGGTCAGTTACATTTCCCAATCTTGGATAAGTGGCCTTATGTAGAAGATATTCTATAGAACCCAGAAGCACACTTATTTCTGACCACCAGACCTATATGCTTTAAGGGTGTCCCATCTGGGTTTCATGGGCCCTTGCTGTTGTGAAGATAATCTCTATGGGCCTACTGGTAGGTAGGGCTGACCCCTGGTCTGGTTAGTTGCTAGGCCTTGCCTTCTGCAGTGTCTGCTGCTCTGCTGGTAGGTGGGGCTGAGTCTCTGTGGGGCTGGCTGCTTAGCCTGGGCATTCTGATGACTGGTTCCAGCCTGCTAGTGGGCAAGGCTGGGTCTTTTTATGACTGCCTACCCTGCCTAGATGTGTCCCAGGACTGATGCCTAATCACTAGTGGGTGGGTAATTTCCTGGTGCTAATCGGCTAGAGAAAGAACTCCAAAATGGTGCTTGATAACACTAGAGTCCTTGTGGTAGAACAAGGTCCCCAAATTGGCTGCCACCAGTATATCTGTTCCCAAGAGATGTTCCAGTTGCCTCTTGTCTCTCCAAGAGACTCTCAAAGATCTGCAAGAGGGCTGACCTTGGTTCCTTTCAAATGATCACCTCTGCACTGGGGCTTGGAACATGAGATTTTGCATAGACCCTTTAAGTCAAAGTCTGTTTGCTACAGTCCTATGACTCTCCCATACACAGGACCCATTGGCTTTCAGAACCAGACATTATGGGGGCTTATATTCCCAGTGTAGGACCTCTAAGCTGGGGAGGCTAATGTGAAGCTCAGACTATTTGCTCCTTGGGGAAAAGCTTTGCAAATGTTGTGAATTATTTTTCCTTTTGTGGGTTAGCTATTTGAGAGTGTGGGTCTTGACTATTCTGCATCTCTGCCCCTCCTATCCATTTCACTGTGGCTCCTTCTTTATTTCTTTAATTGTGGAAAATCTTTTCTGCTAGTCTTCAGTTCATTATCATAGATAGTTGCTCTGTGAACAGTTGGAATTTTTGTGTGGCTATGGGAGAAGGTGAACTCAGGGCCTTCCTATTCTGCCATCTTGCCCACGCCCCTTTAGCAAAAGTGATAAATTTTCATGAATTTTGTGGTGGTTAGTGCTTTTGCATTTTGTCTAAGAACTCTATATGAAGGTTGCAAAGATAATCTCCTGTGTTTTTGTCTAGAATCTTTGTAGTTTGTAAATTGATCCATCTCAAATTAATTTGGGTATGATGTTAGGTAGAGAAGTAGAGGTTCCAGGTGTGTGTTTAAAAAAACAATATGATTATCCAATTGTGTCAAAGACCTTCCACATTTAAATTGCATTGATAAATTTGTTAAAAATCCTTTGATTTTACATATATATATGAATGTGTACACACACACACACACACACACACACACACATATATATATATATATATATTATTTTACTTAATTTTGGATTCTGTAATTTGTTATATTGATCTATTTACCCATCTTTATGCCAGTTGGACACTATTTTGATTACTCTGTTTTAAAGTTAGTTTTGAAATCCTATAGAGAAGCCTTCCAATTTTTTTCATTTTCAAGGCTGTTTTGGCTCTTCTAAGTCTTTTATATTTCCATTAAATTTTAATACGAGCTTCTCATTTTCTAAAAATATAAAACATTTAAAGGAAGCCCTGCTTAAATTTTAATTCAAATGGCCTCGATCCTATAAGTCAATTAAGGCTGCTGCTGCTGCTAAATCACTTCAGTCGTGTCCGTCTCCGTGCGACCACATAGACGGCAGCCCACCAGGCTCCGCAGCCTCTGGGATTCTCCAGGCAAGAATACTGGGGTGGGTTGCCATTTCCTCCTCCAATGCATGAAAGTGAAAAGTGAACGTGAAGTCGCTCAGTCTTCTCCGATTCTTAGCGACCCCATGGACTGCAGCCTACCAGGCTTCTCCGTCCATGGGATTTTCCAGGCAAGAGTACTGGAGTGGGTTGCCATTGCCTTCTCCATAAGTCAGTTAAGGAGACTAGAATTAATCTTTTAATAATCTCAATTCTTTCAATTCATGAACGTGATGTTCCTTTACCTTTATTTAGGTCTTATTTAACTTTCTCAGAACTTTTTAATTTTTTTCTATAAATCTTGTACATATTTTGTTAAATTTATCCTTAAATATTTCATATTTTGTGCTATTTTAAATGGCATAATTCTTTTAAATTTTTTTAAAAAATTAAAAAATTAAAAAAAATTGTTGCATTCACTATATAGAAATGCAATTAATTTTTGTGTGTTTTTACTTTGTGTACTATGACCTCACTAAACATACTTATCAGTTTTGGAAGATATTTTGTAGATTTCTTTGAGTTTTCTATATAGATCAATCATTTGTGAATTAAAACAACTATATTCCTTCATTTCTGACATTTATGCCTTTTATTTATTTTTATTCACTATTTCACTTGCTACGATCTCCAAAATAAAAGTGATGACAGCAAACATTCTTTTCTTTGGGCTGGTCAGGAAACTGTTCAGTATTTTACCATTTCATATGATTGAGAAATTTTCTCAGATTGAGAAATTTTCCTTCTGTGCTTAGTTTGATAAGTTTTTTTCCTATATCATAAATGGATATCAAACATTTGTCAAATCCTTAAAAAAATCTTTTGAGATGATCACATAACTTTCTCCTTTATTCTTTACTGTAGTAAATTATAGTTATTGGTTCGCCTAATAATGAACTAGTCTTGTTTTCCTAGAATAAATCCCACTTTGTCATGATTTATTGTCTTATGTAATACTGGAGTTGGTTTTCATTGAAATTTAGTATTTCCATCCATTATGATTATAGACAACAAACCAAAATAATATTATCAATGCTTATGATATATTCACTGGTAAAAATGAGATGTTTTCATATTCTATTACAATTGATACAGATAGCTTGAATATAGTTTACAGTTACTACTGCATTGGTATTACATAGGGTGATTATTGGACTTTCTGCTATATCATATTACTCTGAGTTAAAAAAAAGTAGTAACTTTTATATAATATCATAAACCTCTTTTCTTGTGTTTGATAATTGTGTTTCAGCACAATGTATTTCTTTTATAATAATCTATTTTACTTTATATATTTAAAAGCAATATCCTGTGAAGAGGTTCCTAGGTTTTATCAAACTCCCAAAGTTGTTCATGGCACCAAAGTTTAAGAATCCCCTGACTAGAGCTAAAACCTTGAAAATCTTTATCTTGAAACATATTGAACTGGATGGGATCATGTAGAGAGTGTAGACAGATAGGATTAGGAAGTGGAGGACACAGCCCCAAATATCCTCAAAGCTTAAAATTTTGTAGAAGATAAAGATAAAATGGTGGAAATAAATGAAGCAGAGAGGAATAAAGAAAAAAGGATTAAAAGAAATGAGGACAACCTCAGGGACCTCTGGGACAATGTGAAACGCCCCAACATTCGAATCATAGGAGTCCCAGAAGAAGAAGACAAAGAGAAAGGCCATGAGAAAATCCTCGAGGAGATAATAGCTGAAAACTTCTCTAAAATTGGGAAAGAAATAGCCACCCAAGTCCAAGAAACCCAGAGAGTCCCAAACAGGATAAACCCAAGGCGAAACACCCCAAGACACATATTAATCAAATTAACAAAGATCAAACACAAAGAACAAATCTTAAAAGCAGCAAGGGAGAAACAACAAATAACACACAAAGGGATTCCTATAAGGATAACAGCTGATCTATCAATAGAAACCCTCCAGGCCAGAAGGGAATGGCAGGACGTACTGAAAGTAATGAAAGAGAATAACCTACAACCTAGATTACTGTATCCAGCAAGGATCTCATTCAGATATGAAGGAGAATTCAAAAGCTTTACAGATAAGCAAAAGCTGAGAGAATTCAGCACCACCAAACCAGCTCTTCAACAAATGCTAAAGGATCTTCTCTAGACAGGAAATGCAGAAAGGTTGTATAAATGTGAACCCAAAACAACAAAGTAACTGGCAATGGGACCACACCTATCAATAATTACCTTAAATGTAAATGGGTTGAATGCCCCAACCAAAAGACAAAGATTGGTTGAATGGATACAAAAACAAGACCCCTATATATGCTGTCTACAAGAGACCCACCTGAAAACAAGAGACACATACAGACTAAAAGTGAAGGGCTGGAAAAAAATATTTCACGCAACCGGAGACCAAAAGAAAGCAGGAGTCGCAATACTCATATCAGATAAAATAGACTTTCAAATAAAGGCTGTGAAAAGAGACAAAGAAGGACACGACATAATGATCAAAGGATCAATCCAAGAAGAAGATATAACAATTATAAATATATATGCACCCAACATAGGAGCACAACAATATGTACAGCAAACACTAACGAGTATGAAAGAGGAAATTAACAGCAACACAATAATAGTGGGAGACTTTAATACCCCACTCACAACTATGGATAGATCAACTAAACAGAAAATTAATGAGGAAACACAAACCTTAAATGACACAATGGACCAGCTAGACCTAATTGATATCTATAGGACATTTCACCCCAAAACAATCAACTTCACCTTTTTCTCAAGTGCACACGGAACCTTCTCCACAACAGATCACATCCTGGGCCATAAATCTGGTCTTGGAAAATTCAAAAATATTGAAATCATTCCAGTCATCTTTTCTGACCACAGTGCAGTAAGATTAGATCTCAATTACAGGAAAAAAATTGTTAAAAATTCAAACACATGGAGGCTAAATAACACGCTTCTGAATAACCAACAAATCATAGAAGAAATCAAAAAAGAAATCAAAATATGTATAGAAATGAATGAAAATGAAAACACAACAACCCAAAACCTATGGGACACTGTAAAAGCAGTGCTAAGGGGAAGGTTCATAGCATTACAGGCTTACATCAAGAAACAAGAAAAAAGCCAAATAAATAACCTAACTCTACACCTAAAGCAATTAGAGAAGGAAGAAATGAAGAACCCCAGGGTTAGCAGAAGGAAAGAAATCTTAAAAATCAGGGCAGAAATAAATGCAATAGAAACTAAAGAGACCATAGCAAAAATCAACAAAGCTAAAAGCTGGTTTTTTGAAAAAATAAAATTGACAAACCGTTAGCAAGACTCATTAAGAAACAAAGAGAGAAGAACCAAATTAACAAAATTAGAAATGAAAATGGAGAGATCACAACAGACAACACTGAAATACAAAGGATCATAAGAGACTACTACCAGCAGCTCTATGCCAATAAAATGGACAACTTGGATGAAATGGACAAATTCCTAGAAAAGTATAACTTTCCAAAACTGAACCAGGAAGAAATAGAAGATCTTAACAGACCCATCACAAGCAAGGAAATCGAAACTGTAATCAGAAATCTTCCAGCAAACAAAAGCCCAGGACCAGATGGCTTCACAGCTGAATTCTACCAAAAATTTAGAGAAGAGCTAACACCTATCTTACTCAAACTCTTCCAGAAAATTGCAGATGAAGGTAAGCTTCCAATCTCATTCCATGAGGCCACCATCACCCTAATTCCAAAACCAGACAAAGCTGCCACAAAAAAAGGAAACTACAGGCCAATATCACTGATGAACATAGATGCAAAAATCCTTAACAAAATTCTAGCAAACAGAATCCAACAACATATTAAAAAAATCATACACCATGACCAAGTGGGCTTTATCCCAGGAATGCAAGGATTCTTTAATATCTGCAAATCAATCAATGTAATACACCACATTAACAAATTGAAAGATAAAAACCATATGATTATCTCAATAGATGCAGAGAAAGCCTTTGACAAAATTCAACACTCATTTATGATTAAAACTCTCCGAAAAGCAGGAATAGAAGGAACATACCTGAACATAATAAAAGCTATATATGACAAACCCACAGCAAGCATCACCCTCAATGGTGAAAAATTGAAAGCATTTCCCCTGAAATCAGGAACAAGACAAGGGTGCCCACTCTCACCACTACTATTCAACATAGTGTTGGAAGTTTTGGCCACAGCAATCAGAGCAGAAAAAGAAGTAAAAGGAATCCGGATAGGAAAAGAAGAAGTGAAACTCTCACTGTTTGCAGATGACATGATCCTCTACATAGAAAACCCTAAAGACTCTACCAGAAAATTACTAGAGCTAATCAATGAATATAGTAAAGTTGCAGGATATAAAATTAACACACAGAAATCCCTTGCATTCCTATATACTAACAATGAGAAAACAGAAAGAGAAATTAAGGAAACAATACCATTCACCATTGCAACAAAAAGAATAAAATACTTAGGAGTATATCTACCTAAAGAAACAAAAGACCTATACATAGAAAACTATAAAACACTGATGAAAGAAATCAAAGAGGACACAAACAGATGGAGAAACATACCGTGTTCATGGATTGGAAGAATCAATATTGTCAAAAATGGCTATTCTACCCAAAGCAATCTATAGATTCAATGCAATCCCTATCAAGCTACCAACGGTATTTTTCACAGAACTAGACCAAAGAATTTCACAATTTGTATGGAAATACAAAAAACCTCGAATAGCCAAAGTAATCTTGAGAAAGAAGAATGGAACTGGAGGAATCAACCTGCCTGACTTCAGACTCTACTACAAAGCCACAGTCGTCAAGACAGTATGGTACTGGCACAAAGACAGAAATATAGATCAATGGAACAGAATAGAAAGCCCAGAGATAAATCCATGAACCTATGGACACCTTATCTTTGACAAAGGAGGCAAGAATATACAATGGAAAAAAGACAACCTCTTTAACAAGTGGTGCTGGGAAAACTGGTCAACCACTTGTAAAAGAATGAAACTAGAACACTTTCTAACACCATACACAAAAATAAACTCAAAATGGATTAAAGATCTAAATGTAAGGCCAGAAACTATAAAACTCCTAGAGGAGAACATAGGCAAAACACTCTCCGACATTAATCACAGCAAGATCCTCTATGACCCACCTCCCAGAATATTGGAAATAAAAACAAAACTAAACAAATGGGACCTAATGAAGCTTAAAAGCTTTTGCACTACAAAGGAAACTATAAGTAAGGTGAAAAGACAGCCCTCAGATTGGGAGAAAATAATAGCAAATGAAGAAACAGACAACGGATTAATCTCAAAAATATACAAGCAACTCCTAAAGCTCAATTCCAGAAAAATAAATGACCTAATCAAAAAATGGGCCAAAGAACTAAACAGACATTTCTCCAAAGAAGACGTACAGATGGCTAACAAACACATGAAAAGATGCTCAACATCACTCATTATTAGAGAAATGCAAATCAAAACCACAATGAGGTACCATTACATGCCAGTCAGGATGGCTGCTATCCAAAAGTCTACAAGCAATAAATGCTGGAGAGGGTGTGGAGAAAAGGGAACCCTCTTACACTGTTGGTGGGAATGCAAACTAGTACAGCCGCTATGGAGAACGGTGTGGAGATTTCTTAAAAAACTGGAAATAGAACTGCCATATGACCCAGCAATCCCACTTCTGGGCATACACACTGAGGAAACCAGATCTGAAAGAGACACGTGTACCCCAATGTTCATCGCAGCACTGTTTATAATAGCCAGGACATGGAAGCAACCTAGATGCCCATCAGCAGACGAATGGATACGGAAGCTGTGGTACATATACACCATGGAATATTACTCAGCCATTAAAAAGAATTCATTTGAATCAGTTCTAATGAGATGGATGAAACTGGAGCCCATTATACAGAGTGAAGTAAGCCATCAAGATAAAGAACTTTACAGCATACTAACACATATATATGGAATTTAGAAAGATGGTAACGATAACCCTATATGCAAAACAGAAAAAGAGACACAGAAATACAAAACAGACTTTTGAACTCTGTGGGAGAATGTGAGGTTGGGATATTTCAAAAGAACAGCATGTATACTATCTATGGTGAAACAGATCACCAGCCCAGGTGGGATGCATGAGACAAGTGCTCGGGCCTGGTGCACTGGGAAGACCCAGAGGAATCGGGTGGAGAGGGATGCGGGAGGGGGGATCGGGATGGGGAATATGTGTAAATCCATGGCTGATTCATATCAATGTATGACAAAACCCACTGAAATGTTGTGAAGTAATTAGCCTCCAACTAATAAAAAAAAAATAATGGAGAAAAATATTTTGTAGAAGAAAAGGATATTATAAAAAGGAAAATCAGGTGATTGTGGTATGAAAGATGCTTGGAAAAATAAATTTAGTAACCACATTATATGCTACTGAGAGACCACAAAAGATGAAAATGGAGAATTGGGATGCTGACTAGGTTAGGTCACTGATGACTAGCCAGAACATAAGGACAGTTAGAGGAATCTGAGACATGAATGAGAGTCAAAAGCATAGATACCTCTTTTGGGTGGTTTTGCTGCTAAAAAGGTAGCTGACAAACAGTGGAGCTAGAGTAATGTGGGATCAAGGGAGTCCAGTTTACTTTTTTAAAAAAAAATAAGACACATTAATTAAGACACGTTTGTCTGTCAGTGACAATGATCCATTAGAAAGGGGGAAATTTATCTGGAAGGGCAAAGGATGAAGGTGTAAGGAGTTTGGCAGAAGGATCAGTAGGTAATAAGGTAGTTCTTTTTCTACTGGATTTATATTTTTCTATGAAATACGAGGTGAAATCCTTAGGTATACAGAGGAAGAGGGGGAGAAATTAGAGACTTGAAGAGAAAAGAGAAGAGAATATTTGAAAATAGATGCCTGGAGGAATAGAAAGTTGTATTTCCTAGGGAAATATAACAGGATAGTTTTCACAATAAGTGATATATTTAACCACTTATTCTTCTCACATTTGCTAAATAACTCTTAATAAGTATTAGGACTGTCTTCAGTCACTCTTGTGACGATAAATGTTATAAATTTGTTTTATAGGCAAAACACAGTCCTGGAATGCTTTCTAGATTTTCCCATGTTGGGCATTGTGTGACTGTTTAGGGAAAGCACAGGGGCAAACTGCACTGCAGCTGATAAGAAAGAGCCCTCTTCTAATCCTACAAAGTCTGAATCTATAGGCAAGAACTTTGTCATCCAGATTATTCAAAGATGCTAGAAAGTTTCAAATGCTTAACACTAGTCTGGTTTCATATCTCTAAACCAAATTCCATCATGCCCTGTTTGCATCACTTACCCATATGTTGGTTACTTAATCCTTTGGCAGAAGCTTCCATTCATATCTGGCTCTTTAATACCAGCCAATTTCAGTGTGTGGGTCATCACTGCCATGTAATGGACTGAAATATCATGAACACTGAATTTTGACAGTTCTAAAACAACAAGAAGATGAAAGGAACATCTGATTACTGAGCCAATTTTTAAAAAAATGTATCTTGCTTGTTAGAAGTGATGAGAAAGGAAATTACTGGAAAAGCACATGATGACTTAATTATGTTTTAGGAAAAGAAGTCAGTCTGTCTGCGGTAGCAGTACTTCCAGGGAGGGGCTGATTAGGCTTTGGTTGGCCCTACCTAAATTTTACTTTTGGAAAAAAAAATTAACGGAACAGCTGTGACTTATTGCAGTCAGCTGGAGCATTTTCTTTATCAATGTGCCTGTTATCTCAGGCCCCATATACTCCCATCCCTAGGTCATCATTGAAACGCAGTCTTCTGGTAGGGAGTGGGCTTGGGTTTAACATCATGAGTGAGTTTCCAAAAAATCTATCACAGGCCTGAAATCTTTATCTAACGGCTAGCCTAAGATTACTAGAAATTGGTGATATGAGTTTGGGGAGTCATTTCTCAGTTTTCTAAGATGTGCCTATATGTGTGGTTAGATGCTTTATCTATAGGATGCAATTTCTATATCACAATCAGAATATTAGGGTTGAAATACCTCAATTTTCATCTGTTTCTGGGCTTTTGTCTCACTGATTAGTAAATTTTTTTTAAATGTTTGAGAGGTGGAGAACAGAAAAAGTTGGCAATTATTTTATTTTGCTAATTAAAAGTAGTAAATTAAACAAGTAATCCCCACAATACTCATCTACTATCAACCTCTTTTCACTTTTTAAAAGAAAATAATTTAACACAAAAGAACCTAATAATGTAGTCTCAAGATAGTAGTGGTAGTAGTAGACTAATAGTAGTCTAGAAATGTCGTCTCCAGAAAGAATGGAAAATTTATGCCCTACCTTGCCTGATGCACCCTCACGTTCTTGGCAACCATGAATATAATCCAACCATGAAGATAATATTCTGCAGGATCCCATCCCAAAGGCCTAAGAGTTTATGTATAAAAACTTTCAAAGACACAGAGCCACTTTTTTCCATAAAGAATCCTGAAGGTTATATTAGGTCTTTTAGTGGCTATATCATATTTTTCTTTATGATTATGTGACAAGCACTACTAAATGCTTGGGATATTAAAATACAAGACAGTCTCTATTTTCAAAGAGTTTATGACCCAGTGTGAGAAATACATACATAATTAAAATGCATGTGGTAGGAATAATTGTGGAATTCAGCATGCCCAGGCTTCACTAGAAATTGGACTATGGGATGTCTGGGTCAGTAAGGCTCTCTGGATGTAGCTTTCTAAGCCAGAGTAAAGTAGGCAGGAGTGTGGAAACTTTCTGGATATAAAGAACAGCATGTTCAAATAATAACATTATTCATGGAGATTATTATGGTCCAGGCACTTCATATACACTCTTTCAACTAATCCCAAGAAGTAGATATTAAATGCCTATAACTTTTCAAAACTCCAAGAGCTAAAATAACTGCCCCCAAAGCCACTCAGCTGGGCTTAGCTAGCAGTTCAGCTGGTAAAGAATCCACTTGCAATGCAGGAGACCCTGGTTCAGTTCCTGGGTCAGGGAAATCCCCTGGAGAAGACAAGCTACCCACTCCAGAATTCTTGGGCTTCCCTGGTGGTCTCAGATAGTGAAGAATCCGCCTGCAATGCGGGAGACCTGGATTCATCCCTGGGTTGGGAAGATCCCCCGGAGGAGGGCATGGCAACCCACTCGAGTATTCTTGCCTGGAGAATCCCCATGGACAGAGGAGCCTGGCGACCTATAGTTCACAGGGTTGCAAAGAGTCGGACATGACTGAGCGACTAAGTACAGCACAGCAAAGCTGCTCAGATAGGAAGGGGTACGAGTCTAGGTGGGAAAGTAAGCCAGTCTAACTTATCCAAAGTTCATGGTTTTAGTAGCTACATTAATAGTCCAAAGGGTGGCAAAGAGTCAGACATGACTGAGTGACTAAGCACACACAGCACATGTGTGGTCTAAGCAGTGTACTAAGGTTTTATGGAATTTATGAAACCCCTCAGTTCAGTTCAGTTCAGTTCAGTTCTGTTGCTCAGTTGTGTCTGACTCTTTGCGACCCTATGGATTGCATAATGCCAGGCCTCCCTGTCCACCACCAACTCCTAGAGTTTACTCAAACTCATGTTCATTGAGTCAGTGATGCCATCGAACCATCTCATCCTCTGTCATCCCCTTCTCCTCCTGCCTTCAATCTTTCCCAGCATCAGGGTCTTTTCAAATGAGTCAGCTATTCACATCAGATAGCCAAAGTATCGGAGTTTCAGCTTCAACATCAGTCCTTCCAGTGAACACCCAGGACTTATCTCCTTTAGGGTGAACTGGTTGGACCTCCTTGCAGTCCAAGGGACTCTCAAGAGTCTTCCCCAACACCACAGTTCAAAAGCATCAATTCTTTGGCGCTCAGCCTTCTTTATAGTCCAACTCTCACATCCATACATGACCAGTGGAAAAACCATAACCTTGACCAGACAGACCTTTGTTGGCAAAGTAATGTCTCTGCTTTTTAATATGCTGTCTAAGTTGGTCATAACTTTCCTTCCAAGGAGTAAGCATCTTTTAACTTCATGGCCGCAGTCACCATCTGCAGTGATTTTGGAGCCCCCCAAAATAAAGTCTGTCACTGTTTCCACTGTTTCCCCATCTATTTCCCATGAAGTGATAGGTCCAGATGCCATGATCTTAGTTTTCTGAATATTGAGCTTTAAGCCAACTTTTTCACTCTCCTCTTTCACTTTTATCAAGAGGCTCCTTAGTTCTTCTTCACTTTCTGCCATAAGGGTGGTGTCATCTGAATATCTGAGGTTATTGATATTTCTCCCAGCAATCTTGATACCAGCTTGTGCTTCCTCCAGCCCAGCGTTTCTCATGATGTACTCTGCATATAAGTGAAATAAGCAGGGTGACAATATACAGCCTTGACGTACTCCTTTTCCTCTTTGGAAGCAGTCTGTTGTTCCATGTCCAGTTCTAACTGTTGCTTCCTGACCTGCATACAGATTTCTCAAGAGGCAGGTCAGGTGGTCTGGTATTCTCATGTCTTTTAGAATGAAACCCCTAAGGCTGCTAATGTAAATTTATCCTCCCGTATAGGTTGTTGGTTTTCAGTCTGAAAAGTAGGACTGTGTATTAACCACCATCAAATGCATGTTGTTAGTAGAGGTCTTGGTAACCATCATCAAAGTAGATGGCCCAGTAGAAATGAAATTTCAAAATCATATATTTACCTTATCTTTAATATGGGCAATGTTTTCTTCATTTTCACTTTAAAAAAATTTCAGGGGAATACACATAACAAAATTTACCATCTTAACTATTTAAGTGTGTAGTGGCATTAAGTGCATTCATATCATTGTGCAGCTATTACCATTACTGATCTCCCCAACTCTTTTCGACTTCAAAACTGACAAACTATAGCCATTAAGCAATAAATACCATTCCTTCCTCCCCCAGTCCCTGGTATAGTTTTCAAGTAATGAATTATTTCTAAAAATCAACAAACCAAGAAAAACTAGTATAAAGGTGACAAAGTCAAATAATAACCACTTTTACCCTTGCCTGTGGACATCTGGCTACACTGCTTTGTCATATTTGAATTTGGGAACTGGATTCTAACTTTTTCACTTTGTATATTTGCTTTCTCTTCCAATTTCAAGTCATCTACAGATTGTTGTTGTTGTTGTTGATGGTGGTGGTGGTATGTGTGTATATTTTGGTCTCCTATACATTGGGAAGTAGCACTGAAGGAGTGCCCCAGAATGCTCCCTCACTAAACTGAGATCCTTTGCAGCAAGAATCGTGCAAGACTGAGGACCTCGGAAGAGCCAGCACTTATAAGCTGGCTATGGGAGGGGGTGCCTCCAGGATTGCTGACCTCCCTGCAGGCATCACAGGCTATGATGAAAGAAGAAGCATCAGTTGACTTGAAGGCAGGGTGACTGTTTTATTCTCATGTCCCTGGAGGCACTTTGGATGCTGCCTGCTTATACTAGATGTTCAGAAGCATGCTTATTAAATCAAAATTAACTAGGGGCCATAATGATTAGCTCTTTGGAAAAGCACGATAACATTCTCAGATTCATTTTTTGACTATTTCCTTGTATTGATAATACTTCAATCTCTTAAAACAAGAGGACTTGTGTACTGGTCCTTAGGAATAGAAGAGAACAGGCAAAACTGCATTTCATTCTATAGTCAGTCTAGAATGAAAAAGTGTATCAAGGAGAAAAGTCAATAGTTTAAATATGTAGGCCAAGAAGAAAAAACCTCTAGGAAACTAGTAGGAGTAGAAAAATTGCTATGAGAGCTTATCCTCTGATTGTTCTTATTCATATCATGATAAATATGTTAAAGGGGCAGGGCTAAGGACAAAGCTCTAGAGCCAGCCACTTGAAATCTCCCTCTAAGTGAGATGTGGATGTGTCAATCAGTTCCTTTTGAACAGGGCTATTGAAAGGTTGGGAGAAGGCAATGGCACCCCACTCCAGTACTCTTGCCTGGAAAATCCCATGGACGGAGGAGCCTGGTGGGCTGTAGTCTATGGGGTCGCGAAGAGTCGGACACGATGGAGCGACTTCACTTTCACTTTTCACTTTCATGCATTGGAGAAGGAAATGGCAACCCACTCCAGTATTCTTGCCTGGAGAATCCCAGGGACAGGGGAGCCTGGTGGGCTGCCGTCTATGGGGTTGCACAGAGTCGGACACGACTGAAGCGACTTAGCAGCAGCAGCAGTATTGAAAGTTTACCTATGGGCCTCCTTCGTCTTGTCCCTAAGTTGATAAGAAACTTTGTAAAAATAACTTGCTCTTGTTAGATTCACCATGTTTTTGACATTATGGCCATGTCTTCCTTTTAGAAAATTTAATATATATATTTGGAAATATTTATCCAACAATTATCATGTATATATGGTTGATTCTTATTATTCATGGCAGTCGTGTTCTATATAGTCCCAGCAACACACTGGTCCCAGAAGAAACACGAAGTAAAGTTCCAAGAACCTCTGATTATGACATTTTCATCTACTGATCAATAATATATAACCTTGTTTTATGTGTATTTCTGTTTAAAGACACCTTATTTAAACTGTTGATTCACTAACACTGAACTCTATGCCAAAAGCCATATAACTCACATCTGAACAAAACTTAATCTAACACACACGTTTTCTCCATGAGGCACATCACAGCTTTTTTGTCCTTAGAAATAGCAGACAGCATTTTAGCACTATGCTTGGAGACTTATTTTAGTTAGAAAAATCACCACCAAAAAGTTCTAAAATGTAAAGAAGTGACACAGAGTATACAGTGAAAGGAGAATCGTTTAGATGATGGGAGCTGAAGCAAGAAAGCAGAGTGTCACCTAGTCTGACCCCACTTGGTGGGCGGGGGGTGGGAAGGTACACATTGTACAATTCAGTTTTCACTGCTCTGTGCATGTCCACCAATGGCTGCGAAACCACCATAGATATTGATCTTGGCTGTGCAAATACATTTTAGTGAGTAGGTGAATTCAAAAGTATGGATCTGCACATAAAAATCAACTTTTTTAAGCACACATGGAACATTTACATACATTGACTGTACTTTAGACAAAAAAACTCCCCCAACCCCCTCAACTATCAAAGGATCAGTATCATACAAATTATGTGCCTACAGTGTAATTAAAGTATGAATTAATCTTACCCCCCCATGCACAAAATAGAGATGAATGGTAGTAAAAATAATTTTTAAAATGTTGGATATAGCTAAAATGATGGGCATACAGATTCTTATAACTTTAAATACTTTCATTAAAAAAAGAGTGAAAATGGAAGAGCTTAAGGTAAAACATTAGAAAACAAACAGCAGAGCTAATTTAAAGAAAGAGACTAGGAAATAGAAAAAAGATAGTAATTTAGATCAATATAACCAAAAACTGATAAACATGTACATGTTGAAACATCATGAAAAAAAGATAAACAAAATCTTAGGAATAAAAAGTGGTTATAATATAATATATTAATAGCCAATTTAGTTACAGAATAATATGTTTACATTTTGCCTATAAAATATGAACATATACAAAATGACCATATTTCTCGAGTAAAAATTGAAAACCCAAATAGACCTTAACTTATAGAACTTAACTTATTTTATCAGTAATCAACAAACTCCCTAGATTAAGAACATCTTACCAAATGATTTTATGAGTTTTACAGAACTCTAATGAACAGATCGTGGGAAATAGATGGGGAAACAGTGGAAACAGTGTCAGACTTTATTTTTTGGGGCTCCAAAATCACTGCAGATGGTCATTGCAGCCATGAAATTAAAAGACGCTTACTCCTTGAAAGAAAAGTTATGACCAACCTAGAGAGCATATTAAAAAGCAGAGACATTATATTGCCAACAAAGGTCCATCTAGTCAAGGCTATGGTTTTTCCAGTGGTCATGTATGGATGTGAGAGTTGGACTGTGAAGAAAGCTGAGCGCCTAAAAATTGATGCTTTTGAACTGTGGTGTTGGAGAAGACTCTTGAGAGTCCCTTGGACTGCAAGGAGATCCAACAGTCCATCCTGAAAGAGATCAGTCCTGGGTGTTCATTGGAAGGACTGATGCTGAAGCTGAAACTCCAATACTTTGGCCACCTGATGCGAAGAGTTGACTCATTGGAAAAGATACTGATGCTGGGAGGGATTGGGAGCAGGAGGAAAAGGGGACGACAGAGGATGAGATGACTGGATGGCATCACCGACTCGATGGACATGAGTTTGAGTAGACTCTGGGAGTTGGTGATGGACAGGGAGGCCTGGCATGCTGCGATTCATGGGGTCGCAAAGAGTCGGATACGACTGAACGACTGAATTGAACTGAACTGAACTGAATTGAATGAACAGGTCATTTGTCATTTCAGTCTTATACAAAGTCTTCAAGACAATAGAAAAAAAGAGAAAATTTCTCAAGTCATTTTATGAGATTAAGTAAGCTTGATATCAAATTTGGACAAGGAATAAATTAGAAATAAATAACATGCCAATCTACTTTCTTTCCTCTTTAGAAAACTATAATGCTAGTTCCCTTTACTTATTATATCTTTTAAGATTCCTCTACTTCTCTTTAGAGTTCACTGGTACAATTTTGCTTGCAAGATTTCAGAGTTTCCTGTCTTTAACCCGCTGATGAACTTGAACTGATTGGAAAGGGAAATGATTTCTCAGAAACTCTGTATCTAACTCACGCATTTTATTCTATCTTCTTCATGATGGAGATAATTTTCCTTGAAATGGCAGAAGCAAAGCAGAAAATAAGCTCTGTTTTCTATTTGTTATCCACGAACAATACATTATCATTCTTAAGTTAATGGCTAAAATTATTACTATAAATAATAACAATCCATAACTTAATGTATTCCGAAGGGTGATCAGATACTTGGCTTGGAATAGTTACTGCAATTTAGCAAAGGAAGGTCCTAGATGAAACTTGAACCTAAACAAAATAGGACAGATGATATCATTCATTCATTCAGCAACTATTTATTGATTGCCTGCTATATGTCAGGAATTATGCTAGGCCCTATGGACAAAGAGTTCTGTGTTCCTTACCTGGAGGTGCTAACAATTTAGGAACTGGATAGGGGATGGGATGGGGAATTAGAGAGGTGGGATAATCACTAGGCAGGTTAATACTAGCAAACAAGGAATATTTGTCAAGAGTCAGAATGAATCATAAAAAAATATTTATTTTCCTTCTTCAATAGGGTTATTGGACTAGTGGACCAGGGAGTATTATATAGGAATATATCTTGGCTTTATCAAGACACCATAGTTTCTTGTTACCTAATGTGGCACCTCAGTAAAATACTCCAGTGAGCAAATCATGAGAATCATGAACTGAGAATCATGAACTGAATGATGATAACACAGTAGCTAAAATTTACAGTTGGTTGTGTATCAAAAAGATGATTAACTAGGCATTAATATGAAAGGAAGTATTTCATGGTGCCTGGGATTCTGTCCATGACTGGTCTGTTCCACAAACCTACTGATGATGTAGAAGGCATACTCATCAAATCTACAGATAACACAAACTTGGAAGGGAGAATTAGTGCAGGGGTGGCACTGAGATTTAAAGAATTCCTAATGAGTTGAAATTATAGGCTTAAAGCAGATAAAATTTGATACAAAAATATATATGTATATAAAGTTTTTGATTGCATAGTACTGGAAGAAAAAGACTTGAATAAGCAATACTTCTTATACAAAATCCAGAAGTTTTCATTGAGCATAAGCTCAATTTTGACTGGTAAAAAGGTAATGCATTTTATGCCACATCATTAAAAGGAAAATATGAAGATATGCTTGTGCATGCTGCTAATTTAGCAAATTTCAAGCTCTATTAAAATTATCTGTTTATGACATATTTAATAAATGTTTAAGCATTTTTATTTATCTTTTTTTACACACACTTATTATGTGTATATGCATATATATGTGCAGCTACTAAAATATATGCATATATACATAATCTATTTAATTTTTATACATGTATATAGTAATATATTGGGACTTCCCAGGTGGTGCTTGTGATTAAAAAACCTGCCTGCCAATGCAGGACATGTAAGAGACGCTAATTCGATCCCTGGGTTGGGGAGATCCCCTGGAGGAAAGCATGACCATCTACTCCAGTATTCTTGCCTGGAAAACCCCATGAACAGAGGAGCCTGGTGGGCTATAGTTCATTAGGTCGCAAAGAATTGGACACGACTGAAGCGACTTAGCACACATGCACTCATATTAATATATTATATAATATTTATTTATGTATATACATCTATATGTGTTATACATATAAATAAATTCTCTAAGAATCATGTATTTACTATGAAAAATGCACAAACTCAGCTAAACAATTCAAATACTAAAACAAAGATATTAATTCTATCTTCCAAACATCACATGTTGAAGCAGCACCTTGATCTATAATATTTTTCCATACACTTTTGGGTATATTTCTGGATTGATATCTGTTCTACTGATTGGTCTATGTCCAGTACCAAACTATGTAAAATATTATACTTTTATAATAAAATTAATTTCTGGCAAACTGTGTCCTCAATCCTGTATTACTTTTTATAATTCCCCACCTATTCTTGGAGAACATTATATTTTTTAATATACATTTTAAAATAACATTGTCATAATTCTATTTTTTTTTTAAATTTTTTTATTAGTTGGAGGCTAATTACTTCACAACATTTCAGTGGGTTTTGTCATACATTGATATGAATCAGCCATGGATTTACACGTCTTCCCCATCCCAATCCCCGCTCCCACATCCCTCTCCACCCGATTCCTCTCGAAACATCCCACCCTCGCCTTCTCCCACAGAGTTCAAAAGTCTGTTCTGTATTTCTGTGTCTCTTTTTCTGTTTTGCATATAGGGTTATCGTTACCATCTTTCTAAATTCCATATATATGTGTTAGTATGCTGTAATGTTCTTTGTCTTTCTGGCTTACTTCACTCTGTATAAGGGGCTCCAGCTTCATCCATCTCATTAGGACTGGTTCAAATGAATTCTTTTTAATGGCTGAGTAATATTCCATGGTGTACATGTACCACAGCTTCCTTATCCATTCATCTGCTGATGGGCATCTAGGTTGCTTCCATGTCCTGGCTATTATAAACAGTGCTGCAATGAACATTGGGGTACACGTGTCTCTTTCAGATCTGGTTTCCTCAGTGTGTATGCCCAGAAGTGGGATTGCTGGGTCGTGTGGCAGTTCTATTTCCAGTTTTTTAAGGAATCTCCACACCGTTCTCCATAGCGGCTGTACTAGTTTGCATTCCCACCAACAGTGTAAGAGGGTTCCCTTTTCTCCACACCCTCTCCAGCATTTATTGCTTGTAGACTTTTGGATAGCAGCCATCCTGACTGGCGTGTAATGGTACCTCATTGTGGTTTTGATTTGCATTTCTCTGATAATGAGTGATGTTGAGCATCTTTTCATGTGTTTGTTAGCTATCTGTATGTCTTCTTTGGAGAAATGTTTGTTTAGTTCTTTGGCCCATTTTTTGATTGGGTCATTTATTTTTCTGGAATTGAGCTGCAGGAGTTGCTTGTATATTTTTGAGATTAATCCTTTGTCTGTTTCTTCATTTGCTATTATTTTCTCCCAATCTGAGGGCTGTCTTTTCACCTTACTTATAGTTTCCTTTGTAGTGCAAAAGCTTTTAAGTTTCATTAGGTCCCATTTGTTTAGTTTTGCTTTTATTTCCAATATTCTGGGAGGTGGGTCATAGAGGATCTTGCTGTGATTTATGTCGGAGAGTGTTTTGCCTATGTTCTCCTCTAGGAGTTTTATAGTTTCTGGCCTTACATTTAGATCTTTAATCCATTTTGAGTTTATTTTTGTGTATGGTGTTAGAAAGTGTTCTAGTTTCATTCTTTTACAAGTGGTTGACCAGTTTTCCCAGCACCACTTGTTAAAGAGGTTGTCTTTTTTCCATTGTATATCCTTGCCTCCTTTGTCGAAGATAAGGTGTCCATAGGTTTGTGGATTTATCTCTGGGCTTTCTATTCTGTTCCATTGATCTATATTTCTGTCTTTGTGCCAGTACCATACTGTCTTGATGACTGTGGCTTTGTAGTAGAGTCTGAAGTCAGGCAGGTTGATTCCTCCAGTTCCATTCTTCTTTCTCAAGATTACTTTGGCTATTCGAGGTTTTTTGTATTTCCATACAAATTGTGAAATTCTTTGGTCTAGTTCTGTGAAAAATACTGTTGGTAGCTTGATAGGGATTGCATTGAATCTATAGATTGCTTTGGGTAGAATAGCCATTTTTGACAATATTGATTCTTCCAATCCATGAACACGGTATGTTTCTCCATCTGTTTGTGTCCTCTTTGATTTCTTTCATCAGTGTTTTATAGTTTTCTATGTATAGGTCTTTTGTTTCTTTAGGTAGATATACTCCTAAGTATTTTATTCTTTTTGTTGCAATGGTGAATGGTATTGTTTCCTTAATTTCTCTTTCTGTTTTTTCATTGTTAGTATATAGGAATGCAAGGGATTTCTGTGTGTTAATTTTATATCCTGCAACTTTACTATATTCATTGATTAGCTCTAGTAATTTTCTGGTAGAGTCTTTAGGGTTTTCTATGTAGAGGATCATGTCATCTGCAAACAGTGAGAGTTTCACTTCTTCTTTTCCTATCCGGATTCCTTTTACTTCTTTTTCTGCTCTGATTGCTGTGGCCAAAACTTCCAACACTATGTTGAATAGTGGTGGTGAGAGTGGGCACCCTTGTCTTGTTTCTGATTTCAGGGGAAATGCTTTCAATTTTTCACCATTGAGGGTGATGCTTGCTGTGGGTTTGTCATATATAGCTTTTATTATGTTCAGGTATGTTCCTTCTATTCCTGCTTTTTGGAGAGTTTTAATCATAAATGAGTGTTGAATTTTGTCAAAGGCTTTCTCTGCATCTATTGAGATAATCATATGGTTTTTATCTTTCAATTTGTTAATGTGGTATATTACATTGATTGATTTGCAGATATTGAAGAATCCTTGCATTCCTGGGATAAAGCCCACTTGGTCGTGGTGTATGATTTTTTTAATATGTTGTTGGATTCTGTTTGCTAGAATTTTGTTAAGGATTTTTGCATCTATGTTCATCAGTGATATTGGCCTGTAGTTTTCTTTTTTTTGTGGCATCTTTGTCTGGTTTTGGAATTAGGGTGATGGTGGCCTCATAGAATGAGTTTGGAAGTTTACCTTCTTCTGCAATTTTCTGGAAGAGTTTGAATAAGATAGGTGTTAGCTCTTCTCTAAATTTTTGGTAGAATTCAGCTGTGAAGCCATCTGGTCCTGGGCTTTTGTTTGCTGGAAGATTTTTGATTAGAGTTTGTTGTGATGGGTCTGTTAAGATCTTCTATTTCTTCCTGGTTCAGTTTTGGAAAGTTATACTTTTCTAAGAATTTGTCCATTTCATCCAAGCTGTCCATTTTATTGGCATAGAGCTGCTGGTAGTAGCCTCTTATGATCCTTTGTATTTCAGTGTTGTCTGTTGTGATCTCTCCATTTTCATTTCTAATTTTGTTAATTTGGTTCTTCTCTCTTTGTTTCTTAATGAGTCTTGCTAATGGTTTGTCAATTTTGTTTATTTTTTCAAAAAACCAGCTTTTAGCTTTGTTGATTTTTGCTATGGTCTCTTTAGTTTCTATTGCATTTATTTCTGCCTTATTTTTTAAGATTTCTTTCCTTCCGCTAACCCTGGGGTTCTTCATTTCTTCCTTCTCTAATTGCTTTAGGTGTAGAGTTAGGTTATTTATTTGGCTTTTTTCTTGTTTCTTGATGTAAGCCTGTAATGCTATGAACCTTCCTCTTAGCACTGCTTTTACAGTGTCCCATAGGTTTTGGGTTGTTGTGTTTTCATTTTCATTCGTTTCTATACATATTTTGATTTCTTTTTTGATTTCTTCTATGATTTGTTGGTTATTCAGAAGCGTGTTATTTAGCCTCCATATGTTTGAATTTTTAACAATTTTTTTCCTGTAATTGAGATCTAATCTTACTGCACTGTGGTCAGAAAAGATGAATGGACTGATTTCAATTTTTTTGAATTTTCCAAGACTAGATTTATGGCCCAGGATATGATCTATTCTGGAGAAGGTTCCGTGTGTACTTGAGAAAAAGGTGAAGTTGATTGTTTTGGGGTGAAATGTCCTATAGATATCAATTAGGTCTAGCTGGTCCATTGTGTCATTTAAGGTTTGTGTTTCCTTGTTAATTTTCTGTTTAGTTGATCTATCCATAGTTGTGAGTGGGGTATTAAAGTCTCCCACTATTATTGTGTTACTATTAATTTCCTCTTTCATACTCGTTAGTGTTTGCCGTACATATTGTGGTGTTTCTATGTTGGGTGCATATATATTTATAATTGTTATATCTTCTTCTTGGATTGATCCTTTGATCATTATGTCGTGTCCTTCTTTGTCTCTTTTCACAGCCTTTATTTGAAAGTCTATTTTATCTGATATGAGTATTGCGACTCCTGCTTTCTTTTGGTCTCCGGTTGCGTGAAATATTTTTTTCCAGCCCTTCACTTTTAGTCTGTATGTGTCTCTTGTTTTGAGGTGGGTCTCTTGTAGACAGCATATATAGGGGTCTTGTTTTTGTATCCATTCAACCAATCTTTGTCTTTTGGTTGGAGCATTCAACCCATTTACATTTAAGGTAATTATTGATAGGTGTGGTCCCATTGCCAGTTACTTTGTTGTTTTGGGTTCACGTTTATACAACCTTTCTGCATTTCCTGTCTAGAGAAGAGCCTTTGGCATTTGTTGAAGAGCTGGTTTGGTGGTGCTGAATTCTCTCAGCTTTTGCTTATCTGTAAAGCTTTTGAATTCTCCTTCATATCTGAATGAGATCCTTGCTGGATACAGTAATCTAGGTTGTAGGTTATTCTCTTTCATTACTTTCAGAACGTCCTGCCATTCCCTTCTGGCCTGGAGGGTTTCTATTGATAGATCAGCTGTTATCCTTATGGGAATCCCTTTGTGTGTTATTTGTTGTTTCTCCCTTGCTGCTTTTAAGATTTGTTCTTTGTGTTTGATCTTTGTTAATTTGATTAATATGTGTCTTGGGGTGTTTCGCCTTGGGTTTATCCTGTTTGGGACTCTCTGGGTTTCTTGGACTTGGGTGGCTATTTCCTTCCCCATTTTAGGGAAGTTTTCAGCTATTATCTCCTCGAGTATTTTCTCATGGCCTTTCTCTTTGTCTTCTTCTTCTGGGACTCCTATGATTCGAATGTTGGGGCGTTTCACATTGTCCCAGAGGTCCCTGAGGTTGTCCTCATTTCTTTTAATCCTTTTTTCTTTTTTCCTCTCTGCTTCATTTATTTCCACTATTTTATCTTCTACCTCACTTATCCTATGTTCTGCCTCCGTTATTCTACTCTTGGTTCCCTCCAAAGTGTTTTTGATCTCATTCATTGCATTGTTCATTTTTAATTGACTCTTTTTTATTTCTTCTAGGTCTTTATTAAACATTTCTTGTATCTTTTCAATCTTTGTCTCCAGGCTATTTATCTGTAACTCCATTTTGTTTTCAAGATTTTGGATTATTTTTATTATCATTATTCTAAATTCTTTTTCAGGTAGATTCCCTATCTCCTCCTCTTTTGTTTGACTTGGTGGGCATTTTTCATGTTCCTTTACCTGTTGGGTATTTCTTTGCCTTTTCATCTTGTTTAGATTGCTGTGTCCGGAGTGGGCTTTCTGTATTCTGGAGGTCTGTGGTTCCTTTTTATTGTGGAGGATTTATCCAGTGGGTGGGGTTAGACGATTGGCTTGTCAAGGTTTCCTGGTTAGGGAAGCTTGCGTCAGTGTTCTGGTGCGTGGAACTTGATTTCTTCTCTTTGGAGAACAATGGAGTCCCCAGTAATGAGTTTTGAGATGGGTCTATGTGTTAGGTGTGACCTTGGGCAGCCTGTATGTTGACGTTCAGGGCTATGTTCCTGCGTTGCTGGGGAATTTGCGTGGTATGTCTTGCTCTAAAACTTATTGGCTCTTGGGTGGTGGTTGGTTTCAGTGTAGGTATGGAGGCTTTTGGACGGTCACTTATTACTTAAAGTTCCATGTAGTCAGGAGTTTTCTGGTGTTCTTAGGTTTTGGGCTTAAGTTTCCTGCCTCTGGATTTCAGTTTTATTCTTCCTGTAGTCTCAGGACTTCTCCAACTATACAGCACTGATAATAAAACTTCTAGGTTAATGGCGAAAAGATTCTCCCCCTTTAGGGACACCCAGAGAGGTTCACAGAGTTACATGAAGAGGAGAAAAGGGAGGAGGGAGAAGGAGATGAGCAGGAGGAGAAAAAGGGGAACTCAAGAGGAGAGAGAGAGATCTACGCAGCTGTCTGTTCCCAGAGTGTTCTCTGTATCTCAGACACCTACAAAGATTCACAGAATTGGATTGGGAAGAGAAGGGGAAAGGAGGAAATAGAGGTGTCCTGAGGTAGAAAACAGAGAGTCAAGATTGGGAGAGAATAATCTTCGGTTTAAAGATAGGGCTTCTCCTCCTTTTTTTTTTTTGTAAGGTTATAGTGTATTGAAAATGAAAATTAAGGAGTAGTAGAGGAGTACTAGAGGACTTTAAAAGAAATAAGAGAAAAAGAAAAATAGAAAAAAGAAGAGAAAAAGGAAAGGAAAAAAAAAGAAGAAAAAAGAAAAAAAAAAGAAAAAGAAAAAAAAAAAAGAAAGAAAAAAAAATTTTTTTTTCCCAATTAAAAAAAATCGTAAAAATCTATGAAAATGAAAGTGAAGGAGTAATGGGGGAGTAATAGGGAATTTTAAAGGAAAACAAAGAGAAAAAATAAAAAAGAAAAAAGAAAAAAAGAAAAAAAATTTTTTTTTTTTTTTCCTTCCTTACTTAGAAAAAAAAAAAGTTAAAATATATCTAGGAATTTCTCTGGAGCTGTTGCGGTCACTGTGGGTTCGGCTCAGTTTCAGATAGCTCCTCGTTCCAGCTTACACTGCTCGATATCTATAGGGCCCTTCCGGTGTAGTCCGTGTGTTCTACGGGGATTTTAATCTGTTGCACCAGTCCCTTCTGAAGCGGTTCCCTTTGTTTATTTGGCTTCTGTTTGCCGGTCTCTTCAGAGCCTCATTTCCGCCCTGACACAGGCGGGCGGAGGTGGTCTCTTATTTAGGTAGCTAGTTCCGTCGCTCTGCGGGGAGGGGCTGGCACTGCGGGGTGGGGCTGGCGCTGCCGGGAGGGGCTGACGCTGCTTTCTCCGTCTGCGCTGCTCAGACTCCCGGCTGTTCTATATGGAGCGCGCCCCGCGCTGCGAGAGGTTCCAGCCCTTGGGTGTTCCACAAAATCGCGGAACGAAAAGCTGCGCCTGCTCTCTGTGCCTTCCCCGTCAGAGCGGTCCAGGCAGCGAGGGGCTTGATGGGCGCTCTATCCCCAGGTGCGGCGCGCCCTCTCCCTTCCGCGGACCCAGTCTCAGTTTCCGCTGGCGCCAGTCGGGTGCGCGCGCCTTCTGCCCTCCGCGTCCCCAGCCCCAGTCCCCGCCCGCGCCGGTCGGGTGCCTGCGCCCTGTGTCTCGCCGCGACCTTCCCGTCCCCCTTGCCTCCTGCCTCCGGCGGGGCTGGGTCGGTCCGTAGCCTGCGAGTTCTTCTCTGGACTTTCTCGGTCCCTTTGTTCTGCAAACGGCCGGCAGTGTGTTCGGGCCGGTTAATTTTCTCTCTCTCTTTTGGTCACCCACAGTTCAAGTTGGCAACTCACAGAAGCTTCCTCCGATTGTCCTCAGGGCACTCAGGCCCGGACCCTACCCCAAGCAATGCCGCCTAAGACTCCCTTCCCGGGACGGATCTACATCCTTAGCTCTTTTGTCTCACTTTTTATCTTTATATTTTGTCCTACCTCCTTTCGAAGACAATGGGCTGCTTTTCTGGGCGCCTGATGACCTCAGCTAGCGATCAGAAGTTGTTTTGTGAAGTTTGTTCTGCATTCAGTTATTCTTTTGATGAATTTGTAGGAGAGAAAGTGGTCTCCCTGTCCTACTCCTCCGCCATCTTGGCTCCTCCCCCAACTCTGACATTGTCATAATTCTAAAAGTTACAGTTTGAAGTTTATTAAGTTGAATTTATAGGTTAATTTAGAAATAATTGGCATTTGAATATTGAATAACCTCTCAATGTTGAAGAATATTTTTATATGTTGCCTGCATAATTCTTGATTATTCCAGGTTATTTTATTTTCTCATTTCTATCTTTAACCATATTTTTTCTTCCACTTTATTTTCTGACTTTTTGGAAATATATCCAGTATTTCATAAACTACTTATAATTAATATCTTATATGCATGATTATGATGCAAAGAAGTAAATGAATTAAAATTCTGACTTTGGTTGCTTTTGTATGTGTCTTTTTTACCACAAAATCTAAAATATTGCATATTGCTAACATTCTAAATGTTAACTATTATGTACTTTTCAGTTGAATAAATGGCTTCTTTAAAATAAAAGTCGTTTGTTTAATGTTCCTCCCACTAGATTGTGAAATCCTTGAGTACAGGACTGTAAATTGTTTATTTACATAGTCCCAATATGTAACTCAATTCTTGGAATATAGTAAATGTTCAGGAAATAATTATTGACTGACTACTGAATACTACCTTTGTGGAGAGGCTGCTCTAAGCTCATTAATGTAATTAACTCAGTTAATCTTCCCAATATACCTATTGAGGAAAGTACTATTACTATTTCCATTTTATCTATGAAGAAACTGAGCCTCAATATGTGGTTTATGAAATAAAGGGCACAGATAATCAAAATACACAAAACTTTCAAAATTTAAATATAGAAAATGTTTCCAGTTTCTCTCTTCAAGACTTTTTCAAGACAAAATAACTTGTCCAAGGTCACACACCTATAAGTGGCAGAGCTGAGAGCTGAACCCCTGAAGTTAAGCTCTTAAGATTAAGTTCTTATCCACTTTGCTTTTCTATAGTGTTTACGTAATAATATGCTCTTGGACTACATGGCTCAGAGCATCATAAGAGTCAAAAGCTAATGGAGATACTTTTACTTTTCTTTTTCCCTCTCTCCCTCTTTCTCTTTTCCTTTCTTATCCTTTGGTGGGAATGCAAACGGGTATAGCCACTATGGAGAACAGTGTGGAGATTCCTTAAAAATCTTGGAATTGAACTGCCATACAACCCAGCAATCCCACTGTTGGGCATACAAACTGAGGAAACCAGAATTGAAAGAGACACATGCACCCCGATGTTTATTGCAGCACTGTTTACAATAGCTAGGGCATGGAAGCAACCTAGATGCCCATTGGCAGATGAATGGATAAGGAAGTTTGTGGAATATATACACAGTGGAATATTACTCAGTTATATAAAGGAATGCATTTGAGCTAATTTTAATGTGGTGGATGAAACTGGAGCCTATTATAAACAGTGAAGTAAATCAGAAAGAGAAACACCAATACTGTATATTGACACATGTATATGGAATTTAGAAAGATGGTAACGATGATCCTATATACAAGGCAGCAAAAGAGACACAGATGCAAAGACTTTTGGACTCTGTGGGAGAAGGCAAGGGTGGGATGATTTGAGAGAATAGCATTGAAACATATATGTTACCATATGTAAAACAGACAACCAGTGCAAGTTCAATGCATGAAGCAGGGCACTCAAAGCCAATGCTCTGGGACAACCCAGAGGGATGGGGTGGGGAGGGAGGTGGGGGGGTTCAGGATGGGGGACACATGTGCACCCGTGGCTGATTCATGTCGATGTATGGCAAAAACCACCATAGTATTGTAAAGTAATTATCCTCCAATTAAAATTGATTAATTAATTTTTAGAAAAATTTAAAAAGGTTTAAATAAGCTTATAAAAATAAATGTAACAAAATGAAAAGAAGAAATTGTAGTTTAGTTAAATAAGGATAGGTAAATTATTTTCCCTAAACTACAACTTCTTCTTTTTTTTTTTTTTTTTTCCATTTGGGACTTCCCTGGTGTCTCATGTGGTAAAGAATTCTCCTGCAATGCAGAAGACCCAGATTCGATCCCTGAGTTGGGAAGATTCCCTAGAGAAGGGAATGGCAACCCACTCCAGTATTCTTGCCTGGGAAATACCATGGACAGAGGAGCCTCATGGGCTACAGTCCATGGGGTTGCAAAGAGACAGACATGACTTAGTGACTAACACTTTCACTTTTCATAACAAGGTTTGGACAAAAAACACATACAGTATGGTCCTATTTCCATGGAATTCTTTGTGACTGCCTAATTCCACACCCCCTTCTCTTATCTTCTATTGCATTTCTTATTTACATGATGCATTTGGCACTTTATTACTGACTTCTGATAATTTTATATATATAGTATATCTTTCCTATTGGCGAATTCTGCATCCCTTAACTCAACCAACTGCGGATGAAAAATTATAGATACAAAGTGCAGATGGTACTATACTGTTTCACATAAGGAACTTGGGCATATGTGGATTTTGATGTTCAAGAGGAGTCCTAGAACGAATTCCTGCAGATACTGAAGGACAACTTTGCAATTTTAATCCCCTAAATATGATTGTACACTTCTTGAGGTAAGGACCTTGTCATATTATCCTACATATTTTTTTCACCCCTAATATAATACCTACAAGACCTTCCACAACTAACACCAGAAAATAATGTCCTTTTCATCACAGGGGACTGGAATGCAAAAGTAGGAAGAGATACCTGGAGTTACGGACAAGTTTGGCCTTGGAGTAGAAAATGAAGCAGGGCAAAGGATACCAGGGTTTTGCCAACACAACGCACTGGTCATAGCAAACACCCTCTTCCAACAACACAAGAGATGACTCTACACATGGACATCACCAGACTGTCAATACTGAAGTAAGATTGATTATATTCTTTGCAGCTAAAGATGGAGAAGCTCTATACAGTCAGCAAAAACAAGACCAGGAGCTGACTGTGGGTCAGATCATGAACTCCTTACTGCCAAATTCAGACTTAAATTGAAGAAAGTAGGAAAAACCACTAGGCCATTCAGGTATGCCTAAATCAAATCCCAGTGAAAGTGACAAATAGATTCAAGGGGTTAGATCTGACAGAAAGAGTGCCTGAAGAACTATGGACGGAGGTTTGTAACATTATACAGGAGGCAGTGATCAAAACCATCCCCAAGGAAAAAAAATGCAAAAAGGCAAAATGATTGACTGAGGAGGTCTTACAAATAGCTGAGAAAAGAAGAGAAGCAAAAGGCAAAGTTAAAAAGGAAAGATATACTCATCTGAATGCAGAGTTCCAAAGAATAGCAAGGAGAGATAAGAAAGCCTCCCTAAGGGAACAATGCGAAGAAATAAAGAAAAACAAGAGAATGGGAAAGACTAGAGGTCTCTTCAAGAAAATTAGAGATACCAAGGCAACTTTCATGCAAAGATGGGCATAATAAAGGGCAGAAATTGTATGGACCTAACAGAAGCAGAAGATATTAAGATGAGGTAGCAAGAAAACACAGAAGAACCGTACAAAAAAGATCTTCATGGCCCAGATAATCACGACGGTGTGATCACTCACCTAAAGCCAGGCATCCTGGAATGTGAAGTCAAGTGGGCCTTAGGAAACATCTTAGAATGAAGCTAGTGGAGGTGATGGAATTCCAGCTGAGCTATTTCAAATCCTAAAAGATGATGCTGTTAAAGTGCTGCACTCAATATGCTAGCAAATTTGGAAAACTCAGCAGGAGCCACAGGACTGGAAAAGTTGGTTTTTATTCCAATCCCAAAGAAAGGCAATGCTGAAGAATGTTCAAACTATTGTACAATTGCACTCATTTCATATGTTAGCAAAGTAATGTTCAAAATTCTCCAAGCTAGGCTTCAGTAGTGCATGAACTGAAAACTTCCAGATGTTCAAGCTGGTTTTAGAAAGGCAGAAGAAAAGGCAGAGATCAAATTGCCAACATCCGTTGGATCACAAAAAAACCGAGAATTCCAGAAGAATATCTACTTGTGCTGCACATTAACTATGTTAAAGCCTTTGACTGCGTGGATAACAACAAACTGTGGAAAATTCTTCAAGAGATGTGAATACCAGACCACCTTACCCGCCTCCTGTGAAGCCTGTATGCAGGTCAAGAAGCAATAATCAGAACCGGGCATGGAACAACAAGTTGGTTCCAAATTGGGAAAGGAGTTCGTAACCCTGCTTATTTAACTTCTATGCAGAGTACATCATACAAAATGCTGGGCTGGATGAAGCACAACCTGGAATCAAGACTGCCAGTAGAAATATAAAAAAACCTCAGTTATGCAGGTGAGACCACCCTAATGGCAGAAAGTGAAGAGAAACTACAGATGCCCTTGATGAAGGTGAAAAAGGAAAGTGGAAAAGCTGGCTTAAAACTCAACATTTGAAAAATGATCATGGCATCTGGTCCCATCATTTCATGACAAATAGATGGGGAAACAATGGAAACAGTGTCAGACTTTAATTTCTTGGGCTCCAAAATCACTGCAGATGGTGACTGCAGCCATGAAATTAAAAGACACTTGCTCCTTGGAAGAAAAGCTATGACCAAACTAGACAGCATATTAAAAAGCAGAGACATTACTTTGCTGACAAAGATTCATATAGTCAAATCTATGGTTTTCCAGTAGTCATGTATGGATGTGAGAGCTGGGCCATAAAGAAGACTGAATGTTGAAGAACTGATGCCTTTGAACTATGGTGTAGGAGAAATCTCTTGAGAGTCCCTTGGACTGCAAGGAGATCAAACCAGTCAATCCTCAAGGAAATCAATTCTGAATATTCACTGGAAAGACTGATGCTGAAGCTGAAGCTCCAATACTGTGGCTACCTGATGCAAAGTGTCAACTCATTGGGTAAGACTCTGATACTGGGAAAGGTTGAAGGCAGGAGGAGAAGGGGATGACAGAAGACGAGATGGTTGGATGGCATCGCTGACTCAATGGACATGAGTTTGAGCAAACTCTGGGAGATGGTGAAGGACAGGGAAGTCTGGAATGTTGCAGTCCATAGGGTTGCAAAAAGTGATACACGACTGAGCGACTGAACAACAACAATAATGCTCCATTCATAGTAGATTCTGTGTAAACACCTACTGAATTGAAAGGACTTTAAATGACTGTGAGTTAATCTGTATCTACTTATGAACTTTTCCCAAATTCTTGTTTCTTCTCCTTCTCTGTCTTCCTGGAAGACCAGGCAGAATTAACCATGCTTCCTTAGTGCTCCTGCAAAGAATAGTTTTCTTTATATTTCAAGTCTAATACATTGACTTACAACTGATACTTATGTCTCTTCCCCCCATAGGTTGTGCATTATTTGTGGACATAATTTATTTATGCTCATATTCCACTGTGTCATCAATTCCTAGTAAATATTAGGACTCAGTAAATAAGTATGATAAGGAGTAAAGAAGAAAGGGAGAGGGGAATAATTTTTTTAAATTATTTCATTTTGCCATTTGATTACTAATCTTTACCAGAAGGATGGTTTTTTTTTTTAATTTTTAAATTTTTTTTAATTTTTATTTTTTTTATTAGTTGGAGGCTAATTACTTCACAACATTTCAGTGGGTTTTGTCATACATTGATATGAATCAGCCATAGATTTAGAGAAAAAATTTAGGTGACAAAATTTGGCATCTTGAGGGGAAATGTTGAAATTACTTGCTATAATGAAATTTTTGAATTTGTGTCTTTTGCTTTTCTATATCCCTTTTCAATGAACTTGTAAATAAAAGTCTGGAAATTTTCCATCTGGGTTCAGATGCTTACCACTACTACTGCATAACTATATAAGCTTGGAAGTCATTTATTTCTTTGTGCCCCAGACTCATTTTGGATAAAATTGGGTTACTTAAAATACTACCTCACAGGGTCATAGTATGAATTAACTAATTATGTATGACAGAAATAATTTAGAATGGCACAAAGAAAGTAGTATTGAAGTGTTTGCTATTATTAATATCCCTGTTTTTGAAAGAGTGAATTTCTTGTATTGCAAAGTTTAGAATGTCAGATATTAGTAAAGCATCAACTTCCCTTTTAGAAGAATTGGAGACACTCCAAGACTCACTTTTAGCCAGTGTGCTCTGTACTTCCTGAAGTGGTGCTGGCCACAAAAGCATGCTGGTGCAAGATAATAAAGTACCACATGATTGCAAAGTCAAGAATGTCTAACCCCTAGAAATACCCAGAGGAACTTGATTTAGATTTGTCCTATGCTTGAGAGCATAATTGTTATGAGGTAGGCAAAGATCCAACTAATGGGTGGCCCAGACGGTAGAGAGGAGATCCTGGGGAGGGGAGGATGGCCCCACAGAACACTCTGACTCAGCTATGACATTCCTATGCACCCAGGA
Source organism: Dama dama (assembly GCF_033118175.1). NCBI lineage: Eukaryota > Metazoa > Chordata > Mammalia > Artiodactyla > Cervidae > Dama > Dama dama. The sequence continues at coordinate 21,967,669 of NC_083681.1, forward strand.
GCTGGCTCCAGGACCTGAATCCAAGTTTACAAATTCGTTAAGTTAAAAGTGGTAGAACAGAGACAACTGAAGCCATGCTACATTTTTATTCCGATAACAGAAACTTAACTCTGTAAAGCCTTTTGAAGTTTACAAATACTCCTTCTAAAATAAAATCTCAGTGATTCACCAGTGAAAGATAAAGGGTATATACCTTCTTTAAAAATTCATAATACAAAGATAAGTATTAAGAGGACAGTATGAATTTACTTATCTCCCCCAAAGTCATTTCCAATCTTGCTCCTCTTCAATGGGTACAGTTTTTCTTAGAGAAAACATCCTGGGTCCAGGAGTTGAGAAACAAATTAGGGAATGTGGAACTATTGAAAGGGTCACCCCTGCCAGGTAAGAAGAGTTGTAGTGGCACCATAAGCACGGCTCCAGTGTTTGAGTTTGACTCTACCCCCTCAGCCTAAACAGAAAATCATGGCTCATACAGCTCCTCCAATGCTACAGTTCCACCCCAAACGGTGATTGGAATCCACTCCAGATTCCCCATTGCCCAAGCTGCCCGGCACTGCCTATTGCCCAGTGCAGATACTCCCATTTGAAACAGTAGGTGAGGAGCAAATAGGGGAGCAAGTTCAATTCAGCTGAACTTAATCGAATTAAATTCAGCTGAACATGTGTTTAGTGAAAGTGAAAGCCACTCAGTTGTGTTCAACTCTTTGCGACCCCACGGACTCTACAGTCCATGGAATTCTCCAAGCCAGAATACTAGAGTGGGGAGCCTTTCCCTCCTCCAGTGGATCTTCCCAGCCCAGGGGTCGAACCAGGGTCTCCTGCATTGCAGGCAGATTCTTTACAACTGAGCTGCAAGTGAAGCCTGTGTTTACTGAAGTCATAATACAAATCACATAAATGTGGTAATTCATATAAATGAACTAGGTTCAGGATTAGGGATACAAAGAAATTAATACAAAGAAATTCCTACCTTTAAAGAGCTCATAATTTAATGAGTTAGGCTTATATAAAAGTATTAAGAGTGAAACTGTAGGATGCCTTTTAAGAGATACAAATAAAATGGGCTATGAGGACACAGAAGAAAGTGATTTCTCTTTTTTAAAAAAATTTACTTATGTTAATTGGAGGATAGTTACTTTACAATATTGTGATGGCCTCTGGCATACATCAGCATGAATTTGCCATAGGCACACGTGTCCCCTCCCTCCTGAACCCTGCTCCCAACTCCCTCTCCAACCCATCCCTTTACGTTGTCACAAAGCACCAGCTTTGGGTTCCCTGTGTCATATATCAAACTCCCACTGGCTATCTATATATGGTAATATATACATTTCAGTGCTATTCTCTCAAACCATCCCACTGTCTCCTTTTCCCACTCTGTCCAAAAGTCTGTTCTTTATGTCCATGTCTCCTTTGCTGCCTTGAACATAGAATTGTTGGTACTATCTTTCTAGATTCTATATATATGCATTAATATATGATATTTGTCTTTCTCATTCTGACTCACTTCACTCTGTATAACGGCTCTAGGTACATCCACCTCATTAGAACTGTCCATCGGCCAATGAATGGATAAGGAAGTTGTGGTACATATACACAATGGAATATTACTCAGTTATAAGAAGAAACCCATTTGAGTCAGTTCTAATGAGGTGGAAAGTGATTGCTTCAGATGGAACAAGACAAGTACCCTGTGATACTGTATCTCATTTAATCCTATGAACTCGCCAAGATGGACACTATCCCCATTTGAGAGGAGGAGTGACTGAGCCTTTCTCAGACTCAGTGATGCAGGAAGGAAATGAGTGAACTTAGACTTCCAAAGCTAAAGATTCTGTTCTGTTCCGCACATCTTGCTGTCCTGATCCGATTGGGGGGGGTGTAAACTTCCACTGTATGGTCTTTGAAACCCTATATGTTCCATGGGAAGACAATTCTTTGTCCTTACAGGGATCTGGGCCTAGCCTGATGTTACTTACAGTGGGAATTACAACATTTCAGTGGACTTGTGCAGTTGGATTAGAATCAAGACCATATTAGGGAGATATAAATCTGTAATTGCAATATAGTTGATAAGAATCTCGGAAATAAGTGCAGGAATAGGTTCTACTCCCTGTTCTGAGGTGATGCTTCTACATCTGTAACCCCTGGTGCCGCCCTCACCACTGCCTCAGGCACCTGAAGTGGTTTCCTCAGGGAGAACGAATGAGCGATGCTGAACTGGGTGCCTGATGCAGAACCATCATTTTGTAGATTCTTTATTCACAGTCCTCATCTTAGGAAGCTAATGCTTCTAAGTGATGCCTAGGCAAACTGCCAATTGTTTTTGCTTATCATTAATACATACTTCTGATTTAGTTACTATGGTTACAGACCACTCCAGAGTTGGCTTTCACTCAAATCAGAGGTCCCATCTTTTATCCATGGTGAATGCTGCTCTCTGACCCAGCATTCCAATCTGGTCTCATCCAAACAGGGACCCATAACTTAATGATGTAGTGTTCAAGGGCAGAAAGTTTGGACTGTTGTTTTTTGTCAGTCGCTAAGTTATGTCCAACACTTTGTGACCCCATGGACTGCAGCACGCCAGGCTTCCCTGTCCTTCACTATCTCCTGGAGTTTGCTCAAACTCATGTCCTTTAAGTCGATGATGCCATCCAACCACCTCATCCTCTATAGCCCCCTTCTCCTTTTGCCTTCAATCTTTCCTAGCATCAGGGTATTTTCAAATGAGTCAGCTCTTTGCATTAGGTGGGCCAAAGTACTGGAGCTTCAGCTTCAGCATCAGTCCTTCCATGAATATTCAGGGTTGATTTCTTTTAGGTTTGACTGGTTGGATCTCCTTGCTGTCCAAGGGACTCTCAAGAGTCTTCTCCAACACCAAAAGCATCAATTCTTCAGCACTCAACCTTCTTTATGGTCCAACTGTCACATTTATACATGACTAATAGAAAAACTGTAGCTTTGACTATATGGACCTCTGTCAGCAAAATGATGTCTCTGTTTTTAATATGCTGTCTAGGTTTATCATAGCTTTTCTTCCAAGGAGCAAGTGTCTTTTAATTTAGAAGCTGCATTCAATTTCCACAGTGATGTTGGAGCCCAAGAAAATAAAATCTGTCACTATTTCCGCTTTTTTCTCTTTTATTTGCCATGAGGTGATGGGATTGGATGTCATGAAGTTAGCTTTTTGAGTGTTGAATTTTGAGCCAGCTTTTCCACTCTCCTCTTTTGCCCTCATCAAGAGGCTCTTTACTTCTGCTTTGCTTTCTGCCGTTAGAGTGGTATCATCTGCTTATCTGAGGTTGTTGATATTTCTCCCAGCAATCTTGTTTCCAGCTTGCGAGTCATCCAGTCTGGCATTTCACATGATGTACTCTTCATATAAGTTAAATAAGTAGGGTGACAATATACATCCTTGATGTACTTTTTTCTGAATTTTGAACCAATCCAGTGTTCCATGTCTGGTTCTAACTGTTGCTTCTTGTCCTGCATACAGATGGTTGTATAAGGGGGCTTATTTTGAGCCTTCCTTGGTGGCTCAGATGGTGAAGAATCTGTCTCCAATGAAGGAGGCTGGAGTTAAAAATGTTGTATGATGTTCTTTTATAATTAAAGAAATGCTACCTTCTGAAAAGAAAAAGGGATATTTATTCCTAATAGGAGTTTGGGACCCATTTCAGTTGAGGACCATTTACCTCAAATGGCAGACCTCCATAAGGAAAATCAGGTTGTTTTTTTTTTGCCTTTTTCCTTCAAAGTAATGAGAATTCACAGAATTACTCTCCTTTATCACTCTATAGTGAGGGATCCTAAATATCATGATTGGTCTGAACTTTGTCTTTCATTACCCAAGGCAGAAGCACCACCAGCCCATGAAATTACCTCCCAAGGTAGCAGGATGACCTTTATAACTGCTGGCCTTCAGAAAATTTTCTAGAGAAGCCTTAGCCCATTCTTCCAATCAGACGCCTGGCTGCCTCAGCCTATGATAAATTAATCATTCAAAGGGCACCAGCTCAGATGCTGAGAGCTTTAAAACGGGCATGCGCTTTGCACATCACCAGTCAGCTACCCTTCTGCTCAAGCTACTCAGACAGGGGGTTGGAGGTTGTTGGAAAGGCTGATTCCCTGTCTCCTTTCCGAACTGCCCTTGACATCCATTTTTCACTAATTTAATCTGCATACAAGTCTTAGGCAGGGGAGGTGAGAGAATGATTGGTAGGTTCCACCAAAAACATTTCGGTCCCAGTTGAACAATGCTCTTTCTCATCATGTATATTATTTTGATTCATCACCATTTTGCAGTGGTTTCACTTTGTTCTTGTTGGAAAGGATTGTGGAGAATTCTTTACTCTGGGTCTTTTAAAAATAGGAACCCCTTATTCTGCTCCCCTGAAATCCAGGCAGAAGGCAGCTTTGGCAGTCCCCCAGAGCAAATAATGACTCGGGATTTCAATATTCATTCTGAACACTGTCTATTCCCCTGGGCAGCCAGGCACATGGCCCCCTGGAAATCAAGCAGCAATAAAATCCAGTTTGAGCTGGTCAAAGTTAAGACATTTCAGAGAATGTGGGCTTGTTTTTTTCTACAAGTCTGACCACATCACTGTAACTTCTCCCCAAGGACAGCAACTATAGTTGTCCTTTTCAAGAAGTTGTCATATTCAAGAAGGAATCTCACTTAAGGAAAAGGGCTCAAATTAACTATATGCTTCAAAAATGCTCTCCAGAGCCAAAGTCACAGTAAGAATACCTAATGAGGAAAGAATAGGTAACAATTCTTATTTGCCTGCAGCCTGATTTCAGTTGGGGAAAGTTTAATTTAGTGCTTGTGTGGGTGGGCATGTGCAAATTTGCAGGATAACTTGCATTAACTGTTTATTTACTTGTCCTTTTGGAATTTGGCTTGCAGCCTAGTGGCCAGTCATTGGCCAACACTTAGTAAAAGTGCGGAGTAAGGAGAGTTTATTTTAGACAACCATACTGCTCTCTTTCTGCTCCTTCTTTCCACATCTGTGGCATCCCCTCCCCCGATGCCTTGAGCTATTGTGTTCACTCTCTTAAAATTTGCTCTCTAAAGAATATGAATAACTCATTTGTTCTAAGTTATGACACATCATCCCAGTAGGACAATAATGTCTTTTTTATTCAGCAGTATTAGCAATGAAACATTCTACAGAAAAAAAATTTCCAGATAAATGAAGATTATACTTTTAAGTGCCAATTAAAAAATTAATTGGCTTGGATAGATGCAGTTAAAATGCATTATATGTATCACTATCTTCATATACTAAGGGTATTAAAAATAATAATTGACCAATTGTGTAACATTTTACATTTTACAAAGTGTTTTTACTTACATTTTTTCATTGATTTTGACAGTTTATAATGTATTGGGTTCCTGTTTGTAGTATAGGAATCATTGTTTCAAGTACAAGTTGCCATAATTTATACCACACTATAATGCAATGGTATCTTTGATGCCCATTCATGACAATACAGCAATTGCCCCTACCCAGGGTCCCTGCGGGTTTGCAGTTCTTTCTGGGTCTTTGTGCTTGCCACCCCTGTAGAGTCAGCTCTTATTTCTCATTGCTGGAGAATCTGTATCCAGCAGTTTGGACCATCCATCCTGGTTTACTTTTCTCCTTCAAGTAACTGCTTCTAACCTCCTGTGGGCTGGGAAACCAGATGAATTAGTTTATTAAAATAGTCTTAAAATAATACCAAACAAGCTACCCATTTATTTCAGCTTGGCTTTCAGAATGACTTTATTTCTAACATATAAAGCTTTAAAATTCTCCTCTCTGACTGCATTTTCTCAGACCATGATCCTTTTCTGGTTTTTGTGCGCGTCCTTAACCAGATTGGACATTGGTGTGAGCCAAGTCCACAACATTTAATTAGGATCCCCAGTTGCTTCACTTCTGAGCAAGCCCAATCATCAGGTTCCTGTGAGCTTGCCTCCAGGGTGCTGAAATGCACCAGGGAAATGCACCAGGGAAATGCAGCGGTCCATGCTAAAAGGTACATTATGATTTTAAAAATTTCGTAAAAGTAACACGTTATTTATAGAAATGTAGAAGATAAATTTTGAGATGATCCCTTCCCCAATAAAGGAAATAAACTACTGAACAGCTATCCCTAACACAGACATCTTTCGGGCAGTTTGGTGTATTTCTCTTCAGTCCTTTTTCTATGTGTGTATGTTCATATGCCTGGGTGTTTGTGTGCATTTAGATAATAATTTTAATTTTTCATTCTTCTTTTATCACATATATTTATATCATTGGCATGATTTTTTTTACCCATCGTATTTAATAATTGCATGATATTTGTCATGTAGTTATATTTTCATTGTAAATCATGTATATATTTTTAGATGTTTAACTTCTTTATTATGGTTTGTGACATTGCAAATAACATGGCAGAAAATCCTTTTGTATTTATATATTTTCTCTAATTAGGATTATTTCCAAATTAACTCCTAATTACTGATCAAATGGCAATAACATTGAAAGAACTTGGTCTCTAGAATCTTACATCTTTCTTTCACTTAGATTTTTGTCTTTTCCTATTTAACACACTCAGTAATTGAACATTTATCTTGTGTCCACTTTGTGTCAGGGACCAGGGAGACCAAAAGGAACAAAACATGGTCCCTGCCCTCAAGGGATCCTCAATTCAAAGTTATCCTGTGACTGGTGCCACAATGAAATATTTACTTGGTGATGACACAAGGAGAGAATGACTAACTTAACAGAGGAGACCAGATGTTTGCATTAAATTTTAAAGAATGAGCAGAAATTCACCTGGCAAAGGCACAGACGGACCCTAGAAAAGCATTTTGTGCTCAGAGAACTATAAGCACTTCATTTTCATTTGAACACAGTGTGGGACCAATCAAATAATAACATGATACAATGCATTGCACGGTAGATACTGAGTATTTGCTAAATGTTTTGTAGACATTATCTCCATTAATCTTCACAACAACCTCTGAGATAGGTATTATTAGTCCCATGTTACAGATGAAGATTACTTACCGATAAGCAGCAGAAGTATATTTGAACTTAGGTCTATTGCCTGCATAGCCAGAGCCCTAATCATCCTATTTTACTACCAAGTGATGCAAAGGAGAGCGTTACAGGAACTGAGATCTGGAGGGACCAGCTCACACAGGTCTTTATAGTTCCTGCTAAAGAGTGTGGCTTTTTTTCAGTACAGCAGGATTGATTATTCTCTCTTCTACATTTTTGTCAGATCTGTGCATGTTTCCACTATAGCATGCATTATACTTATTTCTCGAGCCTGCTTGCAAGTATGTCTTTCATTAATCTGAGATTGCCAGGTGTAAAGATTGTCTCTTACTTATATTTATCTTCTCAATGACTAACGTAGATCCTAACAAAGTGCAGAGATGAGATCAGTGTGAACGAATGGATTATTGAGTGAGTTTGTGAATTGTTAAGCCAGCCTGCAGGAGGCTCCTCTGACTTGCAATTGCCAAGTCATTTACATTTTTAGGAATTATCTGAGCTTGTTGTTAAACACAACTATTCTCAAAAATTAAATTATGTAAACTTATTAAAGGTATTGTATTCAAAGGAAAGGCAATACATTGTCAAATTCATAATTTAATTATTTTACTACTACCTGTGCTCTCGAGTTTATTTCATCTATTGCCCCTGAACGGTGAGAATATCCTCGAGTAGTGAACATCTCTCCCAGCTCTGCCGTCACATTAGTGACTGCTGACCCTCTCTTCTCTTTTGAAACCCTCCTTAGCTTTTGTGGTATTCATTGTCTGATTTCCCTGATTTTCTGACTATTCCTCTTTCCTTTGCTCGTTCCTGTCTTTCAGAAGTTCTTCTTTTGGTCCTCTTAAATTCTCTTATTTTTTATTTCATCTACTTCCAAAATGTCAGTTACTATTTCTGTAGAAACAATTTTCCCATCTATATCTCCAATACTAGCTTCTCTTTTTGGCTACAAATGCATATCGTATTTCCAAACACCTTCTGGGTATCCTGATCTAGATATTCTAGAATAATTTTTGAACTGTGCCATCACACGCCTGAGACCAGCCCTCCCCGCACCCCCATTGTGGCCATTCTGACTTCCATGATCATGTTGACGGCAGCACTTCATTTTATTTAGTTACTTTCGCGTGGGTACTTAGTATCATCTTTGTCTCCTTCCCCTTATTTCCTTTGACATTTCCCCTAAAATCTTCAGCTCACAGTACCCTTCCTTACGTTATCTTTCCCACTGAATATTGTGCAGATGAGCTTGTGTGACAACATTTTGCTTTGTATTGTAGTTATTTATGCACTTGTATTATGCTTCCTAGATAGCAAGTCTTTTGAAAGGCAGGAACTAATTTTCAGAGTTCTTGGTATTCATTAGAGCATCTAGTACTATTCTAATATGGAGAAGGAAATGACAACCCACTCCAGTATTCTTGCCTGGAGGATCCCGTGAACAGGGGAGCCTGGTGGGCTGCTGGCCATGGGGTCGCACAGAGTCAGACATGACTGAAGCTACTTAGCTTGCATGCATGCAATATGCAGTAAATGCTTTATCTTTATTCATTGAACTTAATTGAATGAAAGCCGAAGGGAGCCCTCTTATGATTAAATTGTGTGGACTCTATGAATATATTTTGGTGCCTTAAAGCCTTCCTTAGACTAATTTTAAGATCTGGGCTAGGGCTTGCATAATTGAGACTGACAGATAAATAGCTTCTAAGTAAGAGTTTGAAAGCAGTATGCTGAATAATGGCCCCCAAAGATGTTCATGTCCTAATCCCCAGAACCTATGAATATGTTATCTTACTTGACAAAAGGGACTTTATAGCTGTGATGCTAATGATCTTGAGATGGAGAGATTATTCTGGATTTTCCAATTGGAATGTGTCCAGTATAATCACCTGGGTCCTTAGAAGAGGGAAGCAGATGGGTCAGAGTCAGAGAAAGAGATATGATGACAGAAGTAGAAGTTGGAGTAATGTGGAACCAGGAGCCAAGGAATGTAGGGATCTTCTAGAATCTGAAAAACACCAGGAAATAGATTCTCCCCTGAAGTCTCCAGAACTGTAGCTTGGCTGCTACTTTGCTGTTGAGATTTTTGTCTCTAGACTAATTTTTGACTTTTTATCAAGAAGAGTAAGATAATAAAGTTGTGTAGTTTTAAGTTTCTAAGTTTGTGATAACTTGTTATAGTAGCAATAGGAAATTAAAGCAAGGGATCTTACATTTTAATCTTACATGTACATTTAAATCTTAGCCAAAGCCAAGGGATCAATTCTTAATTATGGAATTTCAAGTACATCTATAAACTGGTTGAAGGGAATAGGTTTTGGCCAATACATCTATAGATTATAAGACTGGTTGACCGCATGACAAGGAAGTATAATACTAGAAAGTCTCCAGGGACAGAAAGTGTTCATGTGTGCACAGTATGTGCTGATCAGAAAACAACTCACCTTAACATCATCTTCAGAGAAGAAAAAACCAGACAGATAAAGGCTTTTTATCAGAGACAGAGACAGTAGACACTAAAATGTGAAGTCAGGCCTTTGATGCAATTACCTCATGACTGCACGGGGACCAGAATCCAAGATGTGTTAGTCCTAGTTCAGCATTCTTACTTCTTCATTTCACTTTAACCACCCATATATTCAAACCACTGTTGAAAACTATCAACTTTCATTCTTTAAAAAAGCTCTTACTCCCACCTCAAGGCTTTACATTTGTTCACCCCTCTGCTGGAATGCTTTCCACCAGATAGCCTCTTGGCTTGCTCTTTACTTCATCCCAGTTTCTGTTAAATGTCTCCTCCTCAGAGAGCTCGTCCCTGGTCTATCTATGTAGAACTTACTTTCCTCCTACCTTCCATCACTCTCTACCCCTTTATTTTGCTCTTTTTTTTCTTTTTTTTCCCCTCTATAGCACTGATTAATTGTACTGTAAACAATACAATCCAGTATTCTTGCTTGGGAAATCTCACGTAGAGAGAAACCTGGAGAGCTACAGTCCATGGGATTGCAAAGAGTTTGACACAACTTAGTGACTAAAAAGCAACAAACATACATATAAATTGGGTTAAGTGCGTTTATTTCTTATGTCCTTCAGTAGAACATAAACTGGAGCTTTGTTTTATTCATTAGGCTAATAGTAGGTGCTCAGTCAACATTCTCTGAATGAACAAACAAGTGAATGAATAAATGATTTAATCTTCGTATCCTCAGTGTCTAATTTCAAATCTGTAATATGAAAGCTGCTCAATGATGTTTACTTGAGGTATTTCACTTCATTCTCCTAATGTCAGATGTAAATAACACTCTCACTTTATAGAGACGTTATGTAATTTGCCTCGGGGCACTCAGCTGAGCAGAAATTTGGCTCTTGATCTCTGTACTTAAACGCTTCTGCATTTCCACTTCCTCCTAGGGCTCCCATTTCCCTGTGCTGCCTCCCAGGCCTGGGGATGGCTCAGATGACAATGAAAAGTCTCCTCTATATTGTGTTCATATGAGAAAGCTAAGGAGAACTCAGATGGATGGGATCTAGGTCTCCATAGTAACCTAAAGAAACGTTTGGCAAATTCCAAGTACCAAGTCTTTCCATGGGTGAGGGCAGTAGCATTCTTGCCACTTCCTTCTCAAAGAGCTGTTCCAGAGTACATCCTCAGAGTTTTTCCTGGGCAATCAATAACAGCAATAGAGTAGGTATGTAATAGTACTAAGAAACAAGAACAGAAATTTTTTCTATATTCAGTATCCTGTGATAAATCATATTGGGAAAGAAAAAAATATATGTATAACTGAATCACTGCTGTATAGTAGAAATTATCACACTGTAGATCAACTATACAATTTAAAAAAACAAGAATTTTTCTCTTTAATCTTTACACATAACAAGAAATATTGATGATATAGGCTGATAACACAAGCTTTACTTCACAGAAGAGAGGCTAATGCTTTCCTGAGAAGAAAATGGAAAATGCTGGAGCAATCAGGAGCTGCCTGGTGCTTCCTGATGTCCTATTTCTGCCAAGTCCATCCACACTTGCAAACTCATCCAGTGCCTGACTTAAGGTCCTTAGAGTTGACCTACCAGGATACTTTACCTCTCCATAGCCTTCCTAAGTTCTAAGGAACAATAAAAATCAGACCATTGTACTCTGTGTTTACCTAGGGCCTTTCCTCAGAACACTCTGCCATTCAAGCCCTTTCCAGAGGTGTTAAGTGAGGACCATTCTCTCATATAAAAAGGACGGGTTGAAAGTTCACATCTACATACAGAGCTGGTACTCCAAAGAGGGACATACATACATATGGACTCCATACATATGGAGTCACTTTTTCAGGAAAGAAGACAACTACACATTGTCTCACTCAGTGGTCTGGGGTGTGGGAAAAGTTGGAGATTTGCTATTAAAAGACTTTGGTTTGAGGTCTAGTTCTCTTACTTCCTTATCCTATAACTCCTGGCAAGTCATTTAACCTCTTGCAGTCTCTATTTTCTCTATGTCTTAGGGCTGTTTGTGAAGAATAAATAAGGTAGCATATATTAGAAACTTAAAATAGAAATTTTTACTATGTTTTTGGATATTTATAAGGTAATAACAATAACCAAAATCAACAAGATAGTTAGATGTGGTAATAGAATGGAGATTTTAATTTGTACAAAGCCAGCTGACTCATCAGGGCATTATAACTACAACATTGTAAGGAAGAAAACTATCTCAGTGTGGTTTTTTCCTCTGGAAGTAATTCCTAAGGACAGGATTCAGGTGCAAATACTATATCCCATGAAATACCATCAGAGAAAAAAGGAATTGATAGAGGAAAGGGAAGATAGGGAAGAAGAGGTATGTTATTATAACAACTACCAAAGTAGACAACTGAAGCTTATTCCAATGGGAAAATGCCAGAAAAAGTATAAAGCAGGCACCTTGGAATTATCCCAATTGAGAAGTGAAGAAGCTGGCTATACTGATGCACTCATTCCTGTCACTTATTGTTTGTAGACTGGCGGGGGTGGGGGTGTTAATCCTGGTACTTCCCGCCTACCTTGTAGAGGGGGCTGCAGGTGGTGGTGGGAGCTATAATGCAGCCTTCTGGAAACCCCCCAGGTACGTAAGTGGCTGTAACATTGTGATTTATAATAAGAAATATATATTTTGTCTTTGTCCCTGTTTTTGGTACAGAAATCCTAAAACCATTGGAATTTCCTAAGTGATGCGAGTGGCACCTTTAAGGTTTTTTGGCAAAGTTAATGAGGTGACTTTAGGGAAGTACCCAGGTAACCGACCTCCAGGAAGTGGAGACTGGCTGAAAGTTGAATCAATTGCCAGTGGCCAATGATTTAATCCACTATGACTGTCTAGTGAAACCCCCATGAAAGCCTGAAAAGGATGGGTTTTGAAGAGCTTCTTGTTTGGTGAATACTGCAGATTCAGGGAGTGTGTGTCCCTTCCCACATTTCTTGTCCTGTGTATTTCTTCTATCTGGCTATTCCTGAGTTATACACTCTTATCATAAACTGGTGATCTATTAAGTAAAATGTTTTCCTGAGTTTTAGGAGCAGTTCTGTCAAATTACTCGAACTCAAGGAGGGAGTCACTGGAACCTTCAATCTCTAGTCAGTCAGAAGCACAGGTGACCACCTGGACTTTCGATTGGCTTCTGAAGTGGGGCCAAGGGAACAGTCTTGTAGAACTGAAGCCCTTAACCTGTGGGATCCGATGCTGTCTCCAGGTAGAGAGTGTCAGAATTGAGCTGAGTTGTAGGCCACCTAGCTGAAACCTGAGTATTGCTTAATAACATGGGAAACATTTCCCTCTAATGAATAAATTAGAAATCATATTTTTCTATTCCTTATTGAGTAATATCTTTCTTAATAACTTTATGAGTTATTTATGAGCAAGCCAAAATCTACAGATTAGAAACCTGGCACTAAGTTATGAGGTAGAATGATTTGTTGAAAAGGCAGAATATAAAGAATTAATTCTTTCGATCTGACATGCATAAGTCACAGAAAACCTATAAGGATAAAAGCTAATAGGAGGTTATTTAAAGGCTAATACAGTCAACAATGCCTGGAAATTAAAAGAAAAATTCCTTTTTTTTTAGTAGCGAGCATTTAATATAAGCTTAAAACATGGTTATATACGTGCCAATTGTTCTTAAATTGTTTTTGTAAAACTTTTGCCACGTTTTCAGCATTTTAATGGAAGCTTAAGAGGAAAAAATTACTCTGTGAACTTTTTTCTTAATAAGGCAAGTAAATAAATAAAGATGAAACTCTGTGCATACCTCTGAAAACCAGATAAGGATTCCTTTGTGAGTCTCACCAATATAGAAAAGTCTATTTAAATTTTCTCACTTCCCTTTTCCTTTCAAACATGATCCAGTTAGCCTTGGCTCCCACCTCCTCCTTCCCCAGTTATAAAACCAAACGGGAATGTTTGTACTGAAGGGACAAGTCTGTGCAGTGACTCAGAGGAAACAAGCGTTTATAAACCCTGTTTCCATAAAGCCTCGGCAAAACACGGCTGTGGCCCAGTTCCAGACTGGATGGGGCAAAACTCAGTAGTGTGGCCCTGGCTAAGCAGAATGTTGAAGGGGCTTAGCCAGAAACAAGACCTGAGCTGCAGGAGGCCTTGAGGCAACACTGTATCTTGGAGATCTTTCATCTCCAGGGGTCAAAGCAAAAATGGCTGAAATGAAGTCAGACAAATAAATGTTTGGGCTTTGCTGGAATGGAGAATTCTCTTTGAATTTTCTGGACAGGTGGGCCTGTCCTTGCTGGTGACTGTCATTTACACTGTGTCCATGGGCTATCTTCTTTATGTAGTATTCTGCCCTAGGGTCTACACTGACCATATCCACCTGAAATTCAAAGTGTTACAAGAACAGTTTGGTTTTAGCTCTGAAGTCAGTCAGATCTAATTTTGACCCTCGATTCTCTGCTTTACACTTTTACTTGACAAATATTTATCAAAGACTTATTTTGTGCCAATCTTTGTTCTAAGTGTTGAGAACAGGAGAGCCAGCAGGATAGATAAAGCTCCTATTCCCCGAATCTTCCATTCTAACTGGAGGGAACAAAACCCAAAACATAGAGATTATTTCACAGTGATGGCAATAATGTCATGAAAACAGATCGGGAAGCTCGACTGAATGACCAGGGAGGACCCACGCAAGATGGTGAGGAGCAGGCTCCTATGAAGAAGTGACATTTAAGCTGAGACTTGAATGACACGAAAGAGCCAGGAGGGTAAGAGCATTCCTGGCACAGGCACAGGCGAGGTCCTGAGAGAGGAATGACCTTGGCCTGTTTGAGGAACAGGGAAACCCGTTTGACTGGAGCACAAGTGAGGGAGAGGAGGACAAGGTAGGGTGGGAGAATGTGGCAGATGAAAGGCGGCCACCCAGTCTTTGAGATGCCTCCCCCAGAGAGATGGATCTGTTTCCTCTCCCCATGAATCCAGACTGGATTCCAACTGTGCTGAGCCCCAGGGTGTGGCAGAAGTGATGCTGGGTAAGCTCTGAGCCTAGACTTTAGAATGACTCTTACCTCTGTCTTAGACCTCCTATGGCCCTAAGCTGATGTGAGAAGGCTGGCCACCTGCTGGAGAGACCACCTGGATTAGATACGTGAAGAGGATGAGACCCATCCTTCCAGCTGTTGTCTCTGACAAGGTGCCAGACAAGTGAGAGGAACCATCTCAGATCAGCTTAGCTGCCCGCTGAATACCCCCGAGTGACTCCAGGAAAGGCCTCATGAGACAGAAGAGCCATCTGCGTGAGACTTGCCCAAAGTCTTGACACTAAATCAAGAGATAGAATTCAATGGTGGCTATTTTAAACCACTTAATTTTGGGGTATTTCGTGTCTCAGCAAATGATAATGAGAACATAGAGGCTGGAGCCAGGTTACTTGGATCCTGAGTCAGGATGAAGAGTTGGGCTTGGGATGGAGGAGGTACCACAAGAGGGGATAAGGAAGAGATACAGGAGCTACATTCTTAGCTTACTTTTACTGCTATTTGTTTTTGGTTTCCTAATTCTTTGCCTTGTGCAAGTAAACTTAACTCTGTCTTGGTCTCTTTAACTGAACTCAGAAAATGAGCATAATAATAGTACCTACATCATAGGGTTATTTGAAGATTAAATAATATAAAATAACTAACAATGGTCCCTAGCACTTGGTTAAAGATTCTAAGAATGGTATCTGTAATTGTTGTTATTTTTTTGGCTCAGCTTCAGAACCAAGGAGACTCCAGCCACACTCAAGTTTTATCAACAAGTTCAGGAAACCCTTAAGAGAACTGTGTATTATTCACGTTCCAGATGGTGCCTCTCTGGCCAGCAAACCTGCCATTTTGTATCCTCCATGGCCTCCGCTGACATTGGTCCCAGGGATCCTTAAAAATAGCAAACCACGTTATCCTGACTGGATGGTGGCCCAGGTGGCTGCGTTGTCCCCTCTAGCATAGGGTGTTCAAAGCTGCTGCCTCTTAGAATGGCATTTGGTGGACTCAGACCATCATCATGTTCAAGTGAAGCAAACAGGCTCGCTCTTCCCCCTTGGAGAAGAAACAGCCACAAGAGTGATTCCTTGACCTCCTGGATTCCTATTGAACTTTCAGTAGTGAAGTATATTGTATTATGCTGTGTTCTGTTAGATTATCTTATCTATTTCAGCAATGCCTACTATAAGGTGACTTAGTCCACCCACATGTTGACTGTGAATGAGCTTACTTACCGATAAGCTCTCTTCTTGGCATCTGTTGCTCTTCTCCCTGCCCAGCTTCTGCTTCCCTAGTTTGTCCATTAGGTCTGTTTTCTGAAGCCTGTATTGGAAAACATCAGTTCAATTCTTCAGGCATGCCCTGCAAAAAGAAAAGTGTTCTTGGTTAAATGACTGCTTCTTTCCATCTTTCCATTTTCACAGAGTGCATATCGGCATATTAAGACCATGAGGCACATGTTAGCGAGACATGGCATCACTTGGCTTACTTATTCCAGTATTTCATAAACCTATTTAATTATGGGACAATTCTGGTTTCTCCTTTGAAGAAATGTTTGAGAGATACTACATTTAATTCTTTCCCGATTTCAGCAGACTAAGCTTTCTTTTATTTAGTTTTTACCCTGCCTCTTTCAATTATACTAAATAATACCAGAAGTTGTTATTCTTCTGGGTGTTAGTTTTGTTGCATGGTGAAAATAGACTGCTTGGATTTGAGTCCTAAATCCACTACATGCAGCTATGTAACTTTAGACAAATTTCCTATATGTAAAATGAAAATAAGAACATTTTCATCAATAGGGCTGCTGTGATGATTAACTGATCTCATGGAGAGAAAGTGAGTTCCACATATTCTGCTCACAAATGTTAGCTGCTATTGCTATAATTATCTTACATTACTTACATAATTAATACTACTATTTTTATTGTTTTATAAAAGGAGTCAACAGCTAGGTTCTACAAATATTTCTTTTATGTAAAGATTTGTCCAGTTGTATCTGAAATAAGTCATCCTGTTTTCTATCAGCACTGCTTTACAATTCTTGACTTTAAAGTGAAAATCACTCATTAGTGTCAGACTCTTTGTGACCCCACAGACTATATAGTCCATGCAATTCTCCAGGCCAGAATACTAGCGTGGGTAGCTGTTCCCTTCTCCAGGGGATCTTCCCAACCCAGGGATCAAACCCAGGTCTCCCGCATTACAGGCAGATTCTTTACCAGCTGAGCCACCAGGGAAGCCCAAGAATACTGGAGTGGGTAGCCTATCCCTTCTCCAGTGGATCTTCCTGACCCAGGAATCAAACCGGGGTCTCCTGCATTGCAGGCAGATTGCTTGACTTTAGGACAGGTGTATACAGGCAATGCAGCACCAATATCAATATGAGAAGTGTGTTAACTAAGTTTTTTCTTTCAACTCCAATATTACAATTCAGCCATTGTATATCAAATATCCCCAAAGAAAAGTTATTGGAGAAATGTAAGCCTTGTGTTAACCAACCATTTATTCTAAGTAGTCAAGAGTTCTTCAGTTCATCAGTTCTTACTGTGTTAAGGAGAGCCATGCATGGTGCAGTAGGAATCTATATGAATCCTATTTTCTAAATGAGGCTTTTGAGATGTATGGAAGTTTAATTTTTACATTTCCACCATTGGAAGCAGAAAGACACAGGCTAATTATCAGTGTGGAGGAAATCATGATTAGGACCTCTCCAGGATCAGTAGTCACTGGCAAGTTTCTTTTGTGGGGGCAGTTAGAGCCAACCTCTAAGAATCAGAACAGTCTCCAGGAAGCAGGTACAAACAGCGTCTTTTGACTTCACAAGGGAAAGTTGAGGCCAGGGTTTTCTCTTTGAAGTAGGGAAGATCAGGAATGAATTAAATAAACTACAGTTTATCATAAATTAAAGTTTAGTGGTAAAAGAAGGACATGTTACATAGTTTCCCTTGATCTTGCTCTATATGGCGGTCTTCCTTAAATTATATGTATATTATCAACAGGGGAAAGCAGGTTAGATGCTCTGCTCAGCTTCCTGTGCCTTGCCCAGCAGGCCGCTGCCCAAACAGGAAGGATTCTGTATATGAGAAAATATTCTATACGGCTATCCTTGAAAACTTGAACTTATACTAATGGTAAATGTACTTAGTACAACCATTTAATAATCAGCTTAATTGACTTTGAAGACTTGAAGCTTTTGGGCACACCTTTTGACCAATGTTAATGATGGAAGTGATTTTACAATGTAAAGCACTGTCTTTCTTACAGAATTGTTACTGTTGTTATTGTTATTATTTTTTGGCTGGCTTTCTTGCTCACATTCTCTCTGTCCTTGAATAGAACATGATTTTCTTATGACTGGGAAGAGCAGGCATTCTCAGTGGGTCATTTAACACCCAGAGGGTGAGGCTGTGCCATCTCTGTTCCCACTGTGTCTCTAAGGCTGATATCACTTTGTGCTGGCACTGAAGGTTGGTTTTTAAAAAGCTGAAAATCAATTTTGAGCCCTTTTAAAGAGCAACTGTTTCTAGAATCTAAAATATGCTGCAAATATGAAAAGATGTCTTCTTTCCCATCCATCGTCTTTCTCAAGATGATTTCATATGCTGCCAAAAGCGAGAAGACAAGTATCTCTTAAATGCATTACAGACAAATTGCCTACTGCTATTTAATGAAAAGGAAACAAAATTGATCTTACTTTGTACTTTTACACAAATAAAAATATTTTTAAACCCCTAGGCCAGAAAAATTCCCTAGAGTAATGAAAGGATGATGGCTTGGCATTTTTTCTTAACAAAAATATCAATACCAGCTCAGTAATATATGGCTTTTATCTTCTTTTGTGTAAAATCAAGCCATAAAGTAATTGTTAGCATCTATAATATACATAGCCCTTGTTTTGTTGGAGGTCTTCTCAAAACCTTGTACTCTAAGATATATTTCAACGTGAATAAAAATAAAGTTATAAAAATATTTCTATTGGCAATATATTTTTTCCTGCTGTTTCACTGAATCAAAAGAGTGAGAGAAAAGATTCACTGGGAATACATTTGTTCATAATTTACACATACAGTATCTTGGAATATTTTTCCTACAAATGACTTTATATTGGGGATGAATCTTCCTATAGCTTCTAATTCAAACCATGTGTTCTGTGTTTAATATTAGGACATTCTCAACTTTCTGGCTTGAAGGACAGGGAATAGATCAAAGATCTCTTTAATAATAATGCAATATACTTATAAAAAAAAGAACCCGAACCCTAAAGAAAGATGTTGCCATAAACTTCAATATCTATGAAATCGGCATTCAGCTTATTTCTCTGAGTATTTATGAATTCAAGTTAAAAGTTTCTCTGTTTTATCATTATTGGCATCCAGAACACTAGTCACACATAAGCTTTCAAGATCAATTCTTGCTTGCTTCTTCTTGGGGGGAGTGTGTGTGTGTGTGCATGTGCGCACTCTTTCCAAATTAAATTATTGCTTTGCAAAATACAAAATATAAGATTTATGGGAAAATGGCAAAGTTTGTGGGAAAATATACCAGCTACTATATACCAATAGTCTTGTTAATTTAAAGCACTTTTCTGGGGAGATATTTGTCTATTTCCCACCCTCTCATCTATAAAGAATACATGAGCCTTCCTTAAAAATATGTCAACAGCTCATTTACTGAATCCTCACTGTGGACCCAGCATTATCATGGGCTCTGTGAGACATCCTGGTACTTAAAGAACTCATGATTTGTTTTGGGCAGTGGACTTATAAGGAAGAACACTAGTGAATGAAGTGACTTCATGCAAAAGCAGGTGTCTAGACAGAAGGCAGATATTAAAGACCCATATGATGTTGGCAGGTGTGCTTTCCTGCTTCTAGGCCCTCACTCATGTTTTTTCATTCGCCTGGAATACCATTTTATTTTAGAGATTCTACCCATTCTTTAAAATCTGGCCCAATGGCAATCTGTAGGAAGCATTTCCTTATCATTCTAAATCAGAACTGGTCTCTCTCAGCTCTGTAGACCTACACAATTTCTCCCCCAGTACTTATTCTAAGACAGCTATCACTTGCAGGTTCATATTGTAGTTATTGATGTATGCGAGCAAAAAAAAAAAAAAAAAAAAATCCCCTTCAGTTCCTGAGAGCCAAAATTAGGTCTTTTGAATCTTTGGCTGATTCATGGCATGTTTAACAATGTTATCCATTCCTTGAATAGATGTTCAGTATATGTTTATTGATTGGATGACTGGTCAAGTGACTGAATCACAGGATTTTGTACAAGGATATTTGTGTTGTATGTTATGGTTTACCAAGACCTTTCCTGTGCATTATATTTCTTAATTCTCTAAGGTAGTTATTACTATCATCACCTTACAAATTAGTAAACCAAGGATCAGAGAAGGCAAGTAACTTGTTTAACCACATATAGCAAGTGAATGAGAGATGGCATTCAAACTCAAGTCTTTTGGCTGCAACTCTAGCCAAAGAACTCTTGTTCTTTCCATTCCTCTATCCTATTTCCTATAGCAATTCATTTTCTACTGACTCCAGGGTTTATTTAACAGCATTTTAAAAATTTGATAACTGTAGTTTGTAAGAAGTTTGAAGAAATACTATTGCAATTCTTAATACTCTTAAAGAACTAATGAAACACCTCATTGCTATACATTTTAATGAACCTGATGCTAGTTGAAGAAATAGTGCTACTAATTTTGCATCAGATGTTATACATCTAAAGTTGGGGCCTTTGTTTTTTTTTTTAAAGTTGGGGCCTTTTAAGGTGATAAAGCCTTTTTGTCTCTCCAGAAAGCAATTGTTTGGTCCTTTTTTTTCTTAATGTCATAGGTATTTCTTTCAAGTATCAAACTGATGTTCATAAATTAAAATTTAATACATCAGTTAATTTTGTTATAAATAAGGTTCCCTAATACAGCTTTTCTATTGTATATCACAGTTCTCTAGCATTCATAACAATGAATACTTGTGTATGTTTTGCACTTCAAGTTTTAAGTGTTTTTTTTTTTTTTTATAGCCAACTGGCTGCAAAGTAATAATATCTATCTAATGAAAAAAATGGTCTTGTAGAGTGAAAAATGGCTTAACTTGGAGTCAGAAGATATGAGTCAACTTTCCTTTGTTCCATTAAAACTAGCTGTGTGATCCTGGGCAAATTCTTAATATGTGTGGGTCTTAGTTTCTTCATCTGTGAAATGAAGAGATTAAAAAGTCTGACCTCTAAGCTGCTTCCAGCTGTAACATTCTGAGACTCATTTGGTCTCTTGTTAAAAAAGAAAGTCATATTTTTTGTTATATGAAGATTAATTTTATATAATTAAGACATCTCTGTGTATGTATATACACCACACCTTACACACGTAGAGAATGGACTTGTGGACACAGTGGGAGAAGGAGAGAGTGGGGCTAACTGAGAAAGTAGTATCGACATATACACACTCTCAAGTGTAAAACAGATAGCTAGTGAGGGAGCTATACAACACAGGGAGGCAGCATGGCTCTGTGACAACTTAGGGGGGCAGGATGGAGGTGGGTGGGAGAGACATTAATAACTACTGTCCAAGATTTTTAAAAAACAATTTATGAGAAAGACTTTTGTAAATCTCAATATTCTGTACAAACACCCTTGGATCTCAGCTACTCAAACATAAGATATCAAGATAACACAATCCTCATTATTCTTCCTATACCAGCTTTTCATTATTTATTATCATATAAATTTTGATAAATGCACAATAATATGTATAATGTATATGTAAATTTTGAAGCTTAATAATAGAAATGAACATCTATAAGTCACTATCTATCCTAAGTGCTAGAACATTATCAACATAATTGAAACCATTCAATGTTTTATCCTGATTTAACCCTCTTCTTTCTCATTAGAGTTTGTGTTTTTAACGTTTCAAAATAGTTCCACCACTTGTGTATGGATCCCTAAATAGCATATTGTTTAACCTTTGCTTCTTTGTTTTTGGTTTTATAAAAATCATATTCCAGTTGAGCTATTTCAAATCCTAAAAGATGATGCTCTGAGAGTGCTGCACTCAATATGCCAGCAAATTGGAAAACTTCACAGTGGCCATGCAACTGGAAAAGGTCAGTGTTCATTCCAATCCCAAAGAAAGGCAATTCCAAAGAATGCTTAAACTACTGCACAATTGCACTCATCTTACACGCTAGCAAAGTAATGCTCAAAATTCTCCAAGCCAGGCTTCAACAGTATATGAACCATGAACTTCCATATGTGTTCAAGCTGGATTTAGAAAAGGCAGAGGAACAAGGGATCAAATTGACAACATCTGTTGGATCATCACAAAAGGAAGAGAGTTCCAGAAAAACATCTACTTCTGCTTTATTGACTATGCTAAAGCCTTTGACTGTGTTGATCACAAAAAAAACTGTGGGAAGTTCTTCAAGAGATGGGAATACCAGACCACCTAACATGCCTCCTGAGAAATGCTGGACTGGATGAAGCACAAACTGGAATCAAGATTGCTTGGAGAAATATCAATAACCTCAGATATGTAGATTACACCACCCTTATGGCAGAAAGCAAAGCTCTAAAGAGCCTCTTGATGAAAGTGAAATAAGAGAGTGAAAAGGTTGGCTTAAAACTCAACATTCAGAAAACTAAGATGATGGCATCTGGTACAATCACTTCATGGCAAAGAGATGGGGAAACAGTGGAAACAGTGGCAGACTTTACTTTTTTGGCCTCCAAACTCACTGCAGATGGTGATTGCAGCCATGAAATTAAAAGACGCTTACTCTTTGGAAGAAAAGTTATGACCAACCTAGATAGCATATTAAAAAGCAGAGACATTACTTTGCCAACAAAGGTCTGTCTAGTCCAGGCTATGGTTTTTCCAGTAGTCATGTATGGATGTGAGAGTTGGACTACAAAAAAAGCTGAGAGCCAAAGAATTGATGCTTCTGAACTGTGGTGTTGGTGAAGACTCTTGAGATTCCCTTGGATTGCAAGGAGATCCAACCAGTCCACCCTAAAGGAAATCTGTCCTGAATATTCTTCGGAAGCACTGAAGCTGAAACTCCAATACTTTGGCTACCTGATGCAAAGACTCATTTGAAAAGGCCCTGATACTGCGAAAGACTGAGGACAGGAGGAGAAGGGGACAACACTGGATGAGATGGTTGGGTGGCTTCATTGACTCAATGGACATGAATTTGAGTAAGCTCTGGGGGTTGGTGATGAATAGGGAAGCCTGGTGTGCTGCAATCCACGGGGTCACAAAGAGTCGGACATGACTTAGTGACTGAAATGAACTGAACTGAAAAATGATATACAGTATGTAATCTGAGTGTGCCAGATTTCTTCACTTAACATTACATTTTTGTTATTAAAATGATAGTTTTAATATATCAGTATTGCTAGCTTACAACATTAACCACAATATTATATATTAACACATGTAATTTAAATGTTAACACATAAATCACAAAATTTTTGCAATAGTTACATAATTTATAGATTTATAACTGTTAAAAATACTTATAAACATATGATTAATATATAATGATATATATTAATACGTAAGAGGTTTCCTTGATGGTTCAATGGTAAAGAATCCACCTGCCCATGAAGGAGATGTGGATTCAATCCCTGGGTCAGGAAGATGCCTTGAAGAAGGAATTGGCAACCCACTCCCGTATTCTTGCCTGGGAAATCCTACGGATAGAGGAGCCTGGCAGGATATACAGTCCATGGGGTTTCAGAGATAGACACAGCTTAGTGACTAAACAGCAATAACAACAATTAATATATAAACATTTATTAATACATAAATATATAATTAATATAGGTTTAATAATGAATAATTTACATGTAATTTATATTA
This sequence comes from Dama dama, assembly GCF_033118175.1. Lineage (NCBI taxonomy): Eukaryota > Metazoa > Chordata > Mammalia > Artiodactyla > Cervidae > Dama > Dama dama. Next base: position 21,991,093 of record NC_083681.1, read on the forward strand.
TATATTAATTATGATATAAATATTTTAGCTTAGAGATGGATCACTCATTTTTGCTATTAACTCATTCTGTGAATATGCCACACATTATCCATTTTCATGAAAATGAACACTTGGGTTGTTGCAGTAATTTTACTATTAAAACTATAAAATCAAAGCAGACATAAGCCTTATGAGGAGCCTTGTGTTTTCCTGATGCACATGAATAAGAATTTGTTCTCCTTTGTTGCCATTTTTGTTTAGTTGCTAAGTTGTGTACAACTCTTTTGCGACCCTATGGACTGTAGCCCTCCAGGCTCATCTGTTCTCAGGATTTTGAGGCAAGAATACTGCAGTGGGTTGCCATTTCCTCCTCCAAGGGATCTTTCTGACCCAGGGATCAAACCTGCGTCTCCTTCATTGGCAGGTAGATTCTTTACCACTAAGCCACGTAGAAAACCCTGTTCTCCTTCTACCCATGCTAAATTTTTCTCCATAATATTTATCACTATTTACCACTATGCACAGGTTAAAAGGTGGCACATTGGTAGAGAATCCGCCTGCAATGCACAACAACAAACACGGGTTCAACCCCTGAGTGGAGAAGATCCTCTGGAGAAGGAAATGGCAACTCACTCCAGTATTTTCACCTGGAAAATTTCATGGACAGAGGAGCCTGGTAAGTTGCAGTCCGTGGGGTCACAAAGCGTTGGACACAACTGAGCACATGCAGCATTATGCACACACACATATATCTTGCTAATTACCTGGATTCACAACTGGAATATAAGATTCTATTTTACCAATGTGATATCCCCAGTTCCTACAAAAGAGCATATAGCAAAGGCTTAGATAATATTTGTTGAATGAATGAATGAATGAATAGGGTTTTGTTGATGGTTTGTTAAGTACAATTATCCTGTTTGGATTTCCTGCTGATACATAAATCAGCATGGGATATGGGAAGGACACTGAGCACACTCTTCTGTGTTCTGAGCCCAGATATGCCCCTAACTCTGGGCCAGATACTCAACTCTTCTGATTCTGAGTATCAACATTTGTAGAAAGGAAATAGGAATAATTTCTGGGTATTGTACAAATGTTTTATAAACCCTGACTTCATAAATATGTGCTAGTTGTTGTTCCTTACAGAAAAAAAGACCCACATATTTTCATGGAGATTAAAAAAAATGAGCACAAGATAAAATTATTTGCTTTATATCAAGAATTCCTGCAGTTGGGTAGGAAGCCAGAAATAAAATAATAGACTGGAAAGAGTGAGAGAACCCAGTTCCGGGGCCTGATCTGATACACTTCCTATGCTGGATATGGGGCAATCAAGCTTTGCTGCAAAATGAAGCTATTTTTAACTTCAAGAAAGCATAAAGAGTTTCTTTTTAAGTAGGGCAACCAAGATAGTGTGTTACTCTTTTCAATCAGCCTGCCTAAATGAAATATTCATCTTTAGTGTCAGAATAAGGAGTGATATATATAGCTGGGCACTAAGAAGGGATGAAGTCTTCTGAGAGTAAATCCTTTGAAAGTCCTGGATATAAAATTACTGTAGCAGAAACATCCATTTATATTGAATTAAGGTTCTGTACTCTAGAGAAATGAGGGTTTCTTTTTTTCTTCTATCTTGGTCTCACACGGACAGGCAGAGGCAGAGGTGATGATGTCTGGGGAAGGTTTTCATCCGCCTGGGTCCAAGGAAGCATAGTGGAAAATATCCCTGAATTTGGGGTTGGCTTGACCTTGTGCTGCCCAAAGCTTAACAGTGTCAGCTTCTGTTTCATCGTATGTAAAGTGGAGTTAATGACAATATTGTCCCACTCTGGTGACTGGAAGGATTAAGTATGATAATGTGAGTGAAAGCCATGTGTGAACTGTGAAGCACGATGTTGATGTTACGAGATCTGACTTCTGAGATTTAGTGTCACAAGACTGGAACCCAAGGCAAAGATGCGTGTTTGTGTTATGAGATTAGACAGAAACCGAGGGAGCAGTCTGATCTTGCTCTCTCCTTTTTCTAGACGTTCCTTCCTCACCCTGCCTTTCCCATGGGTGCCCAGCAACTGTGCTCAGCCACTGTGCCCTGCGTATACTCCTGTGGCTCTTTCCCCTTAGGGTTGGCTCTGCTCTCCCCTTCCTAAAACAATACCAAGGTCGAGCAGAGGGGGAAACAAAAGGATTATTCGGCTTCCTGTTCATGGAAGAGCCCAAGTCCTGAGTTTTGCTGTGATATCTGGGTGAGGTTAATATAGTCACAGAGAGCCGCTGACAAGACTGGGGGAGAAAAGGTCCATTGGGAAGCTTTAACTTTTCTATAACTTGCCCAAAGGTGTTTTGACATTTTTACATACACCAGGGACCTCACGAAAAAGCACAGGCCTCTCTAAACTTTTGATAAGGTCTGGGTGACACACAGTTAATATGAAATCATTATTAGTAGAGGCTCATGGAGTAGTGTTTATGGTTTTCATTCTGTGTTTCATAGCCACAGTGAGAACTTAAACGGGTTGGTTAGGAAAAGAAGGTTAGTAAATTCCGAAGGGAAAACAGTTGTTTAAATTTTTAAAAAATTAAATGTTAATAATTATGCATGGATTGGAGCTGGAACCAAAAGGCAGCTCTTATAGTCCTCTCTTCTTGCCTCAGTTTCTCTCCACTTTTTTCTCCATTCCCTCCTCCATTCTTTCTAGGTCAAATCCCAAAAGAACTTAGATTGGCTGGCATAGCTCACCATTACTACCCTGCTGGGGGCTCCTGAATTAATCCATCAAGTGAATTTCTTCTGGACCACCCTATCTACCTTGATACAACCAGCAGCCAGTACTTTGCAGAGAACAGCCTGGTTCTGAGTCCCTTGGCAGGGCTGAAGGTCTTCAGGTTTCCAATATAAGACAAACATGACTGACAGATTCAAGACACTTAAGTTTCAGGGCTGTGTGAGCATGAGGGAAAGAAAGTGCTTGGAACAGATCGACTTGGGAGGCAGACCCTCAAGTCTGACAGTTGCACACCCACCTCGTCCTGCAATTTTTCCTATGATCAAAATTGTTTCTGTACATGAGACAGAAATCTCTCTCTCTCTTAAATATATAGTTCAATTCCTCAAAGATTCCAAAAAGGAGTAGGCAAAGAGTTCTGGTCTTGGGAGTTGATGTGGAAAGGCTTTCCGTCAAAGCATCTCAAAGGATTTCACTTGAGATTGTTAGAATTTGAAGCCAGTATGGAATTTCATTCCTCATTTCAAATGCCAGATCCCATTCTACCACTCACCAGCTGTGAGACCTTGAGAAAGTTATTTCACCTGTGTAACGGGCATAATACTAATATCTACCTCCACACTTTTATAAGGATTAAATAAGATAACACATGCAAAGTACTTAACCTGGTTCCCGGCATGTACTCAATACATTTTAGCTATTTTTTTTATTGCTATTGCTTGGTTACTTTATTAACTCTCCAAACATACCATTTAATCAACATTTATTAAGAGCTTACTCTGTGTGAAATATTTCACTAAGGTAACTTGCATACAAAAATAAATGAAAAATTTCAAATTAAAAACGTTAATCATATAACTTACATTGCTAATTTTTTATCAGTCTTTCTTTACAAGTGCAGAGTTGTAAAATATCAGTGAGTTTTGTTATTACTCTAAGCTACAGACTGAAGAGTTTTTTTTTTTTAAACATTCCTGATAGTGAATTTGTGTATTTGAGATGAAATTACTTGAAAATAAATTTCTAAATAACAGTAAATGTTCATCATATTTAAATAGACTGGGAAATTATGCCAGAGAGACTATGTCAAGCTTCAGAAAGCTTACACTGCTTAGAAATTTGAATCTGTGTAATTTTTATGTGACATTTCTTCTCAAAACAAACATTTTTTTCCTTGAATGAAAAACTGTGCTAACTCATATCCTCCCCAAACACTCCTTGCGCTGCAATAACTTATCAGTGTGTGCACAGGATGGGAAAAAAAGCTAAGGAAGTAGTTTTCAGTTTCAAGTTTCCAAAGGGTGATTATAAATAACAACCAGTGCATTTGAGCAATGGTGTTGTCTAGTTAATTTTTTGCTTACCTGGGAATTAACTCAGATACCCTTTTTGTTTTTATCTATACTAACATTCACTATAAGATGGTGAATATAAGTGAATCTTTCTCAAGATAATTTAGATGCTGAGTCATGAACAAGAAGGTCAGTTCTTATATAGGCATTCAAGAGACATTTGTTAACTATAGTAAACTGTAGCTGTACATGGTACAGAGGGACAGGCAGGAGATATGGTAATTCCAGGACATGTTCTATGGACTTTCAAACACTTTTACAGCAATCCTCAGTAAAAAATACATTTTGTACTCCAATCTGTTAGCAATAAACACATGTGTCCATATAAATAGTTGAAAGAAAAGTTTTGCAAAACTATTCTTATAAGCTGCAATACATTCTGATTGTTTTATCCTATTCTATTTCCTTTCTAAGAAAGAATGTTATTTGTGACCTACTAAATTGATTTCATGACCAGTCAATGACATAGTGTTTGAGAAATCCTGTTTTTAAAAACAAGTATCTTATATCAACATGTTTTGTTGTAATTTGCATAATTCTCCAAAGCATAGGACTCAGGGGGGAGAAAAGTTGTTTTCTAGTTATTTTCTTTAACTTTAGAAAAGTGGAACCAAATTGCTTGGTAAACACTGCCTTTTAGTTTGGATTAAATAAATTAGCTTTTGATTACTGTTACTTAAATAACACCCTATTCTTAAAGATTTGACCTTAAAAAATTGCTAAATTTGGTTTACCAAAACATCCAAACATGAGATAATTGATTAGTGAAAACCTTTGAAAAATAAGAAATTCTCAAAGACTGTAGCAGAATCTTAACTTTAAAATGCCTGACAAGATCCAAAAATAATCCAAAAAGAATACCTCATCAAGACAATGACTAACTTTAACACATTCTAGAGTTTTTTCTTCTGTGACTTATTCACTTTCACTTTTTTTGACATCAGGGATTATTTCTATAGTATCCTAGTATGTTTCCTTACTATGGGGTATGCTGTGTACACGTCCTTTAAAACAGTTTCTTAACACGAAACTCAGTATGTCAGATCCTTAAGATCTGGAGAAATTAAAACCTCATGTTAAGATAAATTGGCTTCTTCCACTTATTAAGAACTCAGCTTGTCATGGGTGAGGATGAAGCTAGCAGGGAGGACAGAGGTGGATTTTACAAGCAAGGATGCGGCTAGCTGTCAAGTTCAGGAGTGTTCTGTCAAGTAGGCAAGCTCCCAGGTGTTTATTGAGTGCCTACTAGATTTTTAGCCAGCCCTATTCTTCTCAAACCATTAAATATTAAACTGTCTTGGTACACATTGCAAAACCTCAAATTTCTTTTCTTGCGGCTGCCATGTCGCTCTTTATATAGCCCAAGCGGCCGTGTTGTGCAACTAAGTCTGAACACTCCAGACACAGCGTGTTTCTCAGGCCAGAGGAAGTGGTGCAGCTGATCTGAGGGCTGGTGGGAAGCAAATATTCAGGCCACGTTTATTCCCAGGCCTGACTCAAAAGGGCTGTGTGATTTAAGGAATTACCCCAGCCGTGCTTCCCTATTTCCAGAGAGTAAAACCGCAGGGCAGTGTGGGCTGATGTGTTTGCACCTGTCTGCTGTCTGCACCGTTGCTCCTGTCACCCTGAGTCATAGGGCAGTAGTGACTGCCTGGTGGGATGCAACGGCGCAGGGAGGGAGGGAGTGGTCAGTAGCTCTGGGGCTGGAGTGGGCTGATTCCCATTCAAATTTCAGTTGTGCCATGCTGGCTGTTGACTGTAGACATGCTGCTTGAGTCCTTCAATCACTAGTTTCCTTATCTTTGAAGTGGGAACAATAATACCATCAAGTAAGGTTGTTGAGAACATTCAGGGAAAAAACAATTTTTTTTGGCTGCACTGCACCATGTGGCATGTGGGATTTCTTAGTTCCCCCAGGGAACTTCCATGCCCCCTGCATTGGAAGTGTGCAGTCTTAACCACGGAAGCCAGGAAAGTTCCAAAAGAACATTTCAATAGGAGCTAAACATAATAAACATAATAAATACCAGACACTTTTTGCATTACATATATGAACTCGGTCATGTCCAGTTCTTCGTGATCTCCTATGCACTGTAGCCTGCCAGCCTTCTCTACCCATGGACTTTCTGGGCAAGAATACTGGAGTGGGTATCCCTTACTCCAGGCAATCTTTCTGACCCAGGGATCAAACCCAGATCTCTTGCATTGCAAGTGGGTTCTTTACTGTCTGAACTACCAGGGAAGCCCAAACATAATAAATGCCAGGCATTTTTTTGTATACATGTATGAATTCAATTATTATTATTGTTTTATGTTAATATATTTGTTTTTTCATTAAGAAGTTTTTATTTATTTTATTTTTTCATTGAACTATTGTTGATTTACTATGATGTGTTAGTTTCAGGTATACCACAACATGATTAATACACACACACACACACACACACACACACACACACACATATATGTTCTTTTCAGATTCTTTTCCCATATAGGTTATTGCAAAATATTGAGTATAATTCGGTTTGCTGTACAGTAGGTCCTTGTTTGTTGTTTATTTTACAGATTTACATATACACTTTTACAGTGTGTATATGTTAATCTGAAACTCCTAATTGATCTTTCTCCATCCTCCCTTTTGGTAACCATAAGTTTGTTTTCTATGTCTGCAAGTCTATTTCTGTTATACAAATAAGTTCATTTGTGTCTTTTTTTTTAGATTCCACATATAAGCAATATCATATGATATTTTACTTTGTCTGTCTTGCTTACTTCACTTAGTATGATACTCTCTAGGTCCCATCCATGTGGCTGCAAATGGCATTATTTCATTCTTTTTGATGGCTGAGTAGTATTCCATTGTATAACACCACATCTTTTTTTATCCATTAATCCATTGATAGACACTTATCAAGATGCTTCTTTGTCTTGGCTATTGAAACTAGTGCTGCAGTGAACATCGGGGTGCATATGTCTTTTTGAATTATAGTCTTCTCCAGATATATGCCCATGAGTGTTATTGCAGGATCATATGGTAGCTCTATTTTTCGGTTTTTTAAAGATCCTCCATACTGTTCAATTATTATTCTTACATTAAACACATAAGCGCAGTTAATTCTCACAGTAACTCTAGGGGTAGGTGTCATCACCATTTCCATTTTCAAAGGAGCCTGCGATTGGTTTGTACAAGATGACACAAGCAGGAAGTGGCAGAGCATGGACTGAATGTAGGAAAATAAAACTGTTAAAAAATGATTCTGCTGCATCCAAAATTTATTCAATGAATAGTTAACAAATTTTCCTCAAGACCAGCTAGATGTGAAGCCCCATGTTAGGTGAAATGGGAAAGTAAAAATAAAACATTGTTTTCACATATAGTAGGGAAGAAAATTTCACTATCTTTGCTATAATGGGGAGAAGTTTGTGGAGATTACTATAGGAATCTGGTGGATGAGCAAGGACTGGGCATTAATGGAGTTGGCTGTTGATTGACTGAGGGTGAGGTAGAATGAAGGGCAAAGTAAAAAATGGTGCTGAGATGTCAGAAGGGTGATCCCAACAACAGGATGGGATGATGCAAAGGAGCTAACATGCAGTGGGAAGTAGATATTATATACGCAGTGCTGTGCTTAGTCACTCAGTTGTGTCCAACTCTTTGTGACCCCACGGACTGCAGCCTGCCAGGCTCCTCTGTCCATGGGATTCTCCATGCAAGAATACTGGGGTGGATTGCCATGCCCTCCTCCAGGGGATTTTCCCAACCCAGGGATCGGTGTTGGGTTGTTAAACTGAAGCTTTAGTGAACATATTTGTTCCTTATTAATTCATTCCACTAATATTTAATGAGCATCTATTTTGTGTTACAGAGGCTTACCAGGTGGCTCAGTGATAAACGACCTGCCTGCCAAGCAGGAGATGCGGATTCCATCCCTGGATCGGGAAGACCCCCTGGCAAAGGAAATGGCAACCCACTCCAGTATTCTTGCCTGGGAAATTCCATGGACAGAGGAGCCTGGTGGGCTGCAGTCCATAGGGTTGCAAAGAGTCAGACATGACTTAGTGACCAAACAGCAGTGTCCACATTTTGTGTCATGGACTCTTAAGAAGGCTCTGAGGTCTTTCCCAACCCATTGTTCACCTTTACTGTGACTTTAGAAGGGAAAAGATTTACATCAGTTAATCTTTTAGATGTAGTCTTCTCTCTCAATATTATTTACTGACTTCTGTCTCTACCGACTCCTAAAACTAATCATACCTGGGATAGAAGTATAAATGGAGCTCTGGCTACTACAAATGTTTTAATTTCTAAGTTATAAATCAGGATAACAAATGATTAAATAAAAGATGTCTTATCTTCTTACTTTGACAAGAATAACCCCTATGTACTGGGCCTGCAGAGAAGGCCAGGCTTGAATTTACAGTGGTTAATGGCTTGGAGTTCTGCTGGAACATGGCAGTTTGGATAGAGAGCACCGTTCCGTGACCAGTCTTCCTCCCTGCCTCAGGACACTCAGTAAGGGGCTTGGGAGCAGGTGTGGGACGTCTCGCCTGCGTGTCTCAGCGGTGTTCACCTCCCCCACACCAGCGCTTGACTGTCCTCTGGGCTTAACTCCGTCTGTTCTCACGAGGGCTGACCTCAGAAAGAGGCTGCAATTGGTCCCAGAAGTAGAATTGAGGCCATTTATGAAGGGAATTTTTAGAGTTTCAAGAACCGGAGGCATATCTGGAAGAGGGGACACAGGCTCTGGGTGGACACCTCCTCTTGCTCTGTGGACCTTTTGCCCGGTGGGGAGAAATGAATGAAGGAGGCCAGAATGTAGCCTCTGAAGTATGGAGCCAAGGGCAGGATCCCACTTGCCTTGTGTTCAGGAGTACTACTGACTGACGGGAATCTTGTTATCTGTGTCTTTACATTTCTTCAGTGAACAGCACATATGTGTCCCCACGAGATCAGCATGATCCCTGATCTACTTTTCGATACCTGTCTTAAACTGAAGTTTTCTAATATTTATATTTGTAGACCTTGCCTAGAGAAGAGGAAGGAGGAAGAGGATGGTTTGGAAGGGGTGGGAGGCAGGGGCAGAGGAATAGAGGAGGAAGAAAATACAAAGGCTTTCAGGACTCTGGTCTTAATGAGGGCAGCTGCTAAAAAAAGTTCTCAGGCATTTAACAGTTGAACTAAACCAAGGAAGATGCTGTTTACTTGGTTGGAAGTTTTGTAGACACTGTCTTTTAAGCCCTTGATTTGTATTATTGCAATTTTTAGTTTACTGCATTTATTTCTCTCATTCCTCTTAACATTAATTTCCTATATTTGTAATTTATTTTCATTTCTTAGAGCTGCATCACAGCACCCCATCATTTGCTGTGAATCTCAGTCTGAAAGTCAGAAAATATCAGTTTTTTTTTTTAACATTATATGAAGATTCTGCTAATTCAGTTCAAAACCATGCACTTTGCCCTCTAAGTCAGGCATGTGTTTGCCTCTAGAAAGATCTAAATGAATAGGATCTGGTTATTACCCTAAAGAGCTTACTAACTGGTGGTTGAGACAGACATATAGCATATTGATTATAATAAAACACAATAAAGGTTACTCTGTAGGTGGGGTATGCAAAGGAGAGAGGACTGCAAAGTTGGTACTCAGAACTGGGAAAGTCTGAGAAGATGCCCCTGAGGAGCTGGCATTTCAGCTGGGCCTTAAAAATAAATAGACAAGTGGGACGATTACTATTATCCATTTTCCTTTTAAATTGTTTATTTTTCTACTTATATACAATGCATGAGGTGTCTGGATTTTCTATGTCATTGCTCACAGAATTTAGATTTTTCTATGTTTTTCTATGTCTAGCCCAGTGTCTCACATGGGACAGAGTTTTGGGTATAAGTGTCAGTATTATTATTTATAAAATGGGAACTAATACTACCTGCTTGAATAGAGTTTTTCTGAGGATTCAAAGCAATGACGTGTCTGAATGCTCAGCACTGGTCCAGTGTGTGAATCTGACTTGAGTTTGGCGGCAAGTCACGGAATCCAAATTCTCAAGGCCCAATCAAGCTGGGGATTGTTTTCCTGGGGCTGTCCTGAGGAGAGCACTGCAGGACTGGTGGAGGGACTGTAGGATGCTGCCAGTGTCTCAGGCTCCCGGAACTCTCTTCTCTGCCTTTCTTAGCATATGATTTTCTTTTCTTTTTAAAAATGTATTTATTTGTTTTAATTGGACGATGATTACAATATTGTGATGGTTTCTGCCATACATCAACATGAATTGGCCATAGGTATACATGGCTCCCCTCCCCCTTGAAGCTCCCCCCCCCCCAACCTTCCTCCCCACCCCATCCATCCAGGCTGTGGTAGAGCATTGGCTTTGGATTCCCTTCAGTCTACGTCAAACTACTACTGGATATCTATTTTACATATGATAGTGTATATGTTTCAATGCTATTCTCTCAAATCATCCCATTCTCTCCTTCTCCCACTGAGTCCAAAAGTCTATTCCTTATGTCTGTGTCTCTTTCTTTTATGTTCCTTAAATCATAATTGCAAGATGACCACTCTACCTCCAGATAAATGTCCAGTTCAAGAAGAAGAAAGGGAGAAGGAAATGGTAATTCCTTTACCAGGAAAGCAAAAACTCTCCCAGAAATCTCTGTCAGGCTTCACTTCACGTGTCCTAGGTTAGAACGTTTTTCATGGCCTCTTCTGACTGTAAGAGAATCTGAGAGAAAATATATTTCAGTTGGACATTTTGGCACCATATTTAGCATCACAAGCAAGATCCAATCCCCAACTTGGTTAGGTAGGCCTTGAGAGTTTAGATTCCATGACTGGCCACCAAACACAAGTCAGATTCACACACAGGACCAGTGCTGAGCATTCAGACACATCACTGCTTTGAATCCTCAAAGAAACTCTATTCAAGCAGATAGTATTAATTTCCATTTTATAAATAATAGTACCGACACTTATACCCAAAACTATGTCCCATGTAAGACACTGGGCTAAACACAGAAAAATCTAAATTCTGTGAGCAATGACATAGAAAATCTAGACACCTCATGAGTGTATATAAGTAGAAAAAATTAACAATTTAAAAGGAAAATGGATAATAGTAGTTGTCCCACTTGTCTACTTAAGCAGCTAGCAGCCTCTGTGACAAGCAGCACACAATAAACACTCAGTAGTTGGTATTCCATGAGAAGACACTCAACAAATGTTTGCTCTGTTGGACTGAATCTTCTCCATGTTGCCTTTCTGGCCCAAGTCACCATCATCTCTTGCTACAGCATGAGACTCCTAACTGATCTCTCTACCTTCATTCTTGCCTCTTTATAATCTATTTCTAGATAATTTATAATTTATAATCTATAATTTAGATAATTTATAATTTACAATCTAGATAATTTATTTATCTATTTATCACCAGAAGTCAAGGTGATTTTTTGAAAATGTAAGTTGACTTAAATGTGAGAGGTAAAACCATGAAACTCCTAGAAGAAAACACAGAATAAAAGCCTCATGATATTGGATTTGGTAAAGAATTCCTGAATATGACATTGAAACATAGGCAACAACAGAAAAATAGATTAAACTACATTTAAGTTAAAAAGTGTGCATCAACAGAGTGAAAAGGCAATTATAAAAAGGGAGAAAATACTTGCCAATCATATATCTGACAAGGAGGTTCATATTCAGTATATTTAAAGACCTTCTGAATCTCAACAACAATAAAAGAAACAGCCCAATTAAAAATTGAGCAAAGAATTTGAAAAAACATTTCTCTAAGGATAATATACAAATGGCCAACAAGCATATAAAAGTGCTCAGTTTCACTAATCATTACAGAAATGTAAATTAAAACCACAAGATAGCTACTTACTAGAATGAGTGTAAAAAAACAGAAAAAAAAAAACCAACCCCAAAACAGAAAATAACAGCCATTGGTAAAGTTGTGGAGAAATTGGAACCCTTATGCACTGCTGGTGGGAATGTAAAATGGTATAGCCACTGTGGAAAAGAGTATAGCAGACCTCAAAAAAATTGAACACAGGATTATCTATGATTCAGCAATTCCACTTCTGAGTATGTACCTGAAAGTAGGTTTTGAAGATATATTCACATACCTAAGTTCATAGCAGCATTATTCACAATAGCTAAAATGTGAAAACAATGCAAATGTCCAAAGACAGGTGAACGTATAAACAAAATGTGGTATATATGCACAATGGAATATTATTTAGGCTTCCCTGATAGCTCAGTTGGTAAAGAATCCACCTGCAAAGCAGGAGACCCTGGTTCAATTCCAGGGTTAGGAAGATCCACTGGAGAAGGGATAGGCTATCCACTCCAGTATTCTTGGGAATATTATTCAGTGTTGAAAAGGAGGAAAGTTCTCATACATGCTACAAGATGGATGAAACCCAAAGACATTATGATAAGTGAAATAAATCAGTCAAAAAAAGATAAATACTGTACAATTCTACTTATATGAAATATTTAGAATAGTCAAATTCATAGAGACAGAAAGTAGAATAGTTGTTGGCAGGGACTGGAGGAGGGAAATAAGTTGTTGTTTAGTGGGTATAACGTTTCAGTTTTGCAAGGTGAAAAATTTCTAGAGATTGGTTGCACAGAAGTGTTAATATACTTACTACTAACATTGTACACCTAAAAATTAAGATGATAAATTTTATGCTATATGTGTTATTTTACCATAATAGAAAATAAGTCAAACCACATCATTCTTGCATACCATCTTCTGGAAGCTTCTTATTGCATTAGAATAAAATTAAAATGGCCTGTCATGACCTATAGGTCCTACTGATTTGTCAGCTGCCTACCTTCTTGACCTCATGTGATAACAATCTTCTAGTTTATTATGTTCCAGTGTCACTGATCTCATATATTAAACTCACTAAGCTCATTTCTGCTAAAAACTCTTGCTCTGCTTTCCTCTGGGCTTGGACCATTCTTCTCTAATTTCACACCATCGGCTCCATTGTTCAGCGTGCGTGTGTGCTCAGTCACTCAGTCGTGGACACGACTGAGTTTGTGACCCCATGGACTGCAGCCCGCCAGGCTCCTCTGTCCATGGGATTCTCCAGGCAAGAATACTGGGGTGGGTTGCCATGTCCTCCTCCCGGGGATCTTCCCAACCCAGGGATTGAACCTAGTCTCCTGCCTCTCAGGCAGATTCTTTGCCAGCAGGGAGTGGGGTGAGGGTGGGGGTAGGGGGAGTCTCTTATCATTCAGATCTAAACTCAAATACTTCCTTCGAAGAGGAAAGAGATCTTTCCCTAACCCTATCTAAGGATGCCATCTGCCATACCGTAGTCACCATCTCAACATCCAGTGACTAAGTTTAATTTATTCAGAGCCCTTTTCATTATTTAAAATTATCTAATTTGTTTATTAGCTGTCTGCTTCAGCAGCATCAAAGCTGTATGAGAGCAGAGACTGTCTGGTTTGCTACTGTTTCTCAAGGCTGAATTATATAGAGGTTTAGTAAATATCAGTTAGACATATAATTGAATTCAGCAAAAATTGCATTCTTATTAAGTTCCAGTTTACTAGGTGCAAGCATAAACAAACATTATATGATAGACTTTATAATGATCTATCAAACCATAGAGTCCTGACCCATCAATATATCAACATAACAAAGTAGCAAAGAACCATAGGCTCTTCATGCCTTGTCCATGGATCACATATACACATGTAAGAAGGCAATTTTATTTTCTAGTTCCTCTTTTTTTTTTTTTCTTTTTTTTCTTTTTCTAGGTCCTCTTAGGAAGGACACAACATTTATTTAATGGGGAGAGAACTGAGACAGGTGGATATAAATGAAATGTCTCCACATTTCAAAGGGAAGAGTCTCCTTATCAACTCAGTGGAAGGAGGAGGAAGAAGAAAGGAGGGAAGAGGTGATGTTGGAAGCACCAGATTCAAATTTAACTAAACCTAGTAATCCCCAGTTCACTGGTAAAGATATTAAACTTACAAAATGCTTGGGTGCAGATGAATTTATGAGGAGGGCAGAGGTGGAGGTGGAATGTGGTTCAAAGTCTGGGCTTTGTGCCTGGATGGACATGCTATGGAATTGAGGCAGCAGAGTGGAGAGGCGGAGAATGTCCTGAAGTGGCAGAAAATGTGGAAGAGATTTCAGACTCTCCCCAGGCAGTTGATTTGGGCTCAGGTCATGTTGCTCCAGATCTCCTAGGAGCAAGAGGCTCAAGATGATATCTGGTCTATACACATATATTTCTTCTACCAAAATAAATATATTCTCAGTACACTATATTTCATTCACGTGTCAATATGAATAAATAGCTTGTATATATACATTATAGCCTTTTGGCTTTATATATACCTTTTAAACTTAAATTGTTTTAAAAGTCGATCATATAATGTTTGTTTATGCTTTTGTTATGCTTATAACTTTTCTTCCAAAGCCTCTCAGGCTATTTTAGAAATTTCAGTGTGTTTTATACATTTCATCCAGTTTTAGAAGCTCCATCCTTATGTTCTATAATTGTCACGGGGTTGTTATGATTATACCCACTTCCAATGCTTTCACAGGAAATTGTTTTCCTTCTAAAAACATGGCCCAGTGCCAGAACCTGATATAGATATACGAGTCAATGGTCAGTGTCAACTCCAGAAAGAAATGTTATGAATTTCTAACATATTGTATAATCTAACCTTTCTGAATTGACTTATGCTGTCTTAAAAGAAAGATGCAATCATAGGGCATGTTGTGCTCTGTGACTTGTCACTACCGCAGATGAGAAGACGGAGACTGGCCGGATCTTGGACACAGGACTGAGCTGCTGTCTTCCATGTGTGGAGTGGCTAATGGATCTTTGGCTAGAGGACGACAGTAGTTAGGGATGCTAGTTGTAGCAGCATCACATCCTTAGTGTTCAGTCCTTTGGGGCTACAAAGCAGGGAAAGATGGCGGAAATATGTTTTCCACAGCGGTAGCAGGAAACAGTTAAGGCTTTGATTCAGTCCTAGTTTCCTCTACTTTCAGTCCAGTTCAGTTCAGTCTCTCAGTCGTGTCCGACTCTTTGTGACCCTATAGACTGCAGCACACCAGGCCTCCCTGTCTATTGCCAACTCCCAGAGTTTACTCAAACTCATGTCCATTGAGTCAGTGATGCCATCCAACCATCTCATCCAACTTCTCCTCCCTCCCTCAATCTTTCCCAGCATCAGGGTCTTTTCAAATGTGTCAGTTCTTCGCATCCTTCCAATGAATATTCAGGACTGATTTCCTTTAGGATGAACTGGTTGGATATCCTTGCAATTCAAGGGACTCTCAAGAGTCTTCACCAACACCACAGTTCAGAAGCATCAATTCTTAGGTGCTCAGCTTTCTTTATAGTCCAACTCTCACAACCATACATGACTACTGGAAAAACCGTAGCTTTAACTAGACAGACCTTTGTTGGCAAAGTAATGTCTCTGCTTTTTTATATGCTGTCTAGGTTGGTCATAACTTTTCTTCCAAGGAGCAAGTGTCTTTTTTTGGTCTCCTTCTTTAAACCTGTTTCTTCATCTGTAAAATAGTGTTGCAGTCACCCCTTGGTATCCAAAAGGGATTGGTTCCAGAAGCATATGCAGGTACCTAAATGTGTGGATGATCCAGTCTTTTATCTAAAATGGTATAGTACTGTTTTCCCTCCAATCCACCAGTTCCACATCCCTGGATTCAACCAACCACGGAGGGAGATTTTGAAATTTCATTTGAATCCACAGATGGAAAACACCCAGATATGGAGGGCTGACTATAAATAATACCTATCCTGCAGAGTTGTAAGGATTAAATACCATAAAGCATTTAGCATTTAGTACTTAGGGGGCCTCTGAATAAGGAAAATTATTTCATGTTATTAGTATCATGGTCAGTGAGTCAGTGATATTCACTCATTTGAAAAGGTAAATGTATGGAAATAGAGGTAAAAACTCTGCTACAAGATGTAGCAGAGTTATCTACACAAAAACTACTCACATCAGAAAGATAATTCTATGTAAATGCTTTAGTTTTTGTTTCATTACTATAATTCTACAAAGTCTAGTAGGTAAACTGATTCAAATTCTCAAAATTATTCAGTTAAACTCTAATACATCATCATGATATTGATGTGGTAACATCATAGCTTTATTGTGTACCACTGTTTTCCACTTCTCACCGACTCTGCTCCTCACCCTTCATTCTATTCTCTCTGTCTTGTGGAAGGCAGAATATGATGTTGTATTAATAGTATGGGACTTAGGGAGACTAATGTTGAAACACAGGCAATTACTACACTTTCTGAATCTCTTTCCTCATTACAAATAGGATATTCCAGTTCAACTACTCAGTGTTGTGAAATTGACTAAGAAAATGCTTCAAGTTCTTAATGAGGGATCTACTGTGTGCAGAGTAGTTAATAAATGGTTGTTTTATTAATTATTGGAATTTTTGCTGCATACAATATTCCATCTGAAAGGCAACATTTAGGCTTTCAGAAGGATTATTGAATAATGCACTCAAACATCTTGAAAGTATAGCTATTATCAAGATGCTGCTTATAAACAGTATAGATGTTCACAAATTGGGCATTGCTTAGATCAGTGTTTCTCAACACATGGTTCGGAGATTGCCGAGGTCTTAGAGACTCTTTTATGAGGGTATATATGATACTTTCATGGAATGTGGGAGATCAAATTCTCTTCTTAACAATGCTTGCATCATTTGTCCTTTATCCTTTCATTTTCTTATGATTTTTCTAGAGTTTACATGACATATCATAAGAGACTCAATGAAGAAGCAGATACAGGAGATTAGCTGCTTTCTTTTAAGCCAAACTTTAGAGACATTTTCAAAAGTGTAAAACAGGTCACGCTCCCCAATAAATTTTTGGAAACACAGTTATTTTTCACAAAAAGTTATTTATTTATGTAATTGATTTATTCTTGACATTAATAAAATGTTAAAAAATTTCTGTGAATTTCTGATATGTAAATCATAACCTATAATAGTCTCTAATAGTATCATTTGTCTTGTGTGGTCCTTCAAAGCAGAGACCAAATCTGCAGGTTCTTTTGCATCAAATATAATATCTGACAGGGAGTTCAATATGTTGTAGGCAGTAAACAAACACTTGCAAAATTTAAATGTTACATCTCTCTTTCGGAAATAGTATCTCATTAATTCATTCTCATTCCATGTCATAACCTTGAAATGTCTTCCTTATTGTATCATGAGGCAAGTCTAGAAGGAGCTGGAGAATTCTTAATATCAAATATTTAGTTATTCCTTCGGTTAAAAAATAAGTTCCTATAGTCAAATATAGATGTTTATTACTTAAAAACAAAATAAAACTTTTTCACTCATTCATAAGCTGACAGATTTCACACTCCGTGGTGCTAATTGCCTTATTTATGTCTATTTTTCCACTTGAAACAGAAGTACTGAAGCAAATGCAAGACGAGACTGAGGCTATCCTGAAAGATTGCTGATTTTGTATGTCAACTCCCATGCTCTGAAGACTCCTAGAAGAGAGCTGAGTGAGATAGAAACCTACTGAGGGCTCAGGTTTTTGTATTTGTTAGCAGGTTGCTGGAGTATCGCTGACAGGTAAAGCTTGTGCTCTGCCAGGGACAGTGACAGGAAAGGTGAGCCAGTGTCCAAAGCTGGGTTTAGTGCTTTGACTCAGCGACACAGTTTGATGTTGGCTGGGTATGAGGATGGAGGAACTGTTGAGGGCTAACTACAGATTTCTAAGTTTGGGGGAACAGGAGATTGGAAAGGTCATCAAGAGTCAGTGACAGATGGATCAGGTTGAAACCTGGTGAGGAAGGGATGTAATGGACTCAGGTAAGGACAGTTCTGAGTGTTCAGCTGGGGACTTTTTGGCTACCTAACCTCTTAGAGTTTCCTCAGCATCAATGGATATTATTCTTCTGTAGACTTGCCTCCACTCTGCTCTCTCAGAGTAGAAGACCTCTCTGATCCCAGCTAATCTTGATTTTTTAATTACACATTTAAAATGTTTACTTCCTCCATCTTTTAAGGCCTGTTAGAGGATCCCAAATTACCCCCAGCTTCTTTCTGTGGACACTTGGAAAATGTATTAGGACACCCATTTGTCCAATTTAATATATGAAGAGTGTTCTCTAGTTCCATCTATATGCAAAGGTTTTAGATCATGCTTAGATTGGAACTCCTTGAAGACAGGAAAACTGTCTCTTATGACAATCAGTGTAAAACTCTTGAAAGCAAATGAAACCATATTCTAAATCAGGACATCATTGTAGTGATCTTCAGAACCTGGAGCACAGGAACAAACTCTATATTGTAATGAGTAGAACCTCAGACTACGGCTCAAAATAATCTCATTTATCGCAGTAGTTCCTGTAATTAACTATACCCTCCTGATTAACTGTGCTTTAATCAGTTAACTGTGTTTTTAATCAGTTTTAACTGTGTTTTAATCAGTTAACTCCTGATTAACTCTTAATCTCTCTAGTTCTCAGTTCACTCAGTTATTAAAGTAAGGGTCAAGATAATCATATAAGGCAAGGTGAAACTAATAATAATGATCATAGCTGGTACGTATTGATTATTTACTACATCACAGGCATTGTGTTACCCATATATATTATCTTACTTTCTTAACAGCAATCCTTTGAAGTAGATATCTTTTTCACTCCCACTTTACAGATGAGAAAACAGGCTCAGTGCCCAGGTTCACAAGCTAGTAGGTGTTACATCTGACTTTGAATGTGAATCGATCAAACTTCCAAGCCTTTGCCCTTATCCACTAAGCCACTGTTTTCTTCTTTCCACTTCTTATCCACTAAGCCACCATTTTGCTTCTTGCTAAAATTTTCAAGTTTGAAACAACAACCAAAAATGATAATGAACAGGGTCATGGTGATTTCTTCTCCCCCTGCCAAAATCAAACTACTGACGAGTTAACCTGAATAAAAAAAATTGAACAGGGCTGATTCTTGATTTTAGTTAATCTTCCAGCATGTTGAGAACCCAGTCCTATAACTGAGGAAGATGGGCACTGTGGGGAGGTCAGGAGTCACAAGGGTATGATATAGGCTCCCAGTAGTGGCAAGATGCCACTGTTCATGCCTCTAGTTAGAGCTTTTGAGTCACAGAGATGAAAGTGCCATGGACATGATGGGGGTCACAGTGCTGGTCTGACGTTTAGGTGGGTGCATTGGTGACTGGGGGCTGTTGCACTGGGAACATTCCCTAAGAGTTAAGCTATTGGATTTTGGCTAATGATAACTACTACTGCAGAGGAGTCTGACCTCTGTGTCAAAGGAATAAGTTTAGAAAACTATACTCTTCTTCCCCAAATAAATTCAAGTTCCTGAGCATCTCCTAGGGGCTTCCTAGGGGCCAGTCAGAGCGGTGGGCATTGCACACAAAAACTCAACAAGTTGTCAAGTGTGCCTGCAGGAGCCATGGGGGAGGAGACAGATACATCACACAGTGTGGGGAGTGCCCTGCTGAGGGAAGCACAGTGTACTGAGAGCACAGAATAGGCTGAACTTAAAAAGAGTTTCAAGGAGGAGTTAAACTTATGGATGAAGGTCCCTAAATAGAGCCCCTGAATTCACTTTCCAGATACTCATCATTGAAGTAGATTGTAATCCAGCACAACAATTTTTATGCCGTTCTATAAAAGAGAGGTTGATGGATGGACAGAGGCAGTTGGGAACTGAAAAATAAGCCATCAAAACAAAGCAGATTCCCTAGGGTCTTATGAGCATCTATTGAAGACTTTCTATTGAGAACAATGCATTTTCAGAAACTAGATCACAAAACATTTATGACAAGACTTTTGATATAAAGATGACAAGAGTGTAGAAATGAAATACATATTTTATTATCTTGTACCTCTCTGCTACAAGATGTACCAAATCTAAGACAGTTCCAGGTAAGCCTGATAGCTCCCCTCTGCAAATCAAATAGGGGCCAAGATTAATGATATTCAGTTCAGTTCAGTCACTCAGTCGTGTCTGACTCTTTGCAACCCAATGAATTGCAACACACCAGACCTCCCTGTCCATCACCAACTCCCGGAGTTTACCCAAACTCATGTCCATCGAGTCGGTGATGCCATCTCATCCTCTGTTGTCCGCTTCTCCTCCTGCCCCCAATCCCTCCCAGCATCAGGGTCTTTTCCAATGAGTCAACTCTTCGCATCGGGTGGCCAAAGTATTGGAGTTTCAGCTTCAGCATCAATCCTTCCAGTGAACACTCAGGACTAATCTCCTTTAGGATGGACTGGTTGGATCTCCTTGCATTCCAAGGGACTCTCAAGAGTCTTCTCCAACACCACAGGTCAAAAGCATCAATTCTTCAGCGTCCAGCTTTCTTCACAGTCCAACTCTCACATCCACACATGACCACTGGAAAAGCCATAGCCTTGACCTTTGTTGGCAAAGTAATGTCTCTGCTTTTTAATATGCTATCTAGGTTGGTCATAACTTTCTTTTCAAGAAGCAAGCGTCTTTTAATTTCATTGCTACAGTCACCGTCTGCAGTGATTTTGGAGGCCCCCCCCCTCAAAATAAACTCTGACACTGTTTCCACTGTTTCCCCATCTATTTCCCATGAAGTGATGGGACCAGATGCCATGATCTTAGTTTTATCATCTTTAATATGTAGTGTCCAACATTGTCTTGGGCATGGACGTCTGACCAGTGTATGGAGAAAGAGCATGGAAGACTTATATAAGAGGATTTTACAGGATAGGCTGGACAGGAAGTGGTACAGATTGCCTCTGGTCACATTTAGTCACTGGGCTACTACTAAGTGGCCAAGAGCAGCTGGGAAAGACAATTCAGCTATGAGCCCAGGAAGAAGAAATGGTTTGTGCTGCAACAATGAATGGGGGATTGGAGGACTAAGACCAAGAAGCATTTTGAAGATCCACCTGGAAAGAAGTTGAAAGAATGCAAACAAGTTACCTTCTGTTGAAATAGTTTGAGTTGTCTTTCACATCTCCCAGGGAATAAGGCTGAGTCACAATGCAGCAAACACTTCCAGATCTTGCAAGTGGATTTTGTAAACCGAACTCTCCTGGAAATCTGTGTATCTATATGCAATTTACACCTCTGATGTCACCTATGAATACTTTATAGTGCATTCTGATTATTATACTTCTTATGACATCATGTTCAAATGTCACCATCTCTTAATGATGATGATAATAATAATAATAAAGAGCTGATGCATTGAGTTTAAATTAATTTTTTTAACAAAGCTATCAAGTAGGTACCATCATTATAAGGATTTTGCAGATGAGGAAACTGAGGCTTTGTTGTGGTTTAGTCACTAAGTCATATCTGACTCTTTTTTGACCCTATGGACTGTAGCCACCCAGGTTCCTCTGCCCATGGGATTTTCATGGCAAGAATACTGGAGTGGGTTTCCACTTCCTTCTCCAGGGCATCTTCCTGACTCAGGGATCAAACTCATGTCTTCTGTTTTGGCAGGCAGGTTCTTTACCACTGAGTCACCAGGGAAACCCTGAAATGAATTACGAGCAATTAATACAAATCAGTGAATGTTACTCTCCTGCTTAAAAATTTAGTGACTTCCTATTGAGATCATAATAATTTAACCTGCCTGCTTAGACATGTATGTCTTCTATAATATGGCTCATGTTATGTCTCTTTTTTTTTTCCTTCCTTCACTATGCTTTAGTCTCAGGGGCCTTCTTTTTGTTTCAACCCCCAATTAATCTTTTTTTAGAGCCTCAGGAGTTTCTATTCTCCTGGTCCCAGATGCTCAAATGTATAGACAGTTTTTGTCAGTCAGGTTGCAGATCAAATTCCATCTCTTAAAAGAGGCCTTTCCTGACCATCTTATTTAAATTAGTATTTTCCTCCTCAGAGTCATTCACTGTCTTCTTTCCCTGTATCATTTTCTTCGTGGAAGTTGTCATTTTCTGGAATTATTTTGATAATGAATTCTGTTTGTAGTCTCTTCCTCTAGGTTGTAAACTCTACAAGAATGATGTCCATGGCTATTTCACTTATAGCTGTGTTCCCAGAGTCTAGAGCAGTATGTAGCACAAAGGACAGAGTAAATACTGTTGAGTGAATGAATAAAAGAGTAACTGACCCAAGTTACAAGATTAGTAAGAGCTGGTATTCAAACTTAGTTCTTTCTGATATCAAACCAGCTTGTAACCATCTACTATAATGTCTCATAGCCACTCAATAAACACTGTTGATTGGACCTGCAGCAATGTTCTCTGAGACAATAGATGAGGACTTGACAGATCTCAACTCCCATTAGTGACCTCAGGTCAGGATGCCTCTCCCCGCCCCGCCCCACCCCCGCCATTGCATGCTCTGTCATTTGTGACAAGCTCCACAACCCTCCAAGTCTGAGTTTCTCTGTCTATAAAAAGTAATAACATACCAGCTATACTTTTTGTGAGTCTTAAATGAAATAAGCACACAAAAAGTTCATCGAAGACCTAAAACATGGTATGACATTTGTTTTTGTCAGAAAGGAAAAGAAAAATACACATTTTCTTCCTGAGTCCTATCTGTGCAGTGTTCTTGTTTTTGTTTTTAAATTTGCCCCCAATTTTATTGGGATGTAATTAACATACAGCACTGTATAAGCTTAAGGTTTACAGCATAATGGTTTGACTTACACACACCATGAAATAATGACCACAGTAACTTTAGTGAACATCTATCATCTCACATATACACAATTAAAGAAATATAACAAAGGTTCTTTTTTTCCTTGTGATGAAAACTCCTAGGATTTATCCTCATATATAACATTAATTATTTTTATCATATGGTACATTATATCTCTAGTATTTATTTTATAACTGGAAGATTGTACCTTTTGATCACTTTCATCCAATTTCTCCTTCAGTTATCTCCTGCCTCTGCTGCTGCCGCTGCTAAGTCGCTTCAGTCGTGTCTGACTCTGTGTGGTCCCATAGACGGCAGCCCACCAGGCTCTGCCATCCCTGGGATTCTCCAGGCAAGAACACTGGATGGGTTGCCATTTCCTTCTCCAACACGTGAAAGTGAAAAGCGAAAATGAAGTCGTTCCATCGTGTCCGAGTCTTCACGACCCCATAGACTGCAGCCTACCAGGCTCCTCTGCCCATGGGATTTTCCAGGCAAGAGTACTGGAGTGGGTTGCCATTGCCTTCTCCATCTCCTGCCTCTAGTAGCTACAAATCTGGCCTATTTTTCAATGAGTATGTTTGTTTATTTATTTTTGAAATATAATTAACCTACAGTACTGTATTAGTTCCTTTTACACAACATAGAGATTCGATATCTCTATATATTTTAAAAAGATTACAATGATAAATCTAGTTACCATCTGTCACCATACAAAGATATTATATAATTATTGACCTTATTCCTTACATGGTGCATTTCATCCCTGTAAATCACTTGTTTTGTAATTGAAAGTTTGTCCCTCTTAATCTCTCTCACTTATTTTTTTCCTGCCCCCAAACTCCTCCCTTCTGGCAACCACATATTTTTTCTCTGTATCTATGACTCTGTTCTTATTTAGTTATATTTTTTCATTTGTCTTATTTTTCAGATTCCACATATAAGTGAAATGATAGAGTACTTGTCTTCCTCTGTCTGACTTATTTCACTTAGCATAATACCCTCTAAGTCCATCCATGTTGTAAATGACAACTTGATTCTTTTATAGGCTGAGTAATATTCCAATATGTATCACATCTTCTTTATCCATTTATCTATTAATGGGGATTTAGGTTGCTTTCATATCTTGGTTGTTTTAAATATTGCTTTAGTGAATAATGAGGTATGCATATCTTTTCAAATTAGTGTTTCTGTTGTGTTTTGAAAAATTACTCAGGAGTGGAACTGCTGGATCTGCAGTAGCTTTATTTTTAATTTTTTGAGAAATAGCCATACTGCTTTCCATATCAGTTCAGTTCAGTCACTCAGTCATGTCTGACTCTTTGCAACCCCATGAACCGCAGCACGCCAGGCCTCCCTATCCATCACCAGCTCCCGGAGTCCACCCAAACCCATGTCTATCGAGTTGATGATGCCATCCAACCATCTCATCCTCTGTTGTCCCCTTCTCCTCCTGCCCTCAATCTTTCCCAGCATTAGGGTCTTTTCCAACGAGTCAGCTCTTCACATGAGGTGGCCAAAGTATTGGAGTTTCAACTTCAACATCAGTCCTTCCAGTGAACACCCAGAATTTATCTCCTTTAGGATGGACTTGTTGGATCTCCTTGCAGTCCAAGGGACTCTCAAAAGTCTTCTCCAACACCACAGTTCAAAAGCATCATTTCTTTGGCACTCAGTTTTCTTCACAGTCCAACTCTCACATCCATATGTGACCACTGGAAAAATCATAGCCTTGACTAGATGGACCTTTGTTGGCAAAGTAATGTCTCTACTTTTTAATATGCTGTCTAGGTTGGTCATCACTTTCCTTCCAAGGAGTAAGCGTCTTTTAATTTCATGGCTGCAATCACCATCTGCAGTGATTTTGGAGCCCATAAAAACAGTCAGCCACTGTTTCCCCTGTTTCCCCATCTATTTCCCATGAAGTGATGGGACCAGATGCCATGATCTTAGTTTTCTGAATGTTGAGCTTTAAGCCAACTTTTTCACTCTCTTCTTTCACTTTCATCAAGAGGCTCTTTAGTTCTTCTTCACTTTCTGCCATAAGGGTGGTGTCATCTGCATAACTGAGGTTATTGATATTTCTCCCGGCAATCTTGATTCCAACTTGTGCTTCCTCCAGCTCAGCATTTCTCATGATGTACTCTGCATATAAGTTAAATAAGCAGGGTGACAATATACAGCCTTGACGTACTCATTTTCCTATTTGGAGCCAGTCTGTTGTTCCATGTCCAGTTCTAACTGTTGTTTCCTGACCTGCATACAGATTTTTCAAGAGGCAGATCAGGTGGTCTGGTATGCCCGTCTCTTTCAGAATTTTCCACAGTTTATTGTGATCCACACAGTCAAAGGCTTTGGCATAGTCAATAAAGCAGAAATAGACGCTTTCCATAATGACTGCACAAATTTACCAGTTTCCATATACAGTGCACGAAGAGTGCTTTTTCTTTACATCCTTGCCAATACTCCCTCTCTGTTGTCTTTTTGATAACTACCATTTTAAAAGGCGTGAGGTTATGTAATATTGTGGTTTTGATTTGTATTTCTCTAATGATTAGTGATGCTGAGTATCTTTTTATGTACCTATTCAGGTCTTCTGTCATTTAATTATGTTGTTTTTTAATTTTGAGATGTATGAATTATTTTTATATTTAGCATATTAACCCCTTATTGATAAATATCTTCTATGGAGTAGGCAGCCTTTCATTTTGTTGATAGTTTTCTCTGCTGTGTACAACTTTTTACTTTGATGTAGTTCCATTTGTCTATTTTTTCTTTTGTTTCCTTTGCCTAAGGAACCATATCCAAAAGTATTGCTAAGACCCATGTCAAAGAACTATGTTTGTCTAAGAAAACATGCCCGTGTTTTCTTCTAGAAAATTTTTTGGTTTCAAGTGTTACATTTAAGTCTCTAATCCATTTTTAGTTTACTTTTCTATATGGTGTGAAGAAGTAGTCCAACTTGATTCTTTTGCCTGTAGCTGTCCAGTTTTCCCAACACTGTTTATTGAAGAGGCTGTCTTTCCCCCGTTGTATATTCTTGCCTCCTTTGTCATTAATGAATTGACCATATAAATGTGAGTTCACTTATGGGCTATCTGTTTGTTCTACTAATCTCTTTGCTTTCCTGCCAGTGCCATACCATCTTGATTACTATGGCTTTGTACTATAGTCTGAAGTCAGGGACTGTGATACTTCCAACTTTGTTCTTCTGCAAGATTGTTTTGGCTATTTGGAGTTGTTAAAATTTCCATACAAATTTTGGAACCATTTGTTCCAGTTCTGTGAAAAATGGCATTGGTATTTTGGTAAGAATTGCTTTAATGTCTGTAGTATGCCAATGTAGAATTGCCTTGGGCAGTAGGGTTATTTTAACACTATTAATTCTTCCAATTCATGAGTACAGTATATCTTTCCATCTGCTTGTGTGATTTCCAATTTCTTTTATCAGTGTTGTATAATTTTCCAAGTATAGGTCTCGTATATCCTTAGATTTATTCCCAAGTATTTTATTCTTCTTGATGTGATTATAAATGAGATTGTTTTTCTTAATTTATGTTTTGAATGTTCATTTTTAGTGTATAGAAATGCAACATATCTCTTTATGTTAATTTTGTGTTCAGCAACTTTAACAATTTCATTGATTAGTTTTAGTTGTTTTTTGGTGTCATCTTTAGGATTGTCTATGTATAGTATTGTCGTCAGTAGACAGTGATAATTTTACTCCCTTCTTTTCAATTTAGATTCATTTTATTTCTTTTTCTAGTCTGATTATTGTGGCTAGGTCTACCAATACTATGTTGAATAAAAGGGTGCAACTGGGTATCCTTATCTTGTTCCTCGACTTAGAGGAAATGCTTTTAGCTTTTGACCATAGAATTTGATGTTTGCCCTGAGCTTGCCTTATGTGTCTTTTATCGTGTTATGGTGTATTCCTTCTAGTGGAGTAGGAAATGGAAACCCATTCCAGTATTCTTGCCTAGAAAATTTCATGGACAGAGGAGAGTAGCAGTCTAGAGTCCATGGGATCACAAAGAGTTTGGTGTGATTGAGCATGTGAGCATGCACATGTTCCTTCTCTACCCACTTTGTTGAGAGTTTTTATCACAAATTGATGTTGAATTTTGTCAAAAGCTTTTTCTGCATCTATTGCCATGATCATTTGATTTTGATCCTTCAGTTTGTTAAAGTCATGTATTGCATTGATTGATTTGTGAATATTGAAGCATCCTTGCATCCTTAAGGTAAATATGATTTGATTGTGGTTTGCATGCATGCTAAGTCACTTCAGGTGTGTCCAAACCTATGAAACTCTATGGACTGTAGCCCACCAGGCTTCGCTGTCCATGGGATTCTCCAGGTAAGAATACTAGGGTGGGTTGCCATGTCCTCCTCCAGGGGATCTTCCTGACCCAGGGATCAAGCCCTGTGTCTCTTATGTCTCTTGCATTGGCAGGCAGTTTCTTTACCACTAGTGCCAACTGGGAAGGCTTGATTGTGGTGTATAATCCTTTTAATGTATTGTTGAGTTCTGCCTGTTAATATTTTTTGAGGATTTAAACATCCATAATATCAGTGATATTCATCACTGATGAATAGCCAATATTCATCAGTGATATTGGCTTGTAATTTTCTATTTTTATGATACCTTTGTCTGGTTTTGCTCTCAGGTTGATACTGGCTTTGTAGAATGAATATGAAAGCATTCTCTCCTCTTCAACTTTTTTGGAATGGTTTGTAAGGATATACGTTAAATCTTTTGTAAATGTTTGGTGGAATTCACCTGTGAAGCTGTCTGGTTCTAGACTTTTGTTTGTTGGGAGGTGTTTTGTTTTACTTAACTGATTCAATTTCATTACCAGTAGTTGCTCTGCTCATATTTCTATTTCTTTCTGAATCAGACTTGGAAGATTGTACATTTCTAGGAATTTGTCTGTTTCTTCTAAGTTGTTCACTTTATTGACATATATAGTAATCTTTTATGATCTTTTGATTTCTGCAGTGTCAGACATAAATTTTCCTTTTTCATTTAGGATTTTATTGATTTGGGCTCTCTCACTCTCTTTTTTTCTTGAAGTGTCTGATTTTTTTTCCTTGATGACTAATGGTTTATGAACTTTGCTTAACTTTTTGAAGAATCAGCTCTTAGTTCATTTAGTCCATTGTTTTCTAATTTTTAGTCTACTTTATTTTTGCTCTGATCTTGATAATTTCCTCCCTTCCACTAACTTTGGAGTTTTGTTTGTTCTTCTTTTTCTAGTTCCTTCATATGTAAGGTTAGGTTGTTTATTGGAGACTTTTCTTGTTTCCAAGATAGGCTTGTACCATTATAAACTTCTCCCTTAAAACCACTTTTGCAGTTTCCCATAGATTTTGATTGTTGTATTTTTATTTATATTTGGTTCCATGTATTTTTAATTTACTTTTTATTTCTTTAGTGACCTATCAGGATTTAGTGACCAGTGGATTTAGTGACCCACTGATTGTTTGGTAGCATAATGTTTAGCCTCCGTATGTTTGTGTTTCTGCAATTGTTTGCTAGTATCATAGCTTTGTAGTCAGAAAAGATGCTTCATATGATTCAAAACTTCTTAAATATACTGAGACTTGTTTTATGGTTACCATGTGACCCACTCTTGGAAATGGTCCATGTGCACTTGTAAGCACAGTGTATTCTGCTGCTTTTGGATGGAATGTTCTATCTCTATATAATAACTCCATTTAGGTTAATGCATCATATAAAACCATTGTTTCCTTATTGAGTTTTTTTCTTGATTACCTGTCCATTGATGTAAATAGAGTATTAATCCCCTACTATTAGTGAAGAGGAACTAAAGAGCCTCTTGATGAAGGTGAAAAAGGAGAGTAAAAAAGCTGGCTTAAGACTCAACATTCAAAAAACTAAGATCATGGCATCTGGTCCCATAGCTTCATGGCAAATATATGGGGAAACAATGGAAACAGTGACAGTCTTTCTTTTCTTGGGCTCCAAAATCACTGGATGGTGACTGCAGCCATGGAATTAAGGGATGATTGCTCCTTGGAAGAAAAGCTATGACCAACCTAGACAGCATATAAAAAGCAGAGACATTGCTTTGTCAACAAAGCTCTCTCTAGTCAAGCTATGGTTTTTCCAGTAGTCATGTATGGATGTGAGAGTTGGATCATAAAGAAAGCTGAGTGCCGAAGAATGGATGCTTTTGAACTGCAGGGTTGGAGAAGACTCTTGAAAGTCCCTTGGACTTCAAGAAGATCAAACCAGCCAATCCTAAAGGAAATCAGTCCTGAACATTCATTGGAAGGACCGATGCTGAAGCTGAAGCTCCAATACTTTGTCTACCTGATGTGAAAATACCCTGATTCTGGGAAAGATTGAACGCAGGAGGAGAAGGGGACAAGATGAGATGGTTGGATAGCATCACCAACTCAATGGACATGCGTTTGAGCAAGCTCCAGGAGATGGTGAAGGACAGGGAAGCCTGGAGTGCTGCAGTCCATGGGGTCACAAAGAGTTGGACACACCTGAGTGACTGAACGATGAATGACAATGCTGCCTATTATTGTATCCCAATCCCGTGTTCTTACCTGGGAAAAGACATGGACAGAGGAACCTGGTGGGCTACAATCCATGGGGCAACAAAGAGTCAGACATGACTTAGTGACTAAACAACAAAAACAACTATTATTGTATTACTTCCAATTTTTCTCTTTATGTCTGTTAATATATGCTTTATGTATTTAGGTGCTTCTATGTTGGTCCCTATCATATTTACAATTGTTATGCTTTCTTCTTGGATTGACCCCTTAATATTTTGTAATATTTTGTGGAGTGTTTTTAGGTGGTATGGGAGATGTGGTGGTTAGAGAAGAGAAGCAGGTCGGAAGGGAAACCCAGAGTTATGTTTGACAATGCTATGCCAAACTTGTGTTCTAAGAATGAGCTTGAGTATCATCTTGTCACAGCAGTCACTTTAGCAGATACTGGGACAGAATAAACTACATGCATTTAAATTTATTTTTTACTTCCAGTTTCTGGAAATAAATCTGCCCAAGTGAAAATTAGTTTTCCTAGGAATTTGACCCCACTAGTGATTCATTCCATAGTTCAGAGGCCTCCAAGTTCCAGGATGCAGATATAATTACTCTCAGTAGGGACATATAATGGGGAGTGTAGATAGTGTTTTGTGACATCAGATTTTAGTTTACTACCACACAGCTTAAAATGAGTTTGTAATAGCAGTAGTGTTCAGGGGTGGAAGAGTTTTATTTTAAGTTTCTCTAGAGATTATTTGAAGACTTCAGTATTTGGATTATTTTTTGTTACTCTGTTACAAGTTCAAGAATAAACAAGCAAGATGAATGATACTTGCTTTAAATAGGTGCTTAACATGTTTTCCTTTATTTTAAGGAGAAGTGGGCACTGTCTTGAGTGATTTTAATTTCTCACTTATAAAGGACATGATGAAGTGCTTATCTAAGCTCAGGTAGCTATTTCGTGGCAGAGTTGGAACTAAAACTCAAGGCCTCTGACTCTCAGAGCAGTGCTCTGGCTGCAAAATATATTAACTGTGTATATGGTGGGAAAGTGTCACATTTTTGAGCTTTGGACTTGTTGCCTTCTATCTTATGTCACATGCTGCTATTCAATTTAATGCCAACTCCAGCTGAAAGTATCTAGATCTGTGTCTTGTAAGCTTATGTGCAGTTCCCTCTCCCCTATTCATTGTAGGTGCACAGTTTTGCTTGCAGAAGTGTTCAGAAGTCTTTTGGATCTACTGAAGTTCTCATAAGCTTTAGCAGACCTTACATTTGGAATGTAAGTAGAAAATATAAGTCTCTCCATAGATGCGTTTTTTATTTTAATGAGGCCATGAATTTTAAAGAATGCCTTTGTATTTTTTTCTAACCTTGAGTTAATAGTATGTTTAAATTATTTCCTAGGTAGACTCTTTTCTCCATCAAGAATCAAGAGACTATAGGCAAAACACTCTCCGACATAAATCACAGCAAGATCCTCTGTGACCCACCTCCCAGAATATTGGAAATAAAAGCAAAACTAAACAAATGGGACCTAATGAAACTTAAAAGCTTTTGCACTACAAAGGAAACTATAAGTAAGGTGAAAAGACAGCCCTCAGATTGGGAGAAAATAATAGCAAATGAAGAAACAGACAAAGGATTAATCTCAAAAATATACAAGCAACTCCTAAAGCTCAATTCCAGAAAAATAAATGACCCAATCAAAAAATGGGCCAAAGAACTAAACAGACATTTCTCCAAAGAAGACATACAGATGGCTAACAAACACATGAAAAGATGCTCAACATCACTCATTATCAGAGAAATGCAAATCAAAACCACAATGAGGTACCATTACACGCCAGTCAGGATGGCTGCTATCCAAAAGTCTACAAGCAATAAATGCTGGAGAGGGTGTGGAGAAAAGGGAACCCTCTTACACTGTTGGTGGGAATGCAAACTAGTACAGCCGCTATGGAAAACAGTGTGGAGATTTCTTAAAAAACTGGAAATAGAACTGCCATATGACCCAGCAATCCCACTTCTGGGCATACACACTGAGGAAACCAGATCTGAAAGAGACACGTGCACCCCAATGTTCATCGCAGCACTGTTTATAATAGCCAGGACATGGAAGCAACCTAGATGCCCATCAGCAGATGAATGGATAAGGAAGCTGTGGTACATATACACCATGGAATATTACTCAGTCGTTAAAAAGAATTCATTTGAACCAGTTCTAATGAGATGGATGAACCTGGAGCCCCTTATACAGAGTGAAGTAAGCCAGAAAGATAAAGAACATTATAGCATACTAACACATATATATGGAATTTAGAAAGGTGGTAACGATAACCCTATATGCAGAACAGAAAAAGAGACACAGAAATACAGAACAGACTTTTGAACTTTGTGGGAGAATGTGAGGGTGGGATATTTCAAAAGAACAGCATGTATACTATCTATGGTGAAACAGATCACCAGCCCAGGTGGGATGCACGAGACAAGTGCTCGGGCCTGGTGCACTGGGAAGACCCAGAGGAATCAGGTGGAGAGGGAGGTGGGAGGGAGGATCGGGATGGGGAATACGTGTAAATCTATGGCTGATTCATATCAATGTATGACAAAACCCACAAAAAAAAAAAATCAAGAGACTAATAATTTTAATTTAAAAAGTTTAATAGTAGTAAAATACACAAACTGTGAAATTTACCACTTCTACCATTTTAAGCATACAGTCTAATAGTGTTAAGTATATTCATACTGTTGTATAATCAAACTTAGAATTTTTTTCATCTTGCAAAACAAGCTCTATACCCATTAAACAACACCTCCCATTTTGCCATCTCACAAGCCAGCCCCTGGCAACCACTATATTACATTATGTATCTATGAATTCGACTACTCTAGGTACCTCATATAAGTGGAATTATACAGTATTTGACTTTTTGTGACTGGCTTATTTCACTTAGTATAATGACATCAAGGTCCATCTATGTTGTAGCATGTGTCAGAATTTCCTGCCTAAGACTGAATAATATTCTTCTGTCTGTATATACCACATTTTGTTTATCCATTCATCCTCCAATGAACACGTGGGTTGCTTTCACCTTTTGGCTGTTGTGAATGATGCTTCTATAAACACGGATGTATAAATGTCTCTTCAAGGCTCTGCTTTTGGTTCTCTTGGTTGTATATTTGGAAGTGGAATTGCTGAATCATAGATAATTCTATTTTTATTTTTCTGAGAAACTGCTCTACTTTTTCCATAGTGGCTGTACCATTTTACATTTCCACCAACAGTACACAAGGATTTCAATTTTTATACATCCTAATCAGCAGTCTTTGTATGTTTTGAAAGTAGTCATTCTAATGAGTATGGGGTACCTCTTTGTAGGTTTGATTGTATTTCTCTAATGATTAGTTTGAACATCTTGTCATATGCTTTTGTCCATTTGTATATCATATATATGGAGAAATATCTATTCAAGTCCTCTGTCCATTTTAAAATCTGGTTTTTATTTTTTATGTTGACATTCTAAATATTAAGATTTCAGATATACAATTTGCAAGTCATATGTTAGACATACAATTTGCAAATGTTTTCTCCACTCTTAGATTGCTGTTTCAATCTGTTGATTGTGTTGCTTGAGGCACAGAAGTTTTAAATTTTGGTGTAGTCCAGTTTTTTTTTTTTTTTTCTTTTGTGGCCTATGCTTTGGTGTAATATCTATGAAATCATTGTCAAATCCAGTTAAGCTTTCCCCCTATGTTCTTTTCCAGAGTTTATAGCTTTAGCTCTTAGTTTAAGTCTTTGCTCAATTTTGAGTTAACTTTTGTATGTGATATAAGGTAAGCGTCTAACTTCAGCCTTTTGTACATGGACATCCCGTTTTCCCAAAACCATTTGTTGGAGAGAGTAGCTTTTCCCCATTGAATTGTCTTGGAACCCTTGTAGAAAATCACTTGACCACACATGTGAGGGTTTTATCTGGGTTTTCTGTTCCATTGATCTATATGTCTGTCTTACGCCAGTACCATAGTTTTGATTACTGCAGCTTCGTCGTGGTGGTGGTTTAGTCGCTAAGTCATGTCCGACTCTTGCAGTCCCACGGACTGTAGCCCACCAGGCTCCTCTCTTCATGGAATTCTCTAGGCAAGAATACTGGAGTAGCCTTGTAATAAACTTTGAAATTAGAGACTTCCATCTTTGCTCTTCCTCAAGATTTTTGGCTCTTCGGGGTTTGTTGAGGTTCAACATGAATTTTAAGATGGATTTTTCTATTTCTACAAAAAATGACTTGGGGATTTTGATAGAAATGTTATTAAACCTGTAAATTGTTTGGGGTAATATTAATATCTTAACAGTATTAAGCCTTCCAATCAACGAACACAGGTTGTCTTTTCAGTTATTTGTGTCTTTAATTTATTTCAGTAATATTTTGTAGTTTTCACTGTATAATTCTTTTGCTCCCTTGGTTATATGTACTCCTAAATATTTTACTCTTTTTTCTGCAGTTGTAAATTGAATTGCTTTCTTTTGGGATCATTAATTGTTAGTACATAGGAATGCAGCTTGTTTTTGTATGTTGATTTTGTACCTTGAAATTTGCTCAATTTGTTTCTTATTTAATTTTTGTGGAGTCTTTGGGGTTTTCTACATATAAGATCATGTGGTCTGAAAACAGATAATTTTATTTCTTCATTTCCAATTTTCATGCCTTATATTTACTGTTTTCCTTTTCTAGTTGCTCTGCTCAGAACTTCCAGTACTATGATGAATGAAGAGGTGAAAGTGGAGATCTTTTTTACTGAAAATTATCTATGTCAAAGGGAATATGAATATATAGCAAACTGATTTCAAAGGAAAATGTTGAAGCTGATAAAAGTCAGAAAAAGGATTTCTGTAGGGATATTTTTACACTCTTGGGTTGTTTTTCACTCTCTCTTGTACATGGACAGGAACAGTGACCTAAGCCACAATCACATTAGACAAATATTCCTGGATAAACAGATGCTTATCTAAGCACCAAAGATTTAGGGGAAAAAATGGCAAGGTCCCTAATTTCATGGAGCTTATAGTCTAGTTTGGGTGTATGTGGCTTCCCAAGTGGCACTAGTGGTAAAGAACCTGCCTGTCAATGCAGGAGACATAAGAGATGTGGGTTCGATCCCTGAATTTGGAAGATTTCCTGGAGGAGGGCATGGCAACCCATTCCAGTATTCTTGCCTGGGGAATTCCATGGACAGAGGGTCCTCACAGGCTATAGTCCATAGAGCTGCAAAGAGATGGACAGGACTGAAGTGACTTAGCACACATGCATGTGTATGAAGAATAAACTATAATCAAATAAACAAGAAGAAAAATTTTGAAAGCGGTAAGTCCTATAGACAATGTAGACTGGGGTTATTAGGTAGTGACTAGCAGATGGTTAAGGATATCTTATCTGAAAAGGTTACACTTGAGTGATCTTGATGTAAATGAGAAGTATGCAGCCATGTGAGGACCTGGGAACAGTGCTCTAGACAGAGGAAACATCACTGCGTGACTCTGTGGCAGGAGCAAGTTTGTTGTGCTCAAGCAAGAGAAAGAAGGCCAGGGAGGATGGGGCAGAGAGAGTGAGGGCACAGTCATAGGAGATGAAGTCTGAGAGGTTACCTGGAGTCGGGTCATACAGGTTCCTATGATTCATGTTAAGGATTTATTCTTAGAGTGATGTGATTCAATCTACATTTTAAAGGCATTTCAGATTTAACTTTGTGCTGCTATACAGGGACTGAGTATGAGAATAACGGGCTGTATGTGTTTTGTTTTCAAGCTGTCTTTACCTTGCACCCACTGGTTTGTCACTCTCTGGGCACAGTAAATCCTGCACCAGACAGAGGCTTGCCTTATTTTCTCATATCAGGTGCTAGCAAAGCTCTCTACGGCTACTGGGATGGCCAGGGGAGAAGAGAGTGAACAGAGAAAGTGAAGAGGGAAAACCAGAGCTGTATTCTTGGATGTTGGGACTTTGACTGGAGGTAAACATAGAGTCAACACAACCAGCACCTCCTCTTTATACTTTCCTTCAGTCTCTACCATCAGGACCATTCCAAGTGCATCATAGACTTTCCTTGCCTGAAAGCAAGCCAGAACTGCTGGGCAGATATTGCCCCTGGGAGCACTCTTTTGCCAATGATGGGGGCGGGGGGAGGGGGATGGGGGGGTGGGGGAGGGTCCCAACATAAACATTCCAATTTCATTTCTCTTCCAGTAGAAAAACTCAGATGTGTTCTATACAGTTTTCTAGAATTCCCCAGTAGGATTAAGTCCCAGTTGCCCATAACAGAGTCTTGCTTCATAATGCACCATTTATTGACCTTATCCTTCTGTCTCATTTCTTATTACCAATGCTTCCTGTTGTCACCTCCCAAACAAATTACTTACCCTCATATTCTTGTCTCAAATTCTGCTTATGGGGGTAACCCAATTGTTGTTATTGTTGTTTCAGTCATGTCTGACTCTTTGTGACCCTGTGAACTTCTGCATGCTAGGCTCCTGTGACCTCCACTATTACCCAGAGTTTGCTCAAATTCATGTCCACTGAGTCAGATTGGTGATGCTATCTATCTCATCTTCTGCCACCACTTTGCCTTCAATCTTTCCAACATTGAAGTCTTTTCCAATGAGTTGACTCTTCACATCAGGTGGCCAAAGTATTGGAGCTTAGGCTTCAGTATCAGTCCCTCCAATTCAGGGTTGATTTTCCTTAGGATTGACTGGTTTGATTGCCTTCTGTCCAAGGAAGTCTCAAGAGTCTTCTACAACACCACAGTTTGAAAGCATCAATTCTTCATACCTCAGCCTTCTTTATGGTTCAACTCTTACATCCATACATTACTATTGGAAAAACCATAGCTTTGACTATGTGGGCCTTTGTTGACAAAATGATGTGTATGATTTTAATATGCTGTCTAGGTTTGTCAAAACTCTTCTTCCAAGGAGTCAGCATCTTTTAATTTCATAGCTGCAGTAGTAACTGTTTGCAGCAATTTTGGAGCCCAAGAAAAGAAAATCTGTCATTCCTTTGGCTTTTCCCCCTTCTATTTGCCATGAAGTGATGGGACCAGATGCCATGACCTTAGTTATTTTCATGTTGAGTTTCAAGCTAGTTTTTTCATTCTCTTCTTTCTCTTCTTTCACCCTCATTAAGAGGCTCTTTAGTTCCTCTTCACTTTCTTTAGTTCCTCTTCCACTTTCTGCATATCTAAGGTTGTTGATATTTCTCCTGACAATCTTGATTCCAGCTTGTGATTCATCCAACCCAGCATTTTGCATGATGTACTTGGTGCAGAAGTTAAATAAGCAGGGTGACAATGTACAGTCTTGACGTACTCCTTTCCCAATTTTGAACCAGTCTGTTGTTTCATGTTTGGTTCTAACTATTGTTTCTTGACCTGCATACAAGTTTCTCAAGAGACAGGTAAGATGGCCTGGTACTCCCATCTCTTTAAGAATTTCCCACAATTTGTTGGGATCCACGCAGTCAAAGGCTTTAGTGTAGGCAATGAAGCAGAAATAGATGTTTTTCTGGAACTCCCTTACTTTCTCCATGATCCAGTGAATGTTGGCATTTTGATCTCTGGTTCCTCTGCTGTTTGAAACCCAGCTTGTACATCTGGAAATTCTCAGTTCATGTACTGCTTAAGAGTAGCTTGAAGGATTTTGAGCATAACCTTAATAGCATGTGAAATAAGTGCAACTGTATGGTAGTTTGAACATTCTTTGGCATTCCCCTTCTTTGGGATTGGAATGAAAACTGACTTTTTCCAGTCCTGTGGCCACTGCTGAGTGTTCCAAATTTACTGATACATTCAGTGTAGCACTTTAACAACATCATCTTTTAGGAATTTAAATAGATCAGTTGGAATTCTATCAACTCCACTGGACTTGTTTGTAATAATGTTTCCTAAGGCCCACTTGGCCTCACACTCCAGGATGTCTGGCTCTAGGTGAGTGACTACACCATCATGGTTATCCAGTCTTTAAGACCTTTTTTTGTATAGTTCTTCAGTGTTTTCTGGCCACCTCTTCTTAATCTCTTCTGCTTCTGTTATGTCCTTAATATTTCTGTTTTTTATTATGCCCATCCTTGTTTGAAATCTTCCCTTGATATCTCTAGTTTTCTTGAAGAGATCTCTAGTCTTTCCCATTCTATTGTTTTCCTCTCTGTCTTTGCATTGTTCATTTAAAGAGGTCTTCTTATCTCTCCTTGCTATTCTCTAAAACTGCATTCAGTTGGGTATATCCTGTTACGACATAGGATATCCAGCCAAAATCCTGCTAATGATTATTCTATTGGCTACTGGGATTGTGTCAGAGTATCCTTTTATTGAGTGATTCATAAACCTGTTTCTATGGGTTTCTAAACATAGAAGCCCACATGAAACCTTAGCTTTGACTTGTGAAATATTTTCAGTTTACAAACTGCTACTGCAGATTGGATACAGGTAGACAGAATGAAGTGAATCATCTTTGTCTGCATTTTTCTCATTATTTGTATCTGCAGCATTCACTGTGTCTGACCATCTTAGGCACTCAAGAAATAATTATTGAATGAGTGACATGAGGAATATGGTGAGATGGGGTGAGATGAAATGTTCATACTTTGTTATTTCTTAGAGTCTTAGAAAACCCAGGGTAATAGATAGCCTTCCCAAATTCCCCTTCATCTTACCTCTTTGCACCCAAACTGCAACACAGAACTGGGGGCTGGGAATGAATGTTGGGGCTGTGACATTCACTTAGTTTTTCTCTCTTAATTTATCTGAGCTTAACTTTCAATTAACTTATTAAGCAAATATTAGTCCGTATTTACTAAGTTTTAAGTGCTCTGTTGAGGATGTGGAGATATGTGGGCTAGCAAAGAGGCACAATCCTCTCCCTTTTGAAATACAAAGATTATTGAGGGTAGAGATACTGCACAAATTATTACACAATTCACTATTTCATTATGGTCATATTAAATACTAGGAAGTGAAAGTACAGTAAACTGTGGACCATACAACTACAGACCCAATCTAGTCCAGAAAATAGAAAAAGCTTATTCGAGGAAGTGACTTTTAAACTGAAACCTATAAAATAAAGTAATTGAATTAAATATTTTGCTACTTCCTCTTTGGCTTTGAAATTCTGTGACTATATCCCCACTTTAAACAGGGCTAAATTGTTTATGCTGATATTTAGGCACAGTAGGTCCTGCTTTAAGGTATGAAGCCAACTTTTCTACTCTGAACAAGAGGCATACAAGGTCCTGGCCCAGGTTGCCAAACTCTATTCCCTACAAGGATGAATATTTTAAACAGATGAGGTTGGAATGTCTCTCTACTTGCTTCACCAGTTTTCCTAACTTCCTGGGTGTGAATTCTTTTTGATCTGCTTTGCCTCCTCTGTTAACCCATTAACACATCTCTAGTCTGAATATTGAAGGGATCTGACTAAGGACAAATGCACACTTTTGATGATGGAGCTTTCATTTTGTTCTTTTTAAATTTTTAAATTGAAGTATAGTTAATTTACATTTTTGTGTTCATTTCTGCCATACAGCAAAGTGATTCAGTTATAAGATGCATTATTTTTTCTATTCTTTTCCATCATGGTTTATCACAAGATATTGAATATAGTTCTCTGTGCTATCAGTAGGACCTTGCTGTTTATCCATTTTAGATATAAAAGCTCACATCGGCTAACCCAACCACCACCCCCTTGACAACCACTACTCTGTTCTCTAAGTCCACAATCCTGTTTCTGTTTCACAGACAGGTTGATTTGTGTCATATTTTATGATCCACCTCTAAGTGATATAATACAGTATTTGTCTTTCTTTTTCTGACTTATGCCACTTAGTGTGATAATCTCTAGTTGCATGGAGCATGTATTCTGAATTTGAAAGAACAGAGTCAGGAATTCTACCATGTAGTCATTTCTTTATGTATTGGTGAAGATTCAAGCAGCTATAAAATATGTCATTTTCTGGGTTTTCTTCTTTCTGTGGCCGCGTCCCATTACTCACTATTATAAAATGTTCAGCCACAGAGATGGGTCTGTAAGGTCTCCTCTCCTCTAGGGCTGAGACAACACAGCTGGGTACTGCTCACCAGTTGTGGCAGAGTTCCTTCTGGACGGTTTCTTATGAAATCTTGGAAGAGGATATATTAATCCAGCTGTTTTCTGACTTTTGAAACTTTCTTATAATTTTCTGATTGTGTAAGCCACTGATTGAATAATCCCACATGGAGAGGCATTCTGTTATTTGAATGGCTCCATCCAAGTACTCAGCCAATACCTATGCCCCTATAGTGTTTTCTCATCACTCCTGCTTATTCCTTGTACTTGGCTCAAACAGGTATGCAGATGGAATTTTGGCCTATTTTATTACGTGGCATTTAAACAACACTGAAAGCTTCTTTCCTGGCATAGTGATGTATAAAACAAACAACCCATCCACAAAAATTGTGTAAATAGTAACATCCTGGCCAGTTAGAAAAACAACAACAAAAAAACCCAGAAACAAACCAAGAAAATCCACCACAAAACCAAAAATACCACCTCCAAATCAACCCAAGAATGTGCTTCTTTCATGGCAAATATTTCAGTGGGGTTTATTTCCTATCCCAGGACGATGTTGGGGAAGCCTATATTCATCTCCCAAACCACACATAGGGATTGCACCTTGCAGCAAGGATGAGGGTTACTGAAGTCAAGAGGAGGAAGAAAAGTCCTGTGTGGGAAGTATTATGCTGAATTGTGGATCCCCTTGGTTCAGTGGTGGAAGCAGAAGGAGAGATGCCCTTCAGTGGAGAGACACCAACCAGGTCCTGCGTCTTTTTTGGGGCGAGGGGGTGGGAATTTTTTTTTTTTTTTTTTAGTATGGAATGCTTCATGAATTTGTGTGTCATCCTTGCATGGGGGGCCATGCTAATCTTCTTTGTATGGGTTCAATTTTTGGTATATGTGCTGTTGAAGTGAACACTCCCTTGTCTTTTAAAACTAGTCGGTTCTCTCTCACATTAGTGGGGTAAAGGCATATATTTGGTGAGAAATAATGAGCTATGCTCGATACAGAACATCCTATATACTTGCACCTAAGAATTGCTGTCCTAAAACTGAATATATGTTAATTATATCCATTAAAACAAGAAAGTACAAAAATATAGACAATAGATACCTCTTATTAAATGTTGTTCAAGAAGTTTATATTTTTTTTTTCTGCATTTTAAAAAACAATGTAGCTCTTTAGATCTAGAGAGGAAATATTTACAACACTAGCTCTTAATCTTTGACGCATGCAGTTGTTCTCAGGATTATGCTAATATCTAGTTTTTACTAAAGCACCTGTGAGCCATATCCTTGCACCATTTCATTTAATCCTCAGCCCTTAAGGTAATAAAATATTTCCTTCATTTTATAAATGTAGAAACTAAAGTTTTATGAAGTTAAGCAAGTTGCTCCAGTTTGCACAATTAGCAAGAGGCAGAACCAGGCTTTGAGCTCAGGTGAGGTGACTCAGAGTTCAAGCCTGAGAGGTGCCTGCCCCACATCCAGTTGTTGGGTAAGTGAAGGGGACCAACAAGGAGGAGAGCAAGATGAGGTGGTAGACACTGGGTCTCTCAAAAACTTACATCTGTAAGAAGTGACATCTAAGATGAGGCTGCTGGAAGGACAATTGGAAAGATAACAAATCAAGCGGTGGTGGGAGCTGGAGGTAGCAGGAAAAGACAGTTTGTGATATATCCATACAGACAGAGCATGAGGCCAGGGGTGGAGAGGAGTGATGAGACCGATGGTACTTTCCAGAGTCGGTTGCAACCTTACCTCTTACCCTACATGCTGTTCTACAGTCTGGTGGCTCCCCAGTCACAGGGTGGAGTCTGAACCCCTCATTTGTAACTGATATAAAGTGATGGAAGTGACAGTGAGTGTTTTCTATGGCTAGATCACAAAGGGGAAGCACAACTCTTGCATCGCTGGCTGGGACATCCACCTTTAAAAAAAAATCAATGTATTTGTGGCTATGTGGGGTCTTAGTTGCAGCATGCAGTGTCTTGTTTCTGCATGCAGGATCTTTCACCATGGTGCACTGGCTTCTCTTTTGCTGTGGTGTGAGCTCTAGAGCGTGTGGGCTCCAGAGTGGACAGGCTTAGTAGTTGCATGTGGCTGAGTTGCCCCACTGCATGTGGGATCTTAGTTCCCTGACTAGGAACTGAACAGTGTCTTCTGCATTGGAAGGCAGTTTCTTAACCCTTGGACCACTAGGGAAGTCCTGGGACATCCACCTTTGGAGTCCTAAGCTCCATGGAAGAAGTACGATGGCCCTGAGCTTGCCGTGTTGTGAGGAAGTCCAGAATACATGGAAAAGCTTTTGTAGGTACTCTGGTTGACAGGCCCAGACGAGGTCCCAGCCAATGAACATGTGACATCATCACAGACACCAACCACCAATCATATAAGAGTGGAGACACTTCCGGATGATTCCAACCACCAGTTATTAACTCCCTCCAGCCTTTAAGTGTACCCAGCTGAGTCCCCAGACATCATGTAGCAGAAACAGCTGTCTTTTCAGTGCCCTGAGTGCCTGACCAAACAGTGGCTGTTTTATGCCCCTAAGTTCTGGGATGACTTATTAGACAGTTACAGTAACTGGAACAGGTGGTTGTATTGTGCAAGCAGTTAACTAAATGTGTCTGGAGTTCAGAAGAGAGATCTGGACTGGAAATTAAGTCCCTGGATTTTCTACAGGGTAGTAATAGCTGAGGCCTTAAAAATACATCTAGAGGAGTGTGTGCAATTAAAATAGAAGGGGGTTTAACAATGTAACCCTGGGATTATCAGTATTGAAGAGGCAGAAAAAGGATAAGGAACAAAAAGAGACCCAGAAGGAGGCATCAGAAGGAGGAGCAAAGCCAGGAGGGCAAAGGATGAGAATGTTCCATGAAACACAAAGAGATCAACACCCTCAGATGCTGCAGAGAGAGCCCTGCAAACATGAGCGTGGGCTAACAGGTGCCTTCGCCCAGAGCAGTTTCAGAGAGAAGTGAGGATGAAGGCCAGGCCAGGGTGCAGTGAAGCATGGGTGCCTTGCAGAGACAGTGCTTAATAAATCTTTGTGGAATGAATGAATGTGAGGTGACGAAATAGGGACAAGATGGTTATAGATGGAAGAAATGAGAAATAACTGGCAGAAAGTGAAGCTCCAGAGATTCTTGGCGAGAGGGAGAAGAGGACAAGAGGTTTTAGTCTTCGGAGTGAAGCTGCAGCCTCCGGCTCGCTCAGGAGCTGGGGAGACTTGTGCGGAGCTCACTGCACACAGGCACACACACAGTGTCCCTAAAGTTCCAGGGGCTTTTTCCACCACAGCCCAGCCCTGCCTGGGTGACAGTGACATTGGCGAGCTGCCAGCACTTCCCAGAACATGCGAGTCTTTTGTTTAACAAAAGGGTAGGGGTTGGGGGAGGAGAGAGCCATCAGCCAACTACAGAACAGGTCACAGACTGTGGACTAAGATACAAGTGCCACGGAAAAAGTTAAGGACATCTATTCCACCAGCACCTTTCTTCTGCCAAAAGCCTATCACACTTTATAATTCAGATTTGTCCTCCCAACCATCCAATCCAGCCCAAACATGGCACTTCCTGTGTAAGTATACTGGAAGAGTCAGGGTGGAGGAGAAGCAAGGTAGTCTTTTCAGATAATTTTATTCTGATTTTTCACCTACAACCAGATTTAGAACCAAAGACTTTTCATTAATTTTACAGTTTAGATTTTTTTTTATTGTCAATTTATGCTGGTTTTGAGGTAAATTTGCCTGCCACAGATTCCTGAAAAGTGGCTTAGGGATGTGTTATGCCAACAACCTGATGTTTACTGAGTAGGGAGTATCCTTGTCTAAACATACATTGTAACACAGCATTAAAGGAACAGTAATTCTGCTGACATTCAGTCTCACTGATTCTCTGTCAGGCTGAGGTCTATTCTGGGCTGGAGAAATTCTAGGTCAATGGAAAATTATGAAAGCTTGAAGCAAGTTAGGAAAATGAGTGACTTATGGGTTTTTGCCAAATCGTGTGCCTAAGAGGCCAACTTAGACTAACCAGGACAGAAAAATCTATTTTAAAACTATCATTAAAGTACTCTTGTCTTATATTGGTTTGCCAAATACTACAGGGAGGTAGGTTCCTCCAGGCTCTTATATTCCGAAGCAACTTCTTAGGAGAAACATTTCGAATCTCTATTAACATCAAATAATTGGTCAGTTCTAAAGAAAAATCAGTCTCTGAGTCTCCTCCTTGCCCCGGGACCTTGTTGGCAGATGAATGCCTGAAACTGGTGTCCTCTTATTATGCCACTGAAGCCAAGCAAAGAAGCTGCCACCGTGCGCCGTTTCCCCTGCCAAACAGTCATGAGACACAAGTGTTTCCAAATTTGCCTCTCCCCAGCTCCCTGAATTTGTTATTCACTGAATGAACACAAAAATACTCCCAGAACATTTTTTTTTTTAATCCTTAACAGGTATTACTCTTCTAAAACCCTATGCCTTCCCATGTGGTCAATGGCTTCATTCAAGAAGAGTGTTTAAGTCCGGGGGTCATCCACGTGGCCTCATCTGCAGGTGTGCTGGGCTTGGTAAGGTGGAGACCGTGAGAGAAACCCCATCTGTGACTGTAGGGATAAGCTTTCAGGGGCACCCCTGCTGAGACCTTTCTCCCTTCTTCAGTCCTTGTGATGTTTAATTTTATGTGTCAACTTGATGGCTGCATGGGTTGCCTAGCTATTCTGTTGAAGATTATTCTGGGCTATGTCTGTCATTGTGTTTCCGGATGAGATTAACATTTGAATCAGTAGCCTGAGTAATCAGAAAGCCCTCCGCCATGTGAGTGAGCCTAGTCCAAACCTCTGAAGGCCTGAATAGAACAAAAGGCTGAGTATGAGCGGATTCACTCTCTGCCTGAAAGTCTTCAAGCTAGGACATTGTCTTCTATCACCTTTGGACGCAGACTCAAACTGGAGCTTACACGACTGGCTCTCCTTGTTCTCAGTCCTTTGGGCTAAAGATTATGGGACCTCTCAGCCTCTATAGTTATGTGAGCCAATTCCTTAAAACAAACACCATGCACCAAATAAATAAATATCTCCTGTGGGTTTTGTTTCTCTGGAGAACCCTGACTGATGCTTGTCATGCTTTTCCCAGTCCATGTTTGGTGCTTGCCCTTGGTTGCTCAGTCATGTCCTACTCGTTGTGACCCCATGGACTGTAGCCCACCAGGCTCCTCTGTCCATGGAATATTCCAGGCAAGAAATACTGGAATGGGTTGCCATACTACTCCAGGGTATCTTCCTGACCCAGGGATCAAAACTTCTTCTTCGTCTCTTGTATCTCCTGCTGGCAGATTCTTTTTTTTTTTTTTGCTTTATGAAAGTGACATCCTCTTTTTATTTTTATTTTTTTTTAATTTTATTTTATTTTTTATTATTATTATTATTTTTTTTTCCAGTGGGTTTTGTCATACATTGATATGAATCAGCCATGGATTTACATGTATTCCCAATCCCGATCCCCCCTCCCACCTCCCTCTCCACCCGATTCCTCTGGGTCTTCCCAGTGCACCAGG
The DNA here is from genome assembly GCF_033118175.1 of Dama dama. Lineage (NCBI taxonomy): Eukaryota > Metazoa > Chordata > Mammalia > Artiodactyla > Cervidae > Dama > Dama dama. The sequence goes on from NC_083681.1 coordinate 22,035,999, forward strand.
CCGGAGCACTTGTCTCGTGCATCCCACCTGGGCTGGTGATCTGTTTCACCATAGATAGTATACATGCTGTTCTTTTGAAATATCCCACCCTCACATTCTCCCACAAAGTTCAAAAGTCTGTTCTGTATTTCTGTGTCTCTTTTTCTGTTTTGCATATAGGGTTATCGTTATCACCTTTCTAAATTCCATATACATGTGTCAGTATGCTGTAATGTTCTTTATCTTTCTGGCTTACTTCACTCTGTATAATGGGCTCCAGCTTCATCCATCTCATTAGGACTGGTTCAAATGAATTCTTTTTAATGGCTGAGTAATATTCCATGGTGTATATGTACCACAGCTTCCTTATCCATTCCTGCTGGCAGATTCTTTAGCACTGCGCCACCTGGGAATCAGAAGCCCATGTTTAGGCTGCAAGAAAAGATGGGAGTCCTAGCAAAGCCATGGTGTCTGCAGTTGTGCCTGCTCCCCAGTATTTCGCTAACAGTGGGGTCCTCTTTCCTAGCACTGAGCAAGGGCTTCATTCCTGCCTCTCAAGTGGTTCAGATGGTGGGGGCCGTCACTTTATAACATGATTATTTCCCATTCTCCCTTCCATTTCTCCTGGGCTGTTTAATGTGAAAACTCATTTATAAGGAGTTTCCTATAAATATTTAGAGAAAATGAAAGTATTGAGCAGGTGGCCAACAAATTGTTCTTCACAGCAATTTTAAATTCATGAGCATCTGAGTTTGATTGTCTAGTTTGCCAATTATTTAGGCTCTTTAGCTCTAAGCTCTCTGTTCACCTGCTTGCAGGTTATTTCAGTCCTAATGAGCAGCTCGACCTGAAGAGGGTCACGGGATATGGGAACAAATGAAAGGAGAAGCGGTTGGCTCTCCTGGTTTCCTTCTTCTTGGTTTGATGGGAGTGAGACTCAGGTTTAGAGATTATACTTGGGTTTTCTGGTGACTTTTTTTTTCATTTATTTTTATTAGTTGGAGGCTAATTACTTTACAATATTGTAGTGATTTTTGCCATACATTGACATGAATCAGCCATGGATTTACATCATGTGTTCCCCGTCCCGATCCCTCCTCCCACCTCCCTCCCATCCCATCCCTCTGGGTCTTCCCAGTGACATTTGTAAAACATACTTATTTTGGGCTGTGCTGGGTCTCATTGCTGCTTGGGCTTTCTCTAGGTGTGGCGAGCAGGGGCTGCTCTCTAGATGCAGTGCAGGGGCTTCTCATGGCGGTGGCTTCCTTTGTTGGGGAGCAGGGGCTCTAAGGAGCACGGGCTCAGTAGTTGTGTTCCACAGGCTTAGCTGCCCTGAGGAGCTCGGAATCTTCCCAGGCCAGGGATCAAACTTGTGTCCGCTCCATTGGCAGGTAGATTCTTCATACCTGGACCACAAGGAAAGTCTTCTGATGATTTTTAATGGGGGTGGTGTGGGGGAAGAATGGGATATGCCCCACCTCAAAAAAAGATCATTTCCCATTCCTATGCTGTCACAATTTGGGACATGTCATATGTGTTTGGTAAAATGGCAACAGGTGCGTATCCAAGAAGGACTTGGAAAGAGGTGGTGTGAATCTTCAGAGGAAGGATCGGTTTTAAAAATATGATTCAGACACTTCAATGCTTGCTTAAAATTAATTTGGGAAAGATGAACTATTTCCACAAGAAAATTTAAATAAACTTTGTAATAATGATTAAACTGACACAGATGGTGCAGTAGAAAAAAATCAAAATGAGGAGTCAGGAAGATTGAGTAGTGGTTGTATTGTGGTACATGCTTACCATATGAAAAACTTGGACATGTTACTCCACCTCTATGGTCTCCAATTGTCATGATGTCACATGAATAAAATGAGGAGATGTGTGGTTTTCAAACTAGATATGATGGTGCCCTGCTATTTGCAGATGCGAGGAGAACCTGAGTGGGTTCCTACTTCAACCATAGAAGCTCCATTTTGCTCAATTTCATATACATGTGGGGCCTTTATGCAATATAAAGTTTCCACAGCTAAAATACTTATAAACCCTTGCTAGATGATCTCTGAGTTTCCTCTCTGTGATGAAATGTTGTGCTATTATTTCAGAGTTCTTTACCCTGATTTGTCCATGGAGTGGGAAGGGGAGAAGACACAACTCTAAATATTTACAAGTGGCTATGTTTTAATTTGCTTATTCATTTACCATGTTTGGTTTGTTCATTCACTCATTCTGCTCCAGACTTCATTTTTCTTTTCAAAATCACCACTGCAATTTTAAAAGTTCTTGTAAGAAACAGGTTGTTAAACGTATTGTAATTTTTCTTTATGGTATTCCCCCCATTCCACCCCCCCATTTACTTCCTTAACTGTTTGATTTTATTTTGGAGTTTTCCAAGTTCCCAGAGTAGATATTATTTTGTTCAGGGAAAACATACCAAAAATTTCTGAGTCAAAGATAAATGTTTTGATTTTTTATTCTTACCAGTTGGTATGCTTTTTAACCCAAATGAGAGATAATTCACTGAAACTTCATCTCAAACTGAAAATTACATTTTGTGCATATTGTCTCACTGGGGATAACTGAGCATCCACATAAGCCTTTTACTCTCCAAGAGGAGTTAATCAAGGTACTGGGTCTTACTAACAGGCAGAAATCTAAATCTTCTCTTGTCTGACTTTATGTGGCTAAAAAATACCTTGTGAAAGTTTAACAAACGCAGGTTATTTTATTCTTGGTGTTGTGACCAGTCTTCATTCTAGTGAAGTTTGTTTCTTTTAATGAATATGCAGTTAGTTAAAAAGTGAGCCATTTTTTAGCATCTATAAGCCAGGTCTTTGTTTTCACAAGGTGATTTGAGGTTCCACTGGCAAATGAAACTACTTTCTAAAAACTAAGAGTTAGCTTTTTATTAATGTTGTTGGTACTTTTGAAAAGTACCTGAGGAGAAAGTCACAAGGAAAAGCATTAAACTCTGTTCTCTGGTCCTTTAAATGATTTCTATTTTTACACCCAAAGTTCTATAATCAGGAAACAAAGTGGGAAAGATCTGCTTATCCAGAGCTAGTGAATCACCTTCTATCTGCTTTCAGTAAAATTTTTATAACTCTTAGGCCAAATCCCCATGATGAAAATCACATAACAAGTCCTTAGTCAATTGTGGACATTAGTAAACCCATTTGAAAGTAAACTTAGTAAAAGTAAACTTAGTAAACTAAGTTTAAGAGAAGGCATTCCCATGCTGTATCTAGTTGTACATCTATGTATGTATGTATGTATCTATTATCTACTTATCAGTCATCTCTCTATATAAATCATCTACATCTATCCATCCATTTATCTATATCTAACATTGATTATCTTCCTCATCATTTTCTGTCATAGGTATCGATTTATCAATCATCTCTCTATGTAAATCATCTCTCTCTCTCATCTGTCCATCCATCTACCTATATCTATCATTGATCCATCTTTTAACTCCCCATCTATCTCTGTCATATCTGTCTGTCTATCATCTATACATCTCCTCACCCTTCTGTGAGTCCCAGGAGCACAGGGACTGTGTATTCTCATCTGCATGTGTCCCACAGCACTAAGCCAGGAAATAGGACAATTTCCCCAGGACCTGGGGACTATTGCAGCCTCTCTACACTCTCTCTACTCTCCCTTCTTTGGGAATTCTGCTAGTACTTGAATAGCAACTGGAACCAGATTGAGACAGGTTTCGACTTTGGTAGAGTCATCTGGAGAGCTTTGCTTCCTGGAACCTGGACCATATGGCTGTATGAAATTTCCAAGCTTCTATTAGGCCAATGTGAAACAAAACAAATAATCTCTGAAGAGAGGGTTGGTTCACACTGGCTTAAGAGAGATTGGTGGCTACCAAAAAAATTAGAACCAGTGAATACTGAAAGGAAAAAAAAAAGAGAGAGAAGAAAACAGACACAAAAAAAGTCTTGCTCCAAGAGAAGCACTCCTCTACCCCCAACTCCAGCAGTGAGCCAGAGAGCTTTCAGGAATTTGGGCTGTGGTGTCAGGATGTCTAGAACTTTGACTGGGTTTCTCATTGAATTTACAGCTTTTCCAATTTTGTCTCTTCAATTCTGGCCCTTGGATACTAAACTGGCTAGTTGACTGAATTTTGTACTGTGTCTGAACTTGACTTTTAATGTCCATGAGGAAAGGCAATGGGGGAGCCCATCTGGTGAAGACCTTCCTGGGGTCACCTGGCTCGTTTAGATTTAAGAAAAAGGAGAAAGCCTTTCGTCAGTCACTTCTTCCATGAAACAACACTCCCCTTCCCTGACATGGCCTACAGTCTCTGCCTTCTGCTCTGGAGAATTTGTCTCTCTCAAGACTGCTCCCAGAATAAAGGCCAGTCCCTTTACAGAAGCTCTTCACTGCCAGGGCTCAATTCACCTTCCAGGCTTATTTCCTACTTCCTATGTTCACATTTCAAAGAGAACAACTAGTTATTCCCCATCGGTTCTTCTTCCCCGCTTACTGCGTATTCCTCCCATATGCTCTCCACCCCCACACACCATGTGTCTCTGTGCCTTGGCTGTATTGTTCGTCTTGCCAGATAATGCCTGATTTTCTATCTCTGTATTTCTCTCCTACCTTTTCTTCAAGGCCTGGCTAGAGTACATCTCCATGGAGCCTTCCCTGAGTCCCAGGTTCAACTAACCCACCTACTGACGTTGTAAGCTGGAAAAATTCCCTTTATCATCTGGAAGCTGTTACTTATGGACATATTTTATCTTTCTGGTTTCATTCTCTGTTTGTACCAGCCCAGCCTCCACCCAGATGCATTTGCTGCCTCTCTGTATCTTGTTCCATGTTCCAGGATCCTGATCTTTAAACACTTTGTCAGCTGGATCTTTTGTCTGCCAGCTTCCATCTGGTTTCAGCCAATGTGAGGCACCAGCAAGAAGATTGGGTTGGGGAGAAGAGCACTTCCCTCTCTCCCTGTTTAGCACCATATCTTTGCCAGTAGCTGCCTCCTTCCAAGATCACAGCTTCTGCCAAGTGGCCCTTCTACTCCTTGGCTCTCGTTAGATTCCAGCCACACTCTTTCCTTCCCTTACTCCTTCAACCACAGAACCAGTAATGACTCACTGCTGTCGTTAACTGTCTGGATGTCACAATAGCCCTTGTTTATTTCTCTAACGTACTCACACCTCTCCATGTAGTCCTTTCATTTAAGTATTTTCATATGCACCATCCAGAGTGTGTTGTGTTTCCCACTGGGACCCTGACTGATAATCTCCCTCAGCAGATACTCTTGTGGAAGGTATTATTTGCACAGCACAGAGGAGGGCTAAGGAGTGAGGCTTTTGGGCTGAGGTCTGCCTCTCACTGGGGCTTCCTGGGTGATTCTTTGGTAGAGAATCTGCCTGTGATGCAGCAGATGCCGCGGGTTCGATCCCTGGGTCAGGCAGATCCCCTGGAGGATGACATGGCAACCCACTCCAGTGTTCTTGCCTTGGAGAATCCTATAGACAGAGGAGGCTGGCAAGCCACAGTCCATAGGGTCACACAGAGTCAGACACGATGAAGCGACTGAGCACTCATGCTGCTTCTCACTAGTGTGGCATCTTGGGCGCTCCCTTCCTCGATCTTTGCTCCAGTGTCGTAGTTTAGGAAACAACAATCTTGCCAGTTTGTTTTGAGGATCAAATGAGATTGTATATGGGAAAACTCTTTGTATATCTTCAAACAGGATTCAATGCTGTTATGATTCTTTTAACACCTCACAATGTAATAAGTACTTAATACTTGATCTGTTTCATATAGACCTATTGGATGAAAGGATAGAAAAGCTATCTTTTATGTATTTCTCAGAGTCAAGTGTCCAGAGGTATAGGAAGCAGAAGGTCCTCTTATGGAGGATTTGCAGTAACAGATCAGTGTGTACTACAGAGCCAGCAGAGGTCCTAAGAAAAGGTGGGGGGAGGCAATCCTAACAAAGATCTACTTTGTTCAAGTATTTTCAAGTATTCTACAATCATACTAACAACCATACATTTTTAGTCTATCAGGAAAGAAGTGCTATAGAGATCCATTTTAAACTTTAAATGATGGGGGAAGTTATGGAAAGGAAAAGAACGCTGAATGTTGATTTGGGGCCTGAGATGAAACCAACATTGCTGTGGAGAAGCCTCAGCCTTAACCAAAGTTGGAGTTCATTAGGGAAATTCTAGAGCTTACCACAGGTATCTCTTACCTACCCTGCCCTAGCTTCAGAGTCACCACCATCCCTGGCTGCTTTCTTCAGAAGAGATCACCTGCACTTTTCTCCCTGACTGTACAAAACAAACTCTGAACAGTTAGTACCAGATTTTCATTGTGTTTAAAATGGGTATTGAAGATCATGGTGAACAAGGGAGGGTGAAAGTCAGTTATCCATAAGTGAGTTTTGGTTGCAATATAAGGTTATTGGATTGAATGGTGACCACAAAGATATGTCCATGTCCGAATGCCCAGACACTGTACATGTTATCCTAGTTAGAAAAAGAATTTTTATGGATGTATTTATGTTAAAAATCTCAAGATGAAATCATTCTGGGTGACGTGAATGGGCCTAAGTCCAATGACAAGTGTCCTGATAGAAGAAAATAAACACATAAGAAAAAGGAGGCACATAGCAAAGATGGAAAGCCAAAGAATGCCAACAGCCACCCAGAGCTGGAAGAAGGGAGGAAGATTTTCCCCAGAGCTTCCAGAGGTTTGGGGTCCTGTTGACACCTTGAATTTGTGTCTTCTTCTGGAGACTTCTAGTCTCCAGAACTTGAGACAATAAATTTTTGTGATTTTGAGCCACCAAGTTTGTGGTAATTTTTTTGTAGCTGTAGGAAATTAATACACATTTGCAAAAACTAATAACATTTGCAAAAATGTCAGGAGAAAATCCACTGTAGGTCATTGTCCTCAGTGAGGTTAGGTGTACTGAAACAATCTGAATATTGAAAAGTGACAGTGTGACCTCCTCAAGGGCTCCAGAAACTAATGACCATTACTGTCTTTCTCAATCTTTTGGACAAATAGGAAAAAGAAATCAGGCTAATTCTCTCAGAGCAGAAGAGTATCAGAATAGTGCAAAGGATGTTGGGAATGGAGAATATACCAAACCCCAGTGTTAGAGGTGTTAGGAGAAATGACAATTGTGGTATTTGGTAATCTGAATACCATCTATCTGAACACATACTGTTGTAAAATAAGTAGGCTTGGATTCAAATGGCCTTGCTGAAAATAGCTGGAACTGCTGAGGAATGCCTGAGGTGAGGGGCCCCAAAGACGCAGTCCGTAAGGTATCCATGGAAAAATGCTGCAGAAAACACAGGGAAGTGCTATTCCAAGGCAGGAAGTGTTAAAATAGAGCCCATAAGAGCTGGGGCCAAGTAGACTTGGCAATTCATCATTTGTGTGGAAAAAAAAAATCCCAAGCAGATTCCATGGCAATGTCTTTATGAAGGTGTTCTGTGGCTTGGAGTCACCATTTCTATGCAGCATTTCTTCGGAAACTGTCCATCATTTTACACCTCCTCAGTCTCCCTCTCACAAACCAGAGATAATACCTAAGGGAATCTATCCCATTTTCCCCTACAATAATTTATCTTTAGAAAACCTCAACTCTGCCTTTGATTGAATAACGATGCTCTGTAACACATCTTCTGCATCAGCCCAAGCCTCTTCTATTAAGACTTTTCATTGTCAACGGATTCACGAACTCAAGCCTTTACTCTCTTCCTTTCCTTCTCATCAAAATTCCTGGTATTCTGACTGCATAATTACAGCATTGTTTTGGATTCAAGCACAGCAAACATGAATTACAACTTCTAAGGGGTATTGGGAGTGAGGTCAGTAGGTCTTTTCCACTTGTAGAGAATTTGAGCAGGTAAGGCCCCAGAGACCAAGACTGGTTTCAAATACAATGGGGTCACCCAGAGTGGATCTGAGTGAAAGATAATGTGAAACTCTGCTTATTTCTGAGAGGAATGGAAGATTGACAGTCAAAAAGCCTTTTTAGGCATCTGATCTGAGAGCTAAGAGCAGAGCAAGGGTTCAGGGATGTGAAGAGTAGCAGCCTGAAGCAAGATGGGGATGGGGCGCCCAGGGCTCCTTTTTGTTTGGTGCTAGCTGTGAGGCACTGGCAGGTCAGCTCACCTTTAATGAACAAAGTCAGCCCGAAAGAGGACAGATTTTGGCAGTTGTCCAATTCTGTGTGTGTCTCACTCCAACCGAGTGAGAAGTGATGCTCCTTTCTTAATTCATTGGAGCATGAACTGTATCAAAGATGGATTAAATACATTATTAATTAACCTTTAAACACTAAACAATAAATGATGCCTGATGTGGGAACTAAGATAATTGAATTCAATTTAATTCTTTGAGCATTAATAATCTATGTGATAAAATAAGGAAATACAATTAATCAGAACTGCTGAAATCATGGTATTTATTTTTCAGGTCAGCTCATATGTGCCTATTACTTGTTATCTTCACAAAAGTACCATTTATAGTTCTTCTCATTTCACTGTTTACATTGCTCCCATTTAAATTCTTACACATCTAAATAATGGTCAATGCATCTCAGCCGATTTTTAAAAAGCAAATTCTCTCTCAAATCGCCAAACAAAACTGTTTTGTGCAACACTGAAGGATTCCTTTACTACTGTTACTGTTACCTTTGCCATGTTCTGACCCTGATTTTCTGAGTACCTTTGAAATGTGATCCCCTCTGACATATTAGAAAAAAAACCTGAGAGATGTCTCTTCTACTGCCTAATCCCCGCACAGTTCCCCTGAAGACCCTGAGCATGCCTGTATCAAGATGGGGATGTATAAATTGAACTGCCGGTGAGGCCAGGAATTAATAGATCAAGCAGCAAAGAGAAGGCAGCTCAGCGAAATGATGCATGACATCTAGCAGAAAGAAGGCCACAGCTGGGTACAGTAAGCACTGCACCATTACTGCTGGACATGCATGTGGCAACTAATACAAAGCAAATGTTCAATTAGATTTACTTCCATACTCTGAATTTTACCATAAGCATAAACAGAAGACAGACACAAACCCCATTCCGGGGTCAGGGTGGGTAGGTAACACTTGAAATTACAGGGCTATTTTAGGAAAAGAAATTTAATGGAAAAGAAACTTTCTGGAACTTAGTTATATCGGCAGGATTACAAAGAGCTACCGACAGCAGAAAGCCTCCCAATATTTCTCCAGGTTTTTTATTCCGAAGGTCCCAATGCCCTGCATTTGAGTTAGATACTGAGTCTGGAGTAATCTGTTTAATAGGAGATCCATCACATTCAGCAGGAGAGCCCCTCAGAGGACTCATTAGACAGAAGGAAAGGCTCCTTTGGGAGTAGTGGAGACTATGTGGTATTCCAACATTAAAAAGAGTTTAAGAGATATCATCGAATGCCCAGCAGATCCTGGGGTCACCTCTGGGGACATAACTGTGAGTGAGACATGGTCTCCACCTTTGAGGAGCTCACAGACTGCAGCAGGAGACAGACAGAACAGGCCTATAGGATGCTTTATCTACCTTAAGAGGAGATACAGCATGGATAAAAAAAAAAAGAGAGAGAGAGAGAGAAAGCAGGTCCTTAACCACATTCCTCAGATACATTCCAGTGTATCTTAGCTTTTTCACTCCTTAAGGTGACTTACTTAACCTCTTTGAACCTCAGGATCCTATCTGTGAAGTGAATACAGTAATAATAATTCCTCATAAGTTGATGAAGAAGATGAAGGAGTTAACACGTGTAAAGCACCCCTGAACATGGTTTGGTACAAAGTAAGCATGTAAGTGTTAGTCTGATGGAGAGAAATGAACATTGTGGAAGTACACAGAAGAGCAGATTATTTTTTGGGCAGGAGACAGAGAGGACTTCCTCTCAGAAAGTGGCAGCAGATAAAAATGTCTACCATTTTATCTGGCAGTAAATAAAAGAATCTACCATTCCTAGGCTGATTCCCTCAAATGCATGATCTTACTTGTCACAATAGTGTTGCAAAGTACTAATAAATACCCCTGTTGTAGATGAGGATCTTGAAACTTGGATTAAGTCATCAACTCAATGTCACACAGCTACCAAGGGTAAGAGTCAAATTCACATGTGTTTCACTTCTAGAACCCAGATTCTTAAGCATTATGTTGTGCTCTGCTTTTGGGAGAGACTGTACGTGGAAGCCAAAGCTTCACCTCTTCAACATCCAGAGCCTGGAAGTACAGGTGAAAATCAAGCTTATTTTCACTGTGCTCCTTTCTGGAAGAGGAAGAGTGAGCAAGCTCTGATTTTTCCAGAGTGTCCTTGTCAATGGAAGGAAAGTGTCTCCCAGTAACAAGAAGTAGATCTGAGGGAGTCAAAATGAGATAATAATAATGATGGTAATCATTCAATATCACAGTAATCCAAGTCTATGCACCAACCAGTAATGCTGAAGAAGCTGAAGTTGAACGATTCTATGAAAATCTACAAGAACTTCTAGAACTAACACCAAAAAAAAATGTCCTTTTCATTATAGGGGACTGGAATGCAAAAGTAGCAACTCAAGAGATACCTGGAGTAATAGGCAAATATGGCCTTGGAGTACAAAACAAAGCTGGGCAAAAGCTAACAGTTTTGCCGAGAGAACTCACTGGTCATAACAAACACCCTCTTCCAACAGCACAAGAGAAGACTCTACACATGGACACCACCAGATGGTCAACACTGAAATCAGATTGATTGCATTCTTTGCAGCCAAAGATGAAGCTCTATACGGTCAGCAAAAACAAGACCAGGAGCAGACTGTGGTTCAGATCATGAGCTCCTGATTGACTAGTTCAGACTTAAATTGAAGAAACAAGGGAAAATCACTAGACCATTCAGGTGTGACCTAAATCAGATCCCTTAGGATTATACAGTGGAGGTGACAAATAGATTTAAGGGATTAGATCTGATAGAGTGCCTGAAGAGCTATGGATGGAGGTTCATGACTTTGTGCAGGCGGCAGTGATGAAGACCATCCCCAAGAAAAAGAAATGCAAAAAGGCAAAATGGTTGTCTGAGGAGGTCTTACAAATAACTGAGAAAAGAAGAGAAATTAAAGGCAAAGGAGAAAAGGAAAGATATACCCATTTGAATGCAGAGTTCCAAAGAATAGCAAGGAGAGATAAGAAAGCCTTCCTCAGTGATAAATGCAAAGAAATAGAGGAAAACAGTATAATGGGAAAGACTAGAGATCTCTTCAAGAAAATTAGACAATATTGTAAAGTAATTAGCCTCCAACTAATAAAAACCAAAGAACTAAACAGACATTTCTCCAAAGAAGACATACAGATGGCTAACAAACACATGAAAAGATGCTCAACATCACTCATTATCAGAGAAATGCAAACCAAAACCACAATGAGGTACCATTACACGCCAGTCAGGATGGCTGCTATCCAAAAGTCTACAAGCAATAAATGCTGGAGAGGGTGTGGAGAAAAGGGAACCCTCTTACACTGTTGGTGGGAATGCAAACTAGTACAGCCGCTATGGAAAACAGTGTGGAGATTTCTTAAAAAACTGGAAATAGAACTGCCATATGACCCAGCAATCCCACTTCTGGGCATACACACTGAGGAAACCAGATCTGAAAGAGACACGTGCACCCCAATGTTCATCACAGCACTGTTTATAATAGCCAGGACATGGAAGCAACCTAGATGCCCATCAGCAGATGAATGGATAAGGAAGCTGTGGTACATATACACCATGGAATATTACTCAGCCGTTAAAAAGAATTCATTTGAACCAGTCCTAATGAGATGGATGAAGCTGGAGCCCCTTATACAGAGTGAAGTAAGCCAGAAAGATAAAGAACATTACAGCATACTAACACATATATATGGAATTTAGAAAGGTGATAACGATAACCCTATATGCAAAACAGAAAAAGAGACACAGAAATACAGAACAGACTTTTGAACTCTGTGGGAGAAGGTGAGGGTGGGATATTTCAAAAGAACAGCATGTATACTATCTATGGTGAAACAGATCACCAGCCCAGGCTGGATGCATGAGACAAGTGCTCCGGCCTGGTGCACTGGGAAGACCCAGAGGAATCGAGTGGAGAGGGAGGTGGGAGGGGGGGGTCGGGATTGGGAATACATGTAAATCCATGGCTGATTCGTATCAATGTATGACAAAACCCATTGGAAAAAAAAAATAATAATAAAAAGAAAAGAAAAAAAAATAAATGGAAAAAAAATAATAAAGTTAAAAAAAATTAGAGATACCAAGGGAAAATTTCATGTAAAGCTGTGAACAATAAAGGACAGAAATGGTATGGACCTTACAGAAGCAGAAGATATTAAGAAGAGGCGGCAAGAATGCACAGAAGAACTATACAAAAAAGATCTTAATGACCCAGATAACTGCGATGGTGTGATCACTCACCTAGAACCAGACATCCTGGAATGTGAAGTCAAGTGGGCCTTAGGAAGCATCACTACAAACAAAGTGAGTGAAGCTGATGGAATTCCAGTTGAGCTATTTCAAATCCTGAAAGATGATGCTATGAAAGTGCTGCACTCAATATTCCAGTAAATTTAGAAAACTCAGCAGTAGCCACAGGATTGGAAAAGGTCTATTTTCATTACAATCCCAGAGAAAGGCAATGCCAAAGAATGTTCAAACTACCACACAATTGCCTTCATCTCACACGCTAACAAAGTAATGCTAAAAATTCTTCAAGCCAGGCTTCAACAGTACATGAACAGTGAACTTCCAGATGTTCAAGCTGGTTTTAGAAAAAATTGCCAACATCCACTGGATCATCGAAAAAGCAAGAGAGTTCCAGAAAAACATCTACTTCTGCTTTATTGACTTTGACTGTGTGGATCACAACAAACTCTGGAAAATTCTTCAAGAGATGGGAATACCAGATCCCCTGATCTGCCTCCTGAGAAATCTGTATGCAGGTCAAGAAGGAACACTTAGAACTGGACATGAACAGCAGACTGGTTCCAAATCCGGAAAGGAGTGCATCAAGGGTGTATAGTGCCACCCTGTTTATTTAACTTATTTGCAGAGTTCATCACGTGACATGCTGGACTCGATGAAGCACAAGCTGGAATCAAGATTGCTGGAAGAAATATCAATAACCTCAGACATGCAGATGACACCACCCTTATGGCAGAAAGGGAAGAAGAACTAAAGAGCCTCTTGATGAAAGTGAAAGAGGAGAGTGAAAAAGTTGGCTTAAAACTCAACATTCAGAAAACTAGACCATTGCATCTAGTTCCCATCAATTCACGGCAAATAGATGGGGAAACAATGGAAACAGTGAGAGACTATTTTGGGGGCTCCAAAATCACTGCCAATGGTGACTATAGCCATGAAATTACAGACACTTGCTCCTTGGAAGAAAAGCTATGGCCAACCTAGGCAGCATATTAAAAAGCAGAGATATTACTTTGGTCACAACAGTTTCTCTAGTTAAAGCTATGGTTTTTTCCAGTAGTCATGTATGGATGTGAGAGTTGGACTATAAAGAAACTGAGTGTGAAGAATCGATGCTTTTGAATGGTGGTATTGGAGAAGACTCTTGAGAGTCCCTTGGACTGCAAGGAGATCCAGCCAGTCCATCCTAAAGAAGTCAGTCCTGAATATTCATTGGAGGGACTGATGCTGAAGCTGAAACTTCAATATTTTGGCCACCTGATGCAAAGAACTGACTCATTTGAAAAGACCCTGATGCTGGGAATTATTGAAGGTAGAAGGAGAAGGCGATGTTGGAGGATGAGATGATTGGATGGCATCACCAACTCTATGGACATGAGTTTGAGTAGGCTCCAGGAGTTGGTGATGGACAGGGAATCCTGGTGTGCTGCAGTCTGTGGGGTCCCAAAAAGTTGGACACAACTGAGCAACTGAACTGAATGATGGTAATAATAAAAATAGTGAAGCTACTGAAAGAGTCCTAGAAACAGTGAAAATCCTGACTTACCATTTTAATTAGTCCCTGGAGGTTCTTTTGTTTTTTTTTAGGCCTTTCCCTTAACTTGAACATTTCAGCCTTGATACATTGGGATGGGTCAGGGTAGATAACACTTCCTGACTTTTGATTTAATTACACTGGTGGCATCCCATACATTAAAAAAAAAAAAAAAAAAATCTCTCAACTCTATTAACACTTTGCTGCTGCTGCTGCTGCTGCTGTCACATCAGTCATGTCTGACTCTCTGAGACCCCATAGATGGCAGCCCACCAGGCTCCTCCATCCCTGGGATTCTCCAGGCAAGAATATTGGAGTGGGTTGCCATTTCCTTCTCCAATGCATGAAAGTGAAAAGTGAAAATGAAGTCGCTCAGTCGTGTCTGACTCTTTGCAACCCCATGGACTACAGACCACCAGGCTCCTCTGTCCATGGAATTTTCCAGGCAAGAGTACTGGAGTGGGTTGCCATTGCCTTCTCAATTAGGAAGGGCTACACTGACATCAACTAAGGAACATTTCATTCACTTAGGAAAGAATGCTTAGAGAAAACAGGAAATTCTCTAGATACATATGTAATTCTACACAGTGAAATTCACAGAATGTCACTTAACTCAAAGTCATGGGCTGATTGGAAAGAATCGTTGCCTGACTGCTAAAAGAACTGACTATTCTTTATCTCGTTTAAATCTTTCCTTCTTAAGGATTATGTAGGATGTTATCTCTAAGAGTCACAGTTCTCTTCAACTGCCAAGCTTTCTTTTTACTCTCAGAGAGCTTTCAGCAGAAGACACTGTTCTAGTTTTTGAGAGCACAAGGATTACACATCAAGGCCTAACATCATAGCAGAAGGATCCAGAGGGCTCTGGAATGGCCCAGAGCGAGAAGACTCCAAGAAGGTGCCTTGAGAGAACTTGATAATTGTTCATTCATATTAAGTCTCTGAGGGAAGAAAAAGATTTTAGGCAACCAAAGTGCTGGCCAAACTTTGCCCCTGACTTAGGAAAATGCTGTAAAGGCAATCTGCAAGTGGCCCTCTTTCCCAAAATGCTTTTGCCTATAACAAAGAGGAAAGCAGACTTCAAAGAGCTTGGGCCTGTGTGCAAGAACTTTATCAGGAGAAAATGCCACAGGATGTGTTTCTTCTCCTCCCACACTTGTAATCACTAATCATCACGTTTTAATTAGAGGTCCTGCTTGTATAACATGCCAGAGCTAACAGACTGCTAAAATAGAGAGATGAAAACTTACACTCCTTTAAAAGGCATATATAAGATTTAATTTAAAATAGTCTATTTCTAGATATATAGTCTAGTATAATTCTAGATCTAGTTACATATATATGTACATATATATATATAATTGAATAATTATGCTATTCACCTGTAAAATAATACAATATCATAAATCAACTATATTTCAAAAAGCAAAATATCTTTTTACATGTTGGCAGTATTTAATATATGATTTAAATGTGCATATTTCTATGAAATTAATGATTTTATATTCACTTAGGTCACACAGATCCTAGAGTAACTCATAATGACTCAGTCTTCCTTGTTTGGGCAGTGCACACACCCTTCTTCAGTTCAATGGCATTTTAGAAGTTTTTCAAAGTACATAGAATTGAGTAAAATTGTGCATGATAGAGTAAAATTGTTCACTGTCTTATGAGCTGGAGTAAAATTGTAATCATTTTATTTGGGGACATAATAAAATCTTAAGAGATATTTAATTCAGGTATATTTTCTCCTTGATAATTAGTCTCAACTCCCACATTCTCTAGATTTTTTAGAGTAGAAATCTATGATAGTATATCCATCAGAGGACTATATTTAACTTGAATTTTATGTTTTATTTAAGTATACTAATTTTTATTTTTTGATTCCTAAAGGTATTAGAACTATCATAACAATGTGCTTTCTTGTATATACCTTTGAAAATAATTAACGAAAAAGTCTTATTCTAGAGCAAATTTAAAAGTTTATTCATTTATTTTTATTGAGGTTGACATAAAACATTATAAATTATGATCCTTTCAGCTGTACAACATGATTCAATATTTATACATATTGCAAAATGATCACCACAGTAAGTTTGGTTAACATCCATCACCATACATGCTTAAAATTTTTATTTTTTATTTTTTTCTTTATGTTTTTCTTTTTTTCCATTTATTTTTATCAGTTGGAGGCTAATCACTTTACAATATTGTAATGGTTTTTGCCATACATTGACATGAATCAGCCATGGATTTACATGTGTTCCCCATCCCGATCCCCCCTCCCGCATTCCTCTCCATCCCATCCTTCTGGGTCTTCCCAGTGCACCAGCCCTGAGCATTTGTCTCATGCATCCAACCTGGGCTGGTGATCTGTTTCACCCTTGATAGTATACTTGTTTCAATGCTGTTCTCTCGAAACATCTCACCCTCGCCTTCTCCCACAGAGTCCAAAAGTCTGTTCTGTACATCTGTGTCTCTTTTTCTGTTTTACATATAGGGTTATCATTAACATCTTTCTAAATTCCATATATATGCACTAGTATACTGTATTGGCGTTTATCTTTCTGGCTTACTTCACTCTGTATAAGGGGCTCCAGTTTCATCCATCTCATTAGAACTGATTCAAATGAATTCTTTTTAATGGCTGAATAATATTCCATGGAGTATATGTACCACAGCTTCCTTATCCATTCGTCTGCTGATGGGCATCTAGGTTGCTTCCATGTCCTGGCTATTATAAACAGTGCTGTGATGAACACTGGGGTACATGTGTCTCTTTCAGATTTGGTTTCCTCTGTGTGTATGCCCAGAAGTGGGATTGCTGGGTCATATGGCAGTTCTATTTCCAGTTTTTTAAGGAATCTCCATACTGTTCTCCATAGCGGCTGTACTAGTTTGCATTCCCACCAACAGTGTAAGAGGGTTCCCTTTTCTCCACACCCTCTCCAGCATTTATTGCTTGTAGACTTTTGGATAGCAGCCATCCTGACTGGCGTGTAATGGTACCTCATTGTGGTTTTGATTTGCATTTCTCTAATAATGAGTGATGTTGAGCATCTTTTCATGTGTTTGTTAGCCATCTGTATGTCTTCTCTGGAGAAATGTCTGTTTAGATCTTTGGCCCATTTTTTGATTGGGTCATTTATTTTTCTGGCATTGAGCTGCAGGAGTTGCTTGTATATTTTTGAGATTAATCCTTTGTTGCTTCATTTGCTATTATTTTCTCCCAATCTGAGGGCTGTGTTTTCACCTTGCTTATAGTTTCCTTTCTTATGCAAAAGCTTTTAAGTTTCATTAGGTCCCATTTGTTTAGTTTTGCTTTTATTTCCAATATTCTGGGAGGTGGGTCATAGAGGATCTTGCTGTGATTTATGTCGGAGAGTGTTTTGCCTATGTTCTCCTCTAGAAGTTTTATAGTTTCTGGTCTTACATTTAGATCTTTAATCCATATTGAGCTTATTTTTGTGTATGGTGTTAGAAAATGTTCTAGTTTCATTCTTTTACAAGTGGTTGACCAGTTTTCCCAGCACCACTTGTTAAAGAGGTTGTCTTTTGTCCATTGTATATCCTTGCCTCCTTTGTCAAAGATAAGGTGTCCGTAGGTAAGTGGATTTATCTCTGGGCTTTCTGTTTTGTTCCATTGATCTATATTTCTGTCTTTGTGCCAGTACCATACTGTCTTGATGACTGTGGCTTTGTAGTAGAGCCTAAAGTCAGGCAGGTTGATTCCTCCAGTTCCATTCTTCTTTCTCAAGATTGCTTTGGCTATTCGAGGTTTTTTGTATTTCCATACAAATTGTGAAATTATTTGTTCTAGTTCTGTGAATAATACTGTTGGTAGCTTGATAGGGATTGCATTGAATCTATAGATTGCTTTGGGTAGTATAGTCATTTTCACAATATTGATTCTTCCAATCCATGAACACTGTCTATTTCTCCATCTATCTGTATCCTTTTTGATTTCTTTCATCAGTGTTTTATAGTTTTCTATGTATAGGTCTTTTGTTTCTTTAGTTCGATATACTCCTAAGTATTTTATTCTTTTTGTTGCAATGGTGAATGGTATTGTTTCCTTAATTTCTCTTTCTGTTTTCTCATTGTTAGTGTATAGGAATGCAAGGGATTTCTGTGTGTTAATTTTATATCCTGCAACTTTACTATATTCATTGATTAGCTCTAGTAATTTTCTGGTAGAATCTTTAGGGTTTCCTATGTAGAGGATCTTGTCATCTGCAAACAGTGACAGTTTTACTTCTTCTTTTCCTATCTGGATTCCTTTTATTTCTTTTTCTGCTCTGATTGCTGTGATCAAAACTTCCACTACTATTCAACATAGTTTTGGAAGTTTTGGCCACAGCAAAATTTTTATTTTAATTCAAGATACATATGTCATTGCTTACACAGTTAAACTTATTTACCTAGAAGATTTTTCTACCTTTAAATATTGATTACTTTGAAATGATTTTTCCTAATTGTGTATCACATTGCACCCACTTCTCCTAGAATACCTCTAGTAACAGAAAATTATCAAAAGGAAAGCAAAGCTAATAATGAGCCTCTATGCAAGAGTAACATGCTTTTATTTTTCCATTTGTTTTTATTAGTTGAAGGCTAATTACTTTATACTATTGTAGTGGTTTTTGTCATACATTGACATGAATTAGCCATGGATTTACATGTATTCCCCATCCCGATCCCCCCTCCCACCTCCCTCTCTACCTGCTTTTAAAAATTGAAAAAAATTAGATACAGGATCTGAAGATAGGTTACACTTATATTAATGCAAACCAGCATTTGGTTTTTATAGTTTTCCTGCTATTCTGTGGCATGGGATGATTGTTGTTGTTGGTTAGTAGCTAAGTTGTGTCTGACTCTTTGGCAACCCCACAGACTGTAGCCCACCAAGCTCCTTTGTCTGTGGGATTTCCCAGGCAAGAATACTAGAGTGACTTGCCATTTCCTTCTCCAGGGGATCTTCCTGACCCAGGGATCAAACCTGTGTCTCCTGCATTGACAAGCAGATTCTTTACCACTGAACCACCCGTGGATTATGTAATTTGCCCTAAATGTTATAGCCAGTAAGTTGTTAAACCAAGATTTCAAAGGCAGTCTGGCTCTAGAATCTGAGTTGGTAGCCACTGTGTGAAGTGATTTATCAATGTCAAGCTTCCTCTTTCTGCTCTACCACCAAAACATTTGAAATTGTGCCTCTCCAAAAATATCCAGAATCTATTGCTACACTACTAAGGAACTTAAAGATATTCAATATTATAAAATGGCTAGACTTTATTTTGTTTAAAATATTTATACTACAAAACTAATATACATTGTATACAAAAATTCAAATAATAAAAGTGTGTTCAAAGTAAAAAGTAAAGATTGGGAGATTAGGATTGACTTGTACACAGTGCTATATCTAAAATAGATAACCAAAAAGGACCTACTGTATAACACAAGGAATGCTGCTCAATATTCTGTGATAACTTAAGTGGGAAAATAATTTGGAGAAAAATAGATACATGTAAATGTATAACTGAATTACTTTGCTGTACACTTGAAACTATTACAACATTGTTAACCAACATGAACCAATGTTAAAAAAAAATGTAAAAGAAAGTAAAAAGCCGTAGCCTGACTTTTAAGACTCTCATTTTACAGGTGATTAATTTGTTTATCTATGTCTTACAATTTATTCCCAGTGCTTATCCGATAGCCTTGCTTCCCTTTGGCTACTCCTCACCTACCCTACATCACTATTTCTCATTGGCTGGACTGCTTTCTGCAGACAATTCAAGATTCCCTGCTGATGCTGTGGCTAAATGTGATCTCTTTCTCACTCTTATCTTGAAAGTTCCTGAAAACCAAAGACCACATGTGAGTTCTGTAACCATGTGCATCTTTCCTCACCACATGAGACAGAAAACAACCTAAGTGGCACATATGATCACATATGTACTATGTAGTCATGTGTAGTATATAGTTCTATATGACTACATATGACTACATCCAAGAAATATCAACCATGTCTAAGCACCTTACCTGCCTCCTGAGAAACCTGTATGCAGGGTCAAGAAGAAATAGTTAAAACCAGACATGGAACAATAGAATGGTTAAAAATAGGGAAAGGAGCATATTAAGGCTATATATTGTTACCCTGCTTATTTAACTTATATGCAGAGTACATCATGTGAAGTGCTGGGCTAGATGAAGCACAAGATGGACTCAAGATTGCTAGGAGAAATATCAGTAACCTCAGATATGCAGATGACACCACCTTTATGGCAGAAAGCAAAGAGGAATTAAAGATCCTCTTGATGAAGGTGAAAAAGGGGAGTGAAAAAGCCAGTTAAAACTTAACATTCGAAAAATGAAGATCATGGTATCCAGTTCCATCACCTCATGGCAAATAGATGGGGAAACAATGGAAACAGTAGGGACTTTATTTTCTTGGGCTCCAAAATCACTGCAGATGGTGACTGCAGCTGTGAAATTAAAAGACACCTTCTCCTTGGAAGAAAAGCAATGACCAACCTAGACAACATATTAAAAAGCAGAAACATTACTTTGCCAACAAAGGTCCATATGGTCAAAGCTATGGTTTTTCCAGTAGTCATATATGGATGTGAGAGCTGGACAACAAAAAGTACTGAGCACTGAAGAATTGATACTTTCAAACTGTGGTGTTGCAAAAGATTTTTGAGGGTCCCTTGGACTGCAATAGATCAAACCAATTAATCTTAAAGGAAATCAACCCTGAATATTCATTGGAAGAACTGATGCTGAAGCTGAAGCTTCAGTACTTTGGCCACCTGAATCAAAGAGCTGATTCATTGGAAAAGACCTTGATGCTGGGAAAGATTGAAGGTGAGAGGAGAAGGGGACGACAGATGAGATGGTTGAATGGCATCACCAACTCAGTGGACATGAGTTTGAGCAAGCTGCAGGAGACGGTGAAGGACAGGCAAGCCTGGTGTGCTGCAGTCCCTGGGGTCACAAGGAGTCAGACACGACTGAGCGATGGAACAATAACAACAATAAGTGGAAAGAATTTGCTCAAGTTTTGATGAATTAGCTGGAAAGTTTTGATATTTTACAGTTTGAAGATATTTCATAGAAAATCTAATCCAAACTATTATTTTATATATGAGAAAGCAGAGACTCAAAGAAATGCAGAGGATGGAAAGCGTACTTTGAAATTAAACAGATAAACATTTAAATCCTGGCTCTGCCTGCAACTAGCTGGCTGTGCAATCTTATCAGTTTCCCTAATCTTTCTGATTGTCAGTTTTCTTTTCTATTAATATAAAACTGCAAGGATTATCGCATTTTACCCATTGCCACTATCACCAATCTTTCTAATGTAAACCCCCACAATCCCTTGCCTGGTTTCTGAATAGCTTCCTGACTTTTACTTCTTATAATTTCTTCTCCATTCAACACCCAAGGTGAACTTTCATAAAACACAAATCAGATCACATCACACTTAGTCCTTCAAAGACTTTTCATTTCAGAGTAAAATCCTATAAAGCCTTGTGTGAGCTGACCTCTGCCTTTCCTGGATTCACATCTCTTCTTGGCCCCTCTCCAGCCACACGAGTCCTTTCTTTTCCTGGAACATGCAAAATATGTTCTGGCTTGAGAAATTTGATTAATTGTTTCTGTGTCTGGGGTGCCGTCTGCCTAGTTCTCCTCTGAATAGTTCCATGTCATTCTTTAGGTCCAAATACTCACTTCCATCCATTGTCACTCTCTAGGATAACCTTACATATTAACTTCTGTATATCATATTAATCTTTAAAAATTTTACAGCATTTATCATTATCTGTAATTGTCCTGTTTTTAAAAAATGTGTTTATTTTAAACTATCCATATCTCTTTGTATACAAGATTGTTATTGTATCAGAACAACATCTAACACACAGGAACAATTCTCAGATTTTAGGTATTCTGATTTATAACAATACCAGCACACATAACTTTTGATGTGAGATCATGGAAGTAGCTACTTGTTCCCATGGGATTTCCTTTGGGCTAGCAGTCAAATTTTAGACCTTTTGTACCTCCCTGTGACTGGGAAGGTCAGATCATGATAAGGAGGGGACAATGCTAGCTCAGGACCAGAGGATAGTGAAGAGTGGACTGGAGGAAGTCTGGGGGACATAGCCAGGGCCAAGAGAGTCAGTGTCAGTAATGGTGAGTACTGTCAAGGTCTGAGTATAAATTTGGTTTGGATCTTCCTCCTTCCCCAATTGTTACTCATACCCCTGACTATACTCCAGGGGGTTAGAAGTTAAGTACACAGAGTTTAGGATAGTGAATGCTTTCTATTACTATCTTCAGCTTTCAATTACCAGGTGCTTTTGACTTTGGCTAGAAGAAGGCTAAAGCATCTGCTTCAGGCAATTTTTAAGCCATGAAACGCCATCACTAAACTGACCATGAGGCTTTTCAGGAGGTAAGAATTCAAGGACTGATCCCAAAATAGCATGTTCACAGAATACAAGAGCTTTTGAAACTCTGCACTACACTCTGCAGTCTCTACCCTCTAGTGCTTTGATGACCCAATTTCAAAACCTTGCCCAAGCCTGGACTCTTCCTGTTTAGAGAAGTTCTCAGAAGGAGGTCAGTAAAAGCTGAAAATGGATCAGACCTGGGCAAAGGCCAGCAATACAGGGTCTGAGGTTGGCAGCAGGGAGTTGCCCAGTGAGCAAGAGGCAAACTAACAAAACACCTTCAGGATTTATAGTGATCCTTCAGAGCTGGACGCTTCTTTCTTCTTTGACATACAGCGTTGTATAATTTTAAGGTGTATGATATAATGAATTGGTATGGTATTTATTTCAGGGTGATGGCCATAATCTAGTTAGCATCCATCACATCACATAGTCGCAAGTTCTTTTTTTCTCATGTGGGGAACTTTTCAGATCTACTCTCTTCCTTCCTTCTTTCTGTGCTCAGTCTTGTCTGACTCTTTTCAACCTCATGGGTAGAAGCCTGCCAGGCTCAGGGAAATTCTTTATCACTGCACAACCTGGGAAGCCCAATCTAAACTCCCTTAAGAGTTTTCAAATAGGCAATACACTATTATTAACTAGAGTCACCCTGTTGTCTATTACATCCCAGAACCTTCTTCTAACTAGTAGTTTATACCTTTTGAACACCTTCCTATTTTGCCCACTCACCAGGCCCTGTCTCTAGCAACCACCAATCTGTTCTCTATATTTTTGAGTTCAGTGTTGTTGTTTTTTAATTTAATTTAAGATTCCATAAATGAGTGAGATTGTATGGTATTTGTCTTTCTCTGCCTGATTTATGTCACTTAGCATAATGCCATCAAGGTCCATTCATGTTGTTGCAAATGGATGTATTTCCTTCTTTTTAATGGCTGAAGATTATCTCATTTTATATATTTTTATATGCATTCTCTTTATTCATTCATCTATTAATGGACGCTTAGGTTGTTTATATATCTTGACTAATGCTGCAAAGAATATTGGGCTTCCCAGGTAGCACTAGTGGTAAAGAACCAGCCTGCCAATGCAGAAGACTAAGAGACATGGGTTCTATCTGGGTCAGGAAGATCTCCTGGAGGAGGGAATGGCAGCCCTCTCCAGTTTTCTTGCCTGGAGAATCCCACAGAGAGAGGAGCCTGGGGGACTACAGTCCATGGGGTCACAAAGAGTCAGACATGACTGACGCGACTTAGCTTGCACACACATATGCATTTTCTTTATCCACTCATCTGTTGATGGACACTTAGAGCATTTGTTTCCATACCTTGACTAATGCTGCAAAGAATATGGAAGTACAGATATCTCTTTGGGATAGTAATTTTGTTTCCTTCAAATCTATACCCAGAAGTAGAACTGTTGGATTGTATAATAGTTATATTTTTAATTTTTGGAAGAACTTCCATACTGTTTTCCATAATGGATGCACAAGTGCTCCTTACTGGCATTTATTATTTCTTATCCTTTTGATGAAAAATTTATCTCATAATCTTAATAATGAAACATGCTTCCTGTGCTCTTTATGATCAATAAGGAGGATGCACTCTCAACCTGAGAGCTTATTCTGGGTCTTATATTTATTATTTCTGATCAACAGCACAGAAGCTTCTCTCCTCCCTCCTACCCTGCTTTGCTTGATCCTAATTATCCCCACCTTACTCAGTCAGGTGCATTTTGGGAACAGAGTGACAGAAGGGACAGTTAGCTATGGAGCAGGAGTTACCATATTCTACTTTCAAGTACAGATGAAGCCAATACCACAGTTGTACAGCCTCGTGGGACCTGCCTGTTGATCTTAGGTCTTAGATACTTTGATCTTCCTGCATCCATGAGGATCATGATGAAGCAGGCACTTAGAATTGAGACTCTCAGGACTGATGTTGGGGTAGCAGTGGTAAGGGTAGAATATGGGAGGTATGGCAACCAGATCAGCCTTTGGTAATGAGGACATAAGAGAAGGCAAGAGCCCCACTTGAATTTCATGACCTATTTCTCTGCTCCCTTATCTCTGTTCTTTCAGGGGCAAAGTCCTCCCATGGTAGGTCTGTGGTACTTCTACAGTTAGATGCAGAAAACCATTTCAGAACCTTCACCTCTCTTATCCTCTCAGGTCTGGCCAGAGCATTTCCAACACCATTACTCAAGAGAACATCTTCCTGACACTGTGTTGTGCCTCCCTTTTACCCTTTTGCTCTTCCTCTCTCAAACCCTGCTGGCAGATATCAGCAGGTCCATCTTGAGCTTTGCTTAGACCTCTTGGGGAAAGCTTATTTGAATCTCCAGTTTCTGCTTTGACTTCCTTTCTGCCAAAAAAGACTTCATTTGGTATAAAATCACACAGAATAAACCCCAAATTATTACAATCCAGTCGTTTCCTAAATTTACCCTCAAATATTCCACAACACGTTCAGTTGCTGTTTTCTCAGTGTGGAAGGCTCTTTTTCATGTCCTTCACACAGGGGGCTCTTCTCAAAGGTCACCTTCTCATACGAGTCTTCACTGATTACAAGCTCAACTGGTCTCCTTTGTTGTTGTTCCCTCTCCTTTTATCCTTCATAGTGTTTCTCCTAATGGATAGTTTAAATAAGCAATATGTCTACTTGTTTAATATCTGTCTTCTAAGTTAGACTATGTGTTCCATGGACAAGAATAATTTAAGTTCTGTGCACCCTTGTCTACACAATGCCTGGTAGAGGGCCCGGTGGATGCTGGGTGCTCAGTACAGTGGGAAGTAGCACAACACAATAATTAAGCATATGAACTCTGGAATTAGATCTCTTGAGTTGAAATTCTGCTTTTATAACTCACTTTGTGGCCCAGGTTCATTAACATGAACCAATTTGTTCTTCAATTTTCCCATCAGTACTATGAGACAATAATATTTAACTCATAGCGCCATTGTGAGCATACATAAAATGTTTGGTACAATGCCTGTCAAGTTATAAGTGTCAATAAATGCTAATTAATGTTGGGATGTCTGGGTTTAGAGTCCTAGCAAGGGCTGTGATGAAATGACATAGAGCCCAGGGAGTAAACATTGCCTATATAGTGAACTTTTCTGACCACCGAGTGCTGAAAAACCTCAAAAATAACTTTCCAGGTTAGAGAACTAAGAAACAGAAATTAATGCATTTAACCATTTGGCAAACATTTATCATAGGCTTTATATGAGTACCAGGTGCTATGCGGGGTATTATATGCTAGAAGTCATAAGTGACTTTGTGGGTATTGGTGGCAGAAAGTCAGGTGATTCAAATGTAGGTAATGAGGGAGCTCACACTTCCTGAAACACTGGTTTAAACCACGGGTTTCAATATTTTTCTATCTCAGTGCACGAGAATCATAACATCTCCCGACAATAAGAGACTGACTATGGCAGTGATGTTCTTGGCGGGGGGCAGGAAGCACTGAGAAGGAACCTGTGTGTTTGAAGTAACCTCATCTCCAGAGAGACTGATGTGGCCTCTATAGGAGAGGAGACTATCTCCCATCCTGTCAAGAGCCTTTGCAAGCACGGGCAGCAAAGCAGACGCATGAGATACATACAGCGTTTACTATGGAACACAATAAAAGCAAATGCACACACACAGGCTTAACTGACAACACTGATGACGCAGCGGCTGGCAGTATTGGGGACGAGAGGGGGGTGCTCAGGGGAGAATTCATCCATGGCCTCCTTTCTCAGTGGAATCCAGGTCAGGTGGAGAAGGGGCAGCATGGAAGGATGTCAGCCCTGCTGAAGGGGAGAGGGTGTCAGCAAGCGACTTCCGCTGTAGCCCCAGCTCTGCCACCTTCTATCTCAGTCCTCACTGCTTGTACGGACATATCAATACCCTCTCACTATGCTATCTTGAGCTCTGGATCATTCTCGATTCTTTCTTCTCTCCATTGAAAGGTAACTAACTGCCCTGAGTCTCATTCCTTCAGTGCCCTAGTTGTTCCTAGAGGGTAACCTTTGCTAATGGATTGTCAAAGTATCCAGAAAACATGAAATAATTCAAACTGTTACCCCTGCCCCTTACACATACGCAGAATGCCCAAGCCTTTGGAAGGTCCAAAGATGAGGCACTAAATTCTGTTGATCACGTTATGCTAGTAAGAAGAAAACAGGCAGCCTTATTTTTCTCTATTGACAAATGCAAGCTCTTAACAGAAGTTATCATGACAGCCAACAGTTTTTGAACTTTAAGTACAAATTAACAGTCAAATAGTCACAAGGACATTTTCTGAAGTAGGTCTTCTTATTCATACTTTACCTAAGACAAAACAGAGGCTCAGAGAAGTTAACTCATACAGCTACTAAGTGGCCATGCCAGGGTTTTAATCCAGGTTGTTTGGCCCCTGAGTCACTTGACTAACTCTTGTGGAGCACACCAGTGATACTTCCTCCCAGGCTGGACCATACGTGCTCAAGGGCTTGTGCTCTTAATTCAGGTAAGCACTTCTGGGTAAGAGCAAGCCTAATTTTAGTAGCATCTTCAATTTCAGGAGAACTGGTAGACTGAATTAGGAGCTTCGTCTCAAAGCCAATCCAATTTTCCACATTTAAAATCCAAACAGGCTTGATGTTTCTAAGACCATATAAGGGTATTTTGGATATACTATGAGTGTTTCCATTGAACTTCATGTCATCTTTTAGTTTCAGAAGAAATTATTCCCGAATAACCTCAACATGAGAGTTCTCTTTTCTTTCCCATGTGAATGCTTAAATTGGTCTTAGGTCACCTTGGAATTATGTCATTTCTCAACAACTTAAATGTGACACTTCAATACAATCCCTTTAGTTCTGTTTCATTTCTTTTCACTTGAATAATGTTGACTTGACATTTTCATCTCCAGGATGAGAAATAACACAAGTAAAAATCATTCTATATTTTATCAGCTTTCCCCCAAGCTTATTGTGCAGCAAAAGTCACATTCTACAAATCTCGTTTCCTCACTAGTTTTTTTTTTTTTTTTTTTTTTTTTTTTTTTTACAGGGGATTGAGGGAGAGGCATTTTTCAAAATTGTAAAAGTCAGGGGACCTCTGTATTATTTCTGCATATTCCTGTATATCTCTAATTGTTTCAAAATAATTTTTAAATTGTGAAATATACACAGAGAGTATGTTAGCGAATATGTGTGGTTTAAAGGGAACACGTTTGTGAACATAGATGTCCACCACCCTGATTAAAAAACAACATCCCCAGCGCCTTAGAAGCCTGCTTCCCATCTTGCCATGTGCCCCTTTCCAGTTACATCTTCTTGTCTCATACCTGGAGGGACTATCTTCCTGCCTCAGTTTTGACCAGAACTTAAAAATGGTGCAACTAGAGGCAGGCAGGACTGGCTAGTTTGAGAGTCAGAAAGCTCATGAGCAATGCAAATCTATCTGGCTCCAAAGAATTGACTATAGCAGTTAGCAAACAGTCTGAGCTTTTCCAATTTGTGTTACTGAGGGGCAGCTTCTTTCATTCCTTGACCGTTTTTACTCTAAATTCATTGTCTCTTACCCATTATAGACATTCTACTATATATGTTTGAGTATGAGTCGGAATGGGGCAGAGGGGAGAGTGTGGGGAATGGTAGATATAGGTTTTAGTCAGTTTGAAGATCAGTTCAGTCATAAACTGACAACATTGGTGTGAGTTCTTTTTTAAAATAAAGAAAGATTGGCTTATGCATAACCTATTTGTTCTTTTTCCTTAGTACAATTACTGTATTAGAAGTGGAGTTCTCTACCTCTCCAATATTTGCTATGTAGGCTTTATCTCCTGAGGATCACTAGGGAGGAATTAATGATTCTGAATGCTGTCCCGTCCTTCCAAGAAGCTGGAGTGCCTTGATCCTAGTAGGAGATGATTTATTAGTTTGACTCTCAAAAGAGGCTTCTGATGGCAATCCACCCTAAGATGAACTCTTCTAATTTGTGGTGAGGGTCACATGCATGGGTGCTAAGTTGCTTCAGTCATGTCTGACTCCTTGAGACCCTATGGACTGTAGTCTGCCGGGTTCCTCTGTCCATGGTATTCTCCAGGCAAGAATGATGGAGTGGGTTGCCATACCCTCCTCCAGGGGATCTTCCCAAACCAGGGATTGAACCTGTGTCTCCTGTGACTCCTACATTGCAGGTGAATTCTTTACCACTGAGCCACAGGGGAAAGCCCAAGGGTCACATAAGGAGACGCAATCATCTTATCTTCCCTTGTATCCCTCAGCTGCTTTCTATGAGAAGTTCTCACAGAGATTATGAGATAGGGCAATAGTGTGGTTGAACTGGGAGGGATTGTATAAAGTAAATAGGAATACAATTCTTATATACTTGAACTAGAGATGTTGCATTGTGTATTCTCTGAATGTTGGTGGGAATCATAAGATCAGAAAAATTCCTAAAGATTTTTTTTGCCAGATTTGTGCTTGTATTCTGTGTATTATTTCATAATTCCAAATCACAGCCCTCACAGCTTACGTGCGTGCATGCGTGTGTTTGTGTGTGTAAGGGAGAGGGGGCAGGAAGGGAGCACACAAAGTCCTGTGATAGTAAATGAATGGATTTGAAGATTATTTCAATCACACAAGATACTTTAATTTACCTTTGTAGTACACAGGTTTTTTTTTAATACAGATGCTAATTACATAGTCTTATATAATTAAGATTATGATGCCTCTGAAACATCAGTTTCTGCATGTTTAAACTATGGACTAAAATGTTCAAGGAATGACATGATTTTCTGCTTCTCTGAATAAGAAAAAAGTTTAAAGTTTTAGCATCAAAAGAAAAAAGACTAGTGATGCCTCTGAAATGTAGCTCCTTAGAAGAGTTCTTGTGTTATTTGGTGACCCATACTGGTGAAGAGTAGCTGTTTCCTTGCCTTGTGGATCTGGGTAGCTCTGGGCTCATGGATATTTGAAAGGATGTCAATTTCATCTTCTTGTAACTTCAAGGTGGAGGTTGTCCTTTAGTTCAGTTCAGTTCAGTTCAGTTCAGTTCAGTTCAGTTGGTCAGTCATGTCCGATTCTTTACGACCCCGTGGACTGCAGCATGCCAGGCTTCCCTGTCCATCACCAACTCCCAGAGCTTACTCAAACTCCTGTCCATTGAGTTGGTGATGTGTTCCAACCATCTCATCCTCTGTCATCCCCTTCTCCTCCCACCTTCAATCTTTCCCAGGCATCAGAGTCTTTTCCAGTGAGTCAGTTCTTCACATCAGGTGGCTAAAGTATTGGAGTTTCAGTTTTAGCATCAATCCTTCTAATGAATATTCAGGACTGATTTCTTTTAGGATTGACTGGTTGGATCTCCTTCCTATCCAAAGGACTTTCAAGAGTCCTCTGCAACATTACAGTTCAAAAGCATCAATTCTTCGGTGCTCAGCTTTCTTTATAGTCCAACTCTCACTTCCATACATGAATGTTGGAAAAACCAAAACTTTGACTCCCTCACTTTCTTCCAACCAGTGAAGTTGCTCAGTCATGTTCGACTCTTTGTGATCCCATGGACTGTGGCCTACCAGGATCCTCCATCCATGGAATTTTCCAGGCAACAGTACTGGAGTGGGTTGACATTTCCTTCTCCAGGGGATCTTCCCGACCAGGGATCGAACCCAGATCTCCTACATTGCAGGCAGATGCTTTACCATCTGAGCTACCAGGGAAGCCCAAAACTTTGACTAGACGGACCTTTGTTGGCAAAGTAATGTCTCTGCTTTTTAATATGTTGTCTAGGTTGGTCATAGCTTTTCTTCCAAGAAGCAAGCACATTTAATTTCATGGCTACAGTCATCATCTGCAGTGATTTTGGAGCCCCCCAAAATAAAGTCTATCACTGTTTCCATTGTTTCCCCATCTATTTGCCATGACGTGATGGGACCTGATGCCATGATCTTAGTTTTCTGAATGTTGAGTTTTAAGCCAACTTTTTCACTCTCCTCTTTCACTTTCATCAAGAGGCTCTTTAGTTCTACTTTGCTTTCTGCCATAAGGGTGGTGTCATCTGCATATCTGAGGTTATTGATATTTCTCCCAGCAATCTTGATTCCAGCTTGTGCTTCATCCAGTCCAGCATTTCACACGATGTACTCTGCGTATGAGTTGAATAAGCAGGATAACAATATACAGCCTTGACATACTCCTTTCCCAATTTGGAACCAGTCTGTTGTTCCATGTCCAGTTCTAACTGTTGCTTCTTGACCTGCATACAGATTTCTCAGGAGGCAGGTCAGGTGGTCTGGTATTCTCATCTCTTGAAGAATTTTCCAGAGTTTGTTGTGATCCACACAATCAAAGGCTTTGGCCTTTGATTTGGCCTTTATTTTAGTCAATAAAGCAAAAGTAGAATTTTTTTGGAACTCTCTCACTTTTTCGATGATCCAACAGATGTTGGCAATTTGATCTCTGGTTTCTCTGCCTTTTCTAAATCCAGTGTGAACATCTGGAAGTTCACAGTTCATGCACTATTGAGCTTTGTTCATAGTGATGCTTCCTAAGGCCCAGTTGACTTTGCATTTCAGGATGTCTGCCTGTAGGTGAGTTATCACACCATTGTGGTTAGCTGGGTCATGAAGATCTTTTTTGTATAGTTTTTCTGTGTATTCTTGCCACTTCTTAGTATCTTCTGCTTCTGTTAGGTCCATACCATTTCTGTTCTTTATTGTGCCCATCTTTGCATGAAATATTCCCTTGATATCTCTAATTTTCTTGAAGAGATCTCTAGTCTTTCCCATTCTATTGTTTTCCTCTATTTCTTTGTATTGATCACTTGGGAAGGCTTTCTTATCTCTCCTTGCTATTCTTTGGAACTCTGCATTCAGATGGGTATATCTTTCCTTTTCTCTTTTGCCTTTTGCTTCTCTTCTTTTCATAGCTATTTGTAAGGCCTCTTCAGAGAATCAATTTGCCTTTTTGCATTTCTTTTTCTTGGGGATGGTCTTGATCACTGCCTCCTATACAATGTCATGAACTTCCATCCATAGTTCTTCAGACACTCTATCAGACCGAACCCCTTGAATCTATTTGTCACTTTCACTGTATAATTGTAAGGGATTTGATTTAGGTCATACGTGAATGGTCTAGTGGGTTTTACTACTTTCTTCAATTTAAGCCTGAATTTGGGAATAAGGAGTTCATGATCTGAGCCACAGTCAACTCCCAGTCTTGTTTTTGCTGACTGTATAGAGCTTCTCCATCTTGGCTGCAAATAATATAATCAGTCTTATTTCAGTATTGACCATCTGGTGATGTCTGACCATCTGGTGACATCTGGTGATGTCCATGTATAGAGTCTTCTCTTGTGTTGTTGGAAGAGCGTATTTGCTATGACCAGTGTGTTCTCCTTGGAATAAAAGCTATGAACAACCTAAATATCATAGAAAAGCAGAGATATTACTTTGCCGACAGAGGCCCATCTAGTCAAAGCTGTGGTTTTTCCAACAGTCATGTATGGATATGAGAGTTGGACTATAAAGAAAGCTGAGTACTGAAGAATTGTTGTTTTTGAACTGTGGTGTTGGAGAAACACTTAAGAGTCCCTTGGACTGCAAGGAGATCAAACCAGGCCATCCTAAAGATCAGTCCTGAATACTGATTGGAAGGACTGATGTTGAAGCTGAAGCTCCAATACTATGGCCACCTGATGCTAAGAACTGACTCATTGGCAAAGACCCTGATGCTGGGAAAGATTGGAGGTAGGAGGAGAAGGGGATGTCATAGGATGAGATGACTGGAAGGTATCGCCAACTTGATGGACATGAGTTTGAGTAAGCCCTGGGAGCTGGTGATGGACACGGAAGCCTGGCTTACTGCAGCCCACGGGGTCACCAAGAGTTGGATACAAACGAGCACTGGACTGACTGAGCAAGGGGAAGAAAGGAACACACATGGGCAGCGTGAAGAGACACAGCAGGCCGGGCTTGTGAAACGAGTGTAGCCAACCTGGCTTTTGCTGTCATCTTTATTTCTTCCCAATGAATTCCCAATTTTGTTTAGAAATGTACCTCTCCCCCACTTGTTCTGGGGTAAAATGGGAAGGAAACTGACTCTATCCCAAGCACCAGTGGGTGTATCCTGGTCAGCCTGCAACCCAATCCTATTCATTCCACTCCCTTTGGCAGGGATTAGTTTAGAAGCGGATATGTCTCCAATTCTAGCCAGAGTGATGTGAAGTAAGCTGTTCTGGGGATTAAAAAATGTCTCATATACTCTTAAGAAGGAAATACTATTAGACACATTCCCTTTCTTTCTTTGGATTATTGTGCTGGCTGGATGTGGTATCTGAATCTGTGGGTAGTGGTCTTCTTTCTAGACAAAGCATGCAAGATGGCAAAGCCAAGAGGATTCGGAGAAGTGAGGACAGAATCACCTGATCTGTGAAATTCTTGTTGTGTGAGATAATACATTTCCTAAATGCTAAAGCTAACTGCAGTTAGGATTTTCTGTGACTGGAAGCTGAAGCCATCTTGATGTAGTAAGAGAGATGAAAAGTTTAAGATGACTCTAAGATTTCAGCCTGGGGGACTAGAAGAGTGATTAATTAGTCTCTCCTGTGGTGGAAAATGATTGGACTTTAGAATCTGACAGCCCTGGGTCCAAGTTCCAGTTCTACCACTTACTGTATGACTAGAGAAACTGCTCAACTTCTCTTAGCATGTTTTTCCTTTTTCAGAGGTCTAATAATTATGCATATTCTCACAAAGTTATTGTAAAGACAGTAAGATAACACATAGGAAGTGCTTGTTGCTAGTAGTAAATCTGGTTTCCTGCATCCCCAATTCCATATCTGTCACCTGGTTCCAGAGAGTAGTTTCTTTCTAAACCTAGCCTGCTGCCCTGATGTCATGGACCTCAGCTCTTAGCACAGTGTCTATATACAATAAGTGATGAATAAAAATTGAAATGAAGGATGCAGAGATGGATGGAGTTAGGGAGCACAGAAGGATGAAAGTCATGGTGTTATCTTGGGAAGGGCTTGGTGGGCCAGATTAGGTGTAAGGCCAAGCAGTTTTGTAAATTCTTAGTTTAACAGTACAGTGGAATGTCAGATGGAGTAGTCAGCAGGCAGTTTTAAACAGGAGGAATTGTGTCAAACACCTGTTTGACCACAGTGCCATATTTGAATGGTTTTAATAATAATTTGAGGCTGCCCTGGTGGCTCAGTAGTTAAGAATCTGCCTACCAATGCAGGAGACAAGAGTTTGATCTCTGGGTCGGGAAGATCCCCTGAAGAAGGTAATGGCAACCCACTCTAGTATTCTTACCTGGGAAATCCCACAGACAGAAGAGCCTGGTGTGTTACAGTTCATGGAGTTGCAGAGTTGGACATGATTTAATGACTAAGAAAAAAACAACTATGATAATTTTAAGTGGGAGGAATGAAGGGGCCATAAGAGTACTATACCTCACAGTTTTTAGTTGGTACAATAAGGGATTTAGAGAGTTAGAGTTTGATTTCAGTCTAATAACCACTAAATCTGTCCACTTAAGGAGAAGGAAACATTTAATTGTTTAACATCTTGTAAAAAAAATAACAATTTAATGTCCTTGTTAAATTGGATGGGTGGCTTTGACATTACACAGAACCAATTTTAGTCACCCTTGTTGTGGCAGAAGCCTGGTTACCAGGATTTGTATAACACCTGGCAGGCAAAGATCTGGGTACCAGAAGAGAAGCTCACCATGTGGCCATGAGCAGGGGTCTGTGGGAGGCCTCAAATCCATTTGTGGTTAAAACCCTCATGCTTAGGCTTTTTGTGGCCTCTCTCAATGCCCGGAGGAGCCACAGTAGATAAATTATCCAGTCATTACAATTGCAATAAATACAAATTGACCTCATTTACTCATTGCTTGGGTGTAGAATTTCTGGATGTAGAAGGACAGACTGAAAACTAAAACAAATTAATGACAATTTTGAATGCTGTAATCATATTTCCTGGTTTACAAGGGCTTGGTTTGTTTTCCTGCCAACTGAATGATTCTCATTTGAAAAACACAGATGCATGTTGGCAGGTCCTGTGCTATCCCAAACACACTGTTAGAAACTCAAATATAGTTATTTAAATTGCCAGATAAAAGTACAAGTTCTCACCCAGCTCAGCTGTTGTAAATGCTTATGAGACAGAGTGCCTGGCTCAGGCTTTGGATCACTTTTTTTTTTTGGATGGAGGTGAGAGGAGAGTTACGGGTGTAAAATCGGGAAGCTGGGGCCAAAGTGTTGTCAATTCTTCATATCTTTCTCCTTCTAATTCCTGTAGAGATGAGAAAAGAGATGTTGGATAACTTGCTTCTACCGTAGGATGGGGCCTGCATGTCTTTGCAAAACCAAGACCAGTAGGCAAGCAATCCTCTTCTTGCAGGGACCAAACACCCTCCCACTCTGTCACTGTGATTTACATGGATTATCTCATATAATCCTAAAACAGCCCTGGAAGGAGAGACTGTGGCTATCATCATGTTGCAGATGAGGAAGCAAAGGTGAAGAGACATTAAGTACTTTGCTTAGCATGAAATGGCTAAGTTCACTGGCAGAATGAGACTTGAACCCCAACCTAGGTTTCTTAGATTCCAAAGCCAATATTCATAACCCTGAACAATATTGTCCTTAACCAAGCGAGTGTAGAGTGTTGGGAAACAGAGGTTGCCAGGTATGCTAGGATCTTTGAGAATTTTGAAGTGCTTGTAGGCAGATATTTGGAATAGGGCCATGGGGCTTCCTAAGTGATGGGGCTGTAGTCACAGGTTTAGCTTAATAAAAAGATTGCCTTTCATCCTTCACACAGGGATAATGAAATAATATGGATTATGAAAACTCATCACTTGTTTGGCAAAAATCCCTCCAGAGTTAGCCAGATGAAACCTTAGATGATTTGGAGTTCAGCAAAGTTCACAACACCATCAGAATCTGTGTCCAGCACAGGCTTGCTCTCTGTAGAGCCCCACTCATACTTAGAACCCAATGCATTTTTCTTCTTAACACCTGATTTTCAAGCACAGTGTTGGATTCTATTCCTACCTAGACCACAATAGAGAATATTTGCTTCTTCCTTTCTGGTAATGAATTGTTCCCTTTTGCTCATTTTCCAAATATAAGAAGAGATCTTGCAGGAACGCTTTAATCCTCCTAGATGGGGTTCTTCTGCCTTACACTTAAGCAAAAGAATTTCAATCATTTTCTTTGGTCTTCTGTGTTCAGGTCAACAGAAATCGTACTGAGTGTTAATGTAAGTTTGTTTTTCTACAATTTAAGCTTTCCCCCTCTAATTCTTCTGGCATTATTATTTGGAAACTGGCTACATAGAGGAGGGGGTGGCTGGAGGAGATGGAGGTGTTTTGTGGATATACTGAGTCCTGATTTGAGCTCAGCTTTGTAGAAGTTGACAGCTGCTCTGCTTATTAAAGAGAATATATTCCTTGTATGTCTATTTTTATATCCTCAGAGCACTAGGAAGCCTTCCTTGGAAGGGAGGTGATCTCTCTCAAGAGACTGAGCAACTTGGAAAATAATAGGGGCTTTTCAAGCTTTTCAGGTGCCTAGAAATTGCTCTTTTAGAAATAGCCTTTTGCTTTTGAAACTGTTAATTGAATAGCGTTTACATTCATAATACTACAAGAAATCATCCAACCCCATGTGCAGTTGTGACAACTGGAAAGGATTTTCAGTCATCTGCAGGCATCAGATCCTATGGGACCTCTGTTGCCCTCTCTATGTCTCCCTGTAAGCTACGAAATACATTTTCTTCTGCTGACACTGCAGCATGAACTTTCCACAGCAACTTATTCCCCTACCACCTGTTAATAATGCCAAGAGTAATGTGTTTAACTCCCTGCACACTGTGCCAAAATGTTTACACAATTCAGCTGATTCCAGACTTTAAGGACCAGACATAAATCCTAAACTAGCTGTGTCCTTTCCAAACACTCAGGGAGTTGGTTGCGGCATTTTTGTGGGTAAAATTGGGCAGATTTTTCCCAAGTATTTTTTTAATAAAAAGTAGGATACTCCTTTGGCGATTCTTTGCTAACTGTTTTGGGATTCTCAAAAATGAATGGCTTTGTAGAATGTGATCAAGTATGAGTGCATCTTTTTAAAAAAGCATTTTAAAAATTGAAGTATAGTTAATTCAAAATGTATGAGTTTCAGGTGATGAATGCTTCTTTTCAGTTAAATATCAGCATACTTGGCAATGCCCTTAAAACCAGAACTAAAACTTCTAAACTAAAAATTGTTAATATAAATATATGAAGATTATTTTTTATAATTTATCATCTGTATTTCTAATAATATGGACTAATATTTGTTTGTAATTCATTGCTTATAGTTTTAATTTATTACTATTCTAATGAAAACTCTGTACAGATAAAATCTACATTTTACTGCTGACAAACCTGACTTGTATTAGGAAGTGACCTGCCTAAGGTCACAGTTAGTAGGCGATGGAGCTGGAATTACCCTTTGATGTGTTTGTTTCTGAAGCTAGAACTCTTTTCCACTGTATCAAAACTGTCTAAAAACATCACATAAGGGGATATCAATAGGCATGTCTCAAAAGGTTACCTTTGGAAATTTGACAGTCTATTCTTTTGGATATTCATAATGTACAGACATACTAAAGGCTCTGAGAAGTACTGCAATAGAGAAAACTGCTTAGTTCTGTGCAACTCGGCCATTTCCAAACTTACCTGAGCCTGGTGCAATTTCCCCTCAGCACAGCTGGTAAGAGTCAGAGGCTCACAGTCTGTGGGACACCGGTGAGGGAGACACTGCACTCTGCCAGCAGCTCCCCGCGCCCCACGGGCCAGCTCTCCTTTCCCCTTCACTTGGTTTCCAGTTGTCTCTGAAGTGCCTCTTGAAGAAGATATATAGAAAACATTTCTATCTCCCCACAGCTATTCCCTATTTGTTCTCACAGAGCTAGTGCCTCTTGTTAGTATCTCAGTTGTGTCCGACTCTTTGCAACCCCATGGATTGTAGCCCACTGGGCTGCTTTTTCCATGAAATTCTCCAAGCAAGAACACGGGAGTGGGTTGTCATTTTTCTTTGCCTCTTGGGAGAACTTTATTCTGACTTCCTCAATGGGAAGTCCTGCCCTTCTGCAAATTTTGAAACAACAAATAAGGCATGGATTGATCAAAGCCCAAATGATTTATTCAGATCTCCAGAGAGTCAAACATTCATATCTCCATCAGAAAACCTCAACTCAGTTGAGCAAAACTCTCTGCTTGAGCAAACACTTTCATGGGACCCCATATGGTGACAAAGCCAAATGGATTGATCAATTCCTTCAGAAAGCATTTAATATTATTATACTATCATGCACACATGGTCTAAATCTAAAATGACATCACTCCTGGATAAAGGGCTCAATGAGTGGAGAATCAGTAATTCCCAAGAGTGTAAATAAAAACTTTCACTAAAGACTACTGTCCACTAAATACCCAGCACCTAAAACTGAGAAAACCTTGCTTACAATTTCAGCCTAAGTACTTGAAAACTCCTCAAGTTCTAATTAGAATGTTCAGTTCTCTTTCAAATCCTTAGCACTGTGTAGATACACCGAGGAATTTTGAATCATTGATTAATTTATTCCTTTCTGTTCTACAACTCCTCCAGTTCATATTGTACTAATCTGGTGCTTTATATTATGTAGACAATTTTATTATTGTTAATTGACTCCATGCCAGGGACCTTTAGCTATTATTAGCAAATGAGTAGAATAGAAACTAGGCAAAATCAAGAGGGACTAGCCATGACCTTCCTGAAAGAACTTTGAAACTAAAATTGCCAATTACTGTTTTAGTCTTCTTGGTCTTTTCACTGTTATCCATCTAAGTCATAATGTTTCTTTTTCAAGACAACCTATAATAAGATTCAAAAGTAAAGACTCTAGAACCACTGTTTGAAGTATGCAGCATAGAAAAACTGATGAAAATTGTAAACTGTAGGTTACAAGAGCATTTTAAAAACATCCAGGGCAGAAATGACCTAGCAAAGTAAGATATTAATGAATTTGGATCCAGAAACACAGACAAAAATGTCAAAACCTTTCAGCCAAGTATAAAATAAGGAATTAAATAAAAAGCTGTTCCTCTGGATTGGACTTTTTCTAGGTCAACAACTATTGAGTCATTAAGGAAAACGAGAGTCCAAGAGATGCTGATTGCCTGTGACCAGCCTCTGTTCCCCAGATGGAGTCAGTGTGCCGCCCTTGCCAATAGCACTAACTCTGCCACCTCCTTGGGGTGGGGCCACATCTGCTTGTGTTTCTGGTCAGCCTGCTTTTTCGACCTTAGAGTGAAGGGCTGTAGTTAAAATGTGGACATTTCTTAAAGTTCAGCTAATCCAGAGCTTTTGTAAAAGGCCAAACGCTGCAGAACAGTGATGGTTTTCTTATACCAAAAACACAATAAAATATTGTCTATCAGCTGGCCTATGGAAAGAAAAGTGATTCAAGTCACACAATGTGCTATTTGCATAACTACATGCTATAATAATCATCATGTCACCATGCTAGCCATACTCTTTGGGCTGAACAGAATGATCATCCTTGTGATTAAGGGCATTGTCGAGTTTGCTTTTGTTGGGTAGATCTGCATTTGCCCTCTCGTTGGAGAGAGCAGCATTTGTGAATACAATTTTTCTTTAAATGGGAGTTTGTCTTATTTTTTGATGCACAACTTACAGAAGTCTGCTGTCACAGAATTCCAGAGCCAGCAAGGTCCCCAAAGGTCACCAAGACAGCATGTACAAGCTGCACACAAACAGGGTCAGGATGGTCACATCTGGCCATTGCAGTTCATTTACACAGCTGGGATACAGAAACATCAGTTTCACCACACATGCTGTGCCAAGCACCCTACTGATCCCTGGCCTCAAGGACGCGTGAAGGGCTCCATCCGCAGCACTGGGTTCTACACACCCAGTCTGCTCATGGGTGGACCAGGTGACATTGAGTGTTATGTTTGGGAGGAATCAGCACTTGTACCCTCAGAATCTGCCCATCTGCTGGCACTTTGATGAATTTCCAACCGCTAGAGTCACTCCTTCGGCTTAAGGCTGTGGTTCCCTATCATTTCTCCCCCCTTTAACACAAAGAACTCTTTTTAACATCAAAACATTTTACAGATTTCCCACATAATCATTATATTTTTAGTTGTTGATGACAGAAAAAAGACAAAACCAAAGCTTCTAAAATCTGGAAAAAAGACACAAAACAAGAACTGCTAAAATCTCAGTAGGGCTTTTACATGGTTTCATAGTTAATAAATAACACTAACAGTTTAAAATATTTGAAAAACAGTCACCCATCTATCTACTATAGTTATATTATTTATTAAATTTAGAGACAGTACTTTGTAAACATGTGGATTCATGGACCTCTCAGTCTACATCCTTACTCTCTACTCTTGCGCTCATGTGCTCCATGGCCCACTGAAGGGAGTCATTGAGTGAATAAGCATTTTATAAGCTTGTGTTTTCTGGAACATTGTTTCCCAGGGTTTAGAATAAGTGTGCAAAGAAAAAAAAAAGTTTGGAAAAATGCTGGGCAATACAAAATCAAATTGTTTTTGTTACTTCAGGCCTTCTCAGAACCTTAGTCATTGACATGCATTTTTGAATCACTAAGATTTCAGAATTCATTAAACTTCTTGAATTATGAAAACCTTTTTTAGGCTTATCTGGGAACATTATTCTCAAGGACACAGCTCTGGATTAAAACATTGTCTCCAAAAGATGTCTGTTGAATATAAATACATAACTTGGGAGAGTAAGACTAGGAAGACTTTTGCCTCCAGGAGGATATTACCAAGATTGACTCCTAAGAGAGCTTGTTGAGTTGCCAGAGGGAAGGTCTTGAAGGAATAGCTTCCCAGACAATTCACTTCTAAGGAGGCTGAGATATGTGAAATCAGAGCTTCTCGTCTCAAGTGACACTTAATGGCTGTCCTTACTTTCTCGTTAAATACCCCCCTCCTCCTTATAATAAAAATCTCAGAAGCTAAGAGAGCAAGTAGCTCAGAATCCATCAGAAATCCAAGTAGTACAGTAAATGGAAGCATTCTGGTACCATTGGGATGGATGTTCTTCAGGTTTCACAGAAAAATATTGTATGTAGAATTTCTGTCTTTAGGCTGGATACAGGTTTTGTTTCTTTCTTTTATATGGCAGTAAAGCCCCATTTCAGTGACAGAGTGAAGAGGCCTTGTCCCCTTATAGCCTGTGTGTTAGGGGTAGATGCAGATGGCTAGAAGCTGCCTTCTATGACTTCCTCTACTGCCTTCTGAATTTCTTAAGTCTCAACTCCCCCTGATTATCCCCCTGACATATACTGAGCCCCAAATTGTCCCTATTAGAACTTCATCCTCTTTATATTTAAGATTTAGATTCCTGTTGAAATTCTGACCTTCCTGGAAAACGTAAAAGTGTATTAGTCTTTAGCAATCTCAGTATGATGCTGAAAACAGGATTGATTATGTTGCAGGAGTGTGTGGAATGGTGAAGGCGTTTGAGTACTGGGGACAGGCCCACTGGAGCCACCTAAAAGGTGGCTCTAGATAGAGACTCAGGGCACCCCAAGGGAGCTCATTTTGCCTGTTAAGTGGCCAACTAAAACAGCTAAATCTCTGCAATAAAACAAAGGCAGGCCATCTGTGCTTGCAGACACAGCTAAACTAATGTGAGGGAGAAAATAGGAGCAATTACTTAAAAAATTTAAAGCCTCAAGCAATTCTTCCTCAATCAAGTGAATACATCAGGTTAGAGTGGTTTTGGACTTGAGGTTACTAGCAGAATGGTTTCAATTTGTCATTCTCCTTTCATGTGGAGACATCACTAATGAGTACATCTTTGCCACTCACTTATCTCGGTGGAGACATAATTTTGCTTTATAGCCCTTTCACACGATATCATGTTGATCAGTTAATAATTTATCAAGAACCTCTAGCCAAATATGAAAACAAATGTGCCCCATAACACATCACTATGTCTCTCTTTGGAACCATTCACATGAACAGGCATAAAGTCAAATTATAAAACATCTGTGCTTCTTCATCATCTTATTATAATGTGATTTTAACTTTCCATGCAATTAGAATGGAAATCATCCCAATTAAAAGGTTTGAACCACTGTGGTGCTCCTATTAAGGTGTTAAAACATTCATTCCATCAAATAGGAGAAAAAATGATTCCCTTTGGAATTTTCTCTATTAAACTAGTTTCCTAATTACGATATGCTATTTAAATAGCTTTGGCTTCACTTCTTATCTCACAAAATACAGTTCAATTAGCCTGTAAAAAATTTTAGGTCTCTAGTGACAAATCTCACAATAAATCCCATCTATAACAGAGGACAGAGATACTTATTAAAATATTCTTGGGAGATCCCATTTTCCCCTTTTTATCTGCTTATGCTCCCAAACTCAATTCTGTCTATTCTCTGAATAAAAACTATTATAATCAATAGTAACAGTAGTGCCAATAGTAATTTATTAAGCATCTACTAGGTACCCGGCAGATTACATGTGATGCTTTATTTAGTTATTTTAATAGTCCAATGATATAGATATTATCCACATATTACAGATGAGCGAGTGAGATTGAGAAGTGATTTGAAAGCTTTTCCTTTTACTTAATCAGTGTCTGAAATTAGATTTAAACTCACTCCTTCATCACCAAAGTTCATGTTCTTAACCACAGGGCTTATTCTAATTTTTGTTGGCCCTTTAAACAAAATTCACTGAATATAACTGTGCTTTTCTTTAGTTAATTAAACAACTAATGTCAGGTTAAAGTATAACTATTCTTACTTTACATTATGATCATTTAAAAATATACACAAAAGTAGAGGGACAAGTATAAGGGATTCCAATAAATACCCATATATATACACAACTGTCAGTTTATTTCTTAGGAGTATTCAAGGGCAAATTCAAGCCATCACCTCACCCATGAATATATCAGTATATATCTCTGTCTGGGGGTGTTTTCTAACATAGACACCATGCCATTACTGTCCCAAACAAGGTTACTCTCTAACTTGGAGTCTGTATAAATTGGGATGCTTGTAGGGAACAGATGGCTTATTCAAAAGAAGTATTGAAGAGAATTTAATAAGGGACTATTTACAAGATGTGGCCAGAGTTAAAGATGTCATCCCTGACAGCTAGCATTAATGGAAAACTGTTATCATGGGTGAGCCTGAAGCAACAAGGGGAAGACACATCCTAGAACTTGGAGAGAAAGCTGGATAGAAGAGAGAAAGATGAGCAATAAACATATTCCTGACATTTCTGACTCTCCTCTAACCCTCAGCTTCTCTTGGTGTCTTTCATTGGCCAGACCCAATCAGAATTCAGAGCAAAAGTGATCCGAAACAATTAATACAGGGTTGACAAACCTCTTTCCGTAAAGGGTGAGAAAGTTAATATTAATTTTTGACCATGTGGGCCACATACAGTCTCTGTCCCTTATTGTTGATTGCTTTCTCTGTATAACCATTTATTCCCCAGGTTAACTGAGATATAACTGACAAAACTGTAAGATATTTAAAGTGTACAATGTGATGATTTGATATACATGTTCATAGTGAAAAGATTTCCTCCATTGAATTAATTAACACATCTATCACCTCACATATTTATCTTTCTCTATGTGTGTTTGTGAGAACATTTAAGTTCTACTCTCTCAAATGTCAAATACACAGTACAGCATTATCAGTCTCATTAGTCAGCATCTCTTTAGATCCTCAGACCTCAATCATTTCATAACTGAAAATTTGTTCCCTTTTGTCAATCCCTCCCTATTTCTTCCGACTCCTGAATTCAGTTCAGTTCAGCTCAGTCGCTCAGTCGTGTCCGACTCTGCGACACCATGGACTGCAGCACAGGCCTCCCTGTCCATCACCAAGTCCCGGAGTTTACTCAAACTCATGCCCACTGACTTGGTGACACCATCCAACCATCTCATCCTCTGTTGTCCCCTTCTCCTCCCGCCTTCAATCTTTCCCATCATCAGGGTCCTTTCAGATGAGTC
This sequence comes from Dama dama, assembly GCF_033118175.1. Taxonomy (NCBI): domain Eukaryota; kingdom Metazoa; phylum Chordata; class Mammalia; order Artiodactyla; family Cervidae; genus Dama; species Dama dama. The sequence goes on from NC_083681.1 coordinate 22,079,468, forward strand.
AGATCTTCGCATCAGGTGGCCAACGTACTGGCGTTTCAACTTCCACATCAGTCCTTCCAGTGAATATTCAGGACTGATTTCCTTTAGGATGGACTGGTTGGATCTCCTTACAGTCCAAGCGACTCTGAAGAGTCTTCTCCAACATCATAGTTCAAAAGCATCAATTCTTCAGCACTCAGCTTTCCTTATAGTCCAACTCTCACATCCATACATGACTACTGGAAAACCATATCCTTGACTAGATGGACCTTTGTTGGCAAAGTAATGTCTCTGCTTTTTAATATGCTGTCTAGGTTGGTCATAACTTTCCAGCTCCTAGCTCCTGGCAACCAGTCTTCTACCCTCTATTTCTGTGCGTTCAACCTTGTATTTGTTTGTTTGTTTAAGATTCCATGTATAAGTGATACCATACAGTATTTGTTTTTCTTTGCTTGGTTTATTTCACTTAGCAGAATGCCTTCCAGGTTCAACCATATTGTCAGAAAAGACAGTATTTCCTTCTTTTTGTTAAGGCTGAATAGTGTTCTCTTGTATATATACCAAGTTTTATTTATCCATTCATCCTTCAATGGACACCTAGGGTAATTCCATTCCTTGGTTATTGTGAATAATGCTGCAGTAAACATGGAAGTTACAGACACCTCTTGGAGACAATAGTTTCATTTATTTTGAACGGACGTCTAGAAGGAGGATTTCTTGAACACACGGTAGTTCTATTTTTGATTTTTGGAGGAAACTTTATATTCTTTTCCATGGTGTATGTATCAATTTACATTCTCAACAATATTATGTTTTGTACACTTGTATACTTTTATATTCTCAACAATGTACAAGGGTTCTCTTCTCTCCACATGCTCACCAACATTTGTTATCTCTTGACCATTCTAACAGGTGTGAGGGGATATCTGATTGTGTTTTTGACTTGCATTTCCATATTTTTTATTATTCATTTTTAATTGGAAGATAATTGCTTTACAATGTTGTGTTGTTTTCTATTTTACACATGGTAGTGTATATATGTCAGTGGCATTTCCCTATTAAGGACAGTGATGTTTTCATATACCTATCGCCATTTGTAAGTCTTTATTGAAGAAATGTCTACTCAGGTACTTTGTCCACTATTTAATTGGTTTGGTTTGATTGATTTACCTATTGGTGTTGAGTTGTATGAGTTCCTTATATATTTTGAATGTTAACCTCTTATCAGATATGTGGTTTGCAAACATTTTCTCCCATTTCATGGGTTGTCTTTTCATTTTGTTAATGTTTTTCTTTTCTTTGCAAAAGCTTTTTACTTTGATGTAGCTCCACTTGTTCTTTTTTGCTTTTGGTGTAAAATCCAAAAAAAAAAAAAAAAAAAAATCACCAAGGTCAATGTCAAGAAGCTCTCTATGTTTTGTTCCTAGGAATTTATTTCAGATCTTAAATTTGTTTTAATCCATTTTAATTTAATTTTTATGTAAGGTGTAATGTCAGGGCCCAGTTTTATTTTTTGTGTGTTACTGTCCAATTTTCCCAAAACTATTTATTATAGATACTGCACTTTCCCCACTGTATGTTCTTGGCTCACTTGTCATAAATTAATTGAACATGTGTGCATGGGTTTACTTCTGGGTTCTCTATTCTTTCTTATTGATCTATGTTTCTATGCCAATGTCATACTGTTCTTATTACTATAGCTTTGTAATACAGTTTGAAATCAAGAAGTATAATGCCTGCAATTTCATTCTTTCTCAAGATTGTTTTAGCTTTATAGGTATTTTTCAGTTTCATGGAAATTTTAGGATTGCCTTCTATTCAGTGAAACTATCATGGGATATTTGATAAGAATTGCTCTGAATTTGCAGATTGCTTTGGGTAGTATATGCGTTTTAACAATAGTTGTTTTTCCAATCCGTGAACCCAGAATATCTTTCCATTTATTTGTTTCTTCTTCTTTTTTTTTTTTCCAATAATGTCTTACAGTTTTCATTATATAGATTTTTAGCTTCTTGGTTAAATTTATCACTAAGTATTTTTTTTTTTTGATACTATTGTAAGTAGGATTATTTTCTCAATTTCTCTTTCTTATGGTTTGTTGTTAGTGTATAGAAATGCAATGACTTTTGTATGTTGATTTTGTATTCTGCAAATGTACTGAATTCATTTCTTAGATTTAATAGTTTTTGTGTTTATGGAGTCTTCAGTGTTTTATATAAGTTGCAGAGACAATTTTTCTTCTTTTCAGTTTAGATATACTTTATTTCTTTTTATTGCCTAATTACTATGGTTAGGACTTCCAGTACCATGTTGAATAAAAGTGAAGGTGGCCCCCTTGTTTTGATCCTGATCTTAGAGAAAATACTTTCAGTTTTTCACCACCAAGTATGGTATGAACTGTGGGCTTATTGTGTATGTCTATCATGCTCAGGTATGTTCCCTTTATACCCCAATTGTTGAACATTTTTATTTTATCATGAAGGGATGCTATATTTTGCCAAATGCTTTTTATGCATCCATTAAGATGTATAATTTTTATTCTTCATTTTGTTAATGTGGTATGTTAATGTGTTGTATTACATGTATTGATTTGCAGAGGTTGAAATATTCTTACATCAATGGAGTATATCCCACTGGATCCTGGTATATGATCCTTATAATGTACTGTTGAATTCATTTTGCTAATATTTTGTTGAGAATTTTTACATCTATGCCCATTAGGGATATTGTTCTTTGATTTTCTTTCTTACAGTTTTGGTATCAGGGTAATGTTGGTTCTGTAATATGCAGGTGGTAGTGTTCCTGCCTCTCTTAGAGTTTAAGAGTTTGGGAAGGATTGGTATTAATTACTTAAGTGCTTGATAGAATTCACTGATGAAGCCATCTTTTGTTTATTGAGAGGTTTTTGACTGCTGATTCAAGCTCCTTACTAGTAGTTGATCTGTTCAGATTTTTGTGTCTTTATGATGTTTCTAAGAATTTATCTGTATTTTTCTAGGTTTTCCAATTTGTTCATGTAAAACTGTTCATAGTAGTCTCTTTTGATCATTTGTATTTGTGTAGTATCAATTGTAATGTCTCCACTTTCATTTATAATTTGTATTTTTGTTTATTTAAAATAAACAGCTCTAATTTTTATTGATTTTTAAAATCAAAAGAGAAATCACACCTACATACTAAACTTATGGGATTCAGCAAAACCATTTCTTTTTTTTAAATTAATTAATTTATTTTACTTTACATCATTGTATTGGTTTTGCCATACCTTGACTTGAATCAGCCATGGGTGCACATGTGGTCCCCATCCTGAACCCCCTCCCACCTCCGTCCCCATCCCGTCCCTCTGGGTCATCCCAGTGCACCAGCCCCGAGCACCCTGTGTCATGCATCGAACCTGGACTGGCGATTTGTTTCACATATGATAATTTACATGTTTCAATGCCATTCTCCCATATCATCCTGCCCTCGCCCTCTCCCACAGAGTCCAAAAGACTGTTCAGTACATCTGTGTCTCTCTTGCTGTCTCACATACAGGGAGCAAAACCATTTCTAAGAGGGAATTTATAGCACTAAATGCCTACCTTGAGGAAAAAAAAAAAGATCTCAAGGAAACAATCTAACTTTACATCTCAGTGAACTAGAGGAAAGAATAACAAACTAAAAATTAGTAGAAATAAGTAACAAGGACCAGAAAGGAAATGAAATGTATAAACTTTTAAAAATGTAAAACTTAGGTTTTACTCACAGGCGGTACATTAACAGGCTGCTGACTAGATTTGGCCCTCGGGCCATAGTCTGCTGACCTTTTTAGTTTCCAAAGACCGGTTTCCTAGAACACAGAGTCAAGTAAGGTATAGAGTGGTTCTAGAAGAGCAAATGAAAAATATCTAGACTTAGTCATAATCAAAGATGGCTTATTCAAATGAGGATCCTAACAAGATCCACACATTGCATTTAGTAGCCATGTCTATTTATTTGATAAACTCTCCCCTCTATTCTTGATAAATATCACTGATTTTTTAGTAAAGAACACATTTTGTCCTGTAGACAAAAGTGATTGTTTTCTTGTGGTATCTTTCAATGTATTTCTTTATCATCTATATTTCCTACAAACTGTTAAATTTGAGGCTTGATTTAATTCAGATTCAAACTTTCAGGAAATAATAATTCAAAGCTGGTGCTATACACTTCCAATTATATCATATCATGAAGAATATGTTTCTGACTATCCTACTTCTCCTTATACTAAGATTATCAATGAGTTCATGTTGCTATCAGCCATGTCTCCAATATTAAATTGTCTATTAAACATATGCCTGCTATTTTATAGCATCCATTAATGATTATTTTCTATATCCATTACTTGATGAGATTTATAAAACTCATGTTAAGTGGTATTTTTAATTCCATAAGTCCTTCTGCATTTATTAGAATTATTCTGTAAAGATTTTCATTCTTTATTAACTTGGTTACCTTAAAATATAAAGCCTATTAGAAATGCAGGATAAGCACTTGATTATTTTCCTTTATCAGTTTTAACAGTGTTCTGGCAATCTTCAGTAGTGATCATTGAGCTTTTAAAAAAACAGTATTTTGAAATTAAAAATACTTTTTATATTTATTTAAAATATACAGACAAATCCACAAATTTAAAATAAAGCATACATATATATAGTATATAAAATCATTGCAAACATCATCTTTGTGTTCTTTACACTATTCCATTTTAGGCAAATGGACACTTTTTAATGTTAGCTTCTGTGTCTTTTTGTGTGTGTGTCTTGAAGCAATAGAAAATTTATCCTCTCACAGTTTCTAAGGTCAAAAGTCAACATGTAGGCACTGCTGCACTCTCTCCGGAAGCTCCAGGGGATATTCGTCAAGTCATTTTGAGGGGTGTCCTCTGCCTTTTTGGGCTCCTGGTGACTTTATCGTTCCTAGAGTTTGTAAATGTGTCACTCTGATTGCTGCCTTTACAAGCTCTTTGCATCTTTGTGTCTATTCTGTGTGTTTCTTGTCATATGAACACTTGCCCTTGAATTTGGGGCCCACCCAGATCATCATGGGATCTTTAACTTAGTTACATCTGCAAAGACCAGTTTTTCCAAATAATATTGCATTCACAGGTTCTGGGGATTAGCATGTGGACATATACTTCTGAGGCTACCATTCAACCCTCTTCAAATATCTTTTTATGATCTATTTTGTGATAGTTGTTTAACTAACAGAAAAAAAAAAACTGTTTTGTAAACTGTTTTTTAATGTATTACAAACTATAATATTGCAAATATAGGAGCACTAATTGACATTTTGCTTTATATAAACATAACACAGTAAAAGTTTACTAGTGACCTAAGAAATTTAAAATGATCAAATCAATGGCAATAAATAACCAAAACCTTAAAAAAAAAAAGTTAGTTTACTAGTGCAATTATTTGGTTTCCTACCACTACTTGGTACTACATTTTTATTCATCAGGGAACGAAAAAAGGTAATAGGGTCAGAGTTAATAAAATAATGAATAATATTGTTTTACTTCTATTCAATAGAAGGAACTTGAATTGGCTTGTTGCATCTTCAAAGATTCAGTTCTACTGTCTATTGTAAATTTCCTATTCCAATGGTGTACCACCACATTTATATAATAGAATGGCTTATCCATTCTGTAATAGCACAAAAGAGTTGGAAGATACAGAAGCACCAGATGCATTTTCTCTATACATTTTGGAAAATGAGAAAATGTTAAATGTTTTGTTTGAAATCAGTATGCATCTGTTTCAAAGAATCACCAGTTCCAAGAAAAAAAAAAAAGTCTTGTCAAACAGAGAAGCATTTTACATTGCCAAAACTGGACTTCATCCCTCAGTATCACCGTAGTGACGGCAATGTGGGCTCCTGTGTCCTCTTGGTGTCTTTCTCTCTTTCTACCAGAGCAACACATCTCAGGCTTATCTTATGCATTTCCTGTTCAGGCTCTGAAATCCAGAGTTGCCCCCAGGAGTTCTTGTTTCCTTTAGAAGGAAATATTTGAAGATTAAAATTTGGGTGCTAAGGATGCTTACTCTTGTGTTGTCACTGTTTCTAGGCTTTATTTCCCTTAAAAATAAGGTATCTATTGCTTATTTTTTATAATACTGGGTGAACTTATATCACAGAAAACTAGCTAGTCTGATCACATGGACCACAGTCTTGTCTAACTCAATGAAACTAAGCCATGCAGTGTGGGGCCACCCAAGACAGATGGGTCATGGTGGTCTGACATAATGTGGTCGACTGGAGAAGGGAATGGCAAACCACTTCACTATTCTTGCCTTGAGAACCCCATGAACAGTATGAAAAGGCAAAATGATAGGATACTGAATGAGGAACTCCCCAGGTCGGTAGCTGCCCAATATGCTACTGGAGATCAGTGGAGAAACAACTCCAGAAAGAATGAAGAGATGGAGCCAAAGCAAAAACAACACCCAGTTGTGGATGTGACTGGTGATAGAAGCAAGGTCTGATGCTATAAAGAGCAATATTGCATAGGAACCTGGAATGTTAGGTCCATGAATCAAAGCAAAATGGAAGTGGTCAAACAGGAGATGGCAAGAGTGAACATCGACATTCTAGGAATCAGCAAACTAAAATGGACTGGAATGGGGAATTTAACTCAGATGTCCATTACATCTACTACTGCGGGCAGGAATCCCTTAGAAGAAATGGAGTAGCCATCATGGTTAACAAAAGAATCTGAAATGCAGTACTTGGATGCAATCTCAAAAATGACAGAATGATCTCTGTTCATTTCCAAGGCAAACCATTCAATATCAGGGTAATCTAAGCCTATGCCCCAACCAGGAACGCTGAAGAAGCTGAAGTTGAACGGTTCTATGAAAACCTACAAGACCTTTTAGAACTAACACCCTAAAAAGATGTCCTTTTCATTATAGGGGACTGGAATGCAAAAGTAGGAAGTCAAGAAACACCTGGAGTAACAGGCAAATTTGGCCTTGGAGTATGGAATGAAGCAGGGCAAAGGCTAATAGAGTTTTGCCAAGAGAACACACTGGTCATAGCAAACACCCTCTTGCAACAGCCCAAGAGAAGACTCTACACATGGACATCATCAGATGGTCAACACCAAAATCAGATTGATTATATTCTTTGCAGCCAAAGATGGAGAAGCTCTATACAGTCAGCAAAAACAAGACCGGGAGCTGACTGTGGTTCAGGTCATGAACTCCTCATTGCCAAATTCAGACTGACATTGAAGAAAATGGAGAAAATCACTAGACCATTCAGGTATGACCTAAATCAAATCCCTTATGACTATACAGTGGAAGTAAGAAATAGATTTAAGGGACTAGATCTGATAGACAGAGTGCCTGATGAACTATGGATGGAGGTTCATGGCATTGTACAGGAGACAGTAATCAAGACCATCCTCATGGAAAAGAAATGCAAAAAAGCAAAATGGCTGTCTGAGGAGGCCTTACAAGTAGCTGTGAAAAGAAGGGAAGCAAAAAGCAAAGGAGAAAGGGAAAGATATACTCAATTGAATGCAGAGTTCCAAAGAATAGCAAGGAGAGATAAGAAAGCCTTTCTCAGAAGTCAATGGAAAGAAATAGAGGAAAACAATAGAACGAGAAAGACTAGGGATCTCTTCAATAAAATCAGAGATACCAAGGGAATATTTCATGCAAAAATGGGCTCAATAAAGGACAGAAATGGTAGGGACCTAACAGAAGCAGAAGATATTAAGAAGAGGTGGCAAGAATACACAGAAGAACTGTACAAAAAAGATCTTCATGACCCAGATAATCACGATGGTGTGATCACTCACCTAGAGCCAGACATCCTGGAATGTGAAGTCAAGTGGGCCTTAGAAAGCATCACTACGAACAAAGCTAGTGGAAGTGATGGAATTCCAGTTGAGCTATTTCAAATTCTGAAAGATGATGCTGTGAAAGTGCTGCACGCAATATGCCACCAAATTTGGAAAACTCAGCAGTGGCCACAGGACTGGAAAAGGTCAGTTTTCATTCCAATCCCAAAGAAAGGCAATGCCAAAGAATGCTCAAACTACCGCACAATTGCACTCATCTCACACGCTAGTAAAGTAATGCTCAAAATTTTCTAAGTCAGGCTTCAGCAATACGTGAACGGTGAACTTCCAGATGTTCAAACTGGTTTTAGAAAAGGCACCGGAACCGGAGATCAAATTGCCAACATCCATTGGATCATTCAAAAAGCAAGAAAGTTCCAGAAAAACGTCTATTTCTTGCTTTATTGACTATGCCAAAGTCTTTGACTGTGTGGATCACATTAAAGTGTGGAAAATTCTGAAAGAGACGGGCATACCAGACCGACCTGACCTGCCTCTTGAGAAACCTGTATGCAGGTCAGGAAGCAACAGTTAGAACTGGACATGGAACAACAGACTGGTTCCAAATAGGAAAAGGAGTACGTGAAGGCTGTATATTGTCACCCTGCTTATTTAACTTATATGCAGAGTACATCATGAGAAACTCTGAGCTGGAAGAAGCACAAGCTGGAATCAAGATTGCTGGGAGAAATATCAATAACCTCAGACATGCAGATGACACCACCCTTATGGCAGAAAGTGAAGAGGAACTAAAAAGCCTCCTGATGAAAGTGAAAGAGGAGAGTGAAAAAGTTGGCTTAAAGCTCAACATTCAGAAAACTAAGATCATGGCATCTGGTCCCATCACTTCATGGCAAATAGATGGGGAGACAGTGGAAACAGTGTCAGCCTTTATTTTTTTGGGCTCCAAAATCACTGCAGATTGTGATTGCAGCCATGAAATTAAGATGCTTACTCCTTGGAAGGAAAGTTATGACCAGCCTAGACAGCATGTTAAAAAGCAGAGACATTACTTTGCCAACAAAGGTCTGTCTAGTCAAGGCTATAGTTTTTCTAATGGTCATGTATGGATGTGAGAGTTGGACTGTGAAGAAAGCTGGATGCTGAAGAATTGATGCTTTTGAACTGTGGTGTTGGAGAAGACTCTGGAGAGTCCCTTGGACTGCAAGGAGATCCAACTAGTCCATCCTAAAGGAGATCAGTCCTGCGTGTTCATTAGAAGGACTGATGCTGAAGTTGAAAATCCAATACTTTGGCCATCTCATGCAAAGAGGTGACTCATTGGAAAAGACCCTGATGCTTGGAGGGATTGGGAGCATAAGGAGAAGGGGACGACAGAGGATGAGATGGCTGGATGGCATCACTGACTCAATGGGCATGGGTTTGAGTGAACTCCGGGAGTTGGTGATGGACAGGGAGGCCTGACGTGTTGTGGTTCATGGGGTCACAAAGAGTCGGACACAACTGAGCGACTGAACTGAACTGAACTTATATCTCAGTTGTCCAGTCACAGTCTACGTTTATATCTATTCACTGAGCACAATTATTAATGGTGTCCTTTAAAAGCATCCCAGTTTGGATAAACTATATTATCATCCAACTTAGAATTAGCTTAATCTATTTTCAGTGGGCACCAAAAGAATGTTGTCAAAAGTCCTTTAGTTTCATTAAAATATGCTTTGGTGTCAACGTCTGGGTCAATTTTCCAAATACATGGTGTTGTCTTTCAATATGCAGGTTTCTTTTATTTTTGTGTGTGCTCAGTTGTGTCAACTCGTTGTGACCCCGTGGACTGTAGCCAACCAGGTCCCTCTGCCCGTGGAATTTTCCAGGCAAGCATACTGGAGTGGGTTGCCATTTCCTCCTCCAGGGGATGTTCCCGACCCAGGGATCGATCCTGCCTCTCTTGCATCTCCTGCATTGGCAGGCGTGTTGTTTACCGCTGCGCCACCTGAAAAGCCCCCCTTTTTTTAAATTTCAGGAAAGCTATCTAATTTGATAGTTTGTAGGAATTGTTCTCTGTAGTTGCTTTTACTTTTCCTTTGGGGATTCTAATCATACATATCGATTTTCTTTGTTCAGATTCTATATCTATTGTTTTCTTTCCTATAGTCTTATTTTTCTTTGACTTATTTATTTTCTTCGTTCTGTCCTCTATTTTTCTTATTGTCTGTCCTCTGTTGTCTGGTCTCTCTTGTTTTTTTTTGGTTTAGTGTTCATTCTAAAGTGAGTTTTTTTTCCCTTTATTTTAACAATTCCCCCCTTCCCCGCCCCCAAATCCAGACAGAAAATTTTCGTATACTTCTAGCTTTCACTCATCCAAAGTCTGAGATTTTACGTCTAGGTTATGCTACTTTTTCATGGTTCCTATACTTCTTATTTTTATCTCAACTCTTTTTTAATGTTAAACTGTAGTTTTCATCACCTTTGTGGTTATTTTATTTTTATGGGGGGGGGGTGCCTTCAATAATGATTTTTTCTCTTTTTTTAATACAAAGTCCTTTCATGGAGTTTAATTGAAATCCATTTTATTTTCTCTTGTTAATTTGAGATGCCACCCTTATTGTTTTTAAGAGATTCCAGTGGAGTCTGGTCAGATGGTTTTTGTAGAGGAATGGTTTTAAGGCACCATCCTATCTTGTTACCTAGATGTACTGGAAACTATAGCCCAAAATTTGAATCTTCTGTTTTTCATCATTGTTTCTACAAAACTGATTTATTTTTTCTAGAACCATATTAATTTTTTCCTCTCAGAGTAATTCTCTCATTCCAGAGGGGAAGATTTTGTTGCATATTTTTTTAAATTGGAAAATACTTATTTATTTTAAATTAATTTATTTTTTATTGAAGGATAATTGCTTTACAGAATTTTGCTGTTTTCTGTCAAACCTCATCATGAATCAGCCATAGGTATACATATCCCCTCCCTTTTGAAGCTCTCTCCCATCTCCATCCCCACCCCAGCCCCCTAGGTTGATACAGAGCCCCTGTTTGAGTTTCCTGGCAATCCCACTCCTAGGCATATACTCCGAGGAAACCAAAATTAAAAGAGAAACATGTATTACATTGTTCATTACAGCACTATTTACGATAACTATAACATGGAAGCAACCTAGATGTCCACCGACCGATGAATGGATAAAGAAGTTGTGCTATATATACACAATGGAGACATAAAAAGGCACACATTTGAGTCAGTTCTAATGAGGTGGATGAATCTAGAACCTATTATACAGAATGAAATGAGTCAGAAAGAGAAAGATAAATACTGTATTCTTACATATATATACAGAATCTAGAAAAATGGTACTGAAGAATTTACTTATAGGGCAACAATGAAGAAACAGACGTAGAGAATAGACTTGTTGCATATTTGAGGCTCTTGAAGGTGTAGGCTGCTTTGGACCTCCTGGTACTCTCAGAGATGTTTAGTGCATCGTTTTGTTTTTTTTAAACTCATCTGCTGACTGGTGTCTGGGTAGCTTTCCTCCAGTTTTATCAGCTAATCTTTTCCCCAGATTTTCTTGCTGAGGATTCCATTTGGAGTGTGGCCCTCTCTAAATAGGAGAGAGACTTTAATGAAATTTCAATCCTTCAGGTCTCAGAAGATCATTGGATGTCTCTTTTCTCTCTTTTCCACTGCCTCCACAAGCTGTAACCCCACAAGTGTCCTGAGCACATTCGCTGTTGATGATGGTTTGGTGTTAACCAAATACACTCCTGGATCCAGCAGAATTCCTTGTCATCTCAATTTGTTGAAGATGCTGCCTTTTTATTTATTTATATTTTTTTCATAATAGTAAAAGTTGTTCATCAGTTTTCACAATCAATAGCCAGACAAAAGGTAACAGATAATTACAATTGCAAGCCATAATGGGGACATGATTAACTTAACAATATAAAATAATTACGTACAATTTGGGGGGTGAGGAGAGTGATGTGGTAAGTGGAAGTGCATACATGCACATTATTTCATCTGCCCAGTCAGTCTATGTCTTTTGGTTGGTGCATTTAATCCATTTACATTTAAGGTAATTATCGATATGTATGATCCTATTGAAAGTGAATGTGTTAGTCACTCAGTCGTGTCTGACTCTTTGTGACCCCATGGACCCCCTAGGCTCCTCTGATCATGGAATTCTCCAGGCAAGAATACTGGAGTGGGTTGTCATTTCCTATTACCATTTTCTTAATTGTTTTGGGTTTATTTTCTATAGATCTTTTCCTTCTCTTGTGTTTCTTGCCTAGAGAAATTCCTTTAACATTTATTGTAAAGCTGGTTTGGTGGTGCTGAATTCTCTTAACTTTTGCTTGTCTGGAAAGCTTTTGATTTCTCCATCAAATCTGAATTAGAGTCTTGCTGGGTAGAGTATTCTTGGTTGTAGGTTCTTCCCTTTCATCACTTTAAATATATCATGCCATTCCCTTCTGGCTTGTAGAGTTTCTGTTAAGAAATCAGCTGATACACTGCGGAAGTTCCTTTGTATGTTGTCATTTTTTCCTTGTTTCTTTTACTGTTTTATCTTTGTCTTTAATTTTTGTCAGTTTGATTACTATGTGTCTTGATGTGATCCTCCTTGGGAGGATCTGAACTGCCTGCCTCCTGCCTGGGACTCTCTGTGCTTCCTGGACTTGGCTGACTATTTCCTTTCCCAGGTTAGGGAAGTTTTCTATTAGCTTCTGGGGAAGCTGTCATCTCTTCAAATATTTTCTCAGGTCCTTTCTCTCTCTCTTATCCTCCTGGGACCCTTATAATGAGAATGTTGGTGCATTTAATGTTGTCCCAGAGGTTGCCTTTTTATTTTTAAGACTTGTTATTCTAGTTGACCCTCTCTGGTGGCTCAGCGGTAAGAATCTGTCTACAACGTAGGAGACATGGACTTTACTCCTGACTTTGGAAGAGCCCCTGGAGTAGGAAATGGCAACCCACTACATTATTCTTGCCTGTGTAAGTCCCATGGTCAACATAAAAGAGGTAAAAAAGATATGAGCCCAGAAGATGAGCTCTCCAGGTTGGAAGGTGTCCAATATACTACTGGGGAAGACTGAAGTGAAATTACTAATAGCTCCAAAAAGACTGAAGTGACTGGGCAAAAGAGGAAGTGACTCTGAGTTGTGGATATGTTTGATGATGAAAGTTAAGTCTGATGCAGTAAAGAAAAATATTGCATAGGAACCTGGAATGTTAGGTTCATGAATCAAGGTAAATTGGACATGGTCAAGCAGCAGATGGGAAGATTGAACATCAACATCTTAGGAATCAGTGAACTAAAATGAATAGGAATGGGAAAATTAAACTCAGTTGATTATTGTATCTACTACTGTGGGCAAGACCCTTAGGAGAAATGGAGTAGCCCTCATAGTCAACAAAAAAAGTCCAAAATCCAGCACTTGGGTGCAGTTAAAAAAATGACAGAATGGTCTCAGTTTGCTTTCAAGACAAAACAATCAACATCGCAGTCATCTAAGTCTATGCCCCAACCATTGATGTTAAAGAAGCTGAAGTTGACAGGTTCTATGAAAACCTAAAGACCTTCTAGACCTAACACCAAAAATATGTCATTTTCATCACATGGAATTAGAATGCAAAAGTAGGAAATCAAGAGATACCCAGAGTAAAAGGCAAATTTGCCTTGGAGTATAACCTGAAGCAGGGCAAAGACTAAGAGTTTTGTCAAGAGAAAACACTGGTCATAGCAAAACCCCTTTTCCAACAATAAAAGAGATGACTCTACACATGGATATCACCAAATGGTCAATACTGAAATCAGATAGACTGTACTTTTGGAGCCAAAGATGAAGAAGCTCTATGCCTGCATGCTAAGTCGCTTCAGTTATGTCCAACTCTTTGCAATCCTATGGGCCATAGCCCAAAGGCTCCTGTGTCCATGGGATTCTCCAGGCAAGAATACTGGAGTGGGCTCCCATGCCTTCCTCCAGGGGATCTTCCCAACCTAGGGATCAAAACTGAGTCTCTTACATCTCTTGCATTGGCAGCTGGGTTCTTAACCACTAGTGCCACTTGGGAAAACTGGAGACGTTCTATACAACCAGAAAAAACAAGACCTGGAGGTGACTGTGACTCAGATTATGAGCCCATATTGAAAAAAAATCAAGCTTGAATTGATTAAAGTAGGGAAAACCACTAGGTTTTTCAGGTATGACCTAATCAAATCCCTTATAAAAAAAAAAATCCCTTATGAATATACAGTGGAGGTGACAAATAGATTCAAGGGATTAGATCTGGTAGACAGAGCACCTGAAAAACCATGGAAGAGAGTTCATAACATTGTGCAGGAGGCAGTGATCAAAATCATCCAAAAGTAAAAGAAATGCAAGAAGGCAAAGTGGTTGTCTGAGGAGGCTTTACAAATAGCTGAGGAAAGACAAGAAGCAAACGTCAAGTGAGAAAGGGAAAGATATACCCAACTGAGCAAGGAGAGATAAGAAGACCTTCTTAAATGAGCAATTTAAAGAAGTAGAGAAGAACTGTAGAATGGGAAACACTAGAGATCTCCTCAAGAAAGTCGGAGGAAAATTGCTGCTCTCAATATGCCAGCAGATTTCAAACACTCAGCAGTGGCCAGAGGACTGGAAAAGGTCAGTTTTCGTTTCAATCCCAAAGAAGGGCAATGCCGAAGAATGTTCAAACTACCATACAATTGTATGGGACAAGAGAATGGTTCAAAGTTGGAAAAGGAGTACAAGAAGGCTGTGTATTGTCACCCTGCTTATTTAACTTATATGCAGAGTACATCAAGCAAAATGTCAGGTTGGATGAATCACAAGGTGCAATCAAGACTGCTGGGAGAAACATCAACAGCCTCAGATATGCAGATGATACCAATCTGATAGCAAAAAAATGAAGAGGAACAATACAGCCTCTTGACGAAGGTGATAGAGGAGAGTTAGAAGACTGACTTGAAACTCAACTTTAAAAAAAACTAAGATCCCATCATTTCATGGCAAACAGAAAGGGGGAAAGTGGAAGCAATGACATATATTATTTCCTTGGGCTCTAAAATCACTGCAGATGGTGACTGCAGCCAAGAAATTAAAAGACACTTGCTCCTTTGAAGGAAAGTTTTGACAAATGTAAACAATGTATTAAAAAACAGAGATATCACTTAGCTGACAAAGATCTGTCTAGTCAAAGCTGTGGTCTTTCCAGTAGTCACGTACAGATGTGAGAGTTGGCCCATAAAGAAGGCTGATCACTGAAGAATTGGTCCTTTTGTATTGTGGTACTTGAGACGTCTCTTGAGAGTCACTTGGACTACAAGAAGATCAAACCAGTCAATCTTAAAGGAAACCAACCCTGAATATTTATTGAAAAGACGGTTGCTGATTTTGAAGCTCCGTTTCTTTGGCCACCTGATGTCTTTTCCATCAGGAAAACACCCTGATGCTGAGAAAGATTGAAGGCAAAAGGATAAGGGGGTGGCAGAGGATGAGATGGTTGAATAGAATCACTGACTCAGTGCAAATGAGTTTCAGCAATCTCTGCAAGATAGCGAAGGACAAGGAAGCCTAGCGTGCTGCAGTCCATGGAGTCACAAATAGTCGGACAAGACTTAGTGACTGAACAGCAACAAAAACAGTATGTCCATGATAGCAGGGCACATTAGGAGACTTTCAGTTCCATAATAAATTCGTTTTCACAAGAATAAGAATGGATTGGCTGACAGTTAAGTGACAGTCAGGGACAACACACAACAAAGTCATGCTGCCTGGGAAGTTCGCTTTCATGGTCTGCCCCTGCCTTTCTGAACTGGGTGAACTTGTGCCACTCTGTCTTCTGTCCCATGCCACCATCCTCTCAAAACGTATCTGATGACCTCCTATGTGTGTGTAAGTCATTCAGTCGTGTCCAACTCTTTGTGACTATAGCCCGCCAGGCTCCTCTGTCCATGGAATTCTTCAGGCAAGAATACTGGAATGGATAACCATTCCCTTCTCCAGGAGATCTTCCCAACTTAGGGGTCGAACCTGGGTCTCCCACATTACAGGCAGATTCTTTGCCATCTGAGCCACTAGGGAAGCCCAATGACTTCCTCCTTGGTGCCAGACTTTCTGCTAGGTATTGGACCGACCACAATTCACTACATCACTTGACAGTGATTTACTGAATGTCAGTTATGCACCAGGCAATGTCCTGATGACTGGTAAACAAGAACGACAAAGTTATGCCTAGAGTTAATATTCTGATGGGGAAGACTGAAAATAAGCTTATCCACAGTGGATATTTGAGAGTAATTTAGAAAAGTGCTAAACAGATAATTTAAAATCAAGTGACATAATAGGAACTTGGTGGCTACTTTAGTTTGTGTGATATGGAAGACTTCCTGGAGGAAGGGACATTTGTGCAGAGATCTCAATGCCAAGAAAAGTTAAGCCTTGTGTAGATAGGGGAGAAGAGAATCCACATAGAAGTACGGCTAAATGAAGGCCCTGTACTGGAAATGATTTTCGCATGTTCCATGAAAAAGCAAGGGCTTCTGTGGTGACTCAGAGGTAAAAAATCTGCCTGAAAATCCGAAGACCTGGGTTCAATCACTGGGTTGGGAAGATCCCCTGGAGAAGAGAATGGCAACCCATTCTAGTATTCTTGCCTGGAGAATTTCATGGTCAGAGGAGACTTGTGGGCTATAGACCATGGGGTTGCAAAGAGTCAGACGTGACTAAGTGACTAACACTTTCACTTTTACCTCATGAATCAGCAAGTCCTTGTAGCTGGGAGGAGAATAGCACAAAGAATGGTTGGAGAGAACAGCATGTATATTATCTAGGGTGAAACAGATCACCAGCCCAGGTGGGATGCATGAGACAAGTGCTCGGGTCTGGTGCACTGGGAAGACCCAGAGGAATCGGGTGGAGAGGGAGGTGGGAGGGGGGATCGGGATGGGGAATACATGTAACTCCATGGCTGATTCATGTCAATGTATGACAAAACCCACTACAATATTGTAAAGTAATTAGCCTCCAACTAATAAAAATAAATGAAAAAAAAAAATAAATGTTTTCAGGATTAAAAAAAAAAAAGAATGGTTGGAGAGTGAGGAGGAGAAATGTTTGAGTCTTCATAGGCAAGGGTGAGGTGCTTGATTTTCCTAAGTGCATTAAAAAGCCATTGGTTCTCTAAGTCTGCATCTCTGTTCCTGCCCTGAAAACAGGTTCAGGGCAGACGTGTGGACACCGTGGGGGAAGGGGAGGGCGGGATGAATTGGGAGAATAACACTGACATATATACACTACCACGTGTAAAACAAATAACTAGTAGGAAGCAGCTGATAGCACAGGGAACTCAGCTCAGGGCTCCATGTTGACCTAGATGGGTGGGGTGGGAGGGGGAATGGGTGGGAGGGAGGCTCCAGAAAGAGGGGATATATGTATACTTATAATTGATTTAGTCTGTTGTATAGCAGAGACTAACCCAACATTCTAAAGCAATTATACTAAAAAAATGGATTTTTTGAAGATTAGCTCTCTCTTTCCCTCTCTTTATCTATCATCTCTCTATCTATGTTAGTATCTATCTATCTATCATCATCATCTCCTTAGAAAATATATTGCTTTGATTTATGTTGCACCCATGATCTGTTACTGTAGATATCATTTGCACCTTGCTTGTTTCCCTTAATAATATGCCTTGAAAATCTAAGGTTCTGAGGTTTTTAATCTGGGAAATGACATACTATGATTTGTGCTTAAATGTTGTGTGTCTTAATTTGTTGGTGCTGCTATAGCAAAATACAATAAATGGCATGGCTTAAACAACATACATTTGTTTCTCACAGTTCTGGAGACTGGGAAGTTCAAGAGCTTGGTGCTGGAAGATTTTGGGTGTCCAGTTTATTGATGGCCTTCTTCTTGCTGTGGCCTCTTATAGGGGAAGGGGTATAGGAGCTCTCTAGGGTTTCTGCTATATGGACACTAATCCCATTCATGAGGGCCCCACCTCATGACCTAATCCTGTCCCAAGGCCCCATCTCCAAATACCGTCACACGAAGGATTGGTTTTAACCAGTGAATTTTGGGTGGCAACAACATTCAGTAGAGAGTTTTGTGTCATCTCTCTGGTATAATGGGCAATGATCAGAGTGGTGAAGAGCCCAGAAACAAATTCATATAAAATGACTAAGAATACAAAGGATTCTGGTGCTGGAGAAGAGAAGACTCGGGGGAACATGACAGCTGCTTTCAAATATGTAAGGAACTGTCACATGTGAGAAAGAGTGTGCTTATTTTATATCCCTCCAGGGCATAAGGCAGGAGCATGAGATGTCTATCTCAAACAAAGGAAAATAATTTTTTTCTAGCTACCCAGTACTAGTATATGTTCCCTTGTGAGATAATGAACACAGATACCTAGAGATATTCAAACAGAAATTAGATAATTTGTCAGGAATGCTGAATCAGTGACTCCTGCATTTTATAAAAAGATAATAGCTACCATTTATTTAGCACATACACTGAGTCAGACACTCTGCCAAGGGATTTATAAACATTATCCATTTAATTTTCATAACAGCTGTATGTGGTAGGAATCATCACCTGTTTTTAGATGAAGAGCCTCAGTATTAGAGAAGTGAACTGATTTTTACAAGGGCACACAGTTAGTAGGTGGAAGCATCAGGAAGGATTCAGGTCTCTCCAAATCCTTTGATTTTCACCATATTGGGCTCAGACATGCCTAGAGGATTACTAAAATATGGTCTCTTTCTCTGTCCTTTTCAGGGTTGGGTCACAGCAGTCCATCATGGAGGAGAAATGGTGTTCAAAGCCAGGGACATTTACTAGACATTGCTGGTGAATGTTTGAGGTTAGATGTAGTGTGGTGTGTCCTTCTGTCTCTTCTGTGAAGCCAAATGGAGAAATTTCTGGAACAGCTCTTCCTTAGAGAAGCTCCCATCATTCCTCTCTCACTTTGGCTTCCTCTGGTCCTGCAAGACAGGTCCTAGGTTGGTGTCTACCAACCCAGCCTAAGGGCCAGCACTGAGCCTATTTCCTCCAGGGATCTTACAGGAGAGATCCTCCAGGGCTCCCCCAGTGGCTCAGATGGTAAAGAATCTGCCTGCAATGCAGGAGACATGTGTTCAATCCCTGGGTCAGGAAGATCCCTTGGAGAAGGGAAAGGCTACCCACTCCAGTGTTCTTGCCTGGAGGAGTCCATGGACGGAGGAGCCTTGTAGGCTACAGTTCACGGAGTCGCAAAGAGTTGGACATGACTGACTAACACACACACACACACACACACACACACATGAGACAACTGGTTGACAGCTGGATTCATGTATGCTTAAGCTCCTAGTCCTAAATCATCCTGATTTTTTTCCAGAACATTCAGTATATCCTGTGCCGCTGATGGTGGAGTTTCTTCCCACTCCAAGAGTTTGATATTCTAATACTCTTGAGGTGTAAGATGGCTTAAGCCAAGGATGCAGAAAAGGAAAATGACAGTGTTATGGACTGCATGTTTGTGTTCCCCCCAAATTCCAAGCCCTATCCCTCAAAGTGATGGTATCTGGAGATGTGGTCTTTGGAAGGTAATTAGGTTTAAAAAAGGTCATGAGGGCGGAGTCCCTGTAATAGGGTTAGTGTCCTTCCAACAAATACTTAATGAGTGCCTTCCAATTATCCTGGACAGTGCTAAGTGCTACATTCATAAGGCAGAATAAACATCTCTAGGTATTTTGTTTTTACTTATCAAGTGTTGAGTAAGCAGAAAATAAAAAAATTTTCACTACTTAGTGATTTGTTCAACATGTATTCAGTAATTTTGAAACAGTTTCTAGGACATTCAGAAGAGATGATTCTGTTTTCTCCAACAACAGCTATTTTTAAATTGACAATTGTTACTTCTCTCTTTCTTTTTCTATCTCTTGGATGCTTTAGAATGTGCATAAGTCAGCAAAACTTAGGTTGCTTTTCTTTTCTATTCTCAGAGAGGTTTTAACCTAGAGGGCAGGGCCTGGCGTTCCAGTGCTGGGGTTTCTGAGTTAGCATATGTTTCTTCAGCTGGTCCTGTCACTGTGAGCCCCAAGCAGTAGAGTGCCTGGCTGCTGGAATAAAGTGTCAACTGTGTTTTAACTCTTATCATATTTCCCATGCTCAAGTAGACTAATAAATGGAGAGAGTCTTTCAACCAGCATGGTGGGCGAATTCTGAAAACAAGAACATGTGAGATGAAGAAAGTAAGGCTGCTTCTACCCTGTGAACCTGTATTTACTGAAAATTGAGGCTTGGTAGACAAGGAAACAGGTCTGTTGTGGAACTGACACTCCTATAGAGGAGGAAAGCCATGAACATATCCTGTCATGTAAGAGTACTAGGAGGAAACGATGGAGGAAAATGTGAGAACATATTACTCCGTTTGGTCTCCTATCACTTCTGGGAGGATCTGGAATTTTTATTACAGAGGATGGGGATTTTTATTAGAGAGTTGCATTAATAAGTTTGATAATCAAAAAACAACAACAAGCTGGTAACTGTTACATATGACTTCCCGGCTTTGTGAGGATTTATTGCCCTGCTCAGGGGGATGGCAGATTTGGAAAGACCTTCTACTCTCACATCTGTTGTTGAGGCATGCCTTCTGAGCTCTGAGATTTATCCCTCTGCCTGGAAACCCACAAGCCATTCAGAGTTGGCCTTCTGTCTTAGCCACTTGTTATAGGACACAGCATCTGCTTAAAAATTCCACAGGTCATACACAGAATACATATCTACAAGTCAAGAGTACATAAACATTTTAACATTTTAACTGCAAGTACTTTCCTTGACTCTGAGCCCTCGGGTTTTCCTAAAGCAAAGAATTTATGTTGTGCCATTTGTATATTTTCTGTCTGGTTGAATATACTTATCCAGTCATATTAGGCTATTATTCCCTTGGTCACTGTTTTGGTCCCCACAGACCATTTAGTTTTTCCCTGTCAGTCACTGCTCAGGTTCAATGCTGTCTCTCTCTCTGAGCTGTCTCTCCTCTTCCTGGGGCTAGTCTGTATGAAATCCAAGTCACCCCTGCAGGAAAGCCAGGAAAAGGTATGTCCCATCCTAGAACTGGCCAGGACTGAGTGACAGTGTGACTGTGGAACCTCAGGGAGGGAAGAGTCAGAGGTGATGCCTAGACTTGGATCCCAGATGGCCTGGGGAATGGTCTTCCCATCAGTGAACACAAAGGACAGACACAGAAGACACTTGTAAGAGGAAGGAGAGTTGGTTTATGAAACAGAAACCCATAAACAGAAACCTGTGTTAAGCTTGAGACATGGTGAGTCTGAACTATGGATCAGACATTCTTGTAGAGCTGCAGGTCTGGAGTTTAGAAATGGATCAGAAATATAGATTTGGGGTTTATCTGC
This sequence comes from Dama dama, assembly GCF_033118175.1. Lineage (NCBI taxonomy): Eukaryota > Metazoa > Chordata > Mammalia > Artiodactyla > Cervidae > Dama > Dama dama. Next base: position 22,100,675 of record NC_083681.1, read on the forward strand.
ACAGAGATGATGGTAGATAGATGACTACTGGATTCAGGCATCTTTTGAGAGCAGATTGTGGAGAGAAGAGGGCAAGTAAAACTTGGAGTAGCCCCCTATTGAAGAGAAGAAGGAAGGATTGCAGAGATGGGGGATGAGCCAGGGTTGTACCAGGTCACTGAACAGAAGGGAGAGGAGAATTCCAGAATGTCCAGGGCAACGGTAAAAGTGGACAATGTGTTATGGATTAAATAGAAGAATAAAAGAAGGTACTGAAAAATTCACATAAAAGAACAACAGCAAGAGGGAAGGTTTAAAACATTTGTGACTTCAGATGATTCTACATGAACCCAATATATGCCATGAACAAAACAAATCTGAATTGTAACTATATAGAAGCAGAGTGACACTAACTCACAGACATATCAACAAGGCATGGTGTGAGGGTCCACATGGCTGGGAAACAGCAGTGAAGAATGCCTTGCTCAGAAGAGTCACAGTTCAGACATGACGAGGTGATCACATAGCATGGTCATTTACCCTGGTATATATACATATCCCATGGGAGAAATTAATAGACAGCATTTAGAGAGGATGAAACCATGGGATAGCACAGAGGTGCAGCTGCTGACAGAGTGCCTACAGAAGGCCTGGTTAGAAGCAACAAAGAGATGATGACTGCTAAGGCAAGTCACAGATCCAGCATACAACTAGATGCTACAACGGACAGGGAGCAAACTGTGGATTTTTGCTCTTAGTTTCAGTTTATGGAAAATTAGGATACTTCTTAAAAGATAGAGTAATATGTTGAGGCTATTACTAGTCTGGGTTTAACTCCTACCAACAAAGCAGGCACTGGCTGGCCAAGCTCCCTGTACAATTACCTCTCCCCATTTCACACAGAATCAGGGCTTCTCTTGCTTGCTCCTGCGTAGGCCAGCTGATCTCAGGGTGTTTTGTGGAGTGATCTGTGAGGGCCTCTCACTTTCTGCTAGATATAGGCCCCTGTGGGTCACCATGAGCCCTGTCTGGGAATGAATCCAACATAGGGGAGCAGAGTTGAGAGATGGAGACACTTTTCTGATTGCTTTGCTGAACAAGTTGATCAAGCCTTCACTTCATGAACCATAAAGCACATGCAAATTCTCATTAAATGAGTTGATACTATCCCCCTGTCTGCCCCACCTCTGTCAGGCTTCAGTCAGTTTGAATGTCATCCCTGTCACTTGTAACTGAATGCAAACCTAATATGGCTTTTTACTTAGTCTTCCTGATTTTCATTTTCTAGCCTATCTTCTACTACAAGGTTGCCAGTGTTTTCTTTATAAACCATAAATATAACAGTATCACTGCCTTGTTTAAACCTGTCTGCAGGCTTCTCAGTAACTACTGAATATAGACTTCTTTAAGTGTTATACAAGATGGGTTATTATCTGGTTTCAGACGACTCACCTACTACCATCTCCTTCCACTTCTCTTAAATTCTAATTTAAATGACCCTGTACTCTTTCCAGCACCTAGATAGCATATTAAAAAGCAGAGACACTACATTACCAACAAAGGTCCATCTAGTCAAGGCTATGGTTTTTCCAGTGGTCATGTATGGATGTGAGAGTTGGACTGTAAAGAAAGCTGAGCGCCAAAAAATTGATGCATTTGAACTGTGGTGTCGGAGAAGACTCTTGAGAGTCCCTTGGACTGCAAGGAGATCCAACCAGTCCATTCTAGAGGAGATCAGTCCTGGGTGTTCATTGGAAGGACTGATACTGAAGCTGAAACTCCAGTACTTTGGCCACCTCATGCGAAGAGTTGACTCATTGGAAAAGACCCTGATGCTGGAAGGGATTGGGGGCAGGAGGAGAAGGGGACGACAGAGGACGAGATGGCTGGATGGCATCACCGACTCGATGGACATGAGTTTGAGTAAACTCTGGGAGTTGGTGATGGACAGGGAGGCCTGGCGTGCTGTGATTCATGGGGTCGCAGAGTCGGACACGACTCAGCGACTGAACTGAACTGAACTGTACTCTTTCATTTTGAAAAGTTCTATCTGGTTCTTTTCCAAACTCATCTGTTTACAATATGCTATTATGATCTCTCACTTTAATAGCTTGTTTTAGTCTCTAGTTTTAAATTTTGTGTTATGAGCATCTTGAGCAGGAGGGTTTTTCTCTGAGAAAGTCCTATGTTCTGAGCTAGGTTGTAGATGCTTCCTTCAGGAGAGTTACATGTGAGCTTTTTCCTGTGTTTATGGGATCAGTCAGTTCAGTTCAGTCACTCAGTTGTGTCCAACTCTTTGTGATCCCATGGACTGCAGCAGGCCAGGCCTCCCTGTCCATCACTAACTCCCAGAGTTTGCTCAAAGTTATGTCCATCGAGTTAGTGATGCCATCCAACCATCTCATCCTCTGTCGTCCCCTTCTCCTCCTGCCCTCAATCTTTCCCAGCATCAGGGTCTTTTCTAATGAGTCAGTTCTTCACTTCAGGAGGCCAAAGTATTGGCATTTCAGCTTCAACATCAGTCCTTCCAATGATTTCCTTTATTTATTTATTTATTTTGCATTTTGGTGGTATGTGACTTTTATTTTTTCATTCATACAAATAAGGAAAAACAGATAGCTACAAGGAGTTTTCTGGGGCTTTTAAAATATGATCAAATTTTTCTCTTCACAAATTTCAACTTCCCAGTATTGTTCATTTCTGTGTTAGTACCTGATAGAATTTAAAGATTGTGGTATTTAGAGTTTTGTTTGAAGGACTGTGTGTTACTTTGTCTGTCCTCCTGATTCATTGCTGACTTACATATATTGAATATAATTTTTACCATAGAAATCTTTCTTATTTGTGAGGCAAAACTTGTAGTCATAAAGTAGATTTTATTTTCTTAACCCTTTTATGTAGATATTACTTCTCTTAGTTGCTACAGAAAAACTCAATAATCCTGATTTAAAATGTTTCCTCCAAAGATATATACATACCAGTATATCAGCAGTTACTTTACCACACGTCTCAGATGAAGAACCTTTTTTTCTGTATGGTATTTTCCAGGATTCTGTCTAATGGGGTTAGGCCAGGTGGGTGAGCATTCAGTGAAGCTTGACCGCCAGTGCTGCTTCTTACTGAAACTTCGAGTGATGGTCTGCTAAGCCTGGCTTCTAGATACAAATCCTCCCTGGTGATTTTCTTTTGATACTCTCCCTCAACACTTTCTAACACCATACACAAAAATAAACTCAAAATGGATTAAAGATCTAAATGTAAGACCAGAAACTATAAAACTCATAGAGGAGAACATAGGCAAAACACTCTCTGACATAAATCACAGCAGGATCATCTATGACCTACCTCCCAGAATATTGGAAATAAAAGCAAAAATAAACAAATGGGACCTAATGAAACTTAAAAGCTTTTGCACTACAAAGGAAACTATAAGCAAGGTGAAAAGACAGCCCTCAGATTGGGAGAAAATAATAGCAAATGAAGCAACAGACAAAGGATTAATCTCAATAATATACAAGCAACTCTTGAAGCTCAATTTCAGAAAAATAAATGACCTAATCAAATAATGGGCCAAAGAACTAAACATACATTTCTCCAAAGAAGACATACAGATGGCTAACAAACACATGAAAAGATGCTCAACATCACTCATTATCAGAGAAATGCAAATCAAAACCACAATGAGGTACCATTACACGCCAGTCAGGATGGCTGCTATCCAAAAGACTACAAGCAATAAATGCTGGAGAGGGTGTGGAGAACAGGGAGCCCTCTTACACTGTTGATGGGAATGCAAACTAGTACAGCCGCTATGGAGAACAGTGTGGAGATTCCTTAAAAAACTGGAAATAGAACTGCCATATGACCCAGCAATACCACTCCTGGGCATACACACTGAGGAAACCAGAGCTGAAAGAGACACATGCACCCCAGTGTTCATCACAGCACTGTTTATAATAGCCAGGACATGGAAGCAACCTAGATGCCCATCAGCAGATGAATGGATAAGGAAGCTGTGGTACATATACACCATGGAATATTACTCAGCCATTAAAAAGAGTTCATTTGAATCAGTTCTAATGAGATGGATGAAACTGGAGCCCATTATACAGAGCGAAGTAAGCCAGAAAGATAAAGACCAATATAATACAATGATTTCCTTTAGAACTGACTGGTTTGATCTCCTTGAAGTCCAAGGGACTCTCAAGAGTCTTCTTCAATACCATAGTTCAAAAGCATCAATTCTTTGGTGCTCAGCTTTCTTTATAGTCCAACTCTCACACCCCTACATGACTACTGGAAAAACCAAAGCTTAACTAGATGGACCTTTGTTGACAAAGTAATGTCTCTGTTTTTTACTATGCTGTCTAGGTTGGTCATAACTTTTCTTCCAAGGAGCAAGCGTCTTTTAACTTCATGGCTGCAGTCACCATCTGCAGTGATTTTGGAGCCACAAAAAGTACTCTCACTGTTTCCATTGTTTCCCCATCTATTTGTCATGACCTGATGGCACTGGATGCCATGATCTTCATTTTTTGAATGTTGAGATTTAAGCCAACTTTTCCACTCTCCTGTTAACTTTCATCAAGAGGCTCTTTAGTTCTTCACTTTCTGCCATAAGGGTGGTGTCATCTGTGTATCTGAGGTTGTTGATATTTCTCCAGGCAATCTTGATTCCAGCTTGGGCTTCATCCAACTGGCATTTCACATGATGTACTCTGCATGTAAGTTAAATAAACAGGGTGACAATATGCAGCCTTGACATACCCCTTTCCCAATTTTGAACCAGTCCGTTGTCCCATGTCCGGTTCTAACTGTTGCCTCTTGACCTGTATACAGATTTCTCAGGAGGCAAGTAAGGTGGTCTGGTATTCCCATCTCTTGAAGAATTTTCCACAGTTTGTTGTGATCTACACAGTCAAAGGCTTTGGCATAGTCAATAAAGCAGAAGTAGATGTTTTTCTGGAACTTTCGTGCTTTTTCTATGATCCAGCGGATGTTGGCGATTTGATCTCTGGTTCCTCTGCCTTTTCTAAATCCAGCTTGAACATCTGGAAGTTCATGGTTCACATACTGTTGAAGCCTGGCTTGGAGAATTTTGAGCATTACTTTGCTAGTGTGAAAGATGAGTGCAATTGTGTGGTAGTTTGAAAATATTTTGGCATTGCTTTTCTTTGGAATTGGAATGAAAACTATCCTTTTCCAGTCCTGTTTTATGGGATCCATAAGCCTAAAACCAGATTTTATGTGAACCTCTTTGCTTAAGGTTCTTGCATAAAGGAGATTAAGGGTAAGTCAGAGTTCTTATTCTCAGGAATGATTCTTTTCTGCTTATATACTGTCTTGGTTGGGCAGGAAGTTTCTTTTTTGCTTCCCTAGGCTGGTAGGTGGAGTTTTACTAGTTTCTTTTTCAAAGTCAGGGTAGCTCTTTCAGGCTCCATTTTTCTGAAGGAGGCTCTGTTAAAATGTCCTCCCAAATTGGGTGGCCCAGATCATGTTTTGTGTTCCTTCATAGGCATCAATGCACTAAAACTCAGGGTCTCAAGCTAGTGTACCCATCTGATAATTCCAGGCTAGAACCACTTCAGAGCTTCTTGATTCTCAGATATGAGATCCTCTACTTATGACACATGGGATTTCCTTTCTTTTTCTTTTTTAAACCATGGCTGTTTCTTTTAATTTTTTCTGGAGTTTGCATATTTAATGTATTTGTGACTGGAGAAGAGTTCTCTCATGTAGCACTTTCTACCATATTTTAAATCTTTAGCAGGTGACACTGTTCACTGGTGTTCCTAATGTGCAATTTGTACTATCTATTCATTCATTCCACAAATCTTGTTTCTGTGTGTACTTTGTGGCAGGCACTATTCTAGGTGCTTGGGATACAGCAACGAAAAATGTTTGAAAAAATGTCCTGAGCTCATGAATCTTACCTTCAGAGAGAAGGAAACAAATATTATGAACTAGAGTTACACAGCTTAATATGAGGACATCTCAAAAACACAATTGTATAAAAAATAAATAAGCTCCAAAATAATATTCATGGTACAATATACATTTTACAAGATTAAATACATGTAACCTTGTATTATTTATTGATACATCATAGCTAGGAAACTAATGAGCCCAATCCTTGGGTCAGGAAGATCCCCTGGAGAAAGGAATGGCAACCACTCCAGTATTCTTGCCTGGAGAATTCCATGGAGAGAGGAGACTGGTGGGTTCCATGGAGTTGCAAAGAGTTGAACATGACTGAGTGACTAACACTTTCACTTTCATGTCAACTTTCAAGCTTAAATACGTGTAACCTAGTATTATTTATGGATACCTCATAGCCAGTAAACTAAAATTATGCAGAGAAAGAACTGCCATATTCAGAAAGAAGTTATCTCTGGAAGGAAGGGAGACGAGGCCCAGTAAGGACAACACAGGAAGCATCAGCTGCTTCCCTAATGTTTTAGGTCTTTTTAAAAAATTGTATATGTGAAGCAAAAATGGCAAAATGTTAAAATTTATTAAAATTGGATTGTTGTTACACCTTTGTTTTTGTTTAGTCTCTAAGTCATGCCTGACTCTTTTGAGACCCCATGAACTGTAGCCTGCCAGGCTCCTCTGTCCAGGGAGTAGCCCAGACAAGAATATTGGAGTGGGTTGTCATTTCTTTCTCCAGGGGATCTTCCCACACCAGGTATAGAACCTGTGTCTCCTGCATTAGCAGGCAGATTCTTTACCGCTGAGCCACTGGGTTAATATAATATGCTCTGCATTTTCTGTGTGATTGAGATAATTCATTATAAACCAAAAATGCTAAATGGCTTTTAAGTGAGACTTAAAAAATAATAGAATAATGGACTAGAGATTGTCATACTGAGTGAAGAAAGTCAGACAGAAGACAAATATATGATACTGCTTATATGTAGAATCTGAAAAAACAGTATAAATGAACTCATTTGTAAAACAGAAATAGAGTCACAAATGTAGAAAACAAACTTATGGTTACCAGTGAGGGGTAATAGTTGGGAGATTGGGACTAATATATACTTATTACTGTATAGAAAATAGAAAACTAATAAGGCCCTGCTGTAGAGTACATGGAACTCTATTCAGTAGTCTCTAATGACTTGTATGGGAAATAATCTAAAAAAGAGTGGGCATATCTATATGTATGGGCTTCCCAAATGGTGCTAGTGGTAAAGAACCTGCCTGCCAATGTAGGAGATGTCAGACATGTGGGTTCCATCCCTGGGTCAGAAAGATCCTCTGGAGTAGGAAATGACAACCAATTCCATATACTTGCCTGGAAAATCCCATGGACACAGGAGCCTGGTGGGTGGGCTACAGTTCACGGGATCTCAAAGAGCCCATTACGACTGAGTCCATATACACACACGTATATGTATAACTGACTCACTTTGTTGTACACCAAAAACTAATGTAACGTTATAAGTCAACTATACTCCAATAAAGCTTATAAGAAAAATAGATTACATAATGTGTTGGAAGATGAAAGTTATGTGGAAAAGAGAAGAGAAAAAGTAGAGCAGAGTAAGTTATGTCAGGAAGGTTGGGGTAGGGGACAGGTTAGGTAGTGTCCACTGAGAAGGCACTTCAGAGGTAACAGAGATTTGAGGGAAGACTTGAAGGAGATGACCTTCTTCCTATGCAAGATATCACTTGCTCTGCTGGAACCAAGGTCGTAGTCCTAAGAGAATCTGTGTGAGTGTGTTATACCAGGAGAACTGGTCGGACTTAGCAATGAGACAATCTGGATGGAGTGCACGTCATGTGGGTCATGGATGTGGCCACCTTTCAGTGAGACAGTAGATATGGGGAGCCAAGTTCCAGGGGAAAGATAACAAGGCCTTAAGTTCTTTAGGAGAAGCAAAATTTACCCTGGAAGTCCAGTCAAAAGAAAATCCGTCTATGTGTTCTTCGGATAAGAAACAAAAATTTATGTGCAGGACATATCTTCAACTATATTTTTCAATCAAATACTTTTTTTTATGAATTCTCCTTCATGCAACCTGAAAATACTATAGAAAGTGAGTATCTGTGAAAGCAATTCTGCAGTGATCAAAACTATGTCATTTGAGTAATAATCCTTTAACTGCCTCTCCTGGTCTAGGGATGAATTTTAGAGTACTTGGGCTTAAACCCAGAGGCATAGAATTAATTTCAGTTATGTCAGTTGATGCCACTTCAGTTTCCTCCCCGTCACACCAGCCCTTACCTAATTCTCTCTCCAGAGCCTTGTAAGCTTTGTAAGACTAAGTGTAATCCATCTTCACATGGTAGGCAGTTATCTTGATTCCTCCATCTCTTTTTCTTGTGTAAATGACACAAGTGTTTTCAACTGTTCTTCATATGAGCCATGGAGTATCTTCCAGGCCACCTCCACTCCCACCACTCCCTTTTAGCAAAGCTATTTTATTGTGTCACTGTCTATCTTAAATCCCTAGAAGTGTTTTGACAGCACATAATACCACAATCCTATATTAATGCAGTCCAAGATTATATTGATGTTTCAATTAGTATCACTATATAATTATCACATGAACAACTACCATGTCTGTTTCTGCCATCCTATTAACAGTGGAAAGGTTAGAACCATGAAAACACCATTTCACCCACTATTAGATACATCCAAATTTTCTTTGAATGTAGTTGTTCAACAAGTAATGCATATTCCAAACCTTGTTAACATCCAGATCACATTTACATCTTGTTTGAAAGAATGCAAAAGAATTTATCAAATGCTTCACTAAATTTATCTCACCCCCTTGTATATTATAATATTTTTCATAAAGAAAATAGAATAGCTTTGTGAAACTCATTCTTAGTAATCTATACTGACTTCATGTAAAAATTCTCACTTTTTTTCCCCTAAAATTTCACATATCACATATTTTAAAATCTACTCTAGAAATAGATGCAAACTGATGTCATATATAAAGATCTATAGTCTCTGGAACTTATCTTCTCTTTGTAAGTTCAGAAATAATTTTTTTTTTTTCTGTTTCAACACTGTCTATTACTACCAGTGTAGAAGGAAGGGCAATGCACTGGAAGCAGGGAACCAGCGTCTTAACCGGATTTGCTCCTAGTTAGCTGTGTAACGTTGAGCAAGTCGCTCGATGCGTTTGTAAAAATTAGGGGTTTGAACTATAATCACTGAGAGCTTCTTGCTTAGTTTCTTTCATATACTTATTCTTTTGATACTAATCTATTTACATTCTTCTGATTTTTATGTATAGTCTCAGAGTAAACTGCTTCCCCATGTGAATAATAGATGTGCCACCCTTCAAAGTGGGCTTCCCAGGTAGCATTAGTGGTAAAGAGCCTGCCTGCCAGTGCAAGAGACATAAGAGATGGGGGTTTGATTCCTAGGTTGGGGAAATCCCCTAGAGGAGGGCATGGAAACTAGCTACAGTTTCTTGCCTGAAGAATCCCATGGACAGGGGAGCCTGGCAGCTATAGTCCCTCCGTGTGTGTGTGCTCAGTCATTTTAGTTGTGTCTGGCTCTTTTGACCCTACGTACTGTAGCCCACCAGGCTCTTCAGTCCATGGGATTTTCCAGACAAGGATTACTGGATTGGCTGCCATGCCCTCTCCAGGGGATCTCCCCGACCCAGGAATCGAACCTGAGTGTCCCGTGTCCTGTCCCCTGCATTGCAGGTGGATTCTTTACTGCTGAGCCACAAGGGGATCCGGGCTACAGTCTGTAGGGTCTCAAAGAGTTGGACATGACTGAAGTGACAGCGTGCATGTGCCCTGCAAAGTAGTTCAATATCCAGGTTCATTTGGTTTCTTTTGTTCTTTCTTTAAAAAATATCTTTCTTGAAATATAATTCACAGGCCCTAAAATTCATCCATGTGAAGTGTACAGTTCATTGCTTTTTGGCATATTCACAGAATTGAATCACCACCGTCTAAGTTTAGAACATTTTCAATCCTTCTTCTTAAACATACTTGAGCAGCAGCTCACCCAGCAGTCTGCACATGCTAGAGTGACAAACTAGGATCCAGGGCTCAAGTCATTCTTTTGATTGTCTGTGCCATTCCTGGTTGTGTTACCTCATTCAGAAGCTTAGCTTAGGGGGTACTTCAAGAGAAAGAGCCTGAAATTCCTCCTCCCATGGACCCCACAAATATACAGCTATACATAGATCAATTCCCTCTGAAAAGAATCTGAAAACTAGCTGAACACCTGCTGCTAGTGAGGAATAAAAAGGACCACATCAGATGGATGGGGGAAGCAGAGAAATGCTCTCACCAAAAACTCCGCCCCTATCCTGGTGGCACACGTAGAAAGGGGCCTCATGAGATTGGCGCTTCCCCCAGAGGGACGAGGGACTGATGCCTCACATCAGACACACTAGCTCCTTAGGTCTACTCTGGAGAGACGAACCCCTAAATGTCAGACTTAGAAAACCAATGGGGCTGACATCAAAGGGCCCCAAATTGATATTGGAAACCAAGACTCTTCTCTTTAAGGTCTCATGTGTAATATCATTTGCCCTGAGATGCGGAGAAATAATAGCAGTTTGAAAAGTGCCAGGACTTTATGTGATGGAGAGTCATTTGAGAATCTAAAAGCATTAACTGGAGGAATGGGGAACAGTGGAAGTGCTCTCTGGAGTCGGAGGGAAGGGCTTGCAGCTGCCATTGTTGCATTCTCATCTATCCTGCCAGCACAGGTAGGCAAACTTGGACATGGGGATGAGCCATCATAGCCTTATCCCACCATTTTGCTGAAGATTGAGAACTCTGGCAGTTTCAGCACTCCCTCCACTCTGACTGGGATGGGCATACACAAAGGTTCACAGCATTCTTCTCTTTAGCTAAAGTCTGTGAGTGTGGGAAAGGAATTATGACATACCCCACACCCTGACTGGGGCTGGCAAGTATTAGTGGTCATGGCATAATCCCTGTCCCAGTCTGAAGACAACTCTACATTCCTCTGACCCCTGCCTGGAGCTGGTGAGCAGGAGCAGTCACAGCATTCTTCTGTCCGTGGCCTAAAGTCAATAGGCAGAGAGATGAGGCACTCTAGTGCTATATCCCTGAGGCATAAGCAATCAAGTCTTTTTCTTTCTGTCTTTCTGAAGCAAGAGAGCAAGTCCTGCCTCCTACCCTCTCCAGTAATCTAAGTAAATCCAGAGAGCACACGTGACCCACACAGGGACACCCCTGGATTGCCTGGCCCTGTGACCAAGAGACTGTGTGTCTCTGAGCTTCACAGAACTCTTAACAATTATCAAGACACTGCTTGGCAGGTCACCACCACCAGGGCACTGCACAAACAGCAGACAGAGACATAGCCCCGATCTTCCTGTGAAAAAGGCCTATTTTACCTAAAGCTTCATTCTGAGGGACAGGCTCTTGGTTTCCCGTATATTCTGGAAGTTAATGAGGAGCTTCCAGGGAATGAAAGCAGGTAGACACCATCCTTACACACCCTTTTGGCCTCACTACAACTTGTCAAGAATCCCCAGAAAAGAACTTATACACTCATAGGGGTCCCCAGTTTATGCAACTGTCACCAGGGAATACCTCCACATCTGGTCAGGAGCCCAGCAGAAATTACAATTGCAGACCCACAGGACCATATATATCTACATACTTTAAAAGCTGAGTGTCAGACTTCCAATCAGGATGAAAATGGATGCTAAATGAGATTCCTCTCCTTTTAGCCTCAACTAACAGGTCATGACACTGCCTCAACAATCAGAGCATACTAATAATAAATTAGGAGAATTTCCTGTTTGTCCAGTGGTTAAGAGTTTGCAATTCCACTGCAGGGGCATAGGCTCAATTCCTAATAGAGAAACTAAGATCTCATATGCTGTGTGGCAAAAATAAATAAATAAATAAATTAGATTTGAGAGACAATTGACTATGCCAAAGCCTTTGACTGTGTGGATCACAATAAACTGTGGAAAATTCTGAAAGAGATGGGAATACCAGACCACCCAACCTGCCTCTTGAGAAACCTGTATGCAGGTCAGGAAGCAACAGTTAGAACTGGACATGGAAAACAGACTGGTTCCAAATAGGAAAAGGAGTACGTCAAGGCTGTATATTGTCACCCTGCTTATTTAACTTATACGCAGAGTACATCATGAGAAACACTGGACTGGAGGAAGCACAAGCTGGAATCAAGACTGCCAGGAGAAATATCAATAACCTCGATATGCAGATGACACCACTCTTATGGCAGAAAGTGAAGAAGAACTAAAGAGGAAAGTGAAAAAGTTGGCTTAAAGCTTAACATTCAGAAAACTAAGATCATGGCATCTGGACCCATCATTTCATGGCAAATAGATGGGGAAACAGTAGAAACAGTGGCTGACTTTATTTTTTCGGGCTCCAAAATCACTGCAGATGGTGATTGTAGCAATGAAATTAAAAGACACTTACTCCTTGGAAGGAAAGTTATGACCAACATAGACAGCATATTAAAAAGCAAAAACATTACTTTGTCATCAAAGGTCCGTCTAGTCAAAGCTATGGTTTTTCCAGTAGTCATGTATGGATGTGAGAGTTGGAATATAAAAAAAGCTGAGCACTGAAGAATCGATGCTTTTGAACTGTGGTGTTGGAGAAGACTCTTGAGAGTCCCTTGGACTGCAAGGAGATCCAATCAGTCCATCCTAAAGGAAATCAGTCCTGGGTGTTCATTGGAAGGACTGATGTTGAAGCTGAAACTCTAATATTTTGGCCACCTGATGTGAAGAGCTGACTCATTTGAAAAAACCAGGGTGTTTGGAAAGATTGAAGGCAGGAGGAGAAGGGTAGGGCAGAGGATAAGATGGTTGGATGGCAGCACCAACTCAATGGACATGGTTTGAGTGGACTCCAGAAGTTGGTGATGGACAGGGAGGCCTGGCATGCTGAGGGTCATGGGGTCGCAAAGAGTTGGACACGACTGAGTGACTGAACTGAACCTGAACTGAAAGAGATAAGGCAGGGCTGAATAAGAAAAATCATCTCGTGCATGAGACTAGTCCTTCAAGACTGAGAGAGGTGGCAGTTTTTCCTAATATATAAAAGCAAACACATAGAACCAAGCAAGATGAGGAAATAGAGAAATATGTTTTAAATGAAAGAACAAAACACAATCTCAGAAAAGTTCTTAATGATACAGAGTTAAGATATCTACCTGAAAAACAATTAAAAATAATAGTCATAAAGATGTTTACCAAACCAGGGAGAAAAATGGATGAACACAATGAGAATCCCAACAAAGAGATGGAAAATATAAGAAAAAAAAAAACAACAATCAGGGCTAGAGAATATAATAACTGAAATGAAAAATACAGCAAAGGGAATCAACAACAGATTAGAACATACAGAAGAACAGATCAGAGATCTGGAAGACAAGATAATGGAAATCAAACAATCAAAATAACACAAAGAAAAAAGAATTTTTAAAAAATGCAATTGTGTAATGGACTTCTTGGGCTTCCCAGGTGATGCTAGTGGTAAAGACCTGCCTGCCAATGCAAGAGACATAACACACATGGGTTTGATCCCTGGGTGGGAAAAATCCCCTGGAGGATGGCATGACAACCCACTCCAGTATTCTTGCCTGGAGAATCTCATGGACCCTACAATAAGAAAAATAGAGAAAGGGGTAGAAAGCTTGTCTGAAGAAATAATGACTAAAACTTCCCTAACTTGGGAAAGGCGATATATTGGGTTGGCCAAAAATATCCTTTGGTTTTTAAGTTTAAAAAAAAGGATATAATTTTCATTTTTACCATGGATCTTATTGAACAAAGTATTTACCATTTTGTTCCACTACCTTCTGCCATTTTTCAGGCAACTTTATAATTTCATCTTCTAAACCTTTTTATCTTTTAGAGCAAAGAACTGTTTAAAGTGCCTTTTATAGTCTTCCAAGGAATTGAATTTTTTTCATTAAGAGAATTTTGTAAAGACTGAAATAAATGGAAATCTGAAAGTTCAATGTCTGACAAATAAGGCAGATTAATTAGATCTTCCCAGTCAAATGTTACAGGTTTTGCCTGGTCATCAGAAAAACATGTGGTCTTGCATTGTCTTGACGGAAGATTATGTGTTTTATTGTTGATTAGCTCTGGACACTTTTTGTTGAATACTGCTTTCAGTTAGTCTCATTGGGACCAGTACTTTTTGGAATTAATCACTTGATTTTCCAGAAAGAGGTCACAACTGTAGACTCCCTTCCAATCCCCCAGATACACAACATCACCTTCTTTGGATGAAGACTGGCCTTTGGTGTGGTTGGTGGTGGTTCATTTCACTTGCCTTATGATATCTTTCATTACACATTATTTCACAGTATCCACTTTTCATCACCTGTCACAATTTGTTTAAAAAATGGAATATGTTTGCTATGTTTCAATAGAGAATTGCACACAGAAATACAGTTTTATTCAATAGTTTATGTGCAACACAAACATCAAAGTGATTAACATAACCAAGACAGTGCAAGTGATTTTCAATGCTTGGTTTGGATATTTTGGGTAAGTCAATTATTTGTTTCATGGTATAACATGATTGTTCTCAATTAATGTCTCAATTTGGTTGCTATCAATTTCAACTGGTCTGCCTGATTGTGGATCATTGTCCAATGAGAAATCAGCCACAGGAAACTTGGCAAACCACTTTTGACATGTTCAAAAAGTCACAGCACCTTCACCATACAGTGAACACATCTTTTTGGGCATATCAGTTGCATTTTTACAATTCTTAAAATAATAAAGTATAATATGCTGAAAATGTTGCCTTTTTCCATATTCAATATTAAAATGGCTACACAAAATTAAAGACATTTTGATATTTCTTTTAAAAAAGCACACTGATATGACAGCTGTCACAATACAATCTAACAAAATTGTTTTGAATTAAGTAAAAGACAACTAAGTGCCACTAGAGCGGTCTTATGAATAAACTGAATGAACGTTTTGGCCAATTCAACATCCAGGTATAGGAAGCACAGAGAATTCCATAGAGATCCATATTGAGGCACTTTACAATTAAACCCAAAGAGATTCATATTGAGACACTTTACAATTAAAACATCAAAAGTTGAGAGGACTTTCGATTTGACAGAGGAATAAGATGGGGAGATCAACTTTCCCAAAACATATACATCAAAAATTCAACTGCATGTGGAACAGATCCTATAGAACACTTTCTGAATGATGGCAGAAGACACCAGACTTCAAAAAAGGCAAGACAGTCTCCTCAAAATGAGTGTGTGAGTTTCTTTCAGTGTTCTTGGTTGTTGAATGTTGCTTTCACCATTAGTCTTGGGGTTTTGTCTTCCATGCTTTGTGGCCTGTGAAGTCTTGATGCTTCAATATGGGGTTGAGCCTGAACCCCTGAGGTGACACAACCAAGTTCAGGACTTTGGAAACCAGAGAACTCTTGACCCCATGGAATATTAATTGTGAGAGTTCTCCCAAAGGCCTCCATGTCAATACTAAGACCAAGCCCCACCCAAAGGCCAGCAAGCTCCAGTGCTGCATGTCTCAAACCAAAATTTTGAGCAAAATAGGAAAATTACCCATTAGCAGACAGGTTGCTCAAAGCCATACTCAGTCCAGAGAGACCCCTGAATACACTATTGGACATGGCACCACACTTCAAAGAGATAAGATCCATTTCCATCCACCAGAACACAAGCACAAGTTCCCTCAACTTGGAATTCTTCACAAGACTCTGGTTCAGCCTCACTCATGGGGGACAGACTCTACAAGTAAGAGGAATTATGACCTTCTAGCTTTCAGAAAGGAGATCACAATCACAGTATATTAAACAAAATGAAAAGGCAGAGAAACATGCAGCAGATAAAGGAGTAAAATAAAGACTCACCAAATCAAACAAATTAAGAGGAAATAGACAGGCTACCCAATAAAAGAATTCAGAGCAATCATAGTAGAGATGATTCAAAATATCGGAAATAAAATGGAGGCACAGACAAATAGACTGGAACACAGACTGAGAAGATGCAAAAAATGTTTAACAAGGGCCTAGAGAATTAGAGAATATACAATCAGCAATGAATCACACAATAGCTGAGATTAAAAATACACAAGAAGCAACTAATAGCAGAATAACTGAAGCAGAAGAGTGGATAAGTGAACTGGAAGATAAATGTTTAATATAGCTGAAAAAGATCAGAATAAAGAAAAAAGAACAAAAAGAAATGAGAGTCTCAGACACATCTGTGACAATATTAAGTGCACCAACATTCAAATTATAGGGGTCCTAGAAGAAGAAAGAATGAAAGGGTATGAGAAAATATTTGAAGAGATTATAGACAAAAACTTCCATACCATGGGAAACGAAACAATCACCCATGTCCAGGAAACCCAGAGAGTCCCATACATGATAAACCCAAGGGGAAACATGCCAAGATACATAATATCCAAACTAACAAAAAACAAACACAAAGAACAGATATTAAAAGCAGCTAGGAAAAAGCAACAAAGAGCATACAAGGGAATCCCCATAAGGCTAACAGTTGATCTTGCAAAGGAAACTCTGCAGGCCAGAAGGGATTGGCAGGATATACTTAGTGTGAGGAAAGAAAATAATCCTACAACCAAGATTACTCTATCAGTCAAGAATCTCCTTCAGATTCAAAGGAGAAATCAAAAGTTTTACAAACAAGCAAAAGTTAAGAAAATTCAGCAACACCAAACTAGTTTTACAACAAAAGCTAAAGGAACTTCTCTAGGCAGAAAACACAAGAGAAAGAAAAGGTCTACTAAAGTAAACTCAAAACAACAAATAAATGGTAATAGGAATATCAGTTCAGTTCAGTTCAGTTGCTCAGTCGTGTCCGACTCTTTGCGACCCCATGAATCGCAGCACGCCAGGCCTCCCTGTCCATCACCAACTTCCGGAGTTTACCCAAACTCATGTCCATTGAGTCAGTGATGCCATCCAACCGTCTCATCCTCTGTTGTCCCCTTCTCCTCCTGCCCCCAATCTTTCCCAGCATCAGGGTCTTATCAAATGAGTCAGTTCTTTGCATGACGTGGCCACAGTATTGGAGTTTCAGCTTCAGCATCAGTCCTTCTAATGAACACCCAGGACTGATCTCCTTCAGGATGGACTGGTTAGATCTCCTTTCAGTCCAAGGGATTCTCAAGAGTCTTCTCCAACATCACAGTTCAAAAGCATCAATTCTTCGACACTCAGCTTTCTTTATAGTCCAACTCTCACATCCATACATGACCACTGGAAAAATCACAGCCTTGACTAGATGGATCTGTGTTGACAAAGTAATGTCTCTGCTTTTTAATATGCTATCTAGGTTGGTCATAACTTTCCTTCCAAGGAGTAAGCATCTTTTAATTTCATGGCTGCAATCACATATCAATAATACATTAAATTTACATGAACTAAATTCTCCAATCAATCACAGATTGGCTGAATGGATACAAAAAGAAGACCCTTATACATGCTATCTACAAGAGACCTCAGACTTAGGGACACATACAGACTGAAAATGAGAGGCTGGAAAAATATATTCCATGCAATGGAAATTTTAAAAAAGTGGGAATAGCAATAATCATATCAGATAAAATAGACTTTAAAATAAAGACCATTACAAGAGGCAAGGAAATACACATTACATAATGATCAAGGGACTCTAAGAAGGACACGTATCAATTAAAAATATATATGCACCAACATAGGAACACCTCAATACATAACACAAATGCTAACAACTATTAAAGAAAAATTGACAGTAACACAGTAATAGTGGGGGACTTTAATATACCATTCACACAAATGGACATATCATCTAGACAGAAAATTAATAAGGAAACAAAAAGATTTAAATGATTGGACCTAATTGATATCTACAGGGCCTTTCAACCAAAAACAGTGGATATCACTTTATCCTCAAGTGCACATGGAACATTGTCCAGGATAGATCATATCTTGTGTGACAAAGCAAGCCCTGGTAAATTTTTTAAAAAATTGAAACAAATTCAAGCATCTTTTTTAGCCACAATGCCCTAGGACTATATATCAACTACAAGGAAAAAAAAAAAACACACAAACACATGGAGGCTAAACAATATGCTTCTGAATAACCAAGAGATCATTGAAGAAATCAAAGAGGAAGTAAAAAATACCTAGAAACAAATGACAATGAAAACACAACTCAAAACCTAGATGCACTAAAGCAGTGCTGAGAGAGAAGTTTATAGCAATAGAAGCCTACTTCAAGGAATAAGAGAAACAAATAAACAACCTAACCTTACACTTAAAGCAACTAGAAAAAGAACAACAACAACAAAAACCAGTTAGAAGAAGGAAATAAATCATAAAGAACAGAGCAGAAATAAATGAAAAAGAAATGAAGGAGACAATATCATAGATGTTAATATCCTCAACAAAATATTAGCAAACCTAATTCAGCAGTACATTAAAAGGGTCACACACCAGGATAGGGTGGATTTATTCATGGATGCAAGAATGGTTCAATGTCTGCAAAATCAATATAACACTCCACATTAATGAAACAAAGGATAATAATCATATGATCATCTCAATAGATACAGAAAAATCATTTGATACAATTTGACATCCATTTATAATAAAAACTCCCAAAGTTTTAGAGCAGCAAGGGAGAAATAACTCATTACATGAAAGCAACCAGCCTTATGACTATCAGTGAAGTTTTCAGCAGAAACATATTAATCATATGTGATAAACCCACAGCTATCATCTCACTCAGTGGTGAAAAATTGAAAGTTTTTCTTCAAAGATTAGGACTAAGATAAGGATAGGCACTTTCACTACTTTCACTCAAAATAGTACTGGATGTCCTAGCTACATAAAATGGCAAGAAATAGAAATAAAATGCTTTCGAACTGAAAAAGAAGAAGTAAAATTGTCACTATTTGTGGATACTGTGATACTATATAGAGAAACCCATGAAGATTACCAAAAACCATTAAAACTAATAAGGAAATTCAATACAGTTTCAGAACACAAAATTAATATACAGAAATTGGTTGTGTTTCTATATAATAGTAATAAGATATCAGAAAGAGAAATTAAGAAAACAGTTTTGTTTACAATTGCATCAAAAAGAATAAAACACCAAGAATAAATTTAACCAAGAAGGTAAAAGACCTGTACTTTGAAAACTATAAGCTATTGCTGAAAGAAACAGAAGATGATACAAATAATTGGAAAGATATTCTCTTTTCACGAACTGGAAGAATGTTAAAATGTCCATATTACCCAAAGTAATCTACAGATTCAATGTAGTCCTCCTCAAAACACCAATGGCGCTTTTCACAGAACTTCAACAAATAATCCTAAAATTTGTGTGGAACCACAATAGAGCCTACAAAACATAGTAGCCAAAACAGACTTGAGAAAGAACAAAGGTAACGGTATCATACACCCTCATTTCAAACTACTTTACAAAGCTATAGTAGTCAAAACTGTTTAATACTGGCACACATTAGCCATATAGATAAATGCAACAGACAGACAGCCCAGAAATTAACCTATGCATATATGGCCAATTAAACTATGACTAAGGAGGCAAGAATATACACTGAAGAAAGGTAGAATCTTTGATAAATGGTGTTGGGAAAACTGGAGAGACACATGCAAAAGAATGAAACTGGACCACTATATTACACCATAGACAAAAATAAATTCAAAATGAATTAAAGATTTGAATGTAACACCTAAAAGCATAAAACATCTAGAAGAAAACATAAGCAGTAAGCTCTCTGACATCTCTGTGTTGCTTTTTTAAATTTTTTGTCTCATCAGACAAGGATAACAAAAGCAAAAATAAATAAGTGGGACTACATTGAACTAAAATACTTTTGCACAGTGAAGAAACCACTAAAAAAAAAAAAAAATGAAGAGGAAACCTATTGAATGAGAGAAGATATTTACAAATGATATATATGATAAAGGATTAATGTCTAAAATGTGTAAAAAATTTAGATTATTTAATGTAAAAAGTCCTACCGGAATCAATTTAAAACTGGGCAAAGAACCTGAATAGACATTTTTTCAGAGAAGATTCACAGTTGATCAACGAACATATTAAAAGTTGCTGAATATCACTAATAATCAGGAAAATGCAAATTAAAACCATAATGAGATATCACCACATACCTGTGTCAGAATGGCAATTATCAGAAAGACAACAAATACCATGTGTTAGGGAGGATATGGAGAAAAGGGGACCTTTTGGTTCCCCAACACTGTTGGTGGGAATATAAATTGGTATAGCTGTTATGCATAGAAAACAGTAAGGGCTTTCCTCAAAAAATTAAAAATAGGACTACCATCTAATCCAGCAATTCAACTTCTCAGTATATAGTTAAAGAAATTGAAAACACTAATTATAAAAGAGTATGCACTCCAAGAAATGGTATGGACTTAACAGAAGCAGAAGATATTAAGAAGAGGTGGCAAGAATACACAGAAGAACTGTACAAAAAAGATCTTCATGACCCAGATAATCACGATGGTGTGATCACTCACCTAGAGCCAGACATCCTGGAATGTGAAGTCAAGTGGGACTTAGAAAGCATCACTACGAACAAAGATAGTAGAGGTGATGGAATTCCAGTTGAGCTATTTCAAGTCCTAAAAGATGATGTTGTGAAAGTGCTGCACTCAATATGCCAGCAAATTTGGAATACTCAGCAGTGGCCATAGGACTGGAAAAGGTCAGTTTTCATTCCAGTCCCTATGAAAGGCAATCCGAAAGAATGCTCAAACTACCGCACAATTGCACTCATCTCACACGCTAGTAAAGCAATGCTCAAAATTCTCTAAGCCAGGCTTCAGCAATACATGAACTGTGAACTTCCAGATGTTCAAGCTGGTTTTGGAAAAGGCAGAGGAACCAGAGATCAAATTGCCAACATCCACTGGATCATCGAAAAAGCAAGAGAGTTCCAGAAAAACATCTATTTCTGCTTTATTGACTACACCAAAGCCTTCGACTGTGTGGATCACAATAAAATGTGGAAAATTCTGAAAGAGATGGGAATACCAGACCACCTGATCTGTCTCTTGAGAAACCTATATGCAGGTCAGGAAGCAACCGTTAGAACTGGACATGGAACAACAGACTGGTTCCAAATAGGAGAAGGAGTATGTTAAGGCTGTATATTGTCACCCTGCTTATTTAACTTATATGCAGAGTACATCATGAGAAACGCTGGGCTGGAAGAAGCACAAGCTGGAATCAAGTTTGCCAGGAGAAATATCAATAACCTCAGATATGCAGATGACAACACCCTTATGGCAGAAAGTGAAGAAGAACTAAAGAGCCTCTTGAAAGTGAAAGAGGAGAGTGAAAAAGTTGGCTAAAAGCTTAACATTCAGAAAACTAAGATCATGGCATCTGCTCCCATCACTTCATGGGAAATAGATGGGCAGACAGTGGAAACAGTGTCACACTTCAATTTTTTGGATTCCAAAATCACTGCAGATGGTGATTGCAGCCATGAAATTAAAAGACGCTTACTCCTTGGAAGGAGAGTGATGACCAACCTAGATAGCATATTAAAAAGCAGAGACATTACTTTGCCAACAAAGGTCAATCTGGTCAAACCTATGGTTTTTCTGGTAGTCATGTATGGATGTGACAGTTGGACTATGAAGAAAGCTGAGCGCCAAAAAATTGATGCTTTTGAACTGTGGTGTTGGAGAAGACTCTTGAGAGTCCCTTGGACTGCAAGGAGATCCAACCAGTCCATCCTAAAGGAGATCAGTCCTGGGTGTTCATTAGAAGGACTCATACTGAAGCTGAAACTGCAATACTTTGGCCACCTCATGCGAAGAGTTGACTCATTGGAAAAGACCCTGATGCTGGGAGGGACTGGGGGCAGGAGGAGAAGGGGACGGCAGAGGATGAGATGGTTGGATGGCATCACCGACTCGATGGACATGGGTTTGAGTGAACTCTGGGAGTTGGTGATGGACAGGGAGGCCTGGCGTGCTGCGATTCATGGGGTCACAAAGAGTCAGACATGACTCAGCAAGTGAACTGAACTGAACTGAACTGATGCACTCTTACGTTCATGGCAGCATTATTTACATTAGCTAAGATGTGGAAGCAACCAAAGGGTCCATCAACAGATGAATGGATAATGAAGATGTTACACACACACATACATACGGATATTATTCAGCTTTTGAAAATTGAAAATTTGCTATTCTCAACAATATAGGCAGACCTAGAGTGTATTAGGCTAAATAAAATGTCAGACACAGAAAGACAATTACCTTCTTTCACTTATATATAAAATCTAAAAACCAAAACAAATGCACGTATATAACAGAAATCGACTCATAGATAACAGAAAATAACCTAGAGGTTGCTGAAGGAGAAGGTGTTTGGTGGTAGTCAAACTAGGTAAAGGGGAGTAAAAGGTATGAAAATGTTAGTTGCTCAGTCATGCCTAACTCTTTACGACCCCATGGCCTGTAGCCCTCCAGACTCCTCTGCTCATGGAAGTCTCCAGGCAAGAAAACTAGAGTGGGTAACCATTCACTTCTCCAGGGAATCCCCCCAACCCGGTGATAGAACCCAGGACTTCTGCACTGCAGGCAGATTCTTTTACAAGGGAAGCCCTTAACTGCCAGTTATAAAATAAATAGGTCATGGGGTATAATTTACAGCACAGGGAATACAGTTAATACTTTCATAACTCTAAATGGTGACAGGTAAGTTCGTAGTAGAAGGGCCCATCCTCAAAAATGAGAGTTGATGAAAGGCTAGCCTCCTAGCAAAGAAATCACCTGGTTCAGAAAGGAAACTCTAGAGCTATATTCTACCTTATGTGTATATGTGTTGGGGTGGGGTGGGGAGGTGCTCTGTCGTGTTTGACTCTTTGCGACCCCATGGACTGTAGCCTGCCAGGATCCTTTGTCCATGGAACTTTCCAGGCAAGAACACTAGAGTGGATTAGCATTTCCTTCTCCAGGGTATCTTCCTTAACCAGGGATTGAAACAGAGTCTCTTGTGTATCCAGCATTGGCAGGGGAATTCTTTACCACTGCACCACCTGGGAAGCCACATATTCTGCCTTGCAAACAAATAAATATGACTGGGATTGTCTGTGTCCAGAATAGATTTGTCTCTTGAGGAACACATATTTAGAGGCCATTCAGGGTATGAGGAAACCACCAGAGACAGTGGATCCTGCGTTGGCCGGGTGCTAGTCACAGAGGTGATGCTATCACATCACACGCCCCTTCGCTGAAGGGCCAGGAACCTCAAGGAGAGGAGGAGAGGGCTGCCCTGCAGGAGATGTGACCTGTGCCTTCCCCAAGAGGGAACTGAGGGGTTAAATAACTTCCCTTCCCACCCTGCCAGTGTGCACTCTGATAGCTGAACACAGCAGGAAGCAAGAGGGTAACGGTGCTCTTTAGTGTGATCCTTGCTGGTCTGTCTTCCTGGGCACAGAGAAGGGTGGGGAGTGGATATGGAGAGGCAACGGCAAGCCATCCATTGCAGGAGAAAGTAGGGGAAGTTTTATCCTGGCCCCTTTCTTCTCTACAAACTTGCTTCCCTTCCCTGAAATCTATTTCCTACCAGTTCCCAAAACTAGGGCTTGGTGTGGTATAGGAGAAAAAGCAAGGGCAGCAAAAGCTGGAATCCAATCCTCAGTGATCAAATGTCTGAGGCACTTATGATGTAAGGGACTGAACTCTGCATCTGTGATCTTTGCAATGAACATAGGTCTGGAACCAGACTCTAAGTTCAAGTCTTGCCTCTGCAACTTATTATGTGATTCTGTGCCTCTTCCCTCCCTTCATTTATCAATCAGTTCCTTTTAAGAACAGAGCGTTTGAAGAGTACTCAATAAGTGTTAGCAATTTCTGTCTATAAATGGGGATTACCTTATGTATTTCTTAGTGCTGTTATGAGAATTAAACAAGATAAAATATATGAAACATATAAGGTTATTAATATAGAGCTCCGTATAACACACCAATGTCACAGGCTTCTACTTTTCCTTTTCTTTCTCTCTATCTCCTTCCTTATTTCATGTCATTCAGCCAATGATGTTGGAGATAGTCACTGTCCTAGGAACTAAGGAGCCAGTGAGAAACAAATATATGTGATCCTTGTGAACCTGTAACTCCCATCCAGTGTGGGCTTCCAGATGATAAGCAAACAACTGAATCAGTGAGCAAGGTAATGTCAAGGGGCGACAGGTGCTCTGAAGCACACAGAACCAGTGTCTGAGTTAGAGTGATAGTGGGCATTTGGGAGTGTGAACTGCAGTGTGGTCAAGGAGGTCTGCTGGAGGGGGAATTTGAGCAGAGATGTCAGTGACAAGAAATATTCTGCTTGGGAAGATGGGGGGGAATGTGGCGGAAGGACCTAGGCTGAGGGAACAGAAGTGTGATCTCTAACATAGGAGTGAGCTAGGTGTATTCAAGGGACTGGGAAAAGAGGCAAGAGTGTTTGGAGCCTGGTATAGGATGAGGCTGGAGAAATGGGCAGGAGTTGCAGTTGTAGGGTGGAATGTAAAAGCATGTCAGGATACGAACCTGATCTTTAGTCTTGTTTAAACTGTCAAGGTGAGTATGAGGATTAAGGAGGTACAGGAAGGCCTCTAGCAATGTACTGAGATGAGAGCCATGCCTGAGGGATAAGACAGTAAGGGAAATGTTGCCAAAGAAGAGGTCATTAGAGCTGAGACTTGAAAAGGAGAAGATGACACTTGCAGAAAGGAGGAGGTGGGGCATTCTCAGCAGGAGGTGAGGAGCACTTGGACACCGCACAAGGAATGCACAGAAAGTTTTTGGAAAACAGAAATTATCTGATCATTAGCACTGAGGGTAGGGACTTGGAGTTGATTCTCAGATCCAGGGAGCAGACTTCCAGGGCTCCTTCTGAGAGCTGGCCCTTGCCCAGTCTTCCAGCGCATGTGCCTTTGGTATGGTGGTCGCCATGTTTGGCTGAGATCTTCGGCTCTGGGACAGAGTCCAGTTGTGTGCCAGCTGGGTCTCCTGCATTTCACTTGATCTCAGATGATCCTCAAAATAAGCCAGTCACCATCCAGAAAAGGACAGATCGCCATACTCTCAAACAGATAAGTTAGCTGGTCTCACATAGTGGAAAGAGCTTGGGATTTGAACCTAGTGCTGCTGCCTTTATTTAGCTTTTTGAACTCTTACAAACCACTTATTATCTCCAAGTCACAGTTTCCTCATTTGTAAAATGGAGACAACATCTCCTGCTCCCCAGGACAGTTGGAAGAATTCAATAACATGATGCATGAAAAACTGGATTTATGTTCACGCTGCCCCCACCCTTCTGTGGCCATTTGCAGTCTATAAGTAGATTCTGAAGGTTTTTGGATTTCCTGTGATTGTCAGTCAGAGGGGCAGCATCACAGAAGGCACCTGAGTAGCAGGTTTCCTCTGGATCAATCCTGGCCAGCAAAATAAGCTCTTCAGTCCAATATCCTTCCTGTAGGTCAGATACCCTAAAGCAGGATGCTTATTCTCCAAGGCAACTGCAGATGCTTATGTCAACAGAAGGGCGAGGGTCAGGCATTTGAAAATAGAAAACAAGGTCAAAAAGCTCCATTTGGCTAGCAGATACTTCTCTTACAAACATTTTTACCTCCAAATGTAGAACTGGCTCATTTTCATAAACTCTGCTTTAGATGCTGTCTGGGCAACCAGGCTGTGTGCCCCCAAGAACCTATAGAATAATAAAACCTGTGATCTTCGTGAAGCAAATATCCTATGCCTTTAGATGAAATATTTTTAGTCTGCTAGTCTCAATTAGAATATTTGAATGGAATTCTCACTGCACAAAATGTTTCATTCCAACTCCAGCTCAGTGGGTCTCTAAGGTGAAAGTGTTCATGATTAATTCTGTTCATAAACACACTGGAAAAAAAGGCCCTGATGTACATCAGCATTTTAAATGCTGTGATTTTGATTCAATTTAATTACTTCCTCCCCATAGTTTTAAATTGAAGGGCTTCAAAATCAAGAGTTGCTGCTCATAAATGTAATTACTTTACCTGGTAACTGAGAATGAGTTCAGAAATGAAGGGCTTGCAGGTGCAGGCATCATGAGGGGAGAGAGTGAAGAGCAAACAGAGCATCCAGGGCCCTGGCTTGTAGGTCTGGTCCTGTGACTGCCAATCTGCTAAACTCTTTCTCAATACCTCCATCTCTTTTTTTACCAAAAATATATAGCTATATATGAGTGTACATAGAACTGTACAAAAATGATCTTAATGACCCAGATAAACATGTTGGTGTGATCACACTGATCACTCACCTAGAGCCAGACATCCTGGAGTGTGAAATCAAGTGAACCTTAGGAAGCATCACTATGAACAAAGCTAGTGGTGGTGATTGAATTCCAGCTGAGGTATTTCAAATCTTATAAGATGATGCTGTTAAAGTGCTGCACACAATATGCCAGCAAACTTGGAAAACTCAGCAGTGGCCACAGGAATAGAAAAGGCCAATTTTCATTCCAACCCCAAAGAAAGGCAATGCCAAAGAATGTTCAAACTACCTCACAATTGCACTCATCTCATGTGCTAGCAAAATAATGCTCAAAATTCTCCAAACTAGTCTTCAACAATATGTGAACTGAGAACCTCCAGATGTTCAAGTTGGATTGAGAAAAGGCAGAGGAACCAGAGATCAAATTGCCAACATCTGTTGGATCATTGAAAAAGCAGGAGAATTCCAGAAAAACATTTACTTCTGCTTCATTGACTATGCTAAAGCCTTTGTGTGGCTCACAACAAACTGTGGAAAATTCTGAAACAGATGGGAATACCAGACCACCTTACCTGCCTCCTAAGAAATCTGTATGCAGGTCAAGAAGCAACAGTTAGAACTGGAAATGGAACAACAGACTGGTTCCAAATTGGGAAAGGAGTACATCAAGGCTGTATATTGTCACCTTGCTTGTTTAATTTATATGCAGATTACATCATACAAAATGCTGGACTGGATGAAGCACAAGCTGGAATCAAGATTGCCAGGAGAAATATCAATAACCTCATATACACAGATGACACCAACCATATAGCAGAAAGCGAAGAGGAACTAAAGAGCTTCTTGATAAAAGTGAAAGAGGAGAGTGAAAAACCTGGCTTAAAACTCAACAATCAAAAAATTAAGATCATGGCATCTGGTCCCATCACTTGATGGCAAGTAGATGGGAAACAATGGAAACAGGGAGAGACTTTATTTTCTTGGGCTCCAAAATCACTGCAGATAGTGACTGTAGCCATGAAATTAAAAGATGCTTGCTCCTTGGAAGAAAAGCTGTGACCAACATAGATAGCATATTAAAAAGCAGAGACGTTACTTTGCTGTCAATGGTCCATCTAGTCAAATTATGTTTTTTCCAGTAGTCATGTATGGATGCAAAATTTGGAGCATAAAGAAAGCTGAGCACCAAAGAGTTGATGCTTTTGAACTGTGATGTTGGAGAAGACTCTTGAGAGTCCCTTGGACACAAGGAGATCAAACCAGTCAATCATAAAGGAAATCAGCACTAAATATTCATTGGAAGGACTGATGCTAAAAGTGAAACTCCAATACTTGGGCCACCTGATGCAAAGAAATGACTCATTGGAAAAGACTCTGAAGCTGGGAAAGACTGAGGGTAGGAGGAGAAGGGGATAATAGAGGATGAAATGGAGGATGACATCACTGACTTGATGGACATGAGTTTGAGCAGGCTTTGGTAGATGGTGGCGGATAGGGAAGCCTGGCGTACTACAGTCCATGGGATTGCAAAGAATCAGACATGACTCAGCAATTGAACTGAACAGGTGGGTATACACACACACAGCTGCACACACACTGGGGGCAAAGTTGCCTAATGGAATGAAGTTGGGTTTGAAATCAGATGGATATGGCTTTGAATCTTATCTCTTCCACTTTAGGGGCCTCCCTTTTTCCCTTCTTTCCTCTTTTGTTTCAGTCAAAATTATTCAAGCTGTTTGGCTGGATATACTGTGAATAAACAAACTCATGTGGAAAAAATAGGACAGATGATCCATAAAATATTTTCTAGCACTGATGAGTTATGTTATACAATTGTGGCAACCATATTCAGAGGTTGTCTGTCTCATCCAGGACCCAAAACTTGGCAAAGCTCTGAAATGCTGAGAGGAGAAGATGATCTTGTATCAGTTCAGTTCAGTTCAGTTCAGTCGCGCAGTCGTGTCCGACTCTTTGCGACCCCATGAATTGCAGCACGCCAGGCCTCCCTATCCATCACCAACTCCTGGAATTTAAATTTACTTAAACTCATGTCCATCGAGTCAGTGATGCCATCCAGCCATCTCATCCTTTGTTGTCCCCTTCTCCTCCTGCCCCCAATCCCTCCCAGCATCAGGGTCTTTTCCAATGAGTCAACACTTCACACGAGGTAGCCAAAGTATTGGAGTTTCAGCTTCAGCATCAGTCCTTCCAATGAACACCCAGGACTGATCTCCTTTAGGATGGACTGGTTGGATCTCCTTGCAGTCCAAGGGACTCTCAAGAGTCTTCTCCAACACCACAGTTCAAAAGCATCAATTCTTTGGTGCTCAGCTTTCTTTATAGTCCAATTCTCACATCCATACAGGACCACTGGAAAAACCATAGCCTTGACTAGATGGACCTTTGTTGGCAAAATAATGTCTCTGCTTTTTAATATGCTATTTAGGTTGGTCATAACTTTCCTTCCAGGGAGTAAGCGTCTTGATCTTGTATGTTCTCTATGTATTGACTGTGACCTTGGGGAACAGAATGAATGTCCCTGAGCTGTCCCTTCCCACAGTGAATCAGCGTCCACTTCTCTAGCCACCTCTCAGAACTGTTGTGAGGATCTGAAATCAAAAAAGTGTGAATGCAAAACAGCTCAGCTAAACAGGTCACTCCAGAGAGACTGGGATGTTGAGTGTTCAGGTGAAGTGTGAAGTCAGGCCTGGGGTGGAGGCGAGTTCATGAAAACATGAGGCAAAGAAGCGCATGCCACACCACCTTCCTTGCTGTGGCCTCCAGAGCACTGTCCAGTCTGAGTGCCTGCTTGGCCCAGTGCAGAGCAGCCTCAGCCCTGTCTTGCTGTGCAGAGCAAAGGGGCTGGGCATATAGGTTCAGAGCGACTGCACGATCAAACCATCATTGCACCCTGACAAGCCCACAGAACTGTAAATTCACAGTGACTCGCTCATGAGGATGTGAGTTGTCCATGTGGTCCACAAGTATCAGGGACCCCCGCAGTCTGTCCTCAGGGCCAGTTATTTTTAGACTTCTGCCTGCACTTGAGATCAGGTTACTAAATATCGAAGGCACCCTGTGGGTGAAAATCTCACCAGATCTAGGAGAAATGTGAAATATGTTTGCAAAGAGAAATAGGGTCTCATTCCGTCCAAACTCTCCCCATCTTTTCTACTGCCTAAGAGGAGCTCTCTGCAATGTATGTTAGTCTTTGATTTAATATGAGGGAACCATGTTTCCTTTGGGTCAGCTATATGATTAGGTATATTCTTATAAGCAGGAGTAGAGTTCTCCTCTACTCCTTATTCTCTTGGGTCTGGAGCACTGGAATTTTAGAAGGGCTTGAAAGCAATTCGCAAGATAGCACTGAGACCTAAATGTCCTTGCTCACAAAGAAGTTCTTCTCTGCTTGCTCTGGAGACTGAGGTATTCATTGTGGGAGGTGATGAGTGCCTTGTGTTCTCTGATCCATCTGTATTGAGCACTTCCCTTAGTCAAAATCTCTTCTCTCATCAGGGTGGAGACTGGGTAGCAAGAATAAAAAAGCAAGTGTGGACCATTCTCTAACTGTCATCTATAATTATTATCATCAGGGCAGAAACTATTGGTTACCTACTCAGGCTGCAGTCCCTGTTTCTTCTTTGCAGGCAGATTCCTGATTTTGTCCTTTTATCCACTTTCTTCAGGGTAGCCATGTGCCCAGGGAAGGATAACTCCTATGTTGGGAGAGCTGATTTTAGTGTTCCACTTTTCCTGTCAGCAATTGATTTATGTATGATATATAATCCAGTCCTGGCTGATAAGATAAGGTGTGGGGTCACTCCTTGAAAAGGTTTTCCTTGTTCTTTTGCTGGAACTTGTAAAGTCTGCACAAGCTCTCTGGAACTGCAGCAGCCATCTTGTGACCATCGAGAGAACTGGCCCAAGGGCAAAGGTGATATGCTAAGGATGGCAGAATGGAAAGCTGAAACAGACTTGGATTCATAGGGATGCAAATAAGCCCCCAAAATAAGCTATGCTGAAGCCATACTACCTTGGGATTTCTTGAGTTTTAAAGCCAGGCAAGTGAGGGTTGCTTTTCATTTGCAGCCAAAATAATTGGACTTATGCAAAAATTTTAAGACACGTTTTATATAACAACAAGGAGAAGGGGAATGTGGGATCCATTATCCAGCCTGGCAGTGTGCTAGATGCATTAGATGGTGGGACTTGAATAGATCGTGGCACAGGGCAACAAAAGAGTGGATTAATTTATCAGCTGTCATTATCTGAAACTGAGTGCCCATTGAAGACAAGGTTTGGGAAAACCAAGTGACAGTTACCATTCAACTTTATAGAAAACTTGCAAAAATCACATTCTATAGGCTAGGATGATTGCTTCTATTTCAGCTATACAACTTAAAGAGAGGGAATGTCAAGTTCAAATTTCTAATTCAGGGACAGGCTGAAAATTATGATTTATCTAGGTCTAATAATCTATTGTTGAAAGGCTAAAACCAAACACCAAGTTTGATTCTTCAGATTGCCAAATTACAAGGTCATTGATATCACTGATGTTCTGGGTCTCTGATGTGAAAGTGAAGGCATGCATCAACTAGAGGTGAGCTCTCAACAAAATAGAGATCTATGGGAAGAGTTGAATGATGAGTTAGTCTGGGTTCTCCAAAGAAATATAGATAGATGCATGCATGAGTGCTAAGTTGCTTTAGTCGTGTCTGACTGTTTGTGACCTTATGGACTGTAGCCCACCAGGCTCCTCTGTAGGTGGGATTCTTCAGACAAGAATACTGGAGTGGGTTGCCATGCCCTCCTCCAGGGTATCTTCTCAACCCAGGGATTGAACCCATGTCTCTTATATCTCCTGCATGGGCAGGAGAGTTCTTTATCACTCGTGTCACTTGGGAAGCCCATATACACATACAGATAGATAGATAGATAGATAGATAGAAATGGAGAGAGAGAGACACACACACACACACAGCGAGAGCACAAAAGATTAATTTATTATAAGGAATTGGCTCACATGATTATGGAAGCTGAGGAGTCCAAATCTGCAATCAGCAAGCTGGAGGCCCAGGAGAGTTGATGGTTTTTGTCTAAGTTCTAATCTGAGGCAGGAAAAGGCCAATGTCCTAGCTCAAACCCAGGCATAGAGAGTGAAGCCTCTCATACTGAGCCTTTTTATTCTATTCAGGCCTTTAGCAGATTAGATGAGGCCCACCCATATTAGGCAGGGCAATCTGCTTTACTCAGTCTACCAATTCACCCTTTAATGTCATCGAGAAACAGTCACAGACATACTACAGAATACGTGTGATCAAATGACTGGGCACCCCGTGGCCCAGTCAAGTTGATACATGATGTTAACCTATAATCTATGATGACAATGCAGAGTCCTCTAAGTCCTCAATTTCCCCTGACCCTTCCTTGCTCTGCAAAGCAGTCCTTCTCCCTCTCTGATGAAGCTGTTTTCTCTACTATAGGCTTTACAATAACCCAGCAAGGAGCCAACTCTCCCCTTTCCCAATCACACAAATGTCTCCACTCCCTGCCAGGTTTTATATTGAGAGTCATATCCCAGAATGTGTATTGTGAGCCAATTTCAAGTTAAACCCAGGAGGAGATTATTTCGACACCAACTGGAATTGTAAGAACTTGCTAATTATTTCAGCAAAATTTAGTAAAGATCAATTTGAAGGGATTCTGAACATCCAGGATCAAGGAAAGAGGAACAGACTTCTAAGTGAGACTAAATTTGTTAATATGCATGAACCAACCAGAAAGTCTGAATTCAGTATGTTGGCTCAATGTATTCTAACTATTTGCATAGTGATATAAATCCTAGACATGACAGTGGGCCATGCTACACGAAAAAAGTTGCCACAAGTTCCTTGTTACATGGGGAAGAAGAAATTCAAAGACTGAGGAGACAGCAATCTTAGAATGGATTTATCCAGAATGCCTCACAGTTCTACACTCTAACTGTATGTCCCATGAGAGGACCCAGAAAACTCTCACTTTACCAGGCATTGGACATTGATTACGGGGCATCTGCATCTTTTGAAGTGATTTGGGAGACATACATCTTTTAAAGGTGGTGTAGTGACTATTCTCTGTAGGCCAAGGATGGTGGCTTCTATTTTCCCTGTGATGTTTGAAGCAAAGTTATATACTGAAACTTTAGTAGGAAGAAATACAACAAGCAGTTTTGAGGGATTAGGAACTGATGTAGTCACTCTGGGGATAGAGGAAGAGGGCTGATTAGAAATATGTAGAATATTAGAATTGTTAGAAATAATGTACCAACATCGGGAGCCTGGTTGATCTTAGAAAATATGACATGTGGCACCATTTCACTTGGTGCTGTATGTCCGTCTATGTGTGTGTGTGCTTTCTTAGTAGTAGCTACTACTAGGTGAGAAGGAGAGTAGTTAGAGCTATCTGTGGTTGAGACGTTTCTAAATATGTATATATGTATAAAAAAGTGACAAAGGGGTAAGGGAGTTGATGGCATTAAAAGAATTCAAGTCTTGACTTATGGGAAATAGGCTAGACTAGGAGGAGAGAAACTGGGAGAGGGTAGTAAGAAGGAAGTAGAAGAAAGAAAGCACTATGTATCTTGAGGCTGGAAACTGAAGACCAGATGGGAAAACAGAATGGCAGAGACTGGCTAGCTATTTATCAAACATATTCATTCTTTCTTCTGGACCACAGGTAGATTTTTTCCTGTCTTTATTATGAACATGTGTGAGTTCTGGACAGTGGACTGTGGGTAGAAGCGTTGTACTCTAATTCTAGACCTGACTCATGAAAATTTCCACGTGTCATCTGCCATGCACTTTCCCTTCTTTGTCAGTCTCTGATGTCACCTGGTGAAAATGGTGAAGGCACAAGATAAAAGCAACCTGTTTCTTTAGACAGATGCTTGAACGAGAGCTGCCCATGAATCAGGAACACACACCTTGACTCTAACAGGGTAAGGAATAAACTTATATTGTGGTAAAACACTGATATTTTGTGTTTTATCTGTTACAAAAACTAGTGTTTCCTAATTAATATGGTTTTTTTTTAATGGAGGAAAAATTGCAATTAGGATATTCCAGAGGAGACACAGCTCCTGTTGATAACAAGGTCCAGAGTGGCCATGTAGCTAAAGTGGAGGGGATAAATGTTATTAGTAGGAAGAGATAAAAAACCTAGGAAGTCAGTATGTTGTATGTCAACATAGATATTAATGTCATCCAAGATGATGAGAAGTGTAGCCCATCAATCAGAATAATCTGATAGAAGCCCGCATTTATTGGATACCCAACATTTTGCCTTCACTTATAACCACCAAATGTGGTAGGTGTTACTATTAGCCTCTTTCATAAACAGGGAACTTCAGCCTTAGAGAGGCTAAGTAACTTGCACAAGGTTTCTCAGTTTGAACTTGAACTCAAACTATTTGATTTCAAAGTCTATATTCTTAAGTACTACATGAAAGTTTAACTGAACAACAGGGATTTAAACTTTAAAATTGCATCTCTGTCGTAAACCAAGATGTTTCAAAACATAAAAGCAAAAACCTCTGAGTTAAATATTGATGTCAATAATCTTAAACAATTGCAATATATTAATTTCTTTGCATTAATAACTATGTTGGTGCAGACCCTACAGTCTAGGACATAGGATGCTCTGATAGCTGCCTCTGTGGTTTTCTGGTCTCTTCAGTATTTTACTAAAGACTCTTCATTGGATATCTTTGAACTCACATCATCTAGTCATCTGAGCCTCACTAGAGTAAGGAATGAACAGCATCAAAGAGCCAAAACGACTTACACCAAGCATTGATCAACAAAGTGGGGTCTCTGATCCCAGCTCTGTGTACTTTTTTCTGTGTGAGTTACACCTTAGGTTTTCGTTTTGTAATCTATACAATTTTTATTAAAATGAAAACATATTCAGAAAATCAGTATGTTCAATGGATAAAATAATCTGGTATTATTCTCTATATTTCTTTGTATGCCCGTGATATTTCATAACAAAGCTTGGATGACCACAGTGAGGGGGATGCACCCTTTCTTCTATAGCAGCTCTAGAGACCCCTCACCCCACCAAATGCCCCAGAGTTCTTTGGAGTACAGCTAGCAACAAATGTGATTCTATGTTTCATAGTGACCGATGCACAGAGAGACATCACTTTTTAATGAGAACAGACCAATGCAGTAAAACCAGTCCATAATCAAAAGAAGCACAGTAGAATATTCTGAATACTAATCCTTTAGAAATATACATATACACACATATAAACAGAAAAATGTACATAATTAAATAAGCATATATTGTATTTAGATAAATATTTATTTTTAAACCCAGAAATTATATTCTAATGTGTTTATTCTGTAGAAACTATTTTATATGCATTACAAAAATGTCAAAAAAATCATTGTTCTCAGTAACTCCTAAAAGGAAATTACTCACATATCTATCACTTGTAGAATGGATAAACAGATAGCTCCACTTTGACACATGAATATAATATACAGCTAAGAAAATGAACCAGCTACTGCTATAGTCAGAAACATGAATAAATACTACATAATACTGACCAAAAAGGAAAGACAAGAAATAATATATTGTGATTCTACACACACACACACACACACACACACACACACACACATATATATATATATACACACAGAGATTAAAAACTATATTGCTGAGAAATACATATTCATGTTTAAAACCATAAAGGAAAGCCAGGAATCAATTACTATAAGAGTTAGAATAACAGTAACCATCCAGGGAACAGAAAGAGGACAGAAAAGGGAGGAAGGAATTGTGGGGGTGCCCTGATGGCTCAGATGGTAAAGAATACACCTACAATGTAGAAGACCCAAGTTTGATCCCTGGGTGGGGAAGAATTCCAAGGACAGAGAAACCTGGCAGGCTACAGTCCATGGGGTCCCAAAAAGTGGGACACAACTGAACGACTAGCACTTTCAGTTTCTTTTTGACTGGGATAGGGCTTCACAAGTCTGTTCATCTGTCATACTGTACTGTATTATGCACTTTTCAGTACATTATACTCCCCAGTTAAAAATTGGAGGGAAGCACATAAACACACACTCACACCCTCCTCTTTCTGCCCACCACTGTTCTAAAGAAAAGAAATCTTTGGTGGATTTTCCTATAGAAGACAGTGTGTAATGAATATCAAATACTCATCAATATCATCTTCATATTAAACACAGCATGTTTTTCCTTGAGGCTACTTCTTATACCAATTCTACTGGCTTTACACCAAAGTATACTCTAGTGGCTTGTTTGATTTAAGATAAAATTTCATAGAACCTGGAGACAGGGAGCTACAAGATTAATTCTTCAGAGGAATTATCTCTCTTACATGAGCTTTTGAAAGATTTCCTGACAAGTGATTTCAGGATGAGATCTCCTGATAAGTTTCTGGGGTGGGCCAGTGCTCAGGTATCAGGCATGAGAGAATATTAGTTCCCTCTCGTGATAACTGAACCATCCTATTAATAATAAAACATCTGCCAGAATGGAAGGCCATTTCCAGTTTTGATTGAAGAGAGCTGAGAAAGGACATGCAACTAGAGCCAGAATTTCATTCAGAAAGTCATTTTGAGTCTGCTGCAATTCATGGAAAAATGGAAAGTTAAGACTCCTCAATTCTTTATCATAAAGCAAGGCTATGGTTATTGGACTTCCCAGGTGGCCCAGTGGTAAAGAATCTGCCTGCCAAGGCAGGGGATGCAAAAGACACGTGTTTGATCCCTGGGTTGGGAAGACCCCCTGGAGTAGGAAATGGCACCCTCTCCAGTATTCTTGCCTGGAAAATTCCATGGATAGAGGAGTCTGACAGGCTACAGTCCATGGGGTTGCAGAGTCAAACATGTCTGAGCACACATGTGCACATGGTTATTGGAGCCTAGACAAAAACACCCCTAGAAGGACTAGGTTTGGCAAGTTTAGCATGCTGGCATACTCTTCAAGAAAAAGTAAATGAAACATCCATCTAAATACATCAATGCAACTAGTAGTTCTGGGGTTATTAGCTTTGTAGATATCTTCCTAAAATGATAACTTTGGCTTAATCTTAAACCTCTCTTAATGGTGACAATTATAGTTCAGATGTCTATGAAAACCACTGGTAGTTCACGTTGATAAAGCCATTTCATCAGCATTTAAGAGAACTAATAACTTTCTGTTTCCTGTTGAAGATATATGTGCATCTAGCTCACTCCCCTCAAGATAGATATTTTAATGGACAAATTAGAAAGAAGATATAACCAGAGTGTACCTTTCTTTTATCCCACTAGAAATTATTGGATCTGTCAAGTGAATTTTCCTTCCATCTATCATCTCAAGGTTGTAGATTTGGTGTAAATTCATTATGCATATCAATCACCAGGAGTATTAATAGCTAATAATGTCTGGTGAATACATTCAACTTAGTCCATAACTGAGTCCTTGATACAGAGTCAAAGACATTAAAACATCTCTCAGGCTTTTGCAGTGGTGGCCATACCTTAGGCCATCTTTCTAAAGAGTACCACCCTGGTCCTTATATAATTTTAAAATTTCTCCTTCATCTAAATCCACCAGGAAGTTTTTTCTGAATCCCTTTGTTGTTTCAACTTTTGAATACACTCTTCTCTATCTACTCAAGAGTAGAAGGGAAGGTCCAGGAAGCCAAGAATAGGCAACATCCCTGGTTCCAGGGCTTCTCCATTTAACTGTAGTCCCTGGGTCTCATTTCCCTGAGTGTGTGAGTCTTTGGCTTACACTCCAGTCTCTGACATCCACTTCAGACCCTTCTTCTTGTCATCACAAATATAGACTCACTTTTCTGCCTTAACAACCCTCCCATTCAACTAACCTTTGCACTTCCTCCTGGCCCTAATACTTTGTCTATGCTCCTGAGGCCAGCTTGGGCCCTGTGTTTATACACACCAGCCAGGCCACTCCCATCCTACCCTACCCCATCAAGGGAGCATAATCACACCATATCTAGGGTAGCATTTATCACTGTGTTGTAAATATTTGCTCTTTGCACTGTTAGTAGATCATGAGCTTCCAGATTCATCTTTGATTCTTCTAGCACAATCCATGATGTAGAGGATCAAGATCATTTTGTAAACAGTCCTGATAACTAAGGGAAGAAGGTATGAAGAAGTTCATTTATATCATATTTACACACATTTGTGGTTTCCCAGGTAGATCAAACAGTAAGGAATCTGCCTGAAGTGTGGGAGAACTGGGTCTGATCTCTGGGCCAGGAAGATTCCTGGAGAAGGGCATGGCAACCCACTCCAGTATTCTTGCCTGGAGAATCCCACGGACAGAGGAGCCTGGTGGGTTACAGTCCATGGGGCTGCAAAGAGTTGGATATGACTGAGCAACTAACACTTTCACTTTGACTTTACACGTTGGTTGTTCACTTACCAGTTGGTAGACAAGGCCATCAGGTTGATATTTCACTCACTTATTAAGTGCTTATTGTGTACAAAACTCTGTAAGTCCAGTACAAAAATTTCATTTATTTTTCTGTTTTTACTATTTTCTATTGACTTCAATCCTGATAAAGAATAAAAAAAGAGGATAGAAGAAAATCTTCTGCATGTAGTGGTCCAATTCTCCCAGCGCCATTTGTTGAAGAGACTGTCTTTGTAACGTTATGTAGTCTTGCTTCCTTTGTCATAGATTAATTGACCAAAGGTGCCTGAATTTATTTCTAGGTTTTCTATTCAGTTCCATTGACCAATATTTCTATTTTTTGTGCCAGTACCGTACTGTTTTGATGATTGAGAATTTGCAGTATAATCTGAAGTCAAGGAGCCTGATTCTTCCAGCTGTTTTTCTTTCCCAAGATTGCTTTGGCTATTTGGGATCTTTTTTGTCTCCATAAAATTTTAAGATTTTCTTGTTCTAGTTTTGTGGAAAATGCCATTGGTAAGTTGATAGGGATTGCATTGAATCTATAGATTGCCTTGGGTAGTATAGTCATTTTCACAGTATTGATTCTTCCAACCCATAAGCATGGTATATCTTTTGATCTGCTTGGTGTCTTCTTTGATTTCTTTCATCAGTATCTAATAGTTTTCAGAGTACAGGTCTTTTCTCTCCTTAGGAAGGTTTATGTTTAGGTATTTTATTCTTTTTGATGCCATGACAAATGGAATTGTTTCTTGAATTTCTCTTTCTGATCTTTTGTTGTTAGTGTATAGAAATACAACAGAAAAAAAATGA
Source organism: Dama dama (assembly GCF_033118175.1). Classification (NCBI taxonomy): domain Eukaryota; kingdom Metazoa; phylum Chordata; class Mammalia; order Artiodactyla; family Cervidae; genus Dama; species Dama dama. The sequence goes on from NC_083681.1 coordinate 22,139,186, forward strand.
AATTAGATCATTCCTTAATACCATACACAGAATAAGCTCAAAATGGACTAAAGACCTAAATGTTAGTTGTTGTTGTTCAGTCACTAAGTCATGTCTGACTCTTTGCAACTCCATGGACTGCAGCACAATAGGCTTCCCTGCCCTTCACTATCTCCTGGAGTTTGCTCAAACTCATGTCCATTGAATCTGTGATTCCATCCAACCATCTCATCCTCTGTTGCCCCCTTTTCTTTCTGCCCTCAATCTTTCACAGCATCAGGATTTTTTTCTAAAGACTGGCTCTTCACCTCAGGTGGCCAAAGTATTGGAGCTTTCGCTTTAGCATCTGTCCTACCAATGAATATTCAGGGTTGATTTCCCTTAGGATTGATTTGGTGTGAGACAAACATTATAAAACTCCTAGAGGAAAACATAGACAGAACTCTCTCTGACATAAATTGCAGCACTATCTTTTTCAATCCATCTCCCAGGATAGTGGAAACAGAAAGAAAAATAAACAAATGGGACCTACATAAATTCAAAGGGTTTTACACAGCAAAAGAAACAATAATAATTTTTTAAAAAACCCACAAAGATAACCTACAGATTGGGAGAAAGTAATTGCAAATTATATGACCAGCAAGGATTAGTCTCCAAAATTCACAAACAGCTCAAGTTGCTTAACAGCATCAAAACAAAAAAACCCAATCAAAAAATGGGCAAATGACCTAAACAGACATTTCTCCAAATAAAACAAACAGATGGCCAAGAGGCACATGAAAACATGTTCAACATTGCTAATTACTAGAGAAATGCAAATCAAAACTACAATGAGATATCACCTTGCATCTGTCAAAATTACTATCATCAAAAAATCCACAAACAATAGATGCTAGAGAGGGTCTGGAGAGAAGGGAACCTTCCTACACTATTGATGGGAATGTAAGTTCATGCAGCCACTATAGAGAATAGTATAAAGTTTCCTTAAAAAACTAAAAATGGTACTACCATATGACACTGCAATCCCACTCCTGGGCATATATCCAGAGAAAAACATGGTCTGAAAGGATACATGCACCCAAATGTTCATTGCGGTACTGTTTACAACAGCCAAGTCATGGAAGCAACCTAAATGATCATCGATAGAGGAATAGGTAAAGAAGATGTGGTACAATGGACTATTACCCAGCTATAAAAAAGAATGGATTTATTCTTCATAAATTTTTTACTAATCATTAGTATTCTAAGTGATGAGTCTCTTGGGACAAGAACAAGTTAAGAAGGAATTTCAAATTCCCTATCTTGTTCACTTTTTAATTTTCTATTCTCAGTGCCATGCTTGACATGAGGTAAGCATGAGGCAAACTTTTGTTGATAAGTATATGAGTTTTGACATCAGGGATATAACCCCTAAATATTCAGCTAGGGAATACCTCTTGCCTACTTGAATTAATGAATTGCATGAATTAATGAATTCATGGTGGTTATATGAGTACGGGCTTTGGAAAGAAATACAAGCCAATAACATATTAATATTTAGCACACATGGACAACAGGCTCAGGCTATGAATAAGTCAGTCCTTATGAGAAATGTAACTTCCGAAGCAAAACTATGGACATGGGTTAATTAGGAATTTTTGAGCTGCTTTCATATGCAAGATGAGTCTTGCACAAGAACTTTCTCTTCCTACCACTGCACATGATAATTTACCTATGTGTCTACCTATACCATCTACCTTCCCTCCGATTACAGTAGAGGAGCCATACTCTCTTCCAATAAGAATATAGCCCCTTCCCCTATGTTTATTTTTCATTTTCCCCAGCTTCTCAAGAAATGCATATTATCATAGCTTGTATATTAAACTCTTGTTCTCTTTTAACTTTTAAACATGCTCAGATGGTTCTCATTTATAAAAACAAAATAAAAATTTCTCTACTGTATGATCTCCTTAATCTACTCTTACTTAGCAGCCAAATTTCTGAAAAGAGCCCTCGTACTTGGTGTTCTCATTCCACCTCTGTTCTCAGAGTAATCTGGCTTCTGACTCCATCACATCAACAAATAGCTCCTGCCAAGGTCAGCATTGACCTCTCAGTGATTGTCCCCAATGGGTGTTTTCAGTCCTTACCTGTTACCTCTCAGCATCATTCACCATTGCTGATATCACCACTCCTTCCCTTTTCCTCTTCACTTTTATTTTTAATTTTTTTCCTCTTCACTTTTACAATTCAACATTCTCTTGTTTTTCCCTGGATTTCTTGGTCACTTCTTCTTTGTCTTCTTTGCAGCTTCCTCCTCCTCACCCAGGCCATTGAGTATCAGAATTCTCAACTCTTCATTCTAACACTTCTTCATCTTCTGCTCTGTGTTTTCTCTCTAGGCCAGTGATTCTTAAACATGTCTACCTCTCAGGAATCATATAGATAAAGAACCTTAAAAATATTGATTCTGGAGTTTCCTTGTGATAGTTTACTTAATTAATTTTGTGGACAACCTGGCTGTTGGGATTTTTTAAAGCCCTTTCTAGTGGTAAAGACCTCGTCTGCCAATGCAGGAGACTTAAGAGACTTGGATTTGATCCCTGGGGTGGGGGTGGGGGGGAAATCCCCTGGAGGAGGAAAAGGAAGCTCCCTCCAGTATTCGTGTCTGGAGAATCCTATGGACAGAGGGGCCTGGTGGGCTACAGTCCATAGGGTGGCAAAGAGCCAGACATGACTGAAGTGACTTAGCACATAGCACAGAGGATTCTAAGGTGCAGCCCAAGTTGAGAATCACATATCTTGGTTATGTCATCTCCACCATGGCTTTAATAATGGCCTTGATTCAGATGACTCAACAGTATTTATTTATATCCTAGAAACTCTCTTTACTTTTATTTTCTTGGGCTTGAAAATCACTGTGGATGGTGACTGCAGCTATGAAATTTAAAGATGCTTGATCTTTGGAAGAAAAGCAATTGTAAGACAAAATAGCTATATACAGAAAACTATAAGGCACTGATGAAAGAAATCAAAGGTGACATAAACAGACAGAGGGATAGTCCATGCTCCTGGGTTGGAAGAATCAATATTATGAAATTGGCTGTACTACCAAAAACAATCTACAGATTCAATGCAATCTCTATCAAATTACCAATGACATTTTTCACATAAATAGAACAAAAAAATTCACAATTTGTATGGCAGCACAAAAGATCCCAAACAGCCAAAGCAATCTTGAGAAAGAAAAATGGAGCAGGAAGAATCAACTTGCCTGATTTCAGTCTATACCACAAAGCTACAGTCATCAAGACAGTATGGTACTGGCAAAAAAACAGAAGTACAGGCCAATGTAACAAGATAGAAAGCCCAGAGATAAATCCATGTACATATGGGCACTATATCTTTGATAAAGGAAGCACAAATATACAATGGGAAAAATATAGTCTCTTCAAGAAGTGGTAAGGGAAGAACTGGACAACTATGTGCAAAGAATGAAATTAGAACACATCCTAACACTGAACATAAAGATAAACTCAAAATGGATTAAAGACCTAAATGTAAGACCAGAAATTATGCAACTCAGAAGACAACATGGGCATAGCACTGTATGACATAAACCATAGCAAGATCTTTTATGACTCACCTAGAATAATGGAAATAAGAACAAAAATATATAAAAGGGACCTAATTAAACTTAAAAGCTTTTGCACAGCAAAGAAAACTATAAACAAGGTGAAAAGACAACCCTCAGGATGGGAGAAAATCATAGCAAGTGAAACAACTGACAAAGGATTAATTTTCAAAATATACAAGCAGCTCATACAACTCAATGCCAGAAAATCAAACAACCCAATCAAACAGTGGGCAAAAGACCTAAACAGATATTTCTCCAAATAAGACATATAGATGGCTAATAAACACATCAAGAGATGTTCAACATTGCTCATTATTAGAGAAATTCAAATCAAAACTACAATGAGATATCACCTCACACCAGACAGAATGGTCATATTAAAAAATACACAAGAAACAAGTGCTGAAGAGGGTGTGGAGAAAAGGGAACCCTTTTGCACTGCTGGTGGGAATGTAACTTGATAAAGCCACTATGGTAAAAAGTATGGAGGTTCCTTAAAAAACTAGGCATAAAACCACCATATGACCCAGCAATCCCAGTTCCAGGCATATACCCTGAAGAAACCAAAACTGAAAAAGACACATGTACCCCAATGTTCATTACAGCACTATTTACAATAGCCAAGACATGGAAGCAACCTAGATGTCCATCAACAGATGAATGGATAAAGAAGCTGTGGTACATATCTACAACGGAATACTACTCAACAATAAAAAGAACATATTTGAATCAGTTCTAACGAGGTGGGTGAACCTAGAGCCTACTATACAGAGAAAGTATACAGAAGTAAGTCAGGAAGGGAAAAAAACTATATTGTTTATTAACACATATATATGGAATCTAGAAGGGTGGTACTGATGAACCTGTTCACAGAGCAGCAATGGAGACACAGATGTAGAGAACAGACTTACAGACAAGGGTTGGGGAGAAAAGGGAGAGGGTGAGATGAATGGCAAAGCAGCATGGGTGCATATACACCAACATATGTACATAGTAGCCAATGGCAATTTGCTGTGTGACTCAGGAAACTGAAACTAGAGCTCTGTAATAATCTAGAGGGGTGGGAATGGGCAGGAGGTGGGAGGGGGATTCAAGAGGGAGGGGAGATCTGCACACTTATGGTTAATTCATGCTGATGTAAGTCAGACATCAAGCCAATATTGTAAAGAAATCATCAGTCAATTAAAAATAAATAAATAATAAAAAAGAAAAGCTATGACAAACATAGACAGTGTATTAAATAGCAGAGATATCACCTTGCGGACAAAAGTCCATATCGTCAAAGTTATTGTTTTTCCATTAGTCATGTACGGATGTGAGAGTTGGACCATAAAGAAGACTGAGTGCCCAGAAATTGATGATTTCAAACTGTGGTGCTGGAGAAGACTCTTGAGAGTTCCTTGGGCAGCAAGGAGATCAAACCAGTCAATCCTAAATGAAATCAACCCTGAATATTCATTGCAAGGACAGATACTGAAGCTGAAATTGCAATACTTTGGCCACCTGATGCGAAGAGCCAACTCATTGGAAAAGACCCTGGTGCTGGGAAATATTGAGGGCTGGAGAATAAGGGGTGACAGAGGATGAGATGGTTGGATGGCTTCATAGACTCAATGGACATGAGTTTGAACAGGTTCTGGGAGATGGTGAAGGACAAGGAAGCCTGGTGTGATGCAGTTCATAGGGTTGCAAAGAGTCGGACATGACTGAGCAACTGAAGAACAAGAAGCCCCCTTTGGGTCTCTGACACAGTAAATCCACTGTTTATTTGCCATCTTCAGGTGGCTGCTTCAAAGGAATCTTCCCACCTTCTCAAGTTCATCTTACATCACACTGCCCCTTGCCCTCCATCCACACTGATTTTTCCATACCCCAAACCCTCTCCTGCTCTAGGGCCTTTATATCATTTGTTCCTATTCATACTCTTCCTCTATCTAGCTGATTCTTACTATTCCTGCAGTTCTTAGTTATTGCCACTTCCTCCTGGAAGCCTTTCCTGGCTCCCCAGATATCTTTCACAGGACCAAGTACTACCCTTTCAAAGTAGTACTCACAGTTATGGTTTTAATTTTATTTGCATGTTTAATTATTTAAATTTATCTCCTTTACTGTGCTAAAATTTCACACATTTTTGTTTAACATTTTACAGTACTTTGTAAAATCTAAGATGCTGACTATAAGATGCAATATTATTTGTATATTACTATATGACTGAGTCAGGAAGATCCTCTGGAAAGGAAATGGCAACCCACTCTGGTATTCTTGCCTGGAAAATCCCATGGACAGAGGAGCCTGGTAGGCTACAGTCCAGGGTGCAAAGAGTCAGACACAACTGAGCAACTTCACTTTCTTTCACTTTCAGTTCAGTTCAGTCACTCAGTCATGTCCTACTCTTTGTGACCCCACGGACTGCAGCACACCAGGCTTCCCTGTCGATCACCAACTCCCGGAGTTTACTCAAATATTCACTGAGTCGGTGATGCCATCCATCCATCTCATCCTCTGTCATGCTTTTCTCCTCCTGCCTTCAATCTTTCCCAGCATCAGAGTCTTTTCAAATGAGTCATTTCTTTTTTTTTTTTCATTTATTTATATTAGTTGGAGGCTAATTACTTTACAATATTGTAGTGAGTGGTTTTTGCCATACATTGATATGAATCAGCCAGTTCTTCACATCAAGTGGCCATAGTATTGGAGTTTCCGCTTCAGCATCAGTCCTTCCAACGAATGTTCAGGACTGGTTTCCTTTAGGATGGACTTAAAGCAATTAAATGTTTCTTTACAAAGCAAAGGAGATTCTTTGGGGTACAGCTTCTATTAATAGTATATTTCAAACGTTTATGGAGATAATAGGAAAGGCTATTGGAAATTTGGGATATCTAGTTCTTGGATGCAATGATTGCTCAGAAGTAGCTCACAACCCAAGATGTCATTCTAAAAACAGACTTTATTTTTGAGAGAAACCTTATATTAATAACAAAATTGAGCATAAAGAAGAGAGTTTCCATATACCCTTGCTCCTACACGTGCATAGTCTCCCCCGTTATCAACATCTTCCACGAGAATGATCCATTTGTTAGGACTTATGAACCTGTGTTGACACATCATCATCACTCAAAGTCCATAACTTGCACTGTGGCTCTTGGTGCTGCATATTCTATAGGTTTTGGCAAGTGTATATTAACATGTATCTTCTTTTGTAGTATCATACAGGATAGTCTTCCTTCCCTAAAATCCTGTTTTGCCTATTTATTTCTCCCTCCTCCCTAACCTCAGGCAATAACTAGCATATTTACTGTCTCAATAATTTTGCCTCTTGCAAAATAATGTAAAGTTGGAGTTGGAATCATAGAGTATGCAGTATGCAGCACTTTCAGATTGGCCCTTCTTAGTTTTTTTTTTTTTTCTTACAAAACATACATTTTTGTAATGATCATGGTAGTGTTTAAATGGTGAGGGAAGAGGAACAAGCATTTATTAATTCTGTGAATACAATAAAGTTCTTCCAAGGAAAAAATAAAAAATCACTTAAAAGTATTGTATAATTTAGAGTAGATTATGTCCATACTTTTAAAATAATTGAAACATAAATCTGCTAAATGCAAAAATATGTAACATTCAAAAAACACAAAGATTATTATGAAAATACTACTTTTGACATAGCATTTTTCATAGAATGTCTTGGATTTGTTTGTTCCTTTCTCTCTTTTCCTTTTTTTTTTTTCAACTTATAAACAACAGAAATTTATTTCTCAAGAGTTCTGTAGGCTGAAAAGTCCAAGACCAAATTACCAGTTGACTGGGTATCTGGTGAAGGCTTGCTTGCTGGTGCATACATGGTGTCCTCTTGCTGGATTTTCACAAGTCAGAAGACATGAAGGATCTGATCTCCCTGGGGCCCCTTTCATAAGCACACTAATCCCATTCATGAGGGCTCTGTGCTTACAACTTAATCATTTCCCGAAGGCCCCACCTCCTAATACCATCACCTAGGAGGTTAGAGGATTAAAAAAAAATTTATTTATTTTAATTGGAGGCTAATTACTTTACAATATTGTGGTGGCTTTTGCCATACATTGACATGAATCAGCCACAGGTATACGTGTATCCTCCATCCTGAACCCCCCTCCCAACTCCCTTCCCATTCCATCCCTCTGGGTTGTCCCATTGCACCAGCTTTGAGGGCTCTGTTTCATGCATTGAACTTGGACTGGTCATCTATTTCACATATGGCAATATACATGATTTAATTCACGTTTTCAACTCTCAAATCATCCTACCCTCACCTTCTCCCACATGGTCCGAAAGTTTGTTCTTTAAATCTGTGTCTCTTTTGCTGTCTTGCATATACGGTCATCATTACCATCTTTCTAAATTCCATATATATGTGTCAGTATACAGTATTGGTGTTTCTGTCTCTGACTTACTTCACTCTTTGTAACAGGGTCCAGTTTCATCCACCTCATTGGGGCTGTCTCAAATGTGTTCTTTTTAATAACTGAGTAATCCACTGGGCTGGAGGAAGCACAAGCTGGAATCAAGATTGCTAGGAGAAATATCAATAACCTCAGATATGCAGATGACACCACCCTTATGGCAGAAAGTGAGGAGGAACTAAAGAGCCTCTTGATGAAAGTGAAAGAGGAGAGTGAAGAAGTTGGCTTACAGCTCAACATTCAGAAAACTAAGATCATGGCATCCAGTCCCATCACTTCATGGCAAATAGATGGGGAAACAGTGGAAACAGTGACAGACTTTATTTTCTTGAGCTCCAAAATCACTGCAGATGATGACTGCAGCCATGAAATTAAAAGATGCTTGCTCCTTGGAAGGAAAGTTATGACCAAACTAGACAGCATATTCAAAACCAGAGACATTACTTTGCCAATAAACGTCCATGTAGTCAAGGCTATGGTTTTTCCAGTAGTCGTGTATGGATGTGAGAGTCGGACTATAAAGAAAGCTGAGCACCGAAGAACTGATGCATTTGAACTGTGGTGTTGGAGACTACTGAGACTCCCTTGGACTGCAAGGAGATCCAACAAGTCCATCCTAAAGGAGATCAGTCCTGGGTGTTCATTGGAAGGACTGATGTTGAAGCTGCAACTCCAATACTTTGGCCACCTGATGCAAAGAACTGACACATTTGAAAAGACTCTGATGCTGGGAAAGACTGAGGGCAGGAGGAGAAGGGGACAACAGAGGATGAGATGGTTGGATGGCATCACCAGCTCGATGGACATGAGTTTGAGTAAACGCCCAGAATTGGTGATGGACAGGAAGGTCTGGCATGCTTCAGTCCATGGGGTCACAAAGAGTAGGACACAACTGAGAGACTGAACTGAAATGAATATTCCTCTGTGTATATGTACCACACAGATTGGCCTCTTTGACTTAGTCATATGCATTTAAGTTTCCCTCATGTCTTTTCATGTCTTGATAAACTTATTTCTTTTTAGTTCTGAGTAATATTCCATTGTGTGGATGTACCATTGTTTGTCCAGTCATTCACTGATGGTCATCTTGGTTGCTTCCAAATTTTAACAATTATGAATAAAACTGTTGTAAACATTGGTTTTTGTGTCGACATAAGTTTTTTAACTCCTTTGGGTAAATACCGAGCACAATCATTGGATCATGATACGGTTATGTTAGTTTTGTAAAAAAAACTACCAAATTTTCAAAGTGGGTATACAATTTTATATTCCTATTGTAATGAATGAATTCATGTTGCTTCACATACTCATCAGCATTTAATGTTGTCAATGTTTTCAATTTGGCCATTCTAACAGATGTGTATTGGTATCTCATTGTTTTAACTCGCATTTCTCAGGTGACACATGATACTGAGCAACTTCTCATATGCTTGTTTGCCATCTCTATATATTTTTGGTAAGGTGTCTGTTCAGATCTTTTGCCTATTTTTTAATTCATTTGTTCATGTTTTTATATTGTGTTCTTTGTATATTTTGAGTAAAACATTTTTTATACCAAATTTGTCTTTTGCATATATTTTCTTCCAGTCTATGGCTTGTCTTGTGCTTCCCTGGTAAATCAGCTGGTAAAGAATCCACCTGCAGTGCAGGAGACCCAAGTTAGATTCCTGGGTCAGGAAGATCTATTGGAGAAGGGATAGGCTACCCACTCCAGTATTCTTGGGCTTCCCTGGTGGCTCAGCTGGTAGAGAATCCACCTGCAATGTGGGAGAGCTGGGTTCAATCCCTGAGTTGGGAAGATGCCCTGGAGAAGGGAATGGCTACCTACTCCAGTATTATGGCCTGGAGAATTCCATGAACTCTATAGTCCATGGGGTTGCAAAGAGTTGGATATGACTGAGTGACATTCACTTTCATGGCTTGTCTTATTCTCTTGAGATAGCACAATTTTTGGCCTCCTTATTCAAGTTCTTCAGATGTACTTTCTGGAAGCTACTTGAGAGAAGTATTATCCTTGCCTTTTATTCAGGATTTCCAAGAGAAGTTCTGTTAGTTGTTTACTTGTGTCCAATTGTTCTTTTCCCACTTGCAAGGTGTAGACCAATTCTCAATTTTGCATTCAGATTTAAATACAGATTTAAGTTCCAATATTTTAGCCACCTGATGTGAAGACCTGACTCATTAGAAAAGACCCTGATGCTGGGATAGACTGAAGGCAGGAGGAGAAGAGGATGACAGAGGATAAGACGGTTGGATGGCATCACTGATTCAATGGACATGAGTTTGAGCAAGCTCCTGGAGATGGTGAAAGACATGGAAGCCGCACTTGCTACAGTCCATGGAGTTGCAAAAAGTCAGACACACCTGAGCAACTGAACAACAACAACAATATTGTTCCTCTAGAGTGGATCAGGGGAGAACTAAGTAGGGTGTACAGTGAGGAAGTGAGATACTCCTGGGTGAAGTGGGTGAAGTCTTCTGTGTTATTTCATTATCTGGTTGAAGTGAATTATCAGAATTTGGGATATTCACCTATTTAAATATAAAGATAAAAGTGAAATACTAGGTCAGCTGTGTTTTTGGCTCATATATATATATATATATATATATATATATATATATACACACATTCCTTTAATGATTCATGCTGACCTACTTTGAGGACAACAAAATGGAAGTATCCCTTAGGATCATTAGTGAATTGACCATGTGGATAAAATGCCATGCTACTCTTTTTAAACAGCAAATAATGCATATTATGAGCTTTGAGGTGAACAAATGAACACCTCCTAAATACAGATGATGTTCCCTGATTTCCCAAGATTCAACTCAGTATTTTTCCACTTTATAATGGTACAAAAGTGATATACCATCATTAGAAACCATGCTTTGAATTTTGAAATTTTACTGGACTAGTGGTATGTAGTGTGATCCTTTCTTTTTTTTTTTTAATGGGGGCAGAGTTCAAACTTTTTATTTTATTTATTTTCATTGGAGGTTAATTACTTTACATTGTTCTAGTGGTTTTTGCCATACATTCATATGAATCAGCCATGGGTGTACATGTGTTCCCCATCGTGGCCCTCCCTCACATCTCCCTCCCCTTCCCATCCCTCAGGGTCACCCCAGTGCACCAGCCCTGAACACCCTGTCTCATGCATCAAACCTGGACTGGTGATCTGTTTCATATATGCATGTTTCAATGCTATTCTCTGAAATCATCCCACCCTCGCCTTCTCCCACAGAGTCCAAAAGTCTGTTCTGTACATCTGTGTCTCTTTTGTTGTCCCACATATAAGGTCATTGTTATCATCTTTCTAAATTCCATATATATGCATTAATATACTGTATTGGTGTTTTTCTTTCTGACTTACTTCACTGTGTGTAATAGGCTCCAGTTTCATCCACCTCATTAGAACTGATTCAAATGCATTCTTTTTAATAGCTGAGTAATATTCCATTGTGTATATGTACCACCGGTTTCTTATCCATTCGTCTGCTGCTGAACATCTAGGTTGCTTCCATATCCTGTCTATTGTAAACTGTGCTGTGATGAACATTAGGGTACATGTGTCTCTTTCAGATCTGGTTTCCTCAGTGTATATGCCCAGCAGCGGGTTTGCTGGGTCATATGGCAGTTCTAGTTCCAGTTTTTTAAGGAATCTCCACACTGTTCTCCATAGTGGTTGTACTAGTTTGCATTCCCACCAACAGTGTAAGAGGGTTCCTTTTCCTCCACAACCTCTCCAGCATTTATTGTTTGTAGATTTTTGGATAGCAGCCATTCTGACCAGCATGAGATGGTACCTCATTGTGGTTTTAATTTGTATTTCTCTGATAATAAGTGATGTTGAGCATCTTTTCATGTGTTTGTTAGCCATCTGTATGTCTTTTTTGGAGAAATGTCTGTTTAATTCTTTGGCTCATTTTTTGATTGGGTCGCTTATTTTTCTGGAATTGAGTTGCAGGAGTTGATTGTATATTTTTTAGGTTAATTCTTTGTCAGTTGTTTCATTTGCTATTATTTTCTCCCATTCTAAAGGCTGTTTTTTCACCTCTCTTATAGTTTCCTTCATTGTGCAAAAGCTTTTAAGTTTAATTAGGTCCCATTTGTTTATTTTTGCTTTTATTTCCAATTTTCTGGGAGGTGGGTCATAGAGGATCCTGCTATGATTTATGTCAGAGAATTTTTTGCCTATGTTTTCCTCTAGGAGTTTTATAGTTTCTGGTCTTGAATTTAGATCTTTAATCCATTTTGAGTTTATTTTTGTGTATGGTGTTAGAAAGTGTTCTAGTTTCATTCTTTTACAAGTGGTTGACCAGTTTTCCCAGCACCACTTGTTAAAGAGATTGTCTTTTGTCCATTGTATATTCTTGCCTCCTTTGTCAAAGATAAGGTGTCCATAGGTGCATGGATTTATCTCTGGGCTTTCTATTTTGTTCCACTGACCTATGTTTCTGTCTTTGTGCCAGTATCATACTGTCTTGATGACTGTTGCTTTGTAGTAGAGTCTGAAGTCAGGCAGGTTGATTCCTCCAGTTCCATTCTTCTTTCTCAAGATTGCTTTGGCTATTCGAGGTTTTTTGCATTTCCATACAAATTGTGAAATTATTTGTTCTAGTTCTGTGAAAAATACTGTTAGTAGCTTGATAGGGATTGCATTGAATCTATAGATTGCTTTGGATAGCATACTCATTTTCACAATATTGATTTTTCCAATCCATGAACACAGTATATTTCTCCATCTATTTGTGTCCTCTTTGATTTCTTTCGTCAGTGTTTCATAGTTTTCTATATATAGGTCTTTTGTTTCTTTAGGTAGATTTATTCCTATGTATTTAATTCTTTCCGTTGCAATGGTGAATGGAATTGTTTCCTTAATTTCTCTTTCTGTTTTCTCATTGTTAGTGTATAGGAATGCAAGGGATTTCTGCGTATTAATTTTATGTCCTGCAACTTTACTATATTCACTGATTAGCTCTAGTAATTTTCTGGTGGAGTCTTTAGGGTTTTCTACGTAGAGGATCATGTCATCTGCAAACAGTGACAGTTTTACTTCTTCTTTTCCAATCTGGATTCCTTTTATTTCTTTTTCTTCTCTGATTGCTGTGGTCAAAACTTTCAAAACTATGTTGAATAGTAGTGGTGAGAGTGGATATTCTTGTCTTGTTCCTTACTTTAGAGGAAATGCTTTCAATTTTTCACCATTGAGGATAATGTTTGCTGAAGGTTTTTCATAAATAGCTTTTATTATGTTGAGATATGTTCCTTCTATGCCTGCTTTCTGGAGGGTTTTTATCATAAATGGATGCTGAATTTTGTCAAAGGCTTTCTCTGCATATATTGAGATAATCATATGGTTTTTATTTTTCAATTTGTTAATGTGGTGTATCACATTGATTGATTTGCAAATATTGAAGAATCCTTGCATCCCTGGGATAAAGACCTCTTGGTCATGATCTATGATCTTTTTGATATGTTGTTGGATTCTGTTTGCTAGAATTTTGTTAAGGATTTTTGCATCTATGTTCATCAGTGATATTAGCCTGTAGTTTTCTTTTTTGTGTGTGGCATCTTTGTCTGGTTTCGGTATTAAGGTGATGGTGGCCTCATAGAATGAGTTTGGAAGTTTACTTTCTTCTGCAATTTTCTGGAAGAGTTTAAGTAAGATAGGTGTTAGTTCTTCTCTAAATTTTTGGTAGAATTCAGCTGTGAAGCCATCTGGTCCTGGGCTTTTGTTTGCTGGAAGATTTCTGATTACAGTTTCAATTTCTGTGCTTGTGATGTGTCTGTTAAGATCTTCTATTTCTTCCTGGTTCCGTTTTGGAAAGTTATACTTTTCTAAGAATATGTCCATTTCTTCCAAGTTGTCCATTTTATTGGCATATAGTTGCTGATAGTAGTCCCTTATGATCTTTTGTATTTCTGTGTTGTCTGTTGTGATTTCTCCATTTTCATTTCTAATTTTGTTGATTTGATTCTTCTCCCTTCTTTTCTTGATGAATCTGGCTAACAGTTTGTCTATTTTATTTATCTTCTCAAAGAACCAGTTTTTAGCTTTGTTGATTTTGGCTATGGTCTCCTTTGTTTCTTTTGCATTTATTTCTGCCCTAATTTTTATGATTTGTTTCCTTCTACTAACCCTGAGCTGCTTCATTTCTTATTTTTCTAGTTATTTTAGGTGTAGAGTTTGGTTATTTATTGGATTTCTCTCCTGTTTCTTGAGGTAGGCTTGTGTTGCTATGAACCTTCCCCTTAGCACTGCTTTTAATGAATCCCATAGGTTTTGGGTTGTTGTGTTTTCATTTTAATTTGTTTCTATGCATATTTTGATTTATATTCTGATTTCTTCTGTGATTTGTTGGTTATTCAGAAATGTGTTGTTTAGCCTCTGTATGTTTGTATTTTTAAGAGTTTTTAAAAGATAAGTGGGCAAAAGCAATAAGCCTCAGCTCCCAGTCAGCCAAGTGATTGCCAGATGAAACAAGCAATACACCTACAGTCATTCTTGACACAAACAACAATTTCGTTTTTCATTTTCAGTGCAACATTCAATAAACTACTTGAGATAGTTAACTGTAGGCTAATGTAAGAGCTGAGCTCATTTAAGGTGGGCTAAGCTAAGCCATGATATCGGTAAGTTAGATGTAGTGCATGTGTTTGTACTCAGTCATGTTTGACTATTTGCAACCCCAAAGACTGTAGCCTGCCAGCCTCCTCTGTCCATGAGATTTTTCAGGCAAGAATACTGGAGTGGGTTGCCACTTCCTTCTCCAGGTGATCTTCCCAAACCAGGGATCAAGTTTGTGTCTTCTGCATTGGCAGGCAGATTCTTTACTACTGAGCCACCTGGGAAGCCATAGTAAATGTATTAAAAAGTTTTTTGTCTTTTTCTTCTAAATTTAATGTGTTTTTGGCTGTGCTGGGTGTTTTTGTTACATGAGAACTTTCTCTTGTTGCAGCAACCAGAGGCTACTCTTCCTTGTGGTTTGTGGGCTTCTCATTGCAGTGGCTTTCTTGTTGCAGAACACAGATTCTAGGTGTGCTGATTTCAGAAGTGGCAGCATGCAGGTTTGGTAGTTGTGACACAAGGGCCGTAGAGCTCACAGGCCTCAGTACTTGTGGCACACAGGCTTTGTTGCACTAAAGCACATGGGACCTTCCCAGGTCAGAGATTGAACCCTTGTTCCCTGCATTGGCAGGCAGGTTCTTAACCACTAGAACACCAGGGAAGTCCCAATAAATGCATTTTTGACTTAAGATATTTCACATGCTAGCAAAGTAATGCTCAAACTTCTCCAAGCTAGGCTTCAACAGTACATGAACCAAGAACTTCCAGATGTTCAAGTTTGATCTAGAAAAGGCAGAGGAATTAGAGATCAGTTTGCCAGCATTGGTTGGATCATAGGAAAAAGCAACAGAATTCCAGAAAAACATCTTATTCTACTTCATTAACTACACTAAAGCCTTTGACTGTGTGGATCACAATAAACTGTGGACAATTCTTAAAGAGATGGGAATACCAGACAATCTTACCTGTCTCCTGAGAAACATGTATGCCGGTCAAGAAGCAACAGTTAGAACCAGACATGGAACAATGGACTGCTTCAAAATTGGAAAAGGAGTACATCAAGGCTGTATATTGTCACTCACCTTGCTTATTTAACTTACATGCAGAGTACATCATGCTAGGCTGGATGATGCACAAGCTGGAATCAAGATTTCTGGGAGAAGTATCAATAACCTCAGTTTTGAAGATGACACTACCCTACTGGCAGAAAGTGAAGAGGAACCTAAACAACCTCTTTATGAGAGTGAAAGAGGAGAGAGCAAAAGCTGGCTTAGAACTCAACATTCAAAAAAGGAAGATGATGGCATCTGGTACCATCACTTCATGGAAAATAGATGGAGAAACAAAGGAAACAGTGACAGATTTTATTTTCTTGGGCTCAAAAATCACTGCAGATGGTGACTCTAGCCATGAAATTAAAAGATGCTTGCTCCTTGGAAGAAAAGCTATGACAAAACTAGACAGCATATTAGAAAGCAGATATATTGCTTTGCTGACAAAGGTCTGTCTAGTCAAAGCTTTGGTTTTTTCAGCAGTTGGTATGGATGTAAGAGGTGGACCATAAACAAGGCTGAATGCAAGAGAACTAATGCTTTTGAACTGTGGTGCTGGAGAAGACTCTTGAGAATCCCTTGAACTGCAAGGAGATCAAACCAGTCAATCCTAAAGGAAATCAATGCTGAATATTCATTGGAAGGACTGATGCTGAAGCTAAAACTCCAATATTTTGGCCACCTGAGGCAAAGAGCCAACTCATTTGAAAAGACCCTGGTGCTGGAAAATATTGAGGGTTGGAGAATAAGGGGTGACAGAGGACGAGATGGTTGGATGGCATCACTGACTCTATGGACATAAGTTTGAGCAAGCTCCAGGAGATAGTGATGGACGGTAGCCTGGCATGCTGCAGTCCATGGGGTCTCAAAGAGTCAGACACAACTGAAGTGATTTATCATGTATGCATGCATTGGAGAAGGAAATGGCAACCCACTCCAGTTCTTGCCTGGAGAATCCCAGAGACAGAAGAGCCCGGTGGGCTACCGTCAATGGGGTCGCACAGAGTCGGACACGACTGAAGCAACTTAGAAGCAGCAGCCTAACCTACTTCAAATGTGCTCAGAACACTTACATTAGCCTATAGTTGGGCAAAATCGCCTAACCCCAAGCCCATTTTATAAAAAAGCATTAAATATCTCATGTAATTTATTGAATACTGTACCAAAAGTGGAAAACAGAATAGATCTAAGTGTATCAGTCATTTCCCCTTCTTGATCGTGTGGCAGATTGGGAGCTGTGGTTCAAGACCGCCTCCCAGAATCATGAGAAAGAATCTTACTGCATATTGCAGCCCCAGAAAAGATGAAAATTCAAAGTTTGGTTTATACTGGATAAGTATCACTTCCCCACCATCCTAAAGATGAAAAATCATAAACGAATCATCATGAGTTGAGGACTATCTGTACATCACTGGAATGGTCCCTGCTGCTAGGGCTTCCTGGGGATGCCTGTAAAGGCAGGTGACCCAGTCCAGGAAAATGAGGGGTTGCTGATTATTGGAAGGGTGGCGTCTGACCAGTGAGAGAGTGGGATAGAGACCTCTGACTTTGTGGCCTTGGAATAATACACATCATTGAAGAATCATATGGTTGTGAGAGCCAGGCAAGTGTGTGCACCTGGAGGATAAAAGAGAATCACACAAGTTTTTCAAAGTGACTCTTTATCCCCACTAGGCTTTGTTTCTATCTCTTGTTGCTCCACGGTTTCCCTCCTGCCTAATGCTGCAGCTCTCCAACTGCAGAAGAGCCTCTGCCACTGTTCTTATAGGAATCCAGGATCAGCCGTTTGCATTGCATGGGAAAAGGCACTTTTCCCCAGATATTTTCCTATTTTTATAACCATTTTGTGTCATTTCTAAAGCCCCTCCCTCCCCCCTTAGGCATGGTATCTCATTCCTGAAATAATTGCTTTTACATTTTATTTTGGATAATTCACTGAGTGGAAAATTAAAGACACAATATTTAGGCAACACATTAGTATTCGTGGAGTGTTTTTTTATGTTTCTCATTACTGAACACATTTTATGCTGAAAATCTTCCATCAGGCTCCCCAAAGGTGGCATTATTTTGAAGCTACAGTGAGCAGAGATAAAGAACTGAAAGAAAACCTCCCTGAGTTAACTCGTGCACATCCATTCCCTTCCCAACCTTGGTTTCTCAGATGCCCTCCAAATACATAGGAAACTTAAAGACATATTATTTACAGAGAAATGTGATTGATCTTGGACTCAAAGGATTTCACAAAGAACTGGAATGCACCCAAACAATTGCAGCTCTTCTCTCTGACAGGTTAACTTTGTCAAAGTGTGATACGTACATCAAGTTCATGTTCAGGTATGGGGGACAGGACCCAGCCATTCTGAATGATGTGGGTTTATAATTGATGGGCAGGGGATTGGGGGCTTAAAATGCTATTAGTGAGATGTGACCATAGTCAACCATTTCATCTCTGGGACTCGGATTCTTTACCCTGTAACGTGGAGAGGAAGAGTGTCCATAGCCTTTAAGGTGCTTCCTGATACTAACTTGCTGCAATTTTCGATTCCTATCAACTATGAATACAGTTGAAATACTGGTCCATTGAGTGAGGATAAGCAGTGATTTTTATTTTATGTGTAACTAGATCTCCAGTTCACAACATTGCTGAGAATAGATTTGTTAAGACCAGCAGGGAAATTCTTATTGTATAACTTGGTAGAAACAGCCTGTTTAGCCAGAGGGGGTCTTCTTCCTGGGGATGAGGTGTCTCCTAGTTAATAAAAGATTGCAGAGCTGGCTGCTTGGACTAGTAACAAATGAGGATCACAGCCAGACCTCAGAAGAGCTGTAACATGAGAAAGAGGCCATTTTAGTCAGGGAGCTTTGCCAGAGATGTGCTGGAACTGAAAGGATAGACCCCAAGCCGCTTCATAATTGGAGCACATCTGGGTACTTGGTACTCAGGCAGCCTGGAGCATGGCACTGGATGTGGACAGGAGAGTCACTCCCCTACCTGGAACTCATAAGCTTTCTGAGGATGGAAAAGGTTGGGTGGGAGGGCAGGCAAGTTGGCTCTCTGAAACACAGCACATTTTTAAAAGGAACTCTTCATGGTTTAGAGTGAACTAAGCTTAAACTCTTCTTGATGTTTATTTAATTTTCTCTTCTCTGCTTCCCATTGGATGAGGCCTGTTAACAGTGGTGACACGATTAGCTATAAACCAAGCCAAAAATTTGCATTTTCTTTGTGTATCTGAGTTATGCTATAAATTTCAGGAGCTCTAAACCTGAGGAAACCCACCATAAAAAAAAAAAAAAAAAAAAGAAGAGGTAAAGATAGGAAATGTTTCTGAGAGATAAATAGCTTTGATTTTGTCCCTTTTAGACCCTTCAGTGCCCCAGGGGCACCTCTGAAGGACAAAGCTTTTTAAATGCTGGCATTAAGGGATTTGTTGACACGTGGCCCTTGGGGTCAATTCTCACTAGTTCTGCGGCCACAGGCATTTGATCTAAACCCTCTGGAAGGATTATTGTATGGCTTATATGAGAGAGTGAGTGTATTTAAAGCATGAGCAGAAGGCTGTGCACACAGGAGTGCTGCATAATAAGAGGGGATGACAGCATTACATTGGGAATTATGAGAAATGCCATGGTTGGTGCCTTGCAAATTACATTTCATTCACCTCGGGACCTCCCCAGCTCCTAGCTGGTGGAACCAAAGAGGTAAAGCTCAGAAAATCAATTTATTCTCAGGTAAAAATCTCAGTTTTGTCCTCAAAAAGAAGCTTTCATTTCAAAAGGAAAAAATGAATCCCACTATGTTAAATTTAAAAATCAGCAAGTATTCCTGTATCCTAAGCAAATGGCAAGGTTCAAAAATAATTTCAACCCTGTCACTTCATTTTATGCTTTATCACTTCACAGTGGTGAATGAAATGGTAATCCTAAACACCACTGTTGAAATCTAATTTCCACCTTAGAAGAATTTTTCTCACACCTTCATCACAAACTTTCTCAAGAGATTCTCAGGCTACCAGTAAAAATTCTCACTGTTTAGGCACCATGGAGATACCTAGGTTGGTAAACAATTGCATTTCCAAGTAATTTACTAATACTCAAGGGGCTAGCATGCTGTGGTGGACACAACCTAAGGGTATCATCAAAGTCTTGGTCTGGATCTTCTATTAACAAATGGCCTTATTAGAACAAGGTCCATTCTCCTCATTTAGGAAACAGATTTTAATAGCAACTTCTCAGGCATTTGTGATTTTTCCATAACACAGGTAACATTTAAGAAAGGAAATTATACATTGTAAAGCTTTGTTAACATTTATTGAATGGGTCACTGTGCAGTGCTCAGTTCCTCAATACTATCGCCAGTTAGCATCTATAATGAGCAAACTCTGGGAAACAGTGGTGAACAGAGGAGCCTGGCAGGCTGCAGTCCATATGTTGCAAAAAGTCAGACACAACTTAGTGGCTAAACAACAAATCTGTAATGAATTTCTCAGTGAGTTCATATATCCCACAGGCTTTCCCACCATTTAAAGTTCAGGCATAATTACAAGATGAGGATCAACTCAACAACCATCACTGCACCTGCCTGAGCCTCCCTCGTTTAAGACAAGTGCAAGCAGAGGCGCTGTAGCTTTGGAGGGAGAGAGGGATCTAAACCGCCTGCCATCCTCAGCACAGCTCTTTGCAGATGGCCTGGTGATGTATTTTCTAACAGTGTAACTAGGCAAAAGATGCTCTCATTAAACTTAGTTTCTGTATTGAAACCTAAGGGTGGGCAGAGCATGTTTTGTCCATCTCTCTGTGTGCGTTAGTTGCTCTCTTGTGTCCGACTCTTTGCAATCCCATGGACTATAGCTCACAAGGCTCCTCTGTCCATGGGATTCTTCAGGCAAGAATACTGGAGTCAGTTACCATACCCTTCTTCAGGAGATATTCCCAACCCAGGGTTTGAACCAGAGTCTCCTACATTTCAGGCAGATTTTATACCATCTGAGCCAGTATTTGCCAGCATACTCCCTAGCACAGAATAGTGAAAATCACTCAGTTGTGTCGGACTATTTGCGACCCCATGGACTATACTGTCCATGAAATTCTCAGGCCAGAATACTGGGGGGGTAGCCTCTCCCTTCTCCAGGGAATCTTCCCAACCCAGGGATAGAACCCAGATCTCCTGCATTGCAGGTAGATTCTTTACTAGCTGAGCCACAGGCAAAGCCCCAGCACAGAATAGGTATCAAAAATAAATGCCAAATGAATAAATAAAAGAAGTCCAAAAAAGTTTGCAATGTTTCAGATCGCCATTAATCAGCACATCAGACCAGATGCACACTTTCTTTCTTAAATATGCTACCTTTTTTTTCCAGGTCAACATTTTATTCAGCACCGATGGCAAGTCAGGCTTTGCACCAGGAACAGAGAGATGCAGCTGGAACAGGTCTGGTCTCCTCTCGGGGTTGCCGGACAAAACCAGAGTCTGTCTTTGGGTTACTGGGGATAAGTCCACAAGAAGAAAAAGTAGTTTATTTGAGACTGTAAGCCCTTCGAGGGCAGGGACTGTGTCTTAAATATGATACACTTCCTTCTTGTGTATTTGTCCTCATAACCCAAACACAGACTTGGGATTGTCCAGTAACCCTCAGAGGAGATAAGACCTGTTCCAGCTGCATCTCTGTTGTAGCTGTTTGTGATTTAGATGGAAACTCTGTTTAATTTTGTTACCAGACCATAATTGCTCACTTAAAAAATCACTTGTTTTCTTTTTCAGACTAGCACCTTGCAAAGTATTTCACTAGTTCCCTCATAATGAATAATTTACTCAGTAACAAAAAAGCGAAATCTTATCTCTTACCCCTGCTACCACATTCCATGTGGCCGCATCACCTGGAAAGGGATGGGGTGGGGAAGGAGCCAGTGCCGGACTGCCCGCTTGGACCAGCCTTCTGCTCACCGAGGTTAAGCTTATTAGTGCGAGTTCATTCTTCCCTCTATTTGGTGGCACACATGTCAGTTCTCTCAGTTGTGTTGAGTGCACAGTTCTCTCTGGAAAGTTGACTTAAAAATGATAAAAACATGGCTGGCATAACAATTGATAAATCATTAAGCATTTATTCAGAGAGGAGAGAGAGAGTACAAGAGAAAGAACCAGAGAGTAAACCAAACCTTCTCTTTTTAGTTACTGATTATTAGAGAAGACATGCTTTTAGGATTGTGTTAGCAGATATTTTGTAGCTTTCCTTTCAAACTTGGCTTCTTCTCTACCTAATTTTCCTTTTCTTTCTTTATTTTTTTTTCTTTTTGATGAAGTAGGGAATTAAATTGGATACAGGTGTATTGGGATCTCCTGCCCAATTGACTTTTCAATGAAAGTCAGAGAGGATGGAGCCCAGCTGACCTGCAGACCAAGAGGAAGATTTATGGAACTCAGGATGGGTGTGAGAGGAGGCAATGAGAGGGAGTCAGCTTTGATATAGGTTTCAAACAATGGACTCTCCTGCCTGTTTCACAATACTTCTTTCTCCACTCCCTGCCAGCAAAGCAGGGGAGGGAGTATAGTCAGAGTCTGTTGGCCAGGGGCAAGGATTTGGAGAGACAGAAAGAGCAAGTCTGCATGTGTGGCTCTGATTCTGATGTGGTTGAACTCAGAGGTCTTATCAGGGGCTCTTATCTTCACTTTTCTGAGTTTCTAGCATCTTGGAATAAGTACCATCAGCCTATTAGCCCTGAAAAAGTCTCTAGAGGAATTGGGGCTCTTTTGACGTCTTCATACCAAGACTTTGCTTGGTTCACTATATTTCTCCCCAATGCTCAACATCAAAGTATAGAAATGGTAAGAATCTTGACTTGGACTATATAATTATACTCAAATCATGAAAGAAGACCTTTTGTAAAATGCCTCTACAGTGAAATGGATTTTAATAGGGGGTGTCACTGGATGGTAAGTAGATAGTACAAAAACCAAAGGAGATAAAATTGTAAGTTAAGGTCAATTTGAAATTACACTTGACCACAGACTCTTGACCTTCTGGCTTCCTCTATTTCTAGCTGATTTCCCTTCTCCATATATGTATTAACTTCCCCCACTAGGCTATCAGATTCTCAAGAATCAGGACCATGCCTGAAATTGTATCATGAATATGTTTGTGAACTTTGGTAGTTGGGCCCCCTGGCTAGAATCTCAGATCCAGAGGGACCGTTGTCTTGTTTAGAACTGCATCTGCAGAGGCCAGTCACCTCGCGACACTCAACAAATATTTTCAAATGCATAAACTGATACATTTATGTCTTCTGTTATTGCATAAAACTGGAACATAGTAGACCCTCAGTAAAGGTTAAACAGAACTTAGAAACAATTCTCACTCCTTTAGATGATCTGTATCCAGCTTCTGAGCCAGAGAAGGAGGCTAATTGATGAAAGGACAAAGGCCGAGGTGCCAGTTGCTGTCCTGAGCAGATCAAAGTGAGATTTCTCCAAGGCCTTCTTCATGCTGTCAATTTTTTAAAAATGTACTTTGACATTGTCAGAGCCTCTTTTCATTTTATTCATCAAATTTATGTTAGATATGGCCACTGACTGCTTTTAAATCAATGTCCTTTTCCACACAGGTGACTTTCTCCATTTTTTACCTAGGAGTCAGGAAGCCACAACCCACAAGGATTACTTCTCTCTGCTCTTCAAGAAGAAACAGCATTCACCGCAACAAACCAACAGTACAGCATTTTAGGAGGCAGGGTAGATTTCCCACTAAGTCTTCCACTGAGAAGAGGTTATGTTTGGATTCTGTGTCCAGTGATACCCTATTAGGTCTCAGGTATATGTTCAAATTCTGGTTCAATACCTGATAAGAAAAAGAAATTTAAAAAAAACTGTGACATCTCTAATCTTCATCACTTTATATCTGATTGCTTTATTTTATCTCCAATTTGAAATTGCATGTTGAAAAGTTATGGTAATCAGAGAGTATTTGAGCATAAATTTGCTTGAGAACCTCCTAAGCTGCTATTTATCTAAAACCTAAAGCCAGGCTTTTATTGAAAAGGGCTTTTGTTGATAGAGATGTGCATCTGTTGAGGCGCTGATGAGGAAAATAATAAATGAGAAACCCTGAATATCAAAATATAATGTTGCCCTCATTTATTTTTCTGGAAAGAAAAAAAAAATATTGATCAAAGAGACAGCTATCTGTTAATTAAACTTAGTTCTTCAGGGAAAGAAACATACTATAGAGCTTGAAATATAAGAATGATAAAATGTGACTTTTATCCTCATTTGGCACATTTTATACCTCATATATAAAAATTTATAATTTTTTTTCTCATAAAGTTATCATCTCTTTTGTTTGTCAATGGTCTCCTCAGAGCAACATGTTCCTTTGGCTCAGTGCAGACCAAGTTCATTCACTAATCCCCCAAGGCTTCAAGCTCCAGGGGGTGAGAACTAAGCGATCTCATTTATCATTCTATTCCCAGAACCAGGTAGGATGCTTAGCTCAAAGTAGATGCAAATAGCTGAAAGGATGACTTTTTTATGCCATCTTTCATGCTCTTCTCACTGCCTAGAGTAATGTCCTTTACCTTTCTACCAACCAAAAATTAGTCATTCCTAACTTAGTGCATGTAGTCGTGTATGGATGTGGGAGCTGGACCATAAAGAAGGCTGAGCATGGAAGAACTGATGTTTTTAAATTGTGGTGCCAGAAAAGGCTCTTGAGAGTCCTTGAACTGCAAGATCAAACCAATCAATTTTAAAGGAAATCAACACTGACTATTCATTGGAAGGACCGATGCTAAAAGCTGAAGCTTCAATTCACTGGCCACCTGATGCGAAGAGCCAACTCATTGGAAAAGATTCTGATGCTGGGAAAGATTAAAGGCAGGAGGAGAAGGAGGCGACAGATGTTGAGATGGTTGGATGGCATCACTGACTCAAGGGAGATAAGTTTGAGCAAACTCAGGGAGACAGTGGAGGACAGAGGAGCCTGGAGTGTTGCAGTCCATGGGGTGGAAGAGTTGGACATGACTTACTGGTCAAACAACAACAAATTTAATGTATGTGTCTTCTGAAAATTCTTCCTGAGCAAAAATTCTACCCTCACTCATTGTATCTTTGTTATTCATAAAGAACTCATTCTCTCTACCAACAAGTTTAGGCCTTGATTTAGTTTATTGTCAAACCTTGTTTCCTAATAATTTTTTCTCAATTCAATTGCAAGTTCTCTGACTGAAAACATTTGTTATGTTTTTGCCCCATAGGACATAGCACAATCCCACCAACTGAGTAAGTATATCATAAACAGTACCTTGCGATGCAGATGACAACAAGTTTTCAGACAAAATGTACCAACATTGAAATTTGGTAATAAATGGGGCCCTGATCTCTTTAACAAGATCCTTTTCCTCATCCTGGCCCACAAACCACCGTCTCCTCCCTTTTCGGTCTTCTGAATCATGAGATCCCAAAGCTCTCCTAATGAGAAGCTATTTCCTATCGACTTACTTTCAGCTTTACCACCTTATTCATGAGGTTGGTGAGCTGATTAGCTGTTCAGGACATCTGTCAGGTGGCCAAAGATTCTATTGGAAGGTTGTATTATAGTCACAAAACAATAAGAACTCATGTTTAAGTGCTTAAACAAGATAACCAAGCCCTGAAAGCAAAGTGCCATTTGCAGGAAAATGGTATTATTTTGTTTGTAAATGTAAAAGTTTGAATATCTGTGAGAAAAGAAAATGATTCTAATCTTTCCCCGAACTTAGAGACCTAGCAAGAAAAAAATCTAGCCTTGTTTAGGGACGTGAGAAAGACTGGTAGGCTTATATTAAATGACAGTTCCGGCGGTTGTCTTAGCCTGCATTCTCTCCAAAGCAAAGCCTGATGGATGTGTATGTACAGGTAGTTGACTTAGAAAGGGATCCCAGGGAGAGAAGGAGAGACAAGGGAGCAAAACAGGGAAGGAAAAAAGTCGATAGAAGGGCAGACATTGAGTCAGCACCATTATACTCCATCTTCTGGGGTATTCTGAGGAAATTACAGTCACCCAAGAAACGGAAGTGGGTAGCAAGTGTCAATTAGCTTCTGTCCCCCATGTCCCCACACTTCCAGAGATGCTCTGGGGAAGGTAGCAAGGATGCGAGGGCCCAAGGTGGGTGCTGTCAGCTGGAGTCTGTGTGAAGCTGGTTGAAGTCTGCAGAGTGGTTGCCACCTCAGGGCTGGAAGAAGAAGAGGGGCTGAGAAGATCTGAAGCTGCAGCCAAGACCACAAAGAACACTGCCTGTGGCACTGACATTCCCAATGGGTGGGAAGGCACTGATGATTTGATGATCCTGGGCTTTGATATGCTCACTGCCCTCATCTTATGAAAGGCCTTCAATCAGATATAGCCCATACATGGATCCTTTTCAATTTTTTAATGAATTCAGTTTGCTATAGCAATTCTTTTCTCCCCAAACTAAAGCATCAGCCCTCCTTAGAGAGGAGGTGGTTCAGCATTACTTAGTAAGACACCTGCTTACTCTGATGCGACTTTGACTAAATTTGTTAAAAGATCTCCTTGGAAACCATTACAGTGTCTGAGTGTCTGAGGCACCTGGCATATCTCAGAGACAGGTGCTAACAAGGATAACACAGAACAGAAATCAAAGGCTGCCATCTAAGTGACACTATACATATTTGACTCACTAAAAACTTTGGTATTAAATGATTCTTTTCCCCAAATTGTTAACTTGATTATATACTTCATCTACTCAAAATCAATTAAAAAAAATCTAGTCCTTTTGCCTGTGCAATCCCATGAGAAGTTTATAATCAACAATACTTAAAATAAAACAAATCCACCTTACAGGCCAGTAACTAAGAAAAATGATCATTTTGAAATAGCATTTAGAATTCATTATTCTTAATCACTCAAAAGTAACCAAACGAGCCCCAAGTGCACATTATTAAACTTTTATGAACAAGCATTTCCTCTATCAGTTTTCATCCCCAAATTTTAGGGCAATCATGTTTTTGAAGCAAAATGTGAGAATCATTACTCAAAGCCATTTCCAATCAGAGGGAGGATAATCTGTTCCTCAAAGTAACTTATTCAGTTCAGTTCACTTCAGTCGCTCAGTCATGCCTGACTCTTTACTACCCAATGAACTGTAACATGCCAGGCTTCCCTGTCCATTACCAACTCCAGGAGTTTACTCAAACTCATGTACATAGAGCTGGTGATGCCATCCAACCATCTCATCCTCTGTTGTACTCTTCTCCTCCCACCTTTAATCTTTCCCAGCATCGGGGTCTTTTCAAATGAGCCAGCTCTTTGCATCAAGTGGACAAACTATTGGAGTTTCAACTTCAACATCAGTCCTTCCAATGGACATTCAGGACTGATTTTCTTTAGGATGGACTGGTTGGATCTCCTTGCAGTGCAAGGGACTGTCAAGAGTCTTCTCAAACACTACAGTTCAAAAGCATCAATTCTTGCTCAGCTTTCCTTATAGTTCAGCTCTCACATCCATACATGACTACTGGAAAAACCAGTAGTAGCTTTGACTAGATGGACCTTTGTTGGCAAAGTAATGTCTCTGTTTTTTAATATGTTGTCTATGTTGGTCACAACTTTTCTTCCAAGGAGAAAGCATCTTTTTAATTTCATGGCTGCAGTTACCATCTGCAGTGATTTTGGAGCCCCCAAAAAGTAAAGTCAGAACCCAAAAAATTAAAGTCAGAATATTCATATGCAACAGTAAACAGTGAAGTCATCTACAGAATTTGTTTTTTAAGTTTTTCAGACAATGAGCTATATGCTTTTCCCCAATAACATGTAGTTCTTGCTCCTGAAAGTGTTCAGTTCAGTCAGTTCAGTTCAGTCGCTCAGTCATGTCTGACTCTTTGTGACCCCATGAATCACAGCATGCCAGGCCTCCCCATCCATCACCAACTCCCAGAGTCTACCTAAACCCATGTCCATCGAGTTGGTGATGCCATCCAGCCACCTCATCCTCTGTTGTCCCCTTCTCCTCCTGTCCTCAATCCTTCCCAGTATCAGGGTCTTTTCCAATGAGTCAACTCTTCACATGAGGTGGCCAAAGTATTGGAGTTTCAGCTTCAGCATCAGTCTTTCCAATGAACACCCAGGACTGATCTCCTTTAGGATGGACTGGTTGGATCTCCTTGCAGTCCACGGGACTCTCAAGAGTCTTCTCCAACACCACAGTTCAAAAGCATCAATTCTTTGGTGCTCAGCTTTCTTCACAGTCCAACTCTCACATCCATACATGACCCCTGGAAAAACCATAGCCTTGACTAGATGGACCTTTGTTGGCAAAGTGATGTCTCTGCTTTTACCTATGCTATCCAGGTTGGTCATAACTTTCCTTCCAAGGAGTAAGCGTCTTTTAATTTCATGGCTGCAATCACCTTCTGCAGTGATTTTGGAGCCCAGAAAAATAAAGTCTGACACAGAAAGTGTTAGAGCTGGGTTTTTTTGGTCCTTGTTAATGTTTAGTTCTGTTGCTTTCTTTTGATTTTATGAGATGGCCTCACCACCACCACAGCACTGTGTTTTTCCAAGACACGTTACTTTTAGCCCTTTGATTGCTATCATTTGCTTCCTTATGGACAAATAAGTCCATGTTTACTGGTCACTGATATTCCCTATATCAAACTCTAGTAAAAATGTTGAGAATTTTGTGTGTAAAATGTGAGCAGGGGTGAGAAGCTTACTGGGAAGCCTGTGCTCCTAGAACATGGTCTGATTTGAAGTTTAGTATGTGTTTCAAAGAATCAATTGCTTTGTTTACTTTTTGTGTTACAAAAGAATTGCATCTTAGTTAAAATGCTATAACACCAAGCTGCTACTATATACTCTAGTTGTTGTGCTAAGGTACCATATTAACTGATTTAATTTTCACAATAACCCTAGTAGGTAAAGCTTGTCATTGTCTTTTTCTTAAAGACTTTATTTATTTTTACTAATTTTTATTGGCATATAGTTGCTTTACAATGTTGTGTTAATTTCTGCAAATATTGTATATCAAAACATATATGTAGAATCTAGAAAAATTGTAAAGATGATACTATTTGCAAAGAAGAAATAGAGACACAGATGTAGAGAACAAAAGTATGTATACCAAGTGGGAAGAACTGGGAGATTGGGATTGACATGTATACATTGCTATGTATAAAATAGATAACTAATGAGAACCTATGGTATAGCACAGGGAACTCTACTCGCTGCTCATGCTGACATAAACCAGAAAGAAATCCAAAAAAGAGGTGATATATATATCATATATATATATATATATATATATATATATATATGTATGTATGTATAGCTGACTTACTTTGCTATAAAGGCTTTATTTTTTTAGAGCAGTTTGAAGTCACAGCAAAATTGATAGAAAGTACAAAGCTTCCTCATATACTCCTTGCCCCCATCCATACATAGCCTCTCCCATTATCAATATCTTCCAATAGAGTGGTACACTTGTTATAATCATGTTATACTGACACATTGCAATCACCCAAAGTCCATAGGGTTACATTATGGTTTACTCTCAATGTTGTGCATTCTATGAGTTTTGACAAATGCATATAACATATAGCCATGTTATAGTATCCTACAGAGTATTTTTACTGTCCTAAAATCCTCTGTGCCCTGCTTATTCATCCCTTCTCCCACCCGCCACAAGCTCTGGTAACCATTGCCCTTTTCATTGCCTCCATAGTTTTGCCTTTGCCGGAATTTTATATAGCTGGAATCACACTATAGCCTCTTCAGATTGGCTTCTCTCACTTTGTCATTAAGATTCCTGAAACTCTTAAGATTCCTTCATGTCTTTGCATGGTTTGATGGATCATTTCTTTTTAGCTCTGAGTAATATTCTGTTGTCTGAATGTACCACAGGTTATCTGTTCAACTACTGAAGGACATTTTGGTTGCTTCTAAGTTTTAGCAATTATAAACAAAGCTGCACTAAACACTGGTTGTACAAGTTTTTGTATGGATGTAAGTTTTAAACTCCTTTTGGTAAATACAAAACAGCATGATTGCTAAACCATATGGTAAGAGTATGTTTACTTTTGTAAGGAACTGGCAAACTGTCCTCAAGAACAACTCCAACCTGGTTCAACAAAGGGAAATGGCCTCTGCTTTCAGAATCACCACTTGGTAGACCTTTTGCACAGTTTTAATTAAACCAAATGCAAAACACATTTTGCCTAGAGAACTTTCCCTTTAATTTCAAAATTTACAAAATTCATGAGGAATGCAATCCACATAGCTCTAATCTGTCTACCTTAAAATCATCAAACTACTTGGGATCTGAGATGTCTTTTGCCTTTTAATTCCCAGGCCAAATCTTTCCCCTGGTCCCAAAATACTTTCCAATAAGAACACATTTCTAAAATCAAAAAGATGTGAACAGATTTAAAACTGTTACCTGTTTGCTATCCTTCACAAGCTTACACAGCATCAGAAATACTAGGACACGAAAAAACCAGGTTGGGGCTGTTCTGGACTATTCTTCCTCCTACCTACTGACCATATTACATCATCACGGAATCAAACCCCTATCTTACAAGAGCTCAAAAGAGCTTTATATCCTCAGAATTTTAAGACATTATTATTCTCATTTAACAAACAAGGTCCCAGGAGCCCAGGGATGTGAAATTACATATGTAAAGCTCCTAAGAAGTCGAGTAGACTGAAATTCTTACTATAGTATCTTTTGTTTTACTTTATCTATGATCTTTTCCCTATTTTAGATTTTAATCCATTTCCAAGGACCCAGCTTTTCAGTTGGAATAGTCTGAAAATTAGCTGGGAACATCTGTGCTCAGAGTGAGCAAAACTTGTCCCACATCAATGAGCACTTGTATCAGTTGGACTCTTGAATGAGTGCTGAGCATCTGGGAAACCACAAGGAGATGGCCCTGGCTGTTCAGACTCCCAGGGAAGTTTCCCCTTATCCTCAAGGAGAAATGTGAGCATGTGGTTACTGCATGCCATGGTGAGCGCCCCAACAGGTGAAGGTCAGGGTGTGCTGACCTTCAGAAGCAGATCCCAAACTGCTGGTGGGAGAGGAGAGGGGAGGCTTTTGAGAGGTTGTGACATTCAAACTAAGTATTCTACAATCAATGGGATCTTCAAAGGCAAAGAAAAAAAAGGATGTGGAGGAAAGACATTGGGGAAAGTATTTCAGGGAGAGGGGAGAACATGTGTAAAGATCCAGGGATAAGAGAGAGCAAAAGGTGTTCTGGAAACAAGGCAAGGATGTTTAGTATAGAAGGCAAGGCCCATCACCTTGGGCATGGAACCTAGAAAGATAGCTTACTGAAGTGCCACCATAGGCTATGTCTGGCTGGCCAAAACCCACTCAAGGGGCCCAGCAGAATCAGTTAGAGGTGATGATGGGCCAAAGGCTCTCTGTGCACATGTCAGATCTCTGAAGTCCAGTTGAGTCATGGCAACACTGATCCATATCTGCTGCAACTATTTAAGTCTTGTTCTGAGGCTTACTAATTGACTTGAACCATTTTAGTAACCTATAACAGATAGAGGCACTTGAAAGTGCTTTCAGATGGTTGAAATGAACTGAAGTATATTTTCAGAACCAGCAGAGATAGTCCTAACCTTGTATATCTGAAAAAGGAAAAGAGGAACAGTTTAGCTCTCTTGATTTTCTGGAAAGAATGTATAATATTTGGGGGCTCAGGGGAGGAAACATGTTTTCCTGGCCTCTTTTTGGACAGTGAAGGCACTCCTTCCTAAATGCAGGCGGTGGAGGAAGGCACTCAGTGCTTCCATTGGCAGCTATGGGGAACCACCAGCTGGGGGAAGCCCACGCCTTCTCCTGCCAGTCTCTGATGGGTGGGGTCAGGGAAGTAGAGCCCGAGCACCATTCACCTGCCAGCATGTGGACCAGGAGCAAAGAGTGACCTGGCCATCGAGTTCGGGTAGCAAGACTCAATGTGCCCACTCAAGCTTCATGTTCCACTTAAAAACATTAACCAAGCAGACAAGTCAACAGCACCAGAAAAAAAAAAGAAAAAGAAAAAAAAACCTTGTATTGCAAATATTTACTCTTTATATAAAAGAGAATTTTCCAGATTTGCCATTTGGTTCAATTTTTTCTGATTGAATGTTAATGAAAGTTGATTTAACTTTGAACTCTGACGCAGTGCCACATAACACAGAATGAACAAACAAAGCCTAAGAACTATCTTTGAGCACTTAATACACCAGGTACTAAGCACTTTTCTTTTCATTATGTCATTTAAACCTCATTACAATACCATGGAGTAGGCATTATTTCCACAACTTTTAAAAGAGGAAACAGGAACAGAGAAGTGAAATGATTCATCCCAGATCACAGCTGGAGAGACTCAGAGGTGGACAGGACCCAGAGCCTGTGTGATTCCAAAGCCCATGTGTTTTTCATTCCATCACTGCCTCCAGAGGGTCCAAAGATTTGGGGGTCATGTGAAACACAAAACTTTAAGAGCAGTCACTTTGGGAAGACTTAGCCTTGGACTCTGTTGGCAAACTGATAAAGTAGAGAAAATTAGTCAATTTAAGTTAAAAAAAACAGAAAAAGAAAAAACTGTCTACCTAATGAGGGAAAATTTTGTTCCAACAATACATTACTCAAGAAAAGAATCAACCAACCAACAAACAAAAAAGATCTCATCCCCAAAACAGTTGCATCTGATGACCCACTTATTTCAAGGAATGTTTAATCTAACAACATGTCAGTGCCACAGAAGTTGGCAGTCCTTGGAGTTGGAAGCAGTGGTGTGTTTGTATCAGGAGGGAGTCTGAGCCCTTTACCTGACTGAGGACAGAGTTTCAGAGGTCTTCTGGAGAAATAAAGCCTTCTGCTGGCACATGGGCCCAAGGCCACTTTCATCCTGCCAGAATGGATTTGGTCTATGCAATGTGATTTAAGGCATCAGAGGTGGGCCAAAACATCTGGGAGTTTGCTCAACTCAAGGACAAAGATGATCCACACTTGTTTATTTGAAACACACTGCCTCATCAGCCTTCCCTGGAGGCTCAGCAGTAAAGAATCTGTCTGACAATGCAGGTGGTCAGTAATGCCATCCAACCATCTCATCCTCTGTCATCCCCTTCTCCTCCTGCCTTCAATCTTTCCCAGAATCAGGGTCTTACCCATTGAGTCAGCACTTAGCATCAGGTGGCCAAAGTATTGGAGTATCAGCTTCAGCATCAGTCCTTCCAATGAATATTCAGGATTGATTTCCTTTAGGATGAACTGGTTGGATCTCCTTGAAGTTCAAGGGACTCTCAAGAGTCTTCTTCAACACCACAATTCAAAAGCATCAATCCTTCAGTGCTCAGGTTTCTTTATAGTCCAACGCTCCCATCCATACACGACTACTGGATAAACAATAGATTTGACTAGACAGGTCTTTGTCAGCCAAGTAATATTCTGCTTTTTAATATGTTGTCTAGGTTGGTTATAGCTTTTCTTCCAAGAAGCAAGCATCTTTTAATTTCATGGCTGCAGTCATCAATTGCAGTGATTTTGGAGCCCAAGAAAATAAAGTCTCTCACTGTTTCCATTGTTTCCCCATCAATTTGCCATGAAGTGATGGGACCAGAGGCCATCATCTGGGCTTTTTGAATGTTGAGTTTTAAGCCAGCTTTTTCATTCTCTTTCACTTTCATCAGAGGCTCTTTAGTTCCTCTTCACTTTCTGCCACAAGGGTGGTGTCATCTGCATATCTGAGGTTATTGATATTTCTCCAGGCAATCTTGTTTTCAGCTTGTGCTTCATCCAGCCTGGCATTTTGCATGATGTACTCTGCATAGAAGTTAAATAAGTCGGGTGACAATGTACAGCCTTGATGTACTCCTTCCCCAATTTAGAACCAGTCTGTTTTTCTATGTCTGGTTCTAACTGTTGCTTCTTGACCTGCATACATATTTCTCAGGAGGCAGGTAAGGAGGTCTGGTATTCCCATCTCTTGAAGAATTTCCCACAGTTTGTTGTGATCTACACAGTCAAAGGCTTTGGCATAGTCATTAAAGCAGAAGTAGATGTTTTCTGGAACTCTCTTGCTTTTTCTATGATCCAACAGACATAGACAATTTGATCTCTTGTTCCTCTGCCTTTTCTAAATCCAGCTTGAACATCTGGAAGTTCATGGCTCATGTGCTGTTGAAGCCTGGCTTAGAGAATTTTGAGCATTACTTTGCTAGTGTCTGAGATGAATGCAATTGTGCGGTTCTTTGAACATTCTTTGGCATTGTCCTTCTTTGGGATTGGAATGAAAACTGACCTTTTCCAGTCCTGTGGCCACTGCTGAGTTTTCCAAATTTGCTGACATATTGAGTATAGTACTTTAATGGCATCATCATTTAGGATTTGAAATAGCTCAACTGGAATTCCGTAACCTCCACTAGCTTTGTTCATAGTGATGCTTCCTAAGGTCCACTGGACTTCACATCCCAGGATGTCAGGCTTTAGATGAGTGATCACAGCATTGTGGTTATCTGGGTCATTAAGATCTTTTTTGCGTAGTTCTTCTGTGTATTCTTGCCACCTCTTCTTAATATCTTCTGCTTCTGTTAGGTCCATACCATTTCTGTTCCTTATTGTGCCCATCTTCAAGAAAATTAGAGATACCAAGGGAACATTTCATGCAAAGATGGGCACAATAAAGGACAGAAATGGTACAGACCTAACAGAAGCAGAGGATATTAAGAAGAAGTGGCAAGAATACACAGAAAAGCTATACAAAAAAGATCATTTCATTAGGTTTGCACAAATTCATGAGTATACTCTCAGCATTTATTTTATTTTATTATTCTATTTATTTGCTTACACTAGTACTGTAAGCAGAGACATTACTTTGTCAACAAGGGTCCATCTAGTCAAGGCTATGGTTTTTCCAGTGGTCAGGTATGGATGTGAGAGTTGAACTATAAAGAAAGCTGAGCGCTGAAGAATTGATGCTTTTGAACTGTGGTGTTGGAGAAGACTCTTGAGAGTCCCGTGGACTGCAAGGAGATCCAACCAGTCCATCCTAAAGAAAATCAGTCCTGGGTGTTCTTTGGAAGGACTGACGTTGAAGCTGAAACTCCAATACTTTGGCCACCTGATGCGAAGAGCTGACTCTCTGGAAAAGACCCTGATGCTGGGAAAGATTGAGGGCAGGAGGAGAAGTGGATGACAGAGAATGAGATAGTTGGATGGCATCACTGGCTCAATGGACATGAGTTTAGGTAAACTCCAGAAGTTAGTGATGGACAGGGAGGGCTGGAGTGCTGCAATTCATGGGGTCACAAAGAGTTGGACCCGACTGAGCAACTGATCTGAAGTTCACTGTGTACCGTACTATTTTTATTACTAGAGCTTGTAGCATGAGCATAGCTGACAGGACAAACTTTTTTTCTTCTCTTTGATTCTTTTTATACAAGTTGACGGCTATTTATGGAAGAATATACTCTTCCACATGCATTTTCTTCCTCCATTTTTATTGAGGTATTAGTGACAAATGAAAATTATATATATTTAAGGTGTACAACTTGATGTTTTGATATACATGTAGATAGTGAAATAATTTCCAAAATCAAGCTAATTAACATATGCACTACCTCACAGATTTACTGTTTTTACTTTTCTGTGTGTGGTGAGAACACTTAAAATGTATCCTCTTAGCAAATTTCAACTATACAATACAATATTGCTAACTGTATTCATGTTGCTGTAGATTAGATCTCCAGAGGTTATCCATCTTGTGTAACTAAAATTTAGTACACCTTGACCAACTTCCTATTCCTCCCCGCCCCCCCCAGGTTCTGGCAACCACCATGCCACTCTTTGCTATATGATTCTGATTATTTTAGATTTCACATATAATTGAGATGAGGATGTATTTGCCTTTCTGTGGCTTATTGGGTTACCATAACATTCTCCAGGTTCATCCATGTTGTTGAAGTGGCAGGGTTTCCTTCTTTTCAAATATTGAGTAAGATATATATATCACAGAATTGTCAACATTTGTTGGATTATAGAAAAAGCAAGAGAATTCCAGAAAAACACCTACTTCTGCTTCATTGACTATGTAAAAGCCTTTGACAATGTGGATTACAACAAACTGTGGGAAATTCTATTACTCAGCCATTAAAAAGAATTCATTTGAATCAGTTCTAATGAGATGGATGAAACTGGAGCCCATTATACAGAGTGAAGTAAGCCAGAAAGATAAAGACCAATACAGTATACTAATGCATATATGTGGAATTTAGAAAGATGGTAACAATAACCCTATATGCAAAACAGAAAAAGAGACACAGATATACAGAACAGAATTTTGGACTCTGTGGGAGAAGGCGAGGGTGGGATGTTTTGAGAGAACAGCATTGAAACATGTATACTATCAAGGGTGAAACAGATCACCAGCCCAGGTTGGATGCATGAGACAAGTGCTCGGGGCTGGTGCACTGGGAAAACCCAGAGGGATGGGTGGGAGGTGGGAGGGAGGATCGGGATGGGGAATACATGTAAATCCATGGCTTGTTCATGTCAATGTATGGCAAAAACCACTACAATATTGTAAAGTAATTAACCTCCAACTAATAAAAATAAATGGTAAAAAAAAATGGGAATACAGACCCCCTTACCTGCCTCCTTAGAAACCTGTATTCAGGCCAAGAAACAACAGTTAGAACCAGACACAGAGCAATGGACTGGTTCCAAATGGGGAAAGGAGTATATCAAGGCTGTATATGGTCACCCTCCTTATTTAACTTACATGCAGAGTACATCATGCCAAACACCAGGCTAAATGAAGCACAGCTGGAATCAAGATTTCCAAGAGAAGTATCAACAACAAGATAAACTGATGATACCACCTTAATGGCAGAAAGCAAAGAGGAATTAAAGAGCCTCTGGATGAAGGTAAAAGAGAAGAGTGAAAAGCTGGCTTAAAATTCAACATTCAAAAAACTAAGATCATGGTTATCTGGTCCCATCACTTCATGGCAAATAAATGGAAACAGTGGCAGATTTTATTTTCTTGGGTTCCAAGATCACTGCAGCCACAAAATTAAAAGATGCTTTCTCCTTGTGAGAAAAGCTATGACAAACCTAGACAGAATATTAAACAGCATAGACACCACTTTGCCAACAAAGTTCCATATAGACAAAGATATAAGTTGATTGCCAAAGAGTTGATGCTTTTAAACTGTGGTAGTGAGGAAGACTCTCGAGAGTCCCTTGGACTGCAAGGAGATCAAATCAGTCAACCCTAAAGGAAATCGACACGGAATATTCATTGGAAGGACTGATTCTGAAGCTCCAATACTTTGTCTGCCAGATAAGAAGAGTTGACACATTGAAAAAGACCCTGATGCTGGGGAAGACTGAGGGCAGGAGAAGGGGGCAACAGAGAATGATAGTTGTCATGCACCACCAACTCAATGGACATGAGTTTGAGCAAGCTCTGGGAGATAGTGAAGGACAGGGAAGCCTAGTGTACTACAGTCCATGGGATCACAAAGAGTCGGACATGACTTAGTGACTGAACAACAACAGCATATATATATCTATCTCACATTTTCTTTACCCATATATAGACATATAGACACAAAGCTCAGTTGGTAAAGAATCTGCCTGCAATGCAGGAGACCTGGGTTCAATCCCTGGGCTAGGAAGATCCCCTGGAAGAGGGCATGGCAACCCATTCCAGTATTCTCTCCTAGAGAATCCCATGGATAGAGGAGCCTGGCGGGCTACAGTTCATAGAGCTCACAAAGAGTTGGAGCGGCTAAGCACATAGACTATAGACATTTAAGTAGTTTCCATATCTTGGCTATTATTAGTAATGCTGCTGTGAACATGGGAGTGTAGCTATATCTTTGAGATACTGATTTCATTTCCTTTAGATACATACTGAAAAGTGGGATTGCGGATCATAAGACAGTTCCATTTTTAATTTTTTGAGGAACTTGCATACTCTCTTCCATCTTGGAGGTACCTGTTTACATCCCCTCCAACAGTCTACGAAGATTTCCTTTTCTCCACATCCTTGTCAATGCTTATCTTTGTTCTTTTTGGTAATAGCCATTCTAACAGGTTGTGAGATGAAAACTCGTTGAGGTTTTGATTTACATTTTCCTGATGATTAGTTATATTGATCACTTATTCACTGTTGGCCATATGCATGTTTTGTTTTTGAGAAATATGTATTCAGGTATTTTGCTCATTTTTAAATTGGGTTGTTTCCTTGCTATTGAGTTTTAGGAGTCCTTTATATATTTTTGATATTAACCCACAATCAGGTATGGTTTGCAGATAGCTTTTCAGGTGTTGTAGTGGTAAAGAATCTGCCTGCATGATAAGGAATTGCTGCAGGCAATGAGGGTTCCATCCTTGGGTAAGGAAGATTCCCTAGAAGGAGAAATGGCAGCCCACTCCAGTATACTTGCCTGGAAAATTCCATGGACAGGGAATCCTGGAGGGTGGCAGTCCATGGGGTCACAAAGAGTTGGATACTTCTTAGTGACTAGGCACACACACACTCTCCTATTCCATACTATGCCTCTTCATTTTGCTCATTTGGCTTCTATGCAGAAGCCAATTATTTATTTATTTATTTATTTATTTGACTGGGTCAGGTCTTGGCTGCATCACATGGGATCTTTAGTTGCAGTGCACAGGCTCTCTCGTAGTGGCTTGTGGGTCTTAGTAGTTGTGGCACCTGGGCCCTGGAGTGTGCAGGCTTAGTGGCATGTGGGTCTTAGTGGCATGTGGGTCTTCGTTCCCAGACCAGGGATAGAACTCATGTTCCCTGCATTACAGGGCAGACTATTTTTCTTTAACCACTGGACTACCTGGAAAGTGCCACAGAAGGCTTTTGCGTCAATCCCCTTTGTTTATTTTTACTTCTGCTGCTGGTACTTTTAGTGTTATACTTAAAATGTAAAATTCACTGGCCAGATCAATGCCAAGAAGTCCTTTCCCTATGCTTTCTTTTGGCAGTTTTATGATTTCAGTTCTTACATTTCAGTCTTTAATTAATTTTTGTATGTGGTGTGAGGTAAGGGTCCAATTTCATTCTGAATGTGGATATCCATTTTCTTCAGCATCATATACTGAAGAGACTCTCTTCCCTATTGTGTGTTTTTGGTAACTTTGTCAAAGATGAAATGACTGTAGATGTGTGGATTTATTTCTGGGTTCTCTGTTGATCTATATGTTTTTATGTCAGTGTGTGTGTGTGTTAGTCAGTCACATCCAACTCTTTGCGACCCCTTGAACTGTAGCCCACCAGGCTTCTCTGTCCATGGAATTCTCCAGGCAAAATAATGGAGTGGGTTGCCATTCCCTTCTCCAGGG
Source organism: Dama dama (assembly GCF_033118175.1). NCBI lineage: Eukaryota > Metazoa > Chordata > Mammalia > Artiodactyla > Cervidae > Dama > Dama dama. The sequence goes on from NC_083681.1 coordinate 22,178,196, forward strand.
GGTCTTCCCAACCCAGGGATCGAACCTGGGTCTCCTATATTGCATGTGGATTCTTTACCATCTGAGATATCAGGGAAGCTAGATTACTGTAGTTTAGAATATTTTGAAATCACGAAGTGTGATGCCTTCAGCTTTGTTCTTCTTGATCAAGATTGCTTTGACTATTTGAGGTCTTTTGTGATTTTATATACATTTTAGGACATTTTCCTATTTCTGAAAAATTATTATTAGGAATTTGATAGGACTACATTGTATCTGCAGATCACTTTTGTTAATATGGACATTTTCACAATATTAATTCTTCCAGTCCATGGACACAAAATGTTTTTCCACTTATCTGTGTCTTCTTCAATTTCTTTCACCAACATTTTATAATTTTCAATGTAAAAGATCTTCAACTCTTTGGTTAAATTTATTCCTACATATTTTATTATTTTTAGTGTTGCTGTGAATGCAATTTTCTTAATTTCCTTTCAAACAGTTTGTTGTTCTTGTACAGATAAGCAACTGACTTTTGCATGTTGATTTTACATCCTGAAACTTACTGAATTTATTAGTTCTAATAGTTTTTTGGTGTAGTCTTTAGGGGATTTTATATATAACAGCATGTCATCTTCAAACAGAGATAACTTTACCTCTTCCTTTCCAACTTGTATGGCATTTTATCTATTTTTCTTGTCTAATTGCTTTGTCTAGGACTTGCATGATTGTGTTAAATTGGAATGATGAGAGTGGGCATCCTTGCTGTATGTGTGTGGGCGGTGGTAAGGGGAGGCATGCTCCTACTCCAGGGGGAGCAGTGGCATGAACTCTGAGCAGCTTTGTTAGTTAGACTCACCATCAGACACCACATCAGCAGTGTCTCTGGTCATGCCAAGGGCTTCTGATGTCTTGCTTTTTCCCTCAAGGCAGTAAGGGATTCTTGAGGGGATTTCTTTTTTGCCGAGCTGGGCCAGGCTGGGGGATGAAATTGAACAGGTAAAATGCTTTCTGCATTTTTCTATGTGCTCATCTTTGATTTTTGATCTCCTTTGTGTTACTGCAGCTTCTTAATTGTAATGTGGAGCTCTTCCAGAGCAAGCTTCATTGGTGGATAGTTGTTACATTTTTTTGTAGGGAGGACAAAGGCTGGGACCTGCTAATCTGTCACCTCTGACATTGTTTCAAACGCATTTAAAAATAACTTTACTATTTTCATCCAAAAATCTAGCTGGAATTTTAATTGGTATTGCATTAAATTATATTAAATTTATAGATTATTTTTGGCAAGAATTGACCTTTATTTTAACAAGACTAAGTTGTCCCATCCAAGAGAATGAAATATCTATTTAATCAGAATTTTTAAAATCCTTTCACAAGTTTAGTTTTAAACTTTCCTTGCTAAGTACTATATATTTTATAATTTTTGTCTGATTTCTGATTGTATTTTGAGTTGGTTTGCTGCTGTAGAAAAATGCTATTGATTTTTGGTTGTTGACCTTATATCTGGCAACCTTGTTGATGTCTATAATTATAATTAGGGATCAGTTTTTAGAGGTATATGTTCATTTATACCAGCTTCAATTAGGTTTGGCTCTACTTGCCTTTATAGTGGAAATGTTTTATAATCCAGGCACTGTTTTTTTGCTTCAAAGGCATACACTCTTACAACTGAGATTTCACTCTGCAAATGTTAAAATCCAGAAGGAAGACTAGAGGGTATCTGGGCAAATGGATTACAGTTTCTTTATGGCCAAGGAATACACAAATACTTGCATATAAAACCAAAAGTCACCACTGATCCAGAGCTAATACTCAGAGAACCAATGATAAAAATCCCTACAAACCACTGAATTCCTTTACTTTCTCTAAGTGTGCCATTCCTTGCTTTCCCATTTCCAAAACTTTCAAGGCCACAACTTGAAATAAAAGAAGCCAAGTCAATGATGGACTGAAATCTGTGTGACAACTCTGGTAACCAAGACAGGAACACTCTTTCTCCATCTCTTCCCAGGATGTCAAAGAAAGAAGCTCTAGAACAGGACTGGCAAATTCTGGGAGGAAACGGGGGCTTTTCATTTAGAAAATTTATCAAACACTTTTTGAACCACTGAGTTATAAATGGTGTCTATATAGATGGAGTAAAGGAAGGAGTTAAGGAGGACACAAAAGTGTTAAGGGGTTTGCTCAAATTACGAGGATAGGGGAGATCTGCGCTACCATCTCGGAATTTGGTTTATACTGAGAGCTGGTCTAGTGAAGGCTGTGGTGTTCCTTTTTTATTTCCATAGTAGGTTGTTTAAATTGCATTATCCAGACAACTTATTTCAGTTCTTTGCTTGTACAAGTAGTCCTTGAGTTGATTTAAAAAAAAGAAAAAGAAAAAATCTCACATCTAATAGATGTATAAGCTGATTACTCCCCTGCACTGCTATACAGGGCCACCATTAGTGAGCACATTCCTAACATTTGGATATAAGAGATACACTCAATACTTCCAGTAACAATTTGTTTCAGATAATTTTGCTAGTGGAGTATATTTCATGATAGGTGCTCTCTGAAACCTCAGAAGGCAATTTCCAAACTCTTTTGGAAACTATTTTGTAAAAGAGAAGCAGTCATGAGGAAGGATTACCAGGGGGAATTTTGGAAGCTGGCCACCCAGTTAGGCAACTTTTCTTCCCCAAGGACCTGTAACTTGTGCTCACAGTTTCAGGATTTATTTGGACACAGCCCTTGACCTCTGACATTTTTAAAAGAAATTAAGCTGTACCAGAAACTGGGATCAGTGACAGCCACATTGGTCTCCTTGGAAAGAAAAATGCCTTTAGAAAAAGACAAGGGACTGACCCGTTAAGCATACAGCCAGTCACTTCTCATAAGTAAGGTTTGCAATCGGTTAGGAAGACACAACCATTGTTTTAAATTTAGGAAATAAAGGAGGACAAGGAAGAGAAGAGAGAAAGAGGATTAAGAGGGGGTGAAGGTGGAAGTGGAGAGAAGGAGGTTTCTGACTCTGAGAATTCATGTTAGGGAGGGGAAGCTAGATATTGCTAAGAAGAGAGAGGTGTTAATGTACATAATCCACAGCAAAAGGATAGAGAGAGAATGGCTACTTTAAATCACATCTGGAATTGCCCTTAGTCATGTGAAAAGAACAGAGGCTTTAGAAGTGGAAAGAGCTGAGTTCAAATTCTGACTCCACTCCTTTCCAGTTGAATAAACTCGGGTTTGTTATTTCACCTCTTTGCACGTCAGTTTCCTCATCTGTAAAATGAGGTTAATGCCACCTACCTTGCAGTCCTGTTAGCATGATTCAAAATAATGCTTATAAAAATCCTTGCACATTACAGCTCCTATGGTATGTTGTCCTATTTGAGGTCAAACCCTTGCTCCTTCTTAAGACTGATTAACTTGGATGTACTGACGCCGAACTGCTGTGTTCTTATTTAATTTGTCTTGAAGGACACCAGAAAATAAGGTCACATAATTGTTGGTGGAGATGGAGCTTTCCCTAATGGAAAGGAGCATCACAACTGACATCTTTTCTTGGGTGAGGTCATGGTTGATCCTGGGACAGGAAGCCAAGATGGTAGAGATAGGCAGGGATAACAGGAGGGCACTTCATCTATGGAGGTGGGAAGATCTATGATGGTTGGGCTTGGGCTTTTCTTCAGGATTCATGCTGTAGGGCATTCTCCCTGGAAATATGAAAGCGATCCCTGTCAGATTGTGGTCATCAAAGCAAGTCAGAAAGAGCCTCCTCAGGACCTCCTGAGCCCAACCACTCTGAGCAAGCCTAACGAAGGATGGAGGAGTTCAGGGGTGAGTAACTGAGGCTAGAGAAAAGCCCATCTGCAGGTGCAGAAGGAGAAAAGAGAGATGCATAGGAGCAGCTGGGCGGCATCCCAAGTTGGAGCTACAGAGGACAAGAAGGAAGATTGTAAAGGATGTGTTTACTTGATCCTGGCCTCCCGATAGGGTGGGCAGGACATTTTGATAAAGAGAGGCCTTTATGGACCCAAGTAGAGTGTATAAACTATTTTAATGAATACATTTCCCAATTATTATTACAAGCATCAGTTTAGAATCAAGATGTTAGCTATTTGTTTTCCAGTAAAAGAGTCTTAAACATATTTTACCATTGCTGGCCATTGATGTGAGAAACTTCCGGCCGTGGTGGTCAGCTTCTTCTCATAAGGACCAGAAAAGAGTACCCATCGGCCTCGAGGTGTTCCAGGAAATAGCTAGCCAAAGGCACTGGCTGTTTCTCCAATGGGCCATTTGCCCCATCACTGAACAACCATTCTATTGTTGAAATGTCTCCAAACTGCTCACTTGCCCCTTTGCAGCTGACAGAGAACCACTGGATGTGCCTCGAGACCAATTAGAAGATCTTTGCCACTTTCACGTCCCACCTCAGCAGAGAGACTCGCAGTCAAAATCTTGTCCCAGTATTTCTTTTTATTCTATAAAACTTTCTTTCTTTCCTAACACCTTTGAACTCCCGCTGAAACGAAAGTGATGGCAGATGGATTCCCTTGCTGTAAGTTTGTGAATAAACAGCCTGTGTTAATTTCATCTTGGATTCAGCATGTCTTTGCAGATGGGAAGTCATACCAAAAGAAATATGGCATTTACCAAGTGAGAAATTTGGAAGACAGACCCAGGACAAGTAAAGAGTTTCCATTTCATACAGTTTTCTGGTTAGAAGGGTGTGTAGAGAAAGAGGGAAAGGAGGAGGTAGGAAAACTTATGAAAATGAGATCTGGCACCAAAGGAAGTTTCATGTCTTTTCTCTTTCCTGCTACATTCGTATAAGCCTATATGAGAGAGTTTTTATTTACTTACCTTGTGGTAGGTAAACAGGCAACAGGGTCCCTTAGTAGTTTAAAGGCTGGAGAGGTAGAAAGAAAGTGTTTAGGAAGGGAGAATGTCACTTGTCTTCATGGGGATATGAAATGCAAACCTCAGGGCTTAATATAATTTTTTTAAAAAGAAAACATATGCATTAGATTAAAATGTTAAATCAAGCCAAATGAATAAGAATTAAACGTCTACCACATTCAAGGTTCAATATATAACTGATGATAAACACTACATGATGGGACTTTAATTCAGTTAAAGCCATGCTGGCCTCCCCAGAAGTTCTTACCAAAGAATCCAAATTCTAAGTTTGGGATTTTCACAGAATCTGGTGAACAGCACATAAGGACAGAATATGTGATCCTAAAATGCAATTTGAGTGTGGGCTTAAAGGTTGTATCTAAAGTGGCTGATGTCTTAATTTAGGAGGAAGTTTAGGTTCATTTTCTCTACAAGCAATGGGCACTTGTTGACTTTAGGTAGGATATCATACACCATTCCTTGAGCAACTAAATATTTCCCAGGCCTCAGGAAATTGGAGGTACAAGTGAGTTTGTGTTGACACTACTGCCCAGATCCTACTGGTTTTTAGCCTTGGTAGCATGCAGGACCTCCACATCTTCCCTCCTCCAGTCTTCCCTTCATTCCCCAGTTCCCAGGGGTATATGGTCCAGCTGCTGTCACTGAAGCCTTTCACGAGGGCAAACTCTCTCAGAAATACCATCCTTTGGGGCTCACTGTCCTGGGCTGTCAGACAGCGAGCAAGGGGGCTGGGAGGAGAGCTGGACTTCTCAGCCCCAAGGTTCTCACCTCATCTGCAACCACCCTGCCTTAGTCTGGAGACCCACAACCTCTCAGAAGGCAGAGCCTTCGCCTGTAGTCTGGAATGCCTCCTCTTGTGGTGTTCAAGGCCAACCCCTCAGAACCCAGAGGTCTGAAAGAACAGGAACCATGTCACAACCAAACCACTCATTTTTCTTTTCCCTTTCACTCATCCTGTCCTGCAAAAAAAAAAAAAAAAAAAAAACCCTCTGCATTTCTTCAACGATGAACAAAGCCCAGGCACATGGAGAGCCACAGAGGTCACCTGGATCTATTTTGACCTAACTGGGGATACCGGGTGCTCTTAATTTGAACTGAGCCTCTGAACTGCACTTGGGAGAAGACAGGTGGTCCAAATCCCCACTTGACTCAGACCCGCCTGTAGATCTAGGACTGATTTGTGAGGATGATGCATGGATCTGTGAGGGTAACACATGGATCTGTGAACTCGCTCAGGTCCATGTGTAGATTGGTGAGGGCTTCCAAATTGTTTTCTGTAACTTTGCATGTAGAGACATGTGGGAGAAGATTATACCTTCTTTAGGAGTGAGGCACCCCTCTAAAATCCTGATGTGTGTTTAGAAAGCCTTCCCTGATCCTGCTACCTGGATATAACTTGTCTCTGTTTCAACACACCAGAGGTTGACCTGCCTCTCTAACAGTTCACACCTTACTCTGCTTTAGGATTTTTAGGAACAGCACCTATGGTAGACCCCATTGAATGACACAGTTCACAGAGCATAACTCTATTCCCTAGGTCATGGTTTTGGTTACAGCAAATGTTCAGTGGTATTTGCTCATTTGAATTAAAGTCTGTTCAGCTGGATTGTGCCCTTTGTGGCCAGCTCCTCCTAAAATGTGGCAGGGGAAGTCAAAGTCACTCCATAGGGTAGCAGTCATTCCTCCTGTCCTGCACCCCCAGGGAACCCTGGCATAGCCCACAGCAAACACCAGTGTGAACGCGCCCTCACCCTCTGGAGCAGCTCTCCAAGTTCTTCTGGATGCGGACTAGAGCTCGTTCTGTCTCACAGTGTTCCTGGAAGTGCCTTTAACCTCCCACCGTAGCTCCTGGCTGCCTGTGCTGGTGGCCCTTCTCTCCACCCTGGCTTTCCCTGTGAGGACTGGCGTGCCTCACCAGGAGCTTCTGAAGGGGAAGAAAAGTCCCCTGGCTTCCTGAAGGAAAGGTGAGGAATGCCCGAGTAAAGCCGCAGAGGCCCTCAGGTTGGCAGATACCCTTCCTTTCCTTTCCGACTGATGATACCTATTTTGGTGAGACAGGAGACTTAATGTGCTAATGTTCCATCACTTCTGGAAGGCAATTTAACTAAGTGTCCAGCACTTTTAAAATGGTATATCCTTTAATACAGCAATTTTACTTAGAGTAAATTTTCTGCAATTCACACACAAAAAAAGGAAGGCATTTTATTTTATTTTTTTTATTTTTTTTAATAATTCTTTCTTTTTTTAATTTTTATTTTTATTATTATTATTATTTTTTTTTCCAGTGGGTTTTGTCATACATTGATATGAATCAGCCATGGATTTACATGTATTCCCAATCCCGATCCCCCCTCCCACCTCCCTCTCCCCCCGATTCCTCTGGGTCTTCCCAGTGCAAGGATATACAATGGAAAAAAGACAACCTCTGGGAAAACTGGTCAACCACTTGTAAAATAATGAAACTAGAACACTTTCTAACACCATACACAAAAATAAACTCAAAATGGATTAAAGATCTAAATGTAAGACCAGAAACTATAAAACTCCTAGAGGAGAACATAGGCAAAACACTCTCCGACATAAATCACAGCAAGATCCTCTATGACCCACCTCCCAGAATATTGGAAATAAAAGCAAAACTAAACAAATGGGACCTAATGAAACTTAAAAGCTTTTGCACTACAAAGGAAACTATAAGTAAGGTGAAAAGACAGCCCTCAGATTGGGAGAAAATAATAGCAAATGAAGAAACAGACAAAGGATTAATCTCAAAAATATACAAGCAACTCCTGCAGCTCAATTCCAGAAAAATAAATGACCCAATCAAAAAATGGGCCAAAGAACTAAACAGACATTTCTCCAAAGAAGACATACAGATGGCTAACAAACACATGAAAAGATGCTCAACATCACTCATTATTAGAGAAATGCAAATCAAAGGAAGGCATTTTAAAAGACATTCACCTCATGAGTAATAAAAAAAGAAATCAAAACACAAAGATGTTTTTTATCCACCAGATTGGTAAAAGTGTAAAAGTTTGATCTGGTGGTAAATGTGTGGGGATGTGGTCACTGCAGCTTATAAACAAGTAGTGAAATTAGTCTTTACTTACTGCTTGTTTGTGAATTAACCCAGTATCAATAGTAACTCCCCAAATCTATAAACATACATGTTTATTTGTGGGGACTGGCTTAATAAATTATGATAAATACATATTATAGCATTTATAGTAATTGTTAAAAATTTTTGAAGCAATATAAATTTATACTTCAACTGAATGACAAAATCTTAATATAAAAGCATATAAGAAGACTTTTATTGCCAATTTCTCCTAGAATGCTCATCTATAGTTACTTTAATTCTTAAACCAATTTATTTTTATGTATTTGAAAAAAATATTTATTCATTTGGCTGTGTCGGGTCTTAGTTGTGGCATGCAGTGTCTTCACTGCATCATGAGGGATCTTTTACTGTGGTTCAAGGACTCTCTGTTTGTAGTGTGAGGACTCTAGTTGCAGGATCAGAATCAGGTGCTCCACAGTACATGGAACTTAGCTTCCTGACCAGGGATCACATGTCCCTTGCCTTGCAAGGTAGATTCTTAACTACTGAATCATCAGGGAAGTCTCCCTATAGCTATTTTAAAAATAATTAGATCTATTAATATATGCTTTGGCCTGGAAGGTTTACTGGGGTTTAATATTAAGGGAAAATAACAAGCTCAGAAAAGTATGTATGATAAGCCTCCATTTTTATTAAAATAAACCCATATTCATTTATTTATTTATTTTTCAACAAATGATTTTTAAGGCCAGGCTGGCTTCTTGCAAGGCACTGGGGAGATAAAATGGTGAAAAACAGATGATTCCTGCCTTTCTGTAAGCTATTTTTGCATAGAAAATCCATAGAAAGAAAGAAAATATACCTCAAGAAATCATCAGTCAGTTCAGTTCAGTTCAGTCACTCAGTCGTGTCCGACTCTTTGCGACCCCATGAATCGCAGCACTCCAGGCCTCCCTGTCCATCACCAACTCCTGGAGTTTACTCAAACTCATGCCCATCGAGTCGGTGATGCCATCTAACCATCTCATCCTCTGTCGCCCCCTTCTCCTCCTGCCCCCAATCCCTCCCAGCATCAGGGTCTCTTCCAATGAGTCAACTCTTCGCATGAGGTGGCCAAAGTACTGGAGTTTCAGCTTCAGCATCAGTCCTTCCAATGAACACCCAGGACTGACCTCCTTTAGGATGGACTGGTTGGATCTCCTTGCAGTCCAAGGGACTCTCAAGAGTTTTCCCCAACACCATAGTTCAGAAGCATCAATTTTTCGGTGCTCAGCTTTCTTCACAGCCCAACTTTCACATCCATACATGACTACTGGAAAAACCATAGGCTTGACCAGACTGACCTTTGTTGGCAAAGTAGTGTCTCTGCTTTTTAATATGCTATCTAGGTTGGTCATCACTTTCCTTCCAAGGAGTAAGCGTCTTTTAATTTCATGGCTGCTAGTCACCATCCACAGTGATTTTGAAGTCCAAAAAATTAAAGTCTGACACTGTTTCCACTGTCTCCCCATCTATTTCTCATGAAGTGATGGGAGCAGATGCCATGATCTTAGTTTTCTGAATGTTAAGCTTTAAGCCAACTTTTTCACTCTCCTCTTTCACTTTCATCAAGAGGCTCTTTAGTTCTTCTTCACTTTCTGCCCTAAGGGTGGTTTCATCTGCATGTCTGAGGTTATTGATATTTCTCCTGGCAATCTTGATTCCAGCTTGTGCTTCTTCCAGCCCAGCGTTTCTCATGATGTACTCTGCGTATAAGTTAAATAAGCAGGGTGACAATATACAGCCTTGACGTACTCCTTTTCCTATTTGGAGCCAGTCTGTTGTTCCATGTCCAGTTCTAACTGTTGCTTCCTGACCTGCATACAGGTTTCTCAAGAGGCAGGTCGGGTGGTCTGGTATCCCCATCTCTTTCAGAATTTTCCACAGTTTATTGTGATCCACACAGTCGAAGGCTTTGGTGTAGTCAATAAAGCAGAAATAGATGTAGAAGGGAGGAAAAAGAATATAAAGTTTTTTTTTTTTTTTTTTTTTTTTTTTGCTTTCATGTATTACTTGAATTGTTTCAATAGCCCATACTTTTATAATTTTAAAGTTTTACAGGGACACACAAACAAAAAAGTATCCTAATGAAATAATCAGAAAGGCATCTGGAAATTTATATACAAGGAGACGCTGTCACACAGTGATTATGGGCTTGGGTTTGGAGTCAGACAGATGCAAGAGTGGCTCCACCTGTGTCACTGACCAGCTGTGTGATCCTAAATAATTCATTTGACTTTTCTGTCTCGGTTTCTTTCTTAATAGAATGGAAATCATAATAATGTTCATCCTGAAAGGTGACTGTGAGGATTAAATAATCCGATGTGTGTAAAGCATTTAGCCTAGTGTCTGACATATAGTAAAGGCTTAACAAATGGAACCATAAAAACAATAAGGACATTGTAGGGAAAAACCAAACTCGCCAAGACGGCGTGGTCAGGCTCTCTTGCCCCACAGCCTCTCGCTCTTGCCCAATATTATGTAAATAATGATTATGTAACAGCTGAGATCACTTATAGCACTGTTCATGTATGTCACGAGGTACTCACTTGGCCAAGGGCTACTTTTGTTCTATAAGTATATATAAGCTCCACCTGGAAAGCCTACATTACAGACACATTAATGTACAGGCTACATTCATGTAGCCTGCATTACGGCTACATTACAGTTATATTATGGCTGCTGTGTCAGCCAGGAGAGAATAAATGTGTCTGCAGTTCCTACGGCCCCTCGCATCTTCTTCCAGCCTCTTAGCTCATGCCTTGCCTACCCTGGGTTCAGCAAACAGTACACACAGTGAGATACAGCAAAACAATTGGTATAGTTGGTGTGATCAGCAAGAGAGATGTTTATCCTAGCATTGCTTAAAATTGAGGCAATTTAAATGTTCAGCAACTGCCATATAAATAATAGACATTCTTATGATGGAGTATTATGAAGTCATTAAGATCACTTTCAAAGAATTTTTAATGAAATGAGAAAACATAATTTTGTGGTAAGCACAAACTTACGTGTTTATTCCAATTTTGATAATACATGTATCTCTGGAAGGAAAAGTCTACTGAAACTTTTGTAACTTCCCCTTATCTGTTTTCCAAGTGATGAGCAGTAAAAGCTCTTAAAGGCAAAAGGAGCTATGTGTTCCCCTCTAAGCCCAGAAGATGGGGAATAACAGGTTGTCAATTTCTGTTCTCCTTCATTTGATTGAAAAGGAGACTCTCAATTGATCACAGGGACTATTATGGTACTATCAAACTGGGAAGGAAGGTTGACTGAATCTCAGAAGATAAAGACCAGCCTAGCCCAGAAGTGTATAGGGTAAGAGTGACCTCAGAGGACTTTACAGGAGAAAGTGAAAATTATTATTTAGGAATTTTATAGCTGGAATGGAATCTGGAAATCATCTGTTTCTTGCTTTTCGAAGTGCTGTCTGTGGACTACTCAGGCTCTGGTGAAATGCAGTCTCCAGCCTTATTGAAGATCTACTAAATCAAAATCTGCATTTTAACAAGATTCCCAGGTATACATTGTACATTGTAGCTTGAGAAACAAATGATATTCCATGATTTTTAAAAAGAAGAACCTGATGTTTTTAAGAGGTGAAATGTTATGTTCAAGGTTACATGGGGATTTTAGTGGCAGAGGCAGAACTAGAAATTGGCCTTTTGACCTCTGTTCCATCATTTCTTCATATCTTGCTGCTCTTCACTATGTTATCCCTGTATTTACTCCAATTTGTATACGTTATCCAATTCCCTGTCTCCCAAGTCTTTTCTAGTAATTTTAAAGGTATGATGTTTTATTTATTAGGTCTATATTGGACTGAGACAAATTACTATTCTTCTATGGCAGTAGGTGAGCTCAGGGTCAGCTTCAATTGCCAGCATTTTGAGGGTTTAACTCCTTGGAATATTCTTAAATACCCATGGAGACTGGTCTTTTATCCCTTATAAATTAGCTGTCACCAGACCCAAGTGAAATCATGGGCTGAAGGATGACTGAGAGGCTCAGAATTTTTGACCAGAGACTTAGACAAAACATCTTCCCTACCTTTCCCTTCCCTTTGTTTTCTGTGTCTTACTTTGGCTCTGCTCCCATTCTCTTTAGCTCTCATCAAAGGCTTAATTATGCTCCTGGATTCTGATCACAGATTTATTAAATGTTTAAGTTTATGCCCCTTGAATGATGGTTTCCCAGTAATGAAGTGCATTCAGGAGGAGAATAGCAGGTCAAGCATGGGTATAATTTGGAAGAGCTTGACACCAGCCATTTCATCTCTGACAGGGTTAATCACTACTCTAGTTTTTCAAGCTCTGGACTTGCTGGACTGTGCCTGCCAAGGTCAGCTGGGGTGCCCCAAATTAATTTTAAAGACATATGACTGCTTGGAGTTCACTAAGTTATCAGTTCATAATATTAAAAAAATTATTCATTTTATTTCCCCTCAAATTACAAACCCAAATATAAATTATCTTGAAATAGCTAGAAAATAGTATGCCATTGTGTTAAAAGAATAACATCCCTAAAGATTGCTGCATTTGCAAGCCAAGGCAAATTCTTAGAGAGAATCAACCCTTTTGAAGAAAATATAAGACATATGAGAAGAATTGCTGAGTACTGAGTTAATCCTATTCAAAAAAGATTCAATAGACGCCTCTTCTGTATAAGCCACAGTTTTAGATGTTGTAGGGGTTGGAGGGAGTGTCCAAAACTGACTCCTGGATGGAGCTGTAAGGAAAAGGCAAGAGAAGTGATCCAAGCTTTCATTCTAGGGAGAATGTCAGAATCGTAGGAGAGGTTATACTATGGGAGTTTGTGGAGGGAGCCCATCCCTGCGTGGGGATCAGGGAAGACAAGAAATGATAGCATTGGAGATAGGCTTTAAAACATAAAATTTAAAAATCTTTCTGCTTTATCTATAGAGTTAAAAATTACAAAAATACGTGGATTTTCTAAGTTAAGTCATTCAGAGGAATATAAAGAAAGCACTGTGTACCCTTTCCCAAAGTGATTTTTGGGCTCCAAAATCACTGCAGATGGTGATTGCAGCCATGAAATTAAAAGATGTTTACTCCTTGGAAGGAAAGCTATGACCAACCTAGACAGCATATTGAAAAGCAGAGACATTACTTTGCCAACAATTGTCCATCGAGTCAAGGCTATGATTTTTCCAGTGGTCATGTATGGATGTGAAAGTTGGACTGTGAAGAAAGCTGAGCACTGAAGAATTGATGCTTTTGAACTGTGGTGTTGGAGAAAACTCTTGAGAGTCCCTTGGACTGCAAGGAGATCCAACCAGTCCATCCTAAAGGAGATGAGTTCTGGGTGTTCATTGGAAGGACTGATGCTGAAGCTGAAACTCCAGTACTTCAGCCACTTCATGCAAAGAGCTGACTCATTGGAAAAGACCCTGATGTTGGGAAAGATTGAAGGCGAGAGGAGAAGGGGACAACAGAGGATGAGATGGTTGGATGGCATCACCGACTCGATGGACATGAGTTTGGGTGGACTCCGGGAGTTGGTGATGGACAGGGAGGCCTGGCGTGCTGCGGTTCATGGGGTTGCAAATAGTCGGACACGACTGAGTGACTGAGCTGAACTGAACTAAGCCTTTTTGCCTCCTGAATCCCAAATCCTTTCCTCTTAAAGTGATCAATGTTAATAGTTCAGCATATCCTTCCTTACCCACACATATAGCTGTCTAAAACTTTGCTTTGTTATTATCTTTTACAAATAAAATAATATATAATTTTTAACTTTTTAATTTATTAAAGTCCTGAATATTTTCTCAGCTAATACACAGTGATCTAATTCATTCCTTTTTAATAGATGAAGATTGGTCTATAGGATGACTGTTGCAGAATTTCACCCACCATTTCCACGGTGATACACATTTAGGTTGTTTACAGGATTTTGTTATTTACATAATGTTGAATTTTGATAGAAAGAAAGAATCAGAGTCAAAGAGGCAGGAATCAAAAAGTCAGAGGCAAGAAATACAACTTTGGGCCCAATAATTTCTGTCCATAGTCTTTTCATTGTAAGCAGCTTCATTGTTAGCACCACTAATTCTCCTCTTGGTCTCCCCTGGTTTCTGGTCTCTTCAGTTATCACTGATGGTATTCACTTGCTGTATTTCATGCTACACCAGAGATCCAATCCTTTTCCTTTTCACTGATGCCTTCCCAGTTCCCACATCCTGTTCATCAGCTGCCCATACGTCTTCCCCAGAAAGCAGAGATCAATGAAGCAGGTCACCTGTCTCAATGGTCACCACTGACTGAATTGTAATGAACATGTGATTCAAGCTTGGCCAATCAGATTCTGTTATCTGAGGATTTAGAACTGGGACCTGGAGAAGTGATGAGATACTCAAACTGAGAGGTGATGTACAGCTGAGTTAGGGGGTCATCTGTGAGCCACATACTTGCCAAGGCAGAAATGATCACATGCATGGAGGGGGAAAAGATGAAGCAGATGTGTCAATAGAGTGAGGGGGAGAGAGAGGGAGAAGCAGAGAGTCCTTCTTTACTTCCCATTGACTTCAGCTCCTGGCACCCATCCTGTAGGAGGACGGATTGCACTTCTTGCCCTTGGGTTTCATAAGACACCTCTGCCTTCTTCTAATAAGTTCCTTCTGTCTGAGCAAGTTTGAGTGAGGGTGACTTTTTAACTTGCAAACAAGTGATGCCTGAGAATTTGGCCAGGAATAGTGTTAAGGGGAAATATTCCTCCACACCAAATTTAAGCTAAAAAAAAAAAATGCTGGTATAGCTATCTTACTGGAAGATGTGATATAACCTACTTGCTTCCAGTATAGAAAGAGATATAGATTGTGCTATTTATTAATACAGAATGTCATGTAAAGATGAGTGATTATCTGTTTTCAATAAATGACGTACTTGAAAGGTAAAAATCTCATTTAGTGAACCTATTTGAAGCAGCATCTCTGGTGGGATTTAGGGTCAGAAGAACCAGGGCTCCAAGCCTGTTTTCATGAAAAGGTGTGGACTTACACTCGGGGATGCCTGGCTTGGGCTCTGCCACATCCTAGTTTTGTGATCTTGGAACTGAATCATGCTTTTCCCTTCTGTAAACTGAAGACTATTTATTAAGGTTAATTAAGGAGATTAAATGAAGCAGGGTACATAATGTCTGACATCATACCTGGCACATGGTAAGCCCTCAACAGTATTAGTTCCATTTGTCTGTCTTTCCTCCCCACGGCCCTAGCTCTTCCCTCCACTACCATGTAGGAATTGGCTTCCTTTGATCCCCATCTTCTCTAGGCTAAAGCTGCCCCACCCTCTTCCTCCTTGCTCCACCATGGAACAGGGTACAAAGAGAAACCCACAAGAGACCACGGCCCCCCAGCCAGAGAGAAAGATACTAGGTGAAAGAGATGGAGCTCTGGACAGGAGGGGCAGGCAGGAAGCGGCGGGGGGGGGGGGGGTGGGGGAATGTATAACAAGTATCCTTGTGCATATTGCTGAAATTAACAGACAAAACAATATTAGAACAAACCACTGAGCTCTTTTGCTTCTGCAAAGACAAAACCCACCAAATAATTTCAATACAAAGTGTTTGGAGATAAGACAGTCATAGATATTAGTCAGTCATATTAATGTCAGTCATGACATTATCAGTCATAGGTAATGTCATGTGGTTGGTCATTAGCTAACAGCTGTTCCCTAAGCAGTTTTCTAAGCTAACAGCTACAGCCACTTACAATTTAGTGTTGATTTAAAATGGCCATATGGCAGAATTATATAAAAATATTATAAAGACCAGACCAGTCCTTTCTCTAAGCACTTCCGAACTAGAATGAGTATATTAAAAACACATATAGACACCTGGAGGATAATAAAGGAAAGCAATTTTAAAAATTAGACCTTGAAAAAATTTGCTGATTCATATTAAACAGTCAGGAAGTTCTTGGCACCAATGGTCTCTCAGTAGTACAGGTGATGCACTTTTAAAATTTAATTTTAAGAAATTCTATCCAAAAAAGAACCAAAAGCCCTCGGAAAAGGCAGATACAGGCTAGGCTTGCTAGGCAGAAGGTAGGAATACATGACACCTTTACCACACTCACATATCCTGCTGGGTTGCTGGTGTTCAGTCGCCCAGTCATGTCCGACTGTTTGCGACCCCTTTGAGACGCCCTATATTGCAGCACACCAGGCTTACCTGTTCTTTTCATGGAGTTTGCTCAAACTCATGTCCATTGAGTCGGTGATGCCACCCAGCCATCTCATCCTCTGTCGTCCTCTTCTTCTCCTGCCTTCAATCTTTCCCAGCATCGTGGTCTTTTCCAATAAGTCAGTTCTTCACATCAGGTGGCCAAAGTATTGGAGCTTCAGATTCATCATCAGCCCTTCCAATGAATATTCAGGATTGATTTCTTTTAGGATTGACTGGTTTGATCCCCTTGCAGTCCAAGGGACTCCCAAGAGTCTTCTCCAGCACTATAGTTTGAAGGCATCAGTTCTTCGGCATTCAGCGTTTTTTATTGTCCAGCTCTCACATTCACACAGGACAACTGGAAAAACCATAGCTTTGACTATATGGACCTTTGTTGGCAAAGTAATGTCTCTGCTTTTGAATATGCTGTTTAGGTTTGTCATAGATTTTCTTCCAAGGAGTAAGCATCTTTTAATTTCATGGCTGCAGTCACTATCCACAGTGATTTTGGAGACCAAGAAAATAAAGTCTGTCACTGTTTCCATTGTTTCCCATCTATTTGCCATGAAGTGATGGGACCAGATTCCATGATCTTTGTTTTTTGAAAGTTGAGTTTTAAGCCAACTTTTTCACTCTCCTCTTTCACCTTCATCGAGAGGGTCTTTGATTCCTCTTTACTCTCTGCCACTAGGGTGATGTTATCTGCATATCTGAGGTTATTGATACTTCTCCTGTGAATCTTGATTCCAGCTTGTGCTTTATCTAGCCTGGCATTTTGCAGGATGTACTCTGCATAGAAGTTAAATAAGCATGGTGACAATATACAGTCTTAACATACTCCTTTCCTAATTTTGAACCAGTCCATTGTTTAATGTCTGGTTCTAACTATTGCTTCATGACCTGCATGCAAGTTTCTTAGGCGACAGGTAAGGTGATCTGGTATTCCCAACTCTTCTAAGAATTTTCCAGTTTGTTGTGATCCACATAGTCAAAGGTTTTAGCATAGTCAGTGAAGCAGAGGTAGATGTTTTTCTGGAGCTCTCTTGCTTTTTCTATGATCCAATGGATGTTGGCGATTTGATCTATGGTTCCTCTGCCTTTTCTAAATCCAGCTTGAACGTCTGGAAGTTCTTGGTTCACATACTGTGGAAGCCTAGCTTGAATAATTTTGCTGGGTTGAGCCATCCTTAATAATACAGTTTGATTGATTGACACTGATTCCTTTATTAATGCATATAACAGCTTTGTATACTTAACTATATACCAGGCACAGGAAATACAAAGAATAAGATGTCATAAGGCTGCTTGCCCGTAGGAACACTCAGGCTAGTGAGGAAGAAAAAAATAAAGAGACATAAATTGCACTGACATTTTCAGTTATGATAGAAACACAACTGTGCTCCGAAGGAACTTTAAGGTGGAGATATTCAGTATGCTTGGGTAATTAGAAGACTTCATAAAAGTGGCATGACAGTGAACCATATCATTTTACATGCCTGGAATAACATATGTGGATATGTCTAAAGGTTTATGCATATGTATACATATACACATAAACATACACTCACAAAATATATTACAGTGATGCCATTTTCCCCGCCTCTAGTGCATATACTAATACTTATGAAAAGCAGTATTTAATTTCTTTGGGGAAGAAATGAAAATAAGAATCTCAAGTATATCTCCAATTGGGGTTTAGACACAGACTGTCTGGAAAACCACGCACAGGCCTGGGTGGATTTTCCCTGAAGCTAGATTTTAGAGCAATAATAGGAGAGAGAGGAGTCACCAGGAGGAAAGGAGCCAGGCACAACCAGCCAGACTGCGTGATACCCTGAGGGTCAAAGGTTCTGAGAGGTGGTTCCTGGAGGCTGCCTGGAAAGGTGTCCCAGCCTGGTGATTTTGGAGACATGTGGGCACACAGATAAAACAGATGTGTGTGGACAGAACAAGCTGCCCTACTAAATTCTCAACACATCAAGACTCAAATAACCATGCTTTGGAAACCACTTCATTTTTTGTAACAGAGGGAGAGAACTTTCTACTTCTCATTTCACATAACACACACACACACACACACACACAAACGCACACACAACTGAACTGTCATGGAACCATAAGGTGAGAGCACTGATGTCCAGGAGAGGTCAACAAAACCTTTCACTGTAAGGCTTCTTTAAAATACAAGAGTCCCAACTGCATCCAAGTAAAGCTTCATGTATTGAGCGATCTGATAAATATGCCACAAGCCCTGCTATGTGTCGGTGACACTCCGTTTTCAGAAGCACATCTGCCGGCCACTCACTCCTTCCCTTCTGGTTCTAAGCGAAGGACCTTTCTGAAATGATGGACATAAAGAGGCTAAAGTAGCCCAGTTGGGTTTCCTCCTCATTGAGATGGGAGCAGGCTTGGAATGAAGGAAATGATTTCTGTGGAGGAAGATGTGAAACCACTGTTAACAGAGCACTGAATGAGAACCATTCCTTCTCATGCCCTGGGGGAAATAAAACAGGCGGGTCAGGCGGGAACAGGGGCCCCTGAGGGCTGAAAGTGCGGTAGTTGAAGCAATGCTGCTGGTGTCAGACAGCCAGGCTATGAATTCCAGCCCTATTACTTACCTGGGGCTGATTACTTGCTTTGCTATTGTTCAGTTGCTAAACTGTGTCTGACCCTTTGCAACCCCATGGATTGCAGTACACCAGACTTTCCTGTCCATCACCATCTCCCACCTCCCGGAGTTTGCCCAAACTCATGATTGAGTCAGTGATGTTCTTGCTGAAACGCTGCCCCAGTCTCCTCATCTCTAGAATGAAGATGTAAAATGCTTTACTTAAAGTGTTTTATAAGGATCACATGAGTGTAGACTAATAGTTATCAAATGTTTTCAGGGCCAGGAAACCCCTTTTGGGGGGTTTCCCAAAGTGACTCAGTGGTAAAGGACCTGCCTGCCAAGTAGGAGATGCAGGTTCAATCCCTGGGTTAGGAAGATCCTGGAGAAGGAAATGGCAACCCATTGATAGCCCATTCCTACTGACAAGAAAGCACCTTTAAAACAGTGAGGTCTTACTCAAGAATTCCAAAGTGACTTTTGTTTAGAGTTGGACCCTCTGTTCCTAGGAATCCAGCAGAGAAGAGGAGATCGGCAAGGACAACTTCTGCTTCTTAAATTGTAATCTTCCCCCCCAACCCCCCAGGAAATATATCAATGTCCCACAATCTGAAAATGAGTGTTTCACTATTGTGCTCCAGGAATCAAGAAAGTTTGCTTTCGTCTGAAATAGAAAACATTTATTATCATCAAACTTATGAATACCAACCAAAACAGAAGAAAAATTTCAATTAAAAGTTTCTAAATCAGGACAATTCTTCTGAATTTGAAAAAGTCAAATATGTCAACTATTGAATTTTACCTTTGTTTTACTATTGATTTTTTCTTTCTTTTGCCAAGGGAAGTATTTGTGTTTGGATACACCAAAAAAAAAAAAAAAAAAAGAGTTCAATATTGATTTTTAGAAACAATCTTTTTTTCATCAAGATACAAAAGGGAATATATTGTAGCACTGAGGAGAATGCTATTCCTTTCCTGGTAGTTGGGTCTTGGTAAATATGAGAAATTATACTCTTTTCTCTTGTGACGAGAAACAGGGCACCAGGACTTTCATTACTGGTTCACGTAGAAGCATCGAGGTATATGAATAAACTCTTATTAGAGACAATCAAGCTATGCTACTCTTATGGAGAAAGAGAAAGACAGGAGAGGAAAGACTATAGAAGTGGCTCCTTTTGAAACATTCAAAGCCTTTGCAGTGGCATTCTAGAAAGTGCCCAGAGTTGTCTGGGGGGAGAGCTCATCACAGTTTTAAAGGCTGCTTGAAATACATGGGGTCGTCTTATCTGGAAGAACAGCAGGACTAGACCCCAGTTGAGACTGCACTTGATGAGAAAGTAGCAGTCACCCTCGTTGGCCAGGATGGGGGGATGCTTGGTCATTTCTGTCACTGGACAAAGTTCACATTTTGTCTGTGTTCAGACATGGTTAGGGAGCAGTCTTTTTTTTGTCTTGATCCATCCTGGTCATGGAATGGCCTAGTCTGATGCTGATATTCTGTGAAATTATTTATGTTCATCGGGAGAACACCAAGGCCCACTTGTGAGTGTCAGGTGTGTCTGGATGTTAGGGGTTTTGTTCCCAGGTCAGACACATTGTGGCAGGCAGGACCCACTGGTTCATGTCTTGTTCAGCCCATTCGATGGGGAAGGAGGTGAATGCTAGTAACTGTTTCGTACTTCCTCCCTTTCTGCTTCTTTATGCATAGACCAAATAGAATCATTCCTCATCTTTCAAGTGTAAATGTCCTCAGTTCAAGTGAGAGCCAGAAATTAACTGAAGTCCCTGAGCCCTAACTCTAAACTCTCTGGAGAGAGAACATGCTTCACCTGTTTACATTTTTAGAACATTTATTCATTCATTAGTCATTCTTAGTTGTGGCTTCTCTGTAGCTGTGTCCTGCAGCACATGGGAACTTAGTTTCCCGACTAGGGTTTGAATCCACGTCTCCTGCATTGGAAGCTGTATTCCTAATCACTGAATCGCTAAGGAAGTTCCAATTCAGCTGTTTTTAGATGAGGTGGCTGCTCTTTTCTAATAACTTTTGTCTAGAAGGGAAGGGGTGTGCAAGAGAAATGTTGTTGCACAGGCCCACTCTGTGAAGGACAGTCCTTAGAGAAGGAAGCCATGTGCTCAGGTGCTGGGCATTGCCTGGCACTGGGACAATTGACTTTCAACAATACGGTAGAATAACAACAAAGCTAGAACCTTGCATGGATTGAGTGCTTTACAGAAGCGAAGCATTTCCATCAACCTTTTTAACCCTTTGAACCATCCTGTGAAATGGGTATTATTTATTTTAACTTAAAAGGGAGGAAGCTGAAGGTTGGCAGAATTTAGAGATTTCCTTAAGCCTATACAGCCTGTTAATATAGAACCCAGACTTCGTGATTCTTAGGACAGCTCTCCCTCCATTATGAGAGTGAAACTGTTTTTCTCCAGACCCTGAAAGCACACTCAGGAGGGATCAGCAGGAATTTGCTCAAGGAGAGACAGCATGTAGAAGGTAGAGCCAGGGTTTAACCTCTGCTGTCTGATTCTGAGCCCAGGGTCAGAGTAGTGCAATATTAGCAGACTGAGAGGCTTGTCGAAGTCATGTAGCAATGGAATTATTTTTGCCTCCAGAAAGGGAGAGAGAAGGTAGAAAAGGAAAGGAGACAAGACTTTACACAGCTTTCCTGTTATGTGGAGGGTTTTGATAAAGCACGGGAACTGTCAAAGAGGACAGAGAAACTCACTAGGAAACCTGGGGACCTGAGGATAGGGATGGTGGGGAAGAGGGGACAGGGCGGCTTTGTATGTGGACGGTGCAACCTCTTCTCCTACTACTTGTCTTTTATACAGAGATTAAGGTGACAGTCTTACTTAGGGGGGTTAGAGAGAATACTGACAGGATGACTGAAATTCTCTCCAGCCCTCTAGCTCTATGATCTATGGTTTTAATAAGCTCCACAATGTCAGGAAACCCTATAAAATTGTCCCTGGAGCAGCAGTCTCTCCAGTTCCCAGTGGTGGCAGCAATTTTGTATTGAGCTATTTTGCATTTTATAGATTTTGTTCTTCTTACTTAATTAGGCTATTCCTGGGAAAAACACCCTGATAACTCAGCATGTCCTGCAGAGCCTGGCACTGTAGCCACTGGCATATGGATGCCAGGGTGACTCACCATGCCATTGGCAAGCCCCTAACCAGATGTGGGCTTTTACTTGGGCATGTGGAGGATTTTTAAACCCTCTAGGTCATCTCCCAGCAGGTGTTCAAAGGGGTGACAAGCCAGTTAGGCGACCCCTAGATTTAAAGCAGGTGGAATTCCAAAGGACATAAAGCATTTGAGGACATTGATATTAGAAGGTAAGGGCCCCCAGTAAGATGAAGGATACATATAGTGTGCTCAGGGGATTTATTGTTTTCTCTTCATGCTTCCATTAAAAATTTTAAAAAAGAAGCAATCTGTTATTTTTTGGTTTCTTACTCTAAGTGCTGGAGCTGATTTTAAAGGATTAGTAAATTAATCCGTTCAGTTCTGGCCTTTGTTGCAGGGCACAGATGTTCCCTCCATGCCAGGGACAGCCTCTGGCTCAGTAGGTGGGAGTATTCCAGTCCTCAGACAAAGCCCCACAGCCCCCTCTGTTGCTGGAAAGTGTTGAGGGAGGGTTACTGACCCCAGGGTATCTCAGGGGGCAGGGACAGTCCACGATGGGACAACTCCACCAAATGACCCCCTTCCCGCCCATGGTGTTTTCCTGCAAAATACTGAAGCCTGTGAAACCTGTCTCTAGTGCCCCGCCATCTCCTCAGCATCCCCTGGTGGCCCAGCAGCCACTATGCAATCCCCCAAGGCCAGCCCTCCCTGCTCAAGTCCACAGCCAGGCATTGTTGCCCTCCCACGGATTCCTCCCCGTTCCAGGCGTTCTTTATGAGCCACTCAAACACCACAGTGGGCTTAGGAAGGCAGGAAGGGAAACCCTGTCCTGGCTGCTCAGCTTCATTTCAATCTTACTGCTCTGACCTGGTGTCAGACCCTTGAGTGCTTCATCCATCAAGGCCCGCACTGTCTTCCCTTTCCTACTGTGACTCCGTGGCTCGCAGGCCATTCCGTTGTTCCTCTTTCCTATCACAAATCCCTGGGCTTAGTCTGTCTGTCAGAGGTCAAAGGCCAAGTTTCCATGGTGTGAGCCCACCCTCATACTACTGTGTAAACTTCTGACTCCCAGGATCTAGTTCACTGCCATCCCAGGCAGCGAGATGAACTTGAATCCTACCAAGATCCCCTCTGGACATCAGTCCAACTTCTTCCTGCCCTGTATCCAAGCTAACAAACCTGACAACTTTGCTGCAGATCTTCTGACCTATCCCTCTCCCTGGTTCCTTGTGCCTGATCTGGAACTTAGGGACAAGCCCTGGGGAGGGGCTGGACCTCAGGTGAGCACCTTCGCTCACATCCATTCACTGTGAGGTCGTCATTATTTCTGGAATCCCTTCCCACAGCCCTCAAAAGAGCTGCTTCCTAAATAGAACTGCAATTTTCCTCTCAAAGGAATTTAAAATTAGATGTCTTTGTTCTCCCATCTCATTTCTTGCCTCATGATTGCAGTGAGATAAGGGGAGCTTGTCACTTTCTCCATCCCAAGGTGGCTGTAGAAACAATATTTGCCTCATTAATTTTTCTTTTAGTACATGGAATAAAACAAATCTGTTTCCAGCAACATTTCAGGTTTGGGGTTTCTACAGATTTACAGTGAGCAGATGTGCTGCAGCCTATGAAAAGAACAGGCTTTTATATATATACACACACACACATTAATGTGCATGTGTGTGTCCTATTCCCCTGCCAGTGCCATGAAACTTATTCTGAAATCAGGAAAAAGAAAGGCTAGGGCTTTCAGAGTACAAATGACCTGTCTGGTTCTGGCTGGTGGCCCTGCAGGTAAATCAGACTGGGCGTATCTAGTTGAACTGACCAAAGGAGTTGAAGCGCAAAGACTCCAGTGTGGAGACTCCTCTGAAATCATCAAAGGAGAACGCTCAGTGCTGAGGCTCTGGTCACTGCCACTGCCTCCATCATGGACAAGGTTTTTAGACATGAATTTTAGGACCACATCCTGGTGTTCTTTTCCATACCCTCAATTCTTCAAAGATGGCCAGGTATGCAACATACCAGCTGAATGCCAAATTTATAACTGAGTAGAAGGCAGGAGTTATTTTAATTGTCAGGCTAAGGAAATCTGAAGGTACAATCTACTCTCAGGTCAGTTTTGGGGGTGACTCTTCCTCACTTCACTCATCTTGTTGGTATTTATGCTTTTCTAATTTAAATCTACCTAACGATTTTTTAAAATTTGCCACCTGAGATTAAACCTTTTTTGAGGAATATCCTGCCTTTTTTTATATTCT
This sequence comes from Dama dama, assembly GCF_033118175.1. Classification (NCBI taxonomy): domain Eukaryota; kingdom Metazoa; phylum Chordata; class Mammalia; order Artiodactyla; family Cervidae; genus Dama; species Dama dama. The sequence continues at coordinate 22,202,372 of NC_083681.1, forward strand.
AGGTAACTACACCCTTCTCTTTAGCTAGAGTTCATATTGAGCACTTGTTTGAAAGGATGAAAACCTTGAAATATAAAGCCTGGAGTCTACGTGGGCAAAGATGGTTCATAGGCAGTCCTGGCGAAGAAAAAGTGAGCCTGAATGTCACACATTTCATCGGTTCTGTGGCCCTGGGGCTGAGCTCAGAGCACTTGTACCTCAAAAAACCCACCGTAAATATTTAGTGAGCTGATAATGAGGAAGGGCTGACGGAGAACTGAAGCAGTAAATTCTGCTCTAAGGCACAGGAGAAATATTTTTCTTGGTTGAAAGAATTTATGAGTACTGAGTGGGTGGAGCAATGTAGGAGTAGAGGGGATGAAGAGTGAAGGATTGAGCTCATAATTTGTTCTGATACTTATTTTCAGGACTTGAATTGACTCCAAAGTGTTTTCTGCCCACAGAAGCATTTAAATATATGTATGTATATATATATATATATATATATATATATATATACACACACACACATAATAAAATCATCAGCCCTGCTCTCTTATTGTGAAAACAAAACATGGCTTCACAAACTCCTCAGCCCTGGTTATGTTCCAAGGTTTGATTAATTTCTTATTTTTCATTGTTCTCTTTCTGAGTAATTGCTACAAGGATTATCCATGTCAACATTTTCCTTCTGAGGGCAAGATGCAATTTTGCAAAAAAAAAAATCTGGGAAGGTGAGTTGGTAGACAAAGGGAAAGCTGAGCGCTGGCCACATCCAGTAGATAGGCTGAGTCCCTTGTGCTAATGTCAAACTGCTAAACCCTGGAGTCATGCTTACAGATGCTGACTTGAGGTTTAATTTAGTTTAGTTTAATATGGTGTGATTCAGTAGTTAGCCAAGAAACAAGACAAAGTCAGGGCTATCCATCCTTTAGGATTCCCTGAAAAATATTTTTAGGATGTCTGGTAAACATCAACATGGTCAGAACCTGTCTGAGTAGCCCAACGCTTCCTAAGTGTGTTCAAGAGACTCCATGCCCTACAGGTGTCTTGAAACAAATGGTTTATGTTACCATGAGGGTGAGAAATGCTGTACCTGATAACCCTCCTGGGAGATGTCCCCTATGGGAGGACGTACCAAAGACTCTGACATGCCCTGCTGCAAAAAAGCAGGTCCCATTTTATTTAAACCAAAATTTTCCAAAGCAATTTGGCCACTGACTCTTACTAACCATTTCCTGTAGTTCTGCAGCAAGCCAACATGTTCCAGCCTCCCCTGACTCTGGACAGTCTCATGAAGAAATTCTCACCTCTCAAACTTCGTGCCATTGCTTATGGGGCTTCCCTGCTGGGGCAGGACACCCTCCTCCCTCTCACTCCCCTTGCTAACTCCCACTGTTCCTGTAGGATTCAGTGTGAGGGTCGCCTTCTCTGGGAAGTCTTCCCGTCCCTGATCTGACTGAAATCCTCTCTTTGGGGGCTCCCAGGGCATATCCTGTATTTCTCTCCCAGGCCATGAGGCACTCAATTATAATTATATGCCTGTAACTCTATGCCTTCCACTGAAGTTTCCTGAGGGCAGGGGACATTTCTTATTCCTCTTATTCCTCAGAGTCTAGCATAGCGTTGGGGTGAAAGTATATAGTCATGGAGTGCATACTTGAGAATTAGTGAGATAATATGTGTGAAGCTATGGATCACGCCTTTCCAGGGACTCTTCCCTTTGGAAAGGCAAGGATTACACCACTCACCTGGGGTCCACCACCTTTCCTCACAGCTCCCCTAATAGTTCTTCCCTACCTGGGCTACGGGAGCATTTATGCTCAGCCTATATGAGAGACTCATGTCACCTCTTGTCAACTAAAGCTCCTGGCATCAGAAACTCTCTTATTCAACTACATCAGAACTCATATTTTTAAATGAGATCCTAAGATGACTTGCTTGTAATTAAAGACTGATAAATACAGCTCTCAGAGCTGGGCTGGCTGGCAGAGCAGGGCTGGGCTGGCTGGCAGAGCAGGGCTGGCTGGCAAAGTCATTATGAGATAGGGCCCACCTACAAAGACTTTAAAAGAAGGACCATGCTGGTTGTTAAATCTATATCTCAGAAAGTAGGTTAAGTGAATTGCAAGGTAGTAAAAATCATTTACATGCATCATTCTTATTCTCTCAGGCATTTCTTTAGGTGCTCTTACATGTATCAACTAAGTTAATTCTCCTATCACCTACTCAAATATCAACAATGGAACATGTAGGGAAATAACTACATTCTGAGTCTAACCCATTTTTTAATGTTTTAATTTGAAATAATTATAGATTCACAGAAAGTTGCAAAAGTAGTACCAAGAGGTCCCATGTATGCTCCAGCCAGCTTCTTCCAGTGGTAGCATTTTACATAAATTTAGCGCAATATCAAAACCAAGAAATTGACATTGGTACAATCTATAGATGTTGTTCAGATATCACCAGTTTTTACATGTGTGGGTTAGCCCTATGCAAGTGTTCACATGTGAAGTTTCCAGTAAACACCACACACACATACAGAACTGTTCACCATCACAAAGGAACTCCCTGTGAGACTGTCCCTTTTTGGGAAGGGTGGCTGGCAGCTGCAGCAGAGCCTCACATCAGCTACTGATAGTTACTGTGTTGTCTGAACATGACCTGCGGTATTGAGCAGCAATCAGCTGGCTCCAGGATACAGCTAGCGCCAAAAGTTAGCACTACCTCCCAAAGTGTGTCTACCAAGCATCATAGTGTGAACAGAAGGGACAAATATCAAAACGGGTAGCACTTCTTTCTTTTCTTTTGACAGGCTGATGGAACTTTATGTAGCTGTTGTTTACTCACCAAGTCATGCCTGACTGTTTGAGACTCATGAACCCGCCAGGCTCCTCTGTCTGTGGGATGCTTCAGGCAAGAATACTGGAGTGGATTGCCATTTCCTTCTCCAGGTAGCACTTCTGATGGTGCTGCAAGTAGCCAGACTTCCTCCCTCTGACCCTTTTACCTGGGTACCCTCATACTTCTGATATCCTTTGATTCCAAGAAAAACATCCCATCTTGATCAATAGTTTTTTTTTTTTTTTTTAAATGTGAATGATATGTGAGACGAATCCACTGTATACAGGAAGTAATCCAACCCTGGAGTCAAAGGGGTCCCCTGTTTCCTCCACTTGTTGCTCAGATAACTGACATCCTCACCTGTTCAAATCACCAGTGAAGAATGAAGATGACAGGCCAGTACTCAAAGCCCTAAACACTTAAGGGAGGTGTGCCTGGCACATGGTAATCATGGTAATAGCTTCGGCTAATTGCTGCCTTTCTATATGTGAGATGTTGGGCCAAGCATCTCATTTTTATCTCATTTAGTCCTCAGACCCAGGTTGTCTCAATCTAAGTGTCCTTTCAACTCTCTTCTCCTACCACACAAGCCACCCACTGATTGGGAATGCTTGCTCATCACAACCATCAAGTATATTGTGTCTGAAATTGATCTTCCCCTTTCAAGCTCACCTTCTGGGCATATCCTATCATCCTCCACAATCATTATCATTTCTGAACCTTGGAGCTTTTGTCCAAGGAAATTTTCTCATGCGGGGCTGTGCAGTCCCTTATACTTGCTCACTTTCTGTTCATACAGCATTTCCACATAAGTCACTGGATCCTTACAAAAGCCGAGTGAGGTATGAGTGACAAGAGTCCTACTATTCCAGGAAGTTTGCTGTCAGTCAGAACGTCTTCTGGTTCCAAATCTCATTTTCTGTTTACTCCATCATGCTGACAAGTGACCAATTGCCAGGCTATCTTTAAAGAGGAAGAGGAATAATTATAGCACTGCTACTTAATAATATGAGATATAAACTCTACAGCCTTGAACTTGAAAATAATTATTTTTAGTTATGTGAACCACAAATTTTGTCTACTGTTCACATTAGCTAGTTACAATTTCTGATACTTGTCATATAAACTGTCTTAACATAGCATTGGAATATCTCACCTGCTTAGAAACCTTAGGAGAGGAGAGTCAATGAGTAGAGAGGTTGTATAAATAATTTATCATCTAGACTGAGATACTTTTGAGGATAAATGGGGGCCCTGTTTATCATTACCTCAGGGCAGAGGCACAACTCTGGGCTCTTGCTCAGCAACTGGGACACATGAATACCTGCCCATGTGGAAATTAAGACTCAGAGAGTTTAGGTAATGTGTCCTATGTCACACAGCTGTTGAATGGTGGTGGGTGGATTTAGACTCCAGAACAAGAACTTGGCCTGCTATGTGGGCTTTGTGGCCTTTCTGTTATACTTCAGATTTGGAAATCTCCAGCCTCTTCAGTTCAGTTCAGTTCAGTCGCTCAGTCATGTCCGACTCTTTGCGACCCCATGAATCGCAGCACTCCAGACCTCCCTGTCCATCACCAACTCCCGGAGTTTACTCAGACCCATGTCCATCGAGTCGGTGATGCCATCCAACCATCTCATCCTCTGTTGTCCCCTTCTCCTCCTGCCCCCAATCCGTCCCAGCATCAGGGTCTTTTCCAATGAGTCAGCTCTTTGCATGAAGTGGCTGAAGTACTGGAGTTTCAGCTTCAGCATCAGTCCTTCCAATGAACACCCAGGACTCATCTCCTTTAGGATGGACTGGTTGGATCTCCTTGCAGTCCAAGGGACTCTCAAGAGTCTTCTCCAACACCACAGTTCAAAAGCATCAATTCTTCAGTGCTCAGCTTTTTTCATAGTCCAGTTCTCACATCCATATATGACCACTGGAAAAACCATAGCCTTTACCAGACGGACCTTTGTTGGCAAAGTAATGTCTCTGCTTTTTAACCTCTTAGCTACTACCTATCAATAGATTTGCAGGCCTTTCATGAAAGAAGCCAGATTTCATGGAAAGTGAGCCCCAGTCTGTTGGTTTTGGAGGCACTGAAGTCAGAGCACCCTCTGGCTCATACACTCTCCTCAACTCTCCCTCTACATAGCACTTTTAGTTAGGAAGTGGTTCCTGATTGAATCACGTTGGGTTCCATGGGTGATACTATGTGTAAAGGTTTTTTAAAAACTCCTTTTGTAAACTTCAATAATTTCCCCCATCTTTTAAGTGAAGCAATCTATATAGAAGCACTTTGAGAATGGTTAAATATCATGCAGATCATCCATTCATTCACTGTTCACTCATTCATCCTTCATAGCCATCAGTTCCCTTGACAGTATAGGGAATCTGTTTCTTGGAAAACACCTACATTTTCTGCCCCATTTTCCTTTAATATCACTTCTCTACCCGTCTGGGACTCCCGCCTTACTGGCATTGCTATAGATTGTATTCTGCCCAGAGTATCTCCTTTCTACAGCATTCCAATTTGCCTGGAAAACTATTAATATTTATGTTTTGACCCAAATGTCATGTCCTCCCAAAAGCCTTCCCTGACCTCTCTAGACAGAATTTAGCATGCTTTTTTCTCTGTGTGTCCATAGCATCTCACTTACACTTCTAATACAGCCCTAACTAAGTTGTGATCTTTAATTCATTAAATCATTAAGTGTGCTTTATCCACTAGACCATGAGACTTGGAAGGCGGGGATGGAGCTCTGATCCCTTGGCATCCCCGCAGGTATCACACAAAGGATGTTTGAAGAGTATGAGTTGAATGAATAACATCATGCCCAGTGGCATTACCTGGACTTGTCATCATGTTCTTTAAATTGCTCAAGACAGTAGGTACCACAGCCCCATCTGAACTCATGCATGAGTCACTCAGTCATGTCCGACTCTTTGTGACCCCTTGGACTGTAGCCTGCCAGGGTCCTCTGTCCATGGGATTCTCCAGGCAATAATACTGGAGTGGATTGTCATTTCCTTTTCCAGGGGATCTTCCTGGCCCAGGGATCGAACCTGAGTCTCCTGCATTGCAGGAAGATTCTTTACTGTCTGAGCCACTGGAAAAGCCATTCTGAACTCATGGGAGACAAAATTATTTAAACCTGGCCTTCATATCTAAAGGAGGAAGAACCTTTTTTTTTGAGTGCTGGATGTGCATGTCCCTGACAAGAGCTCAGTAAATGCTCATGTCATGAATGAATAACCTGCACACCAGTTTTGGGAGGTAGAGGGTCATAATACCATTTATGGATGACAGAGGTTCAGAAAAGTTTAGTAACCTCATACAGGCAAAATGGTAATAAGTTGTGGAGCTAGATTTGAACTCAGATCTGCCTGGTTCCAAAATCTGCATGCTTTTTCTAAGCCTGAAGAAAAAGAAGGTAGCAACTATGACAGCCCTTGGGGCTGAGGTGGAAGGCTCTGGCCATCCCTGTCACCAGCCTCTCACTACAGCTTTTTTCTGCAGGAGCCTCTTAGTGGCTCCGGGTACTCCCGAGGACAGGCAGGGTTTGCCGGTGGAAGCTCTCGTCTCTTTCTCCTGCACCCTCGGGCCACGCTGACTTGCTTTTCCTCTGCCTGCTCTCCTGGGTCCTCCTCAAAGCCATCCCATCTCTGGCCTAGTTCTTCAAACTCACCATTCTGAGAAGTAATCTGTGGAGCTAACAAGCCAACAGACTGGCGTCTGTTGACTGAATAATAGGTGTCCCTGCTTTTCTCAAGATGAAACACTTATATTTAATAAGACTTTCTTCCCTGGAGACTAGGAAGCCATGCAGCACAGACATAACAGTGGGAATTTCAGGCTCTGTGATAGGTTGTGATGGAGGAAGATAAGATAGAGTCTAGGACAGGGAAGTTTAAACACTCACACAACTGAGTCCCTATCGTAGAAGGGACTCCTCACCTCTTTGTCTCTCCTCTCTCTCCCTCTCAGTCATCTTGGAGCCAGCAACACTTTTCAAGGTCCTTGTTCTGTCACTGACAACCCAGGGACCAAGGTCATAGAGGGATAAGAAATGAGGATAAATTAAAAAAAAATAGGAGACAGTTCTGGGAATACCCAAACCTCCACAGAAATAACTTGGAAATGAACAGGGTAATATGTAATCAGGGACAAGTGTGTTTGAAGGAAAGGCGAGATCTGTGAGTGGTAACCTTATAATAGCTATGATCCAGCACTTAGCAAGTACCTACTGTGTGCTGGGAACTTCTCAGCTCACTTAATATTCACAGTGACCCTGAGATGGGTACTTTTTGTGCATCCATGCTCAATGAGAACACCGAGGCCCAGAGAAGTTAAGTAGATTTTCCCAACAAATAAGCGGTTTATGACCTGGGACACATCGCCATCTAAAATTGTCCCTGGCCACCCGCCACCATCCCAATCACAACACATCATTTTTATTTATAACTGCTTCATTTAAAATGATGGTGTTTATCATTTGCTTTATCATTCCTTCCTCATCCTTCCATACTGGCAACTCCCTAGATCGATGCTAGGCACACAGTCAGCCCTCAGGAAAGATTTCAATGAAAGAAATGGTGGCGTTGAGATTTGAGAGTAAGCCTGGTTTGCTTTAATATCCTTCTCCACTGTTTGCTACTCTGCAAGATTGAGATAATGACCCCCGCCTTTCATGGCAGTGATGGTGCCTGTAAATGCCCTAATGCCTTGCTTGCCTGGCACATTGTCATTGCCCACTAAGTGATCGTCATGGTTATCGTCCCCTTGATTTTGGACATATGCTCCAGCTGACAACGCAACCTTATGTAGAGCAAGACTGGTAATGACTGTATCTGTCTTAAGTAGGTCATTGTTAAAGGAATTTTCATTAAGAATGAAAGTGTGGGGTTGCTATCAAGCTCTGGGAATACCCAGAAGTCTACAAATGTATTAGAGTGTGGGGTGTGGTCCTGGGCTTTGGAATTAGGGACCTGCCTGTTCTCAGCACACCATGTGCAAGTGGGGCCCTGGGGTAGCTGCAGCCAGGATGCCTCTCTCACTACTCCCAGCTTGTCCGTGATCAGATGGAGTGGCTTTACCTGGAGCCCCCACCCCACCCCCCCAGTCTGCTCCTCCTCAGCCTACAGACACACTTGTCCCCAGTAGTCAGACTCTGTATGCCAGACTCCAAAGTTATCTGGATTCAGAGTCCTATTTGTATCCCTAAGTCACCCACTCAACCCATTTTTTATAAAAGCATTCTTTTGCCAACATTCTTTGCACTTCACTCAGCTGAATGTAACAGAATTTTCTGATTTAGGGGAGAATTATCTTTTCTCACTTTGGCTTTGGAAGAGCTAGTTCTCTGGAAATTGGACCCTCCCCTCCCCCATCAAAGAGGTGTTTTAACTCTTTGAGGCCACGAGAGATCTCTAAGTGTTCAGGAGCTCTATTGCCCATCCAGACAATGCCAGACCACCCAGGCTGTAGTCAGAGCTCTACTCCCAGGACAGCTCAGAGTCTCTAGAAAGGTAGAGGGGAAGAAGCTCTCATGGTAAGGGAGATGGGAGTGTGCACACACTGTCCGCTTGTGAGTTTAGAGACTTAAGATGTGAAACACTGTCTGAGGATGTAGCTTCTAATCTCAAAGCACACCAGTCTAGCTGATGGATCATTGTGATTGGAACATCAAATTGGAACATTCAAACCAACAAACAAGACAATGTCAGTGTGGGACCCAGGAATCCATAAATATGAGAGAGAGGTCAGAGTTCAGAGGAATGACAGAGAAAGGCTTTGTGGAGGGGTTGGTTCTTCGAAGAATCACTGGAGGCTGAACAGATAAATAAAGAGGAGTGAAGACAATTGATAGGAAGTTTGGCACAAGCAAAGGCTCTAAGATTGAAGGGTAGGAGTGTGTAATTGGGGAAGGCAGGGAGACTTGGCCAAACACAAAATTTCTTGTGGAATAGTGGTGAGCAATATGGCTGAAGAAGGATACAGCTGTTTGGCATATGACTCAGTAACATTTACTTAGCCTAGTTTTTTGCTCCTTGAAGGTGAGAGGGAATGTTCTCCTTCCTGAAGTCTTATTCAGGTAACAAGAGAGAAAATTTTGAAACTATATTTAGTTTCAAAGAAGGAAGAACATTCTCCTTTGGTGGACTTTCTTGCGCCTGCCCCTTAAATATTGGTTTCTCCCAAGAATCAATCCTTCCGTGTCTTTGTCTCTCTCTGAACATCTCAGAGCAATTGCAAACATACTTTCATGCCTTCATCCACCATCCATATGCTGCACCGTCTGAGTCTACATCTTTTCCCTTGGTCCTTCTCTTGGGCTCCAGACTGTAAACCCATGTCTGCTAAGCAGCTCAGTATCTCTTAAACTGAACTTCAACTTCCTGCCAAGACCTCCTTTTCCTTTGCATTCCTTATCTCTCTTACAGTTTCTTCCCTCCTTCCTTCCTTCCCTTCTGCCTTATTTTCTTCCTGCCTCTGTTCATTCCTTCCTAAAACATTAACTGAACACTTGTGAGGCACTAGGTACCATGTGAAATGTTTTTTGCCTTTGAGAATCTCATAGTATATTAGAACAGGTAGATGAAGCCAATAATTCATTTTCATTTATTAAAAAACTATACACTGGGCAAAATAGGGTAGATGTATAGTTCTTAAGGAACCCATAAAACTTTTACCCAGGATGCTAGGCCCAAGAAAGACATTCTTAATGATGAAATTTGAGCTAAATCTTAAATCTTGAAGAATTAACTAGACAAAGAAGGGAATACAGGAGAAACACTATGATAGGACACAAAGGAGAGACAGTGGGCAAGAAATGTTGAAAAAAAAAGGGTTTCCACAATAAGGAAATTTATTTAATTCTCACTGCTATAGTTACTCTGCTAAATGTCTTACATGTTAGTCTATTGCTTGTTTTTGATCCTCATAATAATCTCAGAAACAGGTCATCACAGTTTACCCATTTTGCAGTTGATGAAATTGAGCTCTAGATGAACAGAAGTTACCCTTGCACTTTTGTGAACAAACAGTTGAGCTGGGAACCTAAGTTTCTCTGACTCTAGAGCCTGGAAAATGTAGAGGTTCAGGAAGGATGGTTAACAGAAAGAGATCCTAAGAAAGACCTTACATGCCTCAGGAAATGGTTTGGGTTTTATCTCAAAAGAAATGAGAATCCATTCCAGGCTTCTAAGCCAAAAAGTTACCTGAGGCAGAGCTCCATTTGGCAAGGTCATTTCTGGAGAGGAGTTGAGGGTGAATTCCAGAGCAGAGGCAAGACTGTGAGAGAGTTAAAGCTTAGGCAGGCAGTCCAGGGCCTTTTAAGGAGGAGGTAACTTTCTCCCTCATGCTTTCCTTAAGCCTTGTGCAACAACGTATCTTACCCGAGAACTGGCCTTTGTTTAGGTCTGGAACTAATGATCACACAGCACAATGTCTTACTCATGGAAATGCTTTTGTTAGACTCTATGTTAATATTATAATTGTTAACAAATCTTGCCTGGGAACCTATGTCTCAAGGCTTGTACCCCTGATTACACAGCAACAGTATATCTCACCCAGAGTCATTGCCTGGAACCTGTTCTCCCTGACTAATCTTGTGCCAAAGTTATCTCAGGATATATGACTTGGGAGAGGGTCTGGTAAAACTTTTACAGCCTTTTACAGCCTTGAAGTGTTCTTTTTATCTATGCTTAGCAGCCAGTTGAGAAGTATATAAGGCCTGCTTAAACTAATGAAGTAGGCACTCTCCTACCCCCTTCTGATGTATATGTCAGAAGCTTTTTCTGTCACTTTCACTATAAATAAAAGTCTACACAAAGCTCTGAGTGACTGAGACTATGTCTTTGGTCCCAGAGTTAAATCTTCTCCTTCAGAGACCATGAATACCGGCTCCGTTCGATATAAGCTATCAACTGGAACCAGTTGGGTTTGTCAGGGGCTGTTGTCACCATCGAGATGAGCTTTATGACATCCTGGAGAAAGAAGAACTGACAGACCTTGTTACAGTGTGGGGTGTGGGGAGAGAGTGTGGGTGAAGAACAGTGCTCAGGTTTTGAGGAATAATTTGCTTTTAAAATAATAACTATTCATTTGATGATCTAGTCAACAAATGTTGAGTATCTGCCTTGTCCCATGGACCATTCCAGGTCCTGAGGATAAACTGTTAGGCAAGATATAGCCTCCGGCCTCAAGGAGCCTAAACTCTAAAGATGGAGATAAAGAAAACAATCAATATTGTAAAGTAATTAGCCCCCAACTAATAAAAATAAATGAAAAAAAATAAAAAAATAAAAAGTATTATTTAAAAGAAAAAAATAAATAAAACACTCTGACTTACCTATTTAACTTGAAAAACAAAAAAACAAAAAACAATCACAGGTAATCACTGTGAGAGGTATGCACAGGCATTTCACCCTGAGCTTGGGGAAGGTGAACCACAGGTGGGCTTCTCAGAGGAGGAGATGCCCTGGTGTTTTTCTTCATCTGTAGACTCCTCTTTCCATCTATCAACTAGTCACCTATGTGGGCTGTCCTTCAGACGTTTCTAGCCTACTCTTCAAAATTAAAGCGGAACTCATGCTCTAACCTCCCACATGCATTCTTCATCTGTGTACCATGTTTCATGTCCTGAACAGCCTATTCACTCAATAAATACATTCTTTGAGTACCCATAAAGTACCAGATAGTGTATAGGGCATAAAGTTTATGGAATTCCTAGAATAAGTTAATATTCCACTTTGGTTTAAATGAGAAACAGAAACCAAGGGCATATGAATGATGTGTTCAGAGACAACAGTACAAGACTTAGTCCAGGGACAGTAAGAGCACCAGCTTTTTTTTTTTTTTTTTTATCACATCTGTGAAAACTGTCATCCTCCTGGTGACCAAATTGATGAACAGGACTCTGTGGGGCAGGTTTTTGCTGGTGGAGAAGCAGAAATACCATGCCCCTGCTGCCTTGGCAAAAGCCTCTGAGAGGACAGAGTGACATTTCTCATGGCCCTCTGAGTCTAATACAAATGGGCAGGGGGTGTCAGACAAGCCCCTGGCGGCTGTCACCATTCCCTCTGGTTGGGAGGCACCTGGGGAGAACAGCTTGGAATGCTCTCTTGATAAAGACTGAAAGATTTAATGGAAAGATTTCACTGAGCACGGCCTGGAACATTTCACACAGTCTCACTATCCTCTGGGGTGCTCAATCTTTGTGGAAAGGCTCTATTCTCAGAGGAGTTTTGGGATTAACCAAAGAGGAGAAAATGCAGCTGGTAAAGCAGGTTCTAGGGGTGATAGAGAGCCCCAGAGAGAGGTATCTCCTACAGAACCAACCACTGAGCCTTGTATCAAACATGCTTTCCATAAAAGAATAAATGAGCACGTGAATAGGTGGGAGCTGCAGCATCCATCAGCTTTTAATAAAGTGGTTTCAATGACACACCTCTTTATTTGGCTCCTGGGTGTTTTAAAGCCTGAAGATCTTAGGGAATGAAAAAGAACAAAGGCTGACAAATCTGTATTGGCCCCAATAGATTCTGAGTTCAACATTTCGGGGGACTTCTGCCAAATCTGCACTTCACGTGGCACCAAGAGAGGGCTGAGCAGCTGCAGATTTCACAGAGAATTCTCATCGTGGATCTAAACTTCAGAGCCAGTGCTGTGGTCGAGGAAAGAGGCAACAGACAGACCATTTCCAAACAGAAGATCCCATACAGATGTTTCCAGACAGCTCCCCACAAACCCCAACCCAGCTGCCCACAATGTATAATCAGCCCTGAAAAGGCAGGACTAGTGTTCTGAAAGCTCTGGCCCAGTTAAAAAAAAAAAAAAAAAAGCACATTTCTACATCTACTGAGTTATGTGATCTTGATCGGACTCATCTAACCATTGAATTAAGCCCAACTGGAAATGCTTACTGAGCTTCCAACCTTGAAACATTTTAATTTTTTTTTATTTTTCTTTGTTCCCTGGTTAAGTTTGTAGCCAAAAGTCAGAGCACAAGCTTGCCCTTGGAAAGTGAACCCTTGATTCTGAAGCTCATTCTGAAAGAGAAAGAAGTTTTCTCTCCTGAGCGGTCTTGTTCTCACAAGTTAGATAATTTAGATAAATCTCTGGGGTTTGGAAAAGTTTGGAGAACACTGTGCCGTCCAAGGCCATTGAACAAACTGAACTGCTTAACCTTGTCAAGTTTGCACAGTTCTCACCACAAGCCCAATTGGAAAGTGGGAGTTTAATTTGCAGATGAAAAGGTTCCCAGTCATCATGGGCCCAGAGCCGGGCCAGACTCATTGGGGGATTTGGCAGTGGGGTGTGGGTGAGAAGGGGCTCAGGGGAGTGAACAGGCCCAGTAGACATTTCAGCTGGGAAGATTTGAGTGCTGACAGGAAGGTCACCACGAAAGGTCACAACAGAAGCAGACAGGAGGGAACGTCAACACCTAAATCTCATGAATGTGTCTGAGACCACCAGTCATTTCACTGCTTCAGGGGCCCCTGTGTCTAGGGACAGTCTCGGTAGGAGGTCTGGTTGGAATGGGGTGGCCTGTGTGGTGGTTGGGATAAGGGAGACAGCTGGCCGTTTCCTCTTGGCCCGCCTCACTGGACCTCTGCCGAACCAATGCCAACTTTCTCCAAGAGGCTTTCTTTCCCATGCTGTTCAACAGCAGCGCTGGGCAGAGGGTGTGAGGGTCCGGCCATCCCCCGGTGTGGCTGGGCCTTAGGAAGGATCCAGGCTCACACACAGGTTCAATTCAGCAGGACCTTTTCCTTCTTGTGTCTCTTGATAAGAGATTTTGATTCTTCTCTCTTAAACTGGGTTGCTGTTACTCAATTTTTACTACATTTACTCTTATTAAAGTTTGATAGGGCTTTTCATTCCTAAGATAGTGTTTTAGAATACAGAATATAGTCATCATATATTCAGAAGGCTGTTGATGTAATTCTTATGAATATATTATTTCCACCTCATTAAAGTCAACAGAATTAGATAGTATCAGCATTGTATTTTGATTGAAAATGTGGTCCACTATTACTTAAACCATCATTAAAGTTTGACCACATGAGACTTCCAAAAGAGGGAAGACTATTCCCATATGTTATGAGTTGTTATTAGAAAACTGTCCGAGTAAAGTAACATTTACTTCAATAAAGTTTGATTGGGTTTTAAAACAACACACAGACACAGTTCTAAACAGCAGTAACAGTACTCCAAGCTAAACTTGGCAAAATTTTGTTTCAGGGGAGTGACAAGTTATAACCATTTTTTTGTTTCATAACCTCCTTTTATCATTTGTTATTTTGTTTAGGACATTCTTTATCATTTAAATGTCTCTAAATTTTATGTGGTTAAGTAGAAATTTTCCCTTTATGAAAAAAAAAATTGTTAGTTTTCACTCGATGTTTCTAGCTGTTTTGAATTGTGGGTTTTGGGAGAATGCAATGTGCAACATTTTACCAGAAATAGAAGCTTGCTATTAGATTTTTTAAATTTGTCCATTTAATAGTTTATTAAATTAAAATTAAATCTATAGAAATACTTAAAGGAAGCAGATGAGAGGGCTAACAGAGAGAGAGCAGGGCAGTCATGAAAGCGTGAACAGCCAAGCACATCACAGGTGGTAACCACAGAGCCCTGGGCACTGTTAGAGCGTGACGTGTGAGCAGGTGGGAAGGTGAGCACCGCACGCCTCGTTGTGGGTCACGCTGATTGAATTTGGGTCTCTGGGTGATTGGGTCTATTTAAGGGGCTGAAGAAGATGTGTGTTTCAGGAAGAGCATTCTGTCTGGAGGAGGGAGACTAACTGGGAAGGGGAAGGCCTGGAGGAAAGGAGAGGTATTAGGAGATGGGAACCCAGATGAGACCCAGATGAGAGAAAACTGTCCTGAGGTCAGTGTGGGGGGAGGGCTGGAATCCAGAAGCATTTCACAGGTTAGAAGAAAGGGCAGAAACATTTAATAGATAAAATCAATGGACTTAGCACAGAGTCAAATGTTCCCTGGCTTCTGCTGCCAGTAATTGGAAGCCTGAGGTCTCACAGCAAGGGAGCTCCTGAGCGTGAATGAGCAGCAAGTTTGGGAGGAGGATGGATGGGTTATGTTTAGAACATGTTTGAGGTAACATAACTTTGGATACTTTACCTTTACCTTTCAGACCTCAAAAGACTGACTATGGCTCCTGCTGGGACTCGGGGCCTGGCCTCTGAACTCTGAACATTGTTTTATTTCAGGGAATTCATTGGTGGCTGCAGTCTCTGGGTATGTCTTGCCCGGATTGGCAATTGGTTGCAAAGATGTCTTCCTTTCTTTGTAGTTCTCTTTGGGCCCCCATGGAAATCCCACCTGCAGAGACTGGGCGCACCACTGTCAGGGGGGGTTGCCCAGGTAGTTCTGAGTAGTTAGTTACCCAGCACTCTTGAGGGACATATTTGCCTTTGAAAAGAATTTGAGAAAGAAGAGAATGTCTCTCCCTGGTTGTTCTTGTGGAAACCACGCATTGTCTTTCCAATAAACATGGACTGAGTGCCTGCTCAGCACTAGGAAATGGGAATTCAGCCCCTGCTTTCCCGTGGCCTCACAGGTTTGTGAGAAGAGAGACAAACAAGTTTACATAAAGGAATAAACCCTCCTCCCCTTTCTCTGCTCCTTTGGGATTTGCCCAGATAGGGCAGATAAATCCTGTATCAGAATCCTTCCTCGTGTATGGGATCAATGAGAACAGTGCTGTGCCTTAGATTTGATCTGACCCAAGATAAACACGAAAAAGCAGAACTTTAGTTTTAAATTTTCTGTTTCTTCTCAGTGTTTCAAGGACTAAAGAAGGTTGACTGGGGTGGGGACTCGTTGCTAGGTGGACTTTGGAAGGGCTGGGAGGCCTTGTGGGTGGGTGGTTTACGAAAGCGAGCAGAGCCCTGATACCGCTTCTCAGGCGGCTTTCTCCAGGTGAACTGGGATGAGGGAGGGGTATCTTCCCAGGGATGTCGTGTTTCTCCTTCCTAGAGGTTAGTATGTCTGACTTACCCAGTGGCTCAGACAGTAAAAAATCTGCCTGCAATGCAGGAGACCTGGGTTTGGAACCCAGGACGATGCCCTGGAGAAGGGAATGGCAACCCACTCCAGTATTCTTGCCTGGAGAATCCCATGGACAGAGGAGCCTGGTGGGTTACAATCCATGGGGTCACAAAGAACTGGTTAGTATGCTCAGTACACTCAGATTACTGAGTATGTCAATGTGAATGTATGTGGCTCATGTCAGCCTGTACACACTCTCTAAAGATACCCAAAAAACCCAGAATACTGCAGGGAGAGTGGGTGAGAGTCTCTTCCCTTTGAGGGCAAGATCTCCAAGGGGTCTCTACTGAGGACTTTCCTTTTGGAGATCACATTCCCCAATTCCACATTCCTCACTCCAGTTCTGCAGGTTTTACCAGAAGAATAACCCAGACTGTAAGACACACATTGCTCACGATTATGTTATTCTGCAGATGACCCCGGGAGCAAAGGAAGGGAAAGATTCTCCTTTGCAAGCTGAGCTGAACACTTTCAGGAAAAAGCAGCCATGTCACAGCAAGCTTCTTCCGCTCATCTGGCATCATCCCCTGAGAGCCAGAAATAAAATGGTATCAAAGACAAAATAGAGCCCACTGTCCTTCCCCCTGGAACACAGGGCAAGCCACTTGCTGTTCCTGGTAAAGTCTCCTTTGTGACAATTTTCTGCTTCAAAGGATCCTCTAAGCCCAGAAATAGTCACCAACAAAAATGCATTTTTAGGGGATGTAAAGGAGAAGTAATGAAGGGGAAATTGGTCATAACCAAAGAAGGAGATGGGAGGAGATTACTCATGCAGGAGGACGTGGACTTGAGAGACAGCACTGACCTAACAGAGATTCCTGGTGGGAAACACTCATCTGGAAATCTGCTGCCTCCCTTGCAAGGCTGGGTGGGGCAGTGCTGAGTTCATGGACCGCCAGGATCTCTGAGACACAGCACTCATTGTAGAAGGTAGCAGGCCAGCTGACTGATCTTGGGCAAGCTATTTAACCTCACTGTTTCTCAATTTCTCATTGGTATAATGGGAATAATAAAATTACCTACCTCTAAGAGTCCTTAAGAGGACAGATGCAATGAGCTAAGATTGTTAAGTGCTTATAACAAACAGCACTCAGAGTCTGAAAGAATGTTCATTTAAAAGAGGATAGAAGGTCACTCCCAAGAAAAGCCACCTACTACCGTAGAGAGCAGCTAAGTTGGACGCTTGAAACCCCCAGACCTGACCAAGGCCAGGACTACCTCATGCAATGAGTCATCAAACAGTGTGTGATGATGAGGAAGTAAGTGTCAGATGAAATATTTGTGTGCTCTTTCTACAGAGTGTGGGCTTCCCAGGCGACACTAATGGTGAAGAACCCACCTTCTAATGCGGGAGACTTAAGAGATGCAGGTTCGATCACTAGGTTGAGAAGATGCCCTGGAGGAAAGCATGGCAACCCACTCCAATATTCTTTCCTGGAGAATCCCTAGGACAGAGGAGCCTGGTGGGCTATAGTCCATGGGGTCCCATAGAGTTGGATGCAACTGAAGCGACTTAGCACACACACATGCATAGATACAGAGTGTGATGTAGATAAATGGTTAGAAGGCCACCCACCTTATTCTCAGTTTGTAGGGCTGGAGAACTGAAAAGACGTGAAAGCCCCAGCCAGATATACCCAGTTTACTTCCTGGTCCTCTTGGAGCAAGTACCTTCTCTTGAAGGTACTCTTGGAGCAAGCTTGAGCCGCAATTTTTCCCTCCAGAGGAGAGAAGTTCTATTCTGTTTCAGTCCCATAAACATTCCTCTGGTTCTGCAGCCACTTTCTTTGCCAACCAGATGGATGCCAATCACTACTTGCCAAATAGCTGGTTCCTGCTATAAGAATCCTGGTTGCTTGCTATCTGTTATATCTCTTTGATATATGAGCTGTTGTTCAGGGGAAATAATTTTGAGAACCATCTTAGTTCCCCTTTCCACCTATTCTGTAGAGATCCTCATCTTCTGTCTGCAACTTTCTCCCAGTCTCTACTCTGCTAACAGGGATGGCCAACCCAAGGCGTTCTTTGGCAGCTGCCTCCCACTACTCCTCCTGGGTGATCTCAGAGTTGCTTCTGCATTTCTTTACTGGGCTTATGAAGTAACTTCAGTAATTTTATCCAGCATAGCCAATTATATTCCCAATGTTGTTTTCCTTGAATATTTTTGCCTCCTTCTTCAGCATCACATCCTTTGTGTGTGTATGTGCTTACTCAATCGTATCCAATGCTTTGAGACCTTATGGGTTGTAGCCCGCTAGGCTCCTCTGTCCATGGGATTCTCCAGGCAAGAATACTAGAGTGGGTAGCCATTCCTTTCTCCAGGGAATCTTCATGATTCAGGGATCAAACCTGAGCCTTGTGTCTCCTGCATTGGCAAGTGGATTCTTTACTGCTGAACCATGGGGAAAGCCAATCACATGCTATATTTGTACCTACTTATAATCTGTCTGTTTACAATTTAGCAGTGACCATCACTGATATCCACTGAAATCTTGAAATGCTAGTCTCACAGCAATTGCATTTTAACAAAATTAACTTTCATTCCCAGGCTGGGCATGTGGAAAAGAGTTGGCCAAATGACTGATGGGATCATAACCACTCATTTTCAAACACTTATTGAAGAGTGGGATTATTTTGGTACCCAGACTCCATCTGTTCCAGCAGTTAAAAATAAAATGAGAATTCAATTAAAAGTATGCACTCAAGCCACCCAGAGTTGTGCCAGATCTCACGATAATACCCTACATTCCAGCCTATCAGATACTGAAGCATGTGTATGCCAATAAAGAAAACACCTTAGAATGTCAAATTGCTTTAATTAAGTAACAGATACATCAGTGTATATGCAAAATAGCAAAGATTTTTTAAATGAGCATATCTTGCCTTTCAGCTGCCTGGCCTTAATTTTTCTGCAGAGAGAAGAACTACAATGGATACAAGGAACTTAATCACCGAATATCTTCTGCTCTGATTTTCTCCTTTGAGGATGGTCAAGGTCAGTGAGTGGGAACTCAGCAGTCCTGTTGCTATCTATCTGTAGTACACACCCCAGAGTTCAGTAAACCAAGGCCCATCACAGAGCTAATTCACTGATTTATTTTTGTCTTGTGTATGTTAAAGCTCAATGTTCCCTTTCTAACCCCAATTTTGCTGAAGATTTAGAGGGAACCTTTTCATTGCTTAGAAAGATTTTATATGCCTCCACTAAATGATTTTTAACATATATTTAGTTTTGTTCAAAACCTGTGACTAAAGAAGTCCATCAAATTAGCTGGTTCATTAATCCTGATACTGTGCCACTTCTCATTTTAGAGACCCAGATGCTAAGAAATGATGATATTAACAAGATGGTGATAGCTTCCAATGGTAGGGATCATCTCTTTTTAGTTAACATGCCTCAGACAGAGGAATTGAAAAAAAAGCCCATCCCTGCAAGTGGCCTAAGAGTTAGGTAACCCATTGAGAATGCTGGGGGACATGGTTGAGGGACAATTTTGGAGAAGAATTCCAAGTTTCTCCAGAGAAGTTATCACATGACCTCTGAATTGCTTCCAGTCCCAAGGTTCTAAGTAATTCTCTATGCTATTCTTTCAAATACTAAATACATCCAATGACTGAGCATCTACTCTATGCCAGAGAGGAAACTAGGCACTTTTGGTATTGAGTAGACTATGACACATTTCTACTCCTAGACTAATGGAAGAATCATATGTGCAATAATAATGTTCAAAGGTGAATTCTCCACCTGGCCCTCCAAATCTTTCTGCCTTCATAGTGTCTTTCTCAATCATCATACTCAATTGCCCATCAAAAAATATGGAAAGCATTAGTGATGCTTTTTCTTCATCCTCCATAGCCAATGGACCCCTAAGTCCTACCCGTTTCTTTCTTATTAATGTCCCTTCTTTCTTCTTCACCCCCACTTCCATCACTGTGGTTTAGGCCTTTGTTATTTCCTGCCTGAATTTCCGCAACAGTCCCCCAATTGGTCTACTGGCTTCTATACCCTCTGCTAATAACACTTCCTGTGTACAGGAGTGATTTCCAACATTCAAATTGGTTCCATCTCTGCTTAAAATCCTTCAGTGAGTTTTCTTAGTCTTCAGCATAAGGCCAAACCCCAAGCTTGGCACAGGGGTCCTTTGGAATCCAGCCACTAAGGACTTCTCATTTCATTCCTCTCCATGACTGCTTCACACCCTTGTACCCTAGCCACATGGACTTTCCTGCAGAGGTTGAGGACACAAGTTCTGCTGCAACCCACTCCAGTATTCTTGCCTGGAGAATTCATGGACAGAAGAGGCTGGTATGTACAGTCCATAGGGTTGTACAGAGTCAGACATGACTGAAGGTTTGAGCATGCACGCATAACATGTTTCACCTCAAACATTATCTCTGCTGGAAGGTTTTCACTGAATTCATCCCTCTCCAGACTAGACTGACTTTGCTCTTTCTTTATGCCCTATCCTCTGCATAGCTCCCCTAGGACATTTAGGACTTTGAAATTATTCTGGAGTTTTTACCTTGAAAATTTGCAAGTGTATAGAAAAATTGAAAGGAGTACGAGGAGCACCACCTAGATTTAATGAGTGGCTAACATTTTGCCAATTTGTTCTTTCTCTCTACACATGTACACATATTTATTTACATCTTTTAATTGAACCACTTGATGGCAAGTTGCAGACATCAAGATATCTCACCTCATCTCTATAAAAATAATAAAGACTCCTCAAACATGAAAGTTTTTTGTTGTTTCCATTTTTTTGTAGTAGTAAGTTTAATTATACTTATTCATAGTCAAAAATGAAATAATCAAGAACATATTTCATATTAACCTCTCAGTAAAAACAAGTGTACAGCAACTTTTCAAGTACAAAGAGGTTTTTCTCATGTTCAGTCATGACAACATAGCCCTCATTCTTCTTTATCTAAACAGGCACACACAAAGATAAAGTCAAAATGAATTAAAGACTTGAATAAAATACCTGAAACCATAAAATTCCTAGAAAAAAAAATAGGGGTAAGCTCCTTGACATCAGTCTTGGAAATGATTTTTTAGATTTGACACCAAAAGCACAAGACAATCAAAGCAAAACTAAGCAAATGTGACTACATCAAGCTAAAAAGTTTTCTCATAACAAAGATCATCTACAAAATGAAAAAGCAACCTAAAAAGTGGGATAAATATTTACAAATTATATATCTGATAAGGGGTTGATATCTAAAATATATAAACTCATATATCTCAATAGCAAAACCAACCCTATTAAAAATGGGCAGGGAAAATGAATTGACATTTTTCCAAAGAATATGTACAAATGGTCAACAGTTACATGCAAAGGTGCTCAGCATCACTAGTCATCAGGAAAATGCAAATCAAAACCACAATGTGATATCATGCATACCTGTCAGCACGATATGATATCACGCATACCTGTCAGAATGGTTACCATAAAAAAAAGAAAAGAAAAGAAATAACAAGTTTTGTTGAGGATATGGAGAAAAGGGAATCCTAGTGCACTGTTGGTGTGAATGTAAATTAGTATAGCCATCATGAAAAACGATTCTGAGTTTCCTTAAAAACTTAAAATAGAACTACTACTTATATGATCCACCAACTCCCCTTTCAGGTATCTGTCCAAAGGAAAAATACCACTGATTTGAAGAAACACCTACAGTTCTATGTTCATTTTAGCAGTAAATATTTATGATAGTCAAGATATGGAACTAACCTACATGTCCATCTATGGAGGAATGGATAAAAATTATGTTTTACACTCAGAGACACGTGGGTGTGCACACACACACAGTGAAATTATGCAGATCTAAGAATGAAGGAAATCTTCCCATCTGTGAAAAATGGATGGACCTTGACAGCATTCTGCTGAATGAAATAAATCACTTCAGTTCAGTTCAATTCAGTCACTCAGTTGTTTACGACTCTTTGTGACCCCATGGACTGCAGCATGCCAGGCTTCCCTGCTCATCATCAACTCCCGGAGCTTACACAAATTCATGTCCATCGAGTCGGTGATGCCATCCAACCATCTCATTCTCTGTTGTCCCCTTCTCCTCCTGCCTTCAATCCCTCCCAGCATCAAGGTCTTTTCCATTGAGTCAGTTCTTCACATCAGGTGGCCAAAGTATTGGAGTTTCAGCTTCAATATCAGTCCTTCCAATGAATATTCAGGACTGATTTCCTTTAGGATTGACTGGCTTGATCTCCCTGCTGTCCAAGGGACTCTCAAGAGTCTTCTCCGACATCACAGTTCAAAAGCATCAATTCTTCAGTGTTCAGACTATATCTCCCAGTCTTCTTCATAGTGAAGAGTGATGTCAGAGTTAGTTCAGTCAATGGGATGTGAAAGAAAACCATTCCTGCAATTTCTAAGCTGTGCCCTTAAATAGAAGCTTCTAGTTAGCTATGATAGGTATTATTATCTCTACTTCTGGCACTGTGAAGAAAAACTGTTAGCTCTTCCTGACCCCCAAGCTGAGTGCATATTTACATAGTATCATATCACTTATTTCACTCTGTTCTAAGAATCTTCTTTGTCTTCCAGGCTCACTGAGTTCTTCATCATATCTGCCTTCCCAGAACTGGTAGCAGTCCTTGTTCCTGCCACATTAGAGGCTTCCCATAAATGCTGCTAAATAAATGAAGAAAGTGAGGAATACCCTGTACTACTTTAGGTTTCTCATGTCAATTAGGGTGAACTTACAAGATGTTGCAAAGGTCACAGAAGGCATCTCATTTGTTTTTGTTAGGACCTTAAAATGTGCCTGCCTGCTAAGTCACTTCAGTCATGTCCAACTCTTTGTGACCCTATGGACTGTAGACCGCCAGACTCCTCTGTCCAGGGGTTCTCCAGGCAAGAACATTGGAGTGGGTTGCCATGCTCTCCTCCAGGGCATCTTCCCGACCCAGGGATTGAACCTGCGTCCCTCACATCTCCTGCATCGGCAGGTGGGTGCTTTACCACTAGGACTACCTGGGAAGCCCAGCAACTTAAAATATTTGATAGTAATTGGTTGTATTTCAATACTTAAGCCCTCCTCTCATCCCACCCGCCCTATGAACCTTGAGAACGCATCTATACCTTCAGGTTTCCATCATCCAGAAAATGTTCAAACTAGCCAACAATGACAAATTTTGTTTTCCTTACATACACTTTAGTGCATTACTACATTATTTGGTCAATGTTAAACGTCAATTTCTGAGAATTTGGTATTTTCTAGGATATTCAGATTTTAAAAAAGGCTGATCAAATGTGTTCCTTTAAGCAAAGTTGGTTGGCTTGTGACTGGAGGAGGAACCTCACCTTGCGGAATTGTCATGACACTAAAGTAACATTTTTGAGGGGAAAAAAAAACCACAATAGTTCTGTGCTAAAAATTCACTTGGATGCTCTGAAGGCAAAAGAGATTTCTTGCCTCTCTTCTCTTTTTCCTTCCAATTGGTATATTATTTTCTTAAAAAAAAAAAAGAACCCTGTATCTTCCAAATGGAGTACATCTGCTGTTATAAAATGGGCTCCAACATCTGAGGTAAATTAAGTGACTGGCATCCATCTTTCACACCTTAATAAAAAACAGACAAATTCAGTTCACGTCTGAGAAAAAAACAGAGCTTCTACTCTCTCTTATTCCATAACACCGAGGTGTACATTCTTTAGAAATAGAACTTTTAATCAATCCTCACATAGATGCACATTTTATGCTGACAGCTGTTAGGCAACTTGAAATGTAGACATGAAACTGGCCATCATTATTCATCAAAAAGCAAATCAGACCACTCAACAGTCAGCATAGAATCTTCAAGATAGAAGGTGGTAAATCTGCCTGAGTCAATGAATAGTATTCTGTAAGAGCAATTATTTTAGGACTCTAAGGAAGCATTGTAACTGTCTAGCATATGGAGACAATGCAGCATAAAAAGATCACAGACCAGCAACCAGAGAAGAGTGTCAGAACTTGAACACAGGCTTCTGAGCCCAGGTTGTTCATACTACCTGATGCTCCTCAGCAGATTCTGGTGACAAGTCCTTGAACCCAGCAGCATCAGAAATAATAGTAAGCACACTAAATGCCTCAGGAAATGGAAATGGTCATGCAAGTCAGTCATCTGACCAGTTTCATTTACAGATATCTTACCCAGGGAGGAGTGAGCATGGCCATCTGGAGGAACACACGTTTTGCATTTACTAGGAATGAATAGTGCGGGCCAACCAGAGGTTTCTGTTTAGGTCAGTTAGGGTTCCTTTGCTTTTTAATAGAATGCCATAAATTCTGGATGTTTGTATATGAGTGAAACACATATAGTGTCTCATGAAATTTCACTTTCACAATGAAGTCAAATAGCCTAGGGAAAAAGTAGTCATATGGATTGAAAGCTGCCAGAAGAGACGGTGAATTGAGTGTAGGCTGATGCTTCCCAGGATCTGACTCTCAAGATACACATGAAGAGGGAGGAGGCAGTGTGGTCCAGAGCCGCATGTGTGGTTCCACCCTGAGAGTCGACATGAACTGGCCCAGGGACAGAGGAAGAGGTGCGTCTGAAGACAGACAGATGCACCTAAAGGCATTAGAAATAGCATTAAAAAAAAATCCCTCTTGCAAAATAGTTTACTTATAAATACCGAAAGAAGGATTTAATAATGCTAATATTAACTATGAAAAGTGTTAGTCGCTCAGTCGTATTGGACTCTTTGGGACACCATGGACTGTAGCCCACCAGGCTCCTCTGTCCATGGGATTTCCCAGGCAAGAATATTGGCATGGGTTGCCTTCCCTTCTCCAGCGGATCTTCCTGAAATAGAGATTAAACGTGGGTCTCCTGCATTGCAGACAGATTCTTTACCATCTGAGCTACCAGGGACTATAAGTAACACCTTTAATACAGTGTATGGATGCCTACCCATCTCTGTATAATTGGTTCCTATGCTCTTCTCTCAACCTCTCTTTGCTCCAGCCAACTTTCTTTTAATTCTTTGCCCATGCCCTGACTCTGGGCATTAGTCCAGGTTCCCTCCTCTGCAGGGGATGTGGTATTCCATCTCCCTCCCCTTTCACCTGACAACTGCTTATGACTCAGGCCTCAGAGGAAACAACCTTTCTTCTTGGAAACATTCCCTGATTCCCTGAGAATAATTATGATCCCTCTGTTTTATGTTCTCATGGCAACTTACAGGTTTTTTTTTTTTTTTCAAATAACAATTTGGTAATGATTTTTAAAATTATTGGAGGATAATTGCTTGAGACTCTCAGTTCCAAGGCAGGACTTGCCTGTAGCTCAGATAGTAAAGAATCTTCCTGCAATGCAGGAGATCCAGGTTCAACCCCTGGGTTGGGAAGATTCCTGAGAAGGGAACAGCAACCCACTACAGTATTCTTGCCTGGAGAATTCCATGAGCGGAGGAGCCTGGTGGGTTAAGTCCATGGAGTCACAAAGAGCCGGACATGACTAAGCGACTAACACTGACTAAAATCTACATTCCTTTGGCTGATACACAATTTCTCAAGAAAATGTTTCTCTCTCCCAGCTCCCATAGACCATAGCTGCATAGGGATGGGAAGAGTTGTCTGTATTAACCTAATCTGCAGTGTTGGCTTTAGTCATGTCTATGTTTCTACCAATTCGTGTAAATAGGCATCTCTCTGCTTGTGTGCCCTCCATCTGTTGATAAAGATGAACCATGTCTGATGTCTAAGGATGACTTGGAAACTTTGTGGAGTTTTACCTTTATATGAGATTATCACTTAGCCCATATTATTAAATCTCACAAGGGTTAGTAGGTGAGGTAGGGAAAAGTCAGGCAAGGGGAAGGCTGAATAGAGGGGCTTTTGAAGCTTTCTGAGCAAGTTAATGGACACCTTTAGTGTATGAGGAAGACCACTTCCTAGTTGAACAAAATCCATACCCCTCCACTTTCAAACTGAGAGCTCTGTGGGGCTCACACTGTGGAGCTTTACTCCAGTGTCCAGTGTAATGTGCTCCATGAACTTTTTGTCTACAAGCTGCTCTAAAAGAATGCCAAATGAATCACTCTTTGGCATGGACTTTTAATCTTTCTTATGTTTCATGCTTTTGGAAAAACAAAACAAAGCAAGCCACTGGAATATGCGTATCTTTTAACAGTGAACTGAAATGTCACTTCTGCATTAATCCAGAAGTAATTTCCTGTTACCTAGGAAATTGACTAAATGGTACCAAAGCCATCAGTGTCATTAATATAGCAAGAAGAATAAGTTCCTATCTTTTTGGGAAAGTGAGAAAGCGAAAGTGTCAGTCACTCGGTCACGTTCGTCTCTGAGAACCAATAGACTGTAGCCCACCAGGCTCTTCTGTCCATGGAATTTTCCAGGCAAGAATACTGGAGTGGCTAGCTGTTCCCTTCTCCAGGGGATCTTCCCCACCCAAGGATCAAACCCAGGTCTCCTGCATTGTAAGCAGATTCTTTACCATCTGAACCACCAAGGAAGCTAGGCACTTAGTTAAGATTATGTGTAGAAGGAATACAAGTGAGATGGTTTCCACAGTTTGGGTGCTCTGATAGACCCACTGCATCCAGATGTCTATTCTCTGTGTCTACATCTCTGTTCTTGCATGCAAATAGGTTTATCAGTACCATATTTTCCTAGATTACATAGATATGTATTATTACACAATAGTTGTTATTCTCTTTCTGACTTACTTCACTCTGTATAACAGGCTCTAGGTTTATCCACCTCACTAGAACTGACTCAAATTTATTTCTTTTTATGGTGAGTAATATTCTATTGTTTATATGTATCACAAATTCTTTATCCGTTCATCTGTTGATGGACATCTAGTAATAAGTTGCTTCCACATCCTAGCTATTGTAAATAGTGCTACAATGAACATTGAGGTACATGTGTTTTTTTCAACTATGGTTTCCTCAGGGTATATGCCCAGTTGTGGGATTTCTTGGCCATGCGGTAGTTTTATTCCTAGTTTCTTAAAGAAATCTCCGTGGTCTTCTCCATAGTGGTTGTATCAGTTTACATTCCCACCAACTGCGCAAGAGGGTTCTTTTCTTCACATCTTCTCTAGGATTTTTTGTTTGTAGATTTTATAAATGATGGCCATTTGGACTGGTGTGAGGTGCTCTGTAACAACCTAGAGGGGTGGGATGGGGTGAAGGGTGTGAGGGAGGTTCAAGAAGGAGGGAACGTATGTATACTTATGGCTGACTCATGTTGTTGTGTGGTAGAAACCAACCCAACACTGTAAAGCAATTATCCTCCAGTTAAAAATTTTAAAAACAATGAAAGAACATTCAAATGTGTACAAACTTGGACAATACATTAATGATCACCGGAGGATGGTTTATGAAGCCGAGCAGCACACCTGATCTGATGGTCCTAGTTACAACCTGAAGGTGGAAAGGAGGAGAAGAATGATGGCTCAGTGGAAGTCTTCCCCTTATTAGAAATCCACCCCTTTCACACACATCCTGGAAGGAGACTTAGATTCAGAAGACGTGTGTTCTGACTCAAGCCTTGTCTTTTATGAAGTTAGTGAATCTGTGCATATCCCTGAAATTATCTTAGCCTCTCTCCTCATGTTTAATTTTGTTTAGTGTTAGTTGCTCAGTTGTGTCCAACTCTTTGCAACCTCATGGACTTACTATAGCCTGCCAGGCTCCTCTGTCCTTGGGATTTTCCAGGCAAGAATGTTGGAGTGGGTAGCCAATCTTCCCAACTCAAGAATGGGACCCAGATCTCCCAAATTGCAGACAGATTCTTTACCATCTGATCCACCAGGGAAGTCCCCTATTTCCTCATACCAGGATAATAATACCTCCTTCCCAGTGTTTGTATAAGGACTAAATAAAACAGCTGTGTGAAATCAACTAGAACTGCCTGGCACCAGGACTGTAGGAATGAATGTAGGTTATACATCTTACATATCTGAGGATTAGAGAGTTGGCCTGGACATGAAAAGATACTTTCACTGAATGAATTTTGAGGGATGGGGAAGCCATTACCTTTACAAGAGATTTTTTTAATATAACATAATCAAATTAATCTATTTTTTGAAGATTAACAATTATCATAAATTTATCAACAAAATATGGCTTTCCCCAATATGAAAGAAATGTCAAAACCCATTGGATGCTAATGGACTTCAGATATTACTGAGTCATGGACTTTTCTAATGAGAATACCTCTTCTGAGAGATAAGGTTCCTAAGTGTATGAGTTATAAGCCCAGTTTGAAAGACTTATGGATGTTATGGCTCTGTCTCTAAACACAAATATATATAAATATACATGCATGTAGAATATATATGTAGAACACATGTATATAACACATATGTAAAATATATAACACATATGTAGAATACACAATATGTACAACTGTACATACAATTTCATGATGTTTATGAAAAACTCTATAAAGTTTATATCATAGATTTTTTATTAAGAATTCCTAAACTTGAGCAATGACTTGCTTTCTGCTGACCTCATAACACATGTATTATTATATATATTAAACAACTAAAATGACTATTTAATGAAGTAATACTTAGTCTTGTTACACTGTTGTATGCTGATATTTTCTACTCTGTTCCATGCCAGTGTGTTCCATTTCATTCTATTCTATCCTATACTGTACTGGTTTTAAAAATTAAAGTTGGTTTAGCCTACAAAAAAAAAAGTACATATCATAGACTTATCCAATATGCCAAGAAGAAAAGTGAAAGCCAATAGTAACAGTAGGGTGATATAATCAGCTAATCATAACCAGGACACGGTTGTTAGTTCCATTCCTCCCACTAAAAAATAATAGAGTCTATTATACCCTTTGTGTGTGACTTACTTTTGGCCAATGGCACATTAACAATTGTAACATTTGTGCTTGTGCACTGGGACTTTACAGATTATTGCTCTTAGAATCCTTTGACTATCTTTCAAATAAGTCTAGTTTGGGAGACTTATGTACGAGAAGCTCCAGTCATCCTAGTTGTCCCAGGGAAAGCTATCATATACCAGCCAGCCTCAGCTGACTCATTGCTAGCCCATGAGTGTTTTGCTGAAAGTTTTAACTTTCATTTCAGGTTTAAACAATTTGTTAACCAAAGAAATCACTTGTTATACAAAAAACAAACAAACAAGCAAAAAACAATTCCAATATTCAATAGAGTATTATCAACAAAAATTACTAAAAGGAAAGAGATATAGAACAGTAAAGGAGAGTAACAACACATACATGACCAAATTGGGTTTTGACCAATATCCAGACTCACACAGTGCTGTGTAACAGCAATTGGAGTCCCAGCTGAGAAAGGTCACTGGCAGTACCACTGCTCCATGGGTGAGATTTCAAAATTGCACGTAGGGGCTTCCCATTTATAATCACAGGTCACAAACTGATATTCTCATCAGTTTGCAAAAAGCAAATGGCAGCTCTTTGTTAATCTTTTTTTGCAATGCTGTTTGTTTGTTCTTGTAAACCTTGGAATGTGGTTAAGCCCCAAGTATGGTTGGCCAGACCCCCTCCACAGGTTCAACAATTCCAAGATCCATCCCCTATCTTATCTGTGGTGCCACACAGCTTGCATTCACAGCAGGCACACAGTCAGGGCAGTGGTCAGGCAGGTCAGAAGCAAGGTCAGAGGCCTTCTCCACTTTCTTTGTCTCTGAAGCCTGACCGAGACAGTAATCCAAGTCTATGCCCTGACCAGAAATGCTGAAGAAGCTGAAGTTGAACAGTTCTATGAAGACCTACAAGACCTTCTAGAACTAACACCCAAAAGAGATGTCCTTTTCATTACAGGGGACTGGAATGCAAAAGTAGGAAGTCAAGAAATACCTGGAATAACAGGCAAACTTGGCCTTGGAGTACATAATAGGGCAGGGCAAAGGCTAATCGAGTTTTGCCAAGAGAACACAGTGGTCATAGCAAACACTCACTTCCAACAATACAAGTGGAGTCTCTACATATGGACATCATCAGATACTGAAATCAGATTGATTATATTCTTTGCAGCCAAAGATGGAGAAGCTCTATATTATCAGCAAAAACAAGAACGGGAGCTGACTGTGGCTCAGATCATGAACTCCTTACTGCCAAATTCAGACTTAAAGAGAAGCAAGTAGGGAAAACCACTAGACATCATTCAGGTATGACCTAAATCAAATCCATTGTGATTATACAATGGGAGTAACAAATAGATTCAAGGGATTAGCTCTGATAGACAGAGAGCCTGAAGAACTATGGGCAGAAGCTCATGACATTGTACAGGAGACAATGATCAAGACCCTCCCCAAGAAAAAGAAATGCAAAAAGGCAAATTGATTCTCTGAGGAGGCCTTACAAATAGCTGAGAAAAGAGAAGTGAAAGGCAAAGGAGAAAAGGAAAGATATACCCATTTGAATGCAGAGTTCCAAAGAATAGCAAGGAGAGATAGAAGACTTCCTCAGTGATCAATGCAAAGAAATAGAGGAAAATAATAGAATGGGAAAGATTAGAGATCTCTTCAAGAAAATTAGAGATACCAAGGGAAAATTTCTTGCAAAATGGGCACAATAAAGGACGGAAATGGTATGGACCTAACAGAAGCAGAAGATATTAAGAAGTGGCAAGAATACACAGAAGAACAATACAAAAAAGATCTTCATGACCCAGATAATCATGATGGTGTGAACACTCACCTAGAGTCAGACATCCTGGAATGCGAAGTCAAGTGGGCCTTAGCAAACATCACTACAAACAAAGCTAGTGGAGGTGATGGAATTCCAGTTGAGCTATTTCAAATCCTGAAAGATGATGCTGTGAAAGTAGTGTACTCAATATGTCAGCAAATTTGGAGAACTCAGCAGTGGCCACAGGACTGGAAAAGGTCAGTTTTCATCCCAATCTCAAAGAAAGGCCATGCCAAAAAATGCTCAAACTACTGCTCAATTGCATTCATCTCACACACTAGTAAAGTAATGCTCAAAATTCTCCAAGCCAGGCTTCAACAGTACGTGAACTGTGAACTTCCAGATGTTCAAGTTGGATTTAGAAAAGGCAGAGGAACCAGAGATCAAATTGCCAATGTCTGTTGGATCATGGAAAAAGCAAGAGAGCTCCAGAAAAGCATCTACCTCTGCTTTATTGACTATGCCAAAGCCTTTGATTGTGTGGAAAGGAGTATGTCAAAACTGTGTTTTGTCACCCTGCTTATTTAACTTATATGCAGAGTACATCATGAGGAAAGCTGGGCTGGATGAAGCACAAGCTGGAATCAAGTTTGCCAGGAAATACCAATAACCTCAGATATGTGAATGACACCACCCTTATGGCAGAAAGTGAAGAAGAACTAAAGAATCTCTTGATAAAAGTGAAAGAGGAGAGTGAAAAAGTTGGCTTAAAACTCAGCATCTGGAAAACTAAGATCATGGCATCCAGTCCCATCACTTCATGGCAAATAGAGTGGGAAATAATGGAAACAGTGACAGACTTTGTTTCTTTTGCACTCCACAATCACTGAAGATGGTGACTGCAGCCATGAAATTAAAAGACGCTTGCTCCTTTTGTTATGACCAACCTAGACAGCATATTAAAAAGCAGAGACATTACTTTGCCAGCAAAGGTCTATCTAGTCAAAGCTTTGGTTTTTCCAGTGGTCATGTATGGATGTGAGAGTTGGACTATAAAGATAGCTGAGCACCAAAAACTGATGCTTTTGAACTGTGGTGTTGGAGAAGACTCTTGAGAGTCCTTTGGATAGCAAGGAGATCTAACCAGTCCATCCTAAAGGAAATCATTCCTGAATATACATTGGAAGGACTGATGCTGAAGCTAATGCTAATACTTTGGTCACCTGATGGAAAGAACTGACTCATTGGAAAAGACCCTGATGCTGGGAAAGATTGAAGGCAGGAGGAGAAGGGACAAAAGAGGATGAGACGGTTGGATGGCATCACCGACTCAATGGACATGAGTTTGAGTAAACTTTGGGAGTTGGCGATGGACAGAGAGGCCTGGCGTGCTGTAGTCCACGTGGTCGCAAAGAGTCGCACACGACTAAGCGACTGAATTGAACTGAACAGAGCAATGAGTACACCCACTTCCTACCAGTCAAGACAGACCCAAACAAGAAGGCTGTCCAAGTGAGCACAATCTACAGATTGGTGAGCTAAACAAATAATGGTTGTGTCAAGGAAATGAATTTTAGGATGGTTTGTCCCCAGCAAAAGCTAACCAATACAGAAGGCATAGCTGCAGCATTATCAGCCCTGTCAGGGACTGATGCTTTAAGATCCAGAGAAGAGAAGAACTTCAACAGTACAGTTCTTATGTAGTACTTTTGGCACTCGAGACCACTGCATGAGGCCACGGTTCTCCTAGATTTCCAACAGTAGGATTTGTTGTACTGCTGTTTTTCACAGTTGGATAAACCCAGCTATGAATATTTAATGTTCTGACTGCATTTCCCTCCTGTGTACTCTGATCAGGTCACAGCGTTGGCTTATCATTTCCTTCCCCCTGCTGGCCCCTGGGAGCCATTTGTGGTTAAACAGATAATTACTTCATCACCTCTACATGGGTCTGTAGAACACCATGCACATGTCAAAATCATCATAGACTACATTTCAGATAATTTTTCCAAAAACTGTTCATTCTTCACAATAGTTATCGATGCTCCTGATAGGATGTCATAATTAAAATTACCTATACATAAGTCTATATGTCCCAATCAACAGTAAATTCTTCAAAATCAGAGATTATACTTTATGTATATTTGAAATTTCCATGCTCAGTGAGAAATAAAGATGTAAAGTGTTCTTACCTAATATGCTCTACGAATGAATGAATCATGGAACTATATCCTTTGGACAGGGCTAGGATCATACTGATTCATTGATGGGACCAAATGTGGTAGTGTTGCATTCTTTTTTGAACAGCAGATTTCTGCATTTTGAGGGCCTTTCAGTGCCAAAGGGGATTTCCTTTGGCTTATGTGATTTTGCCTTCTGGTTCACTTTGGTTTGCAGAATTTTAATTTACCTGTCTGGAGGAGGAAATGGCAACCCACTCCAGTATTCTTGCCTGGGAAGTCCCATGAACAGAGGAGCCTGGCAGGCTATAGTCTATGGAGCTGCCGAGAGTTGGTCACAGTTGAGCGACTGAAGAATAACAACAAATTTACCTGTAATATTAATAAAATCCAACGTAGAACTTTACTCAGTGCTTCCCCAGTGGCTCAGCGGTAAAGAATCTGCCTGCAATGCAGGAGCCGCAGGAGATACAGGTCGATCCCTGGGTCAGGAAGATCCCCTGGAGGAGAGCATGGTAACATGGTAACCCACTCTAGTATTCTTCCCTGGAGAATCCCATGAGCAGAGGAGCCTGGTAGGTTTACCGTCCATAGGGTCACAAACAGTTGGACATGACTGAAGTGACTTAGCAGCAATAGAACTTTATTCACTATTTCTACAAAAATAAGGATTAAAAAGAAAGTGAATAATTTGAGAGAATCATCTGTAGATTTCCAGACATAGATAAAGGAAAAGCTGTGGTTATTATAAGGAGTCTTTATTGAGATGTTACCTTCTCCATGAAGCCAATACTCAACCAGTTCACTTAAAACAGCAGCTGTCCATGCCAACTCCAAGCAGTCCAAATCCTGCATATTCTACTCTACTTTTTAAAAGCATTTATTGCCTTTAAATATACATAATAATGCTTAGCCAGAAGTAGGAGCTCGGAAAATACTTGTTCAATAAATAAATATATCCACAGCTATTGTGGCAGAGAGAATTCTAAGATGAACTCCAAGATTCTCACTTTCCAATTGTACTTCATTTGAGTGTGGGCAGGACCTGTAACTAGGATGGGACATCATTCCCAACTTTCAGGGTTAGGTTATGCTATCTGGCAAAGGTGAAAGAATTTTACAGATGTGATTTTGTGTGTGTGTGTGTGTGCACGCTAAATTGCTTTAGTTGTGTCCAACTCTTTGAGACTCTATGGACTGTAGCCCACTAGGCTCCTCTGTCCATGGGATTCTCCAGGCAAGAGTACCTGGAGTGGGTGGCCATACCCTACTCCAGGGTATCTTTCCAACCCAGGGATCAAACCTGCAGCTCCTGCATTGCAGGTTGATTCTTTACCACTGAGCCACCAAGAAAAGCCATGATTAAGGCCCCTAAAATAATCAAAAGAGATTATTGTGGGTGGGCCCGACCTAATCGAACTGGATTCTGCTCTACCAGTGAGCTCAGAAGATAAGATGGCAGCCTCAGCTGACACCTTGTGAGGCCCTGAGTAGAAGGCCCAGTTAAATCGTGCCCAGATTCCTAAGCCACAGAAACTAAAGATGATAAATAGACATTGAGCTTTAAACTAGTGGTGACTTTTTATGCCACAATAGAAATACTCACTCAGCTTTGAATTCACCTGATGTTGAAAAGACAGCAAGGAGGAACCAAGAAACTCATGGGACTTTTCTCCCTGGTAGGAAGCTTTCACTTGGCTTCTGATACCTCCCCTAGTAGCCTCACATTTCCTGGGTTCTCTGTAACAATGATCTCTAATCCCCCTCAGTAACCTTCTTAGATACCAGTATAGTCTTCCTCCAAAAATTTTAAAATTTTAATTTGTATAGCTCAGATGACAGGTTTTTCCTGCCTTCAAAAATGTATGTGAATTTGGTGGAAATTCCAACATCCCTTTATGACTGAATCTTCCTCCCTCTGCATAGTCCCTGAGAGTTTCTACCTTATTTCTTCTCAGTTCCCTCAGTCTCTTTCCTTCATTACTTACAATAACTGTTTGTAACCCTGACTAAAAATTAAGATCCCTGTGGAACTTTTCAGAGACACTGAGACATGTTTATCTCCAGAGATTCTGACTTCATTGCTCTATGATGGGATCCATGCATAAGCATTTTCTTAAAAGCTCTCTGGGATATCCTAAAGTGCACCCAAGTAGAGCATCCATGATTTAAGGCACTTTGGTTTGGCCCATCCTCTGGTCTTTACAAGAAATCAAGCCTGCTAGTCATGCTTTAATGATGGTAGATTTACTGCAGGTTTGCGGAGGTCACAAGGAGGGAATTATGTTGAGAAGTGTGTGGCTGTTCACTGTCTCATCTCTCCTTTTCCTCTCAAAACTACCCTGTCCCACACAGCTGCTTCCCCAAAGCTCATGCTCCCCTTGAAACCCTCCATGTATGGTCAAGTTATCTAAAAAGTATAACCCAGCCAGCTAGCCCAACCCCATTTCCAGATCCCTGTGTAATGGAGAGCAGTCACATCGGGCTTTCTGAGGTTCCTTGGGCATTCGGTGTCTTGGTACATTTGGCCATCAGTCTCTCCATCCATAGTCACTGAGGTTTCTACCTCTCTCCCTTACTCCCTCCACTTAATCAATGTTTTATCCCAATTAAGATCCCTCCCTAGTCACCCAATCCATCTGCTCCCACAAGGAATTGCCACCCTCCTCAGAGTTGTGAACTTCAACAATATTCTAACTGAGACCTTCAATTCCTTCATCCCCCTGTCTTCTAATGACACTACCCAACAAGCTACCAATTTAGTGTTTCTGGTGAAATTCAAACAGAATGAACTGGTGGAACTCCAAAGGTCTGGTTGCTGGCTTCTACTAGACATTTACTAACATTGTACTATTAATAGTTAGTATTGAACACACCATATATCAAGAACTTTGCATTATGGTATTTAACATTCCACAACTGCACATGATACATGCTATTATTGGCCCCATTTTGTGAATGTCAAAAATGAGACTTGCCAAAAGCTGCATAGCTGTTGATAAGTTTTGAGCCTGGATCTCTCTGACTCTGCAGTCCTAACTCTGAGGTTCTATAGTTTTCTGACCTCACAGTGGGTAAGCGCTTGGTTTTACTGAATTTATTTTCAGACTTACTAGTGATAGCACAGTTCTTCCCCCTTTCCTTCTGTCTCAAAGAATAGGTCTAGACACAGATCCTCCTGAATGCCTTTTAGGCAACCCAAATGTAACCTGTCTAAAATAGACAGGTTTATTCACCAGATTTTGCTCCTCAGTCCACATCTACCTCCTACAAATATGTTCTATTGGTATGCATTCATACACTAACATATGTGTGTGCATGCTCATCACTTAGTTGTGTCTGATTCTTTGTGACCCCATGGACTGTAGCCTGCCAGGCTCCTCTGTCCATGGGATTTCTCAGGCAAGGATATTGGCTGGGTGCAAAACAGACCCAGGCTCAAAACTTATCAAGAGCTATGCAGTCTTTTGTAGTGGGTTGCCATTTTCTCCTCCAGGAGATCTTCCCAACCCAGGGATCAAACCTGCATCTCTTGCATTTCCTGCATTGCAGGAGGATTCTTTCCCACTAGTGCCATCTGGGAAGCCCCTACTAACATAGAGACATACTTAATTGAAAAACTTCTCATAAGCACAAGTTAATAAAAATGACTCAATTTTCACTATGATTAATATCAAAATAATTATTTTTCTATTAATGGAACAGTAAGCTCCAGCATTAAGCCAGTGATATTAATAAAAATTTATTATGTAGACAATTGTAAACTCTGCAATTGCACTAATAAATATAAATTTTCTGAGGTGACTAGAAACTTGGAAAGAGTTTAGGCATCAGCTGTCTACACCCTGCAGTTGTTGTTCAGTTGCTCAGTCATGTCTGACTCTTTGTGACCCCCCTGGACTGCAGCATGCCAGGCTTCCCTGTCTTTCACCACCTCCCGGAGCTTGCTCAAACTCATGTCCATTGAGTTGGTGATGTCATCCAACCATCACGTCCTCTGTCATCCCCTTCTTCTCCTGCCTTCAGCCTTTCCTAGAATTAGAGTCTTTTCTAATGAGCTGACTCTTCTCATCAGGTGGCCAAAGTATTAGAACTTCAACTTCAACATCAGTCCTTCCAATGAACATTCAAGATTGATTTCCTTTTTGGTTATTATGAAAGTTATCTCAAACTGGTAGTAACACTTATTATGTTTCTAAAAGTCAACATGGTATGAATGGAGATTGTTAAAAATGAAAATGTACTGTGATGGAATAAAATAGTATATCAAGGCACCCTGAATACAAGCATATAAAATTCATCCATATCTCCTAATCTTTGTGAAAGCAAAATGGGTATATATTCTGCTCTGTACTATGTCCTCGGCACCTAATATAATGACAAAGGCTTAATTAATATTCAGTGCATACTTATTGAATTAATAAATCAATGGGAAAACTTTGTGTAATATTTAGGATAGTAACAGACTCCAACTGATGCTTGTTTTTTATTCATATAACAATACTGAGCAGTCAAAAAGCCTCCTCTGCATAGTCACTCAGGGACCCAGACTAATGCAAGCTCTGTCACCTTCATCTTGTAGCTGTGATTGCTAGCTTTGATTAATTCCCTGGAGGTTGTCTCCATTCCAACCAGCCAGAGGAGGAAACCTCAGGAAGGCTGCCTCATGAAGGAATGCCTCATGAAGTTTACAGGTAAATCTTGAAATCAGTGCATGTCATGCCTACTCACATTCCAGTGACTAGAACTCAACCCCAGGGTCACAACCTACATAAAGGAAACCAGGACATGTAGTCCAGCTGTGTGCCCGGAAAGGAGAGGTGATCATGAATTTTGGAAATAGTCTCTGTCACATGTGACATCCTACACCTATGAGGAGGTTGGAACCAGACTCCATCTTGCCTTCTTCAAGCAAAATCTTATGGCCTACAGTAAAAAATAAAAATAGGTTTTTATTTACCCTTCTGCTGTATAAGCAAAAATAGGTAAAGAAAACTCATGCAAAAAAAAGGATTGAGGCTATTATCCATATCAATTCCTGGTGCTTCCGTTTACTCTCCCTTCAAAACTAAGGCCTTGGTGCCTTCAACAATACTTCCCTCTTTCTCATTCCAACATTCTAACCTATGATCTGTCACCCAATGTATCTTATTCCACCTCAGCAATAAAACTTAAATTCAACTTCTTCTCTCTAACTCTATTGTTTATTCCTTCTTGCAGTAACAAGTCACTAACTTTAAGAGATGCAATGGTTTGTGAAGTGGTCTTTTGCCACTAGTGACTCTTTCATGCAATTGATTAAACATCTTTATTCCATTAAATTTATATTACTGAAAGCAAAACCACCGGGTCCCATCCCAGGTTAATAAAGAAAAACAAACAAAATATGTTCTATCATGGGGGCCTACTGATATTTTCAAAATAATAAAAATTCAAAATGAGATAACTGTCCAGGTAAAGCTTTCTCTTGGGAGTATAAGACTAGGTCAAAATTCAGAGCAAGTATATGGACTTTTTCCCTAGAACCTGAATGCATCTGTCTCCCTGTGATTCTCAAGAAATTATCACCACTATCATCATCATCAGCCAGTCAGTTTTAACCCACCCTCCCCGCCCCCCATATATCCCAGTATTCCCTTTGTTTACTTTGTCTCAGGAATTCAGCCACCAGACAACCCAATTTTACAAGATTATCTTATTTCTCAAGTTCATTGAGTGTTCCAAAACTTCCTGCTGGAGCTGTACATGCTTCATCTTTGGGCCTTTTAGCTCATTTAGTCACTACTTAAAACCACAAATGAGTCTTGCTGAAATTTTTCTAAGTCAGACAAGGTCAGGATGCCACAGAGCTCAAGAATAATGTTGCTGCATCATATTGGTATGTGTCCTTGGTGAGCAATAATAATTCTAAATGCTGATATTCATCTCTGACTCAAAGACAAGGGCTCTGATCCTGGGATAGAAGTGAGTGAGACATGGGGGCTTATTTTTCATAAACATTCTCTACTCCTTATACATCTGATGAGCTGTTCATCGTTTTTTCATACTATCTGAATGTCTCATTTCTGCTTTTCCTTCCCACTTGATCTCTTTATCCCTTCGCAGTCCATGAGGCCATCGGAATTTCTGAAACCCAAGACTCTCTTAGTCTATAAATTGTAATTCTAAAACTTTTTAGTGAAACACAGATGATTTTCTTTAAGGAAGTTCCTTTGGGGGTGTTACACCACCTTAAGTTTTACTTCTTTTCTGTACATGGTGAAACATGCATTGATTCTTGACACATTGTGTTTTTAAACTTATCATCTTCAGCATCAGTACTGTAACTTACTTTTACAAATGAGGAAACTAAAGCTAAAAAGTCTCATTCTTAAGGCCACACAGCTAAGTGATAAGTAAACAAATGAGTATGGAATCCAAACCCAGTTCTATAGAACTAAAAGCCTTGGCATTCTTGCTGGAGATGGTGAGGAGAAAAGAGAACCTTCCCACACTGTTGTAGGAATATAAATTGGTGTAGTCACTATGGAGAACAGTATAGGTATTCCTTTAAAAATTAAAAATAGAGCTACCATATAATCCAGAAATCCCACTCCTATACATATATCTAAAAAAGACAAAAACTACTTTGAAAAGATATATGCACCCAAATGTTCATAACAGCAGTTTTTTCTACAAAAGCCAAGACATGGAAACAACTGAAATGCCCATCAACAGGTGATTGGTATAAGAAGATTTGGTACATATGTAGAGCAGGATATAACTCAGACATAAAAAATGAAATATTGTCATTTGTAGCAATGGGCATAGAGAATATTACACTAAGTGGAGTAAGTCAGACACAGAAAGACAAATACTGTATGTATTATTTATGTGTGGAATCTGAAAAATGATAAAAATTGAGACAATATATAAAATAGAAACATACTCACAGATATAGAAATTGAACTTAATGGTTACCAAAGGGGAAAGGTAACCTTTGGAGGGTGGGAAGGGATAAATTAGGAGAATGAGGTTAACAGATACAAGCTACTCTACATAAAATAGATAAACAACAAGGATTTGATGTATAATTCAAAGGTCACTGAATAATTTGCTGTACACCTGAAATGAACAGTTTTGTAAGTTAAATATACTTCAGTTTTTTTCAAAAAAACAAAAACAATTCTAAGAGAGAAGTTTATAGCAATTTACTCTTATCTTAGGAAACAAGAAAAAGCTCAAACAATTAATTAACTTTACACCTAAAGCAACTAGAGAGAGAATTTTTAAAAATCCATGGTAAAAGGAAAGAAATCATAAAGATCAGAGCAGAAATAAACAAAGATGAGAAAACAATAGCAAAGATCAGTAACACTAAAAGCTGATTATTTGAGAAGATAAACAGAATTGATAAATCTAGCCCTTCTGGAAAAAAAGGCAAAGGACTCAAATCAATACAATTAGAAATGAAAAAGGAGTTACAACAGGACATAACAGAGATAACAAAGGATCATGAAAGACTACTACAAGTAACTATATGCCAATAAAATGGACAACCTAGAAGAAATGGACAAATTCTTAGAAAGGTACAACCTTCCAAGACTGAACCATGAAGAAATAGAAAATATGAACAGATGAATAACTAGTACTGAAATTGCAACTGTGATTTGAAAATTTCCAACAAACAAGAGTCCAGGGCCAGATGGCTTCACAAGATAATTATATCAGACATTTAGAGAATAGTTAACACCTATCTTTCTGAAACACTCAAAAATTTGCAGTGGAAGGACCACTCCTAACTTCATTCTACAATGCCACTATCACCTTGATACCAAGACCAGACAAAGATATCGTGAAAAAGAAAACTACAAGTCTACTTTGCTGATGAACATAGATGAAAAAATCTTCAACAAAATACTAGCAGACTGAATCCAACAACACATTAAAAGGATCATATGCCATGATCAAGTAGGATTTATACCAGGGATACAAGGCTTTTACAATATCCACAAATCAATCAGTGTGATACACCACATCAACAAAATGAAGAATAAAAGCCATATGATCATTTCAGTAGATGCAGAAAAAGCTTTTGACAAAATTTAACACCCATTTGTGATTTTAAAAAAAAAAACCTCTCCACAAAGTGGGCCTAGAGGGAACCTACCTCAATATAATGAAGAATACATACAACAAAACCACAATAAACATTATTCTCAATGGTGAAGAGCTGAAAGCATTTCCTCTAAGATCAGACAAGACAAGAATGTCTACTCTCACTACTACTATTCAACATAGTTTGGGAACTCCTAGCCACAGTGATCAGAGAATGAAAAATAAAGAAAAAATAATCCAAATTGAAAAAGAATAAATAAAACTGTCACTGTTTGAAGATGTCATGATACTAGTAATATACATAGAAAATCCTAAATATGCTACCAGAAAACTATTAATACTAGATTTCATCAATGAATTTGGTAAATTTGCAGCATACAAAATTAATACACAGAAATATCTTGAATTCCTACATACAAACAAAAAGAATCAGAAAGAGAAATTAAGGAAACAATCCCATTTATCATCACATCAAAAAATAGCTAGGAATAGGCCTACCTAAGGAGACAAAAAAACATGTAATCAGAA
This sequence comes from Dama dama, assembly GCF_033118175.1. Taxonomy (NCBI): domain Eukaryota; kingdom Metazoa; phylum Chordata; class Mammalia; order Artiodactyla; family Cervidae; genus Dama; species Dama dama. The sequence goes on from NC_083681.1 coordinate 22,243,675, forward strand.
CACTATAAGATACTGATGAAATAAATCAAAGATAATGTAAACAGATGGAGAGATACACCATGTTCTTGGATTGGAAGAATCAATATTGTCAAAATGACTGTACTACCCAATGAAATATACAGATTCAATGCAATCCCTATCAAGTTACCAATGGCAGTTTTTCATAAAATTAGAACCAAAAAATTTACAATTTGTATGGCAACACAAAAAACTACAGATAGCCCAAGCAATTCTGAGAAAGAGAAATGGAGCTTAGGAATGAGGCTCCCTGACTTCAGACTATACTACAAAGCTATATTCCTCAAAAAATTATGATACTGGCACAGAAACAAAAATATACATCAGTGGAACAGGTTAGAAAGCTTAGAGATAAATCCATTTATCTATAGTTACCTAATCTATGACTGGATGCAAGAGTTGGACCATAAAGAAGGCTGAACGCTGAAGAATTGATGCTTTTGAATTATGGTGTTGGAGAAGACTCTTGAGAGTCTTTTGGACTGCAAGGAGATCAAACCAGTCATTCCTAAAGGAAATCAATCCTGAATATTTATTAGAAGGACTGATACTGAAACTAAAGCTCCAATATTTTGGCCACCTGATATGAAGAGCCGACTCATTAGAAAAGACCCTGATGCTGGGACAGACTGAGGACAGGAGGAGAAGGGGATGACAGAGGACGAGATGGTTGAATGGCATCACCAACTCAATGGACATGAGTTTGAGCAAGCTCTGGGAGATGGTGAAGGACAGGGAAGCCCAGCAGCCTGCAGTCCATGGGGTTGCCAAGAGTCGGACACTACTGAGAGACTGAACAGCAACATATCTACGACTGAGGAGGCAAGAATATACAATAATGAAAAGATTATCTCTTCAATAAGTGGTTCTGGGAAAACTTGACAGCTACATGTAAAAGAATGAAATCAGAACATTCGTTAACATCATATACAATAGTAAACTCAAAATGGATTAAAGACCTAAATGTAAGACCAGAAACTATAAAGCTCTTAGAGGAAAATATAGGCAGAATACTTTCTGACATAAATTGCAGCAAAATCTTTTTTGAGCCACCTCTTAGAGTAATGAAAATAAAATGCAAAAATAAACACATAAGACCAAATTAAACTTACAATCTTTTGCTCAGCAAAGGAAACCATAAATAAAACGAAAAAGACAACCCTCAGAATGGGAGAAAGTATTTGCAAATGAAGCAACCAACAAGGGATTAACCCCCGAAATATACAAACAGGTATATTAAAAAATGGTTTAATTTTTAAATTTTTAAAATTTTTTAAACCTGCAGTTCAGTATTTAAAAAATGAACAACCTAATAAAAAAATGGACAGAAGATCTGAATAGACATTTCTACAATGAAGACACAGATCACTAAAAAATGCATGAACAAATCCTCAACATCACTAATTATTAGAGAGATGCAAATCAAAACTACAATGAAGTATCACCTCACAGTGGTCAAAATGTCCATTCATCAAAAAGCTATGAACAATAAATTCTGGAGAGGGTGTGGAGAAAAGGCAACCCTTGTAGATTGTTCATGGAAATGTAAATTGGTGCAACTTCTATGGAGGATAGTATAGCGGTTCCTCTAAAAACTAAAAAAAGCGCTACCATACAACCTAGCAATCCCATTCTTGGCTTATATCCAGAGAAAATCATAATATCAAAAGATATATGCATCTCAGTGTTCATTGTAGCACTATTTACAATAGCCAAGGCATAGAAGCAACCTAAGTGCCCATCAGCAGAGGAATGCATGAGGAGGATTCGGCGCACACACACAACGGAATATTGTGTGCATGTGTGCTAAGTTGCTTCAGTTATATCTCACTTTGTGCGATCCCATGGACTGTAGCCCACTAGGTTCCTCTGTCCATGGGATTCTCCAGGCAAGAATAGTGGAGTGGGTTGCCATGTCCTTCTCCAACAATGGACTATTACTCATCTATAAAAAAAGGACACAATAATTGCAGCAACATGGACAAACCTAGGCATTGTCATATTTATACTTAGTGAAGTAAGTCATACAGAGAAAGACAAAACATCATACCAGTTATATGTGGAATCAATAAAGAAGGGGGCAGACAGGAGGGATGCACGAGACAAGTGCTCCGGCCTGGTGCACTGGGAAGACCCGGAGGAATCGGGTGGAGAGGGAGGTGGGAGGGGGGATCGGGATTGGGAATACATGTAAATCCATGGCTGATTCATATCAATGTATGACAAAACCCACTGGAAAAAAAAAATAATAATAATAATAATAAAAAATTTAAAAAAAAAAAAAAAAAAAAAGAAGGGGGCAGATGAATTTACCTACAAAATAGGAAGAGAGTTTCAAATGCAGAAAACAAACTAATGATTACCCAGGGTAAGTGTTGTTTAGTCGCTAAGTCATGTCCGTCTCCTTGTGACCCCATAAACTGTAACCCGCCAGGCTCCCCTGTCCATGGGGTTTCCCAGGCAAGAATAATGGAGTGGGCTGTCATTTCCTTCTCCAAGAGGTAACTTGGAGAGGGATAGGTTGGGAGATGAGGGTTGACATGCACACACTGTTACATGTAAAACAGATAAGCAATAAGGACCAACTGAACAGTGCAGGGAACCCTGCTCACTGCTCTGTAATAGCCTACATGGGAGAAGAACCCAAGAAAAGAGTGGATATATGTATATGTATAATTGGTCATTTTCTGTACACCTGGAACTAGCACAAAGTTGTAAATCAACTGTACTCCAACAAAAAAGGTTTTAAAAGTTAAAAATTTTAAAGCTTTGCATTCTCAAAGGGCTCATACTATTTTGGCATTGCCATTTTGATGCCAGGGACATTTGGATAGAGCTCATAGGCTGAGGAACAGCACTTCACTTAGGCATAGGGTAGAGAATACCTTGGGGATTTCTTTTGAGACTATTACTAAGCAATAAAAAGCCGTATTTTGAGAATTTGATCTGCCATTTTAACATGAACCCATCTAAATGTTCTGCATTATTCTGTTAATCCAGTGCCATCCAAATCAGAGGGCACACACAATACTAGAACTGCAAGGACCCATTTGGAAATGATTTAGTTCAGCCCCTTCCTGCTACTGCTGAGAAGAGTAGGAAAGGGGCTGGCCAAAGGCCGCTAGTGCAGTTGGTAAAAGAGCAGGGCATGAGCTGGTTCTCTGACATGCAGCCTCAGGACTCAACATCTCACACGCAAAGCTTACCCAGCTTGGCCCATACTGACCTCTGCCTTCTGAACCAGGTCACCATCACCCGAAGCACATTCTAGGGCTCATGTTCCACAAGGCCCTTTTCCTGTTTATGTAAGCATTGATATTTACTGTCTTACAAAGGCATAAAATTTAGCCACACTTAATTACCTTTATTATTGAATAAATGAATAAAATTAAGTTGGGGACATGGTTGAAAACAGGGAAAATAAAGCAAACAAAAATGGAAAAATGGAAAGTAAAAATATCCTTAAAAGTTCAATTAAAAACAGTAAATTTAATTGAATAGTAAATGAAAAGTATTGAGGGTAATGACTTTAAAACATTAAAAAATACTAAGAAAATTGGGTGTTCAGTCATTCAGTCATGTCCAACTCTTTGTAGCCCCATGGATTGTAGTCCTCCAGGCTCCTCTCTCCATTGAATTTTTCAGGCAAGAATATAGAGCAGGTTGCCATTTCCTCCTCCAGGGGATCTTCCCAACCCAGAAATCCAAACCATGTCTCATGAGTCTCCTGCATTGTGTCACCTGGGAAGCCCAAGAAGATTAAAGAATGTGAAATTATTCTTGTGAAGGGGACAAACTAATAGCAAATAAAATAAGAAGCTAAAGGCATTTTAAAAATATAGAAAACAGATAATTCCTGAGCTGAAAATCCTGGACTACAAACTTGTCCCACATGCTTTAGGCATAACACTGAAGGGAACAGAAAAGAATCCTCTTGTTTCTATACACCAGGGACTCTGGAAGCTTCTGAAAATCCAGTGCAAATTCTGGCCACACCTGACTCTGGAAGTCAGTTCTATGCAGCTAAATACCCAGTGATCCCTCAGGTTCATACTGTTCTCTAGTCAGTTCAGGAGGGCTTCCCAGGTGGTGCTAGTGGAAAAGAACCTGCCTGCAAATGCATGAGACATAAGAGATAAGGGTTCACTCCCAGGAAGATCCCCTGGAGGAGGGCATGGCAACCCACTCCAGTATTCTTGCCTGGAGAATCCCATGGACAGAAGAGCCATGTGGGGCTACAGTCCATGGGGTCGCAAAGAGTTGGGTGCAACTGAAAATCCGTTTAGGAATCTTTGGTCTAACACATGACTGTTATCATAGATTTGAATTAAGGAAGTACTCTGGAGTCAGTCTAGGTTCTAGTTACTTATGCCTTAACCTTGCCCTGTCCCGATTGTTTGCTGAATAAAATGGTCATAATAGGAGTGCCTTGCTCATTGGGGTGGGTGATTGTGAACACCAAATGAGATCACTTCAGCAAATGCTTAGTATAGTACATGTTACATAGACAATCCCCGGTGATCTAGCTGTTTAGCTGTTTAGATTGAATGAAAGAGACAGAAAATTCCCTATAGACATGGACCCTATGTTTTGTGCACTGATCACAGTTTTAGGTACATTGGGGGAGTTCATATATTTATTTAATAAATTAATACACTGATCTTTCCATTATTTCTCATTTCCTTTTACTTCTTTGTCTCATTAGAAAAATAAGCAATTGTTTAGCAATCACTATAGGACAGACAATGTAGGAGTGAATCAGGATGGGGAATACGTGTAAATCTATGGCTGATTCATATCAATGTATGACAAAACCCACTGGAAAAAAAAATAAAATAAAATAAAGGAGAAATTGAAAAAAAAATAATATAAGCAAAGATTTTAAGCAGGACTGTGACTTGGTCATGTGTCTTAGGTCATTCTGATGGCAACATGGAGAGTAGGTAAGAAGGCAGAAAACTTGGGTTCGTGTGAGTAAATAACAAAGATGATCTTGACCAAAAGAATGATCATGGACTGAAAGAGAGAAGAAAGATACAAACTATGGGCTTCTGAGGTTTTCACTGGGATCTTAGTGATGGATTAAATATGGGGAATGAGAGAGTAGGATTTCCTTTCTCAATTACCCTACCACTCACTTGTTATATGACTGACATATTTTGTAAAATTCCCTCCATTTTTACTTAGTTTTTGCTTTTACATCAACATCCAATTGATATATTCTTCCTTGGCATCAGCTTTATACTTCATTTTTTAGCAGGTAATAAATTGTTTCATTAAATTAAATGGAGTAGAATGGTAAGCTAACCAGCTCTATATGCACAGAGGTCTTTTTGTTGTGTGATTTTAAAAGGCGAATAGCATCTACTCTCTCAAACACAATAGAAAAAGAAAGAAGGAAAGACAGAACAGAAGGAAGAATAGCAAAAGGAAGAGAATTAACTTTACCCTCTAAAACGGGCTTTACTCCGTAAGCTGCTGGAGACATGTCTATTTCCCTTAAGAAGAAGCAACTTGTATTAAAAAACCAAATACATATTTGACTGTTGTATTTGTAATTTAGCAATTACAATCAGTTAACAAAAAGAGCATTTGCAAATAGAGAAAGTTAAGGTAAACTCTCCCCCTCAGCCATAATGAAAAAAGTAAATATACATAAAAATGGAAAGTATATTAAGAATGTACGAAATTGTTGTTTTAATTTTAAACTTGTCTTTATTTAAATAATCAATTTTCTGCTGACCTTAAGCACTTGTTGAAAATTTGCCCAAAATATTACCTGTTTATTCATGCACATTTTGTATTAATGCAGTTGCTTCATATTAAGTAGTTTCAAGCCTACATTCAACATACTGGGACTGTGTTCTTCCACTGTGCTGCTTCTATTTTTCCAAAGTTGGGAGCACAAAGGGAGAGGTTGTGTTTGATGTAGAAAGAAAGATCTACATTCCACTTAAACGTGTGTAAATCTGTATCTCAGGACTAAATTCTTGAAACATGTTCATAAACAGTTTCTCAAATTTGAATAGTCAATTCAAAACCTATTTTGAAGTGGAGAATTACAAACAATATTTTAATTGACTTTTATAGTAAACATTAATTTGAATTTCATTACAGTGTAGGAAATTGTATATTGATTTTTTAAATCCTTATTTTAAACTGTAGTAAAATAGTGAACATGGGGATCAAATTCAGTACATGTAAATCCATTGTAATAAAGGCAAAGAAATGTTATCTTCTATATGCTGACAGCAAGTGACACTTTGCTAAACTATGAAAAATAAGGGCAGCCATTTTCATTCAAACAAAAAATAGAGTTTGTCACTGAGAGAGATTTTCACTAGAGGAACTCCTAAAATGTGAAGAAGAAATTTGAACCAGAAAATAAAAGTGAAATACTAGGGAGAATATTAAGCAGTAGAATCAGTCAAAACATAAAAATGTCTAGATAGATATTGACTGTATAAAATCATAAATATGACAGTACCTAATTTGGTGGTATGAAAATAATAAGACAGAGAAGAGTTACTGGGATTATAATTTTTAAGTTCTTTGTATTTTTCTGGCAGAAAGGTAAAGAATGTTAGTTAAGGGTAATTTTCAAGGAAATAAAATGTATAAATTCAAAATCTGTGGAAGAAAAAAATTAATTAAAAAAAGCTCATCAATCCAAATGAAATTAGAAGGGAGTAAAAATATACAAAGCAGGATTGGATATAAGCAAAAATAACATGAAAGAGGTGAATTCATATATCTTGGTAATCACAGTCAATGTAAATGAAATAAATCTTTGTTGAAAAAGCAAAGAATGCTAATTTGGAATTAAAAATTCAGCTACATTATGTTAATAAGAAACATGTTTAAAATACGAGGACACAGGTTGAAAGCACAATAGAGTGAGTTACACTGAAGAGTCATGAATCAAAAGGAAGAACCTGACTATATTAGCTTCAGAAAAAAATAGATTCTAAAGGGAAAATAATTACAAGAGATGAAGAAAAGTTATGACCTAATGACAAGTAGAATAATTTGCTAGGAAGACATAGTAATTATAGACATATAAACATATTTAACAACATAGCCTCAAAATGTGTAAAAAAAAAAAGTAGGTTATGAAGTTTGATTGCCTAGAATATGAATTGATGTATATATGTCATTTACATGGGTCTTGTCAATCTTTTTTTTTCTCATCAGAAACTTTTATTTCAATAGCAGCTGGTATTAAGTCAATAACACCCTGACTAATTAGATCTTAAATACAGAATAAGTTCAAAAAATAATTCACATATCAATTAAAGCCGTCAGCATCAGGCAGCAAGACAAGAACTGCAACAAAGCAGCTCGTTGACATAGCCTGTTCCCAGCTTCTGTCTCCTGACTTTCTTGCCCACAGATGAAACTCCTGCAGGTTCAGCCCCACCCCACTTTTCCGATCAATTCAGACTTCAGGCAGAAACTGGTGAACCTCTCTGGCTGATCAGAACCTATTATCTCAGTATTGTCATTCTTGCTGTTAGCAAATTTGACTTTTCTATTCCTCTTTAACTCAACCTCTTACCTTTCTTTAAGTCTTGCTCCCAAGGCCCTAATATTGGTCTGTGAATCACACTTTCACCATCAACTGCTGAGCAACCCCTAACCTCTGCTTGTGTGCTCCACCTGCCAGGTGAGGCTGCTATAATTACTTCAGCTTTACCACTGCCTGATCAATCACTGAACAGTTACAATCACATCCCTTAGGAAAATGCTTTTTGGGACAGACTGAGCTATGTCTCTCAGCACTGCAGGTGGGTCAGATTCCCTGGCCTCTGTCCTGTTCCTGTGGATGAGTGTCTCCTGTTAGGTGTCTGCTGGGAACCTGAGTGTACCTGCTGATTCCTGGGCTGCTAGCTGCAACACTAATCCTTTATCCCAGTTCCAGATCATCACTGATGCTGTGACTTATAACTTTGCCTCCCTTACATCTGTTACCTATCTGCCACTTGGTGGAAAGTCATTTATGTCCCTTTAATTCCTAACACTTAGGGAATGTTTAACCCACGTTAACATTGACCTTGATGCCACTGGAGATAACAAGGTGAACAAAATTCCTTCTTTGCCAAAACTCTAGAATAGGAGGGACATAAGTCTAGGACACAGAAAAGAATCGAGTGACCATAAATTTATACACATGCTATAATAAAAGAATTTTTGACACTTAAAGAGCAATAATGTATTAATGAGACCGCTTCAGTGGCAAGCAACCCATAAAACTCTACATAATTTAAGCAGAGAGGGGAATTTATTAGCAGAGATTGGCCAGCTCAGAGTCAGAGAAAGAAAGAAATTTGGAAATAGTATCAACTTGGGACATTACAGCAAGATGACTGGGGTTGGGGGGGGGGGTGTGTAGAGGTGGTGGGCAGTGCTCACATAATCGCTGGCACCTATATCCAGGTCTTTGATCAAAAAGGACTTTCATGATTCAGTCACACATCTACTCCACATAGAGCCCCTATCAGTTCAGTTCAGTTCAGTTCAGTCACTTGGCCTTGTCCGACTCTTTGTGACTGAGTGGACTGCAGCATGTGAGGCTTCCCTGTCCATCACCAGCTCCCAGAGCCTGCTGAAACTCTAGAGCTGGCTTCTGCTCTGTTAGACTTATAGAACCCCTATAGCTGCCACAATATTTTTGATCCATATTTAGATCATTTTGTGTTGTTTTTACTCTTAGTTATATGTTGTTTAATTTGTAAGGAATTCTGCTATTGAAAGAAGGCAAATTGAAAGAAAACATAAAAATGAGAATAATTCTGCAAATTTGCCTCAAGACATTCACACTAGAACCACAGGTAGCGTTCAAAGTTCTCGTTTCACACATCAGGATGTTTTCTATAGTTTCACAGTGTGTAAAATGTAGGCATGATCACATACAGCTAGACTTTTCTCTGTGGAGAATAAAGTCTATCTGGAGCTGCAGTGCACTTTTCATGGATGAGTGCTTGCAAGTCAAGGCCATAAAGTTTCTTTCTCATACACACATATAAATATAAATATTTCTCATATATATATATATATATATATATTTCTCAAACTTATGTGGTCTGACTCCAAAGCCCATGAGATATATTGTCTGTATCAGTGTGCTAGGAAACTTAAGTTTCAGAACAAATAGCAGCATATGATTAGACATCACAAATGAGAACACCCTACATCTACTTCGTTAAGATAACTGATGTCCATCTTTTCTACCCTTCTGGGGCCTAGTCAAACTCAAGCAGGAGCTCCTAGAATTTTCAAAGGTCTCCTGTCTTGTTCTTTCTCTAGCAAATCTAGGCACAATGGGCACTGATCTCCTCCATTCCTGGAAACAGAAGGGAAGACTCACCTGCCATGGCAACTTGTGGACTAGGAAACATGTATTGAGGACATATCAGGTCCTAATTGCTGGGTTTCCAGGGCCCCTGTATTAACTGATGACCAAATCCCTGTTCGTTTCTGAAGCAGTTTGCCTACTTGGTCATTTCCTCTGTGAGTTGCGGTCTGCTTCATCTGCATTCTCATCCTTGCCTCCCTCATGCTTTCCCTATGAAACTCCTCCACTCTCACTCAACATTAACTCAAACAAATGCAAAATTCACAGAATACAGCTTTGCCACTTTCGGAAGAGAAATGGAAGGAGGAGGAAAAAAGAAGAGGAGAAGAAGAAAAAGGAGCAGAAGGAAGGAAGGAAGCAAAAGAAGGATGCACACAATCTCTTTGAGGTTCATTTTGCCGATCTGTTACATGAGGGTATGGAGAAAAGTCAATTCCTTATTTTCTGAATACTAAAATTGATGAAGAAAACTATGGATCCTTTTTTTTTTTTTTTAAGGGGCATGTACACACACAGTATACTTAACCACCACCCTGAAGAGTTCATGGATTTTAGGCTAGATCGCTATGATTCCTTCTAACTCTACAAGAGCAGTTCCACTATAAACTGAAGTCAAGCCTCTTTTATTGCTATCAAATCCTGGTTCAAGTTCAAGAGGGTGATGGAAAAATAATGATGTTGATAACTGTTTGCCTAGCAACCTGCAGGTGAGAATCTAAATGATGTCAAATGGTACTAAGAATATCATGGTTATTCCAAGTATTTTGTTTTTTTTAAAATTTATTTATTTCATTGGTGTAAAATTGCCCTACAATTTTGTGTTGGTTTCTCCTGTACAACAACATGAATCAATCATAATTATATATATACTGCAGGTAAACCTTAACTCCTCAAACACCAACGCTGCAGTGTAGAAGTCTGGCAACATGTTAAGCTACTGCAGCAGTGTTTGGTCCAAGATTCTTCTTTCCCATCCCACCCCCCCTCTCCCCACCCTTACACCAAACTCTCAAAGAAACTGCTGGGAGGTTCTTTGTTCTAAATAAAAAGGCTAAATGGAGAGATGAAATGGGCAATGAAATTTTCCGGGTCTTTTTCCTATTCTATTTTCTATTCTATTCTTTTATAGTCTGAATGATAATCACAGAGGAAGTTCCCTTGGCAGTGCTGTGTTTCCATGGTGATGGGAGAGGTCAGGATTAACAAACCCGGGGGCTGGGAACCTTCTGCTGCAGGGTGGATGTGAGGGAAGGGCTGGCAGTCAGAGTGTCACCAGGGGACCCATTTTCACGGCCTCCTCCTTTGAATGTCCACAGAGCCTGACTTGTGCCTTTCTGAATGGACAAACCAGGGATGTCTTGAAAATAATAATAGCTCCATCACTTCCCCCCTATGCAGAAATGTGCTGTGCCCTTCCTCTCAAGGGCCAGGAACTGATGCTTCTCACTAACAACAATCCACAGATTGTTGGAATATGTATGTGCTCTTTGTATTGGCAAGAGCAGCTCAGAGATCCAAGTTTTAGAATCCAAATGTACTTAAGAAAAGCAATTTGATCTTTGGGAACAAGAGATTCTAAATAAGTTTTGACCATGTCAGGGAAGGTTAAAAGATGAATTCATTAAAAGGAAAGTAGAAAGCATACAGTCTAAATTAAATATCAGAAGATCCAAATAATTCCCTTTAGAACACAACTCCATTAGTTTGCCTGAACCAAATGACTTGATTTTACTCTTTTTGGGTTCCCCTCAATATCCAAGCTTTAATGTTATAACATTTGTACAGCTTTTTCATATCAGAACTAAAGAAGAATGATGGAATCAAGGTGAGCTATAAGAATATTAAAGTAATCATCTCAAAATCTGTAATGTGAGAGGAGATAAATGATGGAAGATGTGAATGTTCTTAGAACCCTAGATATGGGATGGAATACCCTTTAGTACATTACAGGGTTGTGGTAGAAACAATTCCTCCCATTTAAGTAGTACTAAAAGACCTTAGAAGTTCTTCTATCAAAAAGACTTAAGCATTTCTTACTTGCTTTGTCTCCCATGACCATCTAAATGCTAATAACTCTCAAATTGGAATCAGACTTCTAGATCCATATATCCAGTTACCAAGGAGATCTCCTGTTTGAATGTCTGTCAGACACACTTAACTCAACGGGAACAGAGCTGACGCTTTGTCTTCACCCCTTCATCTGCTGCTTCTCTCTGTCCCAGTGTGCTCTCTGTAGAAATAACCCAGCTAGAAATCTGGGATTTACCCTTGCCACCTCTTTCTCCCTCACCCTGAACAACTGCAAAGTCTTGTCTGTATTCCTCTCAAATTCATTCCTGTCTTTCTGTCGCCATCCCCACTCTCCTTATTTAGGCTCCAACACTTTTCCTAATGATTATCCCATTCTCCTGCATTGGGTTTCTGCCTCTGATTTGCCCATGTCCACCAATCCAATCTCCACTCTCTGGTCAGAGTAATATTTCTGAGCTTCAAATATGATTACGATCATTCATCTACATAAAAGCAGTCAGTGGTCTTCTAATGCCTTCAGGATATACCTCATAGTCTGTTCTAAGCCTTACATGACTTGGTAGGATCTGGCCCCTGCCTACTCTCCAGCTTCATCTGTAGATACCCCACCCTCCCAACCTGCTCCTTACCCCCACCCTTCTGTCTGCACACACCATGCATATATAAATTCTAGCTGGAATAATCTATCTGATTTCCTGAATGCCATTATTTCTTTTGACTCTAGGTCTTTGTTCACACTTGCAAAAACTTTCCCTGCTCCCTAGACACTTGTTTTCCTGGGCTAGGTCCTGCTTATGATTTAGATGTGAACTTAGTTGTAATTTCTTCAAGGATGTGTATTCTTGCCCTCAAAATTTATCCTGTATGATCTCGGTACTTCCTCCCTCAAAGAATTTTATGCTCTAAATATGTCATATTAGATTATTATTAATAGAATTGCTAATTTATCTTTTGTATCTTTATTTTAGATGTAAGTTCCATGAGGCCAAGGACTGTGTCTGTTTTCACCAGTAAATCCACAGTACACCACACAGTATTATTCAAAAATATTTGTGTAATTTTGTAAAGAATCTCTGCTTATAAATAAACACCTGAAGGAATATCAAAATCTAAATAATATAAAATCCAAAGTTCATATGATTTTTTTTGACTAGCTGTGAAATCTGAGATACTTCATAATACATTTTTAGTATTTAGCATGGCTAATGTTCTTCTTTTCTTACATTCTATAACTGTAACTTGCATTCACCTACCACATATTCCCATCAGAATTATATTGGAAGAACACTCTGGTAGTATCTCTTTTCTAAGAAAATTCCTGTGGATTAAAATTTGGCTCACATAGGAACTAAGAAATCAGCCCTTCCAATAAAACGTGGGTGGAGTACATTTTCCCAAACATTTTTGACATTTTTTTTCAAGACAGGGAATAACTTGAATGGAGAGAAAATTAAAGATTATCTCCTTTGGAAACAACATATATAGACAGAGGAGTTTGCCAATTGTCTAAATATTTTTACCATGATGTCTTGGTAATCTCTGTAATTTCTAACAAATGTAAAATGTTTTCATGCAATTAATGTTTAAGAGGATCATAAGCAGCTATCTGATCCTTTCTGTCAATTCCAGTCACAGCATCCATCTGAATCCAGGCACCTTTCTAAAACTCAGTGTTGATCACAACACCTTTCCTTACAAACACCTTTGCTGGTTATTCCAATGACTACAGAAATAAAGCTCAACCTCACTACATGGCTTGCAAGACCTTTCATTATAGATCTTACCTCTTCTTGAGATTTTATTATTTCCAAGTCCTTCCATGTATCTTACATTTCAGTCACACTGTATAACTTACCACTCTCCAAACACACCTTGCCTTTCTAAATGTCCATGGTTTTGCCTTCTTCTGCCTTGCACCTAGATTCCCTTCCTTCTTAATCATCTTGGCCTCAGGCAATTTTATTCATCCTTCATATGTAATGATGGACTGGCTAATTGGGACTCAACTGTGCAGGGCTCTAAATTACAGACCAACACAGTTGAACTTTATCCCAAAGCAGTGAGACTATGGGATTCTCAGTGGATGGATGGTACACACAAAGGTGTGGTTAGGGAACAAATTAAAAGTCCCAAGGACCAAGAAATGTTGATAGTAACACAAATGTATATCCAGTTATAAGGAAAAGTCATTACTTCCAGGTTTCCTAGAGATGGATCCCAGATATTCTTATATTCTCCTAGTTGGATATTTACTGCTGTTAATGGGGTGTTCTTCTTGCCACATATCTGGCCAGCTGTAAATTTCTATTGGACACACCAATATGGACAAACAAATTGAGCTGTCCCTTATATCATCAGACTTCCTTGATGGCTCAGATGGTAAAGAATCCACCTGCAGTGCAGGTTTGATCCCTGGGTTGGGAAGATTCCCTGGAGAAGGGAATGGTTACCCACTCCAGTCTTCTTGGCTGGAGAATCCCAAGAAGAGAGGAGCCTGGTGGGTTACAGTCCACAGGGTCACAAAGAGCTGGACACTACTACCCACTCCAGGATTCTTGCCTGAAGAATTCCATGGACAGAGGAACCTGGTGGACTACAGATCATGCGGCTGAAAAGAGTCAGACATGACTGAGTGACTAACACTTTCACTTACATCATCAGGTCCTTCTTGGGTCAGTTTTGATTTCTCAGGTTGCTACAATTTGGACATCCACCAAGATTTCCCATTAAACATCTGCAACCTACCTTCCCACTGAAAACAAAAATCAGAGGATGGTAGGTTGACTCAATGCCATGGCAATTTTTAAAAATGAAGCAATCTTTCTAGTTTGTCTATGTCATCTTGACTTAGAGTTTCTATAATTGGCAAAATAGGAGAGTTGAAAGTTAAAAATAACATCAGCTTAAACTAAATGGAAGCTAGTAATTTCCAACTGACAACATAATCAAAAACTGCTTACTGAGAAAGATATGAAATGGCTACATGTATTTTAAATGGATACAAATATCCAATGATTTGTAAAAGAAAAATTAAAACTTTTCAGTTAAGAGAAGTGCTTTCAAGAGATGCAAGTTGCTTTAGAGTTCAAGTAAATGTCTCCCAAAATAAATTCATCCTAAATGGAGGTATTTTGCTCACACCATGTGGTTTGTAATTACTGCAGAATTTCCCATTGCCCTTCCCGGTTTGTCTTCTCTTCTCACAGATCAGAGCAACTTGTCATCAGAGGAAAGATGTTTATCTTCTCATGCAAGTGCCAAGAACTTTCTTCTTGTCATTTTGCTTCAATTACCTCCACCTGGGGACAAAATTCTTTTACTTCTTTGTTAGTTTCCTGGGGCTGTTAAATGCAACTTGTAAAAAAAGTTAAGAAAAAAATTAAAACAACATTGAAATTTAGTCAAACAGGTGTACAGTTATTGGCTTCCACTGCCCACGTAATGCCCCAAAGAATGGGTGCTTCCATTGAATCTAGTTGGATATTTATGATCTGGCTTGTGTATATGTGGACCCTGCATGAGACTTTCTAAGACTGTGGTTTTCTAAGTGGCTTCACTTAAACAATACTTCACCATCACTCCTCCCTAGCTACCCCAAAGATTAGCAGGTGTTCCTGTATATTTAGTTTTTTATTTTTGAAGAACCTCATTTACATTTTGTTTTTAAATGTTATAATTGCATGTTATTCTGTGATGGAAAGACACCCTGACATTTTCAGTAAGTCACATGTGCACCTGGGAGTAGTATGTCATGCAATAGCCTCCTAGAAGATTCCCAGTGGAGACCTTGGCTCTGCAGAGAGATATAGGTGACAGCCCAGTACAGGTCGATGCCACAAGACTTCCTGCTTTTGACCCTGCTAGGGTTTGCTTGAGACTTCCTCTGGTTAAAAACCAACTTCCTGCAGACATTCCAAGGAGATTTCAATGGGTTAACATCCACTGTTTGAAAGGAGAGGGCAAGAAATGAGGTCAAAGCAGAAGGAAGGCTTATCTTTGAGAACATGGTTTGACAGTTGGCAGGCAGCCTCCTACTGCAGAGGGAGTTGCAACCCAGTCTTTGCTTTGTATGAGGGAGTCAGGGCCAAGGTTTGTCAGAACAAAGCTACACAATATCCTAATGCCAAATGGGCAGAATCTCTGGCCTCTTGAAAATGAAATCATTGGAAATTCATTGGAGAAAGCATGACAGCTCTTAAGCTGTCTGTGGCTAAGCCAGCACAGATGTCTGATTGCCACTTTATCTCTGTAAGGCATGGCCAGGAGCCCGCTGCTGCACATTTCAAAATCTTTTCAGATTTCTCTCCTTGAACAAAGTCTAAAATCTTCAATTTCCTTTTTTAAGCTTTCCTCAGTTTTGTTCTAGGTACTTTTCCACTCTCAAGTCACAATATTCCAAATGCGCCAGACACCCTGGCAGCTAATGGGCCTTTTTCAAGCAGCAACCTCTGCCTGGAATGCACTTCCCTCCCTGCAGAGAACCTCCAGGGGAAGAGCTACATCTCCTTCAAGGTCCCGTTCAATGCCAGGTTTTCCTTTCTTGTAATTAGCGTCTTCCTCTCCCTCTGAATTCTGTTATAGCATTTCTAACATCGTTGACTTCCAGGGACAATTAAATTTCAGATTTTACATTAAATAAACCTGGGTGAGCAAGATACTAACCTTTCCCAAACTTCAATTTTCTCCTTTGATAAATGGGAATTATTCTAAAATAGAGACATTAGGATTAAATTTGAAAATATCAGGAAGAAAATTTTTAGTACCTGGCATGTACAAGCTTGCTATCATATTTTGTTTCTCTCAATAAGGACACATGCTACTTGATGTAGATTCTTGAAAGTAATGTGATTTCCACCTGGTAGGTGCTAAATAGCTTTCTATTGAATTAATACATTTATTGAGCACATTCATAGTGTGAAGCCAGGAAAATCACACCAAACAAGGCAAATATGTTAGGTCTCTGTGCAGAGTCACTTCTTAAATTTGGTTTGGTTCAAGGCCAACATTGTAGGCCTCCAGGCAGAGTTTCTGAGTGAGTGAACCAATTCTGCTTCTCCCCTTGTCTGGAAAGTAGGCAAACACTATCTTGCCTTCTCTCACAAACAAGAAAAAATGATATTAACAAATCCCAAATAGGCCCCCTAAAGATAACTATACTATTTTCCCCAAAATTGAATAGGAAAAATGGTAAAGAGATGATCTGTAGCAACGGTTCTCAAACTTTTAGCACTGGGATTTCTTTATTTATAATTTACTTAAAATTATTGATACTCTCTAAAGAATTTTGTTCATGTAGTTCATATGTAAGTATATCTTATTTTTTTTTCCATTTATTTTTATTAGTTGGAGGCTAATTACTTTACAATATTGTAGTGGGTTTTGTCATACATTGACATGAATCAGCCATGGATTTACATGTATTCCCCATCCTGATCCCCCCTCCCACTTCCCTCTCCACCCGATTCCTCTGGGCCTTCCCAGTGCACCAGGCCTGAGCACTTGTCTCATGCATCCAACCTGGGCTGGTGATCTGTTTCACCCTAGATATGTTTTGATGGTGTTCTCTCGAAATATCCCACCCTCGCCTTCTCCCACAAAGTCCAAAAGTCTGTTCTGTACATCTGTGTCTCTTTTTCTGTTTTGCATATAGGGTTATCATTACCATCTTTCTAAATTCCATATATATGCGTTAGTATACTGTATTGGTCTTTATCTTTCTGGCTTACTTCCCTCTGTATAATGGGCTCCAGTTTCATCCATCTCATTAGAACTGATTCAAATGAATTCTTTTTAATGGCTGAGTAATATTCCATCGTGTATATATACCACAGCTTCCTTATCCATTCGTCTGCTGATGGGCGTCTAGGTTGCTTCCATGTCCTGGCTATTATAAACAGTGCTGTGATGGACATTGGGGTTCACGTGTCTCTTTCAGATCTGGTTTCCTCAGTGTGTATGCCCAGAAGTGGGATTGCTGGGTCGTGTGGCAGTTCTATTTCCAGTTTTTTAAGTAATCTCCATACTCTTCTCCATAGTGGCTGCACTAGTTTGCATTCCCACCAACAGTGTAAGAGGGCTCCCTTTTCTCCACACCCTTTCCAGCATTTATTGCTTGTAGACTTTTGGATAGCAGCCATCCTGACTGGTGTGTAATGGTACCTCATTGTAAGTATATCTTATTATATTAGAAATTAAAACAGAATTTTAAAATATTTATTAACATTTAAAAAATTATAACATGCTACATGTTAACACAAATAAGATGTATTATGAAAATAACTACATTTTCTAAAATAGACCAACAAATTAGTGAGAAAAGCAGTTTTTTGTTGTTGTTCACTTTTACAAATCCTTTTAATGTCTGGTTTCATAGAAAAGAACTGGATTTCTATACCTGGTTCTGCATTCAATTGGTTATGATGTGTTAATATGAATAAAATTGACATCACACAGATATGTGATGGGAAAAGGGAGGACTTCACAAAGGGTAAATCTTACAATTTGGTTGCAGTGTGGAATGTGAACCATGTCAGTGAAACTCCCATACCTTGTTATGTTAATATCCTTTGGTAGGTCTTGCATTTTATTTTTTTTATTTTTTTTTTTTTGGTCTTGCATTTTAAATGGACTTTTACCACCCATGTTTTTTTTTTTTTTTAACATCACATGTTGATCATTCACAAAATATTACTTCACTGTGTTATAAGACCTCCAAAACATAAAACATTTCACAATACAATATTTATTGAGAAATATATTTATTGACATCATAGCTAACCTCATCAGAAAAGTCTTTAAATGTTGGGAAGATATTGACCTTGTGGTAAAAGAAATCAGCTTCTAATTTTTGCTTGAAGGTTAAAAATTTTATCATTGGTAATGTATGCCATCCATTGTGTTCCTTGAAATGACAGATTCACTTGGCTCATTTTGAGAAAATACCCAAGTTTGAATAATGATAGTTTGTCCATCAGTTGTTCTTCTAAGTGGAAATGGTATTTCATGAAAAAGAGGCCAATTTTGCTCACTATGCAAAGAATTACACAAGTACTTTGTCTTGAGATAATTAATGTACTCTGGTGTGCATCAGAATTCCTTTATATATACTTCCCATTTCACAGCAAAAAGTGCTAGTCACTCAGTCATGTCCTACTCTTTCTGACACCATGGACTGTAGCCTGCCAGGATCCTCTGTTCATGGAATTCTCCAGGCAAGTATACTGAAGTGGGTTGCCATTCTCTTCTCCAGGGGAATCTTCCCAATGCAGGGATTGAACCTGGGTCTCCTACATTGCAGGAAGACTACCTTCTGAGCCACCAGGGAAGCCCATTTCACAACACAGAATAATAAAAAGATGAGTAATCAAGGGTTAAATTATTTTTATTAATTTATTAAAATTATTTTTAAATTAATTATTATTTTATAAATCACAATTTTATTCTAAAATAATTAGTTGATTTATTAATGATATATTGGTGTTGCTGGTTTAGTCATTAAGTTGTATCTGGCTCTTGCGACCCCATGGGCTCTGGTCCACCAGGTTCCTCTCTCCATGGGACTTCCAACGCAAGAATACTAGAGCAGGTAGCCATTTCCTTTTCCAGGGAATCTTCCTTACCCAGAGATGGAACCCATATCTCCTGCACTGGCAGGTGGATTCTTTACCTCTGAGCCAGCAAGGAAATGTGCCATCTGATACCTCTGTCTAAATTTGGTCACTCTGAAAGCGACAAGAGCTGAGAATCAGAATGCATACTTCATCCTGAAGCAACATCATTAAAACTTTTAAATACATTCCAGAAGTTTGAGTCTATCAGCTCCTTTTCAATCCAAATATCAAAAACAATTACATTACAATATTTAGCTTACTAGCTCAATGAATAAAATCTCTTTTTACTTTCTTACTAGTTTGTTGTTTGCAATATATACTTTATGAAGAAACACTGAGCTTGTTTGAGCCAGTGATAAAATCTAATCTTGTGAAAGTGTTGAGAACAACAAGAAACCAAACCCTGCTCTCTGTTCAAAAAGGCAAAGACACTCAGAAGGTGGTTTTCCTGGGCAATATTTTAACCCTTGAGAACTGACCATCAGTGCCTTTGGGACTCAGGTTCATATGACTTATCAGTATCTTGGAGAAGTAGGTTCAGTAATGCAGAAGGCAACTTGCTCCCAATAGGCTAGGATTAAATAGATTCCAAACTCATATTTACTTGAAACATTGGGAGGGATCTTGAAGAAATCATACAAGATGAAATTGTGAATGAATGAATAAATAAATTCATCCTGACCCACATTTCATCCTGAACGTACTCAATTTATCTATTCAAGAGGAGTCTAGGTCATCAGACCTAATCATTTTGTTTTAAATTAAAAAGAGATATACTGCTGACTAATAGGAAGCAGTACAGTTTCTTCTCTTTATGTAGGCCACATAATATTTGCTGTATCTTTTAGCCTTGAGCAGCCAGAATCTTTCCTTTACAGTGGAAGCATCTGAGTCAGGAGACATGGATTCTTTTCTTGACTTTAAACATTGTTGGGTGTGACCTGGGGCAAGTTGCTCTGTCCTTTAGAGTGTGAAATGATCACCAGATTTATTTAGCAACTCTAATTCATAGATATAGCTTTACAGTCTCATTGTCATGGACTTTAAAGAATCAGAGTACATCTGAGTAAAATAGAGCGTTCTTAAATCTAGGTAAATAAAAATGCCTCGAACATACCCCCACTCACTTCTGATTCCAAGGTCAATGTGAATTCTTTGGAGACCAGGTTCTCCTGGAACCTCTATCTTTTAGGCTCTTTGCTCACTTACATACTAATACCGTCCCTCACATTACCAACTGATGGGGATCTATGCTTTACATACTAAACACACACACACGCACACATGCTCACAAACACACACACACACACCATGCCTAACATCCTATTATATATTTGAGTACTTATTAAAAGTTAGTAACGATAAAGGCAGTGCCAGGGACAGACATTGCACACATTTTGTTGGTTCCTCTCTTAAAGAGACCTAGGTTATTATTCTGGCCTATCACGTATTAGTTGTATAATCTTGGACAATTTGCTTTATCTCTCTGAGCCTTCATCTCTCACTTAAAAGACATATCTCCTGATAGAGGAGCTAAGATGGAGGAATAGGACGGAGAGACCACTTTCTCCCCCACAAATTCATCGAAAGAACATTTGAACGCTGAGTAAACTCCACAAAACAACTTCTGAACACTGGCAGAGGACATCAGGCACCCAGAAAAGCAGCCCATTGTCTTCAAAAGGAGGTAGGACAAAATATAAAAGACAAAAAGATAGACAAAAGAGTTAGGGATGGAGATCTGTCCCGGGAAGGGAGTCTTAATAGAGGAAGTTTCCAAACACCAGGAAACCCTCTCACTGGAGGGTCTGGGGGAAGTTTTTGAATTTCAGAGGGCAACCTAACCAGGAGGGAAGATAAGTAAAACCCACAGATTAAGATTACATGCCTAAAGGCAACTCCCAGAAGAAAAGTACCCCAGATGCTCGCATCCGCCACCAGCAAGTGGGGGCTGGAACGGAGAGGAGCAGGTGGCATTGCTTAGGGTAAGGACAGGGCCTGAATGCTCTGAGGGCAATCAGAGGGAGCTAACGTGAGATAGCAACTTAAACTGTGGGATAGCAAGAGAGAGAGAAAAAATTAACCTGCAAAAAGCCCTAACCTAAGGCACTGCTGGCCCGTTCACAGAACAAAGGAAGTACTGAGCAATTCCAGAGAAGAGCTAGCTGGCTGCAGACCAGTCCATCCCCCACTGGAGGCAGGAGGCAGGGGGGAGGCGGGCCCCAGTCAGAGCCAGAAAGGGGCAAACTTGGCCTCAGGGACGGCATCCCCTACCAAACTGCAAACAGGCTTCCAGTCTCTAACCAAAGACTTCCTGAGATTCTGGATGGTTGACATCCTCCGGGAGGGTCGCGGCCAGAGATCAGCTCCGCAGAGGAGACACAAGGCATACCAGACCGGGCGCGCCCGGAAACTGAGGCTGAGACGGGGAGGGGAGAGGTCGCGCTGCACCTGAAGGGAGTGCGCTCGTCAAGCTCCTGGCTGCCTGAGCTGCTCGGACTGGGGAAGGCACAAAACGCAGGCCCAACCGGGTCTGTACCTTTGTGGAATACCCGAGAACCTGAACCTGAACGACTTAGGCCTGGGAAGTGCACGTAACTCAGGGCCCGCTTCCTGGAGAGCAGCCTGGAGCCTGAGCAGTGTAGACGGGGGAAGCACACACGCCGTGAGCGGGTGCAAACCCAGGTGGCTGGAACACTGCGAGTGCTCCCCACACAGGCCAGTGACATTTGTCTGCAGCGCCCCTCCCTCCCCACAGCACAACTGAACAAGAGAACCTAAACAAGAGATCACCTCTGCCCGCTTGTGTCAGGGTGGAAATTAGACACTGAAGAGACCTGCAAACAGAAGCCAAATAGACAAAGGGAACTGCTTTAGAAGTGACAGGAGAAACAGATTAAAATCCCTATAGTTAACACCAATTACACCGGAAGGGGCCTATAGATATTGAGAAGTATAAGCTGCAAAAAGGAACTATCTGAAACTGAATTGAACCCACACTGCCCACAACAGCTCCAGAGAAATTCCCAGATATATTCTTACTATTTTTTTTTTTATTAAAAATTTTTTCTTCTTTTTTTTAAAATCCTCTATTACTCCTTTAATTTTCATTTTTATAACCCACTATTATCTTGCAAAAAAAAAAAGGACCCTATTTTTAAAGCGAACTTCATATATATTTCTTATACTTTCTGTGTTTTTGTTTTTTTAATATTGTATTTTTAAGAGTCTAACCTCTACTCTAGATTTTTAATCTTTGTTTTTAGTATTTGATATCAATTTTGTACATTCAAGAATCCAATCTTCAGTACCCATTTTTACTCAGGAGTGTGATTACTGGCTTGATTATTCTCTCCGCCTTTTGACTCTCCTTTTTCTCCCCCAGGTCACCTCTATTCCCTCCCTCCCCCTTCTCTTCTCAATCCAATTCTGTGAATCTCTGTGGGTGTTCTGGGCTGTGGAGAACACTTAGGGAACAGAGTACAACCTAGATCTGTCTCTCTCATCTTCATTCCCCACCCTTTTCTCCTCCTGCTCACCTCTATCTCCTTCTTCCCTCTCCTCTTCTTCATGTAACTCTGTGAACCTCTCTGGGTGTCCCTCACTGTGGAGAATCTTTTCACCATTAACCTAGAAGTTTTATTATCAGTGCTGTATGGATGGAGAAGTATTGAGGCTACTGGAAGAATAAGACTGAAAACCAGAGGCAGGAGGCTTAAGCCCCAAACCTGAGAACACCAGAGAACTCCTGACTCCAGGGAACATTAATTAATAAGAGATCATCCAAAAGCCTCCATACCTATACTGAAACCAACCACCACCCAAGAGCCAATAATTTCCAGAGCAAGACATACCACGCAAATTCTCCAGCAATGCAGGAACATAGCCCTGAGCATCAACATACAGGCTGCCCAAAGTCACAGCAAACCCATAGACATCCCAAAACTCACTACTGGACATTCCATTGCACTCCAGAGAGAAGAAATTCAGCTCCAGCCACCAGAACACCAATGCGAGCTTCCCTAACCAGGAAACCTTGACAAGCCAATCATCCAACCCCATCCACTGGGAGGAACCTCCACAATAAAGAGGAACCACAAACTACCAGAATGCAGAAAGGTCACCCCAAACACAGCAATCTAAATAAGATGAAAAGGCAGAGAAATACTCAGCAGGTAAAGGAACATGAAAAATGCCCACCAAGCCAAACAAAAGAGGAGGAGATAGGGAATATACCTGAAAAAGAATTTAGAATAATGATAATAAAAATGATCCAAAATCTTGAAAACAAAATGGAGTTACAGATAAATAACCTGTAGACAAGGATTGAGAAGATGCAAGAAATGTTTAACAAGGACCTAGAAGAAATAAAAAAGAGTCAATTAATAATGAATAATGCAATAAATGAGATAAAAAACACTGGAGGGAACCAACAGTAGAGTAATGGAGACAGAAGATAGGATAAGTGAGGTGGAAGATAGAATGGTGGAAATAAATGAAGCAGAGAGGAAAAAAGAAAAAAGAATCCAAATAAATGAGGACAACCTCAGGGGCCTCTGGGACAATGTGAAACATCCTGACATTCGAATCACAGGAGTCCCAGAAGAGAAGACAAAAAGGAAGGCCATAAGAAAATACTCGAGGAGATAATAGTTGAAAACTTCCCTAAAATGGGGAAGGAAATATTCACACAAGTCCAAGAAACCCAGAGAGTCCCAAACAGGATAAACCCAAGGCTAAACACCCCAAGACACATATTAATCAAATTAACAAAGATCAAACACAAAGAACAAATATTAAAAACAGCAAGGGAAAAACAACAAATAACACACAAGGGGATTCCCATAAGGATAACAGCTGATCTTTCAATAGAAACTCTTCAGGTCAGAAGGGAATGGCAGGACATACTTAAAGAAATTACAACATATTAAGGCTAAATAACATGCTTCTGAATAACCAACAAATTGTAGAAGAAATCAAAAAAGAAATCAAAATATGAACAGAAATGAATGAAAATGAAAACACAACAACCCAAAACCTATTGGACAGTGTAAAAGCAGTGATAAGGGGAAGGTTCATAGCAATACATATGTACCTCAAGAAACAAGAAAAAGATCAAATAAATAACCTAACTCCACACCTAAAGCAACTAGAGAAGGAAGAAATGAAGAACCCCAGGATTAGTAGAAGGAAATAAATCTTAAAAATCAGGGCAGAAATAAATGCAAAAGAAACAAAAGAGACCATAGCAAAAATCAACAAAGCTAAAAGCTGGTTTTTTGAAAAGATAAATAAAACTGACAAACTGTTAGCCAGACTCATCAAGAAACAAAGGGAGAAGAATCAAATCAACAAAATTAGAAATGAAAAGGGAGAGATCACAACAGACAACACTGAAATACAAAGGATCATAAGAGACTACTACCAGTAGCTCTATGCCAATAAAATGGGCAACTTGGAAGAAATGGACAAATTCTTAGAAAAGTATAACTTTCCAAAACGGAACCAGGAAGAAATAGATCTTAACAGACCCATCAAAAGCACAGAAATCGAAACTGTAATCAGAAATCTTCCAGCAAACAAAAGCCCAGGACCAGATGGCTTCACAGCTGAATTCTA
Organism: Dama dama; assembly: GCF_033118175.1. Taxonomy (NCBI): domain Eukaryota; kingdom Metazoa; phylum Chordata; class Mammalia; order Artiodactyla; family Cervidae; genus Dama; species Dama dama. The sequence goes on from NC_083681.1 coordinate 22,268,308, forward strand.
CCAAAAATTTAGAGAAGAACTAACACCTATCTTACTTAAACTCTTCCAGAAAATTGCAGAAGAAAGTAAACTTCCAAACTCATTCTATGAGGCCACCATCACCCTAATACCAAAACCAGACAAAGATGCCACAAAAAAAGAAAACTACAGGCCAATATCACTGATGAACATAGATGCAAAAATCCTTAACAAAATTCTAGCAAACAGAATCCAACAACATATCAAAAAGATCATACATCATGACTAAGTGGGCTTTATCCCAGGAATGCAAGGATTCTTTAATATCTGCAAATCAATCAATGTAATACACCACATTAATAAATTGAAAGATAAAACCATATGATTATCTCAATAGATGCAGAAAAAGCCTTTGACAAAATTTAACATCCGTTTATAATAAAAACCCTCCAGAAAGCAGGAATAGAAGGAACATACCTCAACATAATAAAAGCTATATATGACAAACCCATAACAAACATTATCCTCAATGGTGAAAAATTGAAAGCATTTCCCCTAAAGTCAGGAACAAGACAAAGGTGCCCACTTGTCTACTATACTATTCAGCATAGTAGTTTTGGAAGTTTTGGCCATAGCAATCAGAGAAGAAAACGAAATAAAAGGATTCCAGATAGGAAAAGAAGTAAAACTCTCACTGTTTGCAGATGACATGATCCTCTACGTAGAAAACCCTAAAGACTGCACAAGAAAATTACTAGAGCTAATCAGTGAATATAGTAAAGTTGCAAGATATAAATTTAACACACAGAAATCTGTTGCATTCCCATACACTAACAATGAGAAAACAGAAAGAGAAATTAAGGAAACAATACCATTCACCATTGCAACGAAAAGAATAAAATACTTAGAAATATATATACCTAAAGAAACAAAAGACCTATATATAGAAAATTATAAAACACTGATGAAGGAAATCAAAGAGGACACAAATAGATGGAGAAATATATCGTGTTCATGGATCGGAAGAATCAATATAGTTAAAATGAGTATACTACACAAAGCAATCTATAGATTCAATGCAATCCCTATCAAGCTACCAATGGTATTTTTCACAGAACTAGAACAAATAATTTCACAATTTGTATGGAAATACAGAAAATGAATAGCCAAAGCAATCTTAAGAAAGCAGAATGGAACAGAGGAATCAACCTGCCTGACTTCAGTCTCTACTACAGAGCCACAGTCATCAAGACAGTATGGTACTGGCACAAAGACAGAAACCTAGATCAATGGAACAAAACAGAAAGCCCAGAGATAAACCCATGCACCTACAGACACCTTATCTCTGACAAAGGAGGCAAGAATACGTAATGGAGAAAAGACTATCTCTTTAACAAGTGGTGCTGGGAAAACTGGTCAACCACTTGTAGAAGAATGAAACTAGAACACTTTCTAACACCATACACAAAAATAAACTCAAACTGGATTAAAGATCTAAAAGTAAGACCAGAAACTATAAAACTCCTAGAGGAAAACATAAGCAAAACACTCTCTGACATAATTCACAGCAGGATCCTCTATGACCCACCTCCCAGAATATTGGAAATAAAAGCAAAAATAAACAAATGGTATCTAAACTTAAAAGCTTTTGCACAGCAAAGGAAACTATAAGCAAGGGGAAGGCAGCCTTCAGAATGGGAGAAAATAATAGCAAACAAAGTAACTTATGAAGAATTAATCTCAAAAATACATTAGCAACTCCTGAAGCTCAATTCCAGAAAAATAAACGACCCAATCAAAAATGGGCCAAAGAACCAGACAAACATTTCTCCAAAGAAGACATACAGATGGCTAACAAACACATGAAAAGATGCTCAACATCACTCATTATCAGAGAAATGCAAATCAAAACCACAATGAGGTGCAATTACACGCCAGTCAGGATGGCTGCTATCCAAAAGTCTACAAGCAATAAATGCTGGAGAGGGTGTGGAGAAAAGGGAACCCTCTTACACTGTTGGTGGGAATGCAAACTAGTACCGCTACTATGGAGAACAGTGTGGAGATTCCTTAAAAAACTGGAAATAGAACTGCCATATGACCCAGCAATACCACTTCTGGGCATACACACAGAGGAAACCAGATCTGAAAGAGACACATGCACCCAAGTGTTCATCACAGCACTGTTTATAATAGCCAGGACATGGAAGCAACCTAGATGACCATCAGCAGACAAACGGATAAGAAAGCTGTGGTACATATACACAATGGAATATTACTCAGCCATTAAAAAGAATACATTTGAATCAGTGCTAATGAGTTGGACGAAACTGGAGCCCATTATACAGAGTGAAGTAAGCCAGAAAAAAAAACACCAATACAGTATATTAACACATATATGTGGAATTTAGAAAGATGGTAACAATAACCCTATATGCAAGACAGACAAAAAGACACAGATGTATGGAACAGACTTTTGGACTCTGTGGGAGAAGGTGAGGGTGGGATGATCTGAGAGAACAGCATCAAAACATGTATATTATCAAGTGTGAAACAGATCACCAGTCCAGGTTTGATACATGAGACAAGTGCTCAGGGCTGGTGCACTGGGATGACCTAGAGGGATGAGATGAGGAGGGAGATGGAAGGGGCATACAGAATGGGGAACACATGTAAGTCCATGGTTGATTCGTATCAATGTATGGCAAAAACCACTACAATATTGCAAAGTAATTAGCCTCCAACTAATATAAATAAATGGAAAAAAAAAAAAAAAAAAAGACATACCTCCTGGATAGAACTGTTGTAAGAATAAACGAGATAATGCATGTGCAAGTTATGTTAATGAAAGGCTTATAACCTTCCGAATGGGTATGAATAAAAATAAAAACCCTCTAAAAATGGGTATGAATAAAACAGAATATTGGGACTTCCACATTGGGAATATGGTGTCAATTTAATAGTCTTCTCTTTAAATACAACTATAAACCTTGGACATTATAAAATAAGCATAATAAGACTCTGACTGGTAAGGGGAAGAAGGTTGATCAACTAGAAATCTTGTGATATGGAGGAAGACACAATGGTGAGCTCCCTAGACTTTATTTTGCCTCATTATGTTCCAGAATTGGAGTTGCAGAAACTGGAAAATGGGAAATAGCAGTGGGCAAAGACAATAAACCTCAACAATAGCTTGGTTCTTGTAGTCAAATAACCAGGAAAAAGACAGCTGAATCTCATACTAGTCTTATTACAGACCATGGAATTGTCCAGGTTTTAATCACTTACACCAAGAATATTTCAAACTAATGAGTAAAGACAATAAATGTCAACACTGAGATTCCAGAGAATTCAGATCTATGTGGAAAAGAGCTTAAAGCAGCTACTATAAAAATGATTCTATGAGAAATTTTGAACACTGTTGAAAAAAAATGAGAAAAGTAGGAAGCTTCAGCAAATAAGTTGAAAGTCTCATCAAGGTAATAAAATATATAAAGAATATATAAATAAGAATAAAAATACAAAGAATGGAAAATACAATAACTGTGGTAAATTGTTGAGTGGATGCATTCAATATTAGAAAGGAGGAGACAGAGAAAAGAAATCAGTGACCTAGAAGATAGAAGAGTAAAAATTTTCCAATCAGAACAACAGAAAGAAAGTAGATTGGAAAAAAAAAAACAGAGCTTTAGGGACTTGTGGGGCTATAACAAAAGATATAACATTCATTACTGAAGCCCCTGAAAGGGTGGAGAAAGGAGGTATGGCTGAAAAACTACCCAAAGAAATAGTGACTGAAATATCCACAAATTTGGCAACAGACATACATGTACAAATTCAAGAAGCTGAGCAAACCTCAAATATGATAAACCTAAAAAATCCCATACCAAGATGCATAATTAAACTTTCAAAAATTAAGAAAAAAAGCATTCAGAAAAAAACCAAATCTATACAGGAAAGACAATTTGAATGCCAGTGGATTTTTTCATCAGACACCATGGAGGCCAGAAGGAAGTGACAGAATATTTTTTTCAAGCTCTGAATAAAAAGTCTGTCAACTCAGAATTCAGTGTTCACCAAAAATATTCTTCAAGAATGAAGGGGAAATCTAGATATTCTCAGATGAAAGAAATAAAAGAGAGCATTTTCCCAGCAAATACATCCTAAAATATATATATTTGTCTATAAGAAATTCTCTAAACAGAAAGGAAACAATAAAAGAAATAACTTTGGAATACCATGAAGGAAGAAAAACCACAGTGAAATAAAATATAAGTAAATACAATAGGCTCTCCATCACTTCTTGAGTTTTATATTATGTATGGTGATGGAAACAAACATTGTAACAGTATCAGATGTGGCTATAAATATGAAAGACAATTATAAGTTAGGAAGGATAAAGGGTCCTAAAGAAAGGAAAGTTTCCTGCTTTACATTCAAAGTGGTAAAATGACAACACAGTATACTCTCATAAGCTATGTATATTAATGTAATAAATGTACCAACCTCTAAAAAGCTATACATAAATATATAATAAAATATTATATATAAATGAAAATGAAATTCATAAAAAATTCAAGAAATCCATAGGAAGGCAGAAAAAAGAAAACAATTTTTAAAAGATAGAACACAAAACATAAAATAACAATGGCAGATTTAATCCCAATATACTGATAATTACATTAAATGCAAATAGTCTACCAATCTACCTAGAAGGCACAGCAATCTGAAATGCATGTGTACTAGCCAACAGAGTTGTGAGATATGTGAACCAAAATTAATAGAACTAGAAAAATTGCCAAATCTATGATTGCAGTTGAAAATTTCATCTCTCTTCTGTCAAAGATTGATAGAACAAATGGGATGGAAAATTTAAAAAGATATAGAAGAACTTAACATCATCAATCAATAGAATCTAACTGATGACATAACCAGAATGCTCCATCCAACAATAGCAGAATACAAATTTTTTTCAAGATTTTTGAAACCAGCAGTACATAAACCATGCCTGAAGCATAAAGCAAATATCAACAAATAGAAGAGAATTAAAATCAGAGTATTCTTTCTCCACAAAAGGAACAAACTGGAAATCAATAATAGAAAGGACACATGAAAATATCTAAACATTTGGAAACTAAACAACACATTTCTAAATGATGCATAAATCAAAAGGTGTCAAGAGAAATAAGAAAATAAATAAAAATTAAATTATATTGAAATTTGTAGGAAACATATACATCTATACTAATGAGAAAATGTATAGCACTAAAAATGCATATAAAGAGAAAAAGGCTCAAATTAATGATTTAAACTCCCACCTCAAAACCTAGAACAAAAAGAAAAGCAAAGTAAATTCAATGTTTATAAACAGAGGAAATAATAAAGAGCAGAAATCAATGGAATTGAAAACATAAACAGTGAAGAAAATCAGTGGAAAAAATAGTGCTAGTCCTTTGAAAGTATCAATTAAGTTGACAAACCTTTAGCAAGACTATCAGACAAAGAATGAAAGCAAAAAGTACACATATTACTGCTAGGAGGAATGAAACAAAGAGTATCACTACAGACTCTGGAGTCTTCAAAGAGATAATAAAGGAATATTATGAACAACTTAAATTTGACAACTTAGATGAAATGGACTAACACCTTAAAAAGTGCAAACTAACATTATTCACCCAATATGAAACAGATCATTTGAATAACATTGTTACTCTTAAGGAAATTGAAATTATAACTTTAAAATTTTCAAGGAAGAATTAGCATCAATTTACAAAATCTCTAACAGAAAATAGAAGAGGAAACATTTTTCAATACATTTTATGAAATTAGCTTTATCCTAATACCAAAACCAAGCATAAGTAGTATGTATATGATCTTCACTGGTAGCTCAGATGGGAAAGAATCCTCCTGCAATGCAGGAGACATGGGTTCCATTCTGGGGTCAGGAAGATCTGGGGTCAGGAAGATCCGCTGGAGGAGGAAATGGCAGCCCACTCCAGTATTTTTTCCTGGAGAATTCCATGGGCCAAGGAGCCTGGTGGGCTATATAGTCCATGCGGTCACAAGGAGTCAGACATGACTGAGTCACTAACACACGCTACATAATCTCTAACAGAAAATAGAAGAGGCAACATTTTCCAATTCATTTTAAGAAACCAGCCTTACCCTAATATGAAAACCAAAACATAAACAGTAGATATGAAAATAAAACTATAGACCAATATACCTCAGAAGCATAGACTAACATATATTTAATAAATTAGAAAAATTATTTTAGTGACGTTAATAAAAGAATAACAAAACAAGAAAATGAAATAAAAGGCATGTAGTTCAGAAATAAAGAAAGCAAATAAAACTGACCCTATTTGCAAATGACATGATTTTATATATGAAAACCCCAAGGATTCTACAAAAACAATCTAGAAGCAATAAAAAGTTCAGCAAAGTCATGGAAAAATGATGAATATACAAAAATCAAGGTGAAGGAAAAAACTGGAGAAAATCTTCAAGGTTTAGGACTAGGCAATGATTTAACTTAATATCAAAAGGATGACCTATAAAGAAAAAAATTGATAAACTGAAATTTATCAAAATTAAAACTCAGTGAAAGAACCTGTTAAGAAGATAAAAGACAAGCTAGAATGAGAGAAATTGAAGGCTTAAATTGAAGAAAGTAGGAAAAACCATCAGCCCATTTAGGTATGACCTAAATCAAATCCCTTATGATTATACAGTGGAAGTGACAAATCGATTCAAGGGATTAGATCTGATAGACAGAATGCCTGAAGAACTATGGATGGAGGTTCGTGACATTATACAGGAGGCAACGATCAGGACCATCCCCAAGAAAAGAAAGGCAAAATAGTTCTCTGAGGAGGCCATACAAATAGCTGTGAAAAGAGAAGTGAAAGGCAAAGGAGAAAACAAAAGATATACCCATTTGAATGCAGAGTTCCAAAGAATAGCAAGGAGAGATAAGAAGTCTTCCTCAGTGATCAATGCAAAGAAATAGAGGAAAATAGTAGAATGGGGAAAACTAGAGATCTCTTCAAGAAAATTAGAGATACCAAGGGAAAATTCCATGCAAAATGGGCACAGTAAAGGACAAAAATGGTATGCACCTAACAGAAGCAGAAGATATTAAGAAGAGGTGGCAAGAATACACAGAAGAACCATACAAAAAAGATCTTCACAACCCAGGTAATCACGATGGTGTGAACACCCCAGACATCCTGGAAAGCAAAGTCAAGTGAGCCTTAGGAAGCACCACTACAAACAAAGCTAGTGGAGGTGATGGAATTCCAGTTGAGCTATCTCAAATCCTAAAAGATGATGCTGTGAAAGTAATGCACTCAATAAGCCAGCAAATTTGGAAAACTCAGTGGTGGCCACAGGACTGGAAAAGGTCAGTTTTCATCCCAATCCCAAAGAAAGGCAATGCCAAAGAATGCTCAAACTATTGCACAATTGCACTCATCTCACACGCTAGCAAAGTAATGCTCAAAATTCTCCAAGCCAGGCTTCAACAGTACATGAACTGTGAACCTCCAGATGTTCAAGTTGGATTTAGAAAAGGCAAAGGAACCAGAGATCAAATTGCCAACATCCATTGGATCATGGGAAAAGCAAGAGAGTTCCAGAAAAGCATCTACTTCTGCTTTATTGATTATGCCAAAGACTTTGTGTGGAAAGGAGTATGTCAAGACTGTACACGGTCACCCTGCTTATTTAACTTATATGCAGAGTACATCATGAGAAAAGCTGGGCTGGATGAAGCACGAGCTGGAATCAAGATTGCCAGGAGAAATACCAATAACCACAGGTATGCAGATGACACCACCCTTATGGCAGAAATTTAAGAGGAAATGAAGAATCTCTTGATGAAAGTGAAAAGGGAGAGTGACAAGACAGGCTTGAAACTCAACAGTCAAAAAACTAAGATCATAGTATCCAGCCCCATCATTTCATGGCAAATAGATGGGGAAACAATGGAAACAGTGACAGACTGTGTTTGCTTTGGCTCCAAAGTCACTGCAGATGGTGACTGCAACCATGAAATTAAAAGATGCTTGCTCCTTGGAAGAAAAGCTATGAAAAACCTAGACAGCATAATAAAAAGCAGAGACATTACTTTCCCAACAAAGGTCTGTCTGGTTAAAGCTATAGTTTTTCCAATAGCCATGTATGGATGTGAGAGTTGGACTATAAAGAAAGCTGAGCTCCAAAGAATTGATGCTTTTGAACTGTGATGTTGGAGAAGACTCTTGAGAGTCCCTTGGACAGCAAGGAGATCCAACCAGTCCATCCTAAAGGAAATCTGTCTTGAATATACATTGGAAGGACTGATGCTGAAGCTGAAACTCCAATACTTTGGCCATCTGATGTGAAGAACTGACTCATTGGAAAAGACCCTGATGCTGGGAAAGATTAAAGGAAGGAGAAGGGAACAACAGAGGATGAAATGATTGGATGGAATCACTTACTCAGTGGACTTGAGTTTGAGCAAGCTCCAGAAGTTGGTGATGGACAGGGAAGCCTGGCGTGCTGCAGTCCATGTGATCACAAAGAGTGGGATGTGACTGACTGACTTAACTGAACTGAACTGGATGGTTAAAAGACATTTCACTGAAGAATATACACAAATGACAATTAAGTACATGAACAGATGTTCGACATTATTAGTCATTGGGAAAAGGCCAGACTTTTGGACTCTGTGGGAGAAGGCAAGGGTGGGATGATCTGAGAGAACAGCATTGAAACATGTATATTATTAAGAGTGAAACAGCTAGCCAGTCCAGGTTGGATGCATGAGACAAGTGCTCGGGGCTGGTGCACTGGGATGACCCAGAGGGAGGGGGTGGGAAGGGAAGTGGGAGGGGGGTTCAGGATGGGGAACACATGTAAATCCATGGCTGACTCATGTCAATGTATGACAAAAACCATTAAAATACTGTAAAATAATTAGCCTCCAACTAATAAAAATAAATGGGGGAAAAAAAAGACATTTCACTGAAGAATATACACAAATGACAATTAAGCACATGAAAAGATGTTCAACATTATTAGCCATTGGGAAAAGGCCAATTAAAATCAGAGTGAAATATGACAGCACATCTATTGGAATGTTGTTGTTCAGTCTGTAAGCAGTGTCTGACGCTTTGTGACCCCATGAAGTGCAGCATGCCAGGCTCCTCTGTTCTCCACTTTCTCCCAGTTTGCTCAAATTCATGTACATTCAGTCAGTGATGCCATCCAACCATCTTATCCTCTACCACCCCCTTCTCTTTTTGCCTTCAATCTTTTCCAGCATTAGGGTCTTTTCCAAACAGTGAACTCTTCCCATCAGGTAGCCAAAGTATTCGAGATTCACCTTCAACATCAGTCCTTCCAATGAATATTCGAGGTTTTTTTCCTTTAGGATTGACTGGTTTGATCAGCATTCAGTCCAAGGAGTCTCGCATCTTCTCCTGCACCACAATTTGAAAGCATTAATTCTTCAGCCCTAAGCCATCTTTATGGTCCAACTCTCACATCTGTACATGACTACTGGCAGCTTTGACTATACATACCTTTGTTCTCAAAATGATGCCTCTGCTTTTGAATACACTGTCTGGGTTTGTCATAATTTTCCTTCCAAGGAGCAAGTGTCTTTGAATTTCATAGCTGCAGTCACTGTCTGTAGTGACTTTGGAGCCCAAGAAAATAAAACCTGTCACTGCTTCCACTTTTCCCCCTTTTATTTGCCATAAAGTGAGGGACCAGATGCCATGAACAGATTCTTAATGTTTAGTTTCAAACCAGCTTTTGCACCTTCTGTTTCCACTTTCACCAAGAGAATTTATAGTTCCTGTTCACTTCTTATTATTAGAATGGTATCATCTGCATATCTGAGGTTGCTTGATATTTCTCCTGGCAATCTTGATTCCAGCTTGTGATTCATGCAGCCCAACATTTTGCAAGATATACTCTGCATATAAGTTAAATAAACAGGGTGGCAATATACAGTCTTGAAGCACTCCTTTCCCAATTTTGAACCAGTCCATTGTTCCATGTCTGGTTCTAACTGCTGCTACTAGACCCAGGTACAGATTTCTCAGGAGATAGGTAAGGTGGTCTGGTATTCCCACCTCTTCAAAATTTTCCAGTTTGTTGTGATCCATGCTGTCAAAGGCTTTGGCATAGTCGATGAAGCAGAAGTAGATGTTTTTCTGGAATTCCCTTGCTTTCTCCATGAATGTTGGCAATTTGCTCTCTAGTTGCTCTGCCCCTTCGAAACTCAACTTGTATATCTGGAAATTCTTGGTTCACATACTGCTGAAACCTAGCTAGAAAGATTTTGAGCACAATGTTGCTAGCATGTGAAATGAGTGCAATTGGATGGTAGTTCGAATATTCTTTGGCATTGCTCTTCTTTGAGACTGGAATGAAAACTGACCTTTTTCCAGTCCTGTGGTCACTGCTGAGTTTTCCAAATTTGCTGGCATATTGAGTGCAACAATTTAAAAGGATTATCTTTTAGGATTTTAAATAGCTTAGCTGGAATTCCATCACCTCCACTAGCTTTGTTTTTAGTAATGTTTCCTACGGCCCACTTGACTTCACACTCCAGCATGTCCAGCTCTAGGTGAGTTACTACACCCTCGTGGTTATCTGGGTCATTAAGACCTTTCTTGTATCGTTCTTCTGTGTTTTCTTGCCACCAACTCTTAATCTCTTCTGCTTCTGTTAGGTCCTTACCATTTTTGTCCTTTATCTTGCCCATCTTGCATGAAACGTTCCCTTGATAGCCCCAATTTTCTTGAAGAGATCTCCAGTCTATCCCATTCTATTGTTTTCCTCTATTTCTTTGCATCTTTCATTGAAGAGGGTTTTCTTGTCTCCCTTTGGTATTCTCTGGAACTCTGCATTCAGTTGGGTATATTTTTCGCCCTTGCCTTTCTCTTCTCTTCTTTCCTCAGCTATTTGTAAAGCCTCCTCAGATAACCACTTTGCCTTCCTGCATTTCTTTTTCTCTAGGATGGTTTGGGTCACTGCCTCTTGTACAATGTTATAAACCTCCCGCCACATTTCTTCAGGCACTCTGTCTACCAGATCTAATCCTTTGAATCTATTTGTCACTTCCATTGTATAATCATAGGAGATTTGATCTAAGTCATGCGTAAATGCCCTAGTGGTTCCCCCTACTTTCTTCAATTTAATGAATTTTGTAATAAGGAACTTGTAATCTGAGCCACGGTCAGTTCCTGGTCTTGTTTTTACTGATATATAGAGTTTCTCCAACTTTGGCTGCAAGTAAAGTCCAATGCTGTAAAGAATAATATTGTATAGGAACCTGGAATGTTAGGTTCATGAATAGGGGTAAATTGAATGTTGTCAAGAAGGAGATGGCAAGAGTGAACTCACCATCTTACGAATCAATGAACTAAAGGGATGGGAATAGGAGAATTCAATTCAGGTGACCATTATATCTACTACTGTGGGCAAGAATCCCTCAGAAGAAATGGAGTACGCCTCATAGTCAACAAAAGAATCCATAATGTAGCACTTGGGTATGATCTCAAAGAGGACAGAATAATATCTGTTTGTTTCCAAGGCAAACCATTCAGCATCACAGTAATCCAAGTCTATGCCCCAATCACTGATGCCAAAGAAGGTGAAGTTGATGGATTCTATGAAGACCTACAACACTATCTAGAACTAACAACAAAAATGATAGTATGATGTTATGATGATGTCCATCATAGGGGATTGTAATGCAAAAGTGGGAAGCCAAGAGATACTGAAAATAACAGGCAAGTTTTGCCTTGGAGTACAAAATGAAGCAGGGCAAAGACTAATAGAGTTCTGTCAGGGAACATGCTGGTCATACAAGCATCATTTTCCAACAAAACAAGAGATGACTCTACACATAGACATCACTAGATGGTCAATATTGAAATCTATCAGAATGGCTGATATAAAAAAATAGTGATAACACCAAATCTTAAGAGATTCCAAAGAAACTGGATCTCTCCTGGATTGTTGTTGGGAATGCAAAATGATGGACCGGCTGGAAAACAGTTTGGCAGTTTCTTTAAAACCTAAACATGCAACTACCATACAACCCAGAAATTACACTCCTGGGAACTTATTCCAGAGAAATGGAGACTTATGTCCACACAAAAACATGTCCATAAGTGTTTGTAGTATCTTTATTTGTAATACCCTCAAATAGAAAAAATCCAGATGAGTGAACAGTGATTAATTAATGGGAGAGTAGTTGAATAAACAGTGTATATCCATACCATGGAATATTACTTACTCAGCATTAACAATGAATTATTGATACAGTGCAACATCCTTCGTGAATCTCCAGATAATCATGTTGAGCAAAAAATGCCAATTCTGAAAGGTTACATCCTGTATGATTCCATGTATGTAACATCCTTGAAATGGCAAAGTTATAATAATATAGAAAAAAAATTAGTGTTTTCTAGGGGTTAAGGAGGGAATCAGGGCAGAAGGGAAGCGGATGTGGCTGCAAAGGTGAAACTTAAAGGTTTTTGTATACTGTGGGGTTTCTGGATGTAACTATATTTGCTTTTACTTAAAGTAAATCCATATCTTTTATAGTTCCAGCCTTTGGAGTTTCTCTTAGAAAAACATCTCACACACTATGATTTATGTCAAAGGGTGCTCTTCTAGTGTTCCCTTCTAGGAATATTATGGTTTCAAGTCTAATATTTAGGTTTTTAATCCATTTTAAGTTTATTTTTGCATATGTCATGAGGGAATGTTCTAGTCTCAATGTTTTGTGTGTGTGTGTGTGTGTGTGTGTGTGTGTGTGTGTGTGTGAGTGCGTGTGCATGCTAAGTCACTTCAATTGTGTCTCTTTGCAGCCCTGTGGTCTGTAGCACACCAGGCTCCTCTGTCCATGAGATTCTCCAGACAAGATGACTGGAGTGTGTTGTCATTTCCTCCTCAATGGGATCTTCATGGTCCAGGAACTGAACCCATGTCTCTTATGTCTCCTGCATTGGCAACTGGGTTCTATACCACTAGTGCCAGTTGGGAAGCTGTCCAGTTTTCTCAGCACCTTATTGGGAAGACTGTCTTTTCTCCATTGTATATTCTTGCCTCTTTTGTCATAGACTGACCGTAGGTGCATGGGACGTTTGGGAGCTCTCTCTTCTGTTCCATTGACCTATGTATCTGCTTTTGTGTTGATATCATGCTCTTTGGCTACTATAGCTATGTAGTATAATCTGAAATCTAGGAGAGTGATAACTCAAGCTTATTTTTTTCTATAAGATTTATTTGGCAATTATGGATTTTCTGTGGTCCCATACATGTTTTAAGATTATTTGATCTAGTTCTGTGAAAAACTACCTGGGTATTTTGATAAGAGACTGTATTAAATATGTGGGTTGCTTTGAAAAATATGTCCATTTTAACAATATTGATTCTTCCAACCCAACAGCACAAGATATCCTTACATTTCTTTATCATCTTCAGTTTCCTTAATCAATATTTTATGGTTTTCAGAGTATAGGTCTTTCATGTCGTTGCTTAACATTTTTCCTAGGTCTTTTATTCTTTTTAATGTGATTTTAAATGGAATTCTTTTTTACTTTCTTTCTGATAGTTCATTATTATTGTATGGAAAAGCAACAGATATCTGTGTATTATTAGTGTATTCTACAATTTTGCTGAATTCATTTACTAGTTCTAATAGGTTTTGATGGAGAATCTAGGGTTTCAATATAAAGTATCATGTCATCAGAAAATAGTGGTAATTCAACTTCCTTTCTTCCAATTTAGATGCCATTTCATGTTTAATTGCTTTGGTTAGAACTTCCAATACTATGTTAAATTAAAGTGGAAAGAGTGGGCATACTTGTCTTGTTCATAAATTTAAAGCAAAAGTTTTCAACTTTTCACCATTTAGTAGGATGTTAGCTGTGGGTTTGTCATAAATGTTCTATATTATATTGAGATATATCCTCTCTCTACTCACTTGGATGAGGTTTTTTTTTTTTTTTATCATGAATTGATGTTTAATTTTACCAAATGCTTTGTCTATGTCCATTGAGATGACCATGTACTTTTTATTCTTCCTTTTGTTAATGTGGTGTATCACACTGATTAATATACAAATTTAGGAATCATCCTTCTGAATTTGGAATAAATGCAACTTGATTGTTTAAGATCCTTATTCTGTGTTGTTGAATTCAGTTTATTAATATTTTTTGAATTTTTGTTTGTATATTCATCATCATTGACCTGTAATTTTTTGGTAGTCTCTTAGTATGGTTTTGGTATCAGGATAATTGTGACCTCACAGAATAAATCTAGAAGTGTTTCATCCTATTAATTTTTTGGAATAGTTTGAAAGAAATAGGAATTAGCTCTTCTTTATATGTTTGGTAGAATTCTTTTGTGCAGCTGTCTGATAAAAAAACTTCTGTTTCTGGGAGATCTGTTTGTTTGTTTTTTGCAAATTCTATTTCACTACTAGTGATAGGTCTGTTCAAATTGTCTGTTGTCTCTCCTGATTCAGTCTTGGCAGGTTGTATATTTCAAGAAATTTGTCCATTTCCTCTAGGTTGTTCAATTCATTGGCATACAACTGTTCATAGTATTCTCTTCTATTTTAAAATTTTACTGGTTGTTATTTATCTTCTCTCATTTTTACTTTATTTGAGCACTTTGTTTCCTCTTGGCGAGTCTGGTTAAAAGTTTATCAACTTTTTCATCCTTTCATAAAACAGTTCTTGTTTTATTGATAGTCTGTATCTACTGTGAGCAAGAATCCCTTAGGAAAAATGGAGTAGACCTCATAGTAAACAAAAGAGTCTGAAATGCAGTACTGGGTGCAATCTCAAAAATGAAAGAATGATCTCTGTTCGTTTCAAAGGCAAGCCATTCAATATTACAGTCCAAGTCTATGTCCCAACCAGTAAGGCTGCAGAAGCTGAAGTTGAATGGTTCTATGAAGACCTACATGAATTTCTAGAACTAACACCAAAAAAAGATGTCCTTTTCATCATAGGATCTGGAATGCAAAAGTAGGAAGTCAAGAGATACCTGGAGTAGCAAGCAAGTTTGGCCTTGGAGTACAAAATGAAGTAGGGTAAAGGCTAATAGAGTTTGGCCAAGAGCATGCACTGGTCATAGCAAACATTCTCTTTCAACAACACAAGAGAAGATTCTACACATGGACATCACCAGATGGTCAATACTGAAATCATATTGATTATACTCTTTGCAGCTGAAGATGGAGAAGCTCTATAAAGTCAGCAAAAACAAGACCAGAAGCTTACTGTGACTCAGATCATGAACTCCTTATTGCCAAATTCAGACTTAAATTGAAGAAAGTAGGGAAGACCAGTAGACCACTCAGGCATGACCTAAATCAGACCCCTTACAATTATACAGTGGAAGTGACAAATAGATTCAAGGGATTAGATCTGATAGACAGAGTGTCTGAAGAACTATGGATGGAGGTTCATAACATTGTACAGGAGGCAGCAATCAAGATCATCCCCAAGGGGGGGGGGAATGTAAAAAGGCAAAATGGTTTTCTGAGGAGGCCTTACAAATAGCTAAGAAAAGACGAGAAGCTAAAGGCAAAGGAGAAAAGAAAAGATATACCAATCTTAATGCGGAGTTTCAAAGAATATCAGATAAGAAAGCCTTCCTAACTGATCAATGCAAAGAAATAGAGGAGAACAACAGAATGGGAAATACTAGAGATCTTTTCAAGAAAATTAGAGATACCAAGGGAATGTTTCATGCAAAGATGGGCACAATAAAGGACAGAAATGGTATGGACCTAACAGAAGCAGAAGATATTAAGAAGAGGTGGCAAGAATACACAGAAGAACTATACAGAAAAAGATCTTCATGACCTAGATAACCATGATGGTGTGCTCACTCACCTAGAGCCAGACATTCTGGAGTGTGAAGTCAAGTGGACCCTAGGAAGCATCACTATGAACAAAGCTAGTGGAGCTGATGTAATTCCAGGTGAGCTATTTCAAATCCTGAAAGATGATGCTAAGAAAGTGCTGCACTCAATATGCTAGTGAATTTGGAAAATTCAGCAGTGGCCACAGGACTGGAAAAGGTCAGTTTTCATTCCAATCCCAAAGAAACGCAATGCCAAATAACATTCAAACTTACCACACAATTGCACTCATTTTGCACACTAGCAAAGTAATGTTCAAAATTCTCCAAGCTAGGTTTCAACAGTACATGAACCAAGAAATTTCAGGTGTTCAAGCTGGATTTAGAAAAGGCACAGGAATCAGAGATCAAATTGTCAACATCCATTGGATCAAAGAAAATGAAGAGAATTCCAGAAAAACATTTACTTCTCCTTTATAGATTACACTAAAGCCTTTGACTGTGTATATCACAACGAATTGTGGAAATTTTTTAAAGTGATGGGAATACCAGGTCATCTTACCTGCCTCCTGAGAAACTTGTATGCAGGTCAAGAAGCAACAATTAGAACCAGACATGGAACAATGGAGTGGTTCAAAACTGGGAAAGAAATACATCAAGGCTGTATATTGTCACCCTGCTTATTTAACTTCTATGCAGAGTATATCATTTGAAATGTCAGACTAGATGAAGCCCAAGCTGGAATCAAGATTTCTGGGAGAAATATCAATATCCTCAGATATGCAAATGACAACACCCTTATGGGTGTTGAAGTGAAGAGGAACTTCACTTCAGTGAAGAGAAGCTAAAGAAACTCTTGATGATAGTGAAAGTGGAGAGTCAAAAAGTTGGCTTAAAACTCAACATTCAAAAATGAAGATCATGGCATCCCATCATTTTATGACAAATAAATGGGGAAACAATGGAAACAGTGACAGACTTTAGTTTCTGACTTTATGTCCACTCTTTGAGACCCCATGGGCTGTAACCTGCCAGGTTCCTCTGTCCATGGGGATTCTCTGGGCAAGAATACTGAAGTGGGTTGCTGTGCCCTCCTCCAGAGGATCTTCCCAACCCAGGGATTGAACCCAGGTCTCCCACATTGCAACCAGGTTCCTTACCATCTGAGCCACCAGGGAAGATATATCATATGGAATGTTTCATATGTACTTGAAAAGAATGTGTATTCTGCTTTTTTTGGATGGGATGTCATATAGATAATTACTAAGTTAAATTGGTCTATTTTGTCATTTAAGACCACTGTGGCTTTAATAATTTTCTTTTTGGATGGTCTTTTTGTGTGCCATCAACTCATCATTGATGTCAGTGTGGTATTATAGTCCCCTATTATTATTGTATTATTATCAATTTCTCCCTTATGTCTGTTAGTATTTGCTTTATATACTTAGGTGCTCCTGTATTGGGTGTATATGTGCTAATGAGTTTTAAATCTTCTTCTTGTATTTATCCCTTTATCATTATATAATACTCATCTTTGTCTTTTGTTTTAAAGCCTGTTTTTTTTTTTTTCATAAGAGTGTTGCTACCCCTGTTTTCTTGCCATTTTCATTTGCTTGAATTATCTCTTTCCCTTTCCTCAATTTCATTGTTTATTTCCTTGACTCTGACATGTGTCTCTTGTAGGCAGTATAAAAAGGAATCTTGTTTTTTAATCCAAATAGCTACTGTGTCTTTTGATTGGAGCATTTAGTTCAGTGACATTTAAAGTAACTATTGATAGTATGTACTTACTGCCATTTTATCATGTTTTTTATATTTGTCTGTTCATATCTTTTTGCTTCTTCCATTGTGACTTGAAGATTTTCTTTAGTAGTATGCTTGTGTTCTTTTCTTTTTAGTCTTTGTATATCTGTTGTTGATTTTTGATTTGTGGTTACCTTGGCATCTATATATCTTTACCTACAACTATATCTGCTTGTTTTAAACTAGTAATCATTTAAGTTCAGACATATTCCAAAATATCTACATTTTTTACTTGCCTCCCTCACATTTTGTGTTTTTTATGTTATATTTTGTCTTCATGTTTATCCCTTAATTTTTGTTATAGTTACACTTGCTTTTATAGTTTTTTCATTTTTAATCTTTAACTGGCTTAAGTGATTTAGGTTCAGTCCTTACTATATATTTACTTTCCCTAGTGAGATTTTTCCCTTTCCTATAGAGTCTTTTTTTTAACCTTTTAGAAAACATTTTTTTTTTTATATTTCTTTCAGTGTAATTTTCATATTGATTAACTCTTTTCATTTTTATTTATCTGAGAAGTCCTTTATTTCTCTTGCTATTCTAGATGATAGTCTTGCTCAGTAGAGCATCTAGGTTGTAGGTTTTTCCCTTTTGACACTTCAGGTATATCATGCAACTTCTAGCCTACAAAGTTTCTGCAGAGAAATCATCTGATAGCCGTATGGAGATGCACTTGTATATACGCTTTGTTTTCCTCTCGCTGCCTTTAGAATTCTGTTTCTTTAACTTCTGTCATTTAAACTATGATACTCCTTAGTGTGCTTCTCTTTGAATTCATCTTGTTTGCACCCTCTGTGCTTCCTTTACTGAGATATCTGTTTCTGTGTTCAAGCCTGTGAAATTTTAAGCCATAATTTCTTCAAATGCATTTTTTATCCCTTTTTTCCCTCTTCTCCTTCTGGGATCACTATAATATGAATATTGGTACATTTAATGTATGCCAAAGACCTATACCATTTTTATTATTATTATTTGCTATTCTGATTGGGTGAATTCCAATATTCTCTATTCCAGATCACTTATGCATTCTTCTGTATCACTTAGTCTGCTATTCATTCTTTCTAATGTGCTCTTCTTTTAGCTATTGAATTCCTCATGTATGATTTTTTTTAACATGCTTTCCAGTTCCTTGTTAAAATTTTCACTGTGTATATCTGTGCTTTCCCTTTATTCAGTTAACATTTTTATTAACAATGTTTTTAATTCTTTGATAAATTAATTTTTCTGTTTCATATTTCTCTTTTAAGGATTTTTCTGTTAGTTTTTCAATTGAAGCTAGGTTCTCTTATTTTGCTTAACCTTCTTTACCTCTTAAATTTAGGTGAAAAAGTTACCTATGATGCTCTTAAAATGGTATACTTATGTTGGAGCATTCCTGTACAAACTCCATGTGCCCAATGCCTTTGGTGGAAGAGCTGGACTTGAAGTAGATGCAAGTTGTGTCTTTCCTCAGGATGTACAGGCAACTACCACTTTGGTCGAGGGTGGGTCTAGAGACAGAGGGCGAGAGCTGGAGCCAGCTGTGAAGTGGGACGTGCCCTGCTCAGTGGCCATGATTGCCTGATCAGGGGGAAAACCTGATCCCTGTTTGCTGGAGTAGCAGCTCTGAGGGCTGGGCCCCCACTGACTCCATTCCCTTTAAGTGTGTGCTTTCCATCTCTCTGCACCAGGGCCGTGGCCTCAGCAGGAGGAGAGTGCAGAAGCAAGGGCACCTTGGACAGGCTGTCAGCCTGCGTCTGCCAAGGAGAGTGGTCTGTCCAAGCTGCCTCCAATGCACTGCCTGTGCAGGTAACAGCAATTGTTTTCCTCACTCCAATCAGATGCAGACCTGTGTGCAAGCCTCCTTTTTCCCTTGTAGCCAATCACACCACCAAGCCTCTGCCACCCTTGCCCTTTTGTAGAGCCACACTGCAAGGCAGTCAGGGTCAGGGTTGCTTGGGTCTTTGATGTGTGTTGGGAGGTGAGCTGTGATGGAACTGCCTCTGTCAGAGATCTGGGCTGCTTCTGATGTGCTGCTTGAATAAGTGATAATAATGGCACCACTGCCCACTTTGGCTTTACCCAGGAAAGAGGTAATCTCCGCATCCCAGTCTAGTTTTCCCCTTGATCATGGGCTCCCCAGATCCAGTGATGCACTGCGATGTTAAGTGAGTGGGGCTAGAACGTTTTCTCAGTTAGGTCTGGGACCCGTGCTAGGTCTGTGGTCACAGGAAACCTAGCGTCTGCTGGAGCAGACATCTCTCTTCCCCACCTTGCAGGGAGGGCTGGCACCTGCTTGCTCCTCCCAAGTGGTGTCCATGCTTCCCACAGTCGTCATGTTAGTGCCAGCTGTCCTCCAACCAGCAGATGGGCTCATCTTTCCCCACATAAGACCCTGGGGCTGGGTCACCCAAACTGTGGCTCTCACCACTCTCTCCCCAGGGTAGGTGTCTGTTCATGTAATCTCTCTTTTTCTCTGAGCCCCCTCCCAGTGTGGTACCGGAGTCCTTCTGCAGTTTCCAGTTTGTTTTCAGTGAGAATTCTTCTGTAGGTACATGTATTTTTATGTATTTTTTAGGGGAAGGTGAGCACCGTGTCCTCTTACTCTGTCACTGATCTCCATAAGATAGTTCTAGATTAAAAAAAGAGGTACAAAGGCAGTGCACAGAGTTCCAATATATCCTTCACTCAGGTGCCTCTTACATTAACATCTTATATAACCAAAGTGCAATTATCAAAATTATTAGTCTCAGTACTAAACTAAACTTTATTAAGATTTCACCAGGTTTTTTTCCCCCTTAAGGTCTGCTTCTAGATCTCTGATCTTATCCAGATCTCACATTGCATTAATTGTCCTGTATCCTTAGTGTATTTTCCCATCAATGACTGTACTTCAGCCTTTCTTGTTCTTTGTTGACTGACACTTCTGAAGAGTATTGTTCAGTTATTTTAATAACAATCTTTTTCTCTCAAAATAAAGTTATTTTCTTTTAAATCAGTAGCATGCCCTTGTTTTTCATTTTCTCAGCAGGTGACTGGTTGACACATAGAACTAAAAGCACTGGATACTGATTTTTCTCACTGAAGGAGATTGGATTCCATAGTCCCCATTCTTATTATTTATACACTTTGGTTCCTAAATGTCAAAATAAAAGGAAAGCTAAAAGCCTCAAGATGTCTCCTAAAATTTAAAAGAAAAGAAAAGGAAGAAAAATGATGTAACACTTTGCTCCTCTTCCCTGACACAACTAGAAAGGGTTAGCTTAGATTAGGACCATGAAAGTCAGAGTGAAACCTCTACATTTTCTCTAATTTCACACATTATGCATAGTTACTGTTAGCACATATGCTTTCAATCATCCCTTGTCTTAAGAACAGTGCAAATGTGGGTGTTAAGAGAATTGAACCTGCCAAAGATATTTGACATCACAATGCCCTTGAAAGAGCTATCAACTAAACCCAGATATATACAGATGTACATCTCAGCAGTTCTATTTTATTAAACTCACAACATTTCCACCCAATTTAAACTCACTCTGATAGCACACATCGTGATGGATTTGGGTGGTGGTTTCCTTTCCAACTGGCTCTGAAAATGTCATATTAAGCCAGACCACAATCAGATGCCAAGTTCATAATTAGCTTTCTCCTTCCACTTGGGTCTCTTTTGTTTTTTGAGCTGACATGCAGGGATGAGGTGAGAATAAGATCTGCTAGAAGAAATGTGACAATGGCTGTGAAAATTCATTTTAAGAGCAGTGGCTCTTGTTACTTTAAATGTTAGCTGTGGATTTCCAGCTAAAGGCTGTATTTCTACAACAGTGATTGAAAACCGGTGGCCTCTGGGTCAAATATGGCTCACAGATGTGTTTTATTTGGCTAGTCCAATGTTATGAAAGCATCTGAATTTGTGGCCAACATTTACATATTAAGAGAGTCTACAGAAAAATATGGATTTCTGGAATCTTGTGAAATGATGTGGCCACATTGGACCTACTTTTCCACATGGCAACAGTTGGCTGGGGCTGAAGAGCAGCTGGCCTTTGGAGATGAAGTATGTACCATCTGGTTAACATAATTTCTACCCATCTCACTTCTCCTGTTTATGTAACTTGCCTCATCTCTGTGGGTGTTTGGATTTTCAACACTAGCATATAATCAAGGATAAAGAGAACTTTGATTATTTAAGCTTCTGGTTTCATCAAGGTGATAAAAAACTGGGGTGAGGAAAGATGATCTGTGACTTAGTCTAGGACCCTTCAGAAGTAGACCTCGAGATAAGGGCTTTGTTCATTGTTCAGTCGCTAAGTCGTGCCTGACACCTCGTGACCCCATCAACTGCAGCACACCAGGCTTCCCTCCTTCACTGTCTCCTGGACTTTGCTCAAACTCATGTCCATTGAATAGGTGATGTCATCCAACCACCTCATCCTCTGTCGATCCCTACTTCTCCTGCCCTCAGTCTTTCCCAGCACCAGGGTCTTTTCCAATGAGTCGGATCTTCATATCAGGTGGCCAAAGTATTGAAGCTTCAGCTTCAGCATCAGTCCAAGATTCAGAGCTGATTTCCTTTAAGACTGTCTGGTTTAATCTCATTGCTGTCCAAGGGACACACAAGAGTCTTCTCCAGCACCACAATTCAAAAGTTTCAATTCTTCAATGCTCAGCTTTTCTTATGGTCCAACCCTTACATCCATACATGACTATCAGAAAGCCATAGCTTTGACTCTATGGATCTTTGTTGGCAAAATGGTGTGTCTTCTTCATAATATGCTAAGTTTGTCATAACTTTTTTTCCAAAGAGCAAGTGTCTTTGAATTTCATGGCTGCAGTGACCATCAAGGACTTAAGTGTGAGTAATTTATTTGAGAGATGATCCCAAGTGGCAGTATAATAGGGAAGTAATTTAAAGAGAAAGCAACCCATAACAAATGCATTATCAATTAGGTAACTATTGTGGGAAGGAATTTAATCCTTCTTGTGTCTGGAGGACAGTGTGAAGTATGAATATTGGAGTTACCCCACCCAAGAGGCAAGAGAGCGCTTATTTCCAGCAATTATTGATAGATGGTGATAGATGGTTGCTTCCAGACACAGAAAACCCTCAGCATTTCCCAGTTTGCCATTCCTATGAGGAGATCATGCTTGGAGGTCAGAGAAAACCCTTAGGCAAAGAGAGGCAGGTGAAAAAAATTGGAAATTAGTGCCACAGACACTGAGATGAAGGTCCAAGAGGGTAAGTTCAGGGTGGGGGCAGCCGCAGTAACCAGGCCATGCTTCTGAGGCTAACACGAAGTGATGAGGTAGAGTGGTGACTTTTTCTCACAGAACAGATGGGGCACTTGATATTTGCTGACAAATAACGTAGTTTCTCTTCCTCTTGAGAATGGCTCATCCTTTAAACCAGTTCCAAAAGTTCCCCAAATTAGCCTTTGCTCCCCACTAGGTGAAAAATGTGGCTCAGTTGAAGCACCCAAAGCGTGAGAGTTGTGAGTATAAAGTGTCCTTTGACGTCTACCTGGGTTTCAGTTCCCTTATTCATATTTATTCCAAAGCAGGACATGGGAGCATTTCCATCGTTAGCCCACAGACAGAATTCAGATGTGAGTAGAGGCCACATTTGTGGTTTATTGCTAACAATGATGACTCATATGAGAACTGGATGTGACTCAGACATGAGCCTGGTGCACGTGAGCACTTTAGTCATATCAATGTTTCCTCTGGTGAGAATCCTCCTCAAGCACTGTGATGTGTTTACAGAGACTTTGAACAAGAACAGCACAAAATTACAAATTGTGTAATTATTTACATGGAGTTTCAAATCACTAATTGATCCAGTCCTGCTGGTATGACAGCTGGTGTCACTCAATGAAAACTGACAGAATCTCTTGAAGAAAAAGGACAACATCATTGGCAAAATAGGATCAAAACTAATGAGGAGATGTTATAGGAAAACACAAAGAATCACTCTAGCCATCAGAGCACTCAAATATGGTGTTGGGACCTCATAGTCCTTCTGTCACTGAGGCTTTCAGATAGAGGTAGGACTCCTCAAGTTGTTATAGAGAGATTTGTTACCATAACTAAGGCATTGGGTAGGGATATTTGAAGTTCCTAATTCAAACAGCTGTGTGTGTGTTTGTGTGAAGTAGTAGTACTAGTAGTCAGAGAAAGAGAGAGGGGACACAGACACAGCTACCTTTTGGAGGAAGGTAGAGAAGAGATTGGAAGCTTCTGGTGTATGAGTTGCCATCCAAAGGCTGGGTCTGGCTATGACAGTATAGGAAAAGATTCAGGCTACGATGGGGAGGAAGAAAGGGTTATGACTTACTGTAATAAGAAAGAGCAAAAGACCAGGAACAGAAGCTGGCCTCTGGGACTAGACAGACCTGGGTTCAGATCCCATCTTGCCATCTTTTAGCAAGATGTGCTAAAGCACATGAGTTGCACTTCAGAATCTCTGTGCTCTCATTTATAAAATGAAATAATATTTCCTTCTTCAGATGGCTATTGAGAGAATTAAGTGATATGGATATACACACACACACATATACATATGGATACACACACACACACACGTATAGCACCTAAGTGTAGTAGCAAGGATATAGGTTGTTTGATAAATGATTATTATTGTCAGATTCTTACCATGGACTGTAATTTCCCCTGGGGCCAGTCCTCTCCTTGACTTATCTTGGCTGGGTTGCTTCTAAATATAAAATATCACTATCAAGGTCTTTTAAACTTGGGGAAATCACTTCCATAAACTCAATTTTTCCCCTTATAAATGAAAATACTGGATTAGTTGCTGCTAGAACTTTCCCACTCCTGGTATTCCATTTCATTATCACTGATAAGCACACCTCACTCTCATTATTGCCCTCACAGGACCCTGGCTCCCTGCTCTCGCTAGCCCTGCAGCATAAGCACACGCGTGCACACACGCACACACATGAGCACACACCAGCACTAATTCCTTCTTCCACTCCCTTTCTAGATAAATCTGGCATCTCTGGTTGAGTCATGTTTTTCTATGAAATAAATGAGGCATAAAATTCCACTTGGAAGGAAGCCAGGCTTCTCTAAGTCCTCGAGGGGGAAACAGCGTCTCTTGGTGAGGGGGCACCCGTGCTGGGGAGGCTGCGGCAGACGTGGGCCTTGCCATTGGCCCAAGGGACCCAGCAAGAGAAGGAGTCCTGCCAGGTCATGGGTTCATTGGAAAGGCCACAGCTCCGAAATATCCCAGACTCACAAGAGAAGCAAATCCTATCTCTCCTGTGATCATTCTCTTCTAAAGGATTATTGTCATCTCTAAGAACCAGAGGTTATACTTCTTCACAACTCTTAAAATTCATAGTATGTGGCCTCCAGACGCACAGCTTTTAAGAAGTCTTAACACACTCCTGTAGGCTTCCTGGTGTGTGTGTGAGAGAGAGAGTGTGTGTTTGAGGGAGAACACACGACTCCCCGCTGTGATCAGTCAGGAAGCTTAGAGTTAACCTTCACACATCAGCACTCATTAGCAGACCAGGCCTCAGCCTCAGCATTCCTGGGCTGCCATCGTCTGTCTCAGGGTCTCAGTGTGCCTCAAGTTCTGTTTCCTGTTTAACTCTGCCCGGCATCTGACACCTCGTGAGACCCGGCGCAGCTTTGCTGTTTAGAGGATGGTCACTATCTGAAGAGGGCGGGTGCCTTTACCACCCACCCCCAGGGGCAAGGTGGAGCTGGAGAGGTAAGGATCAGTTTCATGGAGAAAACCCACACAGGCACAAACACCAGAAACTGGTATTTAAACCCCAGATTCATAAGGGACCCCATGTTTTCACTGGCTGGCCTTGTCTATTTCACATCATCAGCAAACATATGTTCACCATGGAAGCAGCCCCGAGCCCGTCTGAATCAGTTGCTATTTCTGTAAGAAGTGGGAGGGGAGAAGAAAGGGAGGAGAGAGTTGCACCGCGGGCCTGTGAGGTGCTATAAATAGTTGCCATAGAAAGCGCTGGGTTCTCATTTGCATGAAGGATACCAGGAAGGCCAACTTGGTTCTCTGAGCAGATGCAACTCTTAATCCACCCTCAGGGCAGTGCCAGGTGCTGGGTGGGTTCTAGGGAGAAGAGAGACTTGGTTTGAATCCCAGATTTGCAACACGTTCTTGTGCGCCTTTGCGAACAGAAATTGCTTCCATCATCCAGTTTCAGCTCTCTCCCTCTGACCACCATCTTCCAGCTTTCCAATACCCTACCTCCATCAGCACTTCCACTCCATCAGCGCTTTGACTTCCACCAGGACCTCAGGTTCATCGATCTACTAGTGTCTCACCATCCCTCACCACCTTCAGGACCTCTTCTAACTCATTGCCCATCTTAAAATTCCATGGTCATTCAGTCATTATTCCCTTGCAAATATCCCTCATTTCCTTGTTCCTCTCTTGCTTTGACATACTTGTTTGGATAAAGCAAAAATGTAGTTATATTCTCTTCTTTGCCTTTTCCACACCTGTAGCTACAGGCTTCCCAGGGAGTTCAGTAGTAATGCCAATGCAGGAGGCCCATGTTTGATTCCTGGGTTGGGAAGATCCTCTGGAAAAGGGAATGGCAGCCCATCCAGTACTCTTGCCTGGGAAATCCCATGGACAGAGAAGACTGGCGCACTATAGTCCATGGGAATGCAGAGAGTCGGACACGACTTAGTAACTGACCACACACACCTTCAACTGGACCATCTCCCCTGGCTGATTCATGGTCTACTTTCCTAACTATCTTGTGCTTTTTTTACTCTCTTCAAGTCTCTTCAACCATCTTTTCTCTCAGTTTCTGCCCTTACTTTCTACTTTTCTGAGAAAATTAAGGAATCAGAAGAAAAGTGCTACAAATTCCCACCTCCACACCCACCCATCTTCCGATATCTGATTTCTGTTACAATGGACAAAACCTCTCCAATCGCAGTTAAGGAAATTCCAGCATGCTGCCATACCATCTTATTGTTTTGCCCTCCCACTTTTCTCTATAGGTATAGCTCCATTTATCTCGTAACCTTTACACAAAATTCTTTAAGATACTGGCCTGGGCAATAATCACTATTTCCAAATATTTTTTAAATTCTTTCTTGAACTCACTTTAATCAACTTTTTGCTCCAATGAAAGCACTCTTATTAAGGCCACTGGCAATTCCCATGCTGCTAAATGCAGTAGTAGACCCTCAGCAGATATTTACAGAGTGAATGAATGAAACATCCTAAGCCTCATTTTCTTCATGTGTAAAATGAGATAATAACACATACTTTTGTGGTATTGTTATAAGGATTAATCAACATTCTATAAGCAAAGGATTTAGCAAAGTAAGTGCTAAGTTAAATATTGAGCAAAGGAATTTTGCTACATTTAGAGAGAAAATATTTACCTGCAAAGCCTGTGAAGCTTCCCTCAATACTGAACTTATAAGGAAAGGTATTGATCATATAAGGTAGCCACCTCTGGCCCAGATGGTAAGGTTTCTTCCAGTTCTGGTCAAGAGGATAGATTTCATTTTTATAACTTGAATATTAAATGTTTCATTGATACACTGAAAGATGAGAGTTTATATTGTTTGTTAATGAGATGGTAAGACTTCTTTCCAAAGAGGGCAAAGTTAAGATCTGGGTAAAAGAGATATCAGCACACTGAGTTTGTTCAAATAATGCAAATCAGAATATAAAGAATATGTGTGAAGCCACCAGAGAATAAGTGACCCCTGAGAGAGAGAGAGGAAGAAAGAGAGCGAGGTGGGAAAAAAGGGAGGGGAGGGAGGCAGTAAAAGAGAAGTGGCCAAGAACTGAGCTATAGCTGTTTGGTTGGAAACACTGAAAACATGGTCTGGCCAAGCCACAGATAAATAGGTGAGCCATGGAAAGGATTCTGGGGGATGAAGCATTTCTCTTTAAGACTACCATCATATACTTTTGGAGGGAATATACATTTCTGAAAACTTTGAGGGCAATTTGGCAATGTGTGTTTTAAAAGTTTTAAACAAAACTTTTTTGATCTAATCACTCCATTTGTAGAAACTTGTGCTGAAGAATGCCGACAAAAGTCTATAGAGTCAAAGCTATGGTTTTCCCAGTAGTCATGTATGGATGTGAGAGTTGGGCTATAAAGAAAGTGAGCACTGAAGAACTGATGCTTTTGAACTGTGGTGCTGGAGAAGACTCTTGAGAGTCCCTTGGACTGCAAGAAGATATAACCAGTTAATCCTAAAGGAAATCAGTCCTCACTATTCACTGGAAGGACTGACGCTAGAGCTGAAGCTCCCATATTTTGGCCACCTGATGTGAAGAACTGACTCATTGAAAAAGACCTTGATTCTGGTGAAGACTGAAGGCAGGAAGAGAAGGGGATGACAGAGGATGAGGTTGGATGGCATCACTGACTCAATGGACATGAGTTTGAGCAAGCTCTGGGAGTTGGTGATGGACAGGAAAGTCTGGCGTGCTGCAGTCCATGGGGTCACAAAGAGTTGGACATGACTGAGTGATTGAACTAACTGATGCTAAAAAATGTTAATGGATGTGTATAGAGATTTAGTTACAAGACAGTTTCCTATAACACAAGTCCACTGTGTATTAAATAAAAAAGTCTAAATGTCCACCAATAAGAAATTGGTTAAATAAATTGTATAATGTATAATGTATCTATAAAATGGCATTCATTCAATGCAACCATTATAGAATATACCAGAAATTATATTCTTACGCTGAAATATGTTCACAATATGCTAATATTGTTAAGTTAAAAATCAGGTTATAAAATAATATATAAAAATAATAAAATAAAATAATACATAAAGAACAATTTAGATTTTTGTAAATTTATAGGGAGCAACGTTTGAAAGAATGTACAGCTAAACATTAATAGTTGTGGAATGGCGATGATTTTCATTTTCTTCTTTTTATTATGTTTTACAATTTTTCTACAAGTATGCATTATTTACATAATAAAAGTTAAATGCAGGGATGTCCTTGGTGGTCCAATGGCTAAGACTTCTCACTCCCAGTGCAGGGGGCCCAGGCTAGACCTCTGGACAGGGAACTAGATCTCATATGCTCCAACTAAGACCCAGCACAACCAAATAAATAAACAAAATATTTTTTAAAAAATTAGGTGACTTCCCTGGTGGTCCAGTAGTAAAGAATCTTCCTTGCAGTGCAGGGGCTGCAGGTTCCAACCCTAGTCAGGGAACTAAGATCCCACATGCCACGGAGCAACTAAGCCTGCATGCCACGAAGACTGCACACTCTGGAGTTGACACGCCAAAACCCAAGGCAAATAAATAAATAAATATTTTTAAAAGTTAAATACAGAAAGCAAAGTTATTCCACCATTTAGTTTAGAATCCACCATTTTCCCCCTTCCTCTTGGTCCCTAGTGACCATGTACAAATAAAATCTGAAAATAGAGATATACACATTAATGAATATACAGCAGGAGGTTAAGATATTTGAGAAGAATATCTCTCCATTCATTCATTAAATATTTATAAGTATGACCCATGACCTGGACACTGTACCACTATCCAGCCAAGAATGAGAGTGACGTGTACTCCCCTACTCCATGTAGTTTTTCATCCACTGCAGAAAACATATGTTAGGTAACTAATTATGTAAGTACAAGGATTGTTACAGAAGAAAAGTTCAAAATGGGAAGGAAATCCAAAAAAGAGGGGATATATGTAAATGTATAGCTGATTCACTTTGCTGCACAGCAGAAAATACGACACATGTAAAGCACCTATACTCTAATAAAAGCTGAAAAAAACAAAAATAACTTCAGGTGTGATGGGAGCACACACAGTCTTGAATCCAGTCTAGGTGCATGTAAAAGGCTTCTCTGGGTGAGTAGTATTGAAGCTAAGACCTGAGGCTTAGTAAACTTGGCCACACATAGACGAGGAAGAGAATTCAGGGAGAGGGAGGGAAGAAAGTTCTCAGCAGAGAAACGAGCATGCGCAAAAGGCCTCTGAGTCAACAATAAAATAACACATTTGAGTCAATGAAAGAGCATGAGGGCCCTGAGAACCCTTGGGGAATGGAGAGAGACAGGTGCGCCTCTGGGCAGAGAGTTCCTGGAGCTTTAGCCCTAGAACCAGAGCGCTTGATGGGAATGCTGGCCACACCCATGTGAAAGGAATGAATGAGCCACATCTAAATCAGAGGAACACTGCAGAGTTTTAGAGGGTGTTGGCCCTAGTGTTCTTTAATACCACACCAGCATGACCTCACTTCACTTTGCCCACCATTCTATGAGGTGAGTCCTCTTATCACCCCAATTTGACATATAAAGAAACTAAGGCTTGGAGAGGTTGAGTGATTGTCCCAAATCAAAAACCAAGTGAATAGCAGAAGGGGAGTTCAAACCCAAGAAAGTCGATGCTGGCCCCTGAATGGGTGGAGTGAGGGAAAGGAAATTCAGGAGTAAACATGCACCATCAGTCTCTGGATGCAGATGTGCAAGGGAAATTCCATTTCTTTCATTCCGTGCACAAGTCTTTGGTTTAATGATCTGGTAGGAAACTTGAACTCAGCCTTCTCAAAGTTTCCTGCTCTTGCTGGGGCTGTGGTCTGGCTGTGGGGTGTCAGGCAGAACCATGGTTCTGGGGCATCCCCTCTCTGGTCACCTGTCCATGGTGCCTGCTGCTGAGTCCTCTCTCCTGGGCCTCCTCAGCCCCCAGACATGGGGTACAGGAGCCCTTCATGAGGTTGGGGGTCTCAGGCCTGGGACTTGGTTTTCCTGGTGCCACATGCTGAGGTCCTGACCCAACCTCTAGGGGTCACAGGGACCCACAGCCCTCCCTTCCCTCCCCACGCCTTGCACTTCTAGGCTGAGGGGGTCTCTCCTCCATGCTGTCCTCAGAGACCCTGGATCCTGGCTCCCGGACTCCGGCCTGCTTAGTGGATTATGCCTTTGGAAAGAAATCCATGAAGAAAAATGCCTCGACAGACAGGTCAGAGGCAGCTTGACTCCCAAGTGATTCACAGGGAGTCACTTCACATCCTTGGGGTGATTTCCTTCTCAGAAGCTCTTCTGTGGGTTTCCCCTGAGCCCTCTGAGCACATCCTCTCTGAGGACCTGCACCCTGACCTCCAGGTCCCATCATCTTTTCAGGTTTCAGAGCCATTAGAAGGAACACCCCGGTGCTGAGCTTGGCCTGGTTTCTGGCTACCTGATCTCCATCATGAGTGTCTCTGGAAATTGCCAATGTGGTTTGGCTCCACACTGGTCTACTCCTGGTCTGTAGAGTAATAATGACCTTGCAGACTCAATTACGAACCAGGAGTTAGGAGTCCCGGTTCTAGCTGTGTGACCTTATACAAGTTACTTCATGTCTGGTTTTACTCTTAGTGTTTACAAAATGATCTGGCTGGATGACTGTTGGTGATTCAACAAAGGCCCTCTGGTACTGCATGAACCTGAGGGGCCAGGAAGATCGAGAGAGGCTAGAAGAGAAGCTGGCATGGGAATTGGTTGAAGTGAGTAGCTGGCCTTGGTTACGGTGAGGTGAGGTGGGGGCAAGTTATAGAAGATTCCCAGAGGAGGAAGACACAGGTTTTAAAAGATGTACAGGAGGTTTTGAGAGATAAGCGAGGTAGGCATTTAGGATGCAGGAATGAACAAAGGCTCAGAGGTGTGACCAGGTGGGTGTGGGCAGGGGCCTGTGAGTGTCCGTGTGGCAGGAGTCAAGGCTAGTATAATCAAGTAGAAGACATAGAATGTGAGTCTGGAGTGTGAGCAAGACCAGATGGTGAGGGGCTATGTATGACTAAGGAGCTGGGACTGTGTTCTAAGGACAAGCAGAACTGTGGAAGACTTTAAGTCAGAGAACTAGTAGATTCAGATGTTTAGAAAGTTCACCCTGATAGCAGTGTTGAGGATATTAGGGATGGCCAGGCAGGAAACAGGGAGACCAGTGAGAAGGTGCCGTTGTAATCCCAAGAAAGAGTGAGGTGTGAGAGGGGGAGCTTAGAGGATAATCCAGCGTGGAAAGTGCAGACAGAGTGGTCCAGAGTCAGTGACTGACTGACTGAATCCAGGAGGCAGGGATGACTGGCCTGGCCAACTGGGTAGACTCACTGAGATCAGGAGGAAGGGCAGGCTTGGATGGGGAAATCATGGATTCCACATTGGTCATGTACAGTTTGAGCTGCTATTCACAGGCTAAAGGGAGTTTTCCAACAGGCAGTTAGAGATAATATTTCTAATGCTCAGGAAGTAGGTCTGGGTGAAAGATGTGTTTGAGAGCTATTGCTTATAAGCACTCACTGAAATCATGGGTGTGGATGGGACCACCAATGAGGAAATGTAGGGTGAAAGGGGAAAAGAGGACCAAGGCTGGAAGTTAGGGCACCAGCATTTAAGACACATGTGGAAAAGAAGGAGGCAGCAGCAGAGAAACCAGAAACAACAGCCAGAGAAAGGGGAGACAAAACTGAGCTTTTTTCTGTTTCCTATCTTCCTTTCTTACAGGTGAAAGACCGGGTGGAACATCGCATTTGGTCATTTGGGAAGAAGAATCTCTTTGACTATATCCAGGTAGTAATGCAGTGGGTGGGAGGTGACATGTGAAAGTGGGGGCTGGGGATTAGGGAACGGTTCCCAGTGTGAATTGGGAAGTAAGGGGGAAATACTATGTAATCCCTTACCCTACTGCAAAGAGACATGTGTGACACTTCATACCTGGACCTGAACTGAAATGTCTGTCATTTAGCATGTGACACAGGTGAAATCATCATTAATCCCGGGGACACAGAATCATCTCCTTTTAGCAGACTTTCCTTGAGGCCATTTCAAATATAGGTCTGCAAGGGAAAAGTTGGAATTATCCAGATATTTTTCTGGCTCAGCAGAGTCAGAAGCAAAGTAGTTTTAGCGATGAGCCAGAGAGCACCACGAACACGCCAGCAGTAGTCAGCCTCCAGGCGGGTTGCACGCTCAGCATCATGCCAGGGGCACTGACGGCATGCCAGCTGCAGAGAGGGGTGGTGTTTACTTGAGCTTTTGTTTCTGTGCTTTATAGTCTAGAGGCTCAAGGAGTGCTAGGCTAAGTCCCCGTGCCCATCTGTCAGAGGCTGTGGGCAGCTGGCAACACTCAGCACACAGGAGGTGTTCTATACATCTGACAGGGTGAAGGGAAAGATGAGGACATGGTTGGCCCCACTCACTGGGTAATTTCAGCCTCACTGGGATGTTTGATGATATACAGTCCCCAGTCAGAGAGCATAGAGGAAAAGAGAATGGCGGGGGTGTGGAGTATTTCTGTTTTCCACAGCCCAGGAAGGGGTGGGACCAAGCAGGACGGTGTCAGGATGGCAGGACATTAGATGTATTTGGCTTTAGCACTTCCTCAGAAAGCAATGTGTATGGACAGGCCCAGGCAAAGTAAATGTGTTCTCAATTCTCCCTCAGTGGCTCCAGACCAATTGCATGATGGTGTTTGGCTGGGAGTGATTTTCAGAAAAGCGTAATGGACATCATCTATATACCTGAATCAGGGTAAGCTTACTGAAATATTGCTTTATTTTCCCTTCTGCCTGGAATTTGATCATCTTCATTCGGTAACACTGCTTACTCTATCCTTCTCACATCTTGGCTGAAGCTTGGGCTTCAGAATAAGAGAGAGCATGCCATCACCACTAATTGTCTGGGTGATCTCAAACAGGGTGCTTAATCCCTCTAAGCCTCTATGTCTTGAGCTGAAAAGTAGAGAGAAGGCCACCACCGGTTGACAGAATCACCGTGGTGATAAATGAGAGCGTGAGAAGTACCTAAGCAAAGCTTTGGTCACAGAGGGAGCTCCCAATGAGGGATGGTTCCTCTGGCTGAACAAATAACAGAGAAATTCATGATGGCTTCTCATGCTTTCAAACTGCTGCAGTATGCACATGCACCTCTGCACAGGGCTTCGGACACAAGAGGGCACACCTCACTCTGTCAGAGGGGGTGGAAGGGCCTCAGGCTGGAGGTGACAAGTGAGCAGAGGACTGATGGGGCAGCAGAGGTGGGGCAAGTGGAAAGAAGCAGAAAGCATTTTTAGGCAAAGGGCGCATCACCCAGAACAGGCAGACAACTCGAAAGTACTTTGCAGACTCTGGATATAAAGGGGTGTTTCACACAACTGAGATAAAAGTGGGTGGTGAGTGGTGAGGCTGGGAACGGGGGCGAGACATCCTGGGATGTGGGGCCGGATCCTGAGCTGGCCGCTGGCCTGGCCAGGTCTGTGTTCAGAGAGGGAACTGCCAGATGCAAAGGATGGAGTGGGGAGAGGCTGGAGACTGGGAGATTTATTATAATTATTTAATTTTGTCACTAGCAGCAACAGTTACTTTTTATGGAGCACCTGTAATCTTTCAGGCAGAGCATTTACACAGCTTTCCTGTTTCATCCCTGACCCCCGGCTCTATGTGACAGACACATTTATTCCCAATTACAGCTGAGAGAAGTGAGATGCAAAGAGGTTAAGGAACTTGCCAGGT
Source organism: Dama dama (assembly GCF_033118175.1). NCBI lineage: Eukaryota > Metazoa > Chordata > Mammalia > Artiodactyla > Cervidae > Dama > Dama dama. Next base: position 22,302,437 of record NC_083681.1, read on the forward strand.
CACATGATGAGTAATTTCTGCAGCTGGAATTCTACCCTAGGTGTGTGTCTGACTCCCAGGACTGTGCCATCCTGCTGCCCCTGGTCAATGAACAGGTGGAGAAGAGAGTCCTACCCTTGAGACCCAGGTCAGTGGTGGGGCCTCTGCTGCCCTTTGAGAGCTCTGATGACAACCACATTCTTGGTTATGGGGACCTGCCCACCTGGGGTGACCTTGCCACCTCACTCTCTACCCATTCCATAAACATACACACATACCGTATTTTGACCTGTGATGCTGTTTTTGCTTATACTACATCCTAATTTGGCCCCACTTCTTGGATACTATGCTTTTGCTGAATCTTCCCTCAGTGTCTGCAGTTTGGACTGTCCCCTCTCTGCCTGCTCCAGCCTAGTAAAGACCCAGATTTTTGGTCCTCAGCCCTCTTAGTCTGACTGTCCCGAAATAATGTTCAGGCTATACCCATTCCAGTTCCAAGATGTGAAACAATTGTTGTGTATTTAGTTCACCTCAAGTTTAAAGGAGAGGTCACAAAACTGAGAGTCAGAACGTCTTGGCTCAAAGGCCAGCTCTGCCACTTCCTAGCAGTGTACCTTGAGCAGTTTCCGGAATTCCCATGAACGTACTAAATAGGATACTTGAGAGCAAGCAACAAAACCCTATTCCTGTGTATGCAAAGGAATAGAATTCATGGGAAGGACACAAATCACTCACAGAATCAAGTAGTCAAATCACCTGGCCTTGGGAAGGACAGGAAGCCAGAGCCCTCTGGGGGTCTCAGAAGCAGTGACCTACGGGCTCTCTCAGGCTGGCCAATAGGGCCCGCTTCCTGTGTTGTGATGATCATCTGGATTCTGGCCTCCAGGGGATTGCTTGCCTTGGGTCAGTTGCCCATGTTCCTTGATGTCAGCATGACTGACAAAACGCTAGAATCATAAGGCAGGAAGCAGGAGCATTTTCCCTGAGGAACAGCAGAATACTACTGCCAGCACAAGAAAGAAAGAAACCTGAGCATGCATGAACAATCACGGTCCTCTACTCTGAGACTCAGCTGCCAGGTAAAAAGGGCCATGGTGTGATGTGGGAATGTTGTGCCTGTTCAAAAGACTGCTGTTTTCAGGATCACATCAACTGAGAATAATTCTTCCAACTGCAAGACAATATACAATGTAGATTTTTTTCTTACACATTAAAAAACAGAGAGAGATTTTAAGGCACTCTCATCTTAAAATATTAAAGGACATTATACTCCCTTCCCCTCCTTGAAGTTAATTAAAAGCTACAAAAAATAATGAAAAACAGAGAAATTACCATCTTTGAAAAAATTAGAGAAAAAACACCTGTAAGTCCCCAAACAAAAACACTCAAGAAAAATATAATTTTTCAAGCAAAAACATATCTTTACAGATAGTGGGTAGAATACCAAGTTCTCAAATGGTAGTTGGTACAAAGGTTCATCCAATGATGGCTGGCACACATTTTCAATACCTGTGAGTGTGAGAGGCCCCAGGAGCATCCCTGACTCCATTCCCTATTCCAGGACAGCAGAAGAGACAGGGAAGGATGCACTACAGATGTGTAACCTCTTAAAGACCCCTACTGGAAGGATGGCAGGAAGAGGAGAGAAAGCAGCAACAGCAGGTTTGTTCTTGCTGTGATCAAGACAAATCACCAAACACCTGTTACATAGAAGGCTTCATTGTAAATATATCATTCTTATCCTAATGTTACCCTAAAGGAACAACGCCAAAAGCTGAGTGCGTGTGTCCTAGGCAGAGGAGGCAGCATATGAAGAAAGAAGGCATTGTGAAACAATGCGCCCAAATTGCAGTCGCCAACCAGCCCATTCCTCTGCCCTCTGTCCCTTCCAGCACCATTCTGTAGTAAATGGCTCTCCCAGATGGATTGGTGCCCTTCAATAATGAATAAATATCAGAAACAATCCAGCATGAGAGCTATACTTAGGTAACAACCAAAAAGAGAGAGAGGGAGAACGAAAAAGCTGATCAAATAAAAGTATAGATGAAGAACAAATTTCCAAATATCCCACCAAATGAGAAAAATTCAAGCATGTAATTTTCCATGGGCATCAACTAAAGAAACACAGGCTCTTGAAAAAGAACTGAAGAAAGATGTAAAAAAGAATAAGTATGGGAAGTCCCTTCATGGGTCACAGTCTTGTCATGGCAAAGGAACTTGTGTAACTCAATGTGACTATAAATCATGCATGCAGGGCCACCCAAGATGCACAGATCATAGTGAAGAGTTCTAATAAAACTTGGTCCACTGGAGGAGGGAATGGCAAACCACTCCAGTAATCCTGCTGCAAGAACCCACGAAAATTATGAAAAGGCAAAAAGATATGACACCAGTAAAAGACGCTTCTTCCTTGGAAAGAAAGCTATGACAATCCTAGACAGCATATTAAAAAGCAGAGACATCACTTTGCCAACAAAATTCCATATAGTCAAAGCTATGGTTTTTCCAGTCATCATGTATGGATGTGAAAGTTGGACCACAAAGAAGCCTGAGCACCAAAAAATTGATGCTTTCAAACTGTGGTGCTGGAGTAGACTCTTGGGAGTCTCTTGGACTGCAAGGAGATCAAACTGTTTAATCTTACAGGAAATCAACCCTGAATACCCATTGTAAGGAATGATGCTGAAGCTGAAGTTCCAATACTTTGGCCACCTGATTCGAAGAGCCAACTCATTGGAAAAGAACCTGATGCTGGGAAAGATTGAGGGCAGCGGGAGAAGAGGGCGGCAGAGGATGAGATAGTTAAATGGCATCACTGACTCAAGGGACACAAATCTAAGCAAACTTCAGTAGGCAGTGAGGGACAGGGCAGCCTGGCATGCTGTAGTCCGTGGGGTCACAGAGGGTCAGGCACAACTTAAGAACTAAAGAACATCAATGATTATGGAAAAACAGAATTAGTTAATAGTAAACAGGAAAAGTTCAGAAGAAAGATTCAAGAAGGAAATAAAACCATCACCAAAATGAAATGAAATTTTAATTACAATATACCATTTTCACCTCTCAGACCAAAAGAGATTCAATAATCAGATAGTGCACACTGTTACCAAAGTTATAAGTGGATAGATAACAGTTATAAATGGATAGATAACAGATTCCCACAGTATGCGAAGTGGGAATGTCAGAGGCCAAATTTGGCAGTATTAACATTAGAATGCTACAGGCACAGAAGCAGTCTTGCAGCATTCTTTTTAACAGTAAAAATTTGCAAGCAACCTAAATGTGCACTAAAAGGAGACTGGTTGAAGTTTGATAAACTCAAACAAAATAACTGGTTATAGTTATTAAAAGAATATGGTGCTTATGAGCAAATATTTCTTAAATTGCCAATTAGGTTTAAAAGAGGAGCTGCAGAATAGCATATATAAAATAATTCATTTGTATAAAATGAAAAAGGATCTATATTATACCCATTTTTATGTTTAAATGCATGCACATGCACAAGTTTCTGGAGGATTACACAAGAAACTGTTACTTATAAAACAGATAACAAATGAAAAACTACTTTATAGCTCAGGGAACTCTACTCAGTACTCTGTGGTGATCTAAATAGGAAGGAAATCCAAAAAGGATATGTATATGGATACATGTAACTGATTCACTTTGTTGTACAGAAGAAACTAACAACATTGTAGAGGAACTGTACTCCAATAAAACTTAATAAAAAAAATACATACTGCTGCTCCCCTCTGTTGACAAAAGTTTTTCATTTTGTATAGCTCCTTGGAGCTTTATTCTATCTGCTACATTGGATACTGCTAGATTTGAATTGATTTCTGCTCAAATAAACATCTAAAAAATGTTTAAAAAAAAAAAAAAATACATACTGCTATATATTGGAGAAGGCAATGGCAACCCACTCCAGTACTCTTGCCTGAAAAATCCCATGGATGGAGGAGCCTGGTAGGCTGCAGTCCATGGGGTCGCAGAGAGTCAGACATGACTGAGCAACTTCACTTTCACTTTCATGCATTGGAGAAGGAAATGGCAACCCACTCCAGTGTTCTTGCCTGGAGAATCCCAGGGACGGGGGAGTCTGGTGGGCTACCGTCTATGGGGTCACGCAGAGTCGGACACCACTGAAGCGACTTAGCAGCAGCAGCATGTGCAAAATAAATAACCAACAAGGACCTACTATGTAGCACAGGGAATTGCATTCAGTAATTTGCAATAACTTATAAAAGAAAAGACTCTGAAAAAAATCAGATACACGTATAGATAACTGAATCACTGTACTTTACACCTGAAACTTATACAACATAGTAAATCAACTACAGGTCAATTTTAAAAAAGAAACTGTTACTAGTGTTCATCTGTGGTGAGTGGGCTGGGGGATGGGGTTGGAAGGAAACCTCTTTTCAATGAATAGACCTTTGTACTTTTTTTAAAAAGTACTATGTAATTACCAATTTTTAATTGAAGCAACTACTTAAAAAAGAAATAGGAAATAGGGGAGGGGAGGGGTGGTGGCTAAAGGGCTTGTTTTTCCTCTGGCTCTGTCCAGCTCAAGTGATGTGAGGAACTGTAAAGTTCTCTAGGGATGGAGGAGGGGAAAGAAAATCCCATTGGTATATGAAAGTAGAGTAAGCACTTGTAGAAGAGGGTGGGTGGTGAAGGCAAGTGGCTTGAGATAATCAAAAGTTTAAAGATGTAATCAGTATTTGTGAAATGCTTGCAGGTAGCAAAGCACTTCATATACATTATCTCCATTATGTCTCTGAGCATTACTGTAAGTTATGTGTTTATCAGACCCACCTTATAAACAAAGGCCTAAGTGGATATAAGACCTCTCTAAAGACACTCAACTAGTAAATGGCCGGGCTGGGATCCAAACGAGGCCGTGCCCTCCAGAGCGACTGTTCTTTGCCCCACGTTGTGCAGCTCGACACGTGAGCTGAGGGTCCTGAGAGGCAAAAAGAGGGATTGTATGGATGAGGAAGTCAGAAATTGGGTGGTGAGGCAGTTTCTCTGTATGTTGTCTCAGGACAGGCTCTGAGGAGTGCTGCCAACTCTATGTGTCTGAAAAGACAAAACCAGCCAAGAGTGAAAATTCATCCCACTGAGGAGTTTAAAAAATTATTTCCAGCTGGAAATTGCATTTCATCATTTCATCCTTTAAAGTTCAGAATTCAACTCCCCATGGTTGTCTTGACTTAAAAAAAAAAAAAATGATTCCAGCATCCCAATTCAATACACAGTGAGTTGGAAGTCCTGTGCATCCATGCTGAGAAAGGCTGACTGACTTGGCACGTCCTGGCAAATAAGACAGGAGACTGCACATCCGTCAGGCATCTGAACCCATTTTCATCATTCATTATTATTAAAGAAGATAGATTTGTGCTCATGTGCAGACAGTGGATAATACTAATCTGCAGTGAGACATTCAAAGACTAGGAGGTTCTTTATCACTAGTTTCCTGGAAAATGGTTTTTCTAAATCTAAGGGCCCACCAGACAAAGACAAGGAAGTTAAAAAAAAAAAAAAAAAGAGTGGATATGTGTATACATATAGCTGATTCAATTTTCTATACCTAACACAACATTGTAAAGCAACTATATACCAATAAAAATTTTAAAAACCAAAAGGAAAAAAAGACAATGACTAAGAGATTTTCTGAGCTCTATTTCTGCCCAAAGAGCCACAAACCTGAACAGAAAGAAGAAGTCAGTTAAAAGGGAGTATTGGGTTGGAGTTAGTCAGATTGCGTTTAAGCCCTACCTCTTCCCATTCACAAGTGATATGACCTTTGACAAATTCCTTCTTTTCCCTAAGCTTCAATACAGCCCTGAAGTTTGATTTACTCACTTCCTAGGTTTTGTTGTAAGGATCAAACAAAATGGCCTATGTAATCAATAGCAACTTAAACTTAGGCGTTCAATCAGTTACGTTTACTTTAATCAAAGTCGTAATTCAGAGGAAATGAAAGACCTTGATTGGGACAAATAGACCCACTTATATCCAGGAGACATTCTGATCAGAAAGAGCCTAAAGCAGAAGGTCAGAAGCACCTGGGATCACTAAGGTAAGCCTTTGATTGCCCCAGAAGGGAAGGTGTGAGGAGGAGCCGGCAGGGCCAGAGCCAGGTCAGGGCGAGAGGCTGACTCACCCCTGGCCACCGGCCAGCTCCAGCAGGGACTGTTGACAGAGTAAACTGGTCAAGGAGACAGGCTGAAGTGGATGCCGTTCTCCCCTGGGGCTGGCCAGAAACACGTCCTAGAGCCTATGATACAGAGTGAAGTAAGTCAGAAAGAGAAAGACAAATATCGTGTATTAATGCATACATATGGAATCTCGAAAGATGGTACCAACAATCCTACGTGCGGGGCAGCAAAGGAGACACAGACATAAAGAACAGACTTTTGGACTCAGTGGGAGAAGGGGAGCGTGGGAGGAGTTGATAGACTAGCACTGAAACATATACCCTACCATATGTAAAACAGATAGCCAGTGGGAGTTTGATGTATGACGCAAGACGCCCAAAGCTGGTGCTCTGTGACGACCTGGAGGGGTGGGGTGGAGAGGGGGTTGGGAGGGGTGTTCAGGAGAGGGGACACATGTGTGCCTATGGCTGTTTCATATTGATACATGACAAAATCCATCACAACATTGCATAGTAACTATCTTTCAATTAAAATAAATAAATAAAATTTTAAAGAGAAAAGAAAGAAATCCTAGGCTCTTGGCAGGGCTCACAATGCCTAGTAGGAGACTGTTGCCAAGGATGTGAAAACTGCAAGCAAAACAAAGAGGCAGCCTGGGGAAGAGCTGCTGTGGGGTGGAGAAGAGACTTTTTAAACCTCATCTATGAGCCCTCCAAGGTTACTGAGGATGAGCTGTTTCTATTAGGAAATCACCTTTCTTGCTGCTGTGATCAGGCCAACGAAGCTATCACTGATATTACAAAACACCCCTGTAATTAGCCAGGATTGGAAGGGGTGGAAGCAGGTAGAGGGGCCAATTCTCCACGTACACTAACTTAGCTCCTTAGACAGCCTGGCCCTTACAGAAGTGGTTTCCCTGAGTCATGGTCTAATGTTCATCTCTAGGCTCTTATTGAGAGTCTACGGAATAGCCCCAGGAAGGCTGTTTCCTACACTATTCATTATGTTATTCAAATTCTTTAATTAAAAAAAATTTTCCATTTGACAAATTCCTTTTAGAATTTATAGGAACAGTAGAAAGGGCATAGAGTTTTTGATTAAAGAGACTTTTGATTGGAATGATAGCTCTTCTGTACAATATTGACATCCTTGACAAATGGTGTAGCTTGCTTCTTAAATGGAGATAGTAACACTACCTGCAGGGGTGTTATAGGAATTGCAGGTGCTATTTATTGGATTTTTACAATGTGCAAAGCACTCTGCAAGAGCCTAATAAGCATCTCAGTGAATTCTCACAGCAAATGTGTGAGTGCGGAATCATCTTCTCCCCAGCTCACAGATAAAGGGATTGCAGCTCTGAGGCAGAAGGTACTTGCCTGGTGTCTCCCAGTCAGCAAGGACAAAAGTGATGCACATGAAAGTTCTTGGCAGGCATTCAGTGGGTGCTGAGCCAATATCAGCTGCCTTGTCCTGTTTCCTCAAAAACCTGAAATATTACCTTTTCAATGATTGAAAGACCGAGTTCTAATCTTCCCTGTTTTTCGCTCATGAGCAGTTCAAAACCAGTAACTCTGATTCTGGAGCATTTAACCCCCACCCAAGTTGCTAATGGTTTTGAAGTTTCTATTATAAAAGCTCTATTATAGATATGTTTATTGAAAGCCATTTTACACTCTTTTGGAAACAGGTTATAAATCCAAGGTCCTTAGATGAGTAACTAACTGCAAGATGACTGCAGCCGTGAATATAAAGTCATTTTTAAAAAAAATCAAACTAGAATTCCTGAATCCAAACAAGGACTACCCTTTAAAAGGGAAACCTCCAGAGGCTAGAGACATAATTCAGTGATAAATAATTGAAAATGTTAAAATGATTCCTCTTAGGGAATTGCCTTTAGTATCTATGGCATAATTTTCACATCCCCCCAAAAATGGCAAATTCATGTTGGAAGTGGGGGGTTTAATTTTAGAAACATAGCAGTCATTCAGAACTAAAACTCTAGACAGAGAAGTGATTAAACTTGGAAAAGTAGACTTTGGTCCAAAGCCAAATGACTATGTAAAATATGTCACAGCTAAGCTTTCTCATGACCGTTATGAATCAGCTGTAAAGACTTTGTCAAATCCTAATCAGCAGACAGATGCTTCAGAGGAACTTGCCTACAAAGCCACTGAGAAGAAGATGGCCACTTGTGAATGTGGGGACCACCCTCTGGCTGCAATGATGACTGGAGGTGGGAGGGTCCCAGTGAGGGAGGCCAGGGGGGCTCACGTGATTGCCACGAGAAGATGGGCTCAATGTAGCCAGAACGCATTTGAATTAGGTAGGCATCTCAGACACAGGGAAGATGGAGAGGATGATGCTAAAAGTCATCAGACCCCTGCTTCCTCATTTAGTACAGATCAGATTGCTGTGAAGAGAAACATCAGGAACTTTCTTTCAAAGGGCCAAGCTTGAGTGAAAGATGTGAAAGAGGAAGGAAGTCCAACCTTGAGGCCACAAGTGCAGAGACAGGAAGAAGAATCTCAGGCTAATCTCAGGAGTCCCTGCACCACAGCATCTTCACATATCATGACTCTGAGACACTGCGTTTATCATGCCCATATCTAGTTGAGCAGTAATCTTCATCGTTCAAAGGCCTTTTATGTTCCTGTTTCAGTGAAATAGATGGGGTAGGTAATGTTGTGAAGTCCATTTGATAGTAAAAAGGATGAGACTTAGATAAATTAGTTAGCTAATTTTCAGAGTCACTCAACTTACAACTTAAAACTGTTACCAGACCCTTGATCGACTGTCCTCAACTTCTGAATTTAACTAATTTTATCTTAAGTTATGACCAACCTAGACAGCATATTAAAAAGCAGAGACACTACTTTGCCAACAAAGGTCCATCTGGTCAAGGCTATGGTTTTTCCAGTGGTCATGTATGAGTGTGAGAGTTGGACTGTGAAGAAAGCTGAGCGCTGAAGAATTGATGCTTTTGAACTGTGGTGTTGGAGAAGACTCTTGAGAGTCCCTTGGACTGCAAGGAGACCCAACCAGTCCATCCTAAAGGAGATCAGTCCTGGGTGTTCATTGGAAGGACTGATGCTGCTGAAACTCCAATACTTTGGCCACCTCATGCGAAGAGTTGACTCATTGGAAAAGACCTTGATGCTGGGAGGGATTGCGGACAGGAGGAGAAGGGGACGACAGAGGATGAGATGGCTGGATGGCGTCACCAACTCGATGAACATGAGCTTGAGTAAACTCCGGAGGTTGGTGATGGAAAGGGAGGCCTGGTGTGTTGAGATTCATGAGGTCTCAAAGAGTCGGACACAACTGAGTGACTGAACTGAACTGACTGATCTTCTCTTTATTTTTAAAGGCATATAAATTTTGAGTTATTTTCTACAAAGAAATGATCATAGTGACTTTAGCAGTCTTGATTAGCATCTCAGAAATTATATCTAAAGTAACTTCAAAAATTAGGGAAGCCTCTACCTGATACCTTGTGTCTGAAAATCTAAGAAAACATGCACACCAAAATATTGAATTATGTGTCACCCTCTTCCTCTTGAATGAAGCAGAAAGGTCACAAATAACATTCCTGGTAATTATAAGCTGTACCTCTTTTTCTAAAATACAATCTTCAATAAGCAGTCAGCTAGTCTTCCTACAATGTACCCTATGGCAGAGATCCCATGAGTCAGATTTGTCAGCCCAATCTAGCTAATTACCCACAAGATGCAGAGTCCAAGGTCTTGCTCAAGCTCTCCCAGCTCCCTTCCAGCTCACCTCTCAGCCATCCAAACGAGAGCCCAGTATTTGAGCTCCAGCAACCTTGACACTCAAAGCAAGTCATTTTACTCCTAAATCTGAATTTGAGCCAAATTCCTAAAAAATGCAAGGAAAGTTTCAAGAGTGTACTCCTCAAGAAAGAGATTTCTCACTAATTTCTTCATCTTCGCATTCAGTGTGATATCTGCAACAAAGGTGGTATTTAGGAAGAACCTGAAGTAGATGAAGGGAAACAAACGGGGAAAGATGAAAGCAAGGACAGAGGTAGGGAAGAAAAGGCAAAAGGAAGGAGCAGGAGAAGGAGTGTGAGTCAGAAGGGAGACCTGCGTCCTGCGCCAAGTGCAACTGGGTCAGTTCAGCAGTCCATGTTCCTGGGCTTTGTGGCAAGGCTAAGAAGCAGTCGCGTCAGCTCCAGCCTACTCTCCAGTTTTCAGCCTTCAACGATTTTTAATGAAAAGCAGTTATAAAAACACGTGGTCTGTGTTCACAAAAACAGCTGAGGAACAAAGAAAAATGAAGACAGGGGGTTGATTCTACCCAAGAGGCATTTCACCAGGAATTCTTGGCTTACTTTCTCTCTGTGAGCTATGCCCACCTCTGAGACTTCATCTTGGCAAAACAGAGATCCAGGGGGAAAAAAAAGGAAACCCACCAGGCCTTGTGGAGTCTGATTTCCAGTTGTACTCTGTCTTTTTGGGCCATGTTTACTGAGGAGATGGTGGAGGTCCTGATTCTTCCAGGGACAAGCATATCTTCTCTGTAAATTCTGCTGCCAATCTGCCCCCATGACTATGCTGATGCTGTCATCCATAGCCAAATAGATCCCAGGAGATACTTTCTGTGCTATGGCTTATGTAGATTTTTTTGCCTCACACATCCATTTTGCAATTATTTCTTGATTGTTTGCCATGCATCAGGCACTGTGCATTATTAGTCATCCCTTCCTGCGCAGCATCATCACGGGGGAAGGCAGAAGTCTATGGCTGTGAGTGATGCCTCCAAATGGCCTTTTGCTCATTTAGAACCTCCTTGGACTTCTCCCCAGGTACCTGTGGAGGGCACCAGAACCCTTGAACCCACGGAAACAAGTTCTAAAATGGCTCCTAATAACTAACATACAAATTCAAGTCTTCCCTGGCTTTCAAGATTTATGTCATTCAGCTGCACAAGCCTAGCCCCTCCCTTGCAGCAGAGGAGTGCCAAGTCCCTCTCAGTCTTCTGGACCTTCTTTTCATGTCAAGGTCACTGAGATCCCATATGGTAGCTTTGTAAGAATTTAGAAACAAGTATTCCTTCCTGAAGACTTTTTTTCCATCTGATGCAAAATTGGTCAGAATAGATAATTTTGCTAGAACAAAACATTTAACTCTTATCTTCCAGAAAAGTCTCATAATATTATACACATTATGCCCTCCACCATGTGAGTGTGTCTCTTTAGATTTTGTGTCTTTGTGTATGTGTGACAGTGAACAGTGGTACTGTGTGTTGCCTTTTGGTTGAGTGGCTCCATTTCTCATTCCTTCCAACAATTTCTCTGATTCACATCACAAGTCTTCCACAACTATTTCCCTAATTGCTTATTCATACATTCCACAATTATTACTAGGCCCTGGGAATACAGCTGTAAACATGATGGGTGAGGTCTCTGCTCTCATAGGGAGGGACTATACACAAATATTTGTGAACAAATAATTACAGAAAGGGAAAGGGCAAAAAAGAAGATAAGTGTGATGGGCTTGCATGTAATAAGCAGACTTCACAGGAGGGTTCAGAAAGCTCATTCTGAAGAGCTGATACGTGAATGATGAGCAGTCAGTCATGCAAGGATTTGGGGATGAATATTCCCTGGTGGCTCAGGGGACATAGGAGGCACAGATTTGATCCCCGAGTCGGGAAGATCCCCTGGAGGAGGGCATGACAACACACTCCAGTATTCTTGCCTGGAAAATCCCATGGACAGAGGAGCCTGGCAGGTTTTAGTCCTGGGTGTTGCAAATTGTCAGAGTGACTGAGCAACTGAGCATGAGCATCACAGTTAAAAGAAAGAGCAAGGATAAAGGCCATGGGGCAGGACTGTGTTTGGCAAGTTCAGGAGCCAAAAAGGATGACCACCATGGGGAGAGTGGTAAAAGTGATAGGAAATAAAGTCAGGAGGTAGGCAGGGCCTAGGACATATGAGGTTTCATAGCTGTATGAAGGAATTTGGATTTTATTCTAGGATTTAAACAGAATTTAAACAAAGTGATTTCATCTGATTTAACTGTTTTAGAAATCCTTCTGTCTGTTCTGTGGAAAATTAACTGCAGGAGCTAGAATGGATCAGGGAAACTAGTTAGGTGTGGAGCAGTCTGTCTAATGTATACGGGTTCTTTCTGACTCTGCCTTACCAGTGGTCCCCACCTTGCATATGGTTCTGTGTTCCTAGTTGCAAATGGCAGACTCCATTTTAAGCTGAAAAGGGATGAATTTTACATTTTAAGTAATTCCCAGAGTTTAGAAAGAGGCTGAAGAAGCAGTCTTGAGATCAAGCTTCTTGGAGGTCTGTCCCAAACCATACAGGAGGACCAGCTTGGGAAGGACACTGCAGTAACTGCTTTTCTGAACTCTGAAAGCTGGAGCTCAACCAACCTGTAGCCTCTGGCAGTGAGGTCACTCCTGTGTTAAGACAGCCATGAGACATTGCTGTCCTTGCTGTCTCCGTTGCACAGGTAAGGGCCCAGTGGTTAGAGGTGGGAACTGGGTTCCACCAGGAACTAAGTTGGAGCAGGCAGTTTCTTCCCAAGACTTTAGAAGCCCTGGGAGTCAGAGGCTGGAGGTCAGCCAGAGCTTGTATAAGGAAGCATAAGTCCATATACCATGAAGATCAAGGCTGGATGCCAAGATCAAGGAAACCAGAGGTACGAGGCAAGTCTGTGCTCATAACCCTAAGTGGTGGGGCTGAGAATGTGACATCCAGTTGACAGGACAAGGCCAAGCTAAAACACTCCCACAGCCACATTCTGGACTGGAATTGCCTCTCCTTTACAGATTTTCTGCCAGTGGCTACACAGTTCATTTTTTAATATTTATTTATTTGGCTGCATTGGGTCTTAGCTGCAGCATGTGGTATCTTTGATCTTCGTTGCAGTGTATGGGTTCTTCTTCTTTTCTTTTCTTTTCTTTTTAATTTGCTACATGCAGGATCTTTTTTAGTTGCAGTATGCAAACTCCTAGTTGTGGCATGTAGGATCTAGTTCCTTGACCAGGGATCAAACCCAGGTCGCCTGCATTGAGAGCGCAGAGTTTTAGCCACCGGACCACCAGGGAAATCCTGCCTCACACAATTCTTACTCCCTTAATTCCAATGCAAATATTCTTCAGCCTCACCAGGATCTTTTATGTTGATATGACTCTACTTTCTCCCATTTTGTTGTCTATTCAACACAGACCCTTAGACCATCAGTCTTCACTCATTTACCCACGTTTTTCTTTGAAACCCTCATCTCTGGATATTTCCTCCAAGCATACTTACATTGAAAAAAATCTCAGAAAAAGACATTTGCTTGCCTCGTATCTCAAGTGATGTTCCCCAACTTCCCTCTGAGGAGTTTCCCCTGCCGCCATTTTGTCTGTGAAGCCACAAGATCTCAAGCCTTCAATGCACTACATTCACTCTGGCCCCGGTGATAGATTCAGGAATAGATACATGACTCAAGCCAATCAGGCCCAATCAGAGTGGATGCCAGGGCTTTTGCTGAAAGGATCAGGAATAGTGAGGACTTTCTGCCCGGAGTTAGAATGGTCTATTTCAGAATGGAGCCAACCCACAGGGAGCAGAGCTGAGAAATAACAGATCCTAGTGACATCATTTGATTCCTGTACCAGATTTATTGATGACAGCCTTACATTTGTATTTTCAGTTCTTCAGCTAACACAGCCACTACTTAAGCCAGTTTGGGTTAGGTTGTTTGTCACTTGCAATCAGATAAATTCATTCTTAATTAAGTCTCCTGGATCATTCTTGCCATTTTGCTTCTCTGCTTCCAGGATGGCTAATGAATGCACATGTATTCTCAGTCGCTTCAGTCGTGTCTGACTCTGTGTGACCCTGTGGACTATAGCCCTCCAGGCTCCTCTGTCCATGGGATTCTCCAGGCAAGAATACTGGAGTGGGTTGCTACTTCCTCCTCCAAGGGATATTCCCAACCGAGGGATTGAACCCACATCTCCTGCATCTGCTGTACTGCAGGCCAATTTGTTACTGCTGAGCCACGGGGGAAGCCAGTTAATGAATACCTTGCTCTAAATACGTGATATCTAATTACTATTCTAAACCAACCTCACAATTCCACCTCATATTCTCGGTAACATAGTCACTTTTCTATAAATGATTGCTCCCAACTTTCACTACTCTCCTCAAGCATCAAGGGACTTGCCTGCTGACCCAGTAACCAAATCAAATCTTGCTTTATTTTCCCAGTCTTGCACCTACAAAGGCCACAAGCAACTAATAACAATTGTTGTTGTACTCTATAAATTTTACTTAAAGAAGACTCTCTTTCTCCCTTGTATCTAAGAAGCTGTATGAACTTTGCTTATTTTATAACCCAAGACTTAGTATAGCATCTGGAAGATCACGGCATCTGGTCCCATAACTTCATGGCAAATGGGGAAAAAATGGAAACAGTGATAGATTTTATTTTCTTGGGCTCCTAAATCACTGAGGAGTGTGACTGCAGCCATGAAATTAAAAGATGCTTTATCCTTGGAAGAAAAGCTATGACAAACAAGCCTAGGCAGCATATTAGAAAGCAGAGACATCACTTTGCCAACAAAAGTCTGTGGGCTGCAATATATATATACACACACACCTGGAAATGTGAGAAGGTCTCTGATGGGGAATGTGGTGCAGTTGAATCATTTTGGTTTAAAGGGTAACAAGGCACAGAAGTGGAGTCAGTATTACTCCTGCTTTAGGAAGGAGGGAACTGAAACTACCCTGGCTGAGAGTCCCTGTGGGGCCATGGTGAACTCTGTTTACAGCTACCGATTACTAACTACTCTGCATAACTGGACAGCCCCTACCAAACCTTCTCAGGAACTGCTGACATATCACTTCATTTCTAAGGCTTTTACGTCCACATATGCCTTCTATCTTATAACAATTAAAGTAAACATAAAAAGAAGAATTTCATTTCTTTTACTTCAATTGGAGGTTATTTTCCAAAATCTTAATAAAAAAAAAAGCAAACAGAAACAACCCAAACTTTGCATGACTGGGAAATGTAGTTTTTACCGAAGGTGTCATCTTTGGGAATGTAAGAATAGATGTACTTTAGAGGGTTTTTGGGAATTTTCAGCCATAATGATGTCATAGTTTCAAAATTCAGTTCAGTTGCTCAATCGTGTCCAACTCATTGAGGCCCCATGGACTGCAGCATGCCAGGCTTCCCTGTCCATCACCAACTCCCGGAGTTTACTCAAACTCATGTCCATCGAGTCAGTGATGTCATCCAACCATCTCATCCTCTGTCACCTGCTGCTCTTCCTTCCTTCAATCTTCCCCAGAATCAGGGTCTTTTCCAAAAAGTCAGTTCTGTGCATCAGATGGCCAAAGTATTGGAGCTTCAGCTTCAGCATAAGTCCTTCCAATGAATATTCAGGACTGATTTCCCTTAGGATTGACTGGCTTGATCTCCTTGAAGTCCAAGGGACTCTCTAGAGTCTTCTCCAACACCATAGCTCAAAAGCATCAATTCTTTGGTGCTAAGCTTTCGTTATGGTCCAACTCTCACATCCATACATAACTACTGGAAAAACCATAGCTTTGACTAGATGGACCTTTGTCAGCAAAGTAATGTCTCTGGTGTTTAGTATTCTGTCTAGGTTGGTCACAGCTTTCTTTCAAGGAGCAAGTGTCTTTTAATTTCATGGCTGCAGTCATCATCTGCACAGATTTTGGAGCCAAAGAATATAAAGTCTGTCCTGTTTCCACTATTTCCCCATCTATTTGCCATGAAGTGATGGGACCAGATGCCATGATCTTAGTTTTTTGAATGTTGAGTTTTAAGCCAGCTTTTTGACTCTCCTCTTTCACCTTCATCAAGAGGCTCTTTAGTTCTTCTTTACTTTCTGCCATAAGGGTGATGTCATCTGCATATCTGAGGTTATTGATATTTCTCCTGACAATCTTGATTCCAGCTTGTGCTTCATCCAGTCTGGCATTTTGTGTGATGTATTCTGCATGGAAGTTAAATAAGCAGGGTGACATATACATCCTTAACGTAATCCTTTCTCAATATGGAACCATTCAGATGTCAGCACATGGCAGGGCAAACAACAGCCTTTTTTGTAGGGGTCTACAGAGTGGAATCTCACCTCTCCTGGAAAAACAGAAAGCAGGGGAGTATTCATGTTCCTGCAGGCAAACTTTGTGACCATTCACCCTGCCCACATTCTCTTTGCTGGTTATAAAATTAGACCAGCCCTTCCTTGTAGTGTGGACAGTACAGATTGCCATGTGATAGAGGACACCCATGTAGGCTGTGAGAAATTCACGCCAGCCTCCTCTGGAACAATTGTAACAGCTAATATTTAAACCCAATGAACACATGAAAAACAGAACAGACCACTCACTTTTGAAGAGGGAAATATCAATAACCAAACTCAATACTAGTTTCACATGAATAAATAATAGTGACTATGTACCATATTCAGAATGATCTGCCCAGGAGCAAGTTATTCCTCCAAGGTGGTTTGTGCTGAATCTTAAAAAGATTCCTGGTATTTTATCCTTTAGCCACAGTTGTTCCTTCTCTTTGCTGACAAAACCTATGACATACTTAAAAATAGAACAAGGCATAGTTTTTTCTGATCAAAGACTAAAATTCACTGCATTTGCATTTATCACATTCACAAACAACAGACGTAAATTTGTTTTGAATTTGTCAATAGTGCCTGAAATACTCACATAGATTTAAAGTAAATAACAATACTCTATGAAAAATGTAAAAAACTGAAATTATTTTCCACACTATGAAACTAAATATGCTTGAAAAGAAAAGAGAATGTTGTAAATGGTGCTGCTGTGAACATTGGGGTGCATTTGTCTTTTCAAGTTGGAGTTTTCATTTTTTCTGGATGTATGCCCAGAAATAGGATTTCTGGATCATATGCTAGCTCTATTTTTAGTTTTTTGAGAAACCCCCATGCTGTTTCCAATGGAGGCCTTCACCAATTTACACTCCCTCCAACAGTGTATGGGGTTCCCTTTTCTCAACACCCTCTCCAGAACTTATATTAGTGTTCATAGTGAGTGTGTACTCAGTCATGTCCAACTCTTTGTGATCCCATGGACTGTAGCCTGCCAGACTTATGGGATTCTCCAGGCAACAGTACTGGAGCGGGTTGCCATTTCATACTTCAGGGGACCTTCCTGGCCCAGGAATCAAACAGACACTTCCTGTGTCTCCTGCATTGATTGGCAGGTGGATTCTTTACTGCTGAGCCACCCAGGAAGCCATCAGTGTTCATAGCAGTGCTGTTTACAATAATCAAGACATAAAAGTAAACGAAGTGTCCATCAACAAATGAATGGATAAATAAATGATAAATGGCAGATAAACTGATGTGGTATGTATTTACAATGGAATATTCTTGGCCATAAGAAGGAATGAATTATTGCCATTTGCAGCAACATAGATGAACCTAGAGATTATCACACTAAGTGAAGTAAGAGAGAAATAAATATCTAAATGGTATCACTTTTATGTGGCATCTAAAAAAATAATACAAATGAATTTATTTACAAAACAGAAATAGATTCACAGATGTAGAAGACACACTTATGGTTACCAAAGGGGAAAGGTTTAGATGGAGATATTTTTTTTAAAAAGAAAAAAAAATGTTTATCTGTTCATGTTACAAAGAAAAAAAATATCCTTTGGAACTGAAAACAAATTTTTAAAAAACTGACTCAGGAAAAGGAGGAAAAACAAGAAATATGCAAACACCATTTGGTGATACTACTTCAAGCATATAACCTTAGAAACAACTTTCAGCTTAGTAATATTTATTACATGCCAACTAAATGCCTGGGATTATGCCAGGCCCCAAGACTAGAGAGATGACTAAGACAGGACCGTTGCTCTCAATCAGCTCCTACAAGACTCCCCCTTTCCTCCTACTCCTGTGTCTCATTAAAGCCAATAACCACTTCTTCCTTTATTCCCTCCTATATCCTGTCATATTTCCATTTTAGCTTCAATAATTTTTGGGGGGTGTGGCAACTGTGGTTAGCTTTTCTTATCAGGCTAAAGAGCTCTTCTCTAGTTTGAAATTTACCAGGATGTTCCTTGCCTAGTGACATATGTCATTCTATTTATACCCCAAATCTTTCTCTGTTTCTCCATCTGACTTCCTCTAGTCATGACCACTTTTTTCCTAACTCTGAATGCCCTCCCCAATCAGAATTCACCTTCTTCGTCTCCTTTCCACTGTATCTATGAACATAAAGCTAAAGTACTCAGTGGCCTGAGTGGTTTTCTTTTTTCCATTCCCAAAGCCCACTCTTTCCTTCTGTGCTACCAAAGTTTGGAATTGCTGCATGCTCCACATCTCCCAGACTTCTAGTCTCTCATCAGAGTCTCCTCCCTGCAGTTAGCAGAAGGAAGGAATTGCCCACCACCTGGATCCAAGAGAAATACCCTTTCCTTGCCAAATGAGTTGAAAAACAAATACCTCCAAACAAAATCAAATTACTTTAGGGGCAGGATTTAACCAAGGGGAAGCACCCATTCTTCATTCCTGCTCCTAAAATCAGGCACATAACTCAGGAGGCATAGACTTTCCCTTTCTCTGTTGTATCATCTGAGTTCTCTCAGCCCCCACTTCCCCATGACTACAGTGAGATCACAGCAATGAAACAAAGATACTCTCCCTCTCAATCTTCAAGAAAGTTGAGGCACTTGAGATTCTTCCCATATAGCTGTGAGAAGACACAAGCTTTGGCTAACACATGCCTGACCTGCCCTACCCCATTTTTCCATTCTACTCTGAACCACAATAATGCTGATTTTCATTGCTGTCATTAATAAAGGAGCAGTTATGCTGATAGCTTACGGCATCCCTGTCAGGGCCTCTGCCTTGGCCATCGACTGTCCTGGGCAGCTCTCCGTACCCAAGGCCCTGGTGCTCCATTTCTGACATGCATGACACCATTGCTGAAGCCAGGAGAGAGAGCTGATTCTCATCAACATCCGCACTACGTCTGCTTACTCTCCCCTCCCCATACTCCTTCCACTTCAAGGACATGTATGTCAGCAACAAGAAAGCTGTCTCCTGTTTCTGCTGGCACTGTTCTGCTGATATCTTGGGCTCTCAATAGCCCATGGAGATTCTAGCACACCAATCCTTCTTGTTGTTTTTGACTTTAATTGCAGCTCCCTAAACCCAGGACTCCTATGTGAATCAATAGTTGATGGATCATTGACAGCTGAGTGATAAACACTTGAATTTAAAACTTCTATTCCATTTCTGCACTTCTCCAGCCCATCTTTTAGCTAAACCCTTTCTGCTAGTTTCTCTTTTTCCTTAGAGTGAATTCTGCATCTCACATAAACAGAACTTTGGCAGACCTGTCCTGCCATTCCTCCTAACCATGTCTAAAGAAAATACTAAAAGTCCATCAAAAAGTGCAGGAGAGAACCTAGCTATGGATGAGTGACCGAGAATCAGCACATGAGTCCAGAAAAAAGACATCCTCCGATAACATCTTTCAGATGCATTTCGCCTAACAGTGATTCTCAACTGATGAGCTGCTTCAGAAGAAAATAAATTAGAGAAGTCACTAATGAGAATCCTGTTTGTCCTTCCAGCTATTTGTTTCTTCTGAATAAGAGCTTTATGCCTTAATTATAGCTCATAGTGACTGCCAGTGACTATTATTGCACAATTTCTTAGAATTCACTCTCCCGTGATTGTAAACAGTCAATATTTCCACAGAACCAAAGTTCTTAATGTTGGTTAAAGGCTTATTTAAAGAAGAACTGAGCTTCACAATAGCACGGCAAGCTCAAGATGCAAACTGACTTCCCCGTGCCTATTCTTTCAGGTAGACATTTGCAGGAGAAACAAACCCTTACATGATTTGCAGATCCTTAGGAGTTCTGGGATTCTTCCAAGGTGCTTACCTACTATGTTCATTCAAATATCACATTCTCTCTTTCCTAGGAGAATTGATTTCCCCTGATGATTTTCTCAAAAGATATATTTCTTTCTTACAGGGAGTCCTGTTGCTTATGTAAACCATCTTCACTTTTCTTTGGTCAAGCTGTGTAAAGCAGGCTATGTCTGTTTCTAATTGTTTTCTTACTCTTGGCTTTGAACTTCATACACTTTCAGCTGGTGCACTCTTTAAATCCCTTCTGCCCTAGGAGTGTAGCATTGTTAATGCAAACCATGACCAGCCCTTTGGGCCAGTTTTTATCTGCTCGGGGATATCTTGATCAGAGATTGCAGTTCTTATATCCCACTTGTGTAACTTTGGATATAATTTGATTTGGTTCTATTAGACCAAGTTCACAGTAGACTGTCTTCTTTTCTGTGCTACCCTGATTTTATTACACTTTTTATGTGCCAGTGGCTCCCAACAGCACCACACCTAACCTTTCCTCTGAGGACATCTCTTCGGTAATTTATCATAAAATTGCACATGGACTGTGCTTGGGTATCTTTGTTCCACTTTCTTCCTATCATGATGCTACCCCAATCTGTAGACATCGAAATCAAGAGAACAAATAATAGAAAGTGAAAACCCACAGAAGTAGGAATTAAGAGTCTTGTATAAATATTGTTATTGAGAAAGAGTTAAAGGTAAATGTAATTCTCCCCCCAAAGTTTTACTTGAATGTAGTAGGTGTGAGAACTCATGAAGTTTTATATTTCAACCATATAAAGGCTTTTAATTTCTCTGGGGTTTAGCTTCCATCTGTGGAAAATCAGAATGGTACTGTCTGCCCTAAGATTTCTTAGGATTAGAATTATAAGAGATGATTGCACAAAGATAATTTCAAAATATATAGAATGCCACACACACATGTAATTTGATAATATTGTCACTAGAAGGACAGAGATAACATTGCTAGGAGGAAAAAGTTTATTTTCTCATTACATGATTTTCACTTAATTTTCAGGATCAGCCTTCTGATAAACAGAATAGACAATTCCTGTGTGGTGAAATTCTGAGAGACTTGGACAGCATTTCAGACTGAAAAGATGCGTTTGCCACCTGCTCATCAATATTTGAAATTCAATCAATCACCAAGGACACATTTGTTAGAGATGAGGCTGGCAAAGGGAAACTTTTGAAAGAGAGAAACTGACATGGATTCAAAACTATGATGTTAATTAAAAACTGGTTCTATAACACATCCTAGGAGCAGGTTTTGATGTTAAGGAGTGGGCTGATCCTTGCTTGGTATACCAGTCTTCTAAACGATATGTATCCTGGCTTTCTCTGGACAGTTTCTCACCTCCTGGTCATTAGTTCATTATTAAAATGGCAGGGAAAGATGGTAAAACACAATTATCTCCCATGATCACAGTTGACCATTGGCCCAAATAAGTGCCGCCAGTCCAATACAGGGGATGTAGGTCCACAAGCTGGGTGGGGATATTCAAAGTGTTCTTGCCAAGATAACTGTGAATCACAGAATGCCAGAAATAGAAAGTCATTTGAGAGACTATAATGAAGGACTCAGCAACACAAATATCTACAGGGGTTATATAGGTAATATAGAGATGTGAATCAGGTGATATAAAGCAATAGGGAGTGATAGGGTCTGTGGCAAAACAAAAAGAGAATGTCATGTGTCTTATAGCATTTAAATTCCAATTTAATTGAAAGTTGTGTTGATCAAACCAACCAATGTCACAGAGTGACGTGTTTGTCCCCAGCTGCCAGTCCTGACCCACCTCCCTTGTGATAAAGGTGACCCAACTACAGTCACATGAGCACATAAGGCATGAGTTACCATGGCTCAGCCTGACAATTAAACTTCAAACTATACCCCTCCCAGGGAACCTCGGTTGCTCCTGGGGTGCTTCACAGCTTTCTATCTTTAGTCAGCCTGTGCTGTCTGCTCTGCTCTTAGCCTCTTTCTCACTTCTCTATCTCCTCATAGACTGCTGACCTCAAACCTGGTGAAGAAACATTACTATGGCTAATACAGAACCTACCCTTGTGCAAACACCATTGTCTGTTCCAAGGATGTTACCCTAATGCCCTCAATGCCACCATTTCCCCAGGCTACAGAGAGAGGAGGATACTTCTCTGTCCAACTCAATGCTGCACTTTAGCAAATGGACCCCAAAGCCACACTGGGGAGCCCAAAATAGCAGAAGGCCTCCCGTGGAAACAGCCCCATTGCTTCCTCCCCATTGCTTCCTTCTTTTCTCTGTGTGCGTCTCTCATGCTCAACTCTAAAACAAATACACAAACACCATCCATCTCTGTCAGAAACAGCCACAGTACAGACTCAGTGCAAACAGTGCCAAGAAACATTTTCCCCACCCTCCCCACTACCAAAGAAGAGCAAATCTGCAAAGACATTGTTTTCACTAAAACATACACAAGAGTTTACATTAACTAAAAGAACCCAGCTTCTTTGTTTAAAGCCTCAGCATTAAGAAAACTGTCAAGTCAGTGTAGTGAATCAAGATTTGATTTACAACTGTGCAGCTCAAGGACCTATTTAATTGATCCTGCCAGAACAGAGGAATAGGCTTCTTTAGGAAGTATTGAGTAATCTTCAGTAAGACAGACAAATTTTGGCAGTTTGCAAATGAAATGTCTCAGCTTCTACCCCTAATACCTTTAAAAAAATCTTGGGGTTGAGTTTTAATCAGTATATTTGATATATTTCCATGAAGATATTGAGACTCCAGGAGATGCATCTGCAAATGATACCACCAAAAGAGTGAAAAGACAACCCCAAAAATGAGAGAAGATACTTGCAAATGATATATCTGAAAAAGGACTTCTATCCAGAATATGTCAAGAAATCTTGCAACTCAATGATAAAAATATAACTAACTCAGGAGAACAAGATGGTGGAGGAGTAGGTGGATGTGGAGTACATCTCTCTCCATGGATACATCAGGAATACACCTTCAGACACAGAAGTGCATGCAGAACACCAGCAGAGAACAGACAGGAGTACCTGACCAGTGGAAAAGAATACATAGAACCATGCAAAACTCGGTAGGACAAGGAACTAGGGTGGAAAACAGGAGTGTTAGTAGGACTGGACCTGCCCTCAGCCATGGGGGAACTGAAGCTGAGGTACAGTCCCCACATCAGGGCAGTTGTCTGAGTCAGAGGAGAAACATTTAAGGCTGAGGGTGAAACAGCTGATCTATGGCAGCCTAAGTGGAATGAGACTCAGGCAGCCCTTGCTGCAGCCATACATACCCCGGACAGGGATGCAGGTCACCTGGAAGGTGCAGTGGCTGGGAGCTGGAGTTTAGGGATCATGGAGCAATCCCAGGGTGAGGGGTGCTGTTGACTGCGGAGAGAGAGATCAAGGGGATGACAGGGAGGAGATTGTGGTGGGAAATGCCTGTGGAGGAAAGCCAGGAAGCCATGGAAGCAAGGCGATACTGCTGAGTCATGCGTAGGGGGCTGGAGCCATCACCATAGCCTCTCTCCCCCCACATGCCAGCATCGGCAGCTGAAGAATAGAGAGGCTGGTCCATCAAATGCCTGATGTGCTGATCTACAGAGTTGGACCCCAGCCAGGGGGACCCCTCAATGGGCCTGATGCGCCAAATAACAGAGAAGGACCCCAGGTGAGGGAGCCCTCTAAGTGTCTGAATGGGGCGTTATGGACAAAGACTGGCCAAAGAAGCCTTCTGATCACAGCTACAAGAGGCTCGAAAAAAAGACTCTCAGAGGGCTATAATTCCTGTGACAGAGACAGTCCATGTCCCTGCACACTTGATGCTGCCAGGGTCCCTGCAAGCCAAGCAGCTGTGCCATCTTCACGTCAACTCTCCCTGGGACAGAACTGCCACAGGTAAAAAAAAAAAGTCTTGTGTCTATGTATACAGGGTTGCTTTGGTAGTGTCCAACTCTTTGCAACCCTGTAGACTATGGCCTGCCAGGCTTCTCTGTCAGGGAGGGGTTTCTCCAGGCAAGAGTACTGGAACATATTAGCCAATAGTGGTTTCCATAACCTTCTAGAGCACTTTATTTCCTGCTGCCCTAGCTGCCAACTTCCCTGAGTACCTGGTGCTGCCAGAACCCCGGAAATTCAAGCAACTGCAACACCTCCACATGTGGCCCTCACAGGGGCAAACCCAAGTCCTCCAGGGCAGCCTCAGGAGCCAACCCCAGTGGATGACCAACATGCAGAGGTGGAAATAAAACCACAATTGAAACCAGGGGCAGTGTGGCTAAGGAAGAAGACCCAAAACCTTCCCACTAGCTGTACAAGCTGCAGATTAAATCCACACAACCAACTAACCAGACTCTGTGTCTATGGAATATAAAAAAGGTCATTGAGAGCTCCCACAAAAGAAAACACACTGGTTCCGATAGCTATGGACATTGGAGGCAAGAACACACAGGAGTAGGGCCAGATTAGAATCTGAGCTGCCCCCACAGCAGGTCCAGAGATCAGCACAGTGTTGGAGGGCATCCTAGAGAGGTGAGGTGGTCTATGACTCCCAGCAAGGAAAAGGACTCTGACAGCAGTGACTCAAGAAAATGCATTTATTGTTCTTATGTTTTGACTTGTTCTGTAGATTCTTTTGAATTGTTTTCTTTTTTTTCTCTCCCTCCCCGCCCCCCGCCTCGGCTCTGTTGTAGTTGTCGATTTTATTGGCACTATGAAATTTAATGAAGCTTTTGAGTCTTTTTTTTTTTTTTTTTAACTCAGTCACATTTTTTATTGTTAAAAACCTCTGCCTCCACATTGGGCTTTAGCAGTTCTGTGGAGTTCTCCTTTATTTTTTTTTTTTTTCTTTTTTTCTTTCTTCTTCCATTTTTTTTTTTTTCTTTTCTTTTTTAAAAAAATTTAATTTTTAATTTTTTCAAACCTATTACTTTTTGTGCATTTGTTCCTTTGTTTGCCTTTCCTACTGTTCTTTTTCCCTTGCAGTTAATCTTTAATGTATATAAATCTTCTTCATCTACCTTTATTTAAATTTGCATATCTATTCTTTCTTTTCTTTCTTTCCTTTCCACTCAACATATTTGTTAGTTTTGTTTTCATTGCTTTATTCCCCACTTGGCACCTTGTTCTAGTTTTGTTTTCCAGTTTGTGCTTTAGTTAGTTTTATTCTTAACTGGTAAATATAATTTTTTATTTCCTTTGTTCACCAGGTCAATCTACTGTACTGTTTTTTTGTTGGACTGTTTTGACTTTGCTCATGGGTGTATATGTATATGTGTATATTCCATTATTTTAATTATTGTTTGCCTGATTGTATAACTGCCATTTGTCTGAAGTTATCTTTGGTTTCTCATTTTTGGATATTTGTTTTAATCTCACTTAATGCCATGACAGACCACTCGTGGAATCTTCATTCCTGAGCAGAGATCAGGCCCTGAGCCTTTGGAGTGGGAGCACTGACTCCAAGACCCTAGACTACCAGACAACTAGCCCTAGAAATTATTAAATAGTGAGAACTCACAGAAAGGAAACCACTTGAACACACAAGACCCAGCATCACCCAACCACCAGTAGCACCCTGTGCAGGACGTCTCATCTAAACAACAAACAAAACAAAAATAAAAACCCAATCATCAGCAGACAGGATTACTCCCTCATTCACCCTTGCCCATCAGAGGAAAAACAAACAAGTAAACAAAATCTCAGCACAAATCTCACCCTGTACAAAGTTTACCGAAACCACTGGACCAAGCTTAGAAGGGCAGAAACCAAAGGGAAAAAAGAATTCAACTTTGAAGCCTAGGAAAAGGAGACCTCAAACAAAATAAGCTAAAAAAAATAATGAAACGGCAGAGAAATACTACACAAATGAAGGAACAAACTAGAAACACAGAAGTCCAAACAAATGAAGAGGAAATATGCAAACTAACTATTTCTGAAAAAGAATTCAGAATAATGATAGTAGATGATCAAAAACCTTGAAAACAAAATGGAAAAATGTGAGAATCAATTACCAAAGACATACAAGAATTAAAGAATAAACACACAGAGGCAAAGAGCACAATTACTGAAACTAAAAATACTCTAAAAGGAATCAGTAGCAGAATATCTGAAGCAGAAGAACGAATCAGTGAGCTGGAAGATAAAATGGTGGAAATAACTTCTGAAGAGCAGAATAAACTAAAAAGAATGAAAAGAATTGAGGATAGTCTCAGAGACCTCTTGGACAATATCAAACTCACCAACATTCAAATGAAAGGGGTCCCAAAGAAGAAGAAGAGGAAAAGAAAAGCTATGAGAAAATCTTTGAAGAGATTATAGTTGAACATTTCCCCAAGATGGAAAGGGAAATAGTCAATCAAGTCCCAAGGCACAGAGTCCCATACAGGATAAACCCAAGGAGAAACACACCAAGACACATACAAATCAAACTGACAAAGACTAAACACAAAGGAAGAATATTGAAGAAGCAAGGGCGAAGCAACAAGTAACATACAAGAGAAACCCCATATGCTTAACAGCTGATCTTTCAAGCGGAAACTCTGCAGGCCAGAAGGGAATGGGAGGATATATTTAAAGTACTGAAAGGGAAAAATCTACAACCAAGATTACTGTACTCAGCAAGGATTTCATTCAAAATTGATGGAGAAATAAAAAGCTTTTCAGACAAGTAAAAGTTAAGAGAATTCAGTACCACCAAACCAGCTTTACAACAAATGTTAAAAGCATTTATATAGTCAAGAAATACAAGAGAAGAAAAAAGATCTCCAAAATCAATCCCCAACAATTAAGAAAATGGAAATAGGAACATATATATCAATAATTATTTTAAATGCAAATGGATTAAATGCTCCAACCAAAAGACACAGACTGGCTGAATGGATACAAAAACAAGACCCATCTATATGCTGTCTACAGGAAACCCACTTCAGACCTCAAGACACATATAGACTGAAAGTGAGAAGATAGAAAAATATATTCCATGCAAATAGGAAGCAAAAGAAAGCTGGAGTAGCAATCCTCATATCAGGCAAAGTAAACCTTAAAATAAAGAATATTACAAGAGATAAGGAAGGACACTACATAATGATCGATGGATCAATCTAAGAGGAAGACATAACAACTGTAAGTATCTATGCACCCAACATAGGAGCACCTCAATACATAAGGCAAACAATAACAGACATAAAAGAGGAAATCAACAGTAACACAATAATAGTAGGAGACTTTAACACTGCACTCACACCAGTGGACAGAGCATTAAAACAGA
Organism: Dama dama; assembly: GCF_033118175.1. NCBI lineage: Eukaryota > Metazoa > Chordata > Mammalia > Artiodactyla > Cervidae > Dama > Dama dama. Next base: position 22,329,781 of record NC_083681.1, read on the forward strand.
TAATTAATAAGGAAACATAAGTTTTAAATGATTCATTAGATGAGATGGATCTCATTGACATCTTCAGGACATTCCATCCAAATTCAGAAGAATACCCCTTCTTCTCAAGTGCACATGGAATATTCTCCAGGATAGACCACATCTTGGGTCATAAATCAAACCTCAATAAATTTAAGGAAATTGAAATCGTATCAAGGATCTTCCCTGACCACAACACTATAAGACTAGATATAAATTACAAAACAAACAAACAAACAAACAAAACTGTAAGAAATACAAACATATGGAGATTAAACCACACATTTCTAAATAACCAACAGAATACTGAAGAAACCAAAAGGGAAATCAAAAAATTTCTAGAAATAGTGACAATGAAAACACAACAATTCAAAACCTGAGGGTTTCAGCAAAAGTAGTTCTAAGAGGGAAGTTTATAGCAATACAATCTTACTTCAAGAAACAAGAAAAGCATCGAATAGACAACCTAAATTTACACCTAAAGCAACTGGAAAAAGAATGACAACAACAACAAAAAAGAAACACCCAAAATTAATAGAAGGAAAGAAATCATAAAGTTCCAAACAGAAATAAATGAAAAAGAAATGAAAGAAACAATAGTAAATATTACTAAAACCAAAAGCTGGCTCTTTGAGAAGATAAACAAAATTGACAAACTTTTAGCCAGACTCATCAAGAAAAAGGGAGAGAAGAATCATATCAACAAAATTAGAAATGAAAACGGTGAAGTTACAACAGACAATGCAGAAATACAAAGGATTATAAGAGATTGTTATGAACAATTATATGGCAATAAAACAGATAACCTGGAAGAAATGGACAAATTCTTAGAAAAGTTCAATCATCCAAGACTGAACCAGGAAGAAACAGAAATTATGAACAACCCAATTACAAGCATTTAAATTGAAGCTCTGATCAAAAATCTCCCAAAAAACAAAAGCCCAGGACTAGATGGCTTCACAGGAGAATTCTAGCAAACATTTACAGAAAAGCTAATGCCTATCTTTCTAATTCTCTTCCAAAAAATTGCAGAGGAAGCAATATTTCCAAACTCATTCTATGAGGTCATCATCACCCTGGTAACAAAGCCAGACAACACACAAAGATAAAACTACAGGCCAATATCACTGATGAACATAGATGCAAAAATCCTCAACAAAATCTTACCAAACAGAATTCAGCAACACATCAAAAAGTTCATACACCATGATCAAGTTGGGTTTATTCCAGGAATGCAAGGATTCTTCAATATATGCAAATCAATCAATGTGATATTAACAAATTGAAAGGTAAAAATCATATTATAATCTCAATAGATGCAGTAAAAGCCTTTGACAAAATTCAGCACCCATTTATAATTAAAACTCTTCAAAAAATGGGCATAAAAGGAACCTACCTCAACATAGTAAAGGCCATGTATGATAAACCTACAGCAAACCTTATTCTCAATGGTGAAAAACTGTAAACATTCCCCCTAAGATCAGGAACAAGACAATGGTGTCCAGTTTCACCACTATTAGTCAACATAGTTTTGGAACTCCTAGCTACAGCAGAGAAGAAAAAGAAATAAAAGGAATGCAGATCAGAAAAGAAGACATAAAGCTCTCACTGTTTGCAGATAACATGATACTATACATAGAAAGCCCTAAAGATTGTATCAGAAAATCACAGGAGCTAATCAATGAATTTAGCAAAGTTTCAGCATACAAAATCAATACACATAAATCACTTGCATTTCTGTATACTAACAATGAAAAATCAGAAAGAGAATTTAAGGAATCAATCCCATTCACCATTGCAACAAAAAGAATTAAATATCTAGGAATAAACTTACCTAAGGAGACAAAAGAACTGTACACAGAAAATTATAAGACACTATAAGACATTATAAGATTTTATTTAGGATATTGATATTATAAAATTATAAAGAAAGAAATCAAAGATGACATAAACAGATGGAGAGATAGTCCATGTTCCTGGGTAGGAAGAATCAATATGGTGAAAATGACTATACTACCAAACACAATCTACAGATTCAATGTGATCCCTATCAAATTACCAATGGCATTTTTCACAGAACTAGAACAAAAAATTTCACAATTCATATGGTAACACAAAAGACCCTGAATAGCCAAAGCAGTATTGAGAAAGAAGAATGGAACTGGAGGAATAAAGCTTCCTGACTTCAGATTATACTACAAAGCTACAGTCATCAAGACAGTATGATCCTGGCACAAAAACAGAAATATAGCCAATGGAACAAGATAGAAAGGCCAGAAATAAAGCCATGCACCTATGGATACCTTATTTTTGACAAAGGAGGCAAGAATATATAATGTGGCAAAGACAACCTCTTCAATAACTGGTGCTGGGAAAACTTGACAACTACATGTAAAAGAATGAAATTAGAACACTTCCTAACACCATACACAAAGGTAAACTCAAAATGAATAAAAGACATAAATGTAAGACCAGAAACTACAAAACTCTTAGAGGAAAACATAGGCAGAACACTCAATGACATAAATCAAAGCAAGATCCTCTATGACCCACCTCATAGAGTAATGGAAATAAAAACAAAAGTAAATAAGTGGGACCTGATTAAACTTAAAAGCTTTTGCACAGCAAAGGAAACTATAAGCAAGGTGAAAAGACAACCCTCAGAATGGGAGAAAATAATAGCAAATGAAACAACTGACAAAGGATTATTTTCCAAAATATACAAACAGCTCATACAACTCAATGCCAGAAAAACAAGCAACCCAACCAAAAAGTGGGGAAAAGATCTAAACAGACATTTCTCCAAAGAAAACATACAGATGGCTAACAAACATATGAAAAGATGCTCAACATCGCTCTTTATTAGAAAAATACAAATCAAAACTACAATGAGATATCACCTCATACCAGTTAGAAGGGACCTCATCAAAAAGTCTACAAACAATAAATGCTGGAAAGGATGTGGAGAAAAGGGAACACTCTTGCACTGTTGGTGGGAGTGTAAATTGATACAGCCACTGTGGAAGACAGTATGGAGATTCCTTTAAAAAACTAGGAATAAAACCACCGTATGACCCAGCAATCCCTGAGGAAACCAAAATCGAAAGAGACACATGTATTTCATTGTTCATTGCAGCACTATTTACAATAGTTAGAACATGGAAGGAACCTAGATGGTCATCGACATACGAATGGATAAAAAACATTTGTGGTATATATACACAATGGACTATTACTCAGACATAGAAAGGAATGCATCTGAGTCCGTTCTAATGATGTGGATGAACACAGAACCTATTACATAAAGTGAAGTGAGTCAGAAAGAGAAAGATAAATATCATATTCTAATACATATATACAGAATCTAGAAAAATGATACTGAAGAATTTATTTATGGGGCAACAGTGGAAAAACAGACATAGAGAATAGGCTTATGAACATGGGGAAAGGGGAAGGGAGGGTAAGATGTATGAAAGAGTAACATGGAAACTTTCATTACAATATGTAAAATAGATAGCCATTGGGAATTTGCTGTATGGCTCAGGAAACTCAAACAGGGGCTCTGTGTCAACCTAGAGAGGTGGGGTGGGGAGGGAGATGGGAGGGAGGTTCAAAAGGGAAGGGGTATATGTATACCTATGGCTGATTCATGTTGAGGTGTGACAGAAAACAACAAAATTCTGTAAAGCAATTATCCTTCAATAAAAAATAAATTGATTAAAAAAAATCTATGATGAGGTATCACCTCACACCAGTCAGAATGGTCATCATCAAAAAGTCTACAAGTAGTAAAGGCTGGAGAGGGTGTGGAGAAAAGAGAACACTCTGGCACTGTTGGTGGGAATAAACATTGATACAGCCACTATGGAAGATGGTATGGAGATTCCTTAAAAAACTAGGAATAAAAGCACCATATGACCCAGCAATCCCACTCCCAGGCATATACCCTGAGGAAACCAAAATTGAAAGAGACACATGTATCCCATTTTTCATTGCAACACTATTTACAATTGCTAGAACATGGAAGCAATCTAGATATCCATCAACAGATGAATGGATAAAGAATATATGTGATACACGTATACAATGGAATATTACTCAGCCATAAAACAGAACACATTTGAGTCAGTTCTGTTGAGGTGGATGAACCTAGAACCTAATATACATAGTGAAGTGAGTCAGAAAGAGAAAGATAAATATCGTAATCTCACACATATATATGGAATCTAGAAAAATGGTACTGAAGAACTTATTTACAGGGCAGCAATAAAGAAACAGACATAGAGAACAGACTTATGGACATGGGGAGAGGGGAGGAGAGAGTGAGATGTGTGGAAAGAGTAACATGGAAACTTACATTACCATATGCAAAATAGATAGCCAACAGGAATGTGCTGTATGTCTCAGGAAACTCAAACAGGGGCTCTGTATCAACCTAGAGGGGTGGGATGGGGAGGGAGACGGGAGGGAGGTTTAACAGGGAGGGGACATATGCATACCTATGGCTGATTCATGTTGAGGTTTGACAGAAAACAACAAAATTCTACAAAGCAATTATCCTTCAATAAAAAAATAATTAAAAAGAAAAAAGCATAATTACCTCAATTTAAAAATGGACAAAAGATCTGACTAGACTTTATTCCTATGAAGATAGCCAAATGATCAATAAGCACAGTGGTGAAAAGTTTGACAGTTCCTCAAAATGTTAAACATAGTTACCATGTGATCCAAAAATTCCACTCAGCTATTTACCCAAGAGAAATGGGAACATAGGTCACATAAAACATGTGCAAGAATATTCACTGAAGCATTTTTCATAATAACCAAAAAATGAAAGCAACCAAAATGCCTATCACCTAATAAATTGATAAATAAAATGATATACATCCATACAATGGAATATTACTCAGTAATAAAAAGGAATGAAGTACTGACACATTCTATAACATAGGTGAACCTTGAAAACAGTGGAAGAAGCCACTTATAACAGATCATTTATTATATAATTCCATTTATATGAGATATCTACAATAGGCAAAAGGGAAGTCACTCAGTCATGTCTAACTCTTTGCGACCCCATGAACTACAGCCTACCAGACTCCTCCATCCATGAGATTTTCCAGGCAAGAGTACTGGAGTGGGTTGCCATTTCCTTCTCCAAGATGGGAAAATTCATAGGAAAAGAAAGATTGATAGCTATCTAGGACTTGGGGAGAGTGTATAAGGAAGAAAAGTACTACTAATGAGTCAATACTTCTTTTGGGGGCGGTAGTCATACAGCTTTTGTACATATGCTATATACCACTGAAATGTACACTTAAAATGAGTGAATTGCATGACATGTGAATTATGTCTCAAAAAGTTGTTTAAAAAATACATATTTTTAAACATGGAGAATGTGACATGTGGGCAATTCAAAGCCACAGAGTACTCAGTGGCATAACCATGTTGGCTCCTCCCAATTTGCAATTATAAATCAGTAGTAAGATCTGTAGTAAAATTGGTATAGATAGGGATATGGTTATAGCTACAAATGTAAACACGTCTTTTAACATGTTTTAAATTATTACTACCTTCTATGATGAAATAGGGTGACTCACAAAAAGTTTCAGGGATAGTACAGAGAATTCCCATATACCTTTCTCCCAGCTTCTTCTAATGATGGTATCTTACATTCCCATATACGTTATAAACACAAGTTTTTAAATCATCTCCAAGTGTTCCTCTCCAGTTCTTTGTGACACATTTCTTTGTGTTTGAGAGTCTTCCATCTGTTTTATCTCTGCCTCCAAGTTTGCCAAAACAAGACAAAACCTCCTTTACCAACAATACTGCAAACTAAACAAACATTGCTTGAAATTATCTGAGTTTGTTTCCAATGCCCATAAAAGGTAAATATTTCCATCTTATGCCCAGTGTCCTTGGAAATGTCCCTGAGGAAGGCACAGCCCTGTGGCCAGATGCACCACAGACTGCAGAGCACAGCCTCAGGCTGGGGGCCCAAGTGGAAGAGGGTCTCTTGAGTCCATAGCTGACGTCTGAGCTGCGCTCACAACCTTCAGAAGTAGGAGGAGAGAGAATAAGTGTGAATGAGACTGTGAAAAGCTGCACTTGACATTCATCCCAAGAGTGGTAAGTGAGAAATGAGGCTGATGAAATGTCAAATAAGAGTAAGTCAGTAACAATGGATGGGCCATGGCAGCTGAACTAGATCTTGGGAGCAAACAGTGACAGAATGCAATCCTCAAATGGCAGAATGCTAATGTGAGAAAAATGAAGTATTGGCTCACTGCCAAAGGTAACATCTAACCAATTTCTAACTAAAGTAAAACACATTAAGTACAGGAAGCTCTGTCAGTCAAGTTGATTTGAATAGGAGAATATAGAATATGAGTGGCCTCCTCAAGACTTTTCAGAGTTCTCTTGTCAAGCTTTCTTGGGACCACTGCTCAACCATCATCTCTTAGATACCTTTTAAGTTTAGCTAGAAATCTGGCAACATAGTGAAAGTGTTAGTCACTCAGTCGTGTCCAACTCTTTATGATGCCATGGAATGTAGCCCGCCATATTCCTCTGTCCATGGGGATTCTCCAGCCTAGAATACTGGAGTGAGTTGCCCTGCCCTCCTCCAGGGGATCTTCCCAACCCAAGGATCAAACCCAGGTCTCTTGCATTGTAGGCAGATTCTTTACCATCTGAGCCATCAGGCAAAGTAGGGTAGTGGCTACACCAGGCCTTAGAGTCGCACCTAGTTCAGCTGTATTAACTTCAACTAGTTACTTCCCTGCTATGAATGGCCTGTCACCTATAAAATCAGAACACTAGCAATAATAGCACCTACTTCACAAAGTGGTTGTGAGGATATATAAGAATAAGCATGAAGAGCACTCAGCATAACACTAGCTGAAAATGTGCCCAAATAGTAGCTGCAATTAACATGAGCATTGCATTGCAGTGGAGAACAAAATCTATGAATGGCCCTGGAAGAGCTCAGTCTCTCCAGCTGAGGATGTCCCCCAGGAGCCCATCTTGATTGCTCTCCGGCTGTGTCATTGAGACAGGAGAGGTGAGTTAAAGCTTAGAAGCTTTCACTTTTCTACTGGTCTGTCCCCATCCATTTCTGAACTATAAAGGGCAGTTAAAAGGGTCTTTGAAGGCATTGCAATTATAATCTACAACAGCCTAAATGAGGACCTCTGGGAACCAGAAAGAACAGAGACCCTTCTCTTTACCCCTCCCATGCCATCCCTCTTGGAAGTAGCCACCAGGAAAGAGTCGGAACTGTTTAATGCTGCAGCGATGGCACTTAAAGTGGCCTCAGGAGAGAGATTCCTGCAAATCACTATAAGCGCAAATATTTCAACCACAGAGAATGAAATGAGCATGAGGCTTGACTTTTAGTTATGTGGTTCTACATCCCTCTCTGCTATTGCCTTATTTCTGTGTTTCCTTTACAAACAAACTGTCCGATTCCATTTATATGAAATACCCTGAATAGATAAATCCATAGAGACAGAAGTAGATTGGTGTTTGCCCCAGGGACCAAACAGAGTGGGGAATAGGGAAAACTGCTTAATGGGTATTAGGCTTTATTCTGAGGTGATGAAAATAGTTTTGGAACTAGCTAGTGGTGTGGTGTTTTCACAATACTCTGAATGTAGGAAGTGCCATGGAATTGTTCACTCTATAAAGGTTAATTTTATATAAATTTTGTCTCAATAAATTACTTTTAAAAAACCTGTAAAGAGTTATTTCTACATTCTGCTCTAATTGTTCACCTCTCAATTCCTCTGGACCTCATGCAAATCAGGCTTTCACTGCCACCATTTCACCCAAGCTACTATTGTTATGGTCATCATGACCTCCAGGATACTAAACCCCATGGTCACCTGAAGTCACATGTAGCTGCAAGGAAAGCTGAAAAGTGTGGTCTTCATTCAAGGCAGCCACATCCCAACTATAGCTTTTAAGTTTAGCTAGAAATTCAGTCTATTGCTAAAAAAGAAGGAGGAAATGAATAAGGAATAACTAGCAATCTCTGCCAGTCTCTTTAACAGTAAACCATTTGAAAACTTGGAATTAAATGTGTAGCCTCCAAATTTCAGGGGGAGGATGGTTTTAAAAGAAATGCATTAGATTGATTCAATAGAAGATAAAAAAAGAAAATTTTTGATAAACAGAGAACACAAAGTAAGAGAGAGGAAATAAAAAAACAACCATGAAAACAGATTCTTTCACGTAATTGGTACATTTCATCTAAGCTATCAAGTTTGTGGGCCAAGAATTGTTCATAGCATCTTTTTACTATCATTTTAATGCACATGGGATCAATAATTATAGCCCCATTTCATTTCTGATATTAATTTGTGTTTTCTCTATCCTTTTCTTACTTAGCCTGGTTAGAAGTTTATCAATTTTATGGTTCTTTTCAAAGAAATAACTTTGGGTTTATTGACTTAATTCTGTTCTTGTTTTCCATTTTGTTGGCTTCAGCTCTTATTTTTACTATTTCTTTTCTTCTGCATATTTGGAATTTAATTTTGTTTCTAGTTTCCTAAAATGAAAGCTTAAATTATTGCTTTTAGATCTTTCTTCTTTTCTAACATGTATATTCAATGCTGTAAGTTTCCCTCCAAGTACTGTTTTTGCTGCATCCTACAAATTTTGAAGTTTTATTTTCATTGAATTCAAAATGTTTTCTAATTTCTCTGAGACTTCTTTCTTTGACCCATGTTACAATTAGATGTATGTTGTTTAATCTCCAGTATTTTGGAGTTATCCAGTTGCCTTTCTGTTATTGATTTCTAATTTAATTTCATTGTGGTCTAAGAGCATATTTTGTAATTTTGATTTCTACTTTTTAAAGTCTGTTGGTGTATTTTTAATGGCTCAGATTTCAGTCTATCTTAACGAATGTTCCATGTGAATTTAAGAAGAATGCATATTCTGCTGTTGTGAATTTAATAATCTATAAATGTCAATTATATTCAGTTGATTGATGGTGCTATTTATTTCAACTATATCTTTATTGATTTTATGACTTCTGCATCTGTCATTTACTGACAGAGGAGTCATTGGTATCTCCAACTATACATTTGTCTATTTCTCTTTGCAGTTTTATCAGTTTTTACCTCAAGCTGTCGATCTTCTCTTAGGTGCACATGCATTAAGGATTTTTAGGTCTACTTGGAAAATTTACCCTTTTGTCATTATGTAATGCCCCCTTGGGCTTCCCTGGTGGCTCAGATGATAAAGAATCCACCTGCAACTTGGAAGACTTTGGTTCAATCCCTGGATTGGGAAGATCCCCTGGAGAAGAGTATGGCAACCCACACCAGCATTCTTGCCTGGAGAATCCCCATGGACAGAGGAGCCTGGTGGGCTACAGTCCATGAGGTTGCAAGAGTCGGATATGACTGAGTGACTAAGCACAATGCCCCTCTTAATCTCTGATGATTTTCCTTGTTATGAAGTTTGTTTTAAGACAGAGGTTTTTATATTAGAAACAAAATCAAAATAAAGTTCTTAATTGCTTACAAAAGAATATACTAAAGAAAAATTTACACAGAAAGGTTGAAAACAAAGGGATGGTATTAAAAAAAAATTTGGTGTGGTGACAATGTGAAATAGAATTTTAAAATGAAAGTTTGAAAATAGAATTCAATAGAATTAACAAAATTTTCAACTTTAATTAATAGAATATAATTTTATTAATTTAATATAAGTATCTTTACTTATACTATATTGTACTTATACTATACAGTAATAAGCATGATGCAACAAACATATATGTGTATGTACCTACCAACTTTATCTTAAAATACACAGTGTAAAACTTAACCTAATTACAAAAAGAAATTAATGAATCTACAAGTATAGTGGAAGATTTTAATATGCTTTTCTAGAAAGAGCAAGAAAACAAGAAAATTATAAGTATGAATAAAATTTTATAATACAATTAATAGATTTAACTTGATGGATATAGACTGAGGATCCTTACTTTAAATAAAGAATACATTTTTATTTTTCAAAAAGACATGAATAAATTACCAAAAAAAATGGCTACATACTGGTAATTGCTTTTTTCTGCTCAAAGCATATTTGACTCTAGAATGCTGATTCTGATTCCACAATATCTTCTTCTGAATAGAACCAGGAAGCATAAGTGGAGAGGTAAATCAAATTCAAACATCCAAAGCTGGTCATATAAGTCAGTTGAAGGGAACATGGACCCATCAATGAAGCCTTGCAAAGAAAGTATCAACTTTTACTGGAGAATCAATACCATTTAGAATGTTTCTCCTTATAGTGAATTAATCAAGAAACATTAAAAATGTTTTTAAGCATAAACATTCCATAAAGAGAAAAAATATATAAATCACATATTTCCTCATCATTTTCAGGAAATAAGTCTTCAAGTAACTTTCATCTACAAGAAGAGTCATGTTAAGAGTTTAAACATCCATTCCTGAATCATAACCATGGAACTCTGTATTCTTATCCAATTGATAACTTTCCCCCTTCTCTAGCTCCAGTCTGCTTCAGCCAGGAAATTACTAGAGGAGCAGGGGATGGCTTTTTTCTCCTTCTGCATTTTGTTCTCTGCCTCCCTCCCAGGTTGCCTCTGAGCCTGCAGAGTTGGAAGTTGGATAGAAGAGATGCAGGAAGAGGAGAGATAAAAAGCAGGAAAACTCTCGCCTGCACAGACTTAACCTGGAGATGGTATCCTGGGGCATGGGGGAATGGCCTGCTAACTTCTCCTCACTTGAGTCAACTTGTGGCTTCCTCAGAGACAATCCAAATGGGATCCTTGGGTTGCAACTGCCAGGAAAAGGAAACTGAGGCTCACCGCAGGTAGGAAACTGACTCTTCTCAGCCAGAGACACCATAATTCATTCCTCCTGGGCATCAGGTGCACCATACCCACAAGGGTTGTCCTCTTGGAGGAGACTCAAAGAGGCTCAAAGTTTACCCTGCCCCACACAAGTCAAGAACTACTGTGTTGGAGAAGACTCTTGAGAGTCCCTTGGACTGCAAGAAGATCCAACCAGTCCATCCTAAAGGAAATCAGTCCTGAATATTCATTGGAAGGACTGATGCTGAAGCTGAAACTCCAATACTTTGGCCATCTGATGCAAAGAACTGACTCTTTTGAAAAGACTCTGATGCTGGGAAAGATTGAAGGCAGGAGGAGAAGGGGATGACAGAGGATGAGGTGGTTGGATGGCATCACCGACTCAATGGACATGAGTTTGAGTAAACGCCGCGAGTTGGTGATGGACAGGGAGGCTTGGCATGCTGCAGTCCATGAGCTTGCAAAGAGTCGACACAACTGAGCAACTGAACTGAACTGAACTGAACTGAACACAAGTCAAACCCAGTCTTTGAGAATCACTCACCCTCATTCCACTGGGAGTGGAGCACAGCCCACTCCCAGTACAGCCCTTTCTCTCATTTTACCTGCCTCAGTCTGATCCAGCCAGAGATTCACCAGAGTCCTTAAGCTCCCCAGTTCTAACAGGGCTATATCAAGATACTGGAGTTTTTCCCATAGGGCACCCTCCTTCTAGCTTAACAAGAAACAGATCAGAATCACTCCCCTTCTCCACTACCAAAGGTGGGGTAGAAACAAGGAGGTGAAATACACAGCTTTCTGACATCTGTCTGCACGTGCTTCTTCTATTGCATTGGCCTCAAACTTGATTCCTCTAAATGATGATGAGCCAAGGATACCCAAGTGAGTTTTGTGCCACTCTCTTTGAAAGCCTTGCATAAGTGCTCTAAACCCTGTTTTGGAATCTGGGATAGTTGGTCTATTGTTCCAGGCCTTTGAAGCTGGAAAGAGGGCATTTTAACCATGTTACATGACCAACAATGTTATTAAGCAATGGGTCAACTACATCTAGAAGTGTATCTTTGCCTCATTGAGTCTCCACTTTTAGAAGCATACATTAAACATCTTCAAGTTATTCTTACCTTAACCTGAAGGCATTGATGTTGCAGATGGCAGGAAGTTGTGGCTTCCTAGTGGCTCAGAGGTTAAAGCATCTGCCTGCAATGTGGGAGACCCAGGTTCCATCCCTGGGTTGGAAAGATCCCCTGGAGAAGGAAAGGGCAACCCACTCCAGTATTCTTGCCTGTAGAATCCCATGGACGGAAGAGCCTTGTAGGCTACAGTCCACGGGGTCACAAAGAGTCAGACACGACTGAGTGATTCACTTTTTTTTTCACTTGTGGCAGCAGGGAAGAGACATCATGTGAAGGCAAAAGAAGATCTAGTCTTCTCAGCTTTTCTCAAATTTTGAACAATTGGTTAGCACCATGAATTTACACACTGCTTTCTTCTTTTTTTCATGTCATGTTCACAGGGACAACTCTGAGTCTGTGCTATTGTCCCAATATTTTTTTACAAAGTAGTATACTGAAACTCAGAAAACTGACTTCTTGTTTAAGGTCATGCATCTGGTTCACAGCTCAGAGGAACTTGAACTCCTGTTCCCTCTCTAAGACTCTGTACCCTAGACAGTCTGCATGTGAATTTCACAGTTTTACTTTCTGATTACTAACAGATTGAATTGAAGTAAATTTTAAAAAGGCAGCATTTCAAAAAAGGAGGCTGAATAATCCTGCTAGAGAGCCCATTGTTCAAATTAAGAAATTCTACTAGGTAATTACATATGCATTTGGAACTGTATATTGCAGAGTTTTTCTTAGATATATGGTTTCCTTGGAGCATGTTTGTCATGTTTAGTGCTGTAGCTCTGAAATTGGAGACAAGTCTTGGAAAAGACTGGTTTAATAAGGAATAAACACTAAGTAAAAGTCTCCAGATAGACAGTGCTCCAAGTTGGAGTGGACAAAGGTTTTGAGTAAATTTGTGATTTACTGCATGTTAATTTTCAAAGCAAATTAAAATATTTCCCTGACTTTTTTGGCCCCCAAATCTTATGTCTGCTTATGACAGCGTCCCTGTCAGCTATAGCAATTTGGAAGAAATAAGTGACCTCTCAAGAGAGTGAAAGAGGGAGTGCAGGATAGTATCAACAGCGTGGGATGAGATTTGTTGGCTCCCAGATGTGTCTCTAGTAAGTGAATTTTCTCAGAGGGCCCATCAACACAATGTACAAGGCAGCTTTTAGGACTGTCGCTATTACCCTATTCAGTGTGAATCTTTAACCAAGTAGGACCCTATGGGGCCTTCCAGGGGTAGACCCTTCCCCCATATCCTCTGCTGTAGCTCCTCTCTGAATACCCAGATATAGGATTTCATGCGTATTTACTGAGTTTGTCAGATGTTAAAACCCACCACCAAATGGAAGAAATTGACTACTTGATGATCACAAGCACATGGCTGCCAGGCCATCTGGCACCTCAGGACTGAGTATCATCAACCAGAGACTTGTGCGTGGGCTGATCACTTACCCTGAGATGCCCCTTCTCCACCGGACTGTTGAAAATGCTTTGCTGAATAGAGATTAGACCCTCAAAAGTATAATATAAAACAAAACTAAATCGAACACAAAAATTAAAAAAAATGTATTGTAGAGTTAGTTCAGTGTCTGATAATCCCTTGTTCCCAATTGCACTTGTTCTCAAAATCTACAGTTGCCCCTAAAATGCAGTCTCAGCTTAACTGCAGGATTTTAATCTGTTGCACCTGCCACTTCCCGGGGCAGTTGCCCACTGGGCGGACACCCCAAGGAAACCAGAATTGAAAGAGACACACGTACCCCAAATGTTCATTGCAGCACTATTTACAACGGCTAGGACATGGAAGCAATTTAGATGGCCATCAGCAGATGAGTGAATAAGAAAGTTGTGGTACATATACACAAAGGAATATTACTCAGCTATAAAAAGTAATAAATTTAAGTCAGTACTAATGAGGTGAATGAAACTGGAGCCTGTTATACAGAGCAAAGTAAGTCAGAAAGAGAAAGATAAATACTGTATATTAACACATATATATGGAATTAAGGAAGATGACACCAATGATACTACATACAGGGCAGCAAAGGAGACACAGATGTAAAGAACAGGCTTTTGGACTCAGTGGGAAAAGGCGAGGGTGGGATGATTTCAGAGAATAGCATTGAAACGTATGTATTACCATGTGTAAAATAGATGACCAGTGCAAGTTCAACGTATGAAGCAGCACACCCAAATCCAGGGCTCTGAAACAACCCAGAGGGTTGGGGTGGGAAGGAAGGTGGGAGGGGAGTTCAGGATGGGGGGACACATGTCTACCTCCCGTGATCGATTCATGTTGATGTATGGCCAAAAATTGTCACAATATTGTAAAATAATTATCCTCTAATTAAAATAAATAAATTAATTAAAAAATACAAATTAAAAAAATGCTTTGCTGAAACCCTTCAAGGAGCTCGTGGGGTTTTCTGATCATGAGCCACCTGTTTTCCTTGCATGGCCCTGTGGTAAGCCTTTCTCTACATCAAACTCCAATGTTTTGGTATTGATGGACTCACTGTGGGTCGGGCACAGGAATCTGTGTTTGGCAACAGATTCTTTGGGCTTCCCTGGTGGCTCAGATGGTAAAGAATCTACCTGTAATGCAGGAGACTCAGGTTCGATCCCTGAATTGGGAAGATCCCCTGGAGAAGAAAATGGCAACCCACTCCAGTATTCTTGCCTGGAGATTCCCATGGACAGAGGAGCCTGGCAGGCTACAGTCCATAGAGTCTCAGTGATTGTCACAACCCCAATTCAGGAGAGCAGCAAACAGGAATCTTTAACTGAAACAACATAAGCTCTATTTTATTATGATTGTTCTACTTGTGTTTTATTGGTAAAAAAAAAAAATCAATTTTATATCTAATTTAATTTCAATTAAAGTAAGGGAATTCTATGATTAAATGTGGGAAACTTTTTTTTTTTTTCAGTTATAACTTCCTAGAAGCAGAGTCATTTTCAAAACACCTTCAAGTAAAAATAAATTAAGAAATAATTTGGTGACACACGTGTTCAGGGAGTTGATTCAAGCCCAACACACATAAGCTGGAAAAAATGGATGAAACTGCTCAGGAAAGGCAGTTTCAAGTGCCCAGCATCACAGAAATGTCACTGACATTGCACAACTTAAGCTAAACCGAGGTCCAGGAGCCTTTCTGGCTGGGCCTCAGTTGTCTCATCCAGAAAATGGGGCTGCTAAGCATATTTAAAAGCAAAGAAATCAATCAACTATTCCATAAGGTCTGTTCAAAAGGTTACATTTATGATTGCAAGATGCCTGTCCTTTCTCTCCCTGCAGTGAACTGAGGGAGAGAAAGGAAAGGCATCTGTGTCTTGTAAGAAGAAGAGGCATAGTGGGGCATAGTTCCTGGGGAGCGCTCCTGGGTATGACTCAGCACAGCCACTCGCTAGACATGTGATATGAGCAAGGAGGTCATTACTTCCTCTGTGCCTCATTGTGTCATCTGTAAAACCCCATAGGGTGGTTGTCAAGATCAGACAAACTTGCATATTTAAAGTGTTAGAATGGAACATGGCATGTACTAGGCTTCCCAGGTGGCTCAGTGGTAAAAAAATCCGCCTGCAGTGCAGGAGATGCAGGTTCAATGCCTGGGTTGGGAAGATCCCCTGGAGGAGGAAATGGCAACCCACTCCAGTATTCTTGCCTGGAGAATCCCATGGAGAGAGGAGCCTGGTGGGCTACAAGTCCATGAGTCGCAGAGTCGGACACAACTGAGCGACTGACCACACACACACAGGTACTCAACAGGCTTCCTGATGGCTCAGCGGTAAAGAATCTACCTGCAGTGAAGGAGGCACTGGAAATGAGGGTTCAGTCCCGGGGTGGAGAAGATCCCCTGGAGGAGGAAATGGCAACCCACTACGGTATCCTTGCCTGGAGAATGTCGGGGACAGAAGAGCTTGGCAGGCTACAGTCCTTGGGATCACAAAAAGTCAGACATGACAAGCGACTGAGCATGCACACACAGGTACTCAGCAGATATTATCTACATTTATGTCTTCTTTTTCATACACGCAGAGGTACATAGCCCTAACCCAAGGAAACAGTCAAGATGAGGTAGAAGGAAAGATCAGGGAACATGTTATCTAGATTATGAAAGGGAATCTGGTTATATCTGAGTAGTATTTAGATGACTAATCATCAGTATTTGATGTCCTACAGACACTGTGCTGGGCACCTCATGGTCTCTGATAGTCTCAGCTGTCCTTCAAGGTGGTTAGGGAGCTATTATTACTCTGCTCATTTTGCGGATGAGGAAAATGAAGTTAAAGCACGTTGTCTAAATCCATACAGTGGCCCCAATTCAAACTCCAGCCCATCTAAGCCTCAAAGACCTGTGGTTATTGTTCCAGAGTAAGCTGTGGTTCTTCTCTGCACTGCTGGGCTGGGCGGGTGCTCTGCTGGGTGGGTGCTTTCCTTGACACAATGTCTCCAGACCTCCCAGCCCACAGAGTGGGTACCACCACCTCCACTTCTCTCTCCAAGAGCCAAGCCAAGCCTTCTACTTTACGCTACACAGAACTCACCAGCAACAAGGAGGTGAGGCGCATCTGAAATTTTTCAGAGTAGGAGTTGAGATGACATTGCTGAAAACACTCGGATATATTTATTTCCAGCCTTGCCAACTGGCACTCTGGCACCTCGTTGTGAATAATGAGCCTCATTCAAGTTGGAAGGATGACTCATCGCCTGTCAGGGCTAACTAGTGAGCCTTGCTGACTGCAGCCTGAAGCACCTGGAGACGGTCCAAGGACCCTCTCTCATTAGTGCCAGGGGGACGCCCACCCTCCCCTCCTGGCATGAATATGTCTCAGGGCTTGGAGTCCCCAGAACCACTTCCAACCACAACGCTGCCTGCCGTGAGAAGGCAAGGCAAGGAGAAATGCATGCATGGCCTAATTACCCTAACTAATGGCCTGTCACAGCACAAGAGACCATGAAATCTTTTCCTAAGGGTGGATGCCCAGGATTACATATTTATTTTTAATTATGACATCTCATAAAGTTACAAGTGGTTGGAATTTGCTTTGCCGTGACATTTAGGATTCCCAAATCCTATTGTGTTTTGTTTATTTTGGGTGAGTCTTCTTATTAGGTATGCTCCTCAGTGGGGCTGACCATTTGTGGTCATCACACGTCTCATGTTTGTTTGGCTGCAGCAAGAAGCAGTCTGTTGCAATCACTGGTCATTTGTGTCTGTTTGGGAGATTCATAGGGAGAGGGTGTTATGGCAGAAAGCAAGTTTTTAAGAGGAGACTGCAGGGCTCAGCTCTGTAATCAACCTGCTGGCAAATTTACTACTCTGGTCCTCAGTTTTCAAATGTGATTTTTTTAAAAATTATTGCTAAATTAGGTGATTTCTAAGGATTTTTAAATAATTGAATCTAGCTTCCAACTCTAGAAACATCCACACCTGACTCTTGCCAAGGAGAAACTATTCTGTTTAAAATCCTGCAGAGAAAAATGTTTCCCAGCCTCTCCTTTCCTGGCCTCCTGTGCTAAGGCATTCCTGGAGTTGACAAGCTGTCTCATAAGCAAAGTGCTTTCTTGAACATTCTCTTCTTGGCACCCTTTCTACAGCATTGTCTGTGGTTTTCATAAAACCTAAGCCTATTCATTATCATAAACCTGTCCCTCTCTTCCTCGCCTGTTAGAGCTGCTGGAACTGTGGAATCAGGTAACCAGGATCAGAGGAATTGCTCCCTCTCTGTATGGTTATCTAACCCTTATAGGTAGGAGGAAAAGTGAGGAAGACACTCTTCTCCATCTCTCCTCCCAGGTTAAATCACACCTGTGCTGCTAGGGACGTCGTAAAAAAGTGAACAAGATCAAAGACTTTGGAGGCATAAAGACAAGATTCAGTTTCCAGTCCTGCATTTTCTACCTGTGTGATATTAGGTGACTGTTCTCTCTGAGCTCTGTATCCTTATCAATGGAATAAAAATAAAAATATGTGACTTGCAGAATTGTTTGAAGAATTACTAAGGAACACACAAGTAAAGGACCTACATACACTCAGACAATTCCAAGAACTTTCAGAACTGAAATCTGAGTCCCTCAATTATCAACCACCTCCTCTTTCCCATCTGAAGGTGGGGTCAACCTCTCCTTTCTAATCAGGGTCCCCCTATCTTCACTTCCTACTCTAAGGTGGTGCTGCCCACACTCAGACAGAGATGCCCATTCAAAGATTCCACCCTGATTTTGAACAGCATTAAAAGTCAGTCATCTGATTCCTGGACAGGTAGGTGGGAGGGGGGATCAGGATGGGGAATACATGTAAATCCATGGCTGATTCATGTCAATGTATGACAAAAACCACTACAATATTGTAAAGTAATTAGCGTCCAACTAATAAAAATAAATGGAAAAAAAAAAGTCAGTCATTAACACAGGCAGGAGTTTCCGTGGCAGGCAGCTTGTCAGTAGTTTGAAAACCCAGGAAGACACTGGAAATGGGAGATCATGGCGTGCTCTGGGGAGTGGAAAGGGAAGCACTCCTCTTCCTACTGGTGGCACAGAGACCTGCGGGGGTCATCCTGCTCTGGGAGAAACGGAGTGTCATCTAGAAACCAGTCATCACTCACTTGCCTCCTCTAGTCTCCAAATCACAGAAACCGGCAGTGCTCAAACACGTTGCATTTGGATCACACAGTGGTTTTGAAAATATGTATTAGTTGCCAAGATTTAAAAATTCAGAGAGTACCCATCAAAATACAGGTTTATAGTTTCGTTTCTTTTTCTTAATCTAAATATCTCTGCACAACAGCAATTGCCCAGGGTGGAATAGATGCAGATTTTCTAGGCTGGGAGCTCTCTCCCTAGCCTCTACTTTTCCCTGTTGCTATACCTCATCTTCTTAATATGTTAATCAACGGCTCTTCCAGGGACCTGAGTTGGAACCTGATTCATTTAACAAATGTTGTGCCAAGTACCATGCTGGACACTAGATGTATAAGATGAACTATGTGCACACAACAGCGCTGGAACCCAGAAACTCTAACAGATATAGATATAGACAAAGGGCTATGGGAATCCAGAGGTGGGGAAGACTAATTACCTGATAATAATAACAGCTATCATTTACTGTTTACTATATGTCAAGCACTTTGTGTGACTGAGGGATCAGGGATGGCTTCTCAGAAAGGTTTCCCTTCAAGAATAAGAAAATTGTCAGCTTAAAAAAGACATTTCAGACAAAACTCCATATTTAAAGGCTTGTGAACAAGCCAAGTGAGTTCAGTGAACAAATGAAAACTCTGATGTGGTTGCAGCCTGAGTTGCATGAGTGGCTGGGACAAAGGAAGGAGCCAGAAACTTAGTTTGGGACTAGAAGAGACCTGAATTCTATCTTATGACCAAAAAGAAGGCATCCAAATTTTAACTGGCTTCTCCATGGCCCTCCCTTAGGGCAGGCTTTGTTATTATTGTTCAGTTACTCAGTCATGTCCAACTCTTTGCAACCCCATGGACTGTAGCACACCAGGCTTCCCTGTCCTTCACTATCCCCCAGAGTTTGCTGAAACTCATGTCCATTGAGTCAGTGATGCCATCCAACCATCTCATCCTCTGTCATCCCATTCTCCTCCTGCCCTCAATCTTTCCCACCATCAGGGTCTTTTCCAATGAGTTGGCTCTTCACATGAGGTGGCCAAAGTATTGGATCTTCAGCTTCAACATCAGTCCTTCCAATGAATATTCAGGCTTGATTTCCTTTAGGATTGACTCGTTTGATCTTGCAGTCCAAGAAACTCTCAAGAGTCTCATCCAGCACCACATTTCAAAAGCATCAATTCTATAGCACTCAGCCTTCTTTATGGTCCAACTCTTACATCTATACATGACTACTGGAAAAATGATAACTTTGACATATGGACCTTTTCGGCAGAAATGATGTCTCTGCTTTTGTAGGCTTAGATGGAGGTAACAGATCAAGGAACCTGAAAAGGAGGAGGGGCAAAGGGATAGAGCCACTGCTTTGCCTGGACCCTTGGGAAAGGACTCTGGTGTGGATTAGCCTAGACAGCCCCCCACCACTCCTCACCCAACTCTCCTATAGAATTTGTTCAGGAAACACAAAGTTGTATACATATTAGTCCAGTTCAACTTGGTAAGGAAGGTAAATCTGGTGCCAAACATACTGACAATGCATTTGAAAGCCAGTGATGTTTATTTCTCTCTCTTGGCTTGATCATACTCCTCCCTCATCAGAACAGATGTTTGAGTCTTTGTAAATGTCTATGAGCATACATATCTCCACTCAAAACTCATGCGTAAAATACCTTTCATAAATACGTACTTTCATCATTGCTCCTCCTAATATTTTCTCTATTTTTTGGTAAATCCTTCTTTGTGAATCAACTTCTTTTTGGAAACACTCATTCATACTAATATGCAAAGGGGTCACAGGGCAAGTCTGGGGCCACTTTGCCATGCAGATTATTTAGGAGAAGCAACACGAGAGCCCTTTGGGAAATTCTCACAAGTAACTAAATCAGAAAGTAATATCCTGTTTTGTCTGCACTCTGCACTAGTCCTCATGTGTCCTGTAGAGGAATCCTGGAGTTTCTCCCCTCTGGCTGAAAGATAAACAAACTGCTGGCTCCCAACCCTACCCTAGAGCCATCCTAGGGAATTACACTGAAAACAAAGTGTCATCAAAACTGAACCTAAACGATGAAAACAATACTTTAAAGATCTCACTAGCTGCTAACTTCACTTCTTATAGCAGAAATTTTTATTTTTGCATGAAAAGTAAGCATTTATATCCAGAGTAGTTGACTTTCAAACTCTTCATTTAAGAGGATCCCTTCGTTAGCTTACAATACTTTCAAGAACTCTCCGGAACACTCACTGTCTATATCAAGCAGTTGAAAAAAATATATAATTATAGAAATCCACTAATAATCCAGTAAGACTTTTTAGAGGAATTTTAATTAAATTAATTATAACCATATATTTATTTGCCCATTGAAAATGGCAACACACATACATGTGAAGCATCTCTTTTTTGTTCTGTCTGAAGTGTCATCAACATTCCTTGGAAAGCTTTTTGATCATGGAGACTTTTTCAAGAATTTTCTTTCCCATATTCCATCCCCAACAGGAGTCCTCCACCCACAGACTGAAAATCACTATGACTCAGAAGAAACAACAAGGGTACAATTTTCTGCATTTCCTTTAGGTTTGTTTTTGTTTTGTCAAAGAACAATTCACTGTGATATCTGTAGAAAACTATTCAGATTTGGTGAAAATTCTGTCACACTGTGCTCTCTGTCTGCTTTCCTCCTGTTTGAACTATCCACAGTCTCCTCAAAGGATAGGAAACTTTAAAGGTCTCTCTTATAATTTATTTCATCATTGGGCAATCTTGCTTTAGAGTCTGTGGCTCCATACTTAGTACCTAGTATGAGTTCTGTAGTGTCTCCTCTGGGAGCAAATATTTCAGGAAGGATCAATGTTATCTGAACTTAATACAAGAAGAAAGATAATAATGAGGCTAGAAAGAGAATCTAAGTCAACAAGGTTCCAAGTTCCATAAAGAATTTAGCAATAAGCCACAGTCATTATTTTGCCATATATTGATGTGCACTGTGAGTCAGGTAAGGGAAAGCAAAAACTCTGGCTTCGAGGGAGTAACAGAAGCAAGGTGGAGGTGTTCTTGAGCTTATTTTAGAGCTGCAAGACACATAAATCCAAATGAGATAGACTCAATGAGAAGCATAAATGAAGTGTTATAGAAGTTCAGAGACAAGAAAATGGCCCTGCACTCAGGTAAGATGTGGGTAGGCTTACAGAGGAAGCAGTGTTTGAGTTGAATCTCAAAAGACAGGGAGATTTAGACAAGTCTTTAAATCCCATGTTGGTTATAACATTTGTGTTTTGGATCCAGAATTAGACTTTGAGGCAAATAGTCACTTTGCTTTCCCTTAATCAGGGAAATTTTTTCAATAGAGAATATGTAAAGGAATCTTTGAAAGAAGGTAAAAGTCACATCCTTCTTATCAGACAGGACAGTTTACAGGCCTCCAAACTGTGTCAGCTAGCCGCAGAGATTCGGGTTCCAGTCAATCTGAATGAATGACTTTTCCTTTTTTACATGTAGAACCATGTCCCTCTCAAGTTAATATGTTGAAGTCCTAACCCACAGTACCTCAGAATGTGACTGTCTTTGGAGATAGGGTCTTTCAAGATGAAATTAAGGTAAATGAGGTCATATCAGAGGGTCTCAGTCTGACTGGCATCCTTAGAAGAGGAAATTAGGACACAGACCACATAAAGAGAGATAAGAACAAAACTGACTCCATATTGGATCTATTCCTTTAACTCTAACCATTGGAATCTGTCACTTTTGCTTAGTCATACTGATTCTATTCTTTTTTAAAAGAACGTTGCCTAGAGCCTGAAATATATAGGATAGCCCATTCTCAAGTCTCTGACCTTTAAAGGTATAACACTTTTCCACTCACATAGAAACCAAAGGTTGCAGAACAGAGAATAACATTTTTCTTATTGGAAATTTATGAGAACATTGTGACCTGACCTATATGGACAGCTTCAGGAACAAAGGATTCTGGCACCAAGAAGTTTAAAACAACCAGCCACACTCCCTCCCCTTTCAGTATAAAAGAAGGCTGAATATTAACTCAGGTAAGATGGTTCTTTGGGACACTGGTCCACCATCTTCTGGGTCTGCTGGTTTTCCAAATAAAGTAGCTATTCCTTGCCCCAACAACTACATCTCGAGTTATTGGCCTTTCACACAGTGAGCAGTATGAGCCTGGACTCTGTAATAAAGAAGATCATCTATAAACCAAAGAGAAAGTCATCAGAAAAATTTAATTCTGCTGAAACCTTGATCTTGGACTTCTAGTCCCCAGAACTGTAAGGAAATGCATTTTTCTTCTTTAAGTCACCAGTCTGTGATACTTCACTATGGCACCTTAGGAAGTTTATACATTTTCTGTAGTAGGGTTTCCTAATGTTGGAATTATAATGCCTTCTGAAAGTGAAAGTGAAAGTGAAGTTGTTCAGTTGTGTCTGACTCTTTGCGGCCCTATGGACTGCAACCTGCCAGGCTCCTCTGTCCACAGAATACTGGAGTGGGTTACTGTTTCTTTCTCCAGGGGAATCTTCCTGAACCAGGGATTGAACCTGGGTCTCCCACATTGCAGGCAGACTCTTTACCTTCTGAGCCACCAGGGAAGCCATTTCTAAATCCAGCTTGAACATCTGTTAAGTTCATGGTTCACGTACTGTTGAAGCCTGGCTTAGAGAATTTTGAGCATTACTTTTCTAGTGTGTGAGATGAGTGCAATTGTGCAGTAGTTTGAACATTCTTTGGCATTGCCTTTCTTTGGGGTTGGAATGAAAACTGACCTTTTCCAGTCCTGTGGCCACTGCTGAGTTTTCCAAATTCGCTGGCATATTGAGTGAAATACTTTCACAGCATCATCTTTTAGAATTTGAAATAGCTCACCTGGAATTACATCACCTCCACTAGCTTTGTTTGTAGTGATGCTTCCTAAGGCCCACTCGACTTCTCATTCCAGGATGTCTGGGTCTAGGTGAGTGATCACACCATTGTGGTTATCTGGGTCATGAAGATCTTTTTTGTATAGTTCTTCTGTGTATTCTTGCCACCTTTTCTTAATATCTTCTGCTTCTGTTAGGTCCATACCATTTGTGTCCTTTGTCAAGCCCATCTTTGCATGAAATGTTCCCTTGGTATGTCTGATTTTCTTGAAGACATCTCTAGTCTTTCCCATTCTATTCTTTTCCTCTATTTCTTGGCACCGATCACTGAGGAAGGCTTTCTTATCTCACCTTGCTATTCTTTGGAACTCTACATTCAAATGGGTGTATCTTTCCTTTTCTCTTTTCCTTTTGCCTCTCATCTTTTCTCGGTTATTTGGAAAGTTTCCTCAGACACCATTTTGCCTTTTTGCATTTCTTTTCTTTGTGATGGTCTTGATCCCTACCTCCTGTATAAAGTCATGAATCTCTGTCCATAGTTCTTCAGGCACTCTATCAGATCTATTCCCTTCAATCTATTTATCACCTCCATTGTATAATCATAAGGGATTTGATTTAGGTCACACCTGAATGGTTGGTTGGTTTGCCCTACTTTCTTCAATTTAAGTCTGAGTTTGGCAATAAGGAGCTCATGATCTGAGCCACAGTCAGCTCCCAGTCTTGTTTTTGCTGACTGTATAGAGCTTCTCCATCTTTGGCTACAAAGAATATAAACAATCTGATTTTAAAATTGACCATCTAGTGATGTCCATGTGTAGAGTCTTCTCTTGCTTTGTTTGAAGAGGGTGTTTGCTATGACCAGTGCGTTCTCTTGTCAAAACTTGGTTAGCCTTTGCCCTGCTTCATTCTGTAGTCCAAAGCCATATTTGCCTGTTACTCCAATATCTCCTGACTTCCTACTTTTGCATTCCAGTCCCCTATAATGAAAAGGACATCTCTTTTGGGTGTTAGTTCTAAAAGGTCTCATAGGTCTTCATAGAACCATTCAACTTCAGCTTCTTCAGCATTACTGGTTGGGGCATAGACTTGGATAACTGTGATATTGAATGGTTTGCCTTGGAAACAAAGAGAGATCATTCTCTCATTTTTGAGATTGCACCCAAGTACTGCATTTTGGACTTTTTTGTTGACTATGATGGCTACTTCATTTCTTCTAAGGGATTCTTGCCCACAGTAGTAGATATAATGGTTATCTGAGTTAAATTTACCCATTCCAGTCCACTTTAGTTCACTGATTCCTGAAATGTAGATGTTCACTCTTGCCATCACCTGTTTGACCACCTCCAATTTACCTTGATTCATGGACCTAACATTGCAGGTTCCTATGCAATATTGCTCTTTACAGCACCATATTTTACTTCCATCACCAGTCACATCCACAACTGGGTGTTGTTTTTGCTTTGGGTCCATCTCTTCATTCTTTCTGGAGTTATTTCTCCACTGATCTCCAGTACCATATTGGGCACCTACCGACCTGGGGAGTTCATCTTTCAGTGTCCCATATTTTTGCCTTTTCATACCGTTCATGGGGTTCTCAACACAAGAATACTGACGTGGTTTGCCATTCCCTTCTCTAGTGGACCACATTTTGTCAGAACTCTCCACCATGACCCGTCTGTCTTGTGTGGCCCGGCTCCCAAGTCTTTACATGGCATGGCTCATAGTTTCATTGTTAGACAAGACTGTGCTCCATGTGATCAGTTTGGTTAGTTTTCTGTGATTGAATATGTTATCATCAAATAAATTCACATTTTAACAGGTATTTTCTGCATAGCAAATTCTGAAGTGAGACAGAATACAAAAAAATGGGTCTTTTTGCTTGCAATTATGTTGAAGGGGCTTTTAGCTGCTTCTTAAACACTTTTAAAGGCTGTACAACATCCTTCTTGTGGAAAGCAGGATCGAGTTCCCTGACCAAAGATCAAACCCAGGCCATCTGCATTGGAAACACGGACATTCAACCATGTTTCTTTCAAACACTTTTATGATTATCATGATAATTCTTAAAGAGATGGGACTACCAGACCACCTTACCTGCCTCCTGAGAAATCTGTATGCAGATCAAGAACCAACAGTTAGAACCAGACTTGCAACAGTGGACTGGTTCAAAACTGGGGAAAAAATATTTCAAGGCTGTATATTGTCACTCTGTTTATTTAGCTTATATTCAGAGTACATCTTGAGAAATGTCAGGCTGGGTAAAGCATGATCTGGAGTCGAGATTGCTGGGGGAAATATGCATAACCTCAGATATACAGATGACACCACCCTTATGGCAGAAAGCAAAGAGAAATTAAAGAGTATCTTGATGAATGTGAAAGAGGAGAGTGAAAAAACTGGTTGGAACTCAGCATTCAAAAAACTAAGATCATGGCATCTGGTCCATCATTTCATGGCAACTAGATTGGGAAACAATGGAAACAGTGACAGACTTTATTTTCTTGGGCTCCAAAATCACTGTGGGTGGTGACTGTAACTATGAAATTAAGACACTTGCTCCTTGGAAGAAAAGTTATGACAAGCCTAGACAGCGTATTAAAAAGATAAGACATTACTTTGCCAACAAAGGTCCATCTAGTCAAAGCTATGGTTTTTCCAGTAGTCATGTATGGATGCAAGAACTGGACAATGAACAATGGCTGAGGGCCTTAGAATTTATGCCTTTGAACTGTGGTGTTGGAGAAGACTCTTGAGAATCCCTTGGAGAGTAAGGAGATTAAGTCAGTCAATCCTAAAGAAAATGTAACCCTAAATATTCACTGGAAGGACAGATGCTGAAGTTGAAGCTCCAATTCTTCAGCCATCTGATGCGAAGAACTGACTCATTGGAAAAGACCCTGATGCTGGTAAAGATTGAAGGCAGGAGGAGGAGGGGATGGCAGAGGATGAGATGGTTGGATGACATCACTGATTCAATAGACATGAGTTTGAGCAAGCTCTAGGAGATGGTGAAGGACAGGGAAGCCTGGCATGCTACAGTCCATGGGGTTGCAAAGAGTTGGACATGACTGAACGACTGAACAACAACAAATGTGACCTTAGATCCTGAATCAAGCATCTTCACTTGTAAAGGATGAAAAAGTAATTGAAGAAATTTATCCAAAGTCACATAGTCAGTCAAGTAGAAGACAGAGAACTAAAACAGACACTGACATCTGACCCAATCCTCTTCCACTTTTCTGAGTTCTATTCATTTCTTCCCTGATTAATAAAATTCAAAATTTCTAATGAACCCATATCATTCTGACAAGAAAGGTTGAAGGACTGGAATTATTTTTGATGGAGATCATCCTTGAGACTAAGCCATCTGAATATTACGTCTTGAGGCAAATAGAAAACTGAATAGGTCCCATTTAGAGGTTAAATAGACTTTCTAGAAAAAGAACTGAGTGAAATCTAAATTTTCAAAACAATATATGGAGAGAGCTTTTACAGGAAGAATACTAACTAGAAAATGGATGGGTCCATCCAATCCCACGTTCAGTTCAGTTCAGTTCAGTCACTCAGTCATGTCCAACTCTTTGAGACCCCACGAATCACAGCATGCCAGGCCTCCCTGTCCATCACCAACTCCTGGAGTTTACTCAAACTCATGTTCATCGAGTCAGTGATGCCATCCAGCCATCTCATCCTCTGTCGCCCCCTTCTCCTCCTTCCCTCAATCCCTCCCAGCATCAGGGTCTTTTCCAATGAGTCAACTCTTTGCTTGAGGTGGCCAAAGAATTGGAGTTTCAGCTTCAGCATCAGTCCTTCCAATGAACACCCAGGACTGATCTCCTTTAGGATGGACTGGTTGGATCTCCTTGCATCCCATGTGACTGAAGCCAAACAACTTTAAAGTTCTATTAGAAGAATGAAGAACAACAAAAGATAGCATAGGAGAAATTTATTGATGAAAGTTCTCGAGTTTCAAAAACAAAACTATTTTCATAAAAAACAGAAGCAGGGAAAACAAGAATTCATGAAATGAACAAGCAAGCAAAAATAGTTAACATTCTAACACTTGTAGAAAATATTCTTCATAAGAAAACAACTTCAGGTCATCTGAAATGGCTAAAATCGAATTTTACAGATCAAATGAATCTTTTTGACTGCTGGTTAAGATGGCAGATACAGCAAGATAATCATCACTGGGAGCTGGACAAAAGGTGAATCAGAAATTGGAGACCACCACCACTGATCAATCAAAAAAAAATGACTTTGAACAAAGTATGCCCCTGAGCTAACTGTTTTCCAATGAACTCTTAAAGAAGAAAATAACAAAAAGTACATTCAACCTGATGAAGAAGATAAAAGGAAACACTGAAAGATGATATCAAAACTGTATAGAGGAAGAATGTGTCTTGAGAATCAAAAAAAGCAAAGATTGAAAAGTAGCTTCAAAAACTTAAATTTTAAATAATGACTGAACCATAGCAAGCAATGGAAAAGAACTATCACAGGTGGAGAAAAGACAGCTTAGAGATAGAGGAGAAATGTCCCAGGAGATGAAAACACTAGTCATGCCCCAAGAAGCTAACCTATGGCAGTTAAGACAATGCTAGCAGAAGAGATACAAAGATTTCTATGCCCTTTGAAAAACAAAGGTCTGGTTAGTCAAAGCTGTGTCTTTTCCAGTAGTCATGTATGGATGTGAAAGTTGGACCATAAAGAAGGCTGAGCACTGAAGAACTGATGTTTTCAAGTTGTGGTGCTGAAGAAGACTCTCTAGGGTCCCTTGGATCAAACAAGTTCCTTTGATGAAACCTTGATCAAACCAGTCAATCCTAAAGGAAATCAACTTTGAATATTCATTGGAAGGACTGATGCTGAAACTCCAATACTTTGGCCACTGGACGGAAAAAGCCAACTCATTGGAAAAGATTCTGAGGCTGGGAAAGTTTTAAGGCAAATAGGGCAGCAGAGGATGATATGGTTACATAACCACCAACTCAATGAACATTAATTTGAGCAAAACCCCAGGAAATGGTGAAGGATAGAGAAGTCTGGTGTGCTGCAGCCCAGGTGATCACAAAGAGTCAGACATGAGTTAGCAACTGAACAACAGCAACAGTTCTTCCTCCAGATGGGTAAGATAGAGAGTATCTTACTGCTCACAACTTTGATCTTTCATGACTGGCCTAACACACATTTCAATATGCCTCCCTTTGAAGGAGCATAAGGTCCAACATCCTCAAAACATACAGTGGAATATTACTCAGTCATTAAACAGGATAAAATAATGTCATTAACAGCCACATGGATGAACCTAGTGACTGTCATATTGAACGAAGTTAGACAAAGAAAAAAATATCATGTGATATTGCTTATATGTAGAGTCTAAAGAATTGATACAAATGAACTTCTTTACAAAGCAGGAACAGACTCACAGACTTAGAGATTGAATTTATGGTTACCAGAGGTGAGGGGCGGGAGAAAGTAGGGATTTGGGGAGTAACATGTACACACTGCTATATTTAAAGTGGGTAACCAACAAAGACCTACTATATAGCACAAGGAATTCTGCTTAATATTGTGTAACAACCTAAATGGGGAAAAGAATTTGAAAAGAATAGGTACATGTATATGTATAATTGAATCACTTTGCCATACATCTAAAACTAATACAACACTGTTAATCAACTATACTCCAATATAAAATAAAATGTTAAAAAGAACAATAAGAAAAAAAAAAAAGTAGAGCCCAGAGGAAAGGATACTAAAATGCTCTTGGAAATTTGCATCCTTTGCATCCATCTCTCCCACTTGAAATTGGAGCAGCTAGCCAGGTTTCTTTTCCTCCTGTTGGCATCTAAATCATTCATGGGGACAGATAAAAAGGAGAATCTCCTGTTTTTCCTACTCTTCCAGTAAACCCATGCAATTCCCCTGAAATTCCTTTCCACCCAGAGGAACTTCCAGATCACTCTATCCTCTGGTAGCTCTGAAGAACATCTGTCCATCTAAAGGTGTTCTTGTCATCTTAGCTACCAGTTTCTGAAGAAAGGAGTGATTTCATCTTTAAGTGGAGTCTTCTTAGAAACATCTAGGGAAACAAAGTTTCTATTTCTTTCCTAGTCATTTTGAATCATTTTTTCAGTTTTACTGCTTTTGTTTAAGTGATTGAACATTTGTTCAAAATGAAACTCAATAGAATTAGAAATCTTAAGCTAGTAAGTATTTCTGTGACTGGAGATTATTTGTAGATTAAGATCTTATGAATAAATTATTTTCATTTTTATTATGCTCTTTAGGTAATACAAGTATTATATTTCAGTTTGACTAATCAGTCCACCATAATGTAAGCAAGAGAAATTTTTCATAAGTAGTTCAGCCAGATACATTTGAAATTTTGAAGACTATTTCTGTTTGCCAAGAACTCTATTTACTATGCTTATGAAAAGATGTAAAAATAGCTTGAAGTACATAGATAAACTGTCATTGATCTTAAATAAGCAAATATCAGTTCTGTCCTCCCTTTAACAATAGCTGGAGCATAGGGCTGGGATGAAGCATGCATATCTTTCACGTAGGTGTTAGACCTTCAAAAACTATCTATTAAATTAAAAATATATATATTTATTAATTTTAAGCTGCCTTTGCTTTTATTATCTCTAATTTCATGTGTATCAGAAAACAGTTTTTTACTTTACTAGGTCAACTATTCTGAACTACAGCACACTGCATTTCCCAGGTAGATTCATGAGCTAGACCAGTCTTTTCATTACACGCTATGCGCTCCCTAATCTTAAACTACAGCTGAGTGTGTTTAGTAGTTGGCACTACTGGTCTGATAGTAGTAGATTGCTAGGTATGATTTCAGTGGTAAATTAATTTTTAAAAGAATTTTCAGTGGTAATAACTATAAGAGCTAGAATTTAATGATGCTAGTACCAGATATCAGAGAAGGCAATGGCACCCCACTCCCGTACTCTTGCCTGGAAAATCCCCTGGATGGAGTAGCCTGGTGGGCTGCAGTCCATGGGGTCGCTAAGAGTTGGACATGACTGAGTGGCTTCACTTTCAATTTTCACTTTCACACATTGGAGAAGGAAATGGCAACCCACTCCAGTGTTCTTGCCTGGAGAATCCCATGGACGGGGGAGCCTGGTGGGCTGCCGTCTATGGGGTCACACAAAGTCGGACACGACTGGAGCGACTTAACAGTAGCAGCAGCAGTACCAGATACTGTGTGCCAAACACCATACTAACCACCTTACATATATTATTTTACTTAATTTTGCACAAGATCTAGAAAAAAGATGCTCTTATTTTCTCTTTCTTAATCTTAAGAGACAAAGATGTAAACTACTGACTATCAAGTGAATAAACCATTGAGTTTCTCTCTCTTTTTCTTCTTCCTCTCTCTGCTTCTCTGTCTGTCTCCCTCTAAAACTTAAGTTCCTGTTTATTGTGCTAAACCCACCCCAGTAACATGGAAAAATACAGGTTCACAGGACATGATATCCTATGCATATGAAGTATGTGCTGTATATACACCCACCTTCCAAAGACCTCTACTTTCAATATAATTTTTTAATAGCACTTATGGCCTTTGGCCAAGCCATTTATACTTCTTTGCCTGAGCTCCATTCTGATTCATGGCCATGCTTATTTATTAGAATGAATGTAATCCTGCCTCATAAACCTGAATGATGCATTCTTCAATATGGAGCACCAGTTTGTCTAAACCTAGGAACTGTATCTTCTAATAGAATTACCAAACCCCTCATTAGCAAAGATATCTTCTAGTCTAAAGCCAACGCTGATTAATTCTGGAAAATACTCAAGAAATCTGAAGCAAGATTCTGCAGAAAAACAATGAGTCAATGCTGAGTCTCTGAAGAGCATCATAAATTTTAATGTGGTGAGTTTCAGTATTGCATTCTTGCTTGATCCCATACCAAATAAGAAGTTCCAGATGAATTTCCAGGTGACATCTAAGGAAAACTTAAGAAAACTTTCTGTGGTACATTTTTTCCTTTAGCATTATATGTTTAAAAAGCATATAATAGACAATGTTGATTAAAATGGCATTGCATAGTATTGTTTTCATCATTGATCAATTATTTCTCTGACTGTGATAAGTTCTATTAATTTTTAATAGAGAAGTGAGAAACCATAGGTGATATCCATTGTTTTTCAGCTTGTTTTCCAGCTTTCCAATTTTTCTTTGCTAAGAACCAGCCACTAGCATTCAAGTCTACAGCTTCATACCTTGTCACTTTCCCTAATGAAATTGATCCTGTCCTAGAAGCTGATGGATAATAAAATGTCCTATGTCATTTTAAAAAAGAGATGGTGAAAAGAACTGGAATCTTAGCAAAGCAGAATAATTTATTTGTGATAATTAAGAACTGACTGGCACAAAGGAATTGAATACTGGAGTACAATGCTTTGGAAATCTACAGAAACATCAGCTGTTCTGAAAAGGCTAAAATCCACTCTTACAAATCAAATGAATCTTTCTAGAAATCCTTGAGTGTGAGAAAGAGTAATGATTCGTGTTAAAGTAACATAAAATTAGCACTGTCATTGCTGCCTAGATTAAGTCTTTCTTAAATGCATTGTTGTCTAAGATCCAGGAAACTGCCTGTCCAGACAGTATCCACATGCAGCTGTAGCCTGAGGCTAGATTCTGGGTACAATTATCCTCTTTCCGGATACTGGAGAGAAGCAGGATCTGAAATGAAACAGAAGTTGCCCAGCAGTACAGAGCCCAGGGAGGTGTATCCATCATGAAGGCACTGGAGAAACAGGCAAACCGGTGCCCTGCTGGAGGGCTGATTACCACAGCCTGCCTCATGGAGGCTGCTGGAAGATCCCAGCTCCCTTTTCACATTTCTCTCCTTCCTTTTATCTAACTGTTGCTGCTCATCCCCTAGGTAAAAAAAAAAAAAAAAAAAAATGATGTGCAAAATTAAGAAACATGGGGAAAAGTACAAACATTCTAGAAATTTTATAAAGTTCCTTTCTTTTACTTTTTTAAAAATAATTTTATTGGAGTACAGTTGATTTACAATGTTGTATTAGTTTTTGGGTGTATAGCAAAGTGAATCAGTAAAATGTATACATATATTCATCCTTTTTTCAATTCTTATCACATACGGATTGTCACAGAATATTGAGTAGAGTTCTCATCACTATACAGCAGGTCCTTGCTGGCTATCTATCTTATACATAGTAGTGTTTTTATACTTGTTTTAAATCGGACACCAGGCATCATGTTGTCTGGGATGCTGTGCCCAGGTTCACCTCACACCTCTTTGCATTCCAAGAGTGTGATTTCTCTGCTCTTTATTCCATAAATGATGATGCAAGGGCTTTCTCTGTCTAATCACTGAGTTTCCATTCTCTCAAATATAGCACCAACTACATGTCTTCCTTGACTTATGAAGGGGCTATGTCCCAATAAACTCATGTAAGTCAAAAATATCAGCTGAAAGTGCACTTAATGCACCTATAAATTTCCTTTGGTGGGATGGGGAGGGAGATGGGAGTTCCAAAAGGAGGGGATGGACGTATACCTGTGGCTGATTCATGTTGAGGTTTGGCAGAAAACAACAAAATTCTGTAAAGCAATTATCCTTCAATAAAAAATAAATTAATTTTTAAAAAGAAAAAACATCATTGACTTACATTTTAAAAGGATGCTCAGTAACCTCTTTTATACCATTTTAAATGCTAGTATAGGTAGGGGCATTAAACACACAGCTATATGGGGACAATTCTCCAGGGTCTGGGGCGTGTCTGCATATCTTGCATGCAGAAGCATTGACTATCTTTTGTCTGGACTATCTTTTAAAGGGTGTGTGTACAGCAAACAACCTTGGAAAAATTCTCCCTCCAGAGAAAAAAGCAACCATGCTTACTGTTCATTATAAAAGATGCTATCCATTTAAAAATATATTTTTGTAACTATGTATGGTAATGGATGTTAACTAGATTTATTTTGATGATTACTTTGCAATATATACAATATCAAATAGTTGTGTTGTACAGCTGAAACTAGCATGATGTTTATGTCAATTATACCCAAAAAAAATCCTTTAGGAGATTGAGAAAAACTCTTTAGAAGAAACTCTGAAGCTCCACATGACCCCTGTGCAGTGTGGGCATGAAAGATTCGCAAGGAAAGGGGGGCTTTTTTCTGAGCCTGGATTTTACAAAGACTTTGTAATTCACATGCTGTATCTTTAAAGCACTTATATTATTGAAAAGAAAAAAAAAAAAATGATTCCCTTAGCCCCATGTTCCTCCCCTAGAATGAAACCTACTGCAAGCACAGGTGTCTGTTTTGTCCCCTTTGCATCATCCCTGTGGGACTTAAGCAGGGAACCGATGCAAATATGCAGATGCTCATCCACTGGCTATGTCAACTCTAACCCAGGAGCCTCGTGTCTGTTACCAGCATCCCTGAAACTGGCAGGCTCACTCTCACAGTCTTTGGCAACAGCATAGTGGCTGGCACACAGAGGCTGCTGAGTAAATGTTGGTTCCTCAAATAGGTCGCCTTCGTGGAAGCCCCATCAAGGTCTGTTGTTTCTAAGGCCCTCATGGTAGTAGGCCTTTCAGTGTGATTCTTTGCTCTCCTTCCTTCTCTGCAAGATGGTCCTTTGGGTTCTTCTAGTTAAGAAAAGCTTCTGCTTCTTTGATCCCTAGAGTTTCCTCTACTCTTCAGGATTCTCACCTTCCTATAAGTTTGCAGGCTTCACCTATTACAAGTCCTGCCATTATGTTTAGTACAATCCACATCTCATCCCTGAAGACTCTTTCTCCTGGTCTTCAGCTTCTCTGCCCTCCATGAGGCCTGTTCCTCAGCCCCCAGCTGTAGGGAGAACACTTCATTTAACTGTTCCACCAGAGCCCCTCTGTACCATGATATCAGCATCCCCGTCTGAGACCTAGAGACAGTTCTCCCCAGGCCACAGCTTGCATTAAACTCTGCCCTCTTCCACTTTTCCTCTCTTTGTTCTCTGTATGGTTTGTTTACTAGTATGTCTTTCCCATTAGCCCATAAGCAATTTGGAGAGAAGGATATCATATTCCTCTTTACATATCCCTTACAGATTAGTGATTTTACAAATAATAGATTGTCACTAATTAAGAATGTATTTTAATTTTACATAGAGAGGAAGGGCCGGCGGATGAAGACTTTAAGACTTGTTACCTTCACAAGGGAAAGAGGAGGGCTCTTTGGCCACAGGGGCCGTTCCTGTCCCTCATCCATCCCTCCTTGCCATCACTGTTGCTGTTTTGAACACCCTACTATTGCAGGAGCTACTTTGGTAAGAGTCGAAAAGATGGCTTTATGACCGAGCTGCTATTCTGAAGACAAACCAGAAGGAAGAGTCGAGTCACCAGATGAAGGGGACTTAGAGGCCTGAGGGACATGGGAAGAAGTACATTGGCCACTGTGAATAAGGAGTTGATCAGGATCATCCGGAAACTTCCAGTGAAGAGCTTTAAATCATAATATTCATGGGTGTGCGAACAGCAGGGCAAACTTTGGGGAAGGTTCTAGGGCCATGTTAAATTTCTACAGGATGTGGACAAAGAGGAATGGAGGGGCTGCAGGAAAAAGAAGACCTTACTTAACATAATGTCTCTAGGGAGTTGCTCTTGAGGAAGGCAGGAAAATGATCCTGAAGTGAATGAGAGGGTCTCTTAGTAAACCCAAGGGCCTTCCACTTTGCCCCTACCCTTTCCCCACTCTTTGCCTTCAGAGTGCAAGGTTTGCCAGGCCCACCAGGTCCAAAACTGCTACTCTGCATCTTCTAAGAGAGTTTCAGTCTACAACAGAGAAGA
The DNA here is from genome assembly GCF_033118175.1 of Dama dama. Taxonomy (NCBI): domain Eukaryota; kingdom Metazoa; phylum Chordata; class Mammalia; order Artiodactyla; family Cervidae; genus Dama; species Dama dama. The sequence continues at coordinate 22,365,113 of NC_083681.1, forward strand.
AATAAGGCCTCGAGAGAGAACAGCTGGCTCTTTCATTGCACCCCTTTCCACGTGTAGGGCGTGCACAGCATCTTCATTTTATTTTCTGATGTGCCCGGCACAAATGCCAAAGACAGCTACAAGTAATTGCTCTCCAAGCTCCAGTGAACTAGAACATCTTCATTTAAGTCATGCATAGCCCGGAATTTTTTGTAAGAGAGAGAAAGATGACTTTATGTGGTGGTTGCTAGGCAGCCAGGCTCTCAGGGAGCTCTATACACATGCAGCTTTGCAGAATCTCAGCAGGCAGCCACTGTCCTCTTTAAAAAGCTCTCCTTATGCAGCCCTTGCAATCTTCTACTGCATCCAAAAGGGTAAGCTTCTCTGTTTGTAACTACCTACCCACCATTCCCATGCCCCATTAACCAGTGATAAACCAGGAGATGATTTGTGTAACCAAATCTGCCTCACTGAGGGCCTGAGGCAGAACTCCAGTGAAAGTACCACAAAGAATGAGATTTTTAAAGCTTTTCACTTATTGTTTCACATACACATGGAGAAATTTGGGGGGGGGGGGGAAGAGAAATATTAGGCAATTAATTAAAAAAATATAATTCTACAACTCAGAGCAATGGAAATTACGATAATATTTCTTTCTATAGAAATATATAACAAAATTGGGATCAGTGCATGCTCAGGATTTAGCACAATGCCTAAAAATTGTTAGACATTTACACTTCACAAAGAATTTTAATGAGTGGATGAGCATATTCCATTTTAAATATTGCATATGAGTATTTTCACAGTGTTAAAAATGTCAGTGTTTAAAATTTCATCATATATATGTATTATTAAATCATTTGTCTATTTTTATCTAGCCTATTATTAAGTATTTAATTGTTTCCTAATTTTTAGCTAGATTAAACAATGCTATTAAGAAATACTTTCAAATAATGCTCATTTTTAAGATTTCTTTAAGGTAGATTCCCAAAAGCATAGCTATTTGACCAAAAGGTATGAATTATATTAATTTTCTTAGTGGTTATTATGTAAGTGCTTACATTGGTAATACTTTACATTTCCATCATAGGTTATGATAATATGTGTCTCACTGCACTTAACTAGTAAATTGTCATTTTTGTTGACATTTTATTTTTTAAAGTATAATTTGTTTCTGGAAATTAATACCTCATTTTGATTTTATATTAATTTTTTTTTACATTTAGTGGTCATTTACATTTATTCCTTTATGCATTGTGAATGAATGGCCCTTGATGATTTTTTCCCTATTCAGGAGAGGACTACAGAAAACATGGCCACCAGGAAGCAGGAATCCTGGGCCTACCTTCAAGTCTGTCTGTCACAACCAGTTTAAATTGGCTCTAAGACTTTAGTCTTACCTGGTTCAAGGGCATAAAAAGTACTGAAAATTTAAAGCCCAGAGGAAGGATTCTCTTAAGAGAGTTGTCAAGACACTTTGTGCTTATCCCACCACCTCTGTGCAGGGGGAGGGACAGAAAATGCTTTCTCATGTTTAACTAAGTGAGAATTCCCTGAATACCACTCAGAGAGTCTGCTGGCATCTCCTGAAGTTCAGGACACAGGTTATGAGAAGTTCAGGTCAGTTCAGTTCAGTCGCTCAGTCGTGTCCGACTCTTTGCGGCCACATGAATCACAGCACGTCAGGCCTCCCTGTCCATCACCAACTCCCAGAGTTTACTCAAACTCATGCCCATCGAGTTGGTGACGCCATCCAGCCACCTCATCCTCTGTTGTCCCCTTCTCCTCCTGCCCCCAATCCCTCCCAGCATCAGGGTCTTTTCCAATGAGTCAGCTCTTCCCATGAGGTGGCCAAAGTATTGGAGTTTCAGCTTCAGCATCAGTCCTTCTAATGAACACCCAGGACTGCTATCCTTTAGGATGGACTGCTTGGATCTCCTTGCAGTCCAAGGGACTCTCAAGAGTCTTCTCCAACACCACAATTCAAAAGCATCAATTTTTCGGCGCTCAGCTTTCTTCACAGTTCAACTCTCACATACATACATGACCACTGGAAAAAGCACAGCCTTGACCAGACGGACCTTTGTTGGCAAAGTAATGTCTCTGCTTTTTAATATGCTATATAGGTTGGTCACACACTGTTTCTACTGTCTCCCCATCTATTTCCCATGAGGTGATGGGACCAGATGCCATGATCTTAGACTTCTGAATGTTAAGTTTTAAGCCAACTTTTTGACTCTCCTCTTTCACCTTCATCAAGAGGCTTTTTAGTTCCTCTTCACTTTCTGCCCTAAGGGTGGTGTCATCTGCATATCTGAGGTTATTGATATTTCTCCCGGCAATCTTGATTCCAGCTTGTGCTTCTTCCAGCCCAGCGTTTCTCATGATGTACTCTGCATATAAGTTAAATAAGCAGGGTGACAATATACAGCCTTGACATACTCCTTTCCCAGTTTGGAACCAGTCTGTTGTTCCATGTCCGATTCTAACTGTTGCTTCCTGACCTGCATACAGATTTCTCAAGAGGCAGGTCAGGTGGTCTGGTATTCCCATCTCTTTCAGAATTTTCCACAGTTTATTGTGATCCACACAGTCAAAGGCTTTGGCATAGTCAATAAAGCAGAAATAGATGTTTTTCTGGAACTCTCTTGCTTTTTTGAAAAAAAGAAGCTGAGCCGCAAAGATGGCTGATGAGACAGAAGACAGGGGACCCTCCTCAGCTTGACCACACTACCCACTACTTGACAGTGAAGTTCATCAGTCAGATGCAAGTTGCTAGATGGTACCCAGACTCCTGCTCAAGATGTGCCGTTGGAGAGGTGGTGTCACTGGTGGAAGGGGCAGGCAGCCAGATGCCCAGGAGCTGATGGAAGAATTAGGAGTGTCTCACAGAGGAAACCCACTGTGCATGTGAAGTACTTACCATCTGAGAGCCCCCCTGAAAGGAGGAATCTGCAGTAGAGGCAGAGAATCAGCACACCCAGATGGCTGTGCCAGCCAGCAAGACCTTTCCTGAGCCTTCTCTCACCTTCATATCTCTCTTCACCCCTGGAAGACCTGGAGCCTGTGGTAAATCAGAGTAGAGGAAAGGGATCCTTAACAGTCAGGAAGTCCATGGCCTTCTTTGCTGCTAGTATTATAGCTTTCTGGCCCTAGCTGAGAGAGAAGATATAATTTTCAATGAAATTTAACATTTTAATTTAACACTACATTGGATATTATAATCACTGAAAAGAGAGTGTTCTTATTCAAATAACTGCAAACTTTTAAAAGCTTCCCATGTTTTCATCTGAGGAATGAGAAAGAAATTGTCCACAAAGATAGGCTTCAAGGGTCAACAGTGAGGAAGAGCAAACTTACTTTCTATCTCTACCCTTATCAAGCTGAACTCAGTCAAATATCTGACAGAAGGAGGACCCCAGTTATTTCTCTTCTCTCTCTTTTTTTTTTTTTAAGCTTTTTGCTATTCTGATCTGTTTCTTTTTCTAGAATAACTTTAAAATTCTTGGAAAATTCCTAATTAGGATTTTTATTGCAATAGCCCTGTAACTTTGGAGAGAATTTACTTTACTCCAAAATACATGTTACCATCCAGAATATGGTGCCTCTCCTTTTATTCAGATTTTGTTTTTGGATCCCAGTAACAGTGGTGCTAGTGGTAAAGAACCGCCTGCCAGTGCAGGAAACATAAGAGATATGGGTTCAGTCCCTGGGTTGAGAAGATCCCCTGGAAGAGGGTATGGCAACCCACTCCAGTATTTTTGCCTGGAGAATCCTATGGACAGAGGAGCCTGTCTAGCTACAGTTCATAGGGTTGCAAAGAGTCAGACATGACTAAAGCCACTTTGCATAGCACAAAATTTAAAAACAGTCATCCTCATTATACTCTACACTATTATTGTTGGCTTTAATTCAATGAATTTTATGGTTTGTTTTAATTGATGTTTCTGTTGTTCCAGCTATGAAGGCAGTATTTTTTCTTTCATGTCTCAAAACTGGCAATTGAATTTTAAACTGAATAGGAATTTGTGTATTTAAATTGTAATCAACCATTCTACCAAAATTTTTATTCATTTTAAGAAACTTTAGTTGATTATCTTCCCATTTCATAGGTTTGTAGTTAAAACTATTCACAAAAAATTACATGCATGCTTTCTTGTGTGCTAGGTCTTGTTTCTGCTTTGTGTTCTGCTGCATTGTCAAAAATAAAGAGAATAAAAGAATTTATCAATGGTGATATACATCAGGTAGATCTGTTCTTCAACTGGAATTTTTTCTAATGTTTCAATCTTTAGAAACTATTGTCTTTAAAAATATATCCTTTGTGTGTTAAGGAATTAAAATTATATTCTCAGTTTTATAAAAATTAGGTCAAGAATGGGTATTTAAACTCTATTGTTACAGGTCTTCAGGTAAAGATATGTAAAGGCCTCCAGTGAAAGACATTTCAACTCCCCAAGTAGCACCTCTTCCTGTGTTTAAACCACTCTCGTTTATGCATAATTTAAACTTTATATTATAAATTCAGTTTATATGCATATGTTTTACATGAAATAAAAATATAAAACATTGCCAGCTCTTACCCATTTTTAAGGCCCAAATAGAACTAATAAACAGACCAATAGGACTCCTAATCACTACAGTTATATATATATTCAATTTTCAAAATAGAAGACAATAGGCTTTTTAAAATTCCATAATCATAATAATAGCAGCTAACATGTTCAGCACTTATGAACATTTAGGAAAAAAATGTCCCAGCAAGAGCCAGTATAGGTTCACTGAGAATAACACATCAAATTATATGTATCATAAAGTTATTCACTTCAGTTCAGTTGCTCAGTTGTGTCCGACTCTTAGCGACCCCATGGAATGCAGTATGCCAGGCTTCCCTGTCCATTACCAACTCCCGGAGCTTGCTCAAACTCATGTCCATCGAGCGGTGATGCCATCCAAACATCTCATCCTCTGTCATCCCGTTCTCCTCCTGCCTTCAGTCTTTTCCAGCATCAGGGTCTTTTCCAATGAGTCAAGTCTTCACATCAGGTGGCCAAAATATTGGAGATTCAGCTTCAGCATCAGTACTTCCAAGGAATAATCAGGACTGACTTCCTTTAGGATTGACTGGTTTGATCCCTTTCAGTCCAAGGGACTCTCAAGAGTCTTCTCCAGCACCACAGTTCAAAAGCATCGATTCTTTGATACTCAGTTTTCTTTAAGGTCCAACTCTCAATCCATATAAGACTACTGGAAAAGCCATAGCTTTGACTAGACAGACCTTTGTTGGCAAGGTAATGTCTCTGCTTTTTAATATGCTGTCTAGGTTTGTCATGCTTCGACAATCCCATGGACGGAGGAGCCTGATGGTCTGTAGTCCACGGGGTCGCTGAGAGTTGGACACGACTGAGCCACTTCACTTTCACTTTTCACTTTCATGCATTGGAGAAGGAAATGGCAACCCACTCCAGTGTTCTTGCCTGGAGAATCCTTGGAATGGGGAGCCTGGTGGGCTGCCGTCTATGGGGTCGCACAGAGTCAGACACAACTGAAGTGACTGAGCAGCAGGTTTGTCATAGCTTTCCTTCCAAGCTTTCCTTTCAAGTCTTAATTTCATGGCTGCAGTCGCCATTTGCAGTGACTTTGGAGCCCCCCAAAATAAAGTCTCTCACTATTTCCATTGTTTTCCCTTCTATTTGCCATGAAGTGGTGGGACCAGATAACATGATCTTCATTTTTTGAATGTTGAATTTTAAGCAAACTTTTTCACTCTCCTCTTTTACCTTCATCATGAGGTTTTTTAGTTCCTCTTTGCTTTCTGCCATAAGAGCCATGTCATCTGCGTATTTGAGGTTATTGTATTTCTGCTGGAAGTCTTGATTCCAACTTGTGCTTCATCCATTCTAGCATTTTGCATAATGTACTCTGCATATAAGTTAAATAAACAGGGTGACAATATATAGCCTTGACGTACTCCTTTCCCAATTTGGAACCAGTCCGTTGTTCCATGTCCGGTTCTAACTGTTGTTTATTGACCTGCATACAAAGTTCTCAGGAGGCAGGTAAAGAGGTCTGGTACTCCCATCTCTTTAAGAATTTTTGACAGTTTGTTGTGATCCACATAGTCAAAGACTTTAGCATAGTCAATGAAACAGAAGTAGATGTTTTTCTGGAATTCTCCTGCTTGTCTATGATCCAAGGGATGTTGGCAATTTGAGCTCTGGTTCCTGTGCCTTTTCTAAATCCGGTCTGAACATCTAGAAGTTCTTGGTTCATGTACTGTTGTACTGTTGAAGCCTAGCTTGGAGAATGTTGAGCATTTGTTAGGTGAGATGAGTGCAATTGTGAGGTAATTTGAACATTCTTTGGCATTGTTTTTCATTAGGATTGGAATGAAAATTGACCTTTTCCAGTCCTGTGGCCACTGCTGAGTTTTCCAAAGTTGTCGGCATATTGATTGCAGCATTTTCACAGCATCCATAGCATCCTTAGTGGAGAGCCCAGAGCCACTGACCTTCAGGTCAAGGCCCAAAGTCAGTCTGATTGTCAGCATTAATAAGCACCTATGAAGTACAATCTCTCCTATCCTCTGAGGATTAGATGAAGAAATTCTTCACTTTTAGTAGAGTATAAAACATACAGATTATCTCATTCAGGTCAATGTTTATTACAATACATCTTTTAGGATTTGAAAAAGCTCTACTGGAATTCCATCACCTCCACTAGCTTTGTTTGCAGTGATTCTTCATAAGGCCCACTTGACTTCTCACTCCAGGATATCTGTCTCTAGGTGAGTGATCATACCATCATGGTTATCTGGGTCATTAATATCTTTTTTGTTTAATTCTTCTGTGTATTCTTACCACCTCTTCTTAATATCTTCTGCTTCTGTTAGGTCCACACCTTGCAGAGTTCTGACTTCTCAAATAGCAGAGTAGAAGGACATGTGTTTATCTTCTGTGAGAACTCCAAAATTACAACTTGCTGCTGAATAACCATTGACAAGAGAATGTTGGATACCACCAAAAAAAGAGGCCTCACTTTCAAGGGCAAAGGAGAAGCCCCAACAAGACAGTAAGAGGGGCAAAATTGCATTTAAAATCAAACCCCATACCTGCCAGAGATGCTCAGAGGACTCAAAACAAAACCTTGTGTGCACCAGGACCCAGAGATCCCACAAGAGACTGAGTCAGACCTTTGAGTGTTTAAGTGTCTCCTGTGGAGGCATGGGTCAGCTGTGACCTGCCATGGGGCACAGACTCTGGCTGCAGCAGACCTGGGAGGCATGGTATGTGACATAAATCCTCTTGGACAAGGTCACCATTATCCCCACCATAGAGTCACTGAGCAGATGACCCACAAACTGGAGAACAATTACATCAAAGAAGTTCTCCCACTGTTGCAAAAGTTATAGGGCCCACAACAGCTTCCCCAACCTGGGGATCTGGCAAAGGGGCTAAGAACCCCCAGGAAATTTGACTTTGAAATCCAGTAAGATTTGATTACAGAACTTCCACAGGACTGGGGAAACAGACTCTTGGAGGGCACAAATGAAACCTTGTGTGCACCGGGACCCAGGAGAAAGGAGCAGTGACCCCACAAGAGACTGAGTCAGACTTGCCTGTGAGTGTCCAGGAATCTCCGGCAGAGGCACGGGTCAACAGTGGCCTGCCATGGGGTCAGGGGCACTGAGTACAGCAGTCCTGGGAGCTACTGGGTGTTCTGGCGTTAGTCCCTTAGAAGGAGGGCACCATTACCTACATTACCCCTACCACAGTTTGGCCTCAGGCCAAACTACAGGGAGGGAACACAGCCCCCACCCATCAGCAGAGAATTGGATTAAAGATTTACTGAGCATGGTCTTGCCACCAGAGCAAGACCCAGATTTCCCCACAGCCAGTCCCTCCCATTAGGAAGCTTTTACAAGCCTCTTATCCATATCCAACAGAGGGCAGAGAGAATTAAAACCACAATCACAGAAAATTAGTCAAGCTGATCGCATGGATCACACCCTTCTCTAACTCAATGAAACTATGAGCCATGCCATGTAGGGCTACCCAAGACAGACGGGTCATGGTGGAGAGTTCTGATAAAATGTGGCCCACTGGAGAAGGTAATGGAAAAAACACTTCCGTATTCTTCCCTTGAGAACCCCATAAAGTTATCAAAAGAGAGATATACAGAGTGAACCTGTATTTCATTTATTTAGTCATGCCTCTCTAAATGGTTTAGGTAAGATGGCAAAGTATTGTAGATTTGCAGCTATTTGAAATTAGAGTCTAAATAGTGGTCTGTGCTCCCAGGAGGATTTATCAGAAGTTCTTAATTCTTCCTATTATATGTTATTTTCTCAGTTATTCAAATGTAGGTATGGGGGGAGACATATCACACTGCAAAATGTCACAGAGCTGCAAAAAACAGAAGAAATCAAATGGGAAAAAGAAATCAACATTTTAAAAGATCTTGATGGTTTGAAATATAGAAATCTCAAAAAAGAATTTAAATCTTAGAAAAATGAGTGAGTCTTATCACATAGTATGGGAGAATGAGGTGACTGGCTTGGCAGATATTATATCAACATCATCAACAACAAACATTCTCTAAAGGCCTTCTATATGAGACTTGTGGTCAGTATAGAGTGGCCAGATGTGGTATCACAGGTTGGGTCCCAGGAAGCAGGCAGTAAAGTGGAGTTTAGAGGACAGGCTCTGTATCAGCAGCAACCTTAGCATCAACACCTGTGGAGAGGCAGGGATGGGAGCAGGACCAAGCAAAGGGAAAAGTCAAGCTGAGACAGGTCCATAACTACTTTGACCAAACTTATGGCGGGGGGGGGGGGGGGGGGGGGGGCGGGGTTGGGAGAACTAGAATGGCTCTTCAGCATAGTCTGGAGTTGGGCCAAATGGCTGGCCTAGCCTTCATACGCCCACATGAATCCGTCACCGGATGCAGGCCGCCCAGGGGAAAGGCTGTGACCTTGGACGAGGCGCTCTCCACAGCTGAAGCAATCCCTGAAGGAACTGACAGCTGAAGACTCTCCACAGACAGCACAGCCAGCAGCTGGGTCAACAAATCCTTCAGGGAAGGGGTTTCTGGGCCACATATCACAGTATCCACCACAGTGGGAAACCCCAGTGTCTGCTCCAAGCCCATAGAAATGCTGGGGAGAATGTATTCTTTTAATGTTTTTAATACACGGTCAAGCATAAAATAGCAAGAAAGGGTGCCAAGAGTGAAGAGGGAACTGACAGGCAAAGCACAAGGACCACATATATGCCCAAGGGGGATAAGGTTTTAAGCACAGTGAGGAGGAAATGAAGGCTTTGGGCTCCACTCCCAATCACCCACCAGAAACAAGAGCTAGAAACTCCTGTCTGAAGTGGGTAGCCCAATTCCACACTATTCTCAAGAGAGGAAAAAACCTAAAGTGAGACATTAATATAAAAATTGATCTGAAAGTCACTTGGTGGACAAAGCCTCAACAGAGGCACACCTGAAAACACCCATTGGCATCCCCGGCTCAGAGTACCTGTGGTCAGCTGTGTCAGAGACAGCGCACATGCGCAGTGAGGATGATCCAGGTAAGAACTTTCAAATGCCAGAATCTACAAACTTGGAGCATCCTCAAAGTCACTTAAGATAAAGATGTTTAAACAGAGAAATAGTTGCTGTTGTTGTTTAGTTGCTAAGTCGTGTTTGACTCTTGCCACCCCGTGGACTGTAACACACTAGGCTCCTCCGTCCATGGGATTTCCCAGGCAAGAATACTGGAGTGGGTTGCTATTTCCTCTTCTAGGGACTCTTCCCCACCCAGGGATAGAATCTATGTCTCCTGTTGGCAGGTGGATTCTTTACTTCTGAGACACCAGGGAAGCCCCCAGAGAAATAGAGGAAGGGACAAAATCCAAAAAGCAAACTGAGCAGAATTAATTCTAGAAATTCTAGAAATTAAAAGTAACGACATTGAATTTTTTTTTTTAAACTTCAATTGATGATCCACTCAATGGCACAGTTAAAGAGAATAAGGACTAAATTAGAAAACTGCTAGCAGAAATCACCTAAAATGCAGCCCAGAAAGATAAGAAATTGAAAATATGAAATTGTATATTAAATTCAAGGAAACGCATAAGATTCTGATAAACTTTTTTTCATTCATTAAATATTTGTTAAATGCTTACTATGTAGCAGGTATTATGCTAGACATGGGAACACAACAGTGAATAAGAAAGAGTAACATTTACTTTTCTAATCCATGACACCTACCAATTAAGTGAACAAATTAAATGATAAAAAGCAAGCAGAGCTATATGGTTACATAGTCTTGGGCGTGAGGGAAAGTTTGTCCCACTACGCTTTTTTCTGGTTAACCATATCTGGAATAATAGAATCTTTCTGGACACCAAAATTTAAAGTTGGATATTGACAAATTATAGAGAGTCCAGGTTCAGGAGACAGAAAATGTAAAGTAGCCTAGAACATATGTCATTTAAGATATAATTGAAGTGTTCTCCAGCCAGCACAGAAGAGAATAAATAGACGCAAAACCCTCTAGTGCTTTCCAACCCTAGAGTATTATAATTCAGCTTAAGGCTTTTGTGGCAGAAATTAGCTGTTTGCGTCATTCCTCCTTCTAGTTACACAGCTAATCTATTACTTCTCAGCTTTCCTTCTAGTTGGTTGAGGTCACATGACTAAATTCTAGCCCATAGCATGGAACACTGTATGCCATCTCTAAGCCTGGACCATAAACAACCTGTGAACACATCTGTATTCTTTCACTATCTTTGGGCCTGGTGCCAAATGCAGTGACCTTGAAAACTAGTGCTCAGGTAATAAAGCCACAGGATGGAGGGAGTGTTGATCCCTGAGTCACTACATGGAAGAAAGCTTCCACCAGTTAGGCATGTTTACTTTGGACTTTATATGATTGACAAATGTATGTTTATCCTATGTAAACAATCATTCATTTTGCTTTTACTTTTCTTATTAATAGCTAACACTATCTTAACTAATCCAGTTTTTAAAAATAGGGCTCTCCCCAGGTTGGATGCATGAGACAAGTGCTCGGGCCTGGTGCACTGGGAAGACCCAGAGGGAGCGGGTAGAGAGGGAGGTGGGAGGGGGGATCGGGATGGGGAATACATGTAAATCCATGGCTAATTCAAGTCAATGTATGACAAAAACCACTACAATATTTTAAAGTAATTAGCCTCCAACTAATAAAATTTAAAAAAAAAAAAACAGGGCTCTAGTTTTTGCTTCTAGTTCCTACTTCATTCAACTGATTCATTCTAATGGAAGTCTATATCCCACAACTCCATCTCTTAGGGAGGGACTCTCCTAGATAGAAAGCTTTTATCCTACCTTGAAGTATTTCTGTCACTGAGGTTAGTGTATCATCTTGTTATTGGTCCAACTTCTCTCAAGAGGACAGTCCTTATTTATTCTTCTAAAGAAATCAGTTTAGACATCAACTCCTCACTCAAACTGAGTTACTTAACTCCTGGGACTCTTTCATGGTTTTGTTTATATCCCCTAAAGCCTATCACAGTGCTAGGTGTATAGCAGATAATTGTTGATGGAATTATTAAACTAACAATGTGTGTGCACTCAGTCATGTCTGACTCTTTGTGACACCATGGACTGTAGGCCACCAGGTTTCTCTGTCGATAGGATCTTTCAGGCAAAAATACTGGAGTAGGTTGCCATTTCCTTCTCCATGGGGATCTTTCTGACCCAGGGATCAAGCCTGCAGCTATTGTGTCTTCAGCATTGGCAGGTGGATTCTTTACCACTAGCGACACCTGGGAAGCCCAAAACTAACAATAGAGGAGAATAACAAATGTGAAGCAATGCCTCTAATCTCTGGTTCCTAATGAGTAAGCCAAGCAAAGCCATATTCAACAAAAAGAACACAGAGAACTATATATGCAAACTTATATAGTACTATTTCAGTGCAGGTTACATGCATCTGTGCTATGTTTATATAGGAGAAAACAGATTGAGTTGAGATCAGTTATTTCTGTATGGAAAACCAACAGCTTTTTTTTTCTTTTTATAAGATCAAGGAAACCTGAATGTGTAGCTATTTTTAAAATACACACAGGGGTCCCCTAAGCAAATGGTCTCTGACTAAATTAGTAAATGAGTGATGGTAATGAGATTACTCTGGGAAAAGCACATGTCAACACCGTAGTGCTCTTGAGCACAAAACATACAAGCAAGACTTTTAGGAAAACCTAATCTTCTATTGCACAGGCACATCTGTCCAGCTCAAGGCCAAATTTCTAATAGATCCCTGAATTTTATGAGCAGAACTAAATATTTAGGCAATTTGCAAGGGCAGTGCATTCTTAGCTTTCTCTTGCATCTGTAGTAGAATCAGAAACAGAATGAGAAGATACCATATTCCTTGTTATTTTGAAAGACAAAATGAAAAAGAAAGTTCTTGCTAAATTATAAATATCCTAAATAATGTGCACCCTAATCAGTGCTCTAAAAACCTGACCTTGCTCCTTCTTGGGCCCCTTCTCTTCTCCTCTTTTAAACATCACATTGTGTAGTGTAAGAAGGTAGGAAGCAATACCCTTCCATGCCTGCCTTCTTCTTACAGAAGCATTGTGAGGCCAGGAATCATTGTTTACCACCTGGGACCTGGACCAATCAGAGGATTTAGTCAGTGTTTAATCAACAATGAATATTCATTGGAAAGACTGATGCTGAAGCTCCAATATTTTGGCCACCTGATGAGAAGAGCCAACTCACTGGAAAAAACCCTGATGCTGGCAAAGATTGAGGGCAGGAGGAGAAAGGGGTGACAGAGGATGAGATGGTTGGATGGCATCACTGACTTAAAGGACATGAGTTTGAGCTAACTCCATAATATGATGAAGGATGGAGAAACCTGGCCAGCTGCAATCCATGGGGTTGCAGAGTTGGACATGACTGAGCGACTGAACAACAACAAATTAAATGTTTGTCAAATAATATTGGATTTTCCTGAAATGTATCAAAATAAGTATGATGAAGTCTCTCTTGTTTGTGAGTATACTTGGAAGAACAGAACACAGATGTAATTGATAGCCACACACCCTCTTTTCTAACTAAAATTGTTAACTAAATTGTTTTTCTAACTAAAATTCCACAGCATCAGAACCATTGTCTTATTCATGGTAGTGTCCCCAGCATGCATTCAATAAGCATTTATTGAGTAAGTGTATGACCTCTTTCGTGTAATCTTTTGAGAAAATTTTATTTAATAAAGTAACCTTATCCAACCTTGTCATGGATCCTTGGTGCATCACTTCCCCCAACTTCCTTTGTTTGCTCACAGTTTGACCAGTGGCTTCTGCAATGTTTTTGCTTCCTATTGATGCTGTAACAATTACCGCAAATTTAACAGCTTAAAAAAACACCCACATAATATCTTACAGCTCCGTTGGTCAGAAGTCCAGGTAAGCCCAGAGCCTCCGCTCTGTGTCTCAGGCTGGGCTCTTGTCTGGAGCTCTGGGGAAGAATCCACGTCCAGGCTCTTCAGGAGGTTGGCAGAATTTAGTCCCATGTGGTGGTAGGACTAGGTTGTCTTTTCCTTGTTGGCTATTGACCAAGGGTTGCCCTCAGCTTCTAAAACCCACATTCCCTTGCTCATAACCCCCTTCATCTAGAAGCTGCTAATGGGGACCTGAGTCCTGTTCATATTTTTAGTATCTTTGTTCTCCCCTTCTGCCACACATCTGCTGCTTTTTTCTCATCTCCGCCTTGCACTTCTGTTTTCAAGGGTTCATGTGGTCTATTTGGATGACCCAAAATAATCACCCTAAGTTTGTTTGGGCTTCTATAACAGAACCCCCCATAGGCTGGGTGGTTTGAATGACAAATATATATTTCTCACATTTCTGGAGGCTAGGAAGTTCTAGATCAACACACTGAGAGATTCTGTATCTGGGGAGGACCTGCTTCCTTGTTCATAGACAGCAGTCTTCTCACTGGGTCCTCTCACAGCACAAAGGGTGAGAAAGCTCTCTGGGGACCCTTTGCTTACAATACCAATCCTATTCATGAGGGTTTCATGCTTATGACCTAATTACTTCCCGGAGGCCTACCTTGTAATATAATCACATTGAGCATTAGGATTTCAATGTATGAATTTTGGGGAACACACACACTCAGTTCATAATATACTTGCTATTTTAAGATCAACTGATTAGGAACCTTAATTCCATCTTCAAAATCCCTTCACAGCAGTGCTTAGATTACTATTTGACTGATTAACTGGGGAATGGGAATTTGGGAGAATTTAGACCTCTACCACATTCAGAGTGTGTGAACAAAAGAGAATGCCCCAAATGTAAGTTGTCTTTATGTCACCACATCTCATCTCATATGTGACATCTCATTTCTGCTACCATATTCTATTTGTTAGAAGCAAGTCAGTAAGCCCATCTCTTACTCAGGGAAGGGGAATATGCAGTCTTGAGAACTAGTCAGCAAGGATCACTGGGTACCATATCAGAGGTTGCCTAACACAGAAAAGTAATTACATTGTTTTGCATGACTCAGCTTTCAAAAGCATTTCTATAAATAGACAATGAGGTAAGTAAAATTATCATAACCTTATACTGAGAGGAAAAGGTGATAGAATAGATATATGTATTTGATGGGAGAAGAGGAAAGAAAGAAAACTAAATTCTCATAGTCAAGTGTGAAGAATCAACATGAAATATCCAAAAATTGGAAATCAAGAAGTAGCAGTGTATCTGTTATTTAGAGACATGAAAGTGAAAGGATAAAAACCAGGTAAATGAGGTTAAGTGCTCTGGGAGGGGTGGATGTGAGTGTGCAGGGGCTCCTCACGATGATGGCTGTTTCTTATAAGAAAACTTATAGACGTTTTGACTCTTCAAACCAGGTGTGTGTATAACTTTGATTAAAAGAATGGGGGTGGAGGGACAACAAAAGAGGAACAGTTTTCCCATGGAAAACTGAGTATTTGCATCTGGTGAAAACTATGTAATGCATCTCTAGCTGAGATGAAAAATTTTGGCCCAAGAAATACTAAACAGGATGCAGACAATGAAAGAAACTGTCCAATTCAGTGGAACGACAGTTGTCTGTCAGCTGCACATAAGCCAGCCTGACTTACCCTAGAGTTGGATGACAGTGGCCAAAATCTCAAGCCCAGAATCTGCCCCTCTTTGCAACCACCCTGATTTTCTAGTCTGGCTCAGCTGTTACCTGCACCTTGGTTTTATTTCTAGATATCAGCCCAGCTTCTAGTATCTGGAATTATGTTTCATGTTAATTTTACAGCCTTTGCTTAGTTGAGAGACCCAAGTCTGTTCCGAAGCCAAGGATTTTCCATGACTGTTCTTTTGCAGGAATGTGCTATGGCTGGGTCATTCTCTGGCTGCCTCCTTCTTGTCATCTATGTCTTATTCAACTGGGTATCCAGAGGCCTTGCCTGACCATCCAAACCAAAGGTACACTCTTCCATGGCCTCCATCACTGTTTTTTCACCTCAGTTTGTTTTATTCATAGCATTTGTCAGGATGTGAAATCACTCTGCTCATTTATTTTGTCTTCTTTGTTTTATTCACCATAGTAACTCTGAAGCCTACAAGTATCTGGCATTTATTAGCTACCCAATAAATAATTGTTGAGTGGAAAAATGGATTGGGTAGTGTATGAGTTAGTTTTTACTGCAATAATGCTAAATAACAAATCTTCCTAAACCTCGATGTCTGAAAAATAACAAGCATTCCTTTCTTGACCATGAATCTATGGGTCAGCTTGAGTTCAGCTGATCTCAGTGAGCTTGGCTGGGCTTGGCTCCAGGCTGTGGGTTGTGTTCAGTTCTGCACCATGTGTTTCTTCATTCTCTTTGGGCCAGAGACTGCCTGGGGCATGTTCTTTCAGTATATCACTGGAGAATAAGAAGGCAGGCAAAATCATGCCATGCTTCCTGAAGCCTTGGCTGTGATTGGCACAGTTACTTCTGTACACTTTCCACAGGTCACAGCAAGTCACAAGACCAAGACCAACATCAAAGAAGTGGGAAAGTATTAAAGTATTCTGCCCACTATTATTCAGGATTATGATGCATAACTCAAAACATATACCCAGAGAGAAATGTCCATATCATTGCTGCTAATTAAATATTGATTGTATCATAAGATATTAAGCTATATAAAGAATTTTATCTTATCCAACTAGTTCCTTTTGCACTTAAGGAAACAGACCCAAAGAAATGAGAGTGAGAACACTGCCAAGTTATATGATAAAAGGATGGATGTATAATCCTATTAAAGGGGAGAGGAGAATTAGGATCAATAATTCACTCTGAAATGAATAAATGCAACAATGAACTGGACTGACAGAAAAAAGGCAGCAGAGAGAGAAACAAAAGACATAAGAGAAAAAGCAAGGTCTTAGAGAAGGCAGGGAATGGAGGCATTTGTGGAAGGTAGGCCTTGGAAAGGAAGGATTCTGCTGGAAGGGAGGATAGAATGGTAGGTGTGCAGACATATTTCTGGCTTGTAATGAAGGAATAGTAAGAGCTGGAAGAGTTCGGGTCTGTGAGAAAGAGGGCAGCACTTGACTGGTGTACTCTACCATAATGTGCCTGGCAGTAACACATTCAGATATGTGACCTCAGAGCTCCCAACCAGCTAGCTGCCTCACGTAATAGCATTGCATAAGGAGTTCTGTTGAGCACCAAAGTCAGCAAGGGTCAGCATCATTGCACTGGGATGACCGCCTGTTTTCTCAAGGAAGCAAGTGCGAGAGTCATTTGCTGAAAGGGAAAGAAGCAAGAGTTGTATAGGTACCTTGTGGTAAGTGATAAAGATTTGGAATAATATCTAAGGGAAATGGGGAGAAGTAGCCAAAAATACTTTAGGAGCTGACCACCAACAAGGGCTGGCTTCACTCAGATTAGACCATAGATGGCAGCAATGTCCATCCACATGGTTGTATGATTGCCTCTCGCACTCCTTCATTCAACCATTTATGGAATGCTTCGTGAAGGCCATGAAAAATAGTTCCTAGTTCCAAGCAGATGATGGTTTAAGCAATACATTGCAAAATGTGTTAATAACAAGAGAAAGGACTCTGTTATAATTCAGAACTTAAAGCTAACAACTGAAGCATGGATTCATGCAAATGTAACCTTTCCATCTCATCTGCCTGTATCAAATATCACTGCCATTTAATTTTCTAATAAATTACACACATATACAGTGTTTAAATGCAAAGTTTAATGAAGTCAATAAAATATGGGCATAAATCAGTAGAATGCAAATTCCATTCCTGTCCTTTACTACCTAATTGAGAGATAAATGTCATTTACCTTGAGATAATATTTTCACAAAAGCACTTAGAGGAGCTTCAGCTCTGATGTTCCAAAAGGATCACTACTGACCACTATTTTTTATGATAATGACACTAAATTAAAAACACATACATGGATAGAAATATCCCTATCATTGCTGCTGATTAAATATTAAGTGTGAGTGTGACAGAATGATAAAACTGTAAAGAACTTTGTTTCAGCCCAACCGTGTCATATATAGATGATTAAAAAAGGCATGAGGAAACGAAATAAATTATTTCTTCAGGAGGCACATAGCAAATAAATTGCAAAATAGAAATAAGTCCCAAATCTCCTGATTCCCACCCTAGGGTCATTCTACTGTACCAGCAATCTGCTTACCCATCCTCAGCAGTCTCATCATGAAGGGGCCTCAGGTGCCAGGACAAAGAAAGAAAAGAAAAGTATCAAAGGGCTAGATGTACACACCATTATCATGCTCTGTTCTTTAGGTTCTCAGAGGAGCTGAGAGGAGCAGCCCACATCACCCGCAGATTGACAGACACACAACCTATTAGGAAAAGTGCACCTTCAATGCCAAACACACCTGGCGGCCCACGGAAGCAGAGTGCCAGCCACTCAAAGATGCCTTCTGCAAGCAGAATGCAAACCAGCTAAAAACTTGAATGAGCATGGTCATTGTGAGGGAGCACAAAGTGTCATTTGCTTTCTTTTGGAAACTTCATGAAGTCACTATGCTTACGAGGCTGCAGGACAGCCAACATGTCTACTGTTCACCCTCATTTTCACTAACCTAACCTGGATGCAAACTAATTAAGGGAGATAATGGGCTCTTTAACTATGTGATTTCCACCCTCTGTAAATCTCCTTTCTTAGTCTGCTCTTGCAGCTAGAATAAAATATCACAGATTGAGTTGCTTGGAGACAACAGAAATTTATTCTCCCAGTTCTGGAGACCAGGAAGGCCAGGATCACAGTGTGAGCTGACTTGTTTGGTTCACTTTCTGGTGCATAGCAAGCACCTTCCCACTGTGTCTTCACAGAATGGAAGGGAAGTAAGCAAGGTCTCTGAGGCCTCTTCTACAAAAGCACTAATTGCATTCATAAGGGTCCCAGCCTCTCAACCCATATGCTTCCCAAAGGCACATTGGGCATTATGACTTCAACATAGGAATTTTGAAAGGACACACATATTCAAACCATCACATCTCCCCAGAGACACAGTTCATAGTATTACAATATTCTTTTCGACATTTCATTCTGCCTTATCCCCTGATTTCTTCTCCACATATCTAGTATTTCCTATCACAATTTTTAGGGTGTTACAGGGAGCAGTATCTCCAGCGTTTCAGGATAATATATAGAAAAAGTCTTATTGACTTTGAATAGGGTCAAGCCATCCATAGGATATTGTTTTGTATTCATTTCATTCTAATAAAGGCATAGAAAACCCAGCATGTGAACTAAGAGGTCTGAAAATATTATAAGAGAAATGACTGAGAAAATTCTAAATGCTTGGTTTGCAAAGAACACACAGAAAGACTTTATAGATTTCTTTTTAATATTAAAAGAATAGTCTTTTGTTACTAAAATTGTTAATTATAAAACAGAAGTAGAGTCACAGATCCAGAAGATAAGTTTAAGGTTTCCAGGGGATAAGGGAGGGTAGGATAAATTGGGAAATCAATACTTACATACACACACTACCATATTTAAAATAGGTAACCTCTACTTATAGTGCAGGGAGCTCAACACTCTGTAATGGTCTGAATGGGGAGAGAATGTAAAAAAGATCGGATATATGTATAAGTTTGACTGATTTTGTACACCCGAGACTAACACAACATGTAAATTAGCTACACTGAAATAATTTTTTATTTTAAATGAATAAATAAGTAAACATTCTTTTCAATTCAGTTCAGTCACTCAGTTGTGTCCGACTCTTTTTGGCCCCATGGACTGCAGGACACCAGGCTTCCCTGTCTATCACCAACTCCCAGAGTTTACTCAAACTCATCTCCATTGACTCAGTGATGCCATCCAACCATCTCATCCTCTGTTGTCCCCTTCTCCTCCTGCCTTCAATCTTTCCCAGCATCAGGGTCTTTTCAGATGAGTCAGCTCTTCACATCAGGTGGCCAAAGTACTGGAGTTTCAGCTTCAACATCAGTCCTTCCAATAAACACCCAGGACTGATCTCCTTTAGGATGGACTGGTTGGATCTCCTTGCAGTCCAAGGGACTCTCAAGAGTCTTCTCCAACACCACAGTTCAAAAGCATCAATCCTTCTGCACTCAGCTTTCTTTATAGTCCGACTCTCACATCCATACATGACTACAGGAAAAATCATAGCCTTGACTAGACAGACCTTTGATGGCAAAGTAATGTCTCTGCTTTTTAATATGCTTTCTAGGTTGGTCATAGCTTTTCTTCCAAGGAACAAGCATCTTTTAACTTCATGGCTGCAGTCACCATCTGCAGTGATTTTGGGACCCCAAAAAATAAAGTCTGCCACTGTTTCCCCAACCATTTGCCACAAAGTGATGGAACTAGATGCCATGATCTTAGTTTTCTGAACGTTGAGCTTTAAGCCAACTTTTTCAGTCTCCTCTTTTACTTTCATCAAGAGGCTCTTTAGTTCTTTGCTTTCTGCCATAAGGGTGGTGCCATCTGCATATCTGAGGTTATTGATATTTCTCCCGGCAATCTTGATTCCAGCTTGTGCTTCATCCAGCCCAACCATACCCCCAAAAAGAATAATAATTTTGTATTTGTAAAAATTGTAGATTGATGTAGATAAATAGATACATGCATGTCTCTTTCTTAAGTCAACTAATACAGAAAAATACAAAGAAAAATGTTGAAAATGCATCCAAAATTTTATTACCTAAAGCAACCATCACTAATATTTAATGACATCATTCTACATATTTTTCTATGTGCCACAGAAAGGGAAGAACAAGTACAGAGCAATATAGGTAAACATATTTGCAAGAAAGGATCATACTATCTATATAGTCTTAAAAAATAGATACAATAATGTTTTGCTTGATTGTAACAGGATTAAAAAGAAACAAGTAAATCTGAATAAATGTCAGAGATAATAGCCCCCCCAAAAAAAACCTTTAAAAATATGAAAACATTAAAAATAAATTATAACATAGAGGGGTGGGGTTATTGGAGGTCTTTTTAAACTTTAGATAATATTTATTAACTTTGATAGATATGAGGAAATTACTATATTTTCACTTCCTTTCCTTGTTACCCCTCTCCCCACCTCAAGTTTTCTTTGGTTATTATATCATTTTTCTGTGACCACAAACTTGATGCCTTAAATAGCAGAAATTTATATTCTTACTACTCCAGAAGCTGAGGGGCAAAATTAGTTTCAGTGAGCTAAAATCAAGTTGTCAGCAGGACCACGCTCTTTCTGAAGGCTCTAGGAGACAACCCGAGACCTGTTTCTTCTCACTGATGGTGGCTTCCAGCACTCCTTGGCTTGTGGCTCGGTCTAATCGCTGCCTCTGGGGTCACATGGTCTTATTCTCTTCTGCCATCTCACCCTCTATTTCTGTCTTATAAGAATAAGTGTGACTGCATTCAAGGCCAACCCAGATAACACACCACAACCTCCCCATCCAACTTAGTCACATCTAAGAATTTCTATTTCTCATTAAAGTTAACATTCGCAGGTTCTGGGGATTAGAACATGGCTAACTTTAGGGGGCATTATTCAGCCTAACATAATTCCTTTATGATTATTCCAACAAGTGAAGGCTTACAGTATTTGCATTCTCTCTGTACTTGTGGTTCTCACAATTACTCAGTCTCAGTTCTATATTTAGGTAGATTTGATATCTGCTACCAGTCCTTTTATCTTAGTTTCTCCTTTTCTGGTTTTTAAATTTTGTTTCCCTTTTTAGTTGGCAGTCATTAGTTATTGTCATTCTCTAACTCACTGATTTTTTCCCCCTGATATTTAGCTCATATCCTCTCTTTGGTTGCTTCAAATTTGCTCTGTTACTTGTTTTCCAGTTTCTACAACTGTGGATCTTCAGCTCATTTGTTTTCATCTGTGTGGTTTTGTGAAAAACATTTTTAGAGCTATAATTTTACTCTCCACACTACTGTAGCTGAGTCCACAATTTTAACATGTACTATTTTCATTTGTTTAATTTTAAGTAATTTTCAATTTTTCTTATAATTTCTCTCTTTCACCAAAGTGATTTAGTAATACATTTACATTTTGCTTGATCTAGCAGTTTCTGAAAGGAGTATGTTTAAATGTGCTACTGTTAAGTATGAAAAGGGAAAAGTGAAAGCCCCTCAGTCGTGTCCAACTCTTTGAGACCCCACAGACTATAGAGTCCATGGAATTCTCCGGCCAGAATACTGGAGGGTGTAGCTGTTTCCTTGTCCAGGGGGATCTTCCCAACCCAGGGATCGAACCCAGGTCTCCTGCATCGCATACGGATTCTTTACCAGCTGAGCCACAAGGGAAGCCCAAGAATGCTGGAGTGGGTAGCCTATCCTTTCTCCAGCGGCTCTTCCTGACCCAGGAATCAAACCAGGGTCTCTGCATTGCAAGTGGATTCTTTACCAACTGAACTATCAGGGAAGCCCCCACTGTTAAGTATAGCTTTATTCATTTCCCCCCATAATTCTGTTTGTAGCTTTTATTTTAGCCTATCCAGTAAGGTACATATATATGTCCCTAGTTAGTTTCTTAGTCTATTGTTCTTTTATGCTACACTTTTACCCTTATGTTTTCACATTTTAATATCAATATTGCTATCACAACTTTGTCTAGATTGCATTTTACCATACATGTAATTTCAAATTTTCTTTATCTTTCAAATATGCCTTTTATATAAGCTCTATATGTGGGACATACTTTTATTCTGGAATATGACGCATTCTTTTTTTTTTTTAATGAAATTCAGTTCATTTATTTTTTTTTCCATTTATTTTTATTAGTTGGAGGCTAATTACTTTACAATACTGTAGTGGTTTTTTGCCATACATTGACATGAATCAGCCATGGATTTACATGTATTCCCCATCCCGATCCCCCCTCCTACCTCCCTCTCCACCCGATCCCTCTGGGTCTTCCCAATGCACCAGCCTCGAGCACTTGTCTAGAGAACAGCATTGAAACATGTATATTATCAAAGGACATACTTTTAAAATACATCTCTGAAACTGTCTGTTGTCCAATAAGCTAAATCCATTTGTATTTATTCTTAGTTTATGTTAAAATGTGTTTCCATTACTCTTTTCATCTTTTCAATTTACTGCACTTTTATTTTGCTTCTTTTTCTTTTTCTGCCCTTCAAAAAATAGATTAGGTTCTCTTCTTCTCACTTGAAGATTACATATTCTATCTTTATCATTCAATGGTTATGCCAAATTTATTAAAACCAATTGTTGTGTTTATTATTTAATTTCTTAAATGTTAATATCCACTTCATAAATTAAAAAATATATTTTTGCCTCCCTCTGGCCTCAACCATAAATTTGTTTTATATTACTAAGAATATGTTTTCTTAGGTTTTTTCCTTTTGAAACAACAATGAACTTTACTAAGTTACTAACTGCCCTAGGCAATTCAGGCTGCAATAGCAAATTACCAAATGTGAGTGATTTAAACAACAAACATGAATGTCTCACAATCCCAGAGGCCAGAATTCTGAGATCACGTTGCCAGCACAGATGAGTTCTGGTGAGAAGCCTCTTTTGGGATGCGAACGACCTCCTCCTCCTCCTTGTACCCTCACATAGAGGAACATGGCTGTTATAAAAATACTAACTGTATTCATGAGGAAGACTTCACCCTCATAACCTTCGTGCATGTTCAGTCACCAAATTGTGTCCCAGTCTTTGCAACACCATGGACTGTAGCCCGCAAGACTCCACTGTCCACGGGATTTTCCTGGCAAGAATTTTGGAGTGGGTTGCCATTTTCTTCTCCAAGGAATCTTCCCGACACAGAGATTGAACCTACATCTTCTGCACTGGCAGGCGGGTTCTTTATTGCTGAACCACTAGGAAAGCCCATAACTTTATCTAATCTTAATTATCTCCTTCAAGCCTCACCTCCTAATACCATGACATTGGGGAGGGAGTAAGATTCGAACAGATGAATGTTGGGGCAACACATTCAATCTGTAATGCTTACTCTTATCCCACATAGCTCATCACTTTCTTCTGGATTTATAAGATCTTTGTTTAGTAAACCTTCTGAAGACATATATGCCTCAGGATATCTTTCTTACATTCTCTTACTTAAATAATGGTTTGCCTGGATATAGAATTCACTACCTCAAACATATAAAATTACTCCATCGTCTTGCATACACTTTGCATTCATTCACTCCTTACACAGACTATGAGCTAGTGATTATCATCACAGTGACAGCTCAGGAATCAGATGAGCAGAGGCAGAATCACTGGATCGGCTCACAGAAGTGCTGAGGACCCTCAGATCGACAGACCTCCAAAGACTATTTTCTTAACCATTCAACTGCCAGGCCAACAGGTTTTTCCCCTCAGTTTAAATCACTCCAACAAAATGTGACTTAGAATAAAAATATCTGGTCACTTGGGGACACAAACCCTGAGAGTGTATTTATAATTCAGGAAGAGGAGGCGGGGGAGGCAGTCTCTCTTAACCATGGTAAGCAATCTGTTCAGTCCCTAGAGGATGAAGTTTGATTTTCTTTTTATCTGGCTTTTATGTTCAAGGAATATAAATGTCAGGAATCAAGCATTCCCTCTGGATGGTAGAGTAATAAATAACTTTCCTACCATTTTGCACAGATGCTGTGACTAAATTGAGACCAAGAAAGATGCAGACAAGTATAGCAACAAACTGATGATGAATTTATTTTTAAGAGCAACTGTTAAATTAGAAAGACTTGTCAAATAAAAATGAAAAAGGAGGAGGAAGTCATTTGGGCACCAATTCTAAGAAATTCAAAGGAGATTCAGAGCTAGAGTAAATGAGCAATCCACTCAGCCCACGAGAGGTGAAATCATCATTTTCCAGATTTAAACAAAATTCTGAATGTTTTGAGGCATAAAGAAGAATTTTACACCTTGAAAGGCTTAACATATTACTAGGACTAGAAAAGAAATATTTCTGAAATAATAAGAACTTTATATTCTAAATAAAATATAATATTAAGAATAATGTCACTCATCTGTCTTTGGGGAACCTCAAACTTTAAATCAAGATATGAGTATTTACCCTAAATTGATTCAGTTTTATTAGTTTAGCAAATATTTTGAACCACACCAACACAGTAATACCACTCCTGGGTATCTATTCTAAGTGAAGAATACAGAATCGTTCAACAGCAAAAAATGTTCAATATAGCACTATTTTGTAATAAGAATATATCAGAAATGAAACCTAAATAAAGGAAAGCAGTAATTTTTTGAGTAACAATTATTTGTTAGTCATTATCTGGGTACTTTACTTATGTTATATTTAACAGTAATAATTTAGGTATTCTTTTCCTAGTGAGGAAATGAGCAAAGACATTGTTACCTGTGAAAGGCTAAGCACATGGTTAAGAAAAGAGGAAAGTTTAACCTAAGTGATGGTGAATGGAATAATATTTAGTTATGTACATTGATTTAATGTTTTCCGTATAACCATTAAGACTAACAGGTATTAAAAACCATCGAGCAAGATGGAAAATATATAAAATTTAGGTAAGTACACACACACATGTAATTGCCTCTCTGCTAAAATTATATACATAAAATTATATTTATGGACAGGGAATGAAAAGAACATGAGGAAATCTGATACTTTAGTTAAAGTACTGGCATTGGGAATGACTCTCCTTAATTTTAAAATATCCACAGTTCATTCATTCATTGAAGAAATACTTACTGAATACCTGCAATGAGCAAAATGCAGCCCTTGTCCTCATGGAGATTACATTCTAGTAAGGGAGACAAATAATAGATACAGTACATAAATTCAGTTAGTGACAAATGATAGGAAGAAAACAAAGAGGAGTGTATAGACTGAGGGGGATAAGCATGATCCTTTGGAAACAGTGGCTAAGGAAGGCTTCCTTGATGAGATGATATTTGTACAGTGAAGGGAGAGTAAGCCACATGCAGGTATGGGTGGGCACTGCACTCAGGGGAAGTAGCATGTGCAAAGACCCTGAAGCTAAAATTGGATACAACACAGACATTTTAAAGATGTGGGGGAAGTTCATGTAGTCATGTTAAATAGAAACAGTATGAAGAGAGAAGCCTACAAAATATGCCTATAATCTGAAAAAACAGAACCCAAATAAGATATTTTTAAAAAGTACAATATACCAATGATGAGTTACCTTGGTATAAATATAATCTTTGAGGGCAGGAACTCCAAACCCAAACTGCCTGGGTTTAAATATCAGTTTTGTGACCTTAGGGAATTCACATAGCTTCTCTGTGCCTTGCCTGTAAGGTAGGGGTAAAAATCATAGTATTCCATAAGTACTACAGTGCTGTTAAGAGATATGATATGCAGAATATACCCATAATGCCCATGTTCCAAACTCTAAAAACTGTATGTTACCTTACACAGCAAAGGGAAAATTAAATTGCAGATGGAACCAAGGTTGCTAACCACTGACCTTAAAATAGGGAGATTATGAAGAATTATCTAGTGGGCCCAAGAAAATCACAAGGGTCACTGCAAGTGGAAGAGGGAAGTAGAAGAAGGGAGTCAGAGGAAGAGATGTGACAACATAAGCAGTGGCAGACGGATGCTGTGATGCTGGCTTTGATGATGGAGGGAGGGACCCTGAACCAGTGAATGTGGGAAGCTTCCAGAAGCTGGGGGAGAAAAGGAAGCATTCTTTCTTAGAGCCTTTGGGGGGAGATGAAGCCCTACCAACACCTTGACTCTAACCCAGTGGAGTTATGTTGTAATTTTGAACACCAGAACTGTAATATAAATTTGTGTTGTTTTAATGCACCAAACTTGTGGTAATTTGTTGTTGCAATAATAGAAAACTAATACAGGAGGGTGAAGTGAGCCTTTATGAGTAAAATATTCAGGACAATCCCTCTTACATGGTGAACATTGGACAAATTATTATAAATATTTGCCTTGTGTTTTCTATCACATTTTCCATAAGCAATATGTATGTATTGATTAAACATTTACCTTAAAATAACTGGGAAAGACTACTAAAAGGAGAGTGTTATCATAAGAATTACCAATTAACAGACGAAAAGGAAGGTTTTAACTGAAAGAGAACACAATTCAAATATAAATAAGAAGGAAACAGGAAAAAAAAATGTTCCCTAAATTAAAATAACTTTTATTTGATCCATTCTTCACTTGCTAACAAAATACTGACAAGCTGCTGTGGCTGGAATAGATTAAAAGAAGTTTCATTTTGGATATGTGATTTATAGACTATGAGGAAAACAGTGAATCCATCTAGAATCCAGATGTGGGTCAGTAATCTTAAGGCGTGGAGTCTAGTAAGTTCCTTTACAGACAAGGATCATAAAAGCTTGGAATTTCACTCCTAGTAAAAGCCTCTAGGAATTTGTGAATTTCATTTTCATTCCAAAAGAAAAGTGAAAAATCAAATTGTATCAAGTCAACTAAGAACACCTCCTCCCTTAATTCTTGGCTTGATCAGATCTCCAAGGGACTCAAAAATTCAATTCCATCCAAACACTTAGCAAGCATCTCCCATAGTACGGTCAGACCCTGTGTTAAGTAACATTGAACTTAAATACAGACAAAACATAATCTATAATGTTATAGTTGAAAAAAACCTGACCTCATTATTTTTAAAAGTTGGAACACACCGCCCATGCTCAAATTTTACTTAAAAATATTTCTTGAATGTCTTTCTGAATATATTTAGATACTATTGAAATACTTTCAAACAGACTACATAGTTTTTGAAATAATTTGTAATACAGGAATAAGGAACTTTATAGCTTTTCTACTTTACTACTTTGGAATTCTTTTCAGATATCTCATCATTAGATGTTTGGCTAAAAAGTCAGAATATTTACAATTCTGTAAGAATTATATAACAAGATGTTTGTCAAAATGTTAGATTTTAGAACAGGATTTTATCTTTTTTAATTTAATTTTAAAATTCTTATTGATTAAAATAATGCACAAAAAAGCAGATATCTTCCCATTCTTTCCTATTTCCAATTTCCCAGAAGCAACCACTTTCAATATTTTTGACAGTTTATCCTGGTGTTTATTTCCATGTTTTAAAATAGCTTCTTTACACTGCTCTGTTATGATTTTATAAAAATGTAAGTGATATTTATTGATTCCTACTAGTAAGATGAGACTTTTAACTCTCATAGCCACTTCCTTCATTCCCTCACACACAACTATATAATCTTCATCTTTTTCTATTCCTCTAAAAGAGCTATATCACCCTTCTTCAAGTTAATCAATGTTTATTGTTTACATTTTATGTAAAAGTAATGCACAGTAGACCCATATAGTGTGTTACAGTTTCATTTCCTACCGTCTATAATATTGTCCTCCCTGGAATTAGTGCTTTCTTCACTTAGTCCAGCTGTTTCATTTGCTATATAACTGTCACAAATTCATTCCTCAGTTCTGACAGAGCTGGATTCCAGCACAGCAGGAAACCCATAAGACTCACTGTTTGTTGTTGTCATCGTTCCTTGCACACATCACTGCTGGAGTTCTCTGTCCTGCTCTGAACTGGACTCCAGAGGTCTACCACACATTAATTGTCCTAAGACTTCTGGTCATCCTGGGAATAGCTTTCACCCTGTTCCTGTGTCATAGCCTTGTTTTCAGGACACCTTCCTGCTTCTCTCTTGTGTAAAGCAAAGCACATATTTTAGGAGCTCCCTAAAAAGGGTGCTTGAGGCCAAAAACAATTTTTAAACTTATTTTGTATTGGAGTACAGCCGATCAACAATGTTGTGATACTTCCAGGTGAGCAGTGAAGGGACTCAACCATACACACACATGTACCCATTCTCCCCCAGACTCCCCTCCCATCTAGCCTGCCACATCACAATGAGCAGAGTTTCGTGTGTTATATGGTAGGTCCTTATCGGTTATCCATTTTAAATATAGCATGGTGTCCATGTCCATCCCAAATGCCCCCAATCCTTTCCCTGGCAACTATAAGCTTGTTTTCTAAATCTGTGAGTCTGTTTCTTTTTCATAAATAAGTTCATTTGTATAATTTCTTTTTAGATTCCGCATATAAGGGACGTCATACAATATCTCTCCTCCTCTGTCTGACATTTCACTCAGTATGACATTTCCTATGTCCATCCATGTTGCTGCAAATGACATTATTTCATTGCTTTTAGTATGTATGTGAATGGATACATACTAATATGTATGTGATGGAATATTACCACATACATATTAAGCCACATCTTTGTCCATTCTTCTGTCGATAGACAAGAACTTTCAGGTCTTTCTTCTACCTTGATGCTTGTTTGTTAGTTCAGCTGGATATAGAATTACGTTTTGTAACTTCATTGCCTCTAGGAATGGTTTTCTAGCATATTGTTTTCAGAAATCTGTTATTTTGATTCCCAACTCTTTGTATGTAACCTATTTTCCCACTTCTCTAGAAGCTTTTACAATTCTCTTATCTCTAGTGTTCTAAAATTTTTATGATGATTTGCCTTGTTTTAACTTTAGTTTTTATTTTTTGTCACCCATTTTGCTGCCCAGTCATTTGGCCTTTTTTTAATTCCTATATTACGGAAATTATTTTTAAAATAGGTATTTAATGTTTTTTTTTTTTTTAATTTTGTCTGGTCCCTCTTTTTGGAATTTCTATTTCTCGTAGCTTTTGGAACTCATCTACAGATCCTTTAATTTTTTTGTCTTTCAGTTCAGTTCAGTTCAGTCACTCAGTTGTGTCCAACTCTTTGTGACCCCATGAATCGCAGCACGCCAAGTCTCCCTGTCCATCACCAACTCCCGGTGTTTACTCAAACTCATGTCCATTGAGTCAGTGATGCCATCCAGCCATCTCATTTCTTGTCTTTAGGGAGATATATTCTGAAACACTTTCTCAATGTATTTTCTAAGCCTCCTCCTGAATTATTAATTTCTGTTATCACATTTTAATATACAAGATCTTTCTTTTTAAAGCAATTATTCTTTTTCATGTATACACCTTCTTCTCTTGTATTTCTGAGAATATTAAAAGTATCTCTGTTTGTTCAGCTCGTTGTTAAAAGTCATCCCTCAAATATCTGTTGATTTGTAGGTGCCTTGTTAGAGTTTAAATGCCACAGTGTGGGACTGGTTCACTAGCGGGCTTCACTGCAAGATGATCCAGGGACACACTGTCTTTTTTTTTTTAATCTATATTACTTTCTTTTTTCTTTCTTTTTTTTTTTTTTCAAACTGTAAACCTTGTTTTGGTATATAGCTGATTAACATACAATGTTGTGGTAGTTTCAGGTGAACAATGAAGAGGCACAACCATATATATACGTGCACCAATTCTCCCCCCAAAACTCCTCCCATCCCAGATGGAACATAACATTGAGTAGAGTTCCATGTGCCATACAATAGGTACTTGTTGGTTATCCATTTTTAATATAGCAGTGTATATGTGACCATCCCAAACTCCCTAACTATCCCTTCCCACCAGCAACCATAAGTTCGTTTTCTAGTCTGTGAATCTTTGTTTTATAAGTTCATTTGTATCATTTACTTTTAGATTCTACATAAAAGGGATGTCATACGATACTTCTCCTTCTCTGTCTGACTTACTTCACTCAAGTCCATAGAGGAATGGATAAAGAAGAAGATTTACATATACACAATGGCACATATACATGATGAAATACTACTCAGCCATTCAGTTCAGTTCAGTCGCTCAGTCATGTCTGACTCTTTGTGACCCCATGAACCACAGCATGCCAGGCCTCCCTGTCTATCACCAACTCTCAGAGTCTACCCAAACCAATGTCCACTGAGTTGGCGAGCCATTAAAAATAATGAAATAATGTCATTTGCAGCAATATGGATGGACCTAGAGAGTGTCATATTGAGTGAAATAAGATACAGTTGTCTTCCTAAGGATTTGCAAAAGTAGTCTCTATAGCACTTTACCCGTGGGCAGGTTACATTTGCCACATAAAAAAATCTTCCAGTGCCATGGTTTAGGATTAGCTTACAAGCTTCACTACTAATATTGGGAAGCTGAATAGAGTTGGTTGTTGGAGGTCTTGCTTCTAGAATGCAGATCTCCACCTAACATCCTGCTTTAAGTAAAGTGCCTCTATTATACCTCAGTTGTGTGTAGCCTCTCCAAATTGGAGCCTGTGTGATTCATCCTCTCTAAACAGTAAACCTCAATCTGTTGACCAAAGCAGCAGTATCTTCAGCTGCTCTCAGGAGGAAGATATGGGATCCTAGTTGTTAATAAAGACAAAGAGTTTCTACTATTCTGTTTGTTAATAGTGCCCTGTCCTGCATATCCTACTTTTCTGGGTACTTGTGACCCCAAATTCCTGAGCCTCTCAAGTTCTATAGGATGCATCACTTTGCCTTTTACTGTTTTTCTACACCACAGGATTTTATTTCAGATTTTTCATGTCACTTAAGTCAGTTATTTCTAATTCCTTCTAATTCCTTCTTTCAAAAATTTTGAAATGAGTTATCTTATATAAATCCATGTCTTTATGTCCTTGTAAGTATATGCCCCTTTTCAAAACTCTCTTTTATTGTCATTCTAGTAAAACTTGGGAAAGAAGCAAAGGTAAATACATATGTTTGTGCTGTCATGTTTACCTGAAATAGCCTCTTTTTTCCCCTTTTTTTGGAGGGCTGTACCATGGCATGTGGGATTTTAGTTCCTGAGTCAGGGATCAAACCAATACTCATGCAGTGGAAGTGCAGAGTTTTAACCACTGGACCACCAGGGAAGTCCCTGATACAATATCTTTCATTTTATAATATAACTCAATATTTTTTTAATTTTCATTATTTTACTTTGAAATTTTTTAAGTATGAGGCTATTTCTTAAAGAACTATACATAATTGCAAGCAGAGACATTCTTAAACACATGTCTTCTTAATTTTCAACATATAGTAGCTATAAGCATAGAAAAGTAGAAATAAATAGACTTGGAATAAAGTCATGGCTAAGTCACTTATTGTTTGTGTCATCTCAGGCAAGTCATTTGACTTCTTTAGATTTTAGCTTCATTTTCTGTAGAATGGTAGTTTTAATTATATTTATTTCATAGTAAGGGTTAAAAGAGATAATTCATATGTGGCATTAATACCTTTGCAAAGGTGTTCGCTATTCCCAGATGGTATTGCAGGCCATACTAGGAATCTTGGCTTTTTCCTGAGGCTAACAATTTATTTTTCAGCAGAATGGTATGATGATTACATTTGTGTTTTTGAAAGAACCCTCTGGGTTGTGACACAGAGAAAAGATGTAAGGGTAAAGATTGCAGGAAAAAATTGAAAAGTTGCTTTAGTATCTCATTCTCAAGAGAGAAACTGGAATCAAAATAATAAAATCAGAAACAGATAGAGGTGAATGACAGGGACATTGAGGAGGGAAATTTGATAGAACATGGCAACTGTTTAAATATTAGGAAAAAAGGAATCGAGAGTGTCTGTTAGTCTCAAGCTTGGGAAGCTGGAAGAATGGTGAGGAAACAAGATGACAGGCAGGATGAAAGGAAGTTTTACACTTTAGAATCATCATGTTTGAGGATACTCAGATATATTTAGTGACCATGTCAATTAGTTGGAGATTTAGGCCTATAGATTGAAATAAAGACCTGGAATAGGGTGCTCAAATTATATTCTAAACTTTATTCAAATAATAAAGGAGCTGAAAGTCATGACACTGTTTGTGGAATACCAAAAATGGCAAAAATTAAGCCTACTCCCAAAATAAGGAGTTTTTAAAAATGAAATAGCTACATGCATATATGATATTAAATGAGTAGTATCAGACACAAAGACATACATGAGAGAAAAACGGATTATTCTACTCACTGTTATTTAGTCGCTAAGTCTAAACTCTTTTACAACGCTCTGGACTATAGCCCCCCAGGCTTCTCTATCCATAGAATTTCCCAGACAAGAATACAGGAGTGGGTTGCCATTTCCTCCTCCAGGGGATCTTCCTGACCCAGGTATCGAACCCAAGTGTCCTGCATTGACAGGCAGATTCTTTACCACTGAACCACCAGAGAAGCCCATTCTACTCATTAGCTTCATTTTTTTTTTTTTTTTCATGAAATCTGGGAAAAGTTCAACATTGTTTGACTCTAACTATGACATGAGTTCATATAAGACCACTATACTAAAAGTATTTGAATGCTAATATAGAAGAACTTCCCTTTAATAATAATAAAAAAATCCTTTCTGTAAACATGCCTACGGATGTTTCCAAATGGCTGGAGATAACATCTTATCTTCTGCGCACCTAAAAAAACAGCATCACTGGGTTTGTTTATCTCAGTGGTCTATATTTACTAATTCTAAAAGCATTCAACCCAACTAATGCCTCTTCTGAACTCTAGTTTCAAAAATTTTAAATTGCAACATATTAATACATTTTTCCAAAGAAGACATACAAATGGCCAATGAGTACATGAAAAGGTGTTCACCACTCATCATTAGGGAAATGAAAATGAAAGCCACAATGAAATATCACCTCATACCTGTTAGGATGGCTCTTATAAAAAAGACAAGCGATAACAAATGTTGACAAGGATGTGGAGAAAAGGAACCTTTGAACAGAGTTTTGGGGGATGTAAACTGGCACAGCTATTACAGAAAAGGTATAGTGGTTTCTCAAATTAAAAATTGAACTATTATGGTCAGAAATCCCTGTCTTGGATGCATATCCAAAGGAATTAAGATCAGGATTTCAAAGACCTATCTGCATACCCATATTTATTGCAGCATTTTTCACAATAGCCAAAATATGGAAACAACTTATGTATCCTTCAGCAGATAAATATATAAAGAAAATGTGGTATATATTTCTAATGAGATATTATTCAACCATAAAAGAGAAGGAAATCTTACTGTTTGCAACAACAAGGATGAAACTAGAGGGCATTATGCTGAGTGAAGTAAGTCAGACAGAGAAACACAATTAATGTGCGGTATCACTTATATGTGAAATCTGAAAAACAAGCCAATTTTATAGAAACAAAGAATAGAATAGCAGTTCCAGGGGCTGAAAAGGGGGTAACTAGGGTGATATAGATCAAAGACAGACATTTTCAGTTATAAGAAGAAAAAGTGTTGAGGAGACAATGTACAACATGATAACTATAGTTGATAATATATTTTATGTGGAAAGTCACTGAGTAGCTCTGAAGCATTCTCACCACATAAAAAATAGAGTTAACTATGTGAGGTGATAGATGTGTTAAGCATCTTGATCTTGGTGATCATGCTACAATGTCTATGTATATTAATTCATAATATTAGTTTTATTGTGAATTATTCTCCACTAAAGATTAGCATGGCCCCTGTGCAAGGAAGACACACAAATTCGTGAAGCGTTCCACATTCGTGAAGACCCTGATGCTGGGAGGGATTGGGGGCAGGAGGAGAAGGGGACAACAGAGGATGAGATGGCTGGATGGCGTCACCAACTCAATGGACATGAGTTTGAGTAAACTCCGGGAGTTGGTGATGGACAGGGAGGCCTGACGTGCTGCGATTCACGGGGTCGCAAAGAGTTGGACACGACAGAGCGACTGAACTGACTGACTGAAAGTTTAAAAGAAAAAAGATTACTTCAAAAAGAAAGATCCATGGCTAATTCATGTCAATGTATGACAAAAACCACTACAATATTATAAAGTAATTAGCCTCCAACTAATAAAAATAAATGAAAAAAAAAAAAAAAGAGTACTGAAAGGCTTTTGTCACTGCCCCCTCATTCTTTTTGTTCCACTTGTGAAAAGAACCTCTATTAAAACTATAATTAGAAGGCAACCTATCATCCTATGTACATAAACTCATGTACATAAATGCTTGGGCATAAACTCTTTCCAGTCACTGCAATTTATCCAAAGAAGGTCCAAAATATCAGCTAAGTCAGGTGTTAAACCTACATGCAAGTAAACTGAGGAACCTGGCTAAGTCCCTTTCTCTGCCCTGTGTTTCATAGAACTGTACTGTTCTAGATGGACTTGGGGCCTCAGGGCACTTGGCTATGACTGCCTCCCTCCTGGGTGGACAAGAACAGACTCCTCTTACACTTCTTTGGGATTTGCAAAGCAACGTCTTACAATCACAGCAATTCTATTCGGTTAGTCTTAACTGATTGGGCCCAAGATCACAGCCCGATGCCAAGGGCAGCCTATTGGAGAAGCTCTAGTATAGATGGCAAGCAACCAACTGAAAAATCAGGCAATGTCTGCTGTAAAAGGCCATGTAGCAAATGGAACAAATTCAACTATGAGTAAGATTCTAATCAAGCTGCTAAAAAAACTAGCTGAGAACAAGGCATAAATATGGAGCGATTCCTGGGGTGAAATTTATTTCATTTCAATAGCCCAGGATATGAAAGACTCTGAACTCTTCCTTCGGATTCCAGCAACTAATACTTCTAATTGGAAGAGTGCGATGCTCATATTACCTTATGAAATGCAAACCCACTGAGATGCCTGCTGGTACTTGAATGTGAACTCATCCCTCTGTGCTCCTTCAGTCTTAGGACAACATTGTGCAATGAAAAAGCTCTGTCTTGGAGTCATGGAGCTCAGTAACCACCCACTCTTCTTGGGAACAAGGACAAAGACAAGATGCATCTTCCCTAAGCAAGTCTGTCTTCTCATTTATAAGAAGAAAGAATTGAACTGCATTATTTCTAAGTCTTGAATGTATTTGATGAAACAACTGTTTTAAATCTGCTTCCTGTCTGAAGAGCAAAGCATAGTAGTGGAAGGTTGACATTCCCACCAAAGATATCCACTTCCTAATCCCAGAAAACTGTGAATATATGGCTCAGTGGTAAGGAGTCGTCCTGCAAGGCAGGAGACACAGAGACACAGGTTAGATTCCTGGGTTGGAGAGATCCCCTGGAGTGGGAAATGGCAACCTGCTGCAGTATACTTACTTGGAAAATTCTGTGGACAGAGGAACCTGGTGGGCCACAGTCCTTGGGGGTCTCAAAGAGAAGGACATGACTGAGCATACCGTACACGGTACATACTATACTTTGTAAAGGGGAATTTGCAAGGGTATTAAGGACCTTGAGGTGGGAAGATTATCTTGGATTATCTGAGTGACTTAATGTAATCATAAGGATCCTTATAAGAGGAAGGCAGCAGGAGAATCTGAGAGGGAGAGAAATCAAAAGCACAGTTTGGAGTGGTGTCTGTGAGCCCATGGATGCTGGCAACCTCTAGAAGTTGGAAAAGACAAGGAACAGTTTCCCCCTGGACCTTCAGAAGGAGTGCAGCAAATTGATACCTTGGTTTTAGCCTGATGAGACTGATTTTTGGATTTCTCACATCCAGAAATGTAAGATAATATACTTATGCCATTTTAAATCACTAAATTTGTAGTAATTTGTTATAGCAGCAACAGGAAACTAATACATGCTGTAATCTGAGGAAAAGACAGAAAATGCTTTTGCCTGTGCAGAAAGTAAGGATCTATTTTAAAATGTGAGGCTCCAGAAAAGCAGTTTATGCTTTTTTGGACATTGGCAGAAATGTGGTATTATGTAAACTAGCATTGGGCAGAGAAAAAAAATAGGAACTATTTTATACTAACTGCAAAACTGTTTAACAATCATCCTGTTCTATTGCAACGAATTCAAATAGTACTTAAAAAAATATACAAGTGTACACTTTCAAAGATGAAGGGTAATAAAGAAGAGAAGTATTCTGCTTAAGTGTCACCTCTTGTATACATACAGATGCTGTATCAGTAAAAATATTATTATTCATTCTTTCTTTTATTCACTTACTCTAGAAATAACTATTCAGTACCACTATGTACATTATGCTAGGTACAGAGAAATATAATGATAGAATATTTATGACAATAATAACATTAATGATATTTTCATGGGTTTTACAAACTAGTAGGGAAGGAACTATTCAAAGTGTTAGGAGAAGGAAAGGGAAGGAGAAAGATTTCATGGTTTTACAACACTCTTGACAAGGGAAAGAAGAGAGAGAGAGAAAGAGAAATTACCAGTCATTTAGGGTTCCAGAACTCAGAAATAACCCCAATTATAAGTTATATTTTGATCTTGGTTTCATCATTTCTAGAGTTTTCTTGGTGGATGCATGCATGTGTATACATTATGTATGCATGCACGCATGTATATACATTACGTATGCATGCACGCATGTGTATACATTACGTATGCATGCACGCATGAGTGTTCAGTTGCTTCAGTCACGTCTGAGCCCAGGCTCCTCCGTCCACGAGGTTCTCCAGGAAAGAATACTGGCATCGTTTACCACACCTTCCTCCAGGGGATCTTCCTGACCCAGGGATCGAACCCACGTTTACTGCATTTCCTGAATGGCAGGCGGATTCTTTACCGCTGAACCACTGGTTTGCCCTTACATTATGCACAATACACCTTATTTCTTCATAGAAAGTATAATACATATAAAATCACAGGAGCATGTCAATGGGCAGGGGCAGCTTAAATAATGGGGGATCAAGGAAAGTCCCCATAAAGGCTGCTGTTTATCTTCACTTGAGGACAACTCTTAAGGTGAATTCTGCAGGATGAGTAAAAGCTGACAAGATGAAAAGGGAGACAGGGAGAAATGAAACTGCAAAATGAAAAGGGAGGGAGGGAGAAATGTTCTAAAGAGAACAATGCAAGCAGAAGTTTCAAGACCAAAGAAACATGGAGCCTTACGAGGAAACCAAGTAGAAGAGAGTGACTGAAGCCTAAAGAGAGAGGCATGCAGGAAGTGTTAGCTGCTCAGTCATGTCTGACTCTTTGCAACCCCATGGACTGTAGCCTGCCAGGCTCCTCTGTCCATGGAATTCTCCAGGCAAGAATACTGGAGTGGGTTGCCGTGCCCTCTTCCAGGGGATCTTACTGACCTGAGGCTTAAACCCAGGTCTCCTGCATTGCAGGCAGATTCTTACCATCTGAGCCATCAGAGAAGAGGTAGGTAATGCCAGGGAGGGGAGACCATTGAAGGACTCAACTAGGAAGGTGACATGACCCAGTTTATGTTTTTAATTCTGACTATGTTTGCCATGTCTTCCCTTGTGGCTTCCCTTATGGCTCAGCTGGTAAAGAATCCCCCTGCAATGCGGGAGTCCTGGGTTCAGCCATGGATTGGGAAGATCCCCTGGGGAAGGGAAAGGCTACCCACCCCAGTATTCTAGCCTGGAGAATTCCATGGACTGTGTAGTCTCTGGGGTTGCACAGAGCCAGACATGACTGACCAACTTTCACTTTCACTTCATGCTTGCCATGTAGAGACTATAATGCAGTTATAGAAGAAAGCTAAGAAAGAAAAAGAAGAAAAACCTGGTGATGAGCATCAAATTCAGGGAGTCAGGAGGCTTGTTCTCAAGTCTCAACTCCTATAGTAAATAATAATAATGATTGTCACTCTTTGTGATGTTACTGTGTTCCAGGCACTGTTTGAAATATTTTACCACAGACTTACTATACCAGAAACTCTGTGAGGTAGGGCTCATTAGTATCCTCATTTTCAGGAAAAGAAAATTGAGGCACAAAAAGCTTATGTATTGGGTTGGCCCAAAAGTTTGTTCAGGTTTTTCCATGTGCTCCTATGGCAAAATCTGAATGAACATTTTGCCCATCTGAACTCAATCACCGTTGCTGTTCAGTCACCCAGCTGTGTCCGACTCTTTGCAACCCCACGGACTGCAGCACTCCAGGCCTGCATGTCCCTCACCATCTCCCGAAGTTTGTCCAAGTTCATGTCCATCTTATTGGCGATGCCCTCCAGCCATCTCATCCTCTGATGCCCTCTTCTCCTTCTGCCCTCAATCTTTCCCAACAGCAGGGACTTTTCCAATGAGTCATCTGTTTGCATCAGATGACCAAAATATTGGAGTTTAAGCTTCAGCATCAGTCTTTCCATTGAGTTCAGTTCAGTTCAGTTCAGTCACTCAGTCGTGTCTGACTCTTTGCGACCCCATGAATCAAAGCACGCAGGATTGATTTCCCTTAAGATTGACTGGTTGGATCTCCTTGCTGTCCAAGGGACTCTCAAGAGTCTTCTCCAGCACGACAGTTCAAAGGCATCAATTCTCCGACACTCCACCTTTTTTATGGTCCAGCTCTCACAACCATATGTGACCACTAGGAAGACCATAGCCTTGACTATACGGAGCTTTGTTGGCAGAGTAATGTCTCTGCTTTTCAACACACTGTCTAGGTTTGTCATAGCTTTCCTGCCAAGAAGCAAATGTCTTCTGATTTCATGGCTGCTGTCACGGTGATTTTAGAGCCCAAGAAGAGACAATCTGCCACTATTTTCACCTTTTCCCCTTCTACTTGCATGAAGTAATGGGGCCAGATGCCACGACCTTAGTTTTTTTAATAATTGGTCTCAAGCTGACTCTCACTGTCCTCCTTCACCCTCATCAAGAGGCTCTGTAGTTCCTCTTCTCTTTATGCCATTAGAGTGGCATCATCTGCATATCATGCTAATGGCATGTTGTTGATGTTTTTCCCATCTGTCTTGATACCAGCTTGTAACTCACTCAGCCTGGCATTTCTCATGATGTGCTCAGTGTATAGGTTAAACAAAGATGACAGCAGACAGCCCTATTGTACTCCTTTCTCAATCTTGAACCAATCAGTTGTTCCATACAGGGTTTCAACTGCTGCTTCTTCACCCACATACAGGTTTCTCAGGAGACAGGTAAGATGGTCTGGTATTCCCATCTCTTTAAGAGCTTTTCATGGTTTATTATGATCCATACAGTCAACGGCTTTGGCATAGTCAATGCAACAGAGGGAAAGGTTTTTCTGGAGTTCCCTAGCTTTCTCTATGATCCAGCGAATGTTGGCAATTTGATCTCTGGTTCCTCTTCCTTTTCTAAACCCAGCTTGGACATCTGGAAGTTCTTGATTCACATAATGCTGAAGCTTAGCATGCAAGGTTTTAAGCATGACCTTACTAGCATGAGTTCAGTTCAGTTCAGTCGCTCAGTCGTGTACGACTCTTTGAGACCCCATTAATCACAGCATGCCAGGCCTCCCTGTCCACCACCAACTCCCAGAGTCCACCCAAACCCATGTCCAAGAGTCGGTGATGCCATCCAACCATCTCATCCTCTGTCGTCTCCTTCTCCTCCTGCCCTCAATCTTTCCCAGCATCAGGGTCTTTTCAAATAAGTCAACTCTTCACATCAGGTAGCCAAAGTACTGGAGTTTCAGCTTCAACATCAGTCCTCCCAATGAACACTCAGGACTGATCTCCTTTAGGATGGACTGGTTGGATCTCCTTGCAGTCCAAGGGACTCTCAAGAGTCTTCTGCAACACCACAGTTCAAAAGCATCAATTCTTTGGCACTCAGCTTTCTTTATAGTCCAACTCTCACATCCATACACGATCACTGGAAAAACCATAGCCTTGACTAGATGGACCTTTGTTGGCCAAGTAATGTCTCTGCTTTTTAATAAGCTGTCATGCATGAGAGATGAGTGCAATTGTCTGATGGATAGCACATTCTTAGTACTACCCTTCTTGGAAATTGGGATGAGGATTGACATTTTCCAGTCCTGTGGCCACTGCTAGTTCTTTCAGGTTTGCTGACTTGTTGAATGCAACACCTTGATGGCTTCATCCTTTAGGGCTTTGAATAGTTCTACTGGAATTTCATTGCATCCACTAGTTTTATTAACAGCAGTGCTTCCTAAGGGCCATTTGACTTGCTCTCAGAATGTCAGGATCTGGGTGGCTGACCATACCATCATAGTAATTTAGTTCATTTAGATCTTTTTTGCACAGTTCTTCCATGTATTCTTTCCATCTCTTCTTGATGTCTTCAGTGTCTACTAGGTCTCTACCTTTCCTGTCCTTTATTGTGCTCTTCTTTGGACAAAATATTCCTTTGATATCTCCAATTTTCCTGAAAAGATCCCTAGTCTTTCTCTTCTGTTGTTTTCTTCTAGTTTTATACACTGTTCAAAGAAGGGCTTCTTGTCTCTCTGTGCTGTTTTTCGGAAATCTGCAATTAGTTGGATATACCTTTCCCTTTCTCCCTTGTTTTTTACTTCTCTTCTTCCTTTAGCTATTTGTAAGGGCTCCTCAGATAATCACTTTGCCTTCTTGTTTTTCTTTTGCTTTGGGATGGTTTTGTTTGCTGCCTCCTGTATAATATTATGGACTTCCATCCATAATTCTTCAGGCACACTGTTTACAATTTCTAAGCCCTTGAATCTATTGGTTACCTCCACTGCATATTCACAGGGGATTTGATTCAAGTCATACCTGGATGAACTAGTGGTTTTCCCAGTTTTCTTTAGTTTAAGCCTGAATTTTGCCATGAAAAGTTGATGTTCGGAGCCACAGTCAGCTCCAGGTCTTGTTTTTGCTGACTCTAGTTTACTCCATCTTCAGCTATAAAGAATGTAATCAATTTGATTTCAGTATTGGCCTATTGGTCATGTCCATGTGTCAAGTCATATCTTGTGTTGTTGAAAAGGGGTATTTGCTATAACCAATGCGTTCTCTTGGCAGAATTCAGTTAGCCTTTGCCCAGCTTCATTTTGTTCTCCAAAGTCACATTTGCCTGTTACTGGATATATCTTGACTTCTTACTTCTGCATTCCAATCCCCAATGATTAATAGAAGATCATTTTTTGGTGTTAGTTCTAGGAGGTCTTGTAGGTCTTCACAGACTGATCAACTTCAGTTTCTTCTGCGTTGGTGGTAGGGGCATAGACTTGGATTATTGTGATGTTGAATGACTTGTCTTGTAAACAAACCAAGATCATTCTGTCATTTTTGAGGTTGCACCCAAGTACTGTATTTTGGACTCTTTTGTTGATTATGAGGGCTACTCCATTTCTTCTAGGGGTTTCTTGCCCACAGTAGTAGATGTAATGGTCATCTGAATTAAATTCACCCATTTCCATCCATTTTAGTCCACTGATTCCTAAGAGGTTGATTTTTATTCTTACTATCTCTTGCTTGACCTCATCCAATTTACTTTGATTCGTTGACCTAACATTCCAGGTTCCTATGCAATACTGTTCTTTGCAGCATTGGATTTTACTTTCATCACCAGGCACATCCACAACTGAGCATCATTTCCTTTTTGGCCCGGCTGGTTCACTCTTTCCCAATTCAATACCTTGCCTCACATCATTTAGGTGATAAGTTACAGAGCTGGGATTTCACCCAGGCAGCCTGTTTTCAAAGTCTGTCCTCTAAACTACCATGCTATGCTGCCCCTGTGACCCAGGAAAGTCACACAGTGCTTCCCCTGCAGACAAAGACACGGTGACTCACTGGGCCACCCCCATCTGTAAACCAAGGGGTTGAATGAATTAGCATTTATCTCAAGTCCTTCTGGTTCCAATATGACAATTTTGTCTGGAAAACCCAGATTCCCTATCCTGTTCTTTACCCAGCAGGAGTTTTTGGAGCCTGAGAGGAATAGCCACAGTCTTAGGTGTGGCTGGACTTAGAACACAGCTCAGAGCACCTAAAGATACAAGTAGATATCTGTGCTGTATGTGTTCTTCTTTCTGATTTCAAGACCTGTTTTATTGTACCCACTCCCTTTCCCAGACAAATCACCACACGACCATCCTGCAAGGCTCCAGTCTTCACCCTGATGAAACCAAAATGTAAATGAATGCTGTTTCTTTCTGGGTTGTGGAACTGTAAGTGACTTCTATGAAATCTGTTTCTCTCTTCATGTTTTTTAAGATTTCACATTAAAAAAAAAACACGTTAATTATTTAATCGGGAAAAAAGGACATTTTTTAAAAGTGTGTTTTTATGAGGCATCTAAATTTTTTGGCACTATGCTCAGCTGTTAGTTTCCAAAGATTTAATTCAGTAATTAGTTTTTTAGCCTGGCTCCTCAAATTAACATTTAACTTACAAAATATCCAAACTGAAGATAGGCCAGGCTAGAGATCATATAAGTAATAAGTCAATAAAATTTCAGAGTGTGAAAGCTGGAAATGTTTTCGGCATCATCTAGTCCACTGACT
The DNA here is from genome assembly GCF_033118175.1 of Dama dama. Classification (NCBI taxonomy): domain Eukaryota; kingdom Metazoa; phylum Chordata; class Mammalia; order Artiodactyla; family Cervidae; genus Dama; species Dama dama. The sequence goes on from NC_083681.1 coordinate 22,407,626, forward strand.
TTCAGACAGTGTCTCCATGAATCTTAGTGTTGTATAGAGAAGCCGTAGGGGCAAAGAGGAGACTAAATGGCTGTGGATCTAGATCCTACCTCTTCTTTAATCAAAATATCTCCTCTTCTATTCTTCTTTTGAATAAAAGGATTTTTCCTTGCTCCAGAAATCTACTTTCTTCTTTCCATCTCAACCGCCATCACTCTAATCCAAACATCCTCACCTCTGAACTAGATTATTGCCATAACCTCACTACCTGGTCTCCTTAATCCCATCCCTGCCTCTTTCTCCAATTTCACCTTATACCATCCCACTCTATACTTCCAGTTCTCAAGTCATATTTATTCTCTGTTACTAAAATTAGCCAAAATAGGACAGGATATGCTGAGGTAACAAATAACCCCAAAATAGCAATGATTTACTAAAATTATTATTTATCACTCATATCAGAGCTTGATATACTCTCCTCTGAGAAGTGACTCAGAGATCCAGACTACTTCCCTTTTGGGACATCATACCTTCAACACATGGATTCACGATTGCCATGAAAAAGGAAGGGGGTGGGGGCTGCCCAGCCCTGGAAATGGAACAAAGGCCATTGGTCAGTATTCAGTCACAAGACCTCATCCTAATTATAAAATAGGCTGGGAGACATAGTCTTCCAGAATGTCCAAAAAAAGGAAAATGATACAGGAGTTTGCAGAAAATTGATCAACATGTAATACGATCCCTGTGTAATAACTTATGGCAATTGTATTTGCTAAGTTTTCATGATATATTATTTCCATGGCCTTTTGCATAACTAAGTTCTTCTCATCTTTCAAGTTTAAGCTTAGTTTTTAATCCCCAAGATGCCTTCTTCAATCACTTTGACCAAAATAGTCACTATGGCCGAGACTGTAATTACTTCTCATTATACTTTCTCCTCTTTGTCTTTGGCACAGAGAACACTTAAATTTAGTGGATTGTGTTGTTGCCAAGCTAAAGAAAACCATATTTCTTATTCCTCTTTGCATCGTATTTGGTGATGTGTCTTAAGTTTTGACCAATTAGATGTAAAAAGTGTGATGTAGACTTCCAGAAAGTTTCCCTAAAGAGATGAGGTGGGCTTTCCATCACCCCTTCCTTCCTCTACTTTCCATACTGACAGAGCCTAGACTGATTCAAGCAACCATCTTGGACTACAAGGCAGCTCCTAAGCAATGCAGAGCATCAGTGGGAATAAGCTTATGTCCCTGGTAACCTTGTGGTACCACCATAGCAGACCTGGACTGTTTATCTCAGGATGTCCTGCTAAGTAAGAGAGAAAAATTAACTTTTTTCTTATTTAAGACTACTCTTTTGTATAAGCCACTGATATAGTATAATCTATTTGTTAAGCAGAAAAGGAAACTGAGACATTATGATTATGTAACCATCCTGGGTGTTCACTGGAAGGACTGATGCTGAAGCTAAAACTCCAAAATACTTGGGCCACCTGATGTGAAGCGTTGACTCGTTGGAAAAGACCCTGATGCTGGGAGGGATTGAGGGCAGGAGGAGAAGGGAACGACAGAGGATGAGATGGCTGGATGGCATCACCGACTCAATGGGCATGGGTTTGAGTAAACTCGGGAAGTTGGTGATGGACAGGGAGGCCTGGCGTGCTGCGATTCATGGGGTCACAAAGAGTCGGACACGACTGAGCGACTGAACTGAACTGAACTGAACCATAAAGATGGAAAGCCAGGACAGAGTTAGTTCTCTGACTTCCAGTCTAATAGTTTTCACATCAACAGTGATAACATGAAGATTTCAAGAAAAGCAAAAACCAAATATATTAAATTGCTGCTTTGTAAAAGGCACCAAAGTGTGAGGCATACATAGTCCCTGCCCTTGTCATGATGACAAATGCACAAATAATTACAATTCAATATAATAAGTAGTGTAATCATAGAGATGTATAAGTGCGTGGTAGCACAGGACAATGAGAAAAAGAGACAGTTTAACTCTACTTTGCACTTCCACAAAGACAAAAAGTAACATAGGAATTGGGTCTTGAAGGATGAGTAGGAGTTTTCCAGGTATAAAGAGACAAGGTAGAGAGAGAAAAAGGCAGATGAAAACTAGGAGCACAAATATGAAAGGACGTGGTGTGTACAAGTAATGATCAGAGTGGAAAGTGTGAGAAAGTGACAAATAAGCCCAGAAGTTTAGAAATTTTGGCTCAGGACAAAATCTAAAGGACCTTGTATACAAACTCTGGATTAGATCTATAGGCAAGCAGAATGTGTTACCAGACCACAACTTGGGCCCACTCATCCATGAGCAGTAAAGCCAGTCTACAGCAGGTTGTGCTGTCAGTAGGAAAGGAAAATGCAGGGTTTATTGTAAGGTGCCATGCAAACATCTGGGACAGCTAATGCGTAAAAAGCTCAAACTCAATGGCTTTCAGCAAAACATTTTTAAAGGCAAGGAAAGGAAGGGGTATGTGATCAGCTTATGATCAACTATGATTGGTTTATGGGAGGGAAAATAAACAAGCAATAAATTATTGCAAATATTTCCTGGTTCTGGCCAGACTCCAAAGCGAATGTGTTAATTTCTTCCATTTGGGAGACGTTGTAGCATCTGTAAAACAACTCAAGAAGTGTGTATCAGATATTATTATTATCTGGGTACTTCAAAAAGGAGCTGAAGCAGAGTATATGAGGAAAAGGTCTGTCCAGGAAGGCCTCACAGGGTCCTGCTCTGTTACGAATTCATAATATGATAGTGACTGCATTGGAACCTTATTACTTTTGGAGAGCTATTCCCCCTTCCTAATAGAAGCCTGACTTCTTTCATTGGTATTGACTCTTCAGCACTACACAGAGAGTGCTAGGACCCACTCAGCGCTCCACTCACCCCTGTCCAAGGAGAACCAAGTAACCAAAGCCAAGGCCCTCAGATGCTCCTCCCTTGGATCCTGAATCTTGAACAGAAAAATAAGGAGACCACAAATGGTTGTCACTCCAGTCATAGCACGTCAGGGCCCTCACCCTCATGTTTCTGCCATGAGCCTGTTATGTGGCCTCCTCAACCCAACCTCGCCTCCAGGGTAGCTTGGCTCTTAGCCTTCTTCTTGGGCATTCTGAGCTCCTGGCATTCCTCTAATACAATTGTTTTGTTTAAGTTAAACACGTTGGTTGCTTGAAGAAGAGAAAGCTAACACATACAGTGTCCCAATATGAATTAGCAATGTCAGAAGGAATATCTCTCCCCAGCTCCATGTTGTTTTAGGGTTGAGACCTGGGTGTCAGCAACTGCACATTAATTTTAGCTCCTATACTAAGCTACACCTACCAAGCTAGCTTTCACCAATGAAGACTTACTGACACTTCATCTCATTTCTCATTTGGTCCAGAGTTTAATCAGCGAAGGTGGGGCACCTGTTGGGCTCCCTGGGAGACCTATACCCCCTGTACCACCACAGGTAACCTATGGTCAGCACTATGGGGAGAGTATTATCAGTGTCCCTATAAACAGCAGGAAATTGTGCCCAAGGGATAGAGCCAAGGCCACAGCTCTCACTTTCTAACTCAAGATCCTGTATTTTTTTTTCCTAAAAAGGATTGTCTAACTGGCTTTTTGTTCCCTCCTGTTGCTCTCTGAAAACTTTTTTTTTTTTTTAATTTTACAAATTCATTGGCATTAGAAATCATTTTGACTTTGTCAAGTCAGGGAATCCATGTTTCCCATGAGGAGATTTTTAGGTCTGACCTAGATAAAACCAAATGGTCTTTATCTGGATTCTTACATTCCTCTGGATAATAAAGCAGGAGAAAAATGCTGAGAAGGAAGTGTGCTTCAGCATAGGGTACAATGGACTTCTGAATCTTCCTTAATTAAAAAGGGATTTAGGGAATTTATTTTTATCAAGATCCTCAGATGATTCAAAGAACACATTTTTTTGAGATAAATCATCATGTTACCAAGAGTAATAGGAGAAATTATTAAGGGTTCCATAAACACTTGGAAAATGACAAAGAATTTAAATGAAGCAGGATAGAAAAATTTCTTTTCCCTAAAAAATAGTTCAGACTAATGGAATAACTAAAATCATGTCTCAACTATTTCATTCCAATCCTGGCACAAAAATACACAGATAGACCCTGAGGTGGGGTTTTGAAGAAGAGAGCAAATTATTAACCTCCTTTGTATTCAATCCTGATTTTAACATTAACTGGAATTCAAGTAAAATGAACTGTAAAGTATCTTCCCAGAATCATCTTTCTGGATTCAAAGATAAAGTCCCAAGAGATTAGCTGTTTGCATTCTTAGCCTTTATGGTATCTTTGTTAGTAAGGCTTTGCTATTGTTCAGGGATTATCTAAAATTTAGCATCTCTGTACATCATCAGATCTTGCATTTCAACACAAGAACTGACTTTACAAATCATCTACTCCAACTACTGCACTTGATCAGCATATAAACTTAAATCTAAAAGGAATGGTAAATCAGATACCCAGGGCCAACCAGCCAATAAGGAGCAAAGCCAGGGACCTATCTCCTACCTACACATGATACTGGATGGGGGAATTAGAAGATGTTTTCCTTTTTGACACTTGAGAAGGAGATGGGTGAAAAAGTCAATTGTTCCAATGTGCATGCTAAGTCTCTTTAGGCGTGTCTGACTCTTTGCGACTCCATGGATTGTAGCCTACCAGGCACTTCTGTCCGTGGGATTCTCCAGGCAAGAATACTGGAGTGGGTTGCCATGCCCTCCTCCAGGGGATCTTCCCAACCCAGGGATCAAAACCATGTCTCTTATGTCTCTTTCACTGGCAGATGGGTTCTTTACTGCTAGCACCACCTGGGAAGCCCTAAGAGCAATACCAAAATTATTTTTGGTGGTTGGCAGGGGAGAAATTAACTTCATTGGGGAAAATATCTGTCTCAGTCAGCTCTGGTTGCTGTAATGAAATACCACAGACTGAGTGGTTTAAACAACAAAAATGTTTTTTCTCACAGTTACAGAGGCTAGAAGTCTGAGATTAGGGTACCAGTTTGGTAAGATTCTGGTTAGAGCTCTTTTCCTAGATTGTAAGTGGTAGCCTTATTGCTTTGCCCTTACATGGTAGAGAGAGAGAGAACAGCTTCTGATGTTGCATCTTATAAAGGCGCTAATTCAGTCACAAGAGCCTCACCCTCGTTACCTCATCTAAACCTAATTATCTCCCAAAGGTCCCACCTCCAAACACCATCACATTGGGTTTTAGGGCTTTAATATATGCATTTGTGGGGGATACATCCAGTTCATAGCAACACCTTCATGAGACGCTTGGAAGGAAGATGAGACTCTCAAGACACTTGTGATGTGAAGCATCAAAAGTAGACAGTAAATTGTTTTAAACGAGAAAGTTGTTTTCATGAGAAAGAGCGATAACTTGGGGGTGATGGTAATGATGGTGGTGATGGTGGTGGTGGTCTCCAAAGGTATAAGAAAAGTGTAGGAAGCTGGGAGATGGAGGCCACTATGCTGATTTTGGCTAGGTCATCTAGCTATGTGACGTGGTCAGGGGAAAATCCCCCAGGGGTGGAGGGGTACATAACCAGATGAATTTCAGGGATGGGATGCCTAACATTCAGTTTGTTTTGATGACAACTCTGATCTTCAAAGCTCCCAGATGATTTTACTACACAATATGCCCTATGGAGTGGGAATCAAGGAAGTAGCCTAGTTTTATATCTTGGTCTTCTGCTCACCTGGGATGGAGATAGACTAATGAAATGATGTGTAAACTAAGGAAGACCCAAAGATGACCAAGAGAATGTAACCCACTCCCCCACCCCCACAGAGATCCACAGATCACACAAGCCAATTTTATCTGGCTCTCAAGAAGCAGGGAGACCCAGGGGCTTTAACATGGGCTAAACAGTTAAAAATATTACAGGTATTTACTCAATGCTGAGTTTATTTAGAGACTATCAAAGCCCATCTTTAGAAGCTATTCTATGAAGAAAAAAATCCCTTCACTGAATATTTTAAGGTTATGTCAAGGCTCCCAGCTCCCTGCTAAGCTCTTCCTAGTGAGGTGGCTTTTGAATCTGATGTATTATACCAGCTGTCCACTCCTACTGTCTTAGTCAGCAAGAAAAGCTGAGGTTTCTTTCCTTTTTTTAATGGTTAACATATACATGGAGTGTTTTCTTTCTCTGAGGGTGGGGGAAAGGGGGAGACTTTTAAGTATGTCACCTTCATTTCTCATAAATGATCAAATAGCCTATTTAAGTATTTTCAAAATGGGTATACCTCTGAGACACAAGTGTCTTTCGCCTCCCAAACCTGATGAAAGATGACTCCTAATGTAATAAAGTGGGCTCCAGAGAAATCAGTTTATTTATTCCAAATATTTCAGCTAATGAAAAAGCAAATTTGAACTCGCTGTCCTCAGGGTTTTGGCACGGTTCTGATCCGTTCCTTCAGACTCAAAGGTTCAGGTTCGATGGGGACCCTCTCTCTCCAGGTTTCTCATTAGTAGAAACCCCACCCCTCACGTGCCATGCAGAGGCCTCTCTCCTGCTGCTGCCTTTATTGCAGTCCCCTTGCCAGCCTCCCCCGTCCCCTCTCCCTCACCCAGGCCAGCCCTCCCTCTCTGCAGGACTCCCTCCTGCTCTGACATCCTTCTGTGTGGCTCCTGGCAAGAGGCTTGCTTTGATGGATTCCACAGACCCCTGACCTCACTTTGAAGTCTCCACAGCTTCATCAAACACACCCACCTCGAGCCTCAGCACTGCCCCTTTTCCCTGGCTTACTAAACTCATTAAGCACCCTGGGGGACCCAGTTTGCCTTCTGTGTGACAGAATGATAAGTAGGTTTGGGGGAAAAGAAGGGAAGTGAGTGTTATATTCTTTGACATGCATCACCAAGACAGCCAAGCCTCCTCTTGGAAGGAAGTGGAAAGAGCTGCTGTGATCGCTACCCTCATCTGGCTCCCATGTGGATGAAGAGCTCAGGCTTCAGGGACAGAAAAATGTGAGTTAGACCCATGTTAGATCTCAGCTCTGCCTGGCTGAGGCTGGCCTGGGGCAGGTAGATCTCTTTGAGTTATGACTGGTAACCACCACTTAAGGAAGGTCATTTTGAGGATTAATTGACTACTTAATTGTCACAGTCTGTGGTTAATTTAAAAAAAAAAAGTATGACTTCAAGAAAGCTGGGCTTCCCTGGTAGTGCAACTGGTAAAGAATCTGCCTGCAATGCGGGAGACCCCAGTTCGATTCCTGAGTCAGGAAGATCTGCTGGAGAAGGGAATGGCTACCCTCTCCAGTATTCTGGCCTGGAGACTTCCATGGACTGTATAGTTCATGCGGTCTCAGAGTCGGATACAATTGAGCAACTTTCACTTTCACTATTCAAGAAAGCTATTATTGTCATTTCCAATGGTCAACTTCACTGAAAAGTAATGGGTTTACTGGTCAATCCATGAAGACACTCATTTGTGTTCCCACTGAGGCTATCAAGCGGAAGTACATTGTACATTTGTGCTACTTAAGATGATGCTGCATAGTGACAGACCACTGAATATAAGTGCTGGAGGTCCTCAAAGCAGAGAATATTTATACCAGTAATGGTTATTAAACAGCTATATTCTACTGCCCTTTACCTGGGGCCAGGTACTGCACCAAGCAACTGAAATGTCACAAAACCATTTTGGTAGGTATTACACACCCCATTTTACAAAAAAGGAAACTGAGACTAAAATTTTACATGACTTATTTAAGGATCAGAGACCTGTGTGGAAACAACACATCCACCTATAAGAGACGATGAAGCGTACGGAAACTAAGTAAGAGTGGAAAGCTATTACCACCTATAGGCTTTATAGGGTATAGAGTGAATGGGTGGAAGGTAGCCGGGAGAAGTGATGCTATCATGTTCCAGAGCCACAGGAAAGGAGCCGCCCAGTAGGAAGTGCAGTGACAGCAAGGAGACAAAGAAGGACAGGTAACAGGGGCATTGGGTTACACCAGCCTCTCTCTTCTCTCGGTCTCTGACATGTTGCTAGTGCCTCTGTCTGAACCCAACTGGAAGCTGGAGGACAAGTGAGTCAGGTGAGGTAGTCCACTGCAGTGAACCTCTCTGGGCACAAGGAATTACAAAGGACGGTGACCAATGGATGGTGGGTGAAGGGTGCAAATGGAGAACCGACAGTCACTCAGAGGGAAACCCAGGACCTCAATAACCTTGTTTGTTCAACACCAAGAATTCTCCACCAACTAGAAAATCTTTCCACAGCCTTGGCAAGTAAATAAATCAGCAAAGGGAAATTACAGGATGCTATAAAAGAGAGCAATGAAAAGTGAAAGTGAAGTCACTCAGTCATGTCCGACTCTTTGCCACCCCATGGACTGTAGACTACCAGGCTTCTTCATCCATGGGGTTTTCCAGACAAGAATACTGGAGTGGGCTGCCACTTCCTTCTCCAGGGGATCTTCTCAAACCAGGGATTGAACCCAGGTCTCCTGCATTGCAGACAGACGCTTTACCATCTGAGCCACCAGTGAATAGGAACTAAGTAAATCTGAGTCCAGGGTCCAATGCTGAAATACTTGGTGACCTTGGACACGTTTACTCAGCCTTCTCAAGTCTTAGCCTCCTCATCTGTGACACGCGGACTCTAACTGTCCCCATCACATATGTCCAGTGTAAGAACTGAGATGAAGGGTAGAAAGTAGAGAGGCACTGTCACACCCGTTATAGGAGCAGAGTCAGGAATCAGAGAACCCAAGTTCAAATCCACTGTGCCCACCCCCGAGCTCTGTTATCTCAGACAAGTGGGTGAGCTTCTCTGGGCCTTAGTTCTCTCCTCTGTGAGTCAGGGTGATAGGAACACCTGATTTACAGGGATGCTATGATGATAAAGTGGAGAAGGAAATGGCAACCCACTCCAGTATTCTTGCCTGGAGAATCCCATGGACGGAGGAGCCTGGTGGTCTACTGTCCACGGGGTCGCAAAAAGTTGGACACGACTGAGCGACATCACTTTCACTTTCACTATGATGATAAAGTGACTTAAACAATGTAAAACAGTTAGTAAATGTTACCCAGCACTTAAGGGGGGGGGGGGTGGTGCTCAGTTAATGTTGGCTATTTTCCTTCAAGCGCGCAGCACGCTGCCTGCAGCAGAGTAAGTAGTGACCTAGAGTTTGCCTTCTGAGCAGGACGGCTGCAGGATGAGGGAGGAGCTTGCTCATGTGCCTATTTCCCTTCTCTCCAGAGCACTCAGACCCCATGTCCAAATTCAAAGCTCTGTTGTTTGTTTTCCATAAGAAAACCAATACCAGTCAGCATTTCATAAATGTAGTCATTGTTCTGAAGTCCTAGGGGCGGAGGGGGGCTGCACTGCAGACAGCATGGGCCTCAGCTGTGTACCTCAACCCCTTGCTCTGCATCTGCCCGTGTCCTCAGCTCATTCTGAGGCTTGTGCTCGGCACCAGCCTGACTGTCACAAGCTGCCACCTGGGGTGGGGGGTGGGGGGGCAGTCCTGCCTGTCCACCTGCCCTACCCCACTCCCCAGCCCCAGATGCCCACACTCCTGGGGAATATGTTCTCTACCTGCTTACAGAGCACCGCATAGAGTCAACAGACACCCACCACATGCTAGAAACTCCTCAGGCACTGGAGATCCAATGGCAAAAGCAGTGACAACCTCTGCCCTCGTAGAGCTTACATTCTACTTGGAGGAGCAAACAGTTTACACAGCAACAAGCAAAACATGCAGGAGGTTAGGGGATGACAAAGGCCAGTGGGGAAAGGGAATAAGAAGTCACAGTACGAGGAGGGATAGCAATTTTAAACGGGTGATCAGAGAAGGCTTCACCGAACAGCTGGAAAAATTAGGGAACACTTCACGGACTGTGTCATAATAAATGTTGACTATGATTAGTGGTCAAAGGAAATTTAATTTCCTGTTTTCTCTCCAGGGATGCGAGGTACATAGCTGGAAAAGTTTGAGAAGCACTATTGCTAGGACTCAAGGGACCAGAGGGTAACATGGGGCACCATATGCTGAGACCCAGAGCATCTCATGGAGCTTCCAGGGTCACCTGCAGGGATACAAACTCTAAACTCCTATGATTCGTCCTTCCTGAGTGCCCTTAGGACACAAGAGTTAGTTGAATTTGGTTGCTAATGTCCAGTGTCCAGTATGGACTCCTGTTGAGAAAAGCTTTGCAATAAGTCATTTCAGAGGTGGTAGTTTCCCTTGTGGTCAGCCTTATTTACACGTTGTGGGTTTGGAGCAAGATAGGTCAGTACACTGAGATGACATTGAGGCGGAAAAAGGAACTGAAATTCCATGAGCTTACCACAACAAAGATTCCTTTCTTACTCATGCATCTCTGAGCCAAGGTGACCCTCTGGAATAGCTTATCCCCACAGGGGACTCAAGGATCCAGGTTACTTCAAATCTGGGGCCCCACCAACTCAACAGAAGGCTCCTTCCTCAACGGCAGGAAGAAAATGGAGGGGAAGAAAATGCCTAGAAATATCACCCTGCTCATCTGCATTTCAGACTGGAAGAGATGGGCATTACTTCTCCTCAATTTATTGGCCATAACTAGTGGACGGTCTCATCTTCTAAAGTGAGGTCACCTGACTAGCTCTCTACAGGGAAGAAAAGCAGGCTGGATCTAGGGAGCACTACTAAAATTCTACCCGATCACTTGCTCCTCTTCGTGCAACTTGGCAAATGCGGTAGAAATGGCTTTACTCTCCAGGCACCAGCCTAGCAAGTTTTATGTGGACAAAATGGCTTAGAGCTCTAAGGTGTCTGTTAGAGCTTTCTAGACAACTTTCCAGTATATACCCCGAATAAAACATAACTATAAGCTTCCTGAAGGTTCCCCTTCAAACCCAATGAGACAGATGAAACTAGGAGAGGCATATTTTAAAGAAAGTGATTAGGAAAGGCCTGTGGAAGGTAGGAGCATTTGTGCTGAAGCTACAGGAGTTGTACAAAGATGTGAGAAAGATGGCTCAGGCAGAAGTGCAGCAAATGCCAAGACCCCGAGGGAAGATGAGCTGCAGAAAAGAGGCCCATGTGACAAGGGTACAGGCAGTGCCAAGGAGAGTGATGTCAGGTGGAGCGGAAGAGACAGAGGCCCACTGATGCCTGGCAGGCCGGGTAAGGAATTCAAGTCTTATTTCAAATTCAAAAGGAAGCAATTGGAAAGTTTTAGCAGGGTAGTGACCTGATCTGACTTGGATTATTTTAAAGATTCTTCTGGTTGCTGTGAGAAAAAGGGATTGTTGGGGATAGGAGGAGCAGCAGGAGGACCAGTTCACCCACAGGAGAGAAGAGAGGGGTTTGGACTCAAATGTAGGCAGTAGAACTGGAGAAGGGTGGACATGCTGGGGATGCATTCTGAAGGTACAGACAACAGGACTAAAAATGAAGGAAAGAGGACAGCCAAGGATAATTCTGCAATTTATTGCTGGCATGGCTGTCTCCCTGACATGATGATGAGGTTCAGCCCAGAAGAGAACCATAATGAAGCAAGGATAAGCACCATGGTTTCTAGGAAGTAACAGAAGCTGCTCTGAAATCAGTCCATGTAGGAAGTACCTATGCTGACCTATTTCTTGTTGAATTTTGCAATCATGAATCTTTGTGTTATTTGTTCCTGCTTGTCGCCAGTCTTCCTTCCCTTTAAAGAAGCATCCTTATATGGAATCTTTACCCCCAATAATGCCATTTAATTACTTTCCTTTAACATTTTTCTTGAGATCTGAAATAAAAACAGCTCCCAGGTTCTGTTTGCAGCCTTTGGCCAAAAGAAAAACTTTTTTTTGCTATACTGACTTATCATATGTTTTATAATATGGCAGTTTAAAATTGAATGAAGAGATTTTAAATATCCTCTTCAAGGAAGTTTCTACATTAACATTTTTAAGAAAGCAATGAAGAGTTTCTCTTATTATAACAGATGGTGGTGTATTTTATAGTTATGGCAGTCACATGCTTCATACCTCAACAACAGTCAGCTCCTCAGCCTGAAATGTTTTAATATTTCTCTATGGTCTTTGCTAAGCACAACTGAATAATCCATTTCATATTTAAATCATGCCCAGTGCTTATTACATATTAGGAATTTTGCAAATGCTTGTTGAATAACTGAATGAATCTATCAAATCAAAGCTCAAAGAATATTTCTTTTCACAAAGCACATAATTAATTATGCCATTTCAACAAATATGCTAACTAGGCCTCAAACATCTTTTGAACTGATCATGTATAAAACTGTTGAAAGCTGAGTTCCTGAATTCTCACTCTGGATTCGGGCCAGTGCAGCACTTTAATTGCTCTCTTTGTCCCTCTGCTGTCTGTTAAGGACAAGTTCTCAGTCATGCCACTTATGAACCAATCACATTGGTTAAGGTCATCAAGTTTCAGTGAAAAGCTGAGCTTCCAGCTCTTGCACACCAATTAGGCCTCATCTAAGGGCTTTCCAGGTGGCTCAGTGACAAAGAGTCCGTCAGCCAATGCAGGAAACACAGGAGACACGGGTTCGATCCCTGGGTTGGGAAGATCCCCTGGAGAAGGAACTGGCAACCCACTCCAGTATTCTTGCCTGGAGAATCCCATGGACAGAGGAGTCTGGTGGGCTACAGTTCACGCGGTTGCAAAGAGTCAGATACAACTGAACAACTGAGCGACTGAGCACATACGCATACCACTGGACCTCACTTCTTGGCAGCTGCTCTTTTCATGGATACATATTCTCCATACCTGTTTGTGGTGTGTCACAGATATTCCTATACAGGTAACTCAGAAATGAGATGCAGAGCATCTAAATACATCCAGGACCAATTAAATGGATGGTGGATGTTAAATGGACAACATGGTGGCCCAACACCATGTGGTCACATGTGGTCACATGTGGCCACTCAAGTGCTAAGTATTCACTGCCTCTCCACAGAAGTTCCTGGAATGAAAAATAAAACTTTTGGAAACCTCTCATGAGTTTTATAGCATTATAAAATTAGCAAGTATTTATTATACTAAAATAAATAGTAAACCATATAAAAAATACAAATAAAAGCCATCTTCAGCTTCTCCCCTCCCCCATCCATTCCCTCAGGATCACCATTACCAACAAATCAGAAATATCCTTGTATATCTTTTTATGCACACATGTTCTTCTTACACAACTAGACTATACTATGTATTTCCTGTATTTCCTGCAACTTGCCATGTTCAGCTATAGATATCATTCCAAGCCAGTTCAGAGAGATGTGCTTTATTCTCTTTAATGGATTTCACATATGGCATTGAAGATTAAATATTATTGTTTTTTGGATTTTTCTTTTTTTTTCTGTTTAAAACAATGCCTCATGATCATTGTTTTATATATCTTTGTGCATTTATTCGTAGGATAAATTTGTAGAAGTAGGGTTGCTAGGTTAAAGTGTAGCCACATTTTAAATTTTGATTGATATCGCCAGTTACCCCCACTAAATGGCTGAACCAATTTACACTCTCTTACACTCTAGAAATACTATGGACCTAACAGAAGCAGAAGATATTAAGAAAAGATGGCAAGAATACACAGAAGAACTATACACAAAATATCTTCACAACCCAGATAATCACGATGGTATGATCACTCACCTAGAGCCAGACATCCTGGAATGTGAAGTCAAGTGGGCCTTAGAAAGCATCACTACAAACAAAGCTAGTGGAGGTAATGGAATTCCAGTTGAGCTATTTCAAATCCTGAAAGATGATGCTGTGAAAGTGCTGCACTCAATATGCCAGCAAATTTGGAAAACCCAGCAGTGGCCACAGGACTGGAAAAGGTCAACTTTCATTCCAATCCCAAAGAAAGGCAATGCCAAAGAATGCTCAAATTACCCCACAATTGCACTCATCTCACACACTAGCAAAGTTATGCTCAAAATTCTCTAAGCCAGGCTTCAATAGTACATGAACCATGAAATTCCAGATGTTCAAGCTGAATTTAGAAAAGGCAGAGGAACCAGAGATCAAATTGCCAACATCCTTTGGATCATCATAGAGGCAAGACAGTTCCAGAAAAATATCTACTTCTGTTTATCAACTATGCCAAAGCCTTTGACTGTGTGGATCACAGTAAACTGTGGAAAATTCTGAAAGAGATAGGAATACCAGACCACCTGACCTGCCTCTTGAGAAACCTGTATGCAGGTCAGCAAGCAACAGTTAGACCTGGACATGGAACAACAGACTGGTCCCAAATAGGAAAAGGAGTATGTCAAGGCTGTATATTGTCACCTGTTTATTTAACTTATATGCAGAGTACATCATGAAAAACGCTGGGCTGGAAGAAGCACAAGCTAGAATCAAGGAGAAGTATCAATAACCTCAGATATGCAGATGACACCACCCTTATGGCAGAAAGTGAAGAAGAATTAAAGAGCCTCTTGATGAAAGTGAAAGAGGAGAGTGAAAAAGTTGGCTTAAAACTCAACATACAGAAAACTAAGATCATGGCATCTGGTCCCATCACTTCATGGTAAATAGATGCGGAAATAGTGGAAACAGTGGCTGACTTAATTTTTCTGGGCTCCAATATCACTGCAGATGGTGACTGCAGCCATGAAATTAAAAGACACTTGCTCCTTGGAAGAAAAGCTATGACCAACCTAGACAGCATATTAAAAAGCAAAGACATTACATTGCCAACAAAGATCCATCAAGTCAAAGCTATGGTCTTTCCAGTAGTCATGTATGGATGTGAGATGTGGGCTATAAAGAAAGCTGAGTGCCAAAGAATTGATGGTTTTGAACTGTGGTGTTGGAGAAGACTCATGAGAGTCCCTTGGACTGCAAGGAGATCCAACCAGTCAATTCTAAATGTAATCAGTCCTGAATACTCATTGGAAGGACTGATGTTGAAGCTGAAGCTCCAATACTGTGGCCACCTGATGCAAAGTGCCAACTCATTGGATAAGACTCTGATACTGAGAAAGATTGAAGACAGGAGAAGAAGGAGACGACAGAGGATGAGATGGTTGGATGACATCACTGGCTCAATGGACAAGAGTTTGAGTGGACTCCAGGAGTTGGCAACGGACAGGGAGGCCTGGCGTGCTGCAGTCCATGGGGTCTCAAAGAGTCGGACATGACTGAGCGACTGAACTGAACTGAACATTCTTTAAATTGGTAATTTTTTCTGCAAATGAAAGTGGAAAAGATAGAGAATGAACACCAGGGACCATAACTAGGGAGGTAAAGGAGCAGCAAAATCAAGGACAAGTCACTTCACCACCTGCTTCTGACTGGATCTGCTGAGCCAAATGCTCCATGGGAGAGAACTGAAGGAAGGACCTGCTGGTTAACCAACACATCCCAGCAAGGCAGGACCAGAGCAGCCAGGTTCTTCATGACAGACACATTCTTAAAGGAAAAAGAGAAAGAAAGAAAGAAAGAAGGAAGGAAGTGGGCTTGAAGACAGAACATCTACTCTACCTTTCAGGTTTTGTTCAAAGATCTCTGTACCTCATTTCAGGAGATGAGAGGACTTTTGGACAAGGCTCTCTTTCAAAAGCAATAGTTACAAAACATTTGAGCTGTGGTGGTTTAATTAACGCCCCTCAGAATTCCCAGAAGAAACAAGATCCAGTGCAATAGATAAATTTAATCGTTCAGGCAAAACGGGGTTAAGGGAACTGATGTGAATAAATGGCTCCTTCTAGCCTTCCCTAGTTATATTAATAAACATCTCATGGAACATCTTAACCCTATACTTGTCAAACTCTGAAGCAATCCATTGCTCTTTCTCTCCTTGGATTTTCTAAGAGTGTAACAAAAAGATATCTGATCCCAAGATAAAATCCCCAAAGTACCTGCTGCCAAGAAACTTTCTTTGAGAAAAGTATGAATAAAAATTAAGCTTGTAAAGGAAAAATAAATGGTAGAAACAGGAAAACTTGCCACTGGTATTTTCTCAAGAGGATCACCTTTAATGTGTGGAAAACCAGCAAGTTCATTGGCATCCCCTCTCTAGATTCTAATACCAGAAACTGTCAACTTTTACTCTTTTGAGAAAAGCATTTTAATAATCTGTCTCCCTGACCTCCAAGGTGTATGTGCCAATGAATTGTCTGTCACAATCCTAGAACTCATATAAATAGGATGTATAGGTCTTATTATTCACAAGAAAGTGAAAGTGAAGTTGCTCAGTCATGTCCAACTCTTTGCAACCCCATGGACTGTAGCCTACCAGGTTCCTCTGTCCATGGGATTTTCGAGGCAAAAATACTGGAGTGAGTTGCTATTTCCTTCTCCAATTATTCACAAGAGTTTTGTTTAAAAATATCACCACAAACACTAAAGTAGAAAATCTGGAATCATAACTCCTTGGAGAAATGTAAATTAGGTTCCTGTGAACCTAACAGGCTAACAGGTATGGTCACATCTTCATCAGCAGATGGATATATATTCTGTTTTATGCCTGTTTCTGTTTAAAGGTTTTATGAATACATATGATTCATTAACATTGAAGTCATAGCCAACAGCGTAACTCATGACAGAACGAAGCTTACCTGAGACACTTATTCCCTCCATAAGTCACACTTAAGTGTGCTTAGGGCCTCTGCACTGCACTTTAGCACTATGCTTTTGGGCCACTTTATACAACAAAATCAGCAACAAAGGGCACAAAAATGCGAAAGAAAAAAAAGGCACCTAATATACTGTGAAGAGGACGATTGCTTACTGTATGAACTGAAACAAGAAGGCTTTGCTCCCCCTCAGCCAGGAACACAAGTGTCAGGTAACTCAATTCTGCCTTGTCTGTGAATGACGATGAAAGTGTCACAAGTCTTGATTTGGGGTCACAAATAAGTGTCAGTGAGTGACCAGATCAGATCCCCACCAGGCATGGCTCCCTGCCCTGCCCAGCCCCTCTGGATTGGCCCAGTTTGGTTTGGGCGGAGCCAACAGACGCAGCCCCTTTGTGAAGGCGTGGAACCAGGCCCTGGGGAGGGGCTGCAGTAGGACACGCAGGTAACCCCCCATCCCCGGCTGTTCATCATGAACTGAGGACACAGGGACAAAGGCTCACAAATAAGCTTGGCTTCGGACCCAGTTTGGTAAATGGCGTTATAGGCTCATGAGGTGAAAGAGATGGCAGATTAAGGTGTCTAAGTACAATACTTCCTACAGCTTTCCTTCTTATTCTTTATTAAATCCTCATACCACAGCACAAAATAAATAATTCTTTAAAAAGAGAAACCAGAACAGGATTGTCAGATTCCACAAATAGAAACCCAAGACAGCCAATTAAATTTGAATTTTAGAAAAACAACAAATGATGTTTTTAATATAAATATGTCCCACATTCATCAGTCAGTCAGTCAGTTCAGTCGCTCAGTCATGTGCGACTCTTTGTAACCCTATGGACTGCACCTCTCCAGGCCTCCCTGTCCATTACCAACTCCCAGAGTTGACTCAAACTCATTTCCATTGAGTCGGTGATGCCATCAAACCATTTCATCCTCTGTCGTCCCCTTCTCCCACCTTCAATCTTTCCCAGCATCAGGGTCTTTTCAAATGAGTCAGCTCTTCGCATCAGGTGGCCAAAGTTTTGGAGTTTCAGCTTCAACATCAGTCCTTCCAATGAATATTCAGGACTGATGTCATTTAGGATGGACTGGTTGAATCTCCTTGCAGTCCAAGGGACTCTCAAGAGTCTTCAACACCACAATTCAAAAGCATCAATTCTTTGGTGCTCAGCTTTCTTTATAGTCCAACTCTCACATCCATACATGACTACTGGAAAAACAATAGCCTTGTCTAGACGGAACTCATACTAAATGCTTTATGCTTCTAGTTAAGATAAGAATGTCCAGGGTTTCCCAGGTGGCACTAGCAGTCAAGTACCTGCCTGCCAATGCAGGAGACACAGACATGCGGGTTCCATCCCTGGGTCAGGAAGATCCCCTGGTGAAGGGAATGGATACCCACTCCAGTATTCTTGCCTGGAGAATCCCATGGGCAGAGGAGCCAGGCTGGGCTACAGTCCATGGGATCGCAAAGAGTTGGACACGACTAAAGTGATTGAGCACACATGCAAGGATGTCCAGTGCGAGCAGAGAGATGTAAAGAGCCAAGGAGGGGAGTCAGGGAGGTGGGTGATGCATGGGAGCCAGGAGCAGGGAAGAGGTTTTCCTTCCTGGCTCCACAAATTCCCCCTTGAAAGTCATTTAGATTTTGCTGAACTTCAGTTTCTTTATCTTTTACTTGAGGATGATGACTTCTTTCTCAGTAGGCAACTGGGATGACCAAATGAGATAATGTATGTAAGTCTCCTACACAGTTCCTCCCCACCTCCACACACACCACGGCAAATAAGAGTCATTATCACTTTTTTTTTTTTTTTCTCTCTGAGGCTGGCTGGAGGAAGAACCAGCATTTCTGTGACCATCAAAAGCTTTGAATATTTTATTTTGGTTTGGTTTTGGTTTTGTTCCCAGAGTTGTTGGGGTTTGGGGAAACATCATCCTAGGAAGATATTCAAAATTGCCATTTTTTTCCAACATAAGAGAAAATAGCTTCCTTCTCTTCTAACTTCCTCAAGGCTGAGTCTCACCATGAACAGTAAAAATGTCAATTACACATCTGCTTGTACTACACTCATCTAATATCTGGATGTTTGGCAACTTTGAGATGCCAATCTTTCAAACTTCAAAGCGGATGCCTGTTGATTTTGTATTATGACTGTGAACTCCATTTATTTTATACCTTTGTTAGCATTCCTGAAGTGACTTTCCACACATATAATTTATTTCTTGCTTACTCACTGTTCAGGACCAAGAAACTAAGGGTTTGAATGATGAAGAACTAATGAAGACTCATGGCAGCTTACTCCACAAATTTTCTCAAACAGAACCATTGCTTTGTGTTGATTTCCATATTTAATTTTCAGAAATTGAGAATTTAGCAGTGGCAGCAAATGTCTTAAGCAATAACAGTGGAATTCATAGATTCAGTCATTCACCAAGTATTTGAACATTGTGTGACTACAGTGGCTCATTCACTAGGCATGGAAGACACAACAATGAATGAAAAATAGGTGAAAGTTCCTGCTCTCTTGGTACTCACTGTCAAGGGAGATGGACAACAGATAGAATAATAACTAAAATGATTGATCTTGGTTGATCAGAAGGTTGACACACCCTCTATCAGAAAAGTAGCTTGGAGCACAGGAGATAAATGGAACAGGTTTGGAAAAGGCAGAGGAACCAGAGATCAAATCGCCAATATCCGCTGGATCATCGAAAAAGCAAGAGAGTTCCAGAAAAACATCTATTTCTGCTTTATTGACTACGCCAAAGCCTTCAACTGTGTGGATCACAATAAATTGTGGAAAATTCTGAAGGAGATGGGAACACCAGATCACCTGACCTTCCTTTTGAGAAACCTGTATGCAGGTCAGGAAGCAACAGTTAGAACTGGACGTGGGACAACAGACTGGTTCCAAATAGGAAAAGGAGTACGTCAAGGCTGTATATTGTCACCCTGCTTATTTAACCTATATGCAGAGTACATCATGATAAACCCTGGTCTGGAAGAAGCACAAGCTGGAATCAAGATTGCTGGGAGAAATATCAATAACCTCAGATATGCAGATGACACCACCCTTATGGCAGAAAGTGAAGAGGAACTAAAGAGCCTCTTGATGAAAGTGAAAGAGGAGAGTGAAAAAGTTGGCTTAAAGCTTAACATTCAGAAAACTAAGATCATGGCATCTGGTCCCATCACCTCATGGGAAATAGATGGGGAGACAGTGGAAACAGTGTCAGACTTTATTTTTTTGGGCTCCAAAATCACTGCAGATGGTGATTGCAGCCATGAAATTAAAAGACTCTTACTCCTTGGAAGGAAAGTTATGACCAACCTAGACAGCATATTAAAAAGCAGAGACATTACTTTGCCAACAAAGTCCATCTGGTCAAGGCTATGGTTTTACCAGTGGTCATGTATGGATGTGAGAGTTGGACTGTGACGAAAGCTGAGTGAAGAAAAATTGATGCTTTTGAACTGTGGTGTTGGAGAAGAGTCTTGAGAGTCCCTTGGACTGCAAGGAAATCCAACCAGTCCATCCTGAAGGAGATAAGTCCTGGGTGTTCATTGGAAGGACTGATGCTGAAGCTGAAAATGCAATACTTTGGCCACCTGCTGCGAAGAGTTGACTCATTGGAAAAGACCCTAATGCTGGGAGGGATTGGGGGCAGGAGGAGAAGGGGACAACAGAGGATGAGATGGCTGGATGGCATCACCGACTCAATGGGCATGAGTTTGAGTAAAGTCCGGGAGTTGGTGATGGACAGGGAGGCCTGGCGTGCTGCGATTCTTGGGGTCACAAAGAGTCGGACACGACTGAGCAACTGAACTGAACTGAACTAATAACATGGACACTAGGTCCATCCACAGGTGTCCCTCCCCACCAGCTTAGTATAGACTACAAATGGTGCCTCAAAATAGGCAGAGGTCAAAGTAAGCAGAAGAATTGGGTAAGCTGATGTGGGCTAACAGAGGAGGACAACAGGCAGGGTAGAGGCAGGGCTAGGAGAGGCGGCAATAGATGTGAGCAGGCAGACTTGGGCCATGCTCAGAGTATCTCTACAGCTACCACAGCTAGGCCAGAGGAGAGCTGGGATCCTGTCTTAGAGGGTCCACGGTGGAGGAGAGGCCCCCAAGGAGTCAAGGCAGAGCCCAAAAGCTACAGTGAACCAGGGGACTGGCAGCCTGACCATAGGAGCCAGGCATTCATTCTTTCTATTAGTATTCATTAAGCACTCACTATGTGTCATGTCCTATTCTCAATACTGGGGATACAGCAGTGAATAAAACAGACAAATCTTCCTTACAGAGCTGCACTCAGAGTAAACAATAAATACTATACCTGCCCTGCAAATAGGTTCAATAAGACCATTTTTCTAGATTCCATATATTTGTGTTAATATACAATATTTGTTTTTCTCTTCTGACTTACTTCACTCTGTATAAAGGCTCTAGGTTCATTGGCATCTCTACAACTGATTCTCCATGTGTAAAATAGATAGCTAATGGGAATCTGGCAATACCAAAGAATGTTCAAATTACCACACAATTGCACTCATTTCACATGCTAGCAAAGTAATGCTCAAAATCCTCCAAGCTAGACGTCAACACTATGTGAACCAAGAATTCCATATGTACAAGCTGGATTTAGAAAAGGCGGAGGAATTAGAGATCAAATTGTCAACATCCATTGGATCATAGAAAACGCAAGAGATTTCCAGAAACACATCTACTTCTGCTTCATTGATTATGCTAAAGCCTTTGACTGTGTGGATCACAACAAACTGAAAATTCTTAAAGGGATGGGAATACCAGACCACCTCACCTGTCTCCTGAGAAACTTGTATGCAGGTCAAGAAGCAACAGTTAGAACAACTGTTAGAACCGGACATGGAACGATGGACTGATTCCAAATTGGGAAAGGAGTTCGTCAAAGCTGTATATTGCACCCTGCTTATTTAACTTATATGCAGTGTACATCATGAGAAATGCTGGGCTGGATGAAGCACAAACTGAAATCAAGGTTGCCAGGAGAAATATCATAACCCTAGATATGCAGATGACACCACCCTTATGGCAGAAAGCAAAGATGAATAAAGAGCCTCTTGATGAAGGTGAGAGGAGAGTGAAAAAGCTGGCTTAAAACTCAACATCAAAAAACGAAATCATGGCATCCTGTCCAATCACTTCATGGCAAATAGATGGGGAAACAATGACAGACTTTATTTTCTTGGGCTTCAAAACCACTGCAGATGATGATTACAGCCATGAAATTAAAAGACTCTTGCTCCTTGGAAGAAAATCTATGACAAAACTAGACAGCATATTAAAAAGCAGAGACTTTGCTTTTTAACAACAAAAGTCCATCTAACCAAAGCTATGGTTTTTCCAGCAGTCATGTATGGATGTGAGAGTCGGCCTATAAAGAAAGCTGAGTGCCGAAGAATTGATGCTTTTGAACTGTGGTGTTGGAGAAGACTCTTGAGAGTCCCTTGGACTGCAAGGAGATCCAACCAGTCAATCCTAAAGGAAATCAATCCTGCAAATTCATTGGAAGGACTGATGCTGAAGCTGAAACTCCAAAACTTTGACCACCTGATGCAAAGAGCTGACTCATTGGAAAAGACCCTGATGCTGGGAAAGATTGAAGGCAGAAGGAGATGGGATGACAGAGGACGAGATAGTTGGATGGCATCACTTACTCGATGGACATAAGTTTGAGTAAGCTCCGGGAGTTGGTGATGGACAGGGCAGCCTGAGGTCCTGTAGTCCATGGGGTCGCAAAGAGTCAGACACAACTGAGTGACTGAACTGAAGACCAATTTAATTGTTCTTGGGTGGAGTGGTTTATTAAGCTCTGCAGGTGATTCTAATGTGTAATCAGAGCTAAGAATCACTGGTGGGTCCATGCACCACAAAAAAGCAGGTGGTCACCCGTCCATTCATCATCTATTCTCAATATTTATTATGGAGCTGAGAGTCACACTACCTAGCACATAGCAAGGACGTGGGAGATGATACATTTTGCTGGTATAAACAACAAGGGGGATTGTAAATCTTTACCCTAGAGAGTGACCTAATCATATCTGTGCTTTGGAAACTGACAGTGATAAATAAAATAATTGTGGCTGAGAGGAGAACCTGGCAGAGGGGAGAATGATTAGAGCAATGGTTCTCACTCTTGTGCATATATCAGAATCACCTGCAGGATTCCTTGAGCCAGTGTCTCCATGCTGCACCCCCAGAATTTCTGATTCACGAGGTCTGGAGAGAGGCCTGAGAATCCGCACTTCTGACACCAGCCCCCAGGTGATGCTGTTGATCTGAAGACCGCACTTGGAGACTCAACAGTGAGTTAGCCTTGGCTGTGGCATAGCATCAGGTGAAAGGCAAGGAAGGCCTAACTCAGATGAGAGGTAATGGAGAGAAGAGAACAAGCTGAGAGGTGCTGTGCATGTCAATTCAATAAGAACCTTGCAATTGATTGGCTGAAGAGAGGGCTGTGGGAGGGGGCAGAGGAGGATGTCCACAAGGATGCTGAGGTCAAGATGTGGGAAGCAATCCTTTGAGAAGGCGCATATTTTAGTGCTCTGTTAAAAGCAAAGAGGGGTTTTTGTTTTCTCTTTACAGATTTTTTTTTTATTTTCCCCCCTACTGAATAGTACAATAAATTCCATTGCCTTATTTGTTTTATCAAATAAAAGAATGCTTGCCAATATCTATTAAGCTAATATTATAGCTTGGTTCCAGAACATCTTGTAGTGGTTATTTCTAGCATGTTCTGGAATCTGTACTTAGGGTACTCAGTTCCTTAACCAACCCTTATTAGAAACGAATCACTAGTGCACAGGCTTATCAAGGTTATTACGCCCACAGAATTATTAATTTATAGCAGATGCAGGCCAGGGGAGTCCATCCTCTGATAGTGCATTTATTTCAGTAATCTATAAACTGAAAGGCTGATGATAAAGCAATAAATGCCATGAAAAGCATTTCTATTTTTGACTAATTTTTCTGATAGATGAAACAATAAAAATGCTTTAAATTTTTTTCCTCATGAAGGGATATAACATTGAAAGACCCTTGCCTGTAATTTTAAAAGCTGGAGTAATACTGAGGAGCTGTTTACTAGATTTAATAATCTACAATTTGGAGAAATGATAGAGATGAGATATCCTTTTTTATTATCTGGCTGGAGATAAAGCATGATGTTCAGCCTCTTTCCATCAAACCACCTATTCATAAAATGCATATTCTCCTCCCTGACCTCAGGCTTCCTGAATATCTTGGCAGTGGCTTCAGGATCTGCATCTGAAATCAGGACCATAGGCTTAAAAGCCACTGGAAGGGAATATATTTAGGGTGTAAAGGGCAGGCATCTAATGCTAGAAGTTAGAGCAAAGAAGCATCACAAGAACGGGGGTTTTCACATGTTTATTTCTCTGTGATTAGTATACATACTCTGGGCTTCCCAGGTGGAGCTAGTGGTACAGAGCCCGCCTGCCACTGCAGGAGACATAAGAACTTATGTCTTTGAACTTATGTTCAATCCTTAGGTCAGGAAGATCCCCTGGAAGAGGGTCTGGCAACCCACTGCAGCATTCTTGCCTGGAGAATCCCATGGACAGAGGAGCCTGGAGCGCTTCAGTCCATAGGGTCGCAAAGAGTTGGACATGACTGAAGTGACTTAGCATGCACTCAGAATACATAAATCATCAATTTCACAACAGAAAACAGAGGCTCCCCGAGCCCAGTACTGGCAGCTTGTCAATAATGCGTCAAAGGAAGCTCCAACTAGAACTCAGGTCTGCTCTCTCTTCAGGCGGTGCTATTTTTATCAACAATGACAATCTTACCTAGTTATTTGCTTTTGTGACTATCACCATACCAAAGCTTTTATGGTCACCATACAATTTATTTTGCTTGCCAGGAAATTATATATATATTTGTTAGCTAAAAATACAAGTGAAACTGATTTGAATTGGGATCACAAAACCCTTATGACTTCTACACATTCTGTTGGGCCATTTACGTACACCTTACCCAGATGCATTCTATTTTTTCCTAATGCTGATGGTGAAAGCTTAATGGTAACTTTTTTTTTTAACTTTTTGTTCAACTTTATTGAGGTATATTTCACTTATGATAAACTACACATATTTGAAATATGCGATTTGTTGACTGGTGACATATATGTACATTCATGAAACCATTATCATTATCAAGAACATATCTATTAGCACAAACATTTCCTTGTATTCCTTTATAATTTCTCCCTTCTCTCCCCACCCACTCCTGGCTTAGAAGCCACCGAGCTACCTTCTATCTTGACAGATTTGTTCGTTTTATCTAGAGTTTCAAATAAAAGGGATAATAGACACACATTTTTTTTGCTGGTTTTTTAATTCAGAAAATTTGAGATTCATTCATGTCATGCCATGTAGCAATAGCTCTTTTCTTTTTATTGGCTAGTAGTAGTCCATTGAATAGATATACCACAACATGTGTTCTAAGTCGCTTCAGGTGTATCCGACTCTTTGCCCCGCTGTGGACTATAGCCTGCCTGGCTCCTCTGTCCATGGGATTCTCCAGGCAAGAATACTGGAGTGGGTTGCCATTTCCTTCTCCAGGGATCTTCCTGACCCAGAGATCGGACCTCTATCTCTTACTCTGTTATATCTCTTACTTTGGCAGGCAGATTCTTTACCACTAGCACTACCTGGGAAGCCACAACATATCTGTGCATAAAAAATAATGTTTATCCATTTCTCTTATTGGTGGGTATTGGGATTGTCTCCAGTTTCCAGCTCTTACAAATATACCTGCTATGAACATCTGCACATGTCTTATGTGTACATGCTTTCAATTATCTTGGGTAAATATCTAAGGATGAAATGACTGGATCCTATAGTAAGTGTGGACATTTAACATTTTAAGAAGCTGCCAAAAAGTGTTTTTCAAAACGGTTTTTACTCATTTTATATTTCCACCAGCAGTGTTTTGAGTCCCAGTTACTCCATATCCTCCTCAGTGCTGAATATGATCAATCTTTCTAATTTTAGTCATTCTAATATGTGCTTGTGATATCTGTGTTTTTAATATGCATTTTCTAACAACCAGAACTTAAGGCTAGCAAGTGTTACTCTTCTTTTCAAAGAGAAGTAACAAATGGAATATGAAAATGAGAAGACAGGAAAGTTAATACTAGTCCTGTCAAAATTCCAGAAAAATTAATCAATCAAGTGGTTAATAAATATTTAGAAAAAGTTAGCAGTATCAGTGAGCTGCTGACCTAGGACTCCTATGGACAGTTCACACTGAGCAAAGGTTATTAATATTTTGATCAGATATTATTAGATCAGCAAATAAGAGACAATGTAGGCTACAAATAGTATATACAGTCATCGGAACTTGACAGTTATTTCCATGATGAAAAATACTCGTGTGCTGCTAGGCTTCCAAATCCTCAGCACCTCTGTGTCCTCCTTGGCTTCCAGTCTCGTGTGCCTCTTCGCTCCCCTGCTGCAGCAGGGTCTCTTCGTTTGCTGCTGGGTTAAAGCCGGGTCCCCCAACAGCCTCACGTTTGATGACACTAATTTGTTTCACTGTGTACTTTTCCATTCACAGTGGCTTTCTTCCAATCTTCTGCATGTTTTTCCATTTTATCTAGCTGTCAACTCAGGATATTTTATGACAAATCACTTGTATATTGCTTGCCCATAAATTTTTATAATTTTCTAACTGAATAAACACAATGGCCTATTTTATATGTTTATTCATTACATTATCTATTGAATGTCCAGTTTGGGAGGAATCTTATTATGGTAGTCCAAAGGTCTATATTTGTCAATATATAATGATTGACTTGATCTTTTTAATGCTATGGGTATTAAATTTGACTCACTTGTCACTTTATTGTGAGTTGTACTTTGACCTTTCATTCCTAAAGCAGTTTTGCATTTAAGCAGGTGTTAACCTATGTAGAATCTCTTATTATTAAATTGGAATAGCTTCCCAAACCTGCTGCAATTGTCAGTGGGGTGCAATTTCAAGGGAGTTTTCCTAAATGGGAAGGAAAAAAATAATCTCTTTATTGATAAGAAGTGATGTGGTATTTTCCCCCAAAACGTTCCCAAGATTATTAGAGAAATCAAAGAACACTATGCCTTGCTGCATATATCCAATATATGAAGGAGAAAATAAGATTTTAGCAAAGTTCAAAATGATTACATTTTTACCTTCTAAGCCTAGAAGAAAAACTAGAAAGATTGCTCAATACTTTCTTTTTGCTACATCAGGAAATTATCAGCAAGATTGCCCCCTTTCACAATGGAGCTAGCTAGTAAAGAATGTGTGAGGTCACTGTGGCGAAGATTATTTAAAAAGGAATCTCTGAGTAGAAAATAAAGCCTTTATACAGGTATAGAAATTAGACTAGCTTGGGAGACTATCTGTGCAGCTGGAAATATAGGAACATTATGTTTTTTATATCTTACATGAAGATTATTTCCCTCGGGTTATTAATACATTGCAAAAATATTCCACGTGTATTTAAGCAAATTTATAGCATCTGAAAAGCAAGATCACATCCAAATAAGTCTACAGGTATTCCAATTGTCTATTCCTAGCCTGGGAGGCAGTAAGTTCTGGGAAATTTTGTTTATTAAGACTGTTTATTTGAAGTAGTAGAGTTTACAGCAGCTTTTCTCAAAATACAGTTTTAGTACCAGGACAAGCTGAAGAACTTGTTAAAGTAAACTCTTCGATTGACTCCAGACCTCCTGAATCTCTGAGGTTGGAGTCTAGGAATCTGCATTTTTACTAATCATCCAGGTAATTCATGGGCTCACTGGCATTTGAAAACCACTGCTTTTAAGAGAATGTATTCTCACATCTGCATCTCCATTCCTTCCCTGCAAATAGGTTCATCAATACCATTTTTCTAGATTCCATATATATGTTTTAATGCACTATATTTATTTTTCCCTTTCTGACTTAGTTCACTCTGTACAACAGGCTCCAACTCTGTGTGACCCTATGGACAGTAGTTTGCCAAGGTTCTCTGTCCATGGAACTCTCCAGGCAAGAGAGTTCTCCATCCATCTCACTAGAACTGACTCAAATTCATTCTTTGGGAGAGAGTGGGAAGAATGGAGAAAGTAGCATCAGGTGTAAGATGGATAGCTGCTGAGAAGTTGCTGTGTAGCTCAGGGAGATCAGTCTGGTGCTCTGCGATGAGCCGGAGGGGTAGGGTGGGCGGAGGGGAAGGAGGCTCAGGAGAGAATGTATGTTTAAGTATGGTTGATTCATGTTGTTATATATCAGACACCAACACAATATTGTAAAAATTAAAAAATTAAACCTTAAAAAAAGTTTTTAAAAAGCAGAAAAAGATAAATATATTGTAGGTGAAATCATATGGGATAATTACAGACACAAGAGTAAATTGAATTTTTTATAAATTTGGGAATCGAGTTGTAGATTGTAAAGAATGCTAATCTGTTGACTTAAATCTATTTATGCCTGAAAAATTTCCTAGAGATGATTAGAGAGTTTAATGAGCTGACTTCCATTCAGTTCAGGTCAGTTTAGTCGCCCAGTCACGTCCGACTCCTTGCGACCCCATGAACCGCAGCACACCAGGCCTCCCTGTCCATCACCAACTCCCAGAGTCCACCCAAACCCATGTCCATTGAGTCGGTGATGCCATCCACCCGTCTCATCCTCTGTTGTCCCCTTCTCCTCCTGCCTTCAATCTTTCCCAGCATCAAGGTCTTTTCCAATGAGTCAGCTCTTCGCGTGAGGTGGCCAAAGTGTTGCAGTTTCAGCTTCAACATCAGTCCTTCCAGTGAACACCCAGGACTGATCTCCTTTAGGATGGACTGGTTGGATCCCCTTGCAGTCCAAGGGACTCTCAAGAGTCTTCTCCAACACCAGAGTGCAAAAGCATCAATTCTTCTGCACTCGGGTTTCTTTATAGTCCAACTCTCACATCCATACATGACCACTGGAAAACCATAGCCTTGACTAGATGGACTTTTGTTGACAAAGTAAT
Source organism: Dama dama (assembly GCF_033118175.1). NCBI lineage: Eukaryota > Metazoa > Chordata > Mammalia > Artiodactyla > Cervidae > Dama > Dama dama. The sequence goes on from NC_083681.1 coordinate 22,436,248, forward strand.
GTCTCTGCTTTTTAACATGCTGTCTAGGTTGGTCATAGCTTTCCTTCGAAGGAGTAAGCGTCTTTTAATTTCATGGCTACAATCACCATCTGCAGTGATTCTGGAGCCGAGAAAAATAAAGTCAGCCACTGTTTCCACTATTTCTCCATCTATTTGCCATGAAGTGATGGGACTGGATGCCATGATCTTAGTTTTCTGAATGTTAAGCTTCAAACCAACTTTTTCACTCTCCTCTTTCACTTTCATCAAGAGGCTCTTTAGTTCTTCTTCACTTTCTGCCATAAGGGTGGTGTCATCTGCATATCTGAGGTTATTGATATTTCTCCTGGCAATCTTGATTCTAGCTTGTGCTTCATCCAGCCCAGCGTTTCTCATGATGTAATCTGCATATAAGTTAAATAAGCAGAGTGACAATATACAGCCTTGACGTACTCCTTTTCCTATTTGGAACCAGTCTGTTGTTCCATGCCCAGTTCTAACTGTTGCTTCCTGACCTGCATACAGGTATCTCAAGAGGCAGTTCAGGTGGCCCGGTATTCCCATCTCTTTCAGAATTTTCCACAGTTTATTTTGATCTACACAGTTGAAGGCTTTGGCATAGTCAATAAAGCAGAAATAGATGTTTTTCTGGAACTCTCTTGCTTTTTCGATGATCCAGCAGATGTTGGCAATTTGATCTCTGGTTCCTCTGCCTTTTCTAAAACCAGCTTGGACATCTGGAAGTTCACGGTTCACATATTTCTGAAATCTGGCTAGGAGAATTTTAAGCATCTCTTTACTAGCATGTGAGGTGAGTGCAATTGTGCAGTAGTTTGAGCATTCTTTGGTATTGCCTTTCTTTGGGATTGGAATGAAAACTGACCTTTTCCAGTCCTGTGGCCACTGCTGAGTTTTCCTAATTTGCTGGCCTATTGAGTGTAGCACTTTCACAGCATCATCTTTCAGGAGTTGAAATAGCTCACCTGGAATTCCATTACCTCCACTAGCTTTGTTCATAGTGATGCTTCCTAAGGCCCACCTGACTTCACATTCCAGGATGTCTGGCTCTAGGTGAGTGATCACACCATCATTATTATCTGGGTCATGAAGATCTTTGTTGTACAGTTCTTCTGTGTATTCTTGCCACCTCTTCTTATTCCATTATGCACCATATATAACCCACCATATTCAATTTCATGTGTATGAATAATTACATCATGATTTGTGCTTTGTGTGCCTGTGCATGTGTGCTGAGCCACCTGGAAAAACTTAGGGCTAATTCATCTTAAATCGTCCCAGAAAACTTTCAGCAAAAATTATGATAAGCTCTCAGTAAATATTACTTAACAAGGAAATAAATTAATGAATAAATGTTTGCCCATGTCATCTTTTTCACCCCTTCCTTCCCTTAAAACTTTCTGTATATCTTATCACAGTGATTAATATTTTCACTCATCCAGATTTCCAAGTTAAAAGCTGGAGCCACCTTCCCATTTATATGCCATGTTCAGTCTCTTCAGTCATGTCTAACTCTGTGCAACCCTATGGATTGTAGCTCTCCAAGCCTCTCTGTCCATGGGATTCTCCAGGCAAGAATACTAGAGTAGGTTGCCATTTTTTTCTTCAGGGATCTTCCCAACCTAGGGATCATACCCACCTCTCTTACGTCTCCTGTATTGGCAGGTGGGTTCTTCACCAGTAGCACCACCTGGGAAGCCCCCCAGGTATATGATTGGTCACCAAATCCCTGCATGTTTGTGCCATCTAGAATTTTCTCACTTCCTTTGTATCTCCAAGCTTGGGTTATATGAGATGGCATATGTTAGTTTCTCAGTCATTTCTGACTCTTTGTGTCTCCATGGACTGTAGCCTGCCAGGTTTCTCTGTCCATGAGATTTTCCAGACAAGAATATTGGAGTGGATTGCCATTTCCTTCTCCACAGGATCTTCCTGACCCAGGGATTGAACCCAGTCTCCTGCATTGCAGGCAGAATCTTTACTGTCTGAGCCACCAGGAAAGTCCAAAATATGTTAGTTAAAGGAAATATAAATCAAAAGATATAAGGATAAAGAGCATATATGCACCTAAGCATAGATCCTATAAATATTTAAAACATCATTATATAGAATTAAAATCAATAACTATATATTTTAGCACAATCCTTTTAGAAATTTTAAATCATATAAAAACAATCAAAGGACTATAGGAGATTTAAATATCACAACTGATGAACCTAGACCAACAGATGTATAGAAATTTACACCAAACAGATGACCATTGCTACATTTTTTACATCAGAGATAAGCAAATATGGAATATCCATAAAACTATGTATTAAAAATCAAAAAAGTTATCATCATACAGACTATATCCTCTGTTCATCATACAATGAAATTAGAATCCAGCAACAGAGGATTTTTTTTATCTCATATGCCTGGTAATGAAGTAACATAGTATTAACTAACCTTTGGGTTGTAAAGAATACCATAAAGGAAATTACAAAATACTCAGAACTGAGCCACAAGGAAATATGCCAAAATTTTGGAATACAGTTAAGCAAGTACTTAAATGGAAATTTCTAGTTTGTAATACATTTGCCAACAAAAAAGAAAAATTGAAAACAAGTGCACAGCTCTCAACTCAAGAATCTGGAAAGAGGAGCAAGGAGCACACACCCAAAGGAACAAGAAAGGAAATAGTAAGACTAAAAGGAGTAATCAGTGAAAGATAGAACAGAACAGCAGAGATTAACTGTGCCTGAAACTAGTTATATGAAAAATGTGTAATGTAAATAAACCATTGGTAAGAGTGGAAATGTAGAGGTGGGGCGTGGCGAGCAAGAGAGAGAACACTAGTGCAGAGATAAAGAAAGAATGAAAAGTAATAACTTTGAATAATGTATATTGCAACCCCTAACTTTTATTTATACTATAGACAGTATATGTATTATATTTCTATCATATATTGTACTTATGTATGTAATGAAACTAGTATATAGAAATGTATACAGTATCATATATGATACAATGTATTTTTACATTTGTATGAAATATCCATCACATATATATATCACATGTGTACACATTATATGTAATATTTTGTACAGTGTTGTGTATGTCATATACTATTCCCTAATTCATGAATTTATATGGTACATATTGCAAAAGTATAAAAATAGCAAAGTATTGCATTATGAAAAAGAGAATAACCATAGTTGCAACAAAGATTGAGGGACAAATAATCATAGAGTAACTAATTTGATAATGTAGACAAAAAGGGAAATATATAAAAATTGACTCAAAAAATTAAAAACTGGAATAAACAGTCATTTTAAAAGTGAAATGGAACTGAATCACTTTACTGTATATCTGAAACTAATACAACATTGTAAATCAACTATACTTAAATCAAAATAGAAATAGTGAAACAGTATTAAAATCCTCCATGCAACAAGAGCTTCAATCCCAGGTAATTCTATAGCTGCTAAGTTTTATCACATATTCAAAGAACATATCCTTATTTTATATCATTGTAGAATTTAGGGAAAAAGAAAACACTACTTTACTCATTCTATGAAATTACTAAAACTTGATTCTCAGATAAGAACAAGATAGAGAAAGAAAATTATAGATCAATTCAGGAACATTGGTACAAGATGCCAAATAAAAATATATGCTAAGCAAACCTAAGCATATTAAAAATACTACATTATGATTAAGTAGGGTTATTCCAGAAACATAGGTTGGTTCAGCATTAGAAATATATCAATGTAATTCATAATATTAATGAACTAAAGAAGAAAAAAATTATATGATTATCTCAACTGTAGCAGAAAAGTGAATTTAATGAAATTTAATAACTTCATAATTTTAGAACACTAATCAGAAAACTAGGAATAAAAGGGAATTTCTCCAAGTTATTGAAGACCATGTATCAAAACTCTAAGCAAACATCATTCTTAGCAGAGGAATTTTAAAACATTCCACTAAAATCAGGAAAAAAACAAGGATTCTTACTATTACCATTTATATGTTTCAAAGTCCTGGTTAGCTAGCTATGAGACACTGAAAGAGCTCAGAGATGTAAAGACTGTAAAGAATATCTAAAATTCTCATTATATGCATATAACATCATCATATAGCCAGAAGATCCAACAGAATCAACAAATAAAAGTAGTAATGTAAAAAGTCAGCTTTATTGTCAGATCAATTTACAAAACTCAGTAGAATTTCTCTACACCAGTGATAATTAATTAGAAAATATTATACTATTTACAAGTGCAGTAAAATCTATACAATATTTAGAATGTCACCCAACAGATTTCTCTGGACTTCCCTGGTGGCTCAGACAGTCAAGAATCTGCCTGGAGGGCAGGAGACCTGGGTTCAATCCCTGGGTCAGGAAGATCCTCTGAAGAAGAAATGGCTACCCACTCCAGTATTCTTGCCTGGAGAATCCCCATGAACAGAGGAGCCTGGCAGACTACAGTCCATGCGGTCGCAAAGAGTCAGATATGACTGAGTGACTAACACTAACAGAATACATAGGATGTTTACAGAAAAAAAGTTCTAAAATTAATTAGTAAGAAGATATAAATGAATGAAACAAAAATACCATGTTCCTGGAGGATTAATGTGTTATAGTAAAGATGTCAGTATTCCCCAAAATTAATCTCTAGATTTTATGCAATTCCCATCTAAATAGGGAATTGGGGGTAACCTGACTTTCTAGAACTTAAGAGGGAAGAGCCCAACATTTTAATAGTTAAGTCAACTGTGAAAAGGAAGGGCAAAGAAAGGAGGCTCAGGTTATTAGAAGATAGGTCATCCTGCAAAACTAGGGTGATAAGAAGCAGAAGGCTAAAAGCACAAGGATAGACAAACAGTGGAACAGGAATAGAACATAGGAACGGATCCATGGAGAACTGGCAACTGATAATGGTGGCCCAATGGATCTACAGGAAAAAGATAAATAGTTAAATAAATGTTAGAAAAGCTGGCTGATGATATGAAGAAAAATAAAACTGTATCGGGGGGAGGGGGGAGCTGAAATGGGGCCTGGCTGTTAGTTACTCAGGTGTGCCTGATGCTTTGTGACCCCATGGACTATAATAGTCCACCAGGCTCCTCTGTCCATGGAATTCCACAGGCAAGAATACTGGAACGGGTTGCCATTTCCTTCTACAGGGGACCCTCTTGACCCAGGAATGGAACCTGGGTCTCCCACATTGCAGACAGATTCTTTACCAGCTGAGAAAGCAGGGAAATGGAGGAGGAGTGTCCAAAGTCTCCAACTTTGAGTTATAAAATAAATACCTCCTGAGGATGTAATGTACAGCGTGGTGACTACAGTTGATACTACATTGGATTTGAAAGTTGTTAAGTGAGTAGAATTTTAAAGTTCTCATCAGATATTACTCTAGTGGTCCAGTGGTTAATAATACACCTTCCGATAGAGGGGACACAGTTTCGACCCCTCACTGGGAAACTAAGACCCCTTGTGCCATGGGGAAAATAGACAGCCTGTGCACTGCAACTAGAGAAGACCCCCTCATACCACCACTAGAGAAATCCCATAAGGAGCAACAAAGACCCAGCACAGTCAAAATAAAATAAATAAATAAAATTAAATTTAAAAATTCTCATCACAAGAAAAAAATGTTTTCTACTATGTGTGATGACCCAAGTTAACTAAAGCTATTTTGATAATCATCTTACAATATACATATACAAATATCAAATCATTGTGTTGTATACCTGAAACTAATATAATATGGTATGAAATTTTTACCTCAATTTTTAAATTTCAAAAAAAAATTGTATCTCTTCCTTTTACAATATACAGAGTTTGATTCCAATCATTCATGAAAGGATGAAACTACAAGCAAAAAATAAAATATAGAATGCTTTATGTGACCCAATAGTGTAGAAAGTCTTACAAAAGAAAGCTCCAAAATTAGAAGTAATGAGGCAAAAAAAAAAAAAGGTGTTTAGATTCAACTATAACCAAATTAACTGTTGAAAGATGTTCAGTCCTAAGTCAAAAACACTTGAAAACCTTACTTTTATACTGCATATTCATAATAAATGAGTCATTAAATAATGCCTAAGAAGTACCTCCATGGGGTCAAGAACAATGTGTATTGCTCTTTTTCATAGGTTGGGGACCTTGCCCAGTGCATGGCACATAATAGGTGTTTTATAGATATTTGCTGAAAAAAATAAGTTTTATTGTAGTTCCTAAAATATGTAATAAGACAAGGAAATGTGTGATCCATCTTAGAAATATTTTATAAAATATCTTTAAATTTCTAAGGTTCAGTGATTTAAAAAATATCATTCAGTTATTTATAAAATATACTTAAGCAGAATACCTTATTTCCTAATCATGGTAGCTAAATAGGGAACCACCACATCATTATTGCCACTTTTGTGTACTTGAATCAGTTTCCGGTGTCAGCTGAGTCACAAGATTTAGATTCATATTCAAAGTGAGCTAAATAAAATTTGCAGATACAGCCTCATAACAAATTATTGAGGTAAATATTTCTGTAAAGTCCAACTATGTTACATAATCAAAATTCCTAATTTCTGCTCATTTGACAGGCCCCGGTAAAAGGTAGAAATGAGAAGAGTAATTCATGACTGACTGATTTATGTCTTGGTCTCATTACCTATGATTTCACCAACTCCTAAAACAGTTCTCTCTTATTCTTGACAAAAAGAAAGCATAATATTCTTAAGATTAAATAAATACAAACAAATATTGGGCTCAGGGTCAGTTTGGAATGTTTCTGGTTTTTGATTCTGCTATTTTTCTGCTGCCACAGGGAGTGGTACCAGCCTCTTGGCAGGCTGTGGTTTCAGTGGTGTTAGAAGAACTGGGCAGCTGTCTGTGAACCCAGAGGGAGAAGCGAGAGCAACAGATCAAAACTTCACAGAGCAAAGCAGATTTCAATCACTGAAACTAATTTTCATTTATTCAAAGAGGAAAAAATGGGGTTTTGATATATTCCCAAATAATGTAATAGAGATAATAAAGCTTCAAAGTGAAACTAATCCACACTCATTTAGTTATCCCCTAATTGTGAACTTTGTTTTTCTCTTTTCTTATTTTTTATTTTTTTTATTTTTATCCCCTTGACTGTTCCATTTGCCTAGAGAACTTAGTATCATGCCTGTAAGGTGATTTTTTCCACAACTGGTGCTCACTTATTTCAGGTCCTGCATGTAGTGGTTTTGGTAATAACCGAAAAGTGAGGCTTTGTGCATGAACCCTATGGAATAAAACACTTTCCAGGTATCATTGTTTAAAAGAAGTTACGTTGACTGTGCTAACCCCTGTGTAGCACTGCCTGATATCGTTTTTCTTAAAATCTCAGAGCAGAGCTACAACTACTACCACAGAGCGTCCAGTTGAAAGTATTTTCCTTAAAACCACAGCCTAATATCCTCCTATAGCCAAATGGTAATTCATCATTAAACACATTAATAAAGTTTTTTATTGCAAATGATAAAAATCCAATTTCTATTAAATTTTGACTCAACTAGTTGGAGCTAGGGATTGGTTTTATTGTCTCAGAATCTGGGAAAGACTAAGACAAAAGGCAAACTTCGCAACATCAGGTATACAGCTGGCTTCAGAAACCACTGGAAATAGCAATCTAAATGGACTCCATGTACCCCTTCTCTCTAGCCCTCACCTATTTCTTTCTATGGGTGAGTTCTCTTCTATCTAACTAAAATGGAAACTTCTTAAAGAGGTGGGAATACGAGATACCTTACCTGCTTCCTGAGAAACCAGTATGCAGGTCAAGAAGCAACAGTTAGAACCCAGACAAGGAACAATGAACTGGTTCAAAACTGGGAAAGGAGTACGTCAAGGCTGTACATTGTCACCCTGCCTATTTAACTTATATGCAGAATACATCATGAGAAATGCCGGGCTGGATGAAGCACAAGCTGGAATCAAGACTGCTAGGAGAGATATCAACAACCTCAGATATGCAGATGATACCTCACTAATGGCAGAAAGCAAAGAGGAAATAAAGAGCCTCTTGATGAAAGTGAAAGAGGAGAGTGAAAAAGCTAGCTTAAAACTCAGCATTGAAAAAACTAAGATTATGGCATCTGGTCCCATCACTTCATGGCAAATAGATGGGAGAAAAAATGGAAACAATCAGATTTTATTTTCCTGGGCTCCAAAATCACTGCAGATGGTGAGTGCAGCCACGAATTTAAAAGACACTTGCTCCTTGGAAGAAAAGCTATGACAAACCTAAACACCATATTAAAAAATCAGAGACATCACTTTGCTGGCAAAAGTCCCTATAGTTAAAGGCATGGTTTTTCCCAGTAGTCATGTATGGATGTGAGAGTTGGACAATAAAGAAGGCTGAGCACCGAGTAACTGATGCTTTCAAACTGTGATGCTGGAAAAGACTCGAGAGTCCCATGGAAAGTAAGGAGATCAAACTAGTGAATCCTAAAGGAAACCAACCCTAAATATTCATTGAAAGTCCTCATGCTGAAGCTGAAGCTCCAATATTTTGGCTCCCTGATGCAAAGAGCCAACTCACTGGAAAAGATTCTGATGCCTGGGAAGATTGAGGGCAGGAGGAGAAGAGGTTGACAGAGGATGAGATGGTTGGCTTGGCATCACCAACTCAATGGACATGAGTTTGAACAAACTCTGGGAGATAGTGAAGGATAGGGAAGCCTGGCGTGCTGCAGTCTGTGGGGTCTCAAATAGTCAGAACACAACTTAGCAACTGATCAACAACTCCAAAATACAGATCTCTTTCACATTGTGGGAAACATGGGTACCAAAAATCTCCCAGGTGTTATTTTTTGCAACTTCTAACATGAAACAAGAACTAAAATACTCAGTTCTACTCAAAATCTGGGGTACAAATATGGTACTGGCTCAAGAAAAACCTAAAAACTATAAAGAAAGACAACAAATTACTTTAAAGCAAAAAGCACTGCTACAGATAGAGTCATTTCATAACAACAAAGATTTTCTTCATCAGGAAGATAGAAAGATTCTAAACTTATATATATATATACATATATATATATATATACACACACACACACATATATATGGGATATATTTGAGATATATATACATATATATGGGATACATATATATATTGGATATATTTGTTATATATATATATATATAAGGAATATATATAATATATATAAGGGATGAATATATATATATATCCCTACTAATTTTTTTTTTCATTTTAGTATATATATCTGTCTCTGTGAGCTTTTTTTCTTTTTTTATTTATTTTTATTAGTTGGAGGCTAATTACTTTACAATATTGTAGTGGTTTTTGTCATACATTGACATGAATCAGCCATGGATTCACATGTATTCCCCATCCAGATCCCCCCTCCCACCTCCCTCTCTACCCAAGAGAACAGCATCGAAACATGTATATTATCTATGGTGAAACAGATCACCAGCCCAGGTTGGGTGCATGAGACATATCCCTACTAATTTGACATCAAAATACATAAAGCAAAATTGACATATGGAAAAAATAGATTCATATATTTTTAAAATGTCTTTTTAAAATATGTCAACTTGGTCCAAACCACCACTGCCAGAAACAAACATTTCACATGAAATTTCTTAAGAGTTTAGGCTTCCTCATGTCAAGACCCAGTTAGTTGATAGTTACAGGGAAATCTCTGGCATTCAGGGACTAGGTACAACTGTACAATATGTCAAGAGCACTTAATTTTGAATAAAATTTAACCATCACTGATCCTACTGCTGGTTGGCTGGTAAAAGGGCAATGTGGCAGAGAAATCTTTGCACTAGTGTTCTGAGAGGTAAAAAGAATCCAAACAGTTCTATGGCCTGTGCCAGAGCACATCGTCTTGTGGAAGAGTTGGTAACACAACAGCGGCCTCACACAGCAGATTAAACCTTCAAAACTTGAAAGAGCCCAAGCCATTAATATTTCTTGAGGATCTAAGAATTACAGAAATTTACCTTAAGGCTTTTATTTAATAAATCAGCACTTTTAACACATAATTATAACCATTGTACATTTGTAAAATAAGTGAAAGTGAAAGTCGCATAATCATGTCTGACTTTTTACAACCCCATGGACTATATTCAGTTCAGTTCAGTCACTCAGTCATGTCCGACTCTTTGTGACCCCATGAATCGTAGCAAGCCAGGCCTCCCTGTCCATCACCAACTCCCAGAGTTCACCCAAACCCATGTCCATCAAGTCGGTGATGCCATCCAACCATCTCATCCTCTGTCGTCCCCTTCTCCTCCTGCCTTCAATCTTTCCCAGCATCAGGGTCATTTCCAATGAGTCAGCTCTTCGCACCAGGTGACCAAAGTATTGGAGTTTCAGCTTCAACATCAGTCCTTCCAGTGAACACTCAGGACTGATCTCCTTTAGGATGGACTGGTTGGATCTCCTTGCAGTCCAAGGGACTCTCAAGAGTCTTCTCCAATACCACAGTTCAAAAGCATCAATTCTTTGGCGCTCAGCTTTCTTTATAGTCCAACTCTCACATCCATACGTGACTACTGGTAAAACCATAGCCTTGACTAGACAGACCTTTGTTGGCAAAGTAATGTCTCTGCTTTTTAACATGCTCTCTAGGTTGGTCATAACTTTCCTTCCAAGGAGTAAGCATCTTTTAATTTCATGGCTGCAGTCACCATCTGCAGTGATTTTGGAGCCCCAAAAAATAAAGCCTGCCACTGTTTCCACTGTTTCCCCATCTATTTCCCATGAAGTGTTGGGACTGGATGCCATGATCTTAGTTTTCTGAATGTTGAGCTTTAAGCCAACTTTTTCACTCTCCTCTTTCACTTTCATCAAGAGGCTCTTTAGTTCTTCTTCACTTTCTGCCATAAGGGTGGTGTCATCTGCATGTCTGAGGTTATTGATACTTCTCCTGGCAATTTTGATTCCAGCTTGTGCTTCCTCCAGCCCAGCGTTTCTCATGATGTACTCTGCATATAAGTTAAATAAGCAGGGTGACAATATACAGCCTTGATGTATTCATTTTCCTATCTGGAACCAGTCTGTTGTTCCATGTCCAGTTCTAACTGTTGCTTCCTGACCAGCATACAGGTTTCTCAAGAGGCAGGTCAGGTGGTCTGGTATTCCCATCGCTTTCAGAATTTTCCACAGTTTATTGTGGTCCACACAGGCCTTCCTTAGTGGCTCAGATGGTAAAGCGTCTGCCCGCAATGCAGGAGACTTGGGTTCAATCCCTGGGCTGGGAAGATCTTGTGGAGGAGGAAATGGCAGCCCACTCCAGTACTCTTGCCTGGAAAATCCCATGGACGGAGGAGTCTGGTAGGCTACAGTCCATGGGGTCGCTAAGAGTTGGACATGACTGAGCGACTTCACTTTCACTTTACATAGTCAAAGGCTTTGGCATAGTCAGTAAAGCAGAAGTAGATATTTTCCAGAACTCTCTTGCTTTTTCAGAAAAGCAGATCCAGTGGATGTTGGCAATTTGATCTCTGGTTCCTCTGCCTTTTCTAAAACCATCTTGAGCATCTGGAAGTTCACCAGTTCACGTATTGCTGGAGTGGCGAGAGGCGGCCGAGGGGAGATACCCTACGTCCAAGGTTAGTAGCAGCTGCCGTGAAGAGCTCCCCCATGTCCAAACTAAGGAGCAGTGGCTGGACTTTGCTGGAGCAGCCATGAAGAGATACCCCACGTCCAAGGTAAAAGAAACCCCAGTAAGACAGTAGATGCTGAGAGAGGGAATCAGAGGGCAGACCGACTGAAACCACAATCACATTATTTCTTATCAAGTGCAATTCTTGATAAAGCTGGGGTGTGACAACACTGTAAGTCAATGTGGCTGCCAGAGTTGAGATTTGTTTTCTGTGTGTTTTTAATATTCTATGTATAAGCTTTTCCATGAGTTCAGAACTGAGCCATTGGTCTAAATATGTGAAATTGAAAAATTTTGTAACCAGTCAAATGAATCCATCACCCCATATCAGGTGAAGGTGCATTTATATAAACAGACAGCAGGGCTGTGCACACTCTGAAGAACATTTCTGCTCTTGCCTTCAGAGGCCATAAACCTTAACTCAAATACATCAGCTATTCTCTTCATCCTCTAACACCTAAAAAGCATATACATTCAAGAAGTAGATCTCTTATATCCCCCAAGCTTCTTGATCTTGATTATTTTTCAAATTAAAAACTTCATTTCTGAGGGGAGGGGACTTTCAAGATGTCAGAGCAATAAGACAGGGAGATCACCTTGTTCCCCACAAATACATAAAAATTCATCTGCTTATGGAACAACTCCTACAGAACACCTTTTGAATGCTGGCAGAAGACCCCAGACTTCCAAGAAGGCAAGTGAGAAAAACAAATATAGTATATTAACGCATATGTACGGAATCTAGAAAACTGGATGAACCTATTTGCAGAGAAGGAATGGAAACACAGATATAGAGAATGGACTTGTGGACACAGAGGGGGAAGGAAAGAATGGGAAAAACAGGGAAAGAAGCATCAACATATATAGACTACCATGTGTAAAAGAGATAGCTGGTGAGAAGTTGCTCTATAACACAGGGGGCCCAGTCTGGCGCTCTTCAATGACCTGGAGGGAAAGTGTGGGGTGGGAAGAGGGGAGGGAGGAGATATATGTATAATAATGGCTTATTTGCATTGTTATACAGCAGAAACTAACACAACATTATAAAGCAATTTTCTTCCAATTAAAAAGTAAATTTTTTAAAAATTCTATTTTTTTTATCATTCCTTATAAATCCAACTAATAAACACTTATTAAGCACCTGTTATGTTCAAATTACTAGTGATGAGCTGGAGAAACAAAAATCAGTGAACCCTGGCCCTGACCTGGAGAAGCTCTGCTCATTATTTAGCCAACTCTCAGGTGAGACTTGGTAGAAAGACACATCTGAGCACCAAGGATTTGTAACTCTCTTACCCTTCTAAGCAGACTTGTTTATTTAACTCTTTCATATAGTTGCATGTTCTCTAGTTCTGTCCAGGCTCAGGTTTCCAGAACTCACATGAATTTTCATAGTTTTAAATTTCTATAACTCCCCAAATGTACTATCTCGTATAAAATGAAAACACAGAGGCAGTCAGAAATAATGGGCCATCTTTAAAACATGTAAGAAAGTGGAATAGCAGTAGGGGAAATGGCTTTTTTAATGCCAATTTTGTCTGAAAATTGCCGACTCTATCTTAAATACATGAAAGTGGGAACTAGGGGATAAATTTGACTTCTAGAAACAGATGTTCCTCTCACTTGGGTACTAGAGTTTGACAACTGCTTTCTAATGTACCAAACAATGACATCTAATTTCTTTATGACACCAACACTTTTGAATAATTATGTGCCAGGAACTATGCCAGACACCAGTGATAAAGATGACATGTGATACAGTTTCTATCCTCAAAGAAATTTACTTATCACTTTCTTCTAAGTGAATCCTCTGGTCCCTGTGGCTTTCTAAGAGTTGATACTAGCTACCTGAAAAAAAAAATGTTTCTCACAAATGACATTGCTTGAATAGTGACACCTCTACCTTAAGCCCAAAACCAAAATAATGAAATTTCACAGAAATCTGGGGATAATTGCAAGCAGGCAGGTAGGGGCATCCCACAGCAGTCCCTAACTGAGTCCATGGGAAATGTGCAGGCTGCTTCTTAATTTGGAAACCAAACAGAGATAGCAAACACAAAGAGAGAAACACGAGTGGTCATAAAGGAAGGTGATGAACAGAATGTGACTTTAAGGGTCATGAAAAGGCCTGGGGACTGATGGGTCACATTGTCCTCCCCAAATGGGAAGGCACCCTGACCTGACTGGTCTAACACATCTTCACTGTAAAGTCTGGAGAATGGAGTAGGATCACTCAAATGCATCAGTACTGTGTGCTTCTGAACATTTAGCAAGCTCTCTATCATCCGCAAATAACCTTTGTCAGGGAAACCCATGGCACAAGGAGCACTGGGAAAGAGCATCAGTAGCACACTGTCTACACTGAATGCTTAGATCAGTCCCTTAACCACCTCGGTCCCCGGTTTCCTATCTTATTAAATGGGGGTAATTTCATTATTTGTACTGAATTACACAATGAGCGTTGAACACCCAGATGATGTATGTAGAACACATTGCTTGGATCAATAAATGTTGATTTCCTGGAGAAAAAAAAATTTGAATTTTTAGAAAGATTCCCATAGCACATACCTGAGGGCATATAAGTAAAGATAATGGTTACACTGATAGCAATCAGGATATTTTGGCCAACACAGTTAAAAAACAGATTTATAAAGCCTCAGTATAAAACACTGGCATATAAGCTTAGTGTTTGGGTGACTGGCAAATGTCCAGCAAAAAGGACAAAGCATCATATGGAATTCAGTGCCTCTTAGTAGAAGTCTTGGAAATTTCTTGAAAGTAGGGAAGCTATGCAAAACAGCAGGCATTCAATTTATTCATCAAATAAAAATCGAGTCCCCACATTGTGCCTACACACAGTGACATTCTGTTAGGAAACAGAGAAGGTGAAGGAGTCACATTCAACAGAAGAAGCAACAGAGCCCACAGCAGAGTTCAGGCAAAGGTAGCCCAAGACGACGGGTGGACCGCACAATATACGGCCTCCTGTCCCTCCTGAAATCCCCACCAAAAGGACTGTCATAACCTCCCAGGGGAGAGGCGAGAGTCCGAACATAGGAATAGTCACTTTGAGTGATGGGAAGGGGAGTTGACTGCATAACTACCAGCAGGATTGGGTAGCCTTGCCCTTCTGAAAGCTCACCAGCTCTAATTCCAGGCCACATGGATGGTACAATAAGCTATATAACTCTGGAGGAGGGAGATTCTGCTCTCCTCTGAATATGTCACCTCATTGTAAGAACAATTCAACAGATACATGCTATCATCATGACTTGATCACAAATAGGAGTTTAGAATGTAATTGAAGTTAAAAAAATATGTGATTGATAATATTATATCAAGCACTGGGTTCTGAAGGTAATGCAATTCTAACCACTGAGCTACAATAAAGGAATTGCTTCAAGTATTTAAAAGCTAACAAATGTTAAATAATCCACATCATACCACCTGCCAACGAAATAGATTGCTTTTGAAATGCTGTTGAAATAGGGTAGAAAGAGTAAGTGGAATTTTATTGTAAGCTCACAGCTCAGTTTGTTCCCTGCAATGCTAACTTCGAGCCATAACAATACGTTCCTGTTAGTTACTAGCTGTGGCTTCATTCCAACAAGGTCTTTGTGTTGGAGAGGACAACCATGGCTATCACTATTAATTAAAATCAGCTATAAAATCAGCTATAAAAGGAATTAGAAAGTAAAGTACCCTTCCCATAAAAGATGAAAGGGAAACAGGAGCAGGAGAGAGTAGTTGCCACTTGACTTTGGAAAGTCATTCTGAACAAAAACTGGAAAGAAAACAAATATAATTATCACACTGAATGCAGGCTTTTAAGAGAGACTTTGGGGTGCTGTATGAAAAGTGTTTGTTTTGATATTGCTGACTTTCTTATAAAAATGCAGGAGTTTTTAGACCCTGAACTTCCAGTATTCCTTTTATGAAGGCTTGACTATGATTTGACTTTCTTTACACAGCTTCATGATGTGCTTCCTTTGATTTACCTACACATCAACAAGACGTGTCAGAGTTTAAGCTCCTGGGAAGGTGGTCCTGGCCTTGGAAGAAGATATGCTTTACATTTGGGCCATCAGCCCCCACATTCTAGCACAACAGTTGCCCTTGTGTCCATTCAGCTTGCACAACACAAAGAGGGTCTTCTCAGGAATTTCACTGTGTCCTCAAATTGGGTTTCCACTCACTTGACTGGGCTCCTCCATACTGACTCAGCCACATTGAGGAAAACTCATATATTCTGTTCTTTGCCATGCGGAATGGGAAACAGCTAGGTTCTTCCACCTCCACCCTAGTAGCTCTATTTTAATCTATTCAGAGTGCGACTGGGTTCCAGAAGTTTTCAAACAGATGGTCTGATGAAGTGAAGCAATTCAAATAGCAAGCCACACAAAATATGTGAGTTGGAAAACCCCTCCACATCCAAATGTACTACAGTTCTGAAAGCTCGAAGTCCAATCTCCTCATTTTGCATAAGAAAACTGGGGCCCAAAAGAAAAAGGTAAGGTGTCAAAACTCTTGTGAGCAAACTGTATATAGCACCTAGGCAGCTGCTGTAACCTTCCCACAGAGTCATGTGTCTCTCTCTGGCTGGAGAAGGAGAAAGAGAGAATTTGCTTGTGGAACAATGAATAGATGAGGCTTTTCAGGTGTCTCAGTGGTAAAGAAACCACCTGCCAATGAGATCTCAGGGTTGGAAAGATTTCCTGGAGTAGAAAGTGGCAACCCACTCCCATATTCTTGCCTGGAAAATTCCATGGACAGAGGAGCCTGGCGGGCTATAGTCCATGAAGTCGCAAAGAGTAGGACAAGACTGAGCGGCTCAGCATACACACACACAATGCATACATATTAACTACTTCGTTAGTTTCATAAGTTTTAGCCATGCATACACACATGAAACCTACATTCCTATCAGCATGTCAAAGAGTCCCATCATTTTAGAAATTCCCTTATATTCCTTTGAAGTAAATCCTCCTCAACTCTCACTCCAGGCATCCACTGATCTGATTTCTATCATTACAGTTTGAGGGTTTTCTTTTTTTTTTTTCCTGATATGGAGCTTTGTATAAATGGAAGAGTGGAGTGTGTATACTTTTGTGTGGTTCTATCATTCAGCATGTTTTCAAGATCCGTCTATGTGGTTGAGACTGTCCACTGTTTCTTTCTTATCATTACTGAGTAGTATGCATCACAATACTCTTGGACATTTAGTTTGTTTCTAGCTTGGGGCTATTAGCATCTGTGTGCAAGTTTTTGTATACATATGTTTTTATTTCTCTTTGATAGATACATAGGAGTGGAATCACTAGGACACAGAGTAGGTGTATGCTCAACTTTGGGTTTCCCTGGTGGCTCAGTGGGTAAAGAATCTGCCTGTAATGCAGGAGACATGGCTTTGATCCCTGGGTCAGGAAGATCCCCTGGAGGAGGGCGTGGCATCCCACTCCAGTACTCTTGCCTGGAGAATCCCATGAACAGAGGAGCCTAGTGGCTACACAGTCATAGGGTCACAGAGTCAGACACCACTGAAGCCACTGAGCACAAATGCATGCAAGCTCAACTTCACGAGAAAATGACAGACTGCTTTTCAAAAGAGTTGTACATTTTACACTTTCACCTGTTCATGTTGTCCTGGCCAACATTTGGGGCTATTGGTCTTTCTTTTTTTTTTTTTTTTTTTTTTTATTAGTTGGAGGCTAATTACTTCACAACATTTCAGTGGGTTTTGTCATACATTGATATGAATCAGCCATGGATTTACACGTATTCCCCATCCCGATCCCCGCTCCCACCTCCCTCTCCACCCGATTCCTCTGGGTCTTCCCAGTGCACCAGGCCCGAGCACTTGTCTCATGCATCCCACCTGGGCTGGTGATCTGTTTCACCATAGATAGTATACATGCTGTTCTTTTGAAATATCCCACCCTCACATTCTCCCACAGAGTTCAAAAGTCTGTTCTGTATTTCTGTGTCTCTTTTTCTGTTTTGCATATAGGGTTATCGTTACCATCTTTCTAAATTCCATATATATGTGTTAGTATGCTGTAATGTTCTTTATCTTTCTGGCTTCTGAAGCATGTTTGGTTACAATATTTCAGTAGTTTCAGATCTATAGCATGGTGATTTAATATTTTATTTATTACACTCCATTTAAAGTTATTATAAAACAATGACTATATTTCCCTGTACTGTATCCTTATAAGCAACAAGGATATATATGGTACAGCACAGGGAAATATTATACACAGCAGTTTGTATCTCTTAATCCCATACCCCAGTGTTGCCCCTCTCTCTTTTCCTCTCCCCACTGGTAACCACGCGTTGGTTCTGTATATCTGTTAGGCTGTTTCTGTATATCTGTCAGACTAACAGCTATATATATTTGTTTTATTTTTTAGATTCTACACACAAATAACAGATTATTTGTCTCTTTCTATCTGACTTATTTTAGTAAGCATAATACTCTCTAGGTCCATTGTCACAAATGGCAGAATTTCATTCTTTTTCATGGCCAAATAATATTCTAATATACATACATATACACACATCATATATATATATATATATATAGTTTTATATATATATATAGTTTTATATATATATATATCATAGTTCCAGTTTGCATTTCTCTTATGACTAATTATATTGAGCAGTTTTAATGTGGTATTGCAGGAGCATGGTGGCTGCGACGGCGCGGCGCGTGAGTGCGGCCGAGAGGAGCTACCCCGCTCCCGAGGGCAGGGTCGGTGGCAGAGAGGAGCTACCCAACATAAGAGGTGAGGAGCAGCGGCTGTGCTTTGCTGGAGCAGCCATGAAGAGAGACCCCACGTCCAAGGTAAGAGAAACCCAAGTAAGATGGTAGGCACTGAGAGAGGGGATCAGAGGGCAGAAAGACTGAAACTACAATCACAGACAAATAGCCAATCTGATCACATGGACCATAGTCTTGTCTAACTCAATGAAATAAAGCCATGCCGTGTGGGGCCACCCAAGACGGTCGAGTCATGGTGGAGAGGTCTGACAGAATGTGGTCGACTGGAGAAGGGAATGGCAAACTACTTCTGTATTCTTGCCTTGAGAACCCCATGAACAGTATGAAAAGGCAAAAAGATAGGACACTGAAAGATGAACTCCCCAGGTCGGTAGGTGCTCAATATGCTGCTGGAGATCAGTGGAGAAATAACTCCAGAAAGAATGAAGGGATGGAGCCAAAGCAAAAACAACACCCAGTTGTGAATGGGACTAGTGATGAAAGCAGGGTTTGATGCTCTAAAGAGTAATATTGCATAGGAACCTGGAATGTTAGGTCCATGAATCAAGGCAAATTGGAAGTGATCAAACAGGAGATGACAAGAGTGAACATCGACATTCTAGGAATCAGTGAGCTAAAATGGACTGGAATGGGTAAATTTAACTCAGATGACCATTATATCTACTACTGTGAGCAGAAATCCCTTAGAAGAAATGAAGTAGCCATCATGGTCAACAAAAGAGTCTGAAATGCAGTACTTGGATGCAATCTCAAAAATGACAGAATGATCTATGCTCGTTTCCAAGGCAAACCATTCAATATCACAGTAATCCAAGTCTATGCCCCAACCAGTAATGCTGAAGAAACTGAAGTTGAACACTTCTATGAAGACCTACAAGACCTTCTAGAACTAACACCCAAAAGGATGTCCTTTTCATTATAGGGGGCTGGAATGCAAAAGTAGGAAGTCAAGAAACACCTGGAGTAACAGGCAAATTTGGCCTTGGAGTACAGAATGAAGCAGGGCAAAGGCTAATAGAGTTTTGCCAAGAAAACCCACTGGTCATAGCAAACACCCTCTTGCAACAGCATAAGAGAAGACTCTACACATGGACATCACCAGATGGTCAACACCAAAATCAGATTGATTATATTCTTTGCAGCCAAAGATGGAGAAGCTCTATACAGTCAGCAAAAACAAGACCGGGAGCTGACTGGCTCAGGTCATGAACTCCTCATTGCCAAATTCAGACTGACATTGAAGAAAGTGGAGAAAACCACTAGACCATTCATGTATGACCTAAATCAAATCCCTTATGACTATACAGTGGAAGTGAGAAATAGATTTAAGGGACTAGATCTGATAGACAGAGTGCCTGATGAACTATGGATGGAGGTTCATGGCATTGTACAGGAGACAGTAATCAAGACCATCCTCATGGAAAAGAAATGCAAAAAAGCAAAATGGCTGTCTGAGGAGGCCTTACAAGTAGCTGTGAAAAGAAGGGAAGCAAAAAGCAAAGGAGAAAGGGAAAGATATACTCATTTGAATGCAGAGTTCCAAAGAATAGCAAGGAGAGATAAGAAAGCCTTCCTCAGCGGTCAATGGAAAGAAATAGAGGAAAACAATAGAATGGGAAAGACTAGAGATCTCTTCAAGAAAATCAGAGATACCAAGGGAATATTTCATGCAAAAATGGGCTCAATAAAGGGCAGAAATGGTAGGGACCTAACAGAAGCAGAAGATATTAAGAAGAGGTGGTAAGAATACACAGAAGAACTGTACAGAAAAAGATCTTCATGACCCAGATAATCACGATGGTGTGATCACTCACCTAGAGCCAGACATCCTGGAATGTGAAGTCAAGTGGGCCTTAGGAAGCATCACTACGAACAAAGCTAGTGGAGGTGACGGAATTCCAGTTGAGCTATTTCAAATCCTGAAAGGTGATGCTGTGAAAGTGCTACACTCAGTATACCAGCAAATTTGGAAAACTCAGCAGTGACCACAGGACTGGGAAAGGTCAGTTTTCATCCCAATCCCAAAGAAAGGCAACGCCAAAGAATGCTCGAACTACTGCATAATTGTACTCATCTCACACACTAGTAAAGTGATGCTCAAAATTCTCCAAGCCAGGCTTCAGCAATACGTGAACCATGAACTTCCAGATGTTCAAGCTGGTTTTAGAAAAGGCAGAGGAACCAGAGATTAAATTGCCAACATCCGCTGGATCATCGAAAAAACAAGAGAATTCCAGAAAAACATCTATTTCCACTTTATTGACTATGCCAAGGCCTTTGACTGTGTGTATCACAATAAACTGTGGAAAATTCTGAAAGAGATGGGAATACCAGACCACCTGACCTGCCTCTTGAGAAACCTGTATGCAGGTCAGGAAGCAACAGTTGGAACTGGACATGGACCAACAGACTGGTTCCAAAGAGGAAAAGGAGTACATCAAGGCTGTATATTGTCACCCTGCTTATTTAACTTATATGCAGAGTACATCATGAGAAACACAGGGCTGGAAGAAGCACAAGCTGGAATTAGGATTGCTGGGAGAAATATCAATAACCTCAGATATGCAGATGACACCACCCTTATGGCAGAAAGTGAAGAGAACTAAAGAGCCCCTTGATGAAAGTGAAAGAGGAGAGTGAAAAAGTTGGCTTAAAGCTCAACATTCAGAAAACTAAGATCATGGCATCTGGTCCCATCACTTCATGGCAAACAGACAGGGAAACAGTGGAAACAGTGGCTGACTTTATTTTTCTGGGCTCCAAAATCACTGCTGATGGTGACTGCAGCCATGCAATTAAAAGACACTTACTTCTTGGAAGGAAAGTTATGACCAACCTAGACAGCATATTAAAAAGCAGAGACATTACTTTGCCAACAAATGCCCGTCTAGTCAAGGCTATCATTTTTCCAGTGGCCACGTATGGATGTGAGAGTTGGACTATAAAGAAAGCTGAGCGCCGAAGAATTGATGCTTTTGAACTGTGGTGTTGGAGAGGACTCTTGAGAGTCCCTTGAACTGCAAGGAGACCCAACCAGTCCATCCTGGAGGAGATCAGTCCTGGGTGTTCATTGGTAGGACTGATGTTGAAGCTGAAACCCCAATACTTTGGCCACCTGATTCGAAGAGCTGACTCATTTGAAAAAAACCCTGATGCTGGGAAAGATTGAGGGCAGGAGGAGAAGGGGACAACAGAGGATGAGATGGTTGGATGGCATCACCGACTCAATAGACATCATTTTGGGTGGACTCCGGGAGTTGGTGATGGACAGGGAGGCCTGGCCTGCTGTGGTTCATGGGGTTGTAAAGAGTCGGACACGACTGAGTGACTGAACTAACTAACTAACTAGCCATATGGGCTTCCCTGGTAGCTCAGACGGTAAAGAATCCGCCTGCAATGCGGGAGACCTGGGTTCAATCCCTGGGTTGGGAAGATCCCCTGGAGGAGGGCATAGCAACACAATCCAGTACTCTTGCCTGGAGAATCCATGGATAGATGAGCCTGGAGGGCTCGGGATTGCATGGGATTGCAATCCCAGTCCATGGGACTGCAAAGAGTTTGACATGACCGAGTAACTAAGCATAACGCAGATTAGCCATTCAAATATCTTTCTTTGTGAATTATCCTAGTCTTCCGTTCATTTGTAGATTGGACTGCCTCTTTATTTGTTCATTGTAGTTCTCTGTATATTCTGGACATGTTCTTTGTGAGATATATGTGCTACAAACATTTTCTCTGAGTCTGTAAATTCACTATTCATTTTCTCAATAATAATCTTTAGATGTCTGATCTTTTAATGATCAGAAGTGTTTAATGTGATAAAGCTCAATTTTTCATTACTTTTTCCATGATGGCTAGTGCTCTCTGGATCCATCTAAGAAATCTTTACCTAACCCAAAGCTGCAAGTGTGTTCTCCTATACTTTCCTCTAGAAAAATGTTTCCCAATCTTTTTTATATTGTTAACCCCATATTAATTTCCTAGAGCTACCATAACAAAATAGCAAACTGGGTGGCTTAAAATGGTAGAAATTTATTCTTTCACAGTTCTAGAGACTAGAGGTCTAATATCAAGGTGTCAGAAGAACCAGGATTCTTCCTTGCCTCTTACTAGCTTCTGCTGATTTGCCAGGAATCTTTGGCATTCCTTGGCTTGTAAACACTTTTCTCCAACCCCTGCCTTTGTCTTCACATAACCTTCTCACCTGTGTGTCCCTCCATGCCTCTCCTCTTCTTACAAGGACACCAGTCATATTGAACTGGGGCCCACCCTACTCCAATGTGACCTCATCTTCACTTAATTCTTAGTTACATCTGCAAAGACCCTATTCCCAAATAAGATCACATTCATAGGTGCCAGAGGCTATGACTTCAATACATCTTTTGGGGAGACACAATTCAACCCAAAATTCTTCCAAAGGAGTTATTCTAGATAGTTTTTAATCACCATAACCCCCCCAACATGAGATATTAATACCATATCTGTTTTTATACTATAGATCTTTGGAGGGCCACAAATTATTATAATATCTACATTTTTCACCCTCCAAAACCAATTTTTACCCCCTTTTACCTTCAGGTCTATGATCTAAATCTAGTTAATTTTTGTTTATAGTGTGAGCTATAGGTTGAAAGTCACTTTTCTATAGCTGTTCTAGCACTATTTGTTGATAAGGTTTTCTTTTTCTCATTGAATTGCTTTAATGCTTTAGTTGAAACATGAGGTTTACTATGAACTCATTGTGTTGTATTTACCTAGTCTGTCTTTATCACTCAGTTGTGTCCAACTCTTTGCCACCCCATGCAATGTAACCCATCAGGCTCCTCTGTCAGTGGAATTTTCCCAGCAAGAATACTGGAGAGTGTTGTCATTTCCTTCTCCAGGGGAGAATCTGCATTGGCAGGCAGATTCTTTACCACTGTGCCACCTGGGAAGCCCTTATAACACTGTACTGTATCTACAGAAAGAAGATTTCTTTTTCAAGATTATTTTGTCTGTTCAGGATGATTTTGTTTACTTGATTCCATGTTTAGTGGTTATTCTAGAGTTTATAACCCTTTAACTTATCCAGACAGTGTTCAAATAATACTATACCTTGCTGATACAAGTAAGAAAGCCATACATCCCAGCTCACATGGGCCTCCAGGAGCTGAGGCAACCCTCCACTGTACTAGGTTATTGAAACGGGCTTAGCAGCTCCTTTCTTCTCCTTAGGGGCTCTCAAGACAGTCATCACTTCAGCCCTTGCTGTTGGAGACCAGCAGGCAGAGACTGACACATTGCTGAGCTATCTCCAAAGCACAGATGGTTCCCAGGCACAATACATTACATAAACACAAGATGTTACCGTATTCTCCCTGTGGTCAACTCCTAGATTGCAGAAAAGGTTAAGAGTATAATATATCTGCAGATCTTAAGTCTTATACAAATGTGTGACAACAGTGGGGAAGGAAAAATTAGATTATGCTCTATTGTCTCCAAAGGTTGCATGCCACAGAAAAAAAGTCACACTCAGAAAGAAGAGGCCAGGCAGAGGCTTCCCCTGGTAGAGCACAGACCTCTCTCCATTTCAGCTGTTCTCTCCAGTGTCCAGGAACAACATCACCCTGGTGTGTGAATTTGTTTTAGTTCTCTGAGCTGCTGCTTCTGCCAAGAAACGCCTTGCTGCCTCTTTGTCCTGCCTGTTGTTCTGATGGCCGTGTCCACAGAAAGAATTGAGAACCCATCACTGAGCAGAAGGGATGATTGGATGCTTGAATGTTTGTTATTGTTAAACTCCTTTGTGTCCTGCTGAACTGTGCACACGTTTAGAAGGACAGACACAGGAGATGGATGTTCTAGCCTAAGAAAAATCTCCAAGACAAAGACCTTGGACCTGCAGCTTTGTAATAAAAACACCATGCTGTATCTATATAAATCAGCCTTCTAGTACAGTTCTTCTTTTTCAAGATTATTTATCTTTTATCATTCCCTTTTCTTATCTCAACAAGTTTCTTTTTCAGCAACCATTCCAGGACCAGTAATGTGACACAGGATGGACATTACAAAGTTAGGGGCAAATGTGATCCAATGTAAATCAAATAATCCTGTAGCCTGAAAACAAAGCATTGACTGGTGTGCACTGTGGTTAGACAGAAGTCTCAGTTCTTTCGGGCCGCTCCACCATCATAGACTGGGTGGCTTGAAAACAACAGAAATTTATTTCTCATACTTATAAAGTCTATTAAGTTTGAGATCAGAGAGCCAGCATGTTCAGTTGAGGGCTGTCTTCCAAGTCACACACTTCTCCTCATATCCTCACATGGTGGAAGGGTGAAGGACCTCTCTGGGGCCTCTTTTAAATAGCACTAAACCTACTAATGAGGCTTCCCAGGTTTTGGCTCAGACAGTAATGAATCTGTCTGCAATGCAGAAGACCTAGGTTCAATCCCTGGGTCGGGAAGATGCCCTGGAGAAGGGCAAGGCAACCCACTCCAGTATTCTTATCTGGAAAGTAACATGGACAGAAGAACTTAACTGGGAACAGTCCATGGGGTCACAAGGAGCTGGACACCACTGAATGACTAACACATGCATACAGTCCTACTAATCACCTGCCATGCTTCCTAATACTCCAGGCCCCAGTGCCATCACCTTGGGCATCAGATTTTCAACATAAGAATTTACGGATGGCACAAACTTTCAGACACTGGCAATCATTGAAATGGAATTACTTCAGTATAAACACACACACACACACAGAGGATAGAAATCAAAAGTGGCAAAATACCTAGGATTTAGAATCGTCTGACTGAAGCCAAGTCTCAGGCTTTTCACTTACCAGTCTTTTCAAGCTTCAAATTGCAATTTCCTCATCAGCAAATAGGAATAACAATGACACCCAACATACTCATTTCCCAAGCATATTGTAAGAGTGACATTGAGGAGAAAAAATATGCCATAGTGTTTTTCACTACTAATGGCAAAGGGCTTTTAATGAAGGAGCATGTGTGCATGCTCAGTCTTTCAGTCATGTCTGACTCTTTGTGACCCTATGGGTCATATCCTGCCAGGATCCTCTGTCCATGGGATTCTCCAGGCAAGAATATTGGAGTGGGTTACCATTTCCTACTCCAGAGGATCTTCCTGACTCAGGGACCAAATCCTCATCTCCTGCTTCTCCTACATTGTTGGTGGATTCTCTACCCACTGAGTCACCTGGGAAGTTCCTTTAATGAAGGAGAGTTTCCCTTATTCATTCATTCAACAGTCATTTATTACTCAATTATGGCCTACTATGTATAGACATTCCTACTTCTCCTTTACAAATGCACTTTCAGTCTTTCAGATTCTAGGGTGATTTCCTATTTGGAAATGAGAATTTCATTGCTTCTACATCTCCTATGTAATTTCTGTATAAACTTCTGTATAACAAAGAGATATATGTACATTATACAAAAAAAAGGGAGAAAAATAGAAGCTTATGTCAACGTTATTGAGAAAGGTGCCTCTTGAGCCAAAATAAAATTCTAATTTTATAAGAAAAACAACTTACCCCCAAAACACTATGCTAAAGTATTTTAGAAAAAGAAATCTCATGGTTGTTCCTAGCAACTTCATAATCTGTGCTCTGAAAAGGAAAAATATAGTTCAAATCCTTTATGATCATCATTTTATCAGAGCTTCCAAGCCATTGTAATCCATTTTCTTCCTGGAGTGCAGCCTTATAGTTTAAGGATCTTGATCCTTCAAATGTTTTATCATACTATGCTGTGTTTACTGTACTGTGCTAAGTCACTTCAGTCATGTCCAACTCTTTGCAACACTATGGTTTGTAGCTCCCCAGGCTGTTCTGTCCATGGGATTCTCCAGGCAAGAATACTGCAGTGGGTTGCCATGCCCTCCTCCAGGGCATCCTCCCAACACAAGGATTGAACCCCCCTCTCTCCTGTCTCCTGCATTGGCAAGCAGGTTCGTTACCACTAGCGCCACCTAGAAAACCCTTTCTCATCCTAGTCAAGTCAGTTTGCTTCATCAATGGACCATCTGCTGTAATCAGTCAATAGCCAAACCCAAGAAGACAAAAACAGGAGTCCAGAACTATAACTTAGGCTCTGAGTTTCTACTTTGCTTCATCTTGAGTTTTGCTTTCTTTTAATCATTTAGAAGGCTGCAGGTACCTTACTGAAAGTTCCTCAAGAATAAACAGTAAAAAATTTGCTCCAAAATTTAGAGTTAGAAGAAATAGACAAATTAATTTTATTAAAAACAAAATAATCACTGTTTTAGCTTGACATATTCTTTAGATGACTTCAAGTAAAAATTTTGCAGAAAATGTATGCTACAAAAATGTTGTTGCTCTTTTATGTTTTTCATTAAAATGTCAGGAAAGGCTTCTTTCCTTTTAAAGTGCTTAATAGCAGCCACTGTTTACATTTTTACTGCATCTTTTCCTTTGTACTTTAAGTAACTGATAAGGAGTAAAATAACTTAAATAGGATTTGCCAAGGCAGGTTCAGAAAGCACAGAGAATCTGATTTTTGGACCTGTGAGGGATGGTGTCCGTTGCCATAAGCCTGTCTTACGCTGACATAGAGTTGAAGCTGGCCTTCTATCCGTGCCTCTTTGCGGCCAGAAGCACATGACTACGCTAACCCACCTGCTGCCCCGTGTGTCCACATGGCCACACTGCCTGCAGCGCCCTGCCCTGTCTCCTTGCCACTGTCTTGTTTCTGCTACGCAGCGCCACACAGGGATCGCTTGGATAAGTGAGTGATTCTCCACTGCAGCTGAGCCTTGATGGGTTTAAATGGAAAATTCACCAGGGTGCTGAAAGACTGTTTTGCTTCTCCAACACCCAGGATATACTAGGGAAGACTAGGCTAGTTAGACTTCTGCCTGAGTGAGACCAGAGAGGGTGCCTGTTGACAGCCTGTAGTGTGACTGTGATGGGAAGGCAGCCAGTGTTCACTGCTGTATCCAACCTCCTCCACGCTAGCCTGACTCTAGCCACACCGTGGTCCACCCAGAACTCACCCATCCTATCTTCACCAGTCTCTTTGGAAACTTGCATCCACCCTCCCAAGATATAATACTACTGTGTTTCCTCTTCTCCAAAGGGCACAGAGGCATGGCCTCTGATAGCTAGCATTCTTTCTTCATTTTGGTAAAAGCCAGTGTTTATTGTTTATGAGGCAGTCATCACTGTCCTCCTTTTACCACAGCAAATCACAAAAGGAAGAGAAAGGGAGGGTGGTTATGGATCATCACACTGGCTGAGCAGAACCAGTTGTTTGTTACAAGGATGAAATATGTAGGAGGGAAGAGGAGAACAGGCAAAAACTGTACAGCAGTTTAAATCTGAGTTCTTTATTATTAGTTCAGATAAGTAACTGAAAAAGAAAAGACTCAATATTCTGGCTCTTGGATATCTGAGTACCATGAAGACTTTTAAGCTAATTTTTGATGGGTTACAAATATGCTGAATAGAAAATAGGTAATTACATCACAGAAGTGTTAAAAAGAATCACTGATTTCAATCCAGTGCTTCCTCATTAAGTCATTAAAGATAATGTATCATATGCTATAAATCCCAGAATCTGGTTTTAAACTTTGAACCTGTCACTGTAAAATGGTAAAAGAATACTTATGCCAGCATAGCTTCTCCAAGGCAACACCCTGGTGGGCTATTTCTTCTTTGCATCACCCGTCTTTATCTTGTGCAGATCCTCCCTTGAATTAGATCAACCTGACCTGACCTCCCATTATCTACCAAGGAACAAGAAGAAATAACAAAGCTATTTTCTGTGATGGTGACCATGATTTGGTTTTTATAATGAGCCCAGAGAGAGCAGACTCTGTTTTGCATTCAGAAGACATAAATCTTTTTTAAAAGCTCAAAATTCCTTGAATTGTGAATCTTGCTTTTGAGAATTCATTGTGTTGCAGCACTATTAAAATGTTTCATTTGGAGTGTTGTTTGCATCTTGCGCTTTTTTTTGAAAGCATCTCAGAAGTTATAACAGCAACCTAAGCGTGGCTTTGATTTCATAGGTCAGCATTGTTTGTAGTGGCTGTTTACACAGGTAATCGGTGCCCATTTTCTGGCCCCTGAGACCACACAAACTCCTGGAAAGTTCACCAAACACAAAGAATTGAGTCATATTTTCTGTGAAAGATCTGCTTTATGAGAAATCTTCACAACACTGTTGTATTAGTTTTACAGTCAATAGCACCCTCTGGAAAACAGCAAATTAAAAACTCAGTTTCTAAAGCAGAGACTCCTCACTGCTTCCTCAAAATATATATCCTTCTTTTTCCTTTGTATGAGAACAGAACCATGCATCACTGGGTGTGGCAGTTTGCCCAATTATAAAATTACATTTCTAAGTGTCTCTTATAGTTAGGACTGATCAAAGAGATATGAGTGAAAATCACTGAGTGTTGTTTTTTAAAGTGGAGATTGACTCGGGTGGCAGGGAGGTTGAAAAAGCTGTAGCTATTGCAGCCACGCTGTGAGAATGAGGTTACTCTGAAGATGAAAGGCTTTTACTAAGGATAGAGGAGGAGAACAGACACTGGGTCCAGTTAGTATGAAGTCACCATACTAATTCTCAACAGCCTACCTGTACACTTGTCTTTCAAGAGGAAAAATACATCTCTGTCTTACTTAAGTCAGTTATTTTCGGTCATTCTTACTAGAAGCCAAAATTAATCTTGTGTCCTTAGTTTCTTCCCAATTTTGTTTGACAGATGTAATGATTGGAAGATTATACTAAATCATTAAAATTTAGCTTAGATCCAAACTATAAAGAAAGAATCCTACAATTGTTATGCATAATCACTTCAATGAAGAAGAATCTATGGGGTGTATGAGAGGCACAGTAAAAAATAATTTAGGACATCAGGAATCCTGTCATGTGCCTCAGTTATCAAAAGAAAATGAATGACCTATTATGAAAAGTGAATCATGGACATTGGTTTTCAGAAAGGGAAAGTCATACATACAGTGTGATCAAAACTTTGAAAGACAGGCAGCAGAAAGAAGTAACGGAAGAAAGCATGTGCGTGTATGCATGTGTGAGTAAAATAAGAAAAGTGGTGTTGACAACTCTTTAGCAATGAGACAAAGTCTTCTGAGACAGAATTTGAGGCCTGTAGACTTATCAGATAGATGCCATGTTTCTATGGTAGAGGAAGACAACTTCAGTGGGGACATTTAAGCATATTGGAATGATTTCAGTTCTGGGGACCTGGAGAACCAGACTGCTGACTGAGCTTCCAAGAACAAGGCTCAGATCACCCTGAAGGACTGGCCTGATCAGGCAATTGCTGACCTATCCTTTGTCCCAAAGGCCCCTCCAATACTCCTGTTTTGGCATTAGAAGCTGACTTCAGCTAGGCCACCAACTCCACAGCAAAACCTACCTCCTTACAACACTGTGCACTTATGTTTGTCAGGCATCTTCCTTGAAGAGATTCAGAAAATGTGAGTGCTGACTTCTACACTGGGAGGCCAGATTCATAACAATGGAATTTCCCCAAATACACAAACGATCTTGTCCAGAATATTATAGTGACAAAAAGCTATGAATAGGGTGAATGTGTGGCACACAATTACTAGAGTTGAAGAACTCAGGAAGTTCTGATTGTTAAAACTGGGAGAAGAAACAACTGGTTAAAGAATTCAGACAACTCTAAAAGTCCAGTTTCAATCCAAAACTAGGGCTGCCCCTGGGACTGAACTAAGAAAGTCATGGTGTCCATGGTCCAGAGATGCACACACATCCTTCCAGTTATTATACCAAATGATATCAAGTGCAAATACAAATGAGGCCCTGTTACAGCACTGGAGATTCAGCAATGAATGGATAAAAAGTGATGGACATCAAGCTTGCATTTCACTGATAAAACAAACAGGACGTGAAAAGCCAACTATAGAAGTAAGCAGTTGCACGTGCATGCTAAATCACTTCAGCGTGTCTGATTCTTTATGACCCAGTGGACTGTAGCCTGCCAGGCTCCTCTATCCATGAGATTCTCTAGGCATGAATATTGGAGTGGATTGCCATGTCCTCCTCCAGGGGATCTTCCTGACCCGGGGATTGAACCCATGTCTCCTGTGTCTCCTGCACTGCAGGCAGATTCTTTACCCACTGAACCACCTGGGAAGCCCAAGCCATTGCATATCTGTGCTTTATCCAGGCTTACGGAGCTGTAGTCTCTAATTCCTTTCCCAGAACGTTTTGCCAAACAATAGCATGTTCTCTAGAAGGGGTTCAGTAGGTGATCAAACACATTTGGGAAACGACAAGTACAAAACAGTAAATAAGTTTTTCAAAGTCAAGATTTCTCGGAGACTTTATTACATTTACTATGTTCTAAGATGTGCATCAGAAATCTCCAAGAAGGGGTAAAGAATGTACGGCATGTGTCCAACTTTTATGACCACAGAACCTTTTCGGTGAAGCATCTTGCTGAACTAGAGTACACTTTTAAAAATGGGTCCTTAGTCTGTAACAAAGTTGATTTTATTCTCTCTTTTTTTTTCGTTTATTTTTATTAGTTGGAGGCTAATTACTTTACAATATTGTAGTGGGTTTTGTCATACATTGACATGAATCAGCCATGGAGTTACATGTATTCCCCATCCGATCCCCCCTCCCACCTCCCTCTCCACCCGATTCCTCTGGGTCTTCCCAGTGCACCAGGCCCGAGCACTTGTCTCATGCACCCCACCAAAATAACTGTTGGAAAAAGTGGAGAATAAGACCCAAAGAACAGCATGGAAGCATTGGGTTTGGTTCCAAGAATACTCCTCGCTCTCCAGATGAAAAGAGTGGTAGGACAAAGCCATGCAAATGAAAATAACATGTTTTGGGAGATCCTAGGCAGTTTTTACACTAGAGAATTAGCTTAAAGAGAGAAATAGAAAAATAATATCATGATTGAGTTGAGAGGGGAATCCAACAATAGAGAAATATACAAAATGAGGATAATGAATTGTCTTATATTCTACAAAGAAGTCCTATTCATAAAAAAAAAAAAAAAAAAAAAACTTAAGGCTCATATATAAAAGAAACTTTTCTCTCTTATTGGAGGAATAAAGTTTACAATTCACATGCTTTTCAAATTACCAAGAGTGAGCATGGCATGGAAAACAGTAATTTTAATCCCTTTCTTCACCAAATCTTTCATTACAACCTTGGAAAAATATGTCAAAAAGATCTAATTTTAATCTGACACATCCATACTTTTTAAGGGTGCTGTAAATGGGTGAAAACTCAAAGTGGAACTCATACACACACATGCATGCACAAAGGTGAAAATGGAAGGATATGAAGGAAATGGATGATCTCTACAAGGTAGGAGAAAAGCATTCAAATAATTAACAGGTCACAGAAACCTTTGAAGGAACTAATGAGACGTTTGAGCACAGAAGGTACCAAACATAGGGAAATATTTTTGATTCAGATTATATGAATCCTACCTCTTTCCATAGAGGCCAAAGTCAGATGAAATGGATAAAGATTTTGAATTCTGAACCTTACTCCATCTTTAAAGAGTCCCAGTTTAGATTAACAAAAGACTGGGAGATTTTTTATTCCATTTCTTTTCTGTTAGTAAATGATAAAATATCACACTAATTTTGAAGTTCTTCTCAAAGTGGACACAGAGTGTGAACCACTGGGGATGTGAAATTAAATGGTTTATTCTCTAAAATTCAATAGGTATTTTTACAGGGTCAAATAAAAAATAATCAGCTTTGAAATATGCAAAAAATAATTTCTAGTTGAAGAATCTCCCTAGGTCACCCCTGTCTGCATTATCGGCTTTCATATGTCTGAAAAACCCTGTGAATAGTGAGGCCATACTGCCAAAATTAAATTTCAACATTGTGTAGGAGCTACTTCTATGGCCTTAAAAATTATATTGGGTTTTATGAGAGATATATTAATGAGGTGAGTGGCATAATCTTGCTTTCAGGAGCTGATAATCCTTTTTATGAGCTGAGATATTGGGTTGGCCAAAAAGTTCGTCCAGGTTTTTTGTTTGTTAAGGTGTTATGGGAAAATCTGAATGAATTTATTACATGGGAAACCAATGAGGCCCCAAGTGGAAATAGACCCGATCCTAGTCAAGACCAGTGGGAGAAAAGGGCCAGCTTCACAAAAGGAAAGAACCAGTTTTGGTTGACATATGTCTTTGGAATGTGCTTCCAAGAGGCCAGGGAAGCGGTGAGCAATGGAGCAGAAGTAAGGCAGCCCTTCCGAGAGTTAGAGATGGAGAGGACCGGGAAGAGGGAGGAAGAGACTACAGTCAGCCCTCCCTATATGCGTGGTCCCCAGTCACAGATTCAAGCAACTGGGGATTGAAAATATTCCCAAAATTTCCAAAAAGTTCTAAAAAGCAAAACTTGAATTTGTCATCCACCAGCAACTATTTACATAACATTTACATTGTATTATTAAGTATTATAAGTAAGCTAGAGATTATTGAAAGTATATGGGAGAATGTGCAAAGGTTATATGCAAGTAATCACAACATTTTACATAAAAGACTTGATTATCTATGGATTTTAGTATCCATGGGGGTCCTGAAACCAACCTCCTTCTCTGCTGTGGATACCCAGGGACAACTCTATTGAGAGACAACCCAAAGGCAAGGGCAGGGAGGCATTTCTGAGCAGACTGAGATTTTCCTCCAAGTAAAATGGAGCGATTGCATCATTCACCCACTCTGCTGCTCTTTACAACACTTTATAGATTCCTCTACTCATCACAAGGGCTTCCTTGGAAGCTCAGTGGTAAAGAACTCGCCTGCCAATGCAGGAGACATAGGTTTGATCCCTGGGTCAGGAAGATTCCCTTCCTGAAATGAGAAGGCAGCACCCACATGGGCAGAGGCTTAGGGCTATGCCAGAGAACTGGGCATCTATGCAATTCAGATAGCAATGCCTGATATTCAATTGACCTCCCTGGGCTCGGCCATGCAAGGCTAGGAAGATACCAGCATCTTCTTAGCTGGTAGGAAGACAACCCACTCCAGTATTCTTGCCTCAGAAATCCCATGGTTAGAGGACCTTGGTGGGCTACAGTCCATGGGGTCACAAAAGAGTCAGATATGACTTAGCTACTAAGAAACAACTGCTACTCATCAGAAAACAATCAAAAATCATCTCGTTTATATGACTTTTCTCTGCTAGACAATGAATTCCTCCAGATCAGAGGCCAGGTCCTACTCAACTTTATACACCACAGCAATAGGGCAGAGCAGGGGTCTAATCACTGATGGCAGGACTGGGCCAGCTGAGGAGGGGCTCCCCAGCCACCTGGGAGAAGGAGAATGACCGGGTCACAGAAGGAGAGTCTGGCAAAATCTAGAGATCAGGTCAAGGTCTGGGTAGGTGAGTCTAAAATCCAGGAGAGAAGACTGAGAAGCAAAGTCCTGAAAGCTAGCCCAGGGTCCACTTCATTTTCTTTCCCTTTTCTCCCTTAAAATGGATGCTTCTGTCCAATTTTCTTTCTTTAAGAGATAAAAGAAATGTTTTAAAAACACAGCCTCTGTTGAACATCAACCAGAGTTCAACCAAATACATTTAATAAGTCTCCATCCAAATAGACTAGCAGAAGTGTTTGGAAGTGCTGAATAGATCACTAATTGTTTTCAGTTCTTGCCAAAACAGGAAAGGAGAAGGGACTCATCTGTTATCTGACTATAAAGTCTTGATCCAAACCACAGTGTTAGTTAGGACTGGTGTATAAGGCCAAGGCCACTGGAACAAGGCAGCCTGTGGTGCTCACCCAGTGATGCTGGTATCTTCCTAGCCTTGCATGGCCGAGCCCATGCAGGTCAATTGAATCCGGCATTGCTATCTGAACTGCGCGGATGCCCAGTTCTCTGGCATAGCCCTCAGCCTCTGCCCATGTGGGTGCTGCCTTCTCATTTCACAAGCTTGCATCTTCACAAGGCTGAGCCTGTGCAGGTCTCCTCTTCCAAGACCTAAGAAGAGCTGTGTTCTTCTTTAGTTCAGTTCAGTTCCATTCAGTCACTCAGTCATGTCCGACTCTTTGCAACCCCATGAATCGCAGCACGCCAGGCCTCCCTGTTCAACTATCTTGATGTTCACCAAAGTCATGCATTAATTAGTATGCATCTTCAGGAAAATAAGGAGATAGAGATCAAATCAGAGTTACTTGAAGACAAAGACAATCAAACCATGGTAAAGTATACATTAAGAAGATATTTAGATCACAGATCCATTCATTCAATGCTTAGACATTTAAATTATGTGTAATCCCTTAGTGAATCACAGCCAGCCTCCTGTGCCTTTCTGAATTATTGTGACAGCCATCTCTTTACTTGTCTGTGTCTCTTGCTAGACTATACGCTATCCCAGGGCAGGGCTGCAGTCTTATCCACTGCCTCTTATTGTCTCACAATGGACACTCCAAAACTGTTGCTGAAAGAATGGTGAGTGGATCCTCCCCTCAAAGAGTTTATAAAATATTACTAATAGTACTATAGGGGAATTAGTACAGAGTTTAAGGCTCAGCTGGTAAAGAATCTGCCTGCAGTGTGGGAGAGCTGGGTTCGATCCCTGGGTTCAATCCCTGGGTTGGGAAGATCCCCTGGAGAAGGGAAAGGCTACCCACTCCAGTATTCTGGCCTTGAGAATTCCATAGACTGTATAGTCCATGAGGTCACAAAGAGTCAGACACGAGTGAGTGACTTTCACTCATAATACCTATAAAACTATAATATCTATAAAAAGGTAGAAACTAATATTTTATAAAAGAAGTTTAAAACAAAACACAATGACTCTCATTATTAGCAGCAACTATATTCTATAAAGTCACTGTGAACACTGAATTAGCAAATACTAAAGTATGGCTCCCTGAGGAAATATAGGACTATATCCCCAAAGCCTCGGATCACAACATTTTCATCAACTGAAACGCCATTTACATTACATAGGTCTCTTTGCCAACTTCCTTGTAAAACAAGCCAGTCTCATCAGCACTGAAAATCTGCTTTTCCACATGATTCTCTCCCTGTATAATATTTAGCACAAATCTTTAAAGTTATTCTGCAGCTTCTTGACCTGGAGAACCGCCTTGCCTGCAAGTTTAACATCTTTCATGCCATATCGCCTTTGGAATGTGAGAGCCAGCCAAGACAGCACTAGCCAAGAAGGGTTTAACATTTGCCTAACCCTGGGTAACAGGGACCATAAATCTCTTTGGCTCTCAGCCTTACAACAGTGCCATCCATTATGCTTTTCTTATGGCTCATCATCTCATGAATCCATAAATTTAGCTGCTTTTCTCTCTTTTCCATAACTTCATCACATATGAGAGATGTCACTTTAGCACTTTCCAGAGCGGCCTCATGTACAGATCAGTGAAATCCCCCTTCCTGTTTCTGGATGGACTATATTGTTGATTCATTAACAATGAATTCATGGCCAACAGACTATAACTCATGCCTGAACAGAGCTCATCTAACACATGATTTTCCTTATAAGGCAAGTCACAGCTTTCTTGCTCTTAGGAAGGCTAGGCAGCACTTCAGCAGTAGGCTTGGGACCATCTGTTTTAAAGACGAAGCTACTAACAAAAATGTGAGAAATGTGGCCTAAAACAAGAAGGCAGAGCATCTCCTTGTTTGACCTTAGCTGGGACGTTCACTTGCCGTGATTTGAAATTTTCACCATTCTGCACACACCCAAAAATGACCTCAAAATCCTTACGAGTATTGGTTATGGGGTTATAAAGAAATGTTAGTGGGCAGGTGAATTCACAAATGCGGAATCTGAGGAAACGAGGAGCAACTCTACTGTGGAAATGAGATCCAGAGGAGGGAAACTTCTCTTGTGAGGTTGTTTTGAGCATCAAATGAGACAAACATATAAAGAACTCAGCATAGTGGCTGATGTACAGTCAGTTATGAGTAAATGCTTATCCTTGGATTGACTAAATGAGGTCACACTCAGAAAGGAGGTAACTTTTGAGCCCTTGATAGATAAGACATGGTACATGGGTGCATGCTAAGTTGCTTTAGTCGTGTCTGACTCTTTGTGACTCCATGGATGTAGCCCTCCAGGCTCCTCTGTCCATTGGATATTCCAGGCAAGAATACTGGAGTGGGTTGATGTTTTATTCTCTAGGGGATTTTCCCGACCCGGGGTTCGAACCTGTGTCTCTTATGTCTCCTGCATTGGCAGGTGACTTCTTTACCACCAGCACCACCTGGGAAGCCCAAGAAGATATAGACATACATATATAATAATAATACTCTAGGCAGAGAGAAGAGTATAAGCCAAGGCAAAGAGTTAGGGCATTAAAGAATGTATGTAGCAGAAATCAAATGGCCACATCTGCCTGAATCCTAAAGTATATAAAGACACTTGGTAAGAAAGAATTTGAAAGGACTGCCTGAGAAGAATTTATAGATTTCCATGAGTCCCACACTGAGAATCTGGAAATAATTCTGCAAGCAACTTAGTTATTCTTTAAACAGGAAAACAATGATCAGAGCTGAATTTTCAGGAGAATAAGCTGGTAAGGGTATACACCTACAGGTGTGGGGGAGGGCAGCAATCCAGGAAGACATTCAGAAAGTAAGAGCATCACTGATTGCAGTAATCATGTAGTAATTTTATGATTTTTAGAAGAATAAAATAGGAGTGAAAAAAAAGGAAGAGAGAAGATGTGTTACAAAATGAAGTGTTTTCCCAAACTTCTTGATAAAAAAAATTATCTAGAGTTCTCAACAATGATACAAATTCCCAGGTTCGGTTCTGACCCATACTGGAATCAGAGCCTCCGGGACAGTGGCTGGGGGAGTCATATGTCTTACAAGCACCTTCCATTGTTCTTTCCATCAGGGAATTTGGTAACGCTGTCTTGAGAACAGTTCTCTGCACTGGGTAGCTGAGCTATGGTCCAGAGCAATACTCCATCCCCAAACCTAGATCCCACGTCTACGAGAATGGATGTGGACAGAGACTGTATACTTGGCTCCAGGTTTCACTACCATCACTTGTTTTGTCAAGCAAGTGTCTGAACCTTCCCAAAGAAGCAAGCATCCTAACTGCCAGGGAGCCCACCGCCATGGGCCTAGGAGCGGTTTCATGAATAAATCAACCTTAGAGAGGAATTTCATTAAGAAGCAATGACATTTGACCATATTAATTTGAAATAAATTTTACGCTGTCTAAACTCTAAGGACAAACTCATTACTTTACAATTATTTTTTAAATCCAACTTGAATAAATCTATGAGGAGTTGATATGAACTCCAGCTACTAATTCCACAGCAGGAATATTAAGTATTTTCTATATTTACACATAAGTAAGCAGATATGAAGAATATAACTTTTTCAAAATTGACTTAGAGTCTACTAATGAACTGTGATGGAGAAGGAAATGGCAACCCAATCTAGTAATCTTGCCTGGGAAATCCTATGGACAGAGGAGCCTGGTGAGCTACAATCTGTGGGGTCGCAAAGACTCAGACATGACTGAGTGGCTAAATACAACAACAATGAACTGTGAAGGCCTTTTTATGATCTGTGATTTAGCCAATTATACAGACCACTAAATGAAAAAAAAGTAGTTAAAATTTTCTATTTCTATTAGCAGGATGTTGAAGTTGAAACTCCAATACTTTATCCACCTGGTGAGAAGAGCTGACTCACTTGAAAAGACCCTGATGCTGGGAAAGATTGAGGGCAGGAGGAGAAGGGGATGGTGGAGGATGAGATGGTTGGATGGCATCACCGACCTCTGGGATTTGGTGATGGACAGGGAGGCCTGGTGTGCTGCAGTTCATGGGGTCACAAAGAGTCAGACATGACTGAGCAACTGAACTGAACTGATTAGCAGGTAATACATATGGTTAAGAAGTCACTGGTAGCCAGTGTATTTTTAAAAGATGCTATTAACATGTTATTAGGCCAAATTAGTTGAATAGATTACACTATATTGAAGAATCCAATTGAAAATAAACCATGGATTCAAAGCCACTGGATTAGAATTAATTTATTTTTAACTTCCTTGATATAATTTATATAACATTTATTTCCCCCAAAAAGAAAAAAAAATGTCTGAAGTCATATGACATTGAAACCTAAAAACTTTAAAGATAATCTAGTCCAATCTCACTGTGTCATGAAGGAATATGGGGCTCAAATTAAAAGACCCAAGATTGCACAATTCTACACGATTAGTTAAACAAAGAATTTCTTAATCTACTGAACCACTTAGTCTATTAGCAAAAGGAAAGAAATTCTCGTAATCACTATAAGCAGTTCCATTTGAGTCTTCAAGATAGAATAAGGAGTTAAAAGTAAGCAAATAGTATCTTGTATGTATTAATAACAGCCTCACTATAATGAAAGAATGATAGACAACAGTGAAAGTTTGTGTTCAAAAACTTGGAAACATTCTGAACCTCTAATCAAAACTTCATTTTGTGAGCAATATTAAAATTAAATATATGCTAGGTGCTTGAGTGTTTAGAGACCAACAACCGTAGACTCCTGGTACTCACTCATAGATCTCCTCAGTATCCAAAATTCAGGTGAAGAACTCCAAGCCTAAAGAATACTGGTAAACTCTATGCTTGAAGAATACTGGTACACTAGCAAAGACCAGGAAAAACATTGCAGTGTGTGTGAAAGATTTGTGTAGAGTCTATAAGGAAGCCAGAAGCCCCATGCAACCCTGAGACAATCTGTCTCATCCCTTGAAAATCTGTGAAGCTGCATCTATCTGAAGTCTCAGTTGACATGCACAAGTCCACCTTGTGGAGTCAATAATAAACAGCACACACATGTGTGTGTTAGTCACTCAGTCATGTCCAACCCTTTGCAATCCTATGGACTATAGCCCACCAAGCTTCTCTGTCCATGGAATGCTCCAGGCGAGAACACTGGAGTGGATTGTCATTCCCTTCTCCAGAAGAACTTCCCAACCCAGGGACTGAACCCTGGTCCCCTGCATCAGAGGCAGATTCTTTACCATTTGAGCTCCAGGGAAGTCCTGTGGCTCACACATATGTACCCCAAATATTCATTTGCAATCACTAGTTTACACAGAAACAAGGAGTTTTCTGTAATAAAAGCTTGAAATTGTTCAGGCTTGGGGTTCAGATATCTCAGGTCTTTATGAAGGGACAGAAGTAAAGATGCAATGGAGACCAAAGTGAAGGAAGGAATCAAAAAAAAAATTGCCTGGAAGAGCTGATCAGCAGCAAGGCTTCAGGGGTCACAAGGAGAAGTGATTTAAGATTGTGGCTGATTCTTTTTTGAAGCATTGAAGTATAGCTGATTTCTGCCTCATGAATCACAGCCTTGTGGTAGCAAAAGAGCTTGCATAACTCAGTGAAGCTATGAGCTATGTCACCCTGCTTATTTAACTTCCATGCAGCATGAAGGTGAAAGGGGCGAGTGGAAAAGCTAGCTTAAAACTCAACATTAAAAAAAACTAAAAAAATTAAGATCATGGCACCTGATCCCATCACTTCATGGCAATAGAAGGGGGAAAAGTAGAAGCAGTGGCAGATTTTATTTTCCTGGGCTCCAAAATCACTATGGACAGTGAATGCAACCATGAAATTAAAGACACTTACTTATTCCTTGAAAGAACAGTTATGACAAACCTAGACAGCATTATTTAAAAGCAGAGACATCACTTTGCCAATAAAGGTCCACATAGTCAAAGCTATGGTTTTTCCAGTAATCATGTACAGATGTGAGATTTGAACCGTAGAGAAGACTGAGTACCGAAGAACTGATGTTTTTGAATTGTGGTGCTGGAGATTCTTGGAAGCCCCTTGGACAACAAGGAGATCAAGCCAGCAATTCTAAAGGAAATCAACTCTGATTATTCATTTGAAGGACGGATGCTGAAGCTCCAATATGTTAGCCATCTGATAGGAAGAGCTGATTCATTGGAAAGATTGAAGGCAAAAGGAGAAGGGGTGGCAGAGAATGAGCTGGTTAGATAGCATCACCAACTCAATGGACATGAATTTGAGCAAACTCTGGGAGACAGTGAAGGACATGGAAGCCTGGCATTCTACAGTCCATAGGGTGGTAAAGATTCAGGCATGACTTAGCGACTAAACAGCAACAAGTACAAATAGTTGATTTACAATGTTGTGTTATTTTCAGGTATATGGCAAAATCACTTAGTTATACATATATCTATTACTTTTCATATTCTTTTTCCTTAGAGGTTATTACAAGATACTGAGTATAGTTCCCTGGGCTAAACAGTAAAACTTTGCAGTTTATCTATTCTATATAAATATATAGTAGCATGTATTTACTAATCCCAAACTCCTAATTTATCCTCTCTCACTCTTTTTTCCTTTGGTAACCATACATTTCTAAGTCTGTGAGACTATTTTTGCTTTAATTTGTATCATTTTCTGATTCTACATATAAGCAATATCATATGATATTTGTCTTTCTGATTCTTGGACCCTTCTGAACTCAGCTGTCCTGGCAGGGTGTGTGACCCTGGGGAAAAACAAATCTTAAGTGAGAATGGAAGGAACTCTTACACGAAACGCTGCAGCAAGGCAGGGCTGTGACACCCACCAAGCCCATCCTGCCCTGATTAAGTACAACACAGAAAAGTGAAGGATTTTCCTGCCTCATGCCATGGGGTTGGCGGGAAGGATGATGGGGGCTGATAGAATTAGTGAACAGGAAGAAGCAGCATGGGGTCTCATGGGGGGCAGAGATCCATGCAGAACAAGCAAAACCAGCTGGAGCCGAAGCAGCACTAATTGGTGAGGCAGAGTTCAAAATAGATGCCCATCAGCAGATGAATGGATAAGGAAGCTGTGGTACATATATACCATGGAATATTACTCAGCCATTAAAAAGAATTCATTTGAATCAGTCCTAATGAGATGGATGAAACTGGAGCCCATTATACAGAGTGAAGTAAGCCAGAAAGATAAAGAACATTACAGCATACTAACACATATATATGGAATTTAGAAAGATGGTAACGATAACCCTATATGCAAAACAGAAAAAGAGACACAGAAATACAGAACAGACTTTTGAACTCTGTGGGAGAATGTGAGGGTGGGATGTTTCGAAAGAACAGTATGTATATTATCTACGGTGAAACAGATCACCAGCCCAGGTGGGATGCATGAGACAAGTGCTCGGGCCTGGTGCACTGGGAAGACCCAGAGGAATCGGGTGGAGAGGGAGGTGGGAGGGGGGATCGGGATGGGGAATACGTGTAAATCTATGTTTGATTCATATCAATGTATGACAAAACCCACTGAAATGTTGTGAAGTAATTAGCCTCCAACTAATAAAAAAAAAAAAAAAGAGTAACTTGTAACTCAGACCCCGGGGCACAGGTAAAGACATCCCTTGGAGATGCCCAGAAATACCTGATGGAAGGGTCTTAATATCAGCAAGTGCTCAGATTGAGAGTGTGTGTGTAGACAAGAGTGTGTACATCTGTGTGTGTATGTACATGTGTGTGCAGCAACTTATAAGTGAGCAACCACAGATTCCCTCTGCTTCAGTTTTTTCCTCTGGTCCAAATTCTTCCTCCTGGTTTCCTTTTTCCATGCATCCTGATCCAAAATGCCTAAGAGACAGGATTGGGAGCAGAATCCTCTACCACATAGGGCTCTGACTTTGGACAATTGTTTTAACCATTCTGTGTCTTCACATTCAAGTATTAATGTTAATAAAACCCCATTGACACAAACCTGCTTTTAAGACTTT
Source organism: Dama dama (assembly GCF_033118175.1). Lineage (NCBI taxonomy): Eukaryota > Metazoa > Chordata > Mammalia > Artiodactyla > Cervidae > Dama > Dama dama. Next base: position 22,478,444 of record NC_083681.1, read on the forward strand.
GAGGCATTCAGTTAGCGTATGCCAGGAAAATGCTTTCTGCTATGGTTTTGGCGCTGAAATCATTTTCTCTGTTAGTTAATCCTTCCCATCCCCTTCTCTGCCCATATCCTATTTCTCAGAGAATCTGCATCAACAATTCTCCTGAATGGGCAGCTTTACAGTCATGCCCACCTGCTCAGCTCCAGCTATTTGATCCAAGAGTGGGCACCTAACTGAAGCATCAGCTTCTCTTTCAGCATCCTGAAATGCAATTCAAAGTCAGATCAGACTATGACATGCACATAAAGTGATACAAAGAGTCAGGTCTAGGATGTGCAAAGAAGGGCCATTTTGCAAAACCAGGGAATGATGATACAGGCAGAGAAGAAAGCGGAGTTGTGAGAACACAGCCTGTGAGAAAGGAGAGGAAGTAGGCTGCACTTATTACTGCTGTCTCAGCAAGGTAGTCCTGTATATTTTCAAGTGATGTGCACAAGTTTGTAAGCCTGCCTGAGTGACATTCTACTTCTTGGCACCTGTGCTAGACTGTTTGGACTGCTGTAACAAGAATACCATAGTCTGGGTAGCTTAAACTATGAACATTTATTTCTCACAGTTCTGAAAACTGCAGAGTCCAAAGATCAAGGTGTTGGCAAATTCTGTATCTGGTGAAGACCTGCTTCCTGGTTCATAGATGACTGTGTTCTCACTGCGTCTTCCCATGAAGACAAAGTGAGAGACGTCCCTCAGGTCTCTATAAGAAGTATATCTCTCAGATCTCTTTTAAGAGGCCACTAACCCATTTATGAGGGCTCTGCCTGTCTAACTTAATCCCACCCCTTAATATCATTGCATTGTGGATTAGAATTTCAACAAATCTATTTTAGGAGGCTACAAACATTCAGCACCGAAGAACCCCAGGTAAAATAATTCCTCCCACAGGAATTCAGATAGGTGAGTACTTCTCCAAATGTTATCTTTACATAAGACATGATCACAGACAAAACCAGAAGCCAGGTCCCAGGTTGTCCCAACTTCTCCACAGCTGCTGCAGTTGAAACAGTAAGAAATATTGAGCTCCAGATCACCTCAGAGAGCAGTAGGTAGAAATAATTGTTGGTGGTGGTGTTGTTATTTAGTTCTGTCGTGTCCGACTCTTTGCAACCCCATGGACTGTAGCCTGCCAGTCTTCTCTGTCCATAGGATTTCCTAGGCAAGAATACTGGAGTAGGCTACCGTTTCCTCCTCCAAGGTAGAAATAATAATGTTCTCTAACTCAGGTTGGAAAGACTGCACTTTCTTTGGTGTGATTCTGTACATCTTCAAACCAAATTACCTACCAAAATCTCCTCTTAGTTCTGTATTTTAAAGTTATCTTTTAATTATCTGTTTAAAACTGAATTGTAAATAACTATGGCAAAAATTACCACATCTCAAAATTCTCATTTTTAACTTTTAAGCTAAAAAATTACCCATAAATGAGAAAAAATACGAAAGCAACTGTAATGACACATTGTTCCTGTTCTGACTTGCTAGAGTAACATTCACATGCTGTTACTAGAAATAATGAGGGAATTTCTTCAAAGGCAAAACCTAAGTGCTCCTTCTGCCATCTCTAAGTTTTGGGGGCCCATTGTATGTGTACATGAGCATGTGTGTGTGTGTGTGTGTGTGTGTGTGTGTGTGTACATGGTGCATGCATGTTACAAGTTATGAGTGAGCAGTCACAAATCCTCTCTGCTTCATAGGTTCTTTCTCCGGTTCAAATTCTTCCTCTTGCCTGCATCCTGCCTCATCCTGCCTGCAACCCTGGTCCAAGATACTTGAAAGAAGATGCTCAGGGCCAGAATGCTGGGTTCTAATTCTGGCTCTACCATACGGGGCTATGACTCTAGGCAATTGTTTTCACTTTTATGTGCCTCTGTTTTCTCATCTGTAAAAAGAGAATAAAATAGTATCTATTTCATAATTTGTAAAGATTAAATAAGTAGATATAAAACTCTTAGAACCATGCTTAGTACTGAATAGATAATCAAAAATCCTATTTGTTATTAGTCATACTCCTTAGTTACTAGAAAAGTAGCTTCTTCTTTCTCTGAGTCCAAGACCTATCCCTCAATTTCAGGTTGAAATTGCTCTGCTTATTGGTGAAATCCTGACTCCATAACCCAGAACTTAACAAAACAATTTCTCGTTTAAGATCTGCTATAAGGATCCATTGGCCCCCAAGAGCACATCATCTCAGAGTACTGTTAAGATTTTATAACCTGACCCTTTCTTCATGTAGGTCCCAAGTTGCAGATTATCTCCCTTTTTTCTTAAGAGTTCATCTTCTCTACGCCTGACCCCTCAAAAGCATCTTCACATCTTCACTCTCCTGGAGGCACCATCCTCTCCTGGGAGAGGTTCTATCTGCTTTAACAAGAAATGAGCAAGCATTTCGCAAGCCATGTCCTCAGTCTATCTTGCCCTAGCATGGGTTCTCTTGTGCCATCCTGGCATACTCAGAAGGTCCCATCTACATTTTCATCCATGGAGCTTTAGGGAAATTTGAAGATGGCATATCATGCGCAAGGAGAAATTGTTTTAGGAAGCAACAGCAATGTCAGTGTGCCTGAGCCACAGTTCTTAATAGCTCAGATCAAGGAGTTTAACCTTTAACTGGTTGTCCGTAAGTAGGTGGTGAAAGATTTTAGGCAGGATAGAGTCATCATCAAATCTGCATTTGAGAAATATCACCCTGATTACAGAAGGGAAAGGTGATAGGAGAGAAAGTAACCAAATAATTGGAGGACAAGTAGATGGCAATTTTCAAAACCATGTCTGAGACATGGTAACAAATGACTTCAAGGATGGAGAAGAGGATCCAGTTTTAAGAAGACACTTGTTAGGACTTGAATTTTTAGATCTTGAAGATGGTGAGAGGAAGGAGTAAATCTAAGATGATTCTTAAGCTTCTGACTTGAGCAACTGGAATAGAGATGTCTAGACTTTAAATAAAGTAAGCCTGTGGGAGGAAGACAAAGGACATGAAAACCAGTTCAGCTGGGGACATATTCCCTAGAATGATCGTTTTAAGTACTCGCAGGCATCTAAGTGATCATGTCTCCTAGGTGCTTTGAAGTTCAGATCTGGCGGTCCAGAGGAAAATCTGGAGGTGCAGACTGGTATAATCTACCATCATAGATATTGGTTTTAAGATGAGAGTCTGAAGCCCTAGGAGTGATGAGACCAACCAAACGCATTAATCAAAAGGAGTATATAACATAAAAAGAAGAGAAAAAATTGAACCCTAAGGAATATCAGCATTTAAGGAATGTGCAAAGGAAGACAGATACTGGGAAGGAAATAAAAACGGTGAGAATAATAGTGGTGAGACTGGGCATCCTTGTCTTGTTCCTGATCTTGGAGGAAATGCTTTCAGCTTTTCATCATTGGGTATGATGTTAGCTGTAGGTTTGTCATATGTGGCCTTGATTATGTTGAAGTATATTCTCTCTATCTATGCTCACTTTCTGGAAACTTTTTTATCATAAAATGAATGTTGAATTTTATCAAAAAGCATTTGCTTTTTCTGCATCTACTGAGAGGATCATATGGTTTTTATTTTTCATTTTGTTGATGTGGTGTACACATTGATTTGTAGATATTGAAAAATCCTTGCATCCTTGGGATAAATCCAACAAGATAATGACATATGATCTTTTTAATGTATTGGTGGAGTCAGTGTGCTCATATTTTGTTGAGAATTTTTGTATCTATATTCATCTGTGATATTGACCTGTAGCTTTCTTCTTTTGTGATATCTTTGAATGGTTTTGTTATCAAGGTGATGGTGGCCTCATAGAATGAGTTGAAGATGTTCCTTCCTCTGCAATATTTTGGAATAGTTTCAACAGTATAGGTGTTAACTCTTATCTAAAAGTTTGTTAGAATTCACCTGAGAAGCCATCTGATTTGGACTTTTGTTTCTTAGAAGTTTTTAAATTACTGATTCAATTTCAGTACTGGTAATTGCTCTGTTCATATTTTCTATTTCTTTCTGAGGAGGGTATGGAGAACAGGGAACCCTACATTGCTGGTGGGAATTTAAATTGGTGCAGCTACTATGGAAAATAATACAGAAGCCCCATTAAAACTAAAAATAGAGCTGAGCTACCATATGAGCCAGCAATCCCATTCCTATACATATATCTGGAAAAGACAAAGACTCTAATTTGAAAAGATATATGTACCACAGTGTTCAAGCAGCATTATTAACTATAGCCAAGACGTGGAAGACACGGAAGCAACCTCAGTGCCCATCGACAAACAACAGGCTTAAGAAGATGCACTATATATATTAATATATATAAAATTATGCATATATATGATATAATATTGCTCAGCCATAAGAAATAGTGTCATTTGCAGCAACATGTATGGACCTAAAGATTATCATGCTAAGTGAAGTAAGTCAGAAAGAGAAAGACAAATATATGATATCACTTACATGTTAAATCTAAAAAAAATGATACAAATGAACTTACGTACAAAACAGAAATAGATGCACACACATAAAAAACAAACATGTAGTTACCAAAGAGGAAAGGGGGAGGGATAAAAAAGGAGTTTGGAATTAATAGATATATATTCAGTTCAGTTCAGTTCAATTCAGTCGCTCAGTCTTGTCCAACTCTTTGTGACCCCATGGACTGCAGCACACCAGGCTTCCCTGTCCACCACCAGCTCCTGGAGTTTACCCAAACTCATGTCCATTGAGTTGGTGATGCCATACAACCATCTCATCCTCTGTCATCCCTTTCTCCTCTTGCCCTCAATCTTTCCCAGCATCAGGGTCTTTTCAAATGAGTCAGCTCTTCGCATCAGATGGCCAAAGTATTGGAGTTTCAGCTTCAACATCAGTCCTTCCAATGAACACCCAGGACTGATCTCCTCTAGATTGGAATGGTTGGATCTCCTTGCAGTCCAAGGGACTCTAGAGACTTCTCCAAAACCACAGTTCAAAAGCATCAATTCTTTGGCACTCAGCTTTCTTTATAGTCCAACTCTCACATCCATACATGACCACTGGAAAAACCATAGCCTTGACTAGATGGACCTTTGTTGGCCAAGTGATGTCTCTGCTTTTTACTGTGCTCTCTAAGTTGGTCATAACTTTCCTTCTAAGGAGTAAGTGTCTTTTAATTTCATGGCTGCAGTCACCATCTGCAGTGATTTTGGAGCCCCCAAAAAGTAAAGCCTGCCATTGTTTCCACTGTTTCCCCATCTATTTGCCATGAAGTGATGGAACTGGATGCCATGATCTTAGTTTTCTGAATGTTAAGCTTTAAGCCAACTTTTTCACTTTCCTCTTTCACTTTCATCAAGAGGCTCTTTAGTTCTTCTTCACTTTCTGCCATAAGGGTGGTGTCATCTGCATGTCTGAGGTTATTGATATTTCTCCCAGCAATCCTAATTCCAGCTGTGCTTCATCCAGCGCAGCATTTCTCATGATGTACCCTGCATATAAGTTAAATAAGCAGGGTGACAATATACAGCCTTGACAGACTCCTTTCCCAGTTTGGAACCAGTCTGTTGTTCCATGTCCAATTCTAACTGTTGCTTCCTGACCTGCATACAGATTTCTCAAGAGGCAGGTCAGGTGGTCTGGTATTCCCATCTCTTTCAGAATTTTCCACAGTTTATTGTGATCCACACAGTCAAAGACTTTGGCATAGTCAATAAAGAAGAAATAGATATTTTTCTGGAATTCTGTTGCTTTTTCAATGTTCAAGCAGATGTTGACAATTTGATCTCTGGTTCCTCTGCCTTTTCTAAAACCAGCTTGAACATCTGGAAGTTCACAATTCATGTATTGCTGGCTTGGAGAATTTTGAGCATTACTTTGCTAGCCTGTGAGATGAGTGCAATTGTGTGGTAGTTTGAGCATCCTTTGGCATTGCCTTTCCTTGGGATTGGAATGAAAACTGACCTTTTCCAGTCCTGTGGCCACTACTGAGTTTTCCAAATTTGCTGGCATATTGAGTGCAGCACTTTCATAGCATCATCTTTTAGGATTTGAAAAAGCTCAACTGGAATTCCATCACCTCCACTAGCTTTGTTCATAATGGTGCTTCCTAAGGCCCACTTGACTTTGCATTCCAGGATACCTGGCATATAAAATAGATAACCAACAACGACCTACTGTATAGCACAGGGAACTATACTCAATATCTTGTAACAATCTATGATAGAAAAGAATCTAAAAAAGAGTATGGAAAGAATAACATGGAACCTTACATTACCATATGTAAAATAGATAGCCAATGGGAACTTGCTGTGTGGCTCAGGAAACTCAAACAGGGGCTCTGAATCAACCTAGAGGAGTGGGATGGGGAGGGAGATGGGCGGGAGGTCAAAAGGGAGGGAATATATGTATACCTATGGCTGATTCATGTTGCAGTTGGACAGCAAACAACAAAATTCTGTAACACATCCTTCAATTAAAAAATAAATAATGTTTTTAAAAAGGATATAAGTGCACGTGATTGAATCACTGCTGTGCACCTGAAACTAACACAAAACTGTAAATCAACTATATTTCAATAAAAATTGAAAAAAATTAACAACCAGGAGAAAGCAGTGTCTCAATAGTCAAGAGAAGACCAACTTCCGTAAGGAAGTGGTCAGAAGTATAAAATGTCACCAGTCAAGTAAAACAAGATTAGATTAAGTAGAACAAGAGTTGTAAAAAATGCCATTGGATTTGAAAATTAGGTGAGGAAAATTAGAAACCTCAGGTTTCACAGCTTAGTGATCCTCCTCAAAGTAGAGGACAGAAGGAGGGTTCAGATTCTCAAACAATTGAGTTAGTTTCAACGTTGGTCTGTTACTGAAGATATTCAATAACTGGAGACTTCACACCAAGCGTATGTATACCTGTGCAGAGAATGTCACAGTGACAAGTGCACGTCCAGTGTGATGCCAGGCTGCTCTCTTCCCAGGCGTCTAGTGAGCCCAGAGTAGAGCCAATGACTAAATGCCTTGGTGTTGAAATTTGGTCCTCAGAATCCAAAATTGTAAATAATGGCTACCTCTTAAAAAATAAAAATTCTGGGTGCCATACCAGCTGGACAAGGAACTCTCTCAGAGTATAAAAAGTGGTTGCCACAGCAAGAAAAGTGTATATATCTAATATGAGAGAGGGTTACATGTATAAAAGTTAGAACTGGAGCTGGAATACATCAAGAACAAGTCAAATAAAAGCACTCAACAAATTGGGAACTAATAAGGAACTGATGTGCGTGGCACCAGTAAAAGCGCCCTTAACATCAAAGAGCAGAAGACTTGGTCTCCACATCTTGGAAGTGACTGGAGGAGACAATATCCAGAACACCACTGAAATCAGTGAGAACTGAAGTCACAGAAGAGGGCCAGTGTTAACCGTGGTACTAAAAAGTAAGTCATAATTTGATACACTACAAATGCAGAACACCTCTGATTGTCTCTCATAAACCTGTTAGATACCCTATATGGATGGTGAAACAAGAAGCAAGTCATTTCTCTGCAAGGACTATGGTCCAGATAGGGCTTCCCTGTGGCTCACACGGTAAAAGAATCTGCCTGCAGTGCAGGAGACCTGGGTTTGGGAAGATCCCCTGAAGAAGGAAATGGCAGCCCACTCCAGCATTCTTGCCTGGAGAATTCCAAGGACAGCGGAGCCTGGCAGGCTACAGTCCATGGGGCCACAAAGAGTCGGTCAGATATACTAGAAATATAGCTGTTTTATTAAGTCACCATCAGGCTGCTGCTGTCGAGGCAAATGCGTGTCACCTGTATAAATATATATTCATCTATTCGGCAAAACTGAGCTGTACGTGAAGCCGAACACTGTGGGTCAGTGTATAGGTTCTGTGAAGACACAAAATGCCTGCCTTACCTACTTTAGCATCTCAAGGACAGCACCCTATACATGATCCCTGAACACAAGAAGCTGAAGATTAGCTCAGAAGGAAAATGTGTATGAACACAAAGAGAGAGGTAGAAGAAAGTGCAATTAGGGACTGGAATTTTAGTTTGAGAGAGAAAGAATTGGACAAGGAAAACAGGGAGAAGTTATGTAGTACCTGGCACATTGTAAACACACGATAAATGATTGCTATTCTTAATATTTTACAGAGTGCTCATTTTGGGCAACTCCTCCAATAATAGACTATCTTGGGGGAAATCCTAAACTTCCAGAGAGCTCTGTAATCAGCCACACATCTGGCTTCAGATACAGTTTCAACCTTTTTAATAGAGCATAATGTAGTCTCTTCAGGCTAGCACAGTGTTTTTAAGACAGATGGTTTCGATCAGTTATTTTATTATTCAAAAGTCTGCCCCTCACCAGGAATCCATAGAAGTTTAAACTGAAGATGAGTAGTCATTCTCAGCCAGAGTCATCCCCATCTTGAAAAATACCTCTTCTCACGTTTTGGTTACACTTTCCTTTGATGGACAAACAGCTCCAGCTGTTTCAACCCTTGAAGTTGCCTCAAGCCTTCCCCAGGCAGGCTGTCCTTCCCACTCTTCCTACAGAGCACGGCGATCTGCATTCAGCCCCTGAAGGGCAGAGAGGGCCTCTGTTTTCCCTCTGATCTTACACTAATTCTTTTCAGTAAATATAAACATTCTGCAGATATGTGGATCTCATTCACCCAGCAAAAGGAAATACTCAGTATTTGAGTACTGAGTACAGATTTTATAAACAGAAAATCTAACATAGTTGAATATACAAATGTTTTTGGATGAACAGAAGAAAATTCACTGATGGAGCTGGAACTCTTCCAAATTCATACTGACAATGTTCCATAGTATCACTAAAAGACTATTGTTAATTTCTTTTGATTTGTTTTCTAATACAGTGTTTTGATTCGGTTTAGGTTGGTTTTTAAGGAATAGTTTCAGTTTATGTAACCTTCACTTATTCAAGATCACAGCCAGTTTGTAATCCAACAACCAGATGGTAATTGACTCCTTGGTGAAGGACAGTCTGTTTGGAATATTGTCATAACGACAGATCCAATGTCACAAACACCAAGACAAAATTCCCTCCAAATGAAAGGCCAGTTGCTGCACTTCTCAATCTACCAGATGTGGTAGCTTCCATGTTGTAGTTATATCATTATATCTTTTTCAGCCATTTTTTACTTGAGATTGAAAGATGTAAGATTGAAAAATCTACCATTAACTATCCTTGAACCTGAGAGACAGACCTTGGTTCTCATTATTCCAGTGGAACTATATAAGCTGTCTTAGAAGATGCCCAATAGCATATATTAACCATGTCAATGACAACCTTGGAGAAAAATTCCTTTTTCTTGCCAACAGTAATCCTACTGGGAATAGCTTTCTGGCTTAGGTAAAAATAATAGCTAATTTCATCAATCATCACACCTCCCATTCCGATTTTATACACATACAATCTCTACAAAGGGAAAGAACTTGAGCGGAAGGAGCTTGGCTATCTTCAACGTTTGTGAACTGGGCACCTGGGTTCCTCCCCTCCAATAATATTTGCATCCTCTTAACTTCAGCCAGCTGCTCCCATGGCCATCCCTGGAGATGGCTGCTCAGTCTACAAAATATATAATCCTATTTTTTTTTAAGTATAATCACCTCTTTTCTCCCATCACCTTCTTCTAACAAAGCCTGTTCTTCATCTTCATTAGGATCTGTCAGTCAGAAGAACTATTAACCTGCAGTCCTTGATCCCCTAAATGAATTTCAGGGGGTCTTTAAATTCCATGCAGATTCTTCTCCCAAGTTGCAGTTCCCTGCTAGAGAAAATTACACATCCATGCAAATTAGAGCCACCACAATGTTCAGGCCACTCACAGTGACGACCAGCAGTTCTATCATTCCTGCTGGGCCAGTATTCTGTGCCTCACTCCACCTAACAGATGTGCAAGCCTCACCAGCTCACTGCAGCCACCAAATCACCAGTCTCCTCTTTATTCCTATAACCTGGTTGCTGCCTCTTCACCCCATCCTTACACTTGTGTATTGTGTGCCCAACTTGCCTCCCTCAACTCCTGTCCCAGAGGAGAAAACATTAAACTTCTCTAAATAAGAAGAGAAGAAAGACCCCTGGTGATGGTGGTGATCATCTCCAAGACATCATGTTCATGGTAACAGCTGTGGTTACCTCACAGAGTAGGATGGACCCCTACCCAAAACTTGGTTCAGATGTTGTGACTGAAGCTGCCGCACATGCACCAAAACAGTATGAAAAGTTTTAAGTCTCACTTTCTGGGCAGAGTAGGGCAGGGCTCCTAGAAGTTCCAAAAATGGCTTGAGAGCAGGGAGAGGAGACTGGCATCATTGTCACATGATTAGAGGTTGAGCTGGATGTGAGGGCTCCCCTGCATGGGCTTGGACCTCCCACAGCCCTGAAGGAGGGAGCTCCCCACGTTTCTTGCCCAGATGAGAATGGGAAGTAGTGGAGCTGAAAAGCTGTCAGTTCAGTTCAGTCGCTCAGTCGTGTCCGACTCTTTGCGACCCCATGAATTGCAGCACGCCAGGCCTCCCGGTCCATCACCAGCTCCCGGAGTTTACTCAAACTCAAGTCTATCGAGTCGGTGATGCCATCCAGCCATCTTATTCTCTGTCGTCCCCTTCTCCTCCTGCCCCCAATCTTTCCCAGCATCAGGGTCTTTTCAAATGAGTCAACTCTTCGCATGAGGTGGCCAAAGTACTGGAATTTCAGCTTCAGCATCAGTCCTTCCAATGAATACCCAGGACTGATCTCCTTCAGGCTGGACTGGTTGGATCTCCTTGCAGTCCAAGGGACTCTCAAGAGTCTTCTCCAGCACCACAGTTCAAAAGCATCAATTCTTCGGCGCTCAGCTTTCTTTATAGTCCAACTCTCACATCCATACATGACCACTGGAAAAACCATAGCCTTGACCAGACGGACCTTTGTTGTCAGTGAACAACAAAAGCAAAGCCAAACTTTTCCTTACACTCTCCAAGAAGAACTGGATTTGACTCCTAGGTCTATTACTTGCTAGCTGGATCACCCTAAAAAAGTGATTTAATTATTCTAAGCAAATCTCCACACCAATTATAGGAGGCTAATAACAAAAAGAAAGAAAGAGAGAAAGGAGAGAGGGAGGAAGGAAGGAAGGAAGGAACTTCCCACTGTGTTGTAAAAATTGAGATAAGTATGCTTGTGTGATTGCATGTCCACTCAGTCATGTCTGACTCTTGGTGATCCCCATGGACTGTAGCCCACCAGGTTCCTCTGTCAGTGGAACTCTCCAGGCAAGAATACTGGAGTGGGTTATCATGCCCTCCTCTGAGGGATCTTTGCCATCCAAGGATAGAACCCACACCTCCTGCATCTCTTGCTTTGCAGGCTGATTCTTTACCCACTGAGAAGCCCCTTTAGAAACTTATCCTCTCCAAAGCTAGCCTTTTGCCATGTGTCTGGATTGCTCATGCCTCCTCTAAGGTCATGCTCTGTCACTTATCATCTCTTTCTCCTGGATCTTCAGTTTCTTCCTCTCCACTGGACCCTTACAGAGTGCCCACATGCCCACAGGCACTTCCATCAACAAGTTTAAAAAACAGACTCCTAACTACCCCTCATGTACCCATGCCACCAATTACATTCTTTTTGGTGCTTCAGAAATATTAGTGTTGTCCTTAGCATCTCCTTTCTGTACTCCAAACCTCTAATCAGCCACCTAATTTTGTGGATTCCAGCACAGAAATTTCCCCCAATTCATTTATATCTAACTCTACTACCAGGGCTTTGTCTAATATCTCTTTATTTCTCACGGACTCCTGATTGGTCTCTGACACAAGAGTCCCAAGATCCTAATTTAGCTTCCTTAGCTACTCTGTTAAAAATGCCTGTTATTTCTTTCACTTTAGGTTTCCTCAGGGTATATGCCTAGAAGTGGTATTGCTGGGTCACATATGGTGGTTTTATTCCTAGTTTTTTAAGGATTCTCCATACCATCTTCCATAGTGGCTGTATCAATTCACATTCCCACCAACAGTGCATGAGTGTTCCCTTTTCTCCACAGCCTCCCCAGCATTTATTATTTATAGACTCTTTGATGCAGGCCATTCTGACCAGTATGAGGTGATATCTCATTGTAGTTTTGATTTGCATTTCTCTAATAATGAGCGATGTTGAGCATCTTTTCATGTGTTTGTTAGCCATCTGTATGTCTTCTTTGGAAAAATGTCTGTTTAGGTATTTTTCCCACTTTTTGATTGAGTTGTTTGTTTTTCTATCATTGAGCTGTATGAGCTGCTTATATATCTTAGGAATTAATCCTTTGTCAGTTGTTTCATTTGCTGTTATTTTCTCCCATGCTTAGGGTTGTCTTTTCACCTTGCTTATAGTTTCCTTTGCTGTGCAAAATCTTTTATGTTTAATTAGGTCCCACTTGCTCACTTTTGCTTTTATTTCCATTACTCTAGGAGGTGGGTCATAGAGGATCTTGCTTTGATTTATGTCATCGAGTGTTCTGCCTATATTTTCCTCTAAGAGTTTTATAGTTTCTGGTCTTACATTTAGGTCTTTAATCTATTTTGAGTTTATCTTTGTGAATGGTGTTAGGAAGTGTTCTAATTTCATTCTTTTACATGTAGCTGTCCAGTTTTCCCAGTACCACTTATTGAAGAGGCTGTCTTTGCCCCATTGTATATTCTTGCCTCTTTTGTCAAAACTAAGGTACCCATAGGTGCATGGGTTTATTTCTGGGCTTTCTATCTTGTCCCATTCATCAATATTTCTGTTTTTGTGCTAGGATCATACTGTCTTGAGGACTGTAGCTTTGTAGTATAATCTGAAGTCAGGAAAGTTGATTCCTCCAGCTCCATTTTTCTTTCTCAAGACTGATTTGTCTATTTGGGTTCGTTTGTGTTTCCATATGAATTGTGAAACTTTTTGTTCTAGTTCTGTGAAAAATGCCATTGGTAATTTTATAGGGATCGCACTGATTAGTAGTATAGTCATTTTTACAATATTGATTCTTCCTACCCAGAAACATGGAATGTCTCTCCATTTGTTTATGTCATCTTTGATTTCTTTCATTAGTGTCTTATAATTTTCTGTTTACAGTTCTTTTGTCTCCTTATATAGGTTTATTTCTAGATATTTTATTCTTTCTGTTGCAGTGGTGAATGGGATTGATTCCTTAATCTCTCTTTCTGATTTTTCATTGTTAGTTATAGGAATACACGTGATTTCTGTGTACTGACTTTGTATCCTGAAATTCTACTAAATTCACTGATTAGCTCTAGTAATTTTCTGATAGTATCTTCAGGGTTTTCCATGTAAAGTATCATGTCATCTGCAAGCAGTGAGAGTTTTACTTCTTCCTTTCTGATCTGGATTCCTCTTATCTCTTTTCTTCTCTGGCTGCTGTAGCTAGGGCTTCCAAAACTATGTTGTATAGTTGTGGTGAGAGTGAACACCCTTGTGTTATTCCTGACCTTAGTAGGGATGCTTTTTTTTCACTATTGAGAGTAATGTTTGCTGTGGGTTTATCATATTTGATCTTTACTGTGAGGAGATAGGTTCCTTCTATGTCCATTTTTTGAAGAGTTTTAACCATAAATGGAATGGGTGCTGAATTTTGTCAAAGTATTTTTCTGCACTTATTTAGATTATCATATGCTTTTTATCTTTTAATTTAATATAGTGTATCAAACTGATTGATTTGTGTATAGTGAAGAATCCTTGCATTTCTGGAATAAACCCAAATTGATCACAGTGTGTGAGCTTTTTGATGTGTTGCTGAATTCTGTTTGCTAAAATTTTATGGAGGATTTTTGCACCTATGCTCATCAGTGATATTGACCTGTAGTTGTGTGTGTTTGTGTGTGTGTGTGTGTGTGTGTTGTCATTGTCTGGTTTTTGTATCAGGATGATGGTGGCCTCATAGAATGAGTTTGGAAGTTTTCCTTCCTCTGAAATTTTTTGAAAGAGTTTTAGAAAGATAGGCATTAGCTCTTCTCTAAATGTTTCATACAATTCAGTGAAGCCATCTGGTCTTGGGCTTTTGGTTTTGGGGAGATTTTTGATCAAAGCTTCAATTTCAGTGCTTGTAATTGGGTTGTTCATAATTTCTACTTCTTCCTGTTCAGTCCTGGAAGATTGAACTTTTCTAAGAATCTGTCCATTTCTTCCAGGTTATCCATTTTATAGCTATATAATTGTTTATAGAAGTCACTTACAATCCTTTGTATTTATGCATTGTCTGTTGTAACCTCTCCTTTTTCATTTCTAATTTTGTTGATTTGATTTTTCTCTCTTTTTTCCTTGATGAGTCTGGCTAAAGTCTTGTCAATTTTGTTTGTCTTCTCAAAGAACCAGCTTTTAGTTTTATTAATCTTTACTATTGTTGCTTTCATTTCTTTTTCACTTATTTCTGCTGTGATGTTTATTATTTTTTTCCTTTTGCTAATTTTGGAAGTTTTAAGTTCTTCTTTTTCCAGTTGTTTTAGGTGTAAAGTTAGGTTGTCTATTCTGTTTTTATTTCTTGAAGAAGGATTGTATTGCTGTAAACTTCCCTCTTAGAACTGCTTTTGCTGCATCCCATAGGTTTTGAGTTGTCAGGTTTTCTTGTGATTTGTTCCTAGGAATTTTTTGACTTCTCTTTTGATTTCTTCAGTAATCTGTCCATTATTTAGGAATGTATTGTTTAATGTCCATGTGTTCGTGTGTTTTGCAGTTTTTTTCTTGTAATAGATATTGAGTCCCATATTGTTGTGGTCAGAAAAGATGCTTGATAAGATTTCAATTTTCTTAAATTTACTGAGGTTTGATTTGTGATCCTAGATGTGGTCTGTCCTGGAGAATGTTCCATATGCACTTGAGAAGAAAGGGTATTCTTTTGCATTTGAATGGAATGTCCTGAAGATATCAATGACATCCATCCCACCTAATGTATCATTTAAGACTTGTGCTTCGTTATTAATTTTCCATTTTGATGATCTGTCCATTGGTGTAAGGGGGTGTTAAAGTCACCTACTTTATCATGTTACCATCAATTTCTCCTCTTATGTCTGTTAATGTTTGTCTCATGTATTGAGGTGCTTCTATGTTGAGTGCATAGATATTTACATTGTTATGTCTTTCTCTTGGATTGATCCTGTGATCATTATGTAGTGTCCTTCCTTATCTCTTGTAATCTTCATTTTAATGTCTAATTTGTCAGATATGAGGATCGCTACTCCAGCTTTCTTTTGCCTCCCATTTGCATGGAATATATTTTTCCATCCTCTCAATTTCAGTCTATATGTGTCTTTAGGTCTGAAATGGATTTCTTGTAGATAGCATATATATAGGTCTTGTTTTTGTATCCATTCAGCCAGTCTGTGTCTTTTGGTTGGAGCACTTAATCCATTTACATTTAAAGTAATTATTGATTTACATGTTCTCATTGCCATTTTATTGATTGTTTGGGGTTTGTTTTTATTTTATTTTATTTTTTATTTATTTATTTTTTCAGTGGGTTTTGTCATATATTGACATGAATCAGCAATAGATTTACACATATTCCCCATCCCGATCCCCCCTCCCACCTCCCTCTCCACCCGATTCCTCTGGGTCTTCCCAGTGCACCAGGCCCGAGCACTTGTCTCATGCATCCCACCTGGGCTGGTGATCTCTTTCACCATAGATAATATACATGCTGTTGTTTCACAACATCCCACCCTCACATTCTCCCACGGAGTTCAAAAGTCTGTTCTGTACTTCTGTGTCTCTTTTTCTGTTTTGCATAAAGGGTTGTCGTTACCATCTTTCTAAATTCCATATATATGTGTTAGTATGCTGTAATGTTCTTTATCTTTCTGGCTTACTTCACTCTGTATAATGGGCTCCAGTTTCATCCATCTCATTAGAACTGGTTCAAATGAATTCTTTTTAACGGCTGAGTAATATTCCATGGTGTATATGTACCACAGCTTCCTTATCCATTCATCTGCTGATGGGCATCTAGGTTGCTTCCATGTCCTGGCTATTATAGCCACAGTCATCAAGACAGTATGGTACTGGCACAAAGACAGAAATATAGATCAATGGAACAGAATAGAAAGCCCAGAGATAAATCCACGAACTTATGGACACCTTATCTTTGACAAAAGAGGCAAGGATATACAATGGAAAAAAGACAACCTCTTTAACAAGTCGTGCTGGGAAAGCTGGTCAACCACTTGTAAAAGAATGAAACTAGAACACTTTCTAACACCATACACAAAAATAAACTCAAAATGGATTAAAGATCTAAATGTAAGACCAGAAACTATAAAACTCCTAGAGGAGAACATAGGCAAAATACTCTCCGACATAAACCACAGCAAGATCCTCTATGACCCACCTCCCAGAATATTGGAAATAAAAGCAAAACTAAACAAATGGGACCTAATGAAACTTAAAAGCTTTTGCACAACAAAGGAAACTATAAGTAAGGTGAAAAGACAGCCCTCAGATTGGGAGAAAATAATAGCAAATGAAGAAACAGACAAAGGATTAATCTCAAAAATATACAAGCAACTCTTGAAGCTCAATTCCAGAAAAATAAATGACCCAATGGGCCAAAGAACTAAACAGACATTTCTCCAAAGAAGACATACAGATGGCTAACAAACACATGAAAAGATGCTCAACATCACTCATTATCAGAGAAATGCAAATCAAAACCACAATGAGGTACCATTACACGCCAGTCAGGATGGCTGCTATCCAAAAGTCTACAAGCAATAAATGCTGGAGAGGGTGTGGAGAAAAGGGAACCCTCTTACACTGTTGGTGGGAATGCAAACTAGTACAGCCGCTATGGAGAAGTGTGGAGATTTCTTAAAAAACTGGAAATAGAACTGCCATATGACCCAGCAATCCCACTTCTGGGCATACACACTGAGGAAACCAGATCTGGGGTTTGTTTTTAATAGATCTTTTTCTTCTCTTGTATTTCTTGACTATATAAATCCCTTTAACATTTGTTGTAAAGCTGGTTTGGTGGTACTGAATTCTCTTAACTTCTGCTTGCCTGAAAAGCTTTTGATGTCTCCATCAATTTTGAATGAGATCCTTGCCAGGTAGTGTAATTTTAGTTGTAGATTTTTCCCTTTCAGTACTTTAAATATATCCTACCATTCCCTTCTGGCCTGCAGAGTTTCTGCTGAAAGATCAGCTGTTAAGCCTATGGGGTTTCCCTTGTATGTTACTTGTTGCTTCTTCCTTGCTGCTTTTAATATTCTTTCTTTGTGTTTTGTCTTTGTTAGTTTTATTAGTATGTGTTTTGGCAGGTTTCTCCTTGGGTTTATCCTGTATGGGACTCTTTGTGCCTCTTGGACTTGATTGACTATTTCCTTTTCCATATTGGGGAAATTTTCAACTGTTATTTCTCTTCAAAAATTTTCTCATACCCTTTCTTTTTCTCTTCTTTTTCTGGGACCCCTATAATTCGAATGTTGGTGTGTTTGATATCGTCCCAGAAGTCTCTGAGACTTCCTCAGTTCTTTTCATTCTTTTTACTGCATTCTGCTCTTCAGAAGTTATTTCCATCATTTTATCTTCCAGCTCACTGATTCGTTCTTCTGCTTCAGATATTCTGCTATTGATTCCTTTTAGAGTATTTTTAATTTCAATAATTGTATTGTTTGTCTCTGTATGTTTATTCTTTAGTTCTTCTAGGTCTTTGTTAATTGATTCTTGCATTTTCTCCATTTTGTTTTTAAGGTTTCTGATCATCTTTACTGTAATTATTCTGAATTCTTTTCCAGGTAGTTTGCCTATTTCCTCTTCATTTATTTGAACTTCTGTGTTTCTAGTTTGCTCCTTCATTTGTGCGGTATCTCTCTTTTTCATTTTTTTTTAATCTTGTTTTGTTTGAGGTCTCCTTTTCCCAGGCATCAAAGTTGAATTCTTTCTTCTTTTTGGTTTTGCCCTCCTAAGGTTGGTCCTGTGGTGTGTGCAAACTTCATATAGGGTGAGATTGTGCTGAGGTGTTTCCCCCCATCCCCCTCCTCTTATGGGCAGGTTTGAGTGAGGTGATAACCCTGTCTGCTGATGATTGGGTTTGTATTTTTGTCTTGCTTGCTGTTTGGATCGGCATCCTGCACAGGGTCCTAGTGGAAGTTGGTGATGCCGGGTCTTGTATTCAAGTGGTTTCCTTTGTGGGAGTTCTCACTATTTGATACTCTCTAGGGTTAGGAGTTCTCTGCTAGGCTAGGGTCTTGGAGTTCGTGCTCCCACTCCAAAGGCTCAGGACTTGATCTCTGGCCAGGAATGGAGATTCCACAGGTGGTTTATTATGGCATTAAATGAGATTAAAATAAATACCCAACAATGAGAAACCAAAGATGAACCCCAGACAAATGGCAGTTAGAAAATCAGGCAAATAATAATTAAAATAATGGAATATACACATATACATATACACCCATAAGCAAAATCAAAACAGTCCAACAAAAATAAAGTACAATAGGTTGACCCAGCAAACAAAGGAACCAAAAATGATATCCACCAGTTAACAAAACTAACTAAAGCACAAAGTGGAAAACAAAACTAAAGCAAGTTGCCAGTTGGGAATAAAGCAATGAAAATAAAACCCACAAATATGGTGAGAAAAAGAAAGGAAAGAAAGAAAAAAAAAGAAATAACAGAAATGAAAAGTTAAATAGAGGTAGATAAAGAAGATTTATATATATACATATTAAAGATTAACTGCAAGGGGTAAAGAACAGTAGGAAAAGCAAACAAAGGAATAAATGTAGAAAAACTAATAGGTTTAAAAATTTTTAATTAAAAAAGAGAAAGAAAAAAAAAAAGGAAAACTCCCCAGAAATGCAAAAGGCCAACATAGAGGCAAAGATTTATAACAACAATAAAAGTTGTGATTGAAAAAAACCTCAAAAACTTAGAGTTCATAGTGCTAATAAAATAGACAGCTACAACGGAGGGGGAAAAAAAGAAAGAAAAAAATCCAAAAGAAATTCAGGACAAGTCAAAATATAAGGAAAATAAATGTTTTTCTTGAGCCTCTGCTGTCAGTATCCTTTCCCTCACTGGAAGTCATAGTCCACCTCACCTCCCTAGGAGGCCCACTAACTGCTCTGGTCTATGGACCTGCTGTGGGGGCAGCTCAGAGTCTAATCTGGCCCTACTCCTTTGTATTCTTGCCTCCAAAATCCGCAGCTACCAGAAGTAATGCGTTTTCTTTTATGGAGCTCTCAATGTCCTTTTTTATATTCCATAGACACAGAGTCTGGTTAGTTGGTTGTGTGGATTTAATCTGCAGCTGGTACAGCTGGTGGGAAGGTTTTGGGCCTTCTTCCTTAGCCACACTGTCCCTGGGTTTCAATTGTGGTTTTATTTCCACCTCTGCATGTGGGTCGTCCACTGGGGTTTGCTCCTGAGGCTGCCCTGGAGGACTTGGGTCTGCCCCAGTGAAGCCCAGGGGTGGAGGTGGTGCAGCTGCTTGTTCGCAGGGGATCTGGCATCACCAGGTACTCAGGGGAGTTGGCGGCTTGGGCGGCAGGAAATATGGTGCTCTAGAAGGGTATGGCAACTAATATCAGCCAATACACTCCAGTATTCTTGCCTGGAGAACCCCAGTGACAGAGAAACCTGGCAGGCCACAGTCCACAGGGTCACAAAGGGTCAGACACGACTGAAGTGACCCCACGTGCATAGATGCACGGCATTTTTTGCCTGTGGCAACTCCACCCAGTGAGGATTGAGTGTGAAGGTGGCACCACTGCTTGGGTCATGGTGATGGCGCCCAGTGTGCAGGCACATGGGCTGCCCCAGTCACAGGAATAACGGCCCTATCAGAGTCTTTTTTTGAGCCTCTGGTAGCTTGCAATCAGAAGGCCTCTTTAGCTAGTCTTTCACTGTAGCTCTGTGGTACAGGCACTTTAAAGGCTCTCTTTCTGGGGTCCTTCTTTGTTGTTTAGCACATCAGGAACATAGGGAGACCCCCCTGGCTGGCGTCCTACTCTGTAGATCAGCACATCAGGCACTTAAAGGGGCACCCTGGGTGGGATCCTGCTCTATTGCTCCCAGCTTCATGTGCATTATGGGCCAGCCTCTCTATGTTTCAGCTGTGGATGCTGGCGTGTAGGGAGAGAGGCTCCAGTGACAGCTCCACCCACTACGCATGACTCAGCAGGATCGCCTTGCTTTCATGTCTGCCTGCCTTTCCTCCACAGGCGCTTCCCACCACAATCTCCTCCCTCATGTCTCCTCTGCTGTCTCTCTGCAGTCAACAGCAGCCCTTGCCCAGGGATTATTCCACAATCCCTACGCTCCAGGTCCCAGCTGCTGCACCTTCAAGGGGACCTGCTTTCCTGTCCAATGTACCTATGACTGCAGTAAGAACTGATTTTCATTCCATTTAAGCTGCCACCGATAAGCTGCCTCACTCTTAGCCTTTTAAATGTTTCTCCCCTGACCCAGACAACTGCCCCAATGTGGGGATCAGACCCCTGCTTCAGTTCCCCCACTTGCCAAAGGCAGGTCCAGTCCTACTAACACTCCTGTTCTTCCCCCGAGTTCCTTCGTCCTACTGAGTTTTGCATGGTACTCTTGCCTGGAAAATTCCATGGACGGAGGAGCCTGGTAGGCTGCAGTCCATGCGGTCGCTAAGAGTCGGATACAACTAAGCGAACTCACTTTTACTTTTCACTTTCATGCATTGGAGAAGGAAATGGCAACCCACTCCATCATTCTTGCCTGGAGAATCCCAGGGGCGGCAGGGCCTGGTGGGCTGCCACCTATGGGGTCGCACAGAGACGGACACGACTAAAGAGACTTAGCAGCAGCAGCAGCATATGCAGATGGTGACTGCAGCCATGAAATTAAAAGACGCTTACTCCTTGGAAGGAAAGTTATGACCAACCTAGACAGCATGTTAAAAAGCAGAGACATTACTTTGTCAACACAGATCCATCTAGTCAAGGCTATGGTTTTTCCAGTGGTCATGTATAGATGTGAGAGCTGGACTATAAAGAATGCTGAGTGCTGAAGAATTGATGCTTTTGAATTGTGGTGTTGGAGAAGACTCTTGAGAGTCCCTTGGACTGCAAGGAGATCCAACCAGTCCATCCTGAAGGAGATCAGTCCTGGGTGTTCATTGGTAGGACTGATTCTGAAGCTGAAACTCCGATACTTTGGCCACCCGATTCGAAGAGCTGACTCATTTGAAAAGACCCTGATGCTGGGAAAGATTGTGGGCAGGAGGAGAAGGGGATGACAGAGGATGAGACAGTTGGTTGGCATCACCAACTCAGTGGACATGGGTTTGGGTGGACTCCAGGAGTTGGTGATGGACAGGGAGGCCTGGCGTGCTGCAGTTCATGGGGTCGCAGAGTCGGACACGACTGAGCGACTGAACCGAACTGAACTGATATAAGCTTTTCTGGTGGTCAGGTACTCCTGTCCACTCTCAGCTGGTGTTCCACAAGTACTTCTGTGTCTGAAGGTGTATTCCTGATGTATCTGTGGAGAGAGATATACTCCACGTCCACCTACTCTTCCGCCATCTTGTCTTCTCCGCTCTATGATAGCATTTATCCTATTC